>NW_024498351.1:12174405-13657789 GCF_017590055.1 Onychostruthus taczanowskii
CCCAGGGGGGTTAAAAAAAAAGAAAGCAAAAAAAAAAAAAAAAAAAAAAAGAGTAAGGTCTGAAACTGCTTTCAGTTTTTTCTTTTTTTTTTTTTTTTTCTCTTCTAGCTTTTTCATGTTACAATTCAGCAACACAGGTTTTAAGTACGTGGAGAAAAATGTGTAATCTTAGCATGTTCTTTGGATGTCATTCTGCCTTTTTAAAAACCAGCACATGTGCATATAAACACTCCTCTGCTTCTTTCTTTCATCTCAAAGACATGTCTTTATTTTCAAAGGTTCATAAAATGCTCTGATATGCTACATAGGCTAAACTACTCAGCTTGATACATGCATATTTCCTTGTAGAACTTCAGTATATTTGCTGATATTAAACATTTCATTTTTAAAATGGAAATATCTAGGCAAATGGCAATCCTCTGTAATGTTTTTATTTAGTGGAAACTTTTGTGAAATTTTAAGAGTTTTAGGGAAAACTGTGAATCTGTCCCTTTGCTAATGTGACTAATACCTTCTAAAATAGAGATTGACTAATTTTGTGACTATGGAATAATTTAAAAGGGTTGCTAAATTTTTAAATAGAAAACACTTTCTCATTTTTAAAGCAGAATAAGTAAATAAGTTAGCTGATATTGTTATGAGGATAAAAATGTGTTAGTCACTTTGGGGATATTTGAACTCTGCAGCAAACACCAAAGGAAAACTTAAAATTCATTAAACTGGCAGAAATTCAAAGTGTATTTCAAAAGTAATTAAACACAACAATGAAACTTATTAGGTCAGGTGTGGTTCTAAATCCTATGCATTCGAAATTTCTTCTGAATCAAAGCAGAATATTGAGGATTTTTTTCCCATGCACTACAATGAGAGTTCTTGCATGAAATAAATGTGCAGTGGCATTAATTATAGGGTTGCCCTACTCAATTTCCTTGGAGCATTAGCCCAGATAGTTCCGTAGGAAGAAACATTTATATGTTTATGCAACATACCCTATTTCATTTGACCTTTCCATGCCTGAAAACCCCCTGATGAATTCAGCCTATTAAAAAATATGATTTTAGGATTCATACCAGAAATAACCTAATTTAATAATCCTTATTTTCTGTTCACTGTATAGTAAAACTGAAGCTAGTGTCTGAGTCAGTGGGTATCTCAGTGTGGCTTGCTATTGCTCTTGCTTATGCATAATCCATAGCATTTCACAAGAAAACTATTTTTAGTGCACTATAGGCCTAATTATAACAATAGAAACATTGCATATTTCTTGCAAGTGGTTAGTTCAGTGTTTGGGACTGACAATTTTGTTCTGGGAATGAGGCAGAGAATACAGAGCTATAAAGCCTGCTAAGTTATTGGGTAAAAATGGGTAAGGGATGAACTTCACCTTTTATCAACCAGTCAGCTGAATCTGCCAGTGTGCTTGTTATTTCTCCAGAAAACCCACAGGCTTTGCATGTGAAAATACAGAATATCTCCAATTATTAGGGCTTAGGCTAAATAAAATTCAACAACATATCCTTAGGCAAGAAAATGAAAAAAAGCAAAAAAAAAAAAAACAAAAAACAAAAAACAAAAAACAAACCACAGGCACAGACTTACAGAAAAATTGTACTGCTGTGGATCTGTTATACACTAAAAACTGTCGCAGCTCTCAAAGTGCTTGATGAAAAAATTCTTCACAACACTGCATCTCACATAATTAGGAGAAAAGGAATCTTCCTACAAATGCTTCTTGTGTGTTGATGTTCATAGTATTGCAAACACACATTTCGGGAAATGTTATTTAACATCTTCAACATTAACTACTCAGTGAACTTTCAACAGTAAAGGTAAAATTATCACAGTAACTAGAAGCATTTCAAGAGAAACTCAGTTCTCAAACTAAAAGGTATTGGCTCTTTTTAAGGACAATGTCTCAAAAGCTAAACTTTAAACAAGTATAATCTGAAATTTGAATGAAATTAGAGTCCCAGAAATAAAATTACTGCAACTTTGATTGAGATGTTTCAGGGCAACATGCAAATGATAGTGATTTGTCCACTATACATATTTTCCTTCTGTCTTCAACTCATCACAATAGAACCGTAAAGGACTCCTATGCCATGTGGTTGTCCTATCTGAGTAAAGCAGTATTGAAGGAATCTGCATGGAGCAATATGGACTCCATCCATTTAAATTTGTTTGTCAATTAACAGATTATTATTTAGCAGGACAACTTTTTGTGTACAGTGCAAATAAAGCATCAAGCTATTTTCTGTGCCTCAAGTATTGTATGCCTAACATAGTCCAGTTAGGACAAAATATAATTTTTGAGCAATAATGAGCATCAATATTTTTGAGCAGTAATGGGCACAATGTTTAGTATCAGTGGTTTTCAATAATTTTTTTAAATGTGTCAAAGTCAAAAAAAAAGTTTTGTATACATTGTTTAACAAGATTTCTAGGAAGTCAGATGACTTTTTTGGGATAGATTTGCAATGTATAACACAGGTCAATTTGCGCAATCTCTTGCTTGTTATATAGATTCTGTTTAATTGGATTATCTATTTCTATACTAACTCTCAAAATATGTGATCTACCCTACTCAGACTCACATTATGCTAAGTTGGTATACTGGAAACACTTGGAGAGAAGTTTTACCTTCCAAACCAACAGATGTTGATGTTATGTTATGTTATGTTATAAAACACCATTATACCCTTGTGTTACCAAAATGTAACTATTCTGCACTAAGAACTGTTTCATAAATCAGCACTAGTTTTTTTTTTTTCTTCCCCTTTATACTATTGTATTTCCTCAGCAGTTTGAGTTGAAAAATCTGTAATGGTAGAGTCACCAGAAATAAATAAATACAGGCTGCACTTAGAGTCTAGGTCTGTTCTGTGTGTCTTCAGGGCAAAACTATTCCCTCCTTTCAGTGCTGAAGCTACAGTAAACAGTAATGAGACATGTTTCAGAATTCAAAGCACCAATAAGATGCACGCTTCCTTGTCTATATTTAAAAAATGAGAATCCTTGATTCTATGATTATGTCTGAGCATTTCTAAAGTCTTTAAGAGATCTAGTGGAAATTCAGAATATGGAGTGTGATCTCTGAGAAACTGAAATCCTAAGCAAGTAAAATATTTAGCTGTACAAGAATAATACATTAGAATATTTTATAATGGTTTGATTTTAATGCTCAAATACACCATTTGAGAGAATTTAATTTTCAGTCTTTAGTCGACCAGTATCTCTTCCCTTTTTTACAAAAATTTTCATTTCTGAAGTTATTAATTGTAATTAGTTAGTAGAAAAAGCTCAATACATCTGAAACCACAAAATTATTAATATACTGTGATCCCAAGAGTAATACAGTATTTTAAGAAAATATGAGCTCTGTTGAATGATCTTTTAAAACACAGTAGATAATTTTGTTGAAAGAACTGAAATTTGAAAACTGAGCCTTTGAAATACATTAAATGACTCACTGTTGGGAGACAAAGTTGCAAATAATGTCTTTGAGAAACAAATAAATGAGTCACTTGTGAAACAGAGAGTAGATGATTTTCTTAATCAAAGCACTGATTGACAAAAGAAAGTGGAAATAATACTCTGGAAATCAAACATCTGTACAGTATACATATGTATATGGGTTTATATATCAATTAAATAACTGAAATCTTCACATCCTGTCCTTGAACTTCTACAACAGAATCCACTTCAATTGTAAAATTAGTTCTGCCTGCAACAATGGCACTCTTTAAAACATTTAAATTCAAGTGTAGTCTACAGAAACAGGGCAGTATAATCAAGCATTTTTGCAAAGGGGATCAAGAGACTTGTCACACAACTGGGCACAAAAGAACCTTGCATTCTAGTCCTAGTTAAGTTGCCCTCTGGAAAAATATCAAGCTTCAGGGCTCTACACCACTTGTAATAACAGATGTTTTTACTTGAGTTGTCATATTTTTAGTTTACACATATATGAAAAAAACAACTTCCCCAAACAAGAAAACAAGCTACAGTTGTCTCAAATCTGTTGCAACTACCATGCTCCTCAGTACAGAAACCCAGTCCTTTTCACCAGAAAGAATCAGAACCTTAGAAATTGGGATGTTTTTTGGAGTTTTTTTATTAAATTCTGACTTCTGTGTGAGAGTAACAAAAATGTGCTCAAGTTGAATGGAAAAGAAGTAGTTAAAGTATTTAATGGTCTGCCATGTCTCTAATTTTGTCTAAAATAATGAATATATAAACCAATGAAATATAATTCAGAATGTAAAGAAAAGATCTTTAAGCTATATTTATTTTTTGTGAAGCTTAATTTTGAAACAGATGTATTAGTTTTGGTACTCTGAAACTGTTTGAATCCACTTTGTTCTAGTTATCAAAAACTTTGAAAAGCATCGAAGACACAATCAAAACACCTTGCTTTTTTGCCTAAACAATTTTTATGAAAGTGAATGTCAATATAGATAAATGAAACTATTTAGGAGGAGGTAGTTATAAATTTGAAAAAAAGCAAAATTTTCAGATTTTTTATGACAAATATAATAATTTCTGTATCAGAGCATAATTATCTGGAGGAGATATCTGCACATAATCTAGTTTACCTGCCTACCAAGAGATGGCTTCAGGAAATCAAACACCATCCCAAATATAAATAACTTTAAATCCCCAGACATTAGTATTGATTAGATAAAAACCCCTTCAGCTTTACTTACATAGGTGATGATACAAGTTTCACATAATCTCTGTGTAAGGAAAAAGCTGGAAATCCACATAATCAAGTATGCTATTCAATCAAGCTGACAAGATTCTCCCTCAGACCACTGGCTATTTCTTTGTAGCTCATCTGTTGGACAGCTCTCTGCTCCTTTCTCCATCTGAAGCAGGGCCTCTGAGGATTTAAATGTTCCCAAAACTCTCCTGTGAGTATTCTTTCCTGTTCAAATTCTCTGTACTGAGTAGCCAAGATCTGAATATGACTTTTACCATTGCAACGCCGATTCTAGTATCTGCTCTGTAACAACTCTATTCATGTGACAATTCACATTACTTCCTTTTCATATTGTTAAGATTAGAGAAAATCATTGCAATGAGGTCATAACTCAGGTCCACTTTGCAAGAGCTCAGGGTCTATATGCAGGCCAGAAGAAAATTAATTAAGTCACTATGTCTTCAACAATCCACAATCTCCAACAATGTGATGTTAAAATATAACTTAACACACAGAACAAGGAAAGGGTGACAAGGAAACTTTCCGAGTAAACTTAAAAAAACACAAAAAAACTTTCAAAACCAATGCCACTTGAAATAATTAACAAATTGAAAGATGGACAAATATAAAAAACATTAAGATAATTTTTTTTTACAATTTCTCATCAGAAACAGTTACTTATCTTAGTATACTCAGGTTACATTTGCACATACCTCTGTGTACAGCTACTACTAATTCATCTCCAGTTTGAAAGAGTTTGATGCAGAAGAAATCACCTTTATATGAACCCACTCTATACAAGGAAACTTATATCACTCAAGGACTGTTATTTCTCAAGACAGAAAAAAGTACCTTTGAAGCTGGTTATCTAAACTTCTCTACTCACATTTGTTTAAATCTAGTACTCGAGAAAATTTACACTTATTTTTCCAGAGTAGAATCTTGTGAGAGAGAAAATAAGACAATTTTATTTGTTTGCACCTCATAAAAATGGTAATTCTACTTTTACAAATTTTTCATTTGTATTTTGCTTGTTATTGAAATATTAGAAAAATCTGACATCTGAGAATGTTTCACTATGTTGTTTAGAAGTTGTACTTTATTGTAACTGAATTTTCTATAATTTAATTCATCACCTGTCTGTGCAAAAAAAGAGCCAATTCAGTGCCAAACACAAAAAAAAGCCCTTTTTTTTCATTCAGGAAGCATGGATTTATTCTCTTTCATCTCCTGTGTTACAAATCAGACTTCCCTTCTTGATTTTGTTGTCCATTTAAGCATTAGATATTTAAAGTATTTGTTGGAGAATGAGAATATTTCAGTATTTTATAAGTTAATGATAACTCATTTAATGACAATAATTTAATTTATTATTTTATGACACTCTTACTATTAAAATATATGAAATACTTATTGATGTTCATAAACACTCTTTGGAATTGATGCCATGCATCATGTCTTTGAAAACCACAGACTAATTAAAAAAATTTACAGTCACTGTGCAATGTTGTTCTTACTAATTTGATGAACTATGTCAGTAATAGTAGAACAACAACTGACCCATTAATTACCTCAAAAACCCACATTTGCTGTTTCATTAACATTTGGCTCTACAAAAATGCATACAGATAGGACTAAAAGTGAGATTTTTCCATCCATTTTGGCAATAATTATGTCTCGCTACAGACATTTGTGCTTCTTATTCATTTAGAGTCAGTCCGTGTCAAGTCAAGTCAGTTTTGATTTCATTAGGGACAAACATAAGTCAAACATTGTTGACTGAGTTGAGACTCGGATTTTCAAAGATCCACAAAATCTAAACTACAGTGACCTGAAGTAACGCTGATGCTTGTCACCTCCAATGAAGATCAGCTAAGGCATCGGTATGGCAGAGTTTATAAAGAAAGCAAAAATTGTTTTATGACTAGGCAAACCCAGAGGCATGCTCTTCTGGATTGAATAAAGCCTGCCTTTAGATTGATTTTGTTTAGTGAGTTGACTTGTAATTTCCTCTTGGATCATGAATGGCTGAGCCTCCAGTGCTGCAGATTTTAACTTATTGCTGTTTCATGCTACACATTCAGTACCTCTCTCAGCAGTTCCAGGGTCAGTGTGATTCAGTGTGAAAATTCACAGGGTATGCAGAATGTGCATTACAAAGACAAAAAGCTAAGATCTTTCATTGTGGATTTTTAAATAAAGACAATTCTACTTGATTATCTGCTTGGTTAATAATCGACTTGATTTATTAAAAGTGTAGGGACTTTTCTGGGTGCTCTGCATGCTTCTGCTGAGATCTAATTACATGGACTTCACTAAAACTCTCCTCCAGTTTTCCTGACCTGAAGCAGTTCTCCCCCACAACAATGCTCATAATTTATTTCTCTTCTAGACATTTTTTATCTCCACGATTCTTCTCTCTTCAGTGCATCATTCAATATTCATGTTATTCAGTCCGTGAAGAAAATAGTTAACTACCTTTTGAAATTGTTTTCTAAAAATGAAATCTGCACAAAAAGCTGCCCTTTCAAGTTACTTTTTAACCCTATGTCACCCTGAAAACAAGTGAGGTTGTTCATTCAGGCCACACCAGCAGGACTTCAGTGAAATCTCTTGTCAGGTAAGCCCTGGCATGTTGTGGGTGGTGGGGTGTAGGTATCAGCTCAGCCAGTACCCTGTGGGGAAGGCTATTCAGAACTGGAATAAAGCTACAGTTCAAGACACAGGTGTTAGAATTGAAATGTAGTGTGCAAAACTCAAAGAAAGGTGTGCTTGTACTTTCCTCCTGAGGAGGACAGAGAAGCCAGCCATTACACACCTACATAACTCCTTAGTCAGTTAATAATAGCATTCATGCACAAACCCTTCATAAAAATGCAGCAAATTTCAATGTAGTCTGAATAACATTTTAGGAAACATAGAGTGTTTAGAAGAGAAAATTCATCACAGCTGTGCTGCAAGTGACCTGCAATTCAGGTAATAGAATTGAAAAAATACACCATCAATTGCTCTGAAATATTAAATCTTCTTTATTTAAGAGAGCAAAAAACTATGTAAAACTTCATGAAATGAGTAAAAAGTTGTTCATCTTACAGATGTATAGTATAAGCCAGAAAATGTAGGTGCACCTTTGGTAATAGTTGTTTCAGCCTTGTAACAGTGTGGAAACACACTTTAATTGTAAGGATCTAATGCTGCCTGAGAGGTTATTGTACAATTCAAATCTTGGATGAAATTTAAAATGTTCTTAAGTTTCAGGTTCTTCATGAGTATCAAACTCATAAAGTCTTTTGCAGTTCCATTGAAAAACAAAAGCCACATTGAAAATGTTTGAAATATGATACAAAACCAAAAGACCCCTAACGCTGAAATCCATTCCCTAACACCTCCTTTGAATATTTAACATTGCAAACAACACTCAGAAAGTTCACATTCACACAAAATACAATTTTTAAAATTCATGTTTTAATTGCATGTTTTGCTGGGTTTCCATTAGAGGATCCTTCTCTGTGAGGCCCCAGTACTTCCAAATTGCAACAACAAATAAAAGAGCATTATTTCCACAAAGTCATGGGTCTAGTGAAACAGGACACCTTTTCCTTCTTCACTGTACTACTTGGTGGAACAATTCTGCTTCCAAGAAAAGTATATAAAAATCTGTACATATGTATTGTACTGCATTTAGACCTCAAGGACTTTAAACGTCAAACACAGTAAGAGTTGCTATATAAAATTCCTCCAAAATGCTTTTGATTTAATCATTATGTGTACTCTTCCTGCCCTTGTAAGTCAGTTTCTGACCTAACAGAACCTTCTTAGGGAGGCATAAGACTGGGGTGGGATTTGAGTCTGTCAGTGTCATTAAGTTTGTTTATAAATTTCTGCTGGTTTCATCAAACCCAAAGTATTTTAGTTGACTTGCCAAGCACAATACCTGAGTAAAAGGATGAACATGTTTCAGAAGTGGCTCTGGCACTTCTGCCTCAGTAGGTTCCCCCATTACCAAACTGTATTTTTGACTGAGGGCAGAGTGATTCAGTGCCTACAATATTGCACGCTTCTGCAACTCACCATGCAATTCTCCTTCATGGGCTTCTTCATAAATAACTTCTTACTTAGAAGTTTTTTGGTCTGAGCAGGAGGTTGGCTGATGGGCCTGTGTCTATTCCATGTCATCCCTGCTCAGGCCCATCACACGTCAGTGGGGCTGAATTTCTCCTCCTTAATAATTCAGAACAGAAAACAGTTTTGTTCTCCTAGCTAGAAAGATTTCTTGCAAATATCCACTTACAATTAGCAAACAGTAAATCTTCATTATTCTTGTCTATATTAAGACTCCTCTTCTTCCGTTTTCCATTTACTACTTATCAAAATTATAGTCCAATATGGAGGTAGAGATATAATTCTATTATCTCCCATATTCAAAACTGACATTTTCCCCAAAACACATGTTCAACAACTGGTATTAACATGACATTGCTATGTAATATGAATTTATTCAGATAAAATATCAACATGTCTTCCTAATTTTAAATTTCTTTTAGGAAAGAATTTGGCACATAGATGGACCAGTAGAAATTTTTTATTCCTCTCTTTTTTCGGAGTCCGCACATATTTTTCCATAACATAATTATTAATCAACTCAAGAACATTCCAAATAAAAATTATGCACACTTGAATACTTAATTGTGAGACAACTAATGAAATGCTTCCTTTCAATATTAAAAGGGATTATCATAAATCAAGGTGGATACTATGGGGGACTCTGTTGCAAGTACATGGGGTTAACAGAGCAGCAGTCTAAAAAGAGACATTAAATGTATCAGGGTGAATGCAAAATGGAATGCTTTCCCTAGTTCCTATTCTTGACTTGCAACTAAAATGCTACTTCCTAAAGGATCCAGTGTAATGTGAACCTACATTGTGGAACTATTTGAACTGCTGGAATAGCAAAACCCACAAACATCCCCATATGACCATTCCCTTGATACCTGCTCCGGCTTTAAATAGAATATACATTCAGCCTATCTGTGTAAAATCAGCCCAGGGAGAGGGAAAAAAACAGCTAAATTGCCTGGTTCACATGTACAAAAGCTGCCCCATACATTGGGTACAATGTTACTCTGTCCTCTAACATCACTGCAGGTTTCCTTTATACAGAATAGTATCTATTTATTTGTCTGAAAAATTTAGGAGTGTAAAAGAAGACCAAAAGTATCTGATTATACATTGCATATACTGTAATTTCTAACAGATGATTTAGCTGTAAGATTACATGTGGGTTTATCCCAAATTAAATTATATTTATCAACATTGAAATTAACTAATGTCTAGCCCCAATGTCTTCTCAAATGACGATTTCAATTAGCCACAAAAATCAGGCATAGTATAGCATGTACACAGACACAAAATCTGCTGTCCCAGCAAAGTTTTCTCATTGGTTTATTTCTGTATTTGGATGCAAAAGTGAGCAGATTCTCTGACTCCTTCTCCCTGTAATCTTTCTGCCTTAAGAACAAGGATGGAAAACCTGTATCTTCCCACATGGGAAATAATTGTTTCCTACCTGAAAATACTAGATGAATGTCACTGTAACACAAGCACTTTAAAGTTATTGATCAAGTTTTTCCATATAAAAGGGCAATAAATATAAAATTAAGATGTACCTTACAATTTCCCACCAGTAGCTCTGGGGGTTTTTTTGACTCTCAGGAAATCAATTCTCACACAGCTGTTATTTCCCCATTTATTCTCTGCATTTTTACAATCCTTTCACTGCAGATTAGTTTCAGTGAAGGTCACACAGTGTCTTACACCCAGAGGAGAAAATGTTATTCACAGAAAATTTCTCTGCTATCAGATGGGGAAATCATACAAATGAAAAATTTGGTATAGGTAAAGGTGAAACAGCCTATCTTGTTGGGGATAAACCTCACGCAGCAGCCCTGTAGTAGAGACAGCTCTCTCAGAGGACCATAATGTCTCTTCCAGTGAATTTCTTCATTTAAAAATACTAAGACTAATAAAATAGTTCCTAGTAAAAATATTCCCTATAAGTCTGCAGAATAAAACAAATTTATCACTGGAAATAGCAGAAAATTAGAGAAAACAAATTTCACTCTGATACAACAATATACAAACAGCTATAAAATTTTCGGCAAGATGAGGAAGTAAAAGGAGAAAAGCTTTCTTCCATACAAAAAGTTAGAAAAAAAATCCCTTTTCATACAGAAGAAATTCCAAATTTGTGTAGACACAAATGAAAGAGAGATATAAGCTATTAAAGAAAAAGAAATTTGATCAGGTTACGTGAGGGGTTGATGTGATTTATTCCTGTTCACCAAAAAAATTAATTAATGCAAAACCAGAATAGATTACTAAAGGCAAGCAGCAAGGTTTGAGGTAGAGAAGACAGAATGCTATCCAGGTACATAATATGGCCTCTCTTCATGTTTATGCTCAGTGATTAATGGGACTCTAAAACAGCAATGAACAAGAAAAACACCACTAGAAATAAATGCTATGTTAATAACTGGGTTATTTGCTATGTTAATAACTGGGTTATTTGCCTAAAGGCAAAGCCCTCTAAACCTTTATAATGCTGCATACCTTGGACATCCTGTGATTTAAATTCAACTTATGTTAAAAAATAAACTAAAAAATCATACTTGTCCAACATTTATGTTAAATAGCCAATGTTATGATCGACATCCCCAAATCAGAGTGAATACTATACAAAACATTTGTGATAGTACCTTACATTAAAATATTCTAATTTTCTTCAGAGAAGCATTTTAACAAATATGATCCAGAAGACAGAATGCTTTAGAGGGAATTAGGGAGGCATGATTAATGATAGATAGGATAGTCACTTAGCTACTCTGCACAGGAGGCTGAAAAAACATGGAACCAATTTCTGATTTAATTGGACAAAGCCAGAATCCAAGTGCCTAACTCATGCCTTTCCACTAGCTAATTTTACATCTTATGCAGAGTCTTCTAATGGTGCAAGAAGGCATGCTCCTTACCATTTTTTTTGTCATGTACACTATGTATTCAAAAAAGATCAATGAATGAATAATAGGTTGAAATGTCCATGAACCCACTTGGAAGTTAGTACTCTCTTGATTTTTAAAGGTTTTCAAAATGTTCTCTGGCACAATTTTAAAGGCAGAATTAAGAATTGATTTTTTTTCTTATGTTTTAGCCCATTTCAATGGGTATAGTCACTTTTTGTTAGCTTCTTTGTACCAAGGAAACTTCACACCATTACACATTCTGGTGCTGGAGGTCAGTGTTCATTTGCTTTCCTCATCTAATAAGACCTTCCATCTTCAAGTTACGAAGAAACTTCATTGGCCCTGAGATAAACACTCAAGGAGATTAAAAAATACTTCCTACAGGATAGCTATCTTCCTTGATTATGTAAACCAGACAGTTTTGTTTAATTTCCAGCATCATTAATTCTTTCGAACATGTAAGACAGAGTCCCAAGGGAAAATTACTCATAATATTATAAATTGCAAAGGACTTTTCATAGGCTTTTTAATTTTTAGAAGTAGAAAAATAGTGCATTTATTTATTTTTTAACTTAGCTTACCACAGCTGTAGAAATAGACAAAATGTGCAAAACACAGAGGAACAACTAAAAAAGTGAAAACATATCATGGGTAGACACAAGGAATTATCACTTAACAATTCAAGAATGATGCAGCATAGATGGGAAAATAATGGCTCCTGTTTGCATTTTGCAAGTTTAGCTAGGGGCCTGGTTTAATAAATAAAACATGCTTAAAACCAAGAAGATGGCTGGGATATTCACAACATTTCAGTCAGGTTACTGCTAAGGTCAAAAGTCAAGCAATAAGTAATGTCACTTTCTATTGTGAAGGGTTTTTTTCCATTTTATTATAAACCTCATTATTAGGAAATAAATGAGTTTATTAATGTAACTTTAGTACAAGACCACAGAAAGTAAGGAAAAGAGCAACTCACTATATATTTTCCTCTTTTACAGCTATGGGTGCTTCAGAAATGAATTTTCAAATGCATTTGGGTTCTTGTAGTCTAGTAAATATTGATTGTATCTGGCTGTAGGCTTGTTGAACCAACAGCACTGGCCTCAGGCCATCTCTGACTTTGGCCTCTCTGGAGTGGTGATTTGG
Organism: Onychostruthus taczanowskii; assembly: GCF_017590055.1. NCBI lineage: Eukaryota > Metazoa > Chordata > Aves > Passeriformes > Passeridae > Onychostruthus > Onychostruthus taczanowskii. The sequence continues at coordinate 12,187,273 of NW_024498351.1, forward strand.
CCTGGAGGAGCAAACGTGCTGGTGACTTTAACTTCAGAGAGGTGTGTGGCATAACACCTGCTGTTATATCTGGGGTTTGAGGAGATGGCTAGTAATAATAATTAGTTGTTATGTGTAGATTAACTGTGAGCACAATACCGGGACGGACACATGATTGTAGCAGGAGCCTTGGACCCTCATAGGAGGCTGCCAGAGGCACCAGAGCTATAAACTCACCAGTGCTAATTCCCTGCTTAGCAAAGACATGCAGCTCTGGGAAATGAGCAAATGCAGTGTTTGGGACAGCAAAGAGAAGAAAGTACTGAGCACATTTCATGGATGGCAAATGTGGATACACGGTAAAGCCATCAACCAAGGCGTGGAGCGTGCTAGCAACACACTGGAAACAACTTCCACTGGGCTCTCACATGCGGATGAGGAAATCACAAACATCATACTCCTGGCAAAGAATTTGGTATGCTGCTGACTTTTCTGCTGGCAGCCTAAAGCCATCAACCTCAGGGCTTGGGAGACGAGTGGAAGGAAAGTAACTACAAAAGAAAGAGGCGCATACTTTGCATAAATTTGTGCATATTAATTTTAACTGTACTTCCTTACAACTCTAAGTCCTAGAAACACCACAACTGGACTAACAGCAATGTTTTGATTAGAACTGCAAGGATGTCAGCTAGATTAATAATAAATCCTTGACTCACATATACAATGTGTTACCCAATTTGCACAAAAGAGAAATTTAAGTGCAGCAAGTGGGTGGGAGGCTATCCTTCAGAAGAGGAGGATCAGGGAATCCTCCAATGTGTACAAACATCTAGGGGGGGTAAAACAGGGAGACAGACTCTTCTTCATGGTGCCCAAAGACAAGAGAAGATGCAACAGGCATGAATAGCCATTATAGGAAATTCCCAAATACCATAAAAATCCAGGGTCTGTGTCAAGTGGATTGTGCATCCATAGGTAGTTGTAATTTTTTATTTCTTACACATTTCTGTCTGTTATGAAAAGAATCAATACACTCAAACATAACAGAAAAACACATTAGAAGAACAATACATTGTACCAAAAGAATCAGTCTAGAGATATTAAAGTGGGAGAAATAGAAAATATATAATACAAAAGATATTAAATATTTGCATTTTACCAATATTATTTCTCATTGCCTTTACTTGTGGTCTCTTCTTACTAGTCACAAGACTAAGTAGAAGACAACCCTAGAAATAGTGAGAGTTAACTCAATGGAGCTGCATCCATATGAGATGTTTTCTGATAGCATTACTGTATTGCAGAATGTATTTTTGATTAAGGTTTTCATATAATATGTCTGTATAAACATTCCTGTCCCAGCATAAAGAAGAATCATTGGGAGTTTTGCCAACTCATGTCTGAACGCAGCATAAAGACTCTCTTTCTCTGGATGTAACCGTGGCAGCAGGTAAAGGAAATATGATAGCTCCTCTGCAGACGACTTAACACAATTTTTTTAACTGAAGGGAAAAACAAGAGTGATTGCTTTTTTTCTTTGTTTTTAACTAAGTGACACAGGCAAGTTCTAATCTCTTCAACAAGGACATAAGGCCTGTACATCTTTCCATATGTTCAGTGAATAGAAATGCTGTCAGGCTGTGAGATTATTTTGTATACAGCAAGTTTGTGTTCTGACAAACACAAACAAACAAGATGTTTGTTTGAGGCAACAAGATGTACTGTGTATAAGTGAATTAATGCACATATAAAACTTTAACAATTAGCTTGTGGACGCTAGGCACCAGACATATGCCTATGTGAGCTGAGATCTAGTTGATGTCCTTTTTTAAACATGTTTATAGACCAGGCTTTTTTTTTTCTATGTTGTTACCCCTAAAGGTTAGATTAAAACCTTTATAAATACTTCTACACACTTCATTAAAAAGCAAAAGGGCATCACTGGAGTGACTCTAATTAAAGAAAGTATTCCAGGATTAAGCAAAAGCTGACTAAACTTACTGACAAAGTCTCTGGGTTGCCAGCGGCAACAACCAACCCTGGATCTATCACAGAAGGATAATTCCAATTTTTACATAAGCAAGCTTAGCTTTTTATTTGCATGCTGGTGTCTAGTAGATAGGAATAGATTTTCACTTTTATTTCAAGGTTTTCCTCTTGTTACTATCCTCTCCTGTCTCTTTTTGCTTTCAAAATTCCTGCATGTAAAGAGTACATGCAGAGAGTAATCCAGAAACCACCTGAAAGCCAGGGAGCATATTTCTTTTAAGAAAGGATTTTCACTGGAATAGTGAACATAAATGCAGAGTTGTCTTTATTTTGGATGTAACTATAAGAAATAACTAGGATTCCCTGACTCTCAGATTTCACTTCCAAAAATTCTTTCTGCTTTCACATGCATTTCAGAACCAAAGAATTTATGGAAGTCAGTTTAAGTGGGCCGAGAGTTAAAACCAATCCAGAGCGATTAAAATGTATGCACGCTGTTTAGCTGCTACTACATCATTATTTGAATTCCCCTATCTGTTCAGTTAATCCACCCCAACCAGAGACAGATGTTTTGTGCTCAGATACATCTGCAACAAGAAAATCGTCATCATCATCATCATCTATTTGATGTCATACATTCTTGCAGTATAAAAGAGGCAAACACAGAAAAGACAAAAGTGAAAAATTGAAAATTCAGTAAGACTCATTGCTAAAGGTTAGCAGATAATTCCTTTAATTATTAAAAAGTATTCTGTCACCAATACGTTATCTTTCTTAAAATTATAAACACTTATCTGTGATCTTTAAGTAAAGGTGGTTTTTATTTTAAAGTAAAATAAACACTCAGATACCTACACTGCAAAATCTTGTGAGCTTAGTGCACCACACTGTTCTTATATTCCATCTACAGTTTGAGACCTCATATCCACCCTCTCATGTATTCCATATTTAAAAAATAAATTAAATTTCTTTTTAATTAATTAATTAATTCTGTTGATTAAATTCTACTCAATATTCATTTGTCTAGTTAAGAGGTCAAATTTTCAACAGGCCCTCTTCCATAATTAGCTCTTCATTCTCTTACAGAATTATCATTTAAAGGCTAAGAAAATAGTAATTTCATATAAGTAAAGACCTGATGAATTGCCAATGCCTGGAAATCCTACAGACATGGTTGTAATCCTGCACATGCCTGACAGATCCAATGCCACACAGACCAGATCAAGCAATGAAAGCAATTTAAACAAGAGGAATGTCTGTCTGTATCACTTCTGCTTCAGCATCGCTCCATTGGATTTGGGCAGATGTAGCAGCTGGCTGCAATTCTGTCCTCCTCAGGCTACAAAAAAGTCTCTTCTAGGAATGGGCAAGAGACGTGGTTGTGATCCAGCCTCCCTTGCAAATATGGGATATTTCTTTCTATTTGGAAAAATTTTTATAAAATAATTTGTGTTGCGCTGTTATAGAAAAGTTGATTCTTAATTGTGCTGAAGGAGCTGGATAAGGTAAACCCTGTTTCCTTGCAAGAAAAAAAAAAAAAAGGAAATTTACTGCCAGAAGAAAGGTTTCATGTGGAAGGCTGGCAGATGCAGCATCTTCCTTGAGACATGAAGAAAACAACTTCAATAAAAAGACTAAGATCTGTTCTACTTGCTTCTTGGGGACTCCTAGATAGCTGGTGGTTTTATTATAGGAGCTTCCTATAAAAAAATTGAGAATAGTCATGTTTTTTTCCTAATTTCCCAGTTCTCTGTAAACTTTGCAAAAATCTTTATTTCTGCACTGAGCAACAGAAGTCCTAATTATTTTGTCTCTAGCTTTTAGAATATGCTAGCTATGAGGATCTGAGTGTATAAAAGGAACTTCAGGGCATGCAGGCTGATTGTGAAAAAAACCATAGAGATAAGAAAAAGGAATACATTTTAATGAATAGAAGTTTATAGTTTTCCAAAGGCACTTTCATCTGAGAACAGCCAAGAAATATATGCTCCCACAGGTAATAAAACAAATCCTTCTATATAAAGCAGCTTTGAACATAATTGGATATTCATAAAAACGTATATGGGTTTTTCACAGGTTGCTTTTCAAATAAATCCATAGATATACTACCATTCTTCTTAGAGGTGAGCCCAATGAATATTAATATAATTACAACACCATTGCTGAAATATTTGTAATATACATACTCATATGCCATCATACAAATTAAACCATTTGGAGTAAAATCCTGCTAACTAAACCTAACAACATTGTTCCCCTTTCTGAGACTGAAAGAGAGGAACCAAAAGAGAAAATTATGTTGAGAACACAAAAAATCACAGCTGACTTGTTATATATTTTGTTTCTTTTATTTCTGTTTCCTGGAGTAAGAAAATGCCAGTCCAGCAGCTCATTTTCACCAGAGGAGGATAATCACAAAGGCACCTCACCATTGCCTGGTCATTTGCAGAACCTCTGACACTATCTGGTATCAAACAGTAGAAAACTATCCTTGCAAACAGACAGAACAGGGCTGGGGAGAACAAGGGATGGCAGCTTTGTTTTCCATTAGCAAGCTGGACCTGCTGGAAGAGAGTTCTGGCTAAGACCAGGGCCAGCTGGAGGTAGCTGGTGAGTCCATGAAACCTGGAGGCTGCGGGTTAATCCCAGCATGCAGTCAAGCCCCACACAGCTGATCACTCACTTTTCTCCACAGGATGGATGAGAACTTAAAGAACAAAAGTGTAAAAAGCCATGATGTCAGTTGAAAACAGTTTAGGAGGCAAAGAGAAGCTGTGCACAAACAAAGCAGAACAAGGCCACCCATTCACTGCTTCCCACGACCTGGACAGTTTTCACCATTCCTTAGAAAGCCGGGTTCCATCACACTTAATGGTGACTTGGAAAGGCAGATTCCACAACTTCAAATATTCCCATTCTTTCCTGCAATGTCATATGCAGTCAGATATCCTTTTGGTCAGTGAGGGTCAGCTGGTCCAGTTGTGTCCCCTCCAAAATTCTTGTGCACCCCAGCCTACACTCTGTTTAAGCACTTCTCAGCAAGAGCTAATTCATTGGTTATCAATGCGATTTTGGTCACAAATTCAAAACATACTGTGAAAAGAATTAACATTATCCCACCTCAAACAAGGACATTGGACTAACTACCTTTTTATTAGGAGGAGGGTTTGTGGTTTGTTTGGTTTTGTTGTTTAAATCATGGAGATAATCTTTATGTAAATTCAAATTCAAAAGATTTCAATAGCTATTTCAGTAAAGATTGGATTGTGATATACCAGTTTCAGAGAGGTCACAGAGAGACAGTCACATGAAAATACCATCTCCCTCTCCTCTTAAAAATATCACATTAAGACACTTAGATTCTCAGATTTTCTTTTATAAAATTCTGAAACAAGCTACCCCAAGTAAGAATAATCACAACACCAAGACGTAGATCATCGTAGATAGAAGAGAGAATTAAACTGCAAAAAGCAGTTAAAATGGCAAAAATTATAGAGATTCAGGAGGAATCGTGAAATAGGTCATAGTGGAATAGCATGTAATTCCAAAAGATATTTTTGTGAGATATTTTAATTAGTGCCACCATTAGCATGTTGCACATTAGTAAGACAGCTCTGTGAAGACCCACACCAATTTGTAATGCCAAGCATTTGGCATTAGATGAGCACTAAAAAACATTTTCATTCCCTTTTTCAATATTGCCATTGCCCGTTAGGAGTCAGAATACACACTAGATTTCTACCAGATAAAGTAAGAAGTCCTAATGTATTAAAAGAAATATAATGTGTCATAGGTGATGTAGGCTGCATTTCAACAATGAAGGATTAAATGACTCACATAAAAAAAGAAATAGAAATGCAAAAATTTTAAAAAAGTATTTCTAATAATTTCTATGCTTAGCAGTCTCAAAGCAACATGGGCAGTTCATAGAAATGAGATTTTATTGAAAAGTATGAGATCAGGAAGGACAAAATCTTACCAATACTTACATAACAAAATGAGAGCACTTGTATCTTTAATGAGCATTCCTACTGGTAGGTCTAATTCTCTCTACCTCAAAATAACCACAAATCAGTCTGTTTCATTGAGTGTGATAAGAAATGCTTACTGAAGAGCAATACTTCTTTAGAGGCACCATTGACTATAGATACACTACTCAGTAATTTAATAAAACATTAATGTGTCTGTAGCTAGATAGAAAATTTAGATGTTAATCCCAAGCTATTGATTTGCAAAGGGGAGCAATAATTAATGTCTGTGTATGTATAATATGTGTATGCATGTTTGCAAAAAAATTCTTATCTTATTGGTTTTGTTTAATTTTACTAGAAACTTTACTGGGATATCTAATCAAAACCACAAAGCATAAGTATTGTATATAGAGATATGTATAAAGATATGTATATCTGTGTATATATATAATATTATATATATCATTTATACATACATACATACATATATATATATATATATATATATATTTATTTCAGGTAGGTCCTGCTTCTGGTAATAATATCCAGGGTTATTTAAGATACTATTTGAAGTATGCTCTGAACATAGGAGAATGGATTTTCAAGTGTCAGAAAAGAATCCTTTGCTTGGTAAAGGATGCATCTGATGCTAAGCTTTATTTAAAAGCCTAAAACTGTACGTAAGGAAATGTATGATATGTGATAACATAAATCAAAGTGTCTGTATGTGGTACAGTCTATTAAGAGATAAGGAAAAAATATGTCAGTCAATAGACTGGGCACTGGAATAGATGGTTCCATGGCTTTTTAAAAGCACCTACATAGCAGCCACACTGTGAAAATTCACTCAGATATTCTCACCAGATGCAAATGTTATTTGTTCCAACTAAGCACACTTTTCAAAGAAATCTTACTGAGCAATAATTGTAAACAAGATGCCTTTGGAGATGTTGAGGAGGTGCTAAAGTGAATTTCCTGTAAGATCAGATACTGTGGAAAAATACACTGTTAATAGAATGAGACTGGTATCGAAGCATACATTTATTGTTCTAATATAAAAAACCAGTGACAGTGAGAAAATATATCAGCCTTTGGTTCACTTTGTAACAAGAAATAAGACATAATTTATTGCACAGTATCACAAGAGTAATAAAATATGTAATATATCTGTCTTTCAAGCTCTTCTCTTTTTTCTTGCTTTCTGATTTGCTTTTTATCTCTGTTTTTCCAGATACATCCCAACATTATATAGGCAAACTGTCATTCTGTGCATCAATTTTCCCTATTTGATGACTAGTTTATCCGGTCTTGGAGATTACCACTTTCTAATTTTAGAAATATTAATTTCAAAGCTATGAGTGTATATACATATAATCCAATTGCTAATATTGTGGAAAGAAAAACTCTAGATATTCAATTTTTATCTTCTAGCCCTCTGTGTAAGCTTTTTTTTCCCCCCTGCTTTATGATTTATTTTACAGGTAGATCCATGTGTTAGACTTATAGATAATAAACCTTATCTTTCAGTAAGCTATCTCTGAAGGAACACTGAAATAATGGTGTTTAGCAAAAATCTGTGCATAGATTTTGTCTGGCTTATTTGGATTTTGCTGTAATTGAATGGGATCCAAGCAAACTATTTGACTGGGATCCAGCAGTTTCTGTTGGCATCTTCCTGTATTATTTTTAGCTTGGACTTTTTGAAATGTGGAGAATGATCAGTTTCATGGAGACCTTCTAAGCTTAATGCTATTGGTTATTCCTTCAGCACAAGTACCAAAATGTTATAGTATACCCTAACAATTACTCATTCATCAGTGGTCAGTCTGCACCACCCATTCCTTTAGTTCTGTGTTTTCAAAGAAGGCACTGGAGTAAATCTAAACAACACCTATTTAGGATCTTGTACACCACATGTTTGTTTCTACAATATCACTTTTTTTTTCTTTTTTTTTTTTTCTCCTAAATTGGTCATTGATGCTTTCCAAAACTCAACTGTTTTGATTTCTGATTTGGGGGATAGTTATTCCCCATTACATACTGTAGAATTTAAACTTCACCAGTGAAAAATGTGTAGTCATTGGCGCTTTTCATCAAGGTAAGAGCCAGAACATATTTCCTTTTACATTTGTGTTACTATGGGCTGTACAGACACAATTACAGCTCGATAGTGATCTTCTATTGCATATGCTTATGAACAGTTATACCTTTCCACTAAAACAAACTGTAGTAGTAAGAAAAAAATCAATAAAAAATAAAAATAAAAGATTGTCATGATACATTTGGTTTATTATGCAAACAAGCAGAACAACAAAACAAGACAATATTTACTGCAAGTTACAAACAACAATTACACCATGTTCCAATTCAGCAAAATCTCAAATTTAAAAAGACCCCTTCTTCTTTAAATACTTTACCTGTTTTGAGGACTGTAAAGAATTAATGACTTTGATGCAATCTATTGTGCATGAAAGATCAAGTATTTTGCACCACATGCAGATGGTGTTTTTTACTTTCACAAGCAGGTCACTGCAAATTCTGTTTACATTTTCAAATGGACATCTGTTGCCAGATGTTAAATTGATCTCTACAGCTTTTAAGACATTTCTTTGTAAAAACATAAAATTGAGAGATCTGATAACACCAACTCTGGTATCTCAACAACAACACTGCTTTAAATAGGTGAATAAATACAGGTATTACAAAATAATATTTAAAATCACCTAGACAAAGGAGTTAAAGTATTTATTTTCTATGCAGTAGTAGGACAACGTTTCCTCTATTCAACTTAAGTTCTGAATTTTCTTTCTACCTAAAACAACTTGGACCACAGAACTGAGGTAAGACCACTTCAAATACAAGAAAGAAAAAGACTAACAGACTGAATATTTCCTACACCTCATTCATTAAAAGCTTGAGTTGAGACATCAATGATTTCTTATATTTTAATTTTCCTCCACCTTTTTCACTTTTATAACCCTAATAAGTAAACTTCCCTTGCAAAATACACTGACTGACTACGTTGCAGAATGATGCCTCTTGGTGTATTATTCACCTGCAAATACATCTCCAGGTTCAATCTGTCAGCTGACAAAAAATGGAGAATAAGAATATATTCAAGACTATTACTCAATATACTTAATCTAAACTCTTTTTACTTAGAAAAAAAAATACCAACATGATCAGTTTCTTTTTATAGTCATTTAGATATGAAATAACTTGAAAAAAATTTTGATATCCCCTGCTAAAAAAAAAAAGAGTGGAATGAGGAAATCTGTGGATTTGGTGCAATCATGCACTTTCAAATTTTATTGAGTAACCAATTAAACAGCATTATCAGCTGGTCATATGTCTGACTGGACAGGCACAGTATATGAACTCCAGAAGTTTCAATTATGAGCTGGAAATAAACAGAGGATTTGTAAGAAAAAAAGATTTTACAAAGGTAGGAAAATGAAAGGTCTTGGCAGTAATGCTGACAAAATTAATTTAGCATAATCCTATATATTAAGAGAAATTAATGTACGTTTCTCCTTTGTTCCTATTGCTTTAGTTAATACTGTTAACAAGTCTTTCATACTTGTCTCAAACTTTTAAAATATACTGGGTTTACCACAATTCACTTGAACTACAGTTCAAGTGGATGATTGGAGACCCCGGTAGGCAGCTGCATAGAACAGTGTGATAGCTGCTAACACGAATGCCTAAATTAGCAGATGTGCATGGAAATAACAAAAACATTATATTTAGAGAAGTAGTTTAATTTGTGAAATCACTGTTCCCTCTCCATATTCGGTTCAAACAAATTATTTTAATGTAGAAAGGCTATGAAATGAAACAAACAAAAACCCAAGCAAATCATAAACAAAAGAAACTAAATGCATGAGTGAACAAACAAGAGAGGCAAGTACTGAGAAAACAGTTTATGGATTTGCATATTCTCACATTTAAGTTTCGTCTTTCATTAAATTATACTGCTGTTAAATAGGAATCTGAATTTTTGCGTTTGCCAGTGTAATTTCTTTCTAAACGAATGTCTGCACCTTCAGACCCTTCTATCAGGTAATTAGCTAAATTACTCATTAATAATTAATGATTCAGACTGCCCTGTTCTCTTTGCATTAAACAAATACATTTAAGATTATCTACAGGGCAGTGCACTTTGAAAAATAACAAGCTAGACAATTTTCTAGAGATAATAATGCAAAAAAGGTGTTTTACTCTTTGATAAGGGCCCCTTAGATAAACAATGCTACAAGAAAAATTGCAAATAATGACAATTAGAGCTTATTAAAATACCTTCTGGAACAGCCCAGATTCCAACTAACATGTATTGTTTGTATACTATCATTCAATGACATAATTTACAGACTACCGGCACAAGAGAACCGATTATATTTTTTAAAATATATGTTTTTTGCTGAAGTTGTTTAATGTACTCTTTCAATTCCTTTTATGACCACAGCAGCATCCCAGGGTCATCCAAAAATAGTTTGCTCTTTTAAAAGCTTTTTATCTTTGTTGATATTGTGACTCATATATGGTTACCTAAACCAAGGCTTTTAAATGTTTTAGTACTTTTCAAAGTACCAAAAAATCAATAGCAGGTTGAAAGGTCCCCAAATGCCTTTCGATCATACATTAGGTAGTGCAGCAGATTTTCAATGTTGAGCCTGCCCTAATATCTGTTAAAGGACCATCCAAAACACCTTTTTGTTTGTTTCCTATATTAATAGTGACACTTAGCAAGTATGCTCAGCTGTTCTGTAATGAATATTTAGTAATACAAATTTAAAATAAAACACAGAAGAACTTTATAAATTTAATAAACAGTAGGTTGTATGCACCTTGGATATTTACTGCTGTATTTTACAGTATGATGGATGTCTTTGGTGAAATAAGTCTGGTGCCATTTTACAGCTGCAAAACCTATTTCACAAGCGACAAGAAAAAAAGGTTGACATAAAAGGCAAGGAAGTATTTATCTGAAAATACATAGGAACTCAATGACTTGTAAACTCTATAAACTCTATTTGTAAAAATAGAGTTTATATGGCCATTTTTCAGAATGGAATAACATAAAAATGCAAATTGTAATCTTGCCAATTTATAATTAGATCCTGCATTAGCTGAGCATCTCTTACAGTCCTATCTATCACCAAAAATTAGACACCACATTTAGGAAAGAAACTCAGGGATCTGTATGCCTCTTCTGACCTGAAATTTTATTCTCTGGCTCCATGACCTCCTCACAGTAGTTTAGTCATCAGCTAAATGTGAACACGACTAAGCAATGCTCTTGCAAACCCTTCAATAACTCCTCACCTTTTCCCAGACTGCAAAGTCACCCTGCTGACCCCAGGCTACGTTTTCAGCCATCACCACTGACTGATCCTTTCTGTGAAGTACCACCTCCGTGACTCTCCCTGTGTGCCTCTCCTTGTCCACTCACCCAGGCTACACTCTCAGCCTGGCTTCATCCCAAAAACTGCATCACCTGATTTTCTGGTACTGACAAACTGAATGGATGCTCTCCTGTCTTTTCAAACTGCTCCAGTACCCATCATTTCCTAGCTGGCTTGCAAATGTACCTATTTTTTCCTATCTGTTCACCAACCTGAATATTTTTTTTACACTGAGCATAGGTTATGATCTTTACTCTGAAAGGACAGATCCTTCAGGATGTTTTGTAATGACAACCAACACCTTTTAATTCAGTCTAAAATTCTTTCAAAATTTCCTTAACTTTTAAACCTTACCACTTACCAATTTAGTTTGAAAAGGGGAATAAAGTAGATGACTCCATAATGCTCCTTACAACCTAGATGCTCTATGATTCTAAATTTTCTAACAAACATTTCTGTACCTTCTTTCCTACTGCTATAACCAACCATCTATTATTCCCTTAATTCTACTTAAACATTCCATTATGTAACACCTACAAAAATATAGTCTGCATTGTACTGACAATTACTTACGTAGCTAACCTCTACTGATTGATCCTATGTCTTCAAGACTCTATATTTTCACACATTAACACTCAAAAAACGTTTCATTACAAACCCCATGAAACTCTGCTTCCAGACTGTTAGGCATGAAAGGCTCCAGTCAATAGAAAGAACTCCTGAACACTATGACAACATAAATAATAAACAAAAATCAACTTCCAGATTTAGGATGCTCACAATCTTGAAACAATCATTATTTTCTTTTGACTTTCTTTCCTGCTCTCCTAACACTATTATTCTATTATACACTACTTACATTTTGGTGAATTCATTAATTTTTGTAACTAACCCTTTTCACATACTATTTCTCTCTATCTCAGCAACAACATGAACTTTTAAATTTTAATACTTGCATTCAAACAGTAGTTCCCAAGATTTTCCTATTATAAACCCCAATGCAGAAAAGGGATTTGATGTGGAACTGTCACACTACATGAAAAATCAGGTTTCATGACTGAATGCAGTTTGCAAAATTATATTAGACCTTAAATTTAAGTCCACAACCAAATGAACTTCTGATGCATACATGACCATTTAAAACATCCTAGACATTTTTGGTGACTGAGTTTGCGAATCATGATTCTATAATATGTTTTAAGATTAAATGTCCTGATGAGATGCTTTTATTTTCCCTGGAATTATTTACCTGTATACCTGTAAAAAATATTTAATCACAATTTTCTTCAGAGTTAAGGTAATCTTTTGGCATCTGCTTCTAAACGACTAGCAACATTTGTAATTTTGTCCCAAAGGGGCAGACTCTAGTGTCTAAAAACTGTAAAGTTAGACTTGCAAGAGAAGACAAACACATGGCTTTGGTTCTCTTTTAGGAACCAGGACTGAAAATCCATGCTAAAATTAGAAGCAATTTAAATTTTTCATTTTACATTTAATACCTGAGACTTTTCATAACTAATCTGAAATGTAGTACATTTATATCATAGACCATAGATTTACTATTAAAACTTCTACATGAATAAATTATTGACATTGGCCCACAGTCCTGAATTAATTGTGAATAAATAGAATAATATCATCACAAATGATTTCCAGGATGAGAGTAGTACTGGAAGTTAGAAATTAAAAAAACCCCTCCTTTACATTATTGGAGGATACCAGTCAATGAATTCAGCCTGCTTTTCCCAGAAAAGCTGAATTCTATTTTGCTTGGTCAGTGAAAGTCTTGATGTGCTCTGTCGTATGTACAACACTCATTTCAAGACTCCTACTCAAGTCTGTTTTGTAACCAATAGGGAGCATTTTTTAAAACATCCCTGTAATTTACTAACCAATCCAATGCATTTTGCACTTCTAAATTACTCATGCAATTTCCTACTTAAAGCATTTAGCAAAATTATATAAATTGACTTTTCACTTTAAAAAAATCTATTTTCTTTCTCTTAAGCAAAGTTTCTTTATTCTTACAATGGTTTGCAATCCTTTAACTAATTTTCTCTAAAGTAAAACATTTTTCATTTAAAATTATTGGAGTGGAAAATTGCACAGGTTTAAAAATTTATGAAAAAACATGTAATGGCCCATGGTCTCATAAAATATGTATCATACACCACTGTATTTATTCTACCTACTTGTTAAATTTGCTTAAAGTGCCCACTGTGATTTGTTTGGCAGAACATACTTCTTTTTCCACAAAAGTCTTTTCTGTGTCTTACTGTGTTATCTATTGTTTGAACTGAGGCAGGAAAAAAAGAAAGCACAGCATTTCTGATTATTTTTTCCCTGTCCTTATTAACAGAGGTTAGCTGATAGTGGAAATACAAAACAGCATTATTATGAGGTCATTGAGGAAAATTGAAATCTGAAGTATACTTATTTAACAATTAACATAAATTAATAATAATTATATAAATATAGTTTTTACATTTAAGCGAAATTTTCCCATCAAGATATGGGAATCTGGAGTGCAAATGCTAATTTTGTTTAACCATTATATTCTTTCAGATCATCTCCATTCAGTTACAAGCTTAAATAACAGAACATTTTAAAATAACTCCTGACAAATTATTTGCTGGTAATGTTTCTGCCTAGTAGATGAAAAATTTGCAATATCAGCAACACAGCTTAAAGAGAAGATCTCTTTAGCCAGTATTTTTTCAAGAATAAATTAAAAATATATTGTTTATTTTGGTACTAGCTTATAGCCTAAGCAGAAAGTAAAACAATAAAGATTAAAACAAAGATAAATCTGTTATTTTAAGATAAAGAAGTGCATGAAGTTCTTTAGAATAGTTTTAAAGGCTTAAAAAAGTTAAACTTAAAAATAGTTCTAGTTCATAGCTGTTTCTGAATTTTTCCCCACATTTAAAACTACTGAATTTGTCAGTTGATTTTGAAATGTAACTTAATATGTCATATGATGTTGGAACTCTTTCTCCATTTGACAAAAGGAAAAATTTTATTTTTTTGTCAAGTAAATCTTCAGCAGAACTTCTTATCATATCAGTTTTCATTTTTTTAATGTTTTTATATAACAAGAGAAATACACAGACAGAGAAATATTCATTAGGCTGGGCCACAAGTCCTTGTATTCAGGATTCAATACTGTTGTTAAGTGTGTGTTTAACTTAGTAAACAAAAGTAGCTATAGATTAGTTAGTTGTAGTTTGTATAGCAGAAATACTAATTGACATGAATAGGAATATGCGACTTCAAAAAATTCATTGTACACTTTGAATAAATACCATCAGCTGCTCGTGACTTGCTCAGATTTTTCTACTTTCATTAAAAAAGGTTTTTCAGAGTTAACAAAATCTATTTGCAGTTATACCACCAGAGACATTAAATTCTTGTTAAGTAACTACTGAAATTCATATCTTCCAGAACAAATTGATCTACCTGGATGACTCCATCCATGCACCAGGATTTTCTCTTCAGACTATATCTAGACGTTTTTAAGCTGTCCCACTCCTCCAGATCTTTCAACTACCTTACAAAGCATTGCTGGTTTCTGCCCATTAACTTGATTGATGGAGATTAAGGTTGTTTTTTTGCAGTGTTTTGTCCCTGGCAATCCCCCAAAGCTTTCTCAGTTTCCCTAAAGTGTTTTTAGACCTAAAGGCCTTCTTTAATAAGTTTCCAAAGTTTTCGTCTCTTCCCTCAGCACCAAGGACACACTGCTTGGTTGTCCTATACTCCAAAACAAATATCTCTGTGTATCCAGGGGGATAAGATTAGCTCCAGCACTCATCAAAAAATGCTATTTGATGCTTTGACACAATCCAAGGTTGTAGCAAATTCAGTTTTGATAAACAAAGAGTAATAGCTTTTTTTTTTTTTTTTTTTCCAAATACAAACAATATGATTCCATTACTTTTAATGATTAAATTGCTCTATCTGATGAAACAGATTACTTTGATTATGTAGACTTCATCTGGAGAGATACTAAAATGTTAGAAAATTAAGGTGTATTAGTCTTTTGGAATTTATTCACCCTTCATAGATGTTATTACGTTATCTAATGCATTAGATAGATGTATGAATGATTAGATATGGTTTTCCCCTTTTGTGTAAAAATGAGATCTAGTTTCCATTTTCTTCATATATCAGATTTTGTTTTGCTCAGATTAGGACCAATTTTCACACTGATTGGAACACATTTGATACACAAAAATAAAGCATTATACTGGTATTAGATACTGTACTGTGAAGTAAAAATTGCCTTGCATTGGTGTGAATCATGACACTTGTGCCAGGTATAGTCAAGCCATCTGTTCTCATTCAATGCTACTCCAAGGCATGGTGGTGCACCATCATATGCTCCCACTTAAACATGTGAATGTATTTAGATTGCTTTGGAGGTCTATGGAAAAGATAAATTACTCTTCAATACATCCTTTTTAAATTATAATTTTCTTTTGCTAGGATAATCATCCTAATTGCATCTAAACTCAGAGAAATGTGCAGCCTTCATTTCTTGTTCCCATAGATTCAGGAATTTACTGAAGAACACCCCATCCCATTCCCTTCCACTCATGGAGCCAAGCAGGACACAATGGCCTGGGTACAGATCACATCCCAAGGCACAATCAGGACATGGTTAAACTGAGTTCCAAGTTTCTCCACTTTAGCCATATTCACAAAAGACAATTTTGGTGGGGAGTTTCCCTTTTCACCAAAATGTTATTTGAGGATTTATCTTATTCATCTAACCTTTACTTTTAATATGATCATCCTGCTTTCTTACCCTTGGGAGACTCATCTCAGTACACCATTAGGACTTTCACTATAGCTCACAGCACAAGGATCCACTGGAATTAATTATGAGGTGAGCAATACTTAGTTCTTAGCAGTAATGTTCCTATTTCAATTAAATCAGATGTCTCTTTAAGATATAGGTATAAATTAAAATGAAAACAGCTATATCTCAAATAAGGAAGTTAAGATAATGTTGATGATCAATATGAACACACAAAGAAGCCCATACTCTTTTCAGTTACTTCTTGAACTTAGACTTATTGCTTCTTGTACTTTAAAGTACAGAAAGAAGATTTAGAAAGGAATGGCACTGAATCAATAAATAACTCTACATTCATCAGAGCTAAGAATTAATTGAGCTTTCTGAGACTGATGCACACAAAAGAAATATAAGTACCCTCTACTTGTCTGGCAAAACTGAAATAAATCAAATTATAGCTACTTTTAAATGTCAGTTACTCTATAAGTCTGGTTAAGCTTCAGTAGATTTGCAGGAAGAAGTCATAACTAATTAATCCTAATGAAGAGCATTCCAATTAGGTGGAGTGGAATTTTATACTGAAAATCTTAAATGTCCAGTAATGTTAAAATATTCTGAATTATCATCAAGCATCTCTAACCAACAATTAAATTCAAAGGGTAATATTAGTGAAAATGGGTAAGTGCAGTTCCAAAGAAAAGACAATATTTTTTAACATATTCTGGAAACAATGAAAATAAATAGAGATTTCACTCTGTTTTCTTCTATTTAGAAATATAAAGGCAGCTGCTCTTCATTCTTGATCATCTTATAAATTAATGAGAAAAAAAAAGACCAAATTCACACAAAACTGAATTCCTCTGTAAAAAGGTAGACCAACTGATTACTGCTACCAAAAAGTCATATTCTTCTCTTAAAGAAGCACTTCCTTGTTTTTATGTGTCAGAATTTAAAGAATGCAGTAAAAATGGCTCAAAACACTATCCCCATAAGATGAGATACCACAACAAGCACAGATAGCTGACAGGAAGGTGTTAACTTCTGTCCTACAGGAGGTGAAAGGTTTGGAGTTAGCACACCAGACAAGACTTCACTGTGCAAGACTGTGGGGAAAGTGCAGATGTGACAGGAAAATGCCAGGCTGGGTGAGGCACATCTGGATAACCTATTCAGACCAAAAATTCTCTCCATGGCAAACTGCTGGGAAGGAAGCAGCTGCATGGACACATGCCACCTCAAGTTGTTGGAATGGCACATACACTGCTGGATACCAAGGACTTATTACAAAAGTGGTAATAAGAGAAGAACACTTGAGGACTCCCAACACAGAGAAGACCAGAAGAAGAAGGGCCAGTGGGATGCCACAGGAATCCATGTGGTGGTGACTATCTTCTTATTAAATCTCTGTCTCTATCTCTTTTTCTTCCCCCCCTCCGCCATCCCCCTCTCCCCTCTACCCCACATTTACTGTTAAATAAAATCTGTGCTTTTGATTCTGGCATTTGGTCTCATTTTCACCTTAGCTCAGGCAGAGGTATCTTTTACTTTTTGGCCTCTACCATTATTTCTGAAGTAGGATCCTGCTGTGCTGCTGTCCGAGTTTCTCTACTCCCTCAGGTCCTAACATTATTCCAGTGGATCATGGCATTATCTCTGCTACCTATTTAAAAACAAAAAATATTCTTACAATCTTGAAAATATCTTCAGAACATCTTCTAGCATAAGTAGAGAATCTGCCTGTATGCCCTAAAGCATGACATTTGAGCTCAAAACAATGCGCAGTAGCTGAACAATAGGAGAAAAAAAAAAGTCATGGATATCCAGTAGGGTTTGAAATGTTATTCTATATGCACACATTTCCTCTGCTCCCTCTGAGTGATTTCTGGATCAATGTTTCTATCATCCCACCACAGAAACCATCAGCCTACAGCTGAATGGCCTTTAAATCACTTCATATTGGACTCTCAAGGTACATTAGACTCAGTGTGGTTGATTGTTTCAACTAGAAACAATTTTGCTCTTGTGACTAGTCAAGAAGTTACATGTGACAGAACCAGCTAACTGCTATACCTAAAATGTAACACTAAAAACAGAGTATCAAACTTCCTAAATTCTCACTGTAATAAATGAGGAATAATTAAGCTGTAAAAGTTTAAAACAGTATATCTTCAGAAAATGTTAGCATCATTATATGTTAGCTGCAAATACACTTTTCTTGTCACGATTCTCTGCTTACTCCTGTTTATAGGTGATAATCTGCCTTAAAAATGCAGTATATGGCTGTAGCAGGATGCTCTGCCCTGTAATGGGGTCAAACAACTCTAACAATGCTCTGGTCTGTAGACATTTCACCCTAGTCCCTTTTACATATTAGAGTCCTTATGGTTTTACAGGACATAAACAAACAAACAAACAAACAAACAAAAAACCCAAAAAACCTTCTATATTATTCAGAGAGTGGCATAAAATTACTTAGGTGACTGTAAAGCTTCATTAGTTAAGGTCAATCTGCCAGTGTGACATTGGCAAAAAAAAGTTTGGGAAAAATGGGAAGCTTCACTGTGCAGCAATGAATAGACGCCAGAAAAATATTTGGTAGTTTCTGTCTGCTCTAATAAAAAATATAAGTTTGCCCACATTCAATGCTTCAATAAGGGTTCACCAGCAGTGACCTTGGGGTTAGAAAGGCAGTGGGAAGGAAGAGGAGAAAGAGGGTTTGGAGTGACCCTGGGCTTCCCCCCAGCAGCCTGGTGGTGCTCAGCTGTGCCCCCACTAGAAGCATCTGCATTCCCCACCTGGCTGGACAGCATCTGGAGCATCATGGATGTGGGTCGAGTTGGGGAAAACTGCAGGTTTTGGGGTTCTACCTCCCAAGGACAATGGGGTGGGTATCTGGGAACTGTAGGATATTTTGAGGAGAGACAGGACCACAGGGATTCTCACAAGGGGTTGATGAGGGGTTGTGATATTTTTGGGGAAGGCATCCCAAGGTATGGATGCACAGAGACCAGGGCTGTATTGGGGTGGGGTAGAGGGCAACACATTTGAGGTTGGGAGGACTTTGAGGAGAACACTGAGTCAGGATTCAGGTTAGGGTGCTCCCCTCAAAGGTTTAATGGTGGAGCTCGGCCAGTTGTTGCTGCAGCTCTTGCACCCTCCTGATGACACCTTTTCTCCCTTGAACTTTCTCAATGTTGCGCCTTTGTGTATCTCCAGGCCTGATGCAATTCTCTTCCTGCCATATAACTAAAGTAAATGACACTTACTAGAGGGCTTTTTCAGTTGCTCTATTTCCTTTTCCAGCCTGTTAGCTGTTGGTTTGGCTTTGTTCAGCTGGTTTCTCACCTGTCAGAGATGTCCCCACTGACCTTTTCTTGAGCTTGAAGTCATTGCTCACATGCTTTCAGCACTTGCACATCGACACTTTCTGATGTCTGATGGCTCCCAGGGCTCAGGTGGGAAAAGGATGAATCAGAACTTGACGTTGGTACTCAGGCTCTTACATCTTCTGCCTATTCAAAGATAAAGAATGCAAATTGACAAAAGTTAGAAAATTAACTTAAAACACGAGACAGAGCCAGTGGCAGCATTATGCACAACCAGAAGAGGACTGTCACCAACTCTACATCAGATTATAAAAGAGTTTCCAACAATTCTAAATTAACATTATTCATGGGAAAAACTTAATTTGCAATAGAATCCTAAAAGGACGAATCTAAAATCTTTGCTTTTATGTACCCCCAAAGCTTTTGCTAGCCTTTATGGCTTCTAGATACAGCTCATCCTGTCCCTTGTCCTGGAGCTCATTGCTTCTCCTAGTCCTGAAGGACACAGGTCCATCTGCACCCTGTTGCACCCCAGCACCATCAGATCTACTCCATGGCCCAGTGGGAGCAGCCACTACACCACCTTGTCTCACTTCATCACTCCCCAGGGGGTTGTGACAGGCAGGACTCGCCTGGTGATGCCAGATGCCACCTGCAAAAAGAGCAGCCAAGGTCCTAAGTGCAGCAGGGCACTGACAGCTGCCTGCAGGACTAAGCACTATGAGGAATTCCACCAGCCCAGCACCACCAGCACCACCCTGGACCACTGGGCATGTCTGTTGAGTCTCCACGCCCCACTTAATGTGCCTTTCAGGGGGCAGGGCACCTCTCAGGGTGATTTTCTGTGTGTCACAGACTTCAGGATGTACCTTTTGGCTTCTATCCATACCCCACTGCTTTTTTTCTACTATGATCTTGATCATAACTTAATAAAGCATAAAGTTTTTTGCCATTTAACTAAAGTTCCAGGACTGGGTTTATGAATGAAAAGAGCAACTATGGGTTGAAGCCAGAGTAAATGCCTGACAAGACCTTTCATCTGCCTTCTCCCAATGACACTTGTTAGAAGAGCAATATCTCTAGATGTCTACTGCTTATTTGCAGTTCTCTCGACACTTTTAATAATTAAAACAATTATTACATGCATTGAAGTATGATACATAATGTATTAAAATGAGTAAATCTTTTCTTCCCGGTAAATTGCAACTGAAGATAAAGCAGAAAGGTTTTATAAACATATCAAATTGGTGTAGCTTAATTTTTCATACCCAGCTTTATACTGTATGTCTTGCTACAGCTTCACAGTACCTTGCATTAGCATCAATATGTCCAGAGAAGATAACAAAATTAAGGTCTATGAAACATGATTTTAAGTGGAAGGTGCTGGCAGCAAAACCAGCCTCTAGCATATTAAAGAAAATATGATTTTAGAGCAGGTGAGAAGGTCCTCACTTGTAAGATACTTATGAAATAGATTAATCTGTAGATGCTGAATCATATGCTTGGTCACACAAAGAAATTACCTTTAAAATTGACAGACAATCCACACATTGTGGATTGAAGTGTTATGTGTGTGAAGATGTGACAGATCTACAATCAGTATGTCTAGGAAGTAGGATAATGCTTTTATTTCTCCTATTTTGGGAAGAATTGCAGCAGGAGTTTGAAAGTACCGATCATTCATCTCTGTACAAGGAATTCCCACAGGTTTCAATCAGTAAGGATCTTTGGTTTCTTATTAAATTGAGTCTGACTGCCTCATGTTCATAATGACAAAACAGTAGTAAAATCATTTTAGTGAGATTCTTTTCTTTTCCTTACCATAGGAAGACAGAAAAATATATATGGCATATAAGATATATAAGTAAAAATGAGGGGAAACATCTCAGTAAGAAGGAGGAAACCCTCTCAGATTTAGAGGGCTGTTTGGCAAAGTCATTCACTGATAATAAATACTGGATGTTTGAAGAAGTGTTGAGACAAATGGAATAAGAGCAGATGTACTGATGTACTGCTGCACAAAAACCAGAACTCAAGAAAACAAAACATTTTCTCCTTCTTGTTTTTTTTTTTTTTTTTTTGCCTCTGTTAGGAGCTGCAAGTGTTATGAAATGTCAAGATACACACATTCCCAAAGATCCTTTGAAATATCACAGAGACAGGTTAACTCTGCCTTTTGGAGGAAGTATATACTCCTGCATTTCATTTATGTTTTATTGTGCATCTGAGAGGAGATCACTGGTCTTTCCAATTGCAAGTAATAACAGCATATCTAAATGGAGTGCTTGTATGGAGATTCAGTCAAGCCTAATGACCACAGGGAAGTGGCTCAAATAAAAGCTGAAAATAATTAGTTCATATATAGTTCATATATTAGTTCATATATAGTTCATATATTAGTTCATTCTTAACAAGTTTAAAAGTATATTTCAAGTGTCTAATAATTCTAATTAATTACATTGATGAATTCTGAAATGTGCATAACATGATATTCAGAAAGAAAGAGGTCTTTATTCAGAATCACTTAACTTCTGAAAGAATACACACGACCCTTCAGTACTATTATTTTAATACTTCATAGTGTGCTTCTCAAAACAAGGGTCATTACACAGGGAATAGCTAAATTAAAAAAAAAAAAAAAGAAAAAGAAAAAGTAAGTAAAATTTTTCTCTGTTTGAAAATTGTTTCTTCTACACTGGTTAAAATTTGAAAAAAAAAAAAACCCACATAACTAATTATGAAAGTTCATTTTTTAAATAATGTTTTTACTGTGACAGATGTTCATCAACACTCATTTTGGAGATGTCACTTTGGATCAGATAGCTATTTCTGACTAGACACTTTCAAAGGAGTCCCCTTGTACTTGTTGATACTTAGTTGACTTAGTCTGAGTTGACTAACATTTTAATTTTTTTGTCTTCATTCTGCAGATAGCAAAATTTTAGCCAATTTCTTGACTTTAAAGCATGGATTTCTGCCAATTCTTAAAACAAACTCTTCTCAAGGTAAAATATCTGCATGATTTTGCAGCTGTCTTCCATTAACCTGCAGGAGACGCTAATTTCATAATCTTTTAGTGGAGTGGAAAAAGAAACAGAGTTTTAGTGGGTCTCAGTTTTCATAAGAACACAAAAAACCCATAAATTTTGACACATGTTCTAATGATCATTCATTCATGAATTCTATTAAACACAAATTTCTAAAAAAGCATTCCTAAACTCTAGACAGAATAGATTCAATAACTGACATTCACCCATTGGCTCAGCTGCACACCCTCAAGCTCAACAACTCCTTTTCTCCCATCTGCTATAATATGACTAGATAGAAATGGGTGATTAAATGATCATGTGTAAAATGAACCCAAAAGGAAGAACTAGCAAAGCACACAAAAAAAGGATGCATGTGCATCCTTAGGGTAAGAGCTTTTTCTGTCTAAATTTGTCTGAATCTGGAGTACTATTGAAAGATCAAATAAGGTTACTTAAAAGCTTCTCAAAATTAAATCTGGTCAAGAATGAGGTTACAGAGACAAAACAATAACTAAATCTCAGCTGGTGGTTCAGAACTTAACTTTTTCAGCCATAAGAATGTCTTTATCTCAGCCTGCATACTAGAAACAAGATGCTGGCCTACGTGCAAAAGATGCCTGTGTCTTCAGTACATTCACTGGCCTTAATTCTCTTCCTTCATTAAATTCAGATCAAGCCTGTGACCCTGTCTCTTTCTGTATCTTAAATTTACACTCTCACATCCTCCTATCTCCTACACTTTTGTTTTTCCTAGTCCTTATAAATGTTTTACACATATGTATGTGTGTACATATATTGCATATATTTGTATGTGCATTCATCCTTTTGTGTGTTCATGCTTGCGCTCTCAAACACATCATGCTCCATTTCAAAATCTGAGTAGTTCAGGGTTGATAAGAATAACAAGGCATAAGTCGCTTATGTAAACTTTCAAATATATATTTGAAAACATTAGAAGGCCTGTATTTTCTGATTAAATACAGAGCTATGGGACAATACTTAAATTCTGAGCTATTTTAACCAATGTAACTTGTAGTAATTTTCTATTCAGCTACTCTCTCATTTTCAGTTGTGGATTCATTACAGTTTTCATGTTAGTGAAATCTAAATGAGGCCTATGTGCATATCTCCAGGCAGTCCTAATCAGGGCTTGCTCTTCACCTCTGCAGCAGGGAGGCAGAAAATCATAACTCTCAGACTTAAGTGGATCTCTTGCGGCCTACATATAGTAAGGATTTATTCATGCTGCGAAGTAAGAGCATTCAATTCTTCTCTCTTCAACAGAGAGAGATGGAAATCCTAAAAAATTCACAGCTGAATCAGAAGGAACACTCAGATATCTTTGACTTCCTGTGAAATGGGTCAGGAAAAAAAAAATCTAAGATTACAAAATAACTCTCAGAATGAAAATGCCAATCTCCACCATCTCGGTTTGAACTTTAAGGTTTTTCTTTAGAGATGGACGGGTAGGAAAAGTCCCTTAAGAAATGAAAGCTGCAATTTTAAATACTTTACTGTAAGATATGATCAAATTACAATATCGATTTTTATTTAAGCAATAACTAAGCTGTGCATTTCAAGAATGAAATAGCTAGAGTAACAGGCAGCTTTCAGATTTCAGCACCACATAAAATAGAAATAGAATTAAAATTTCTTTTTACTTTAAAAAAGAAGGAAAAAAGTTTTATTTAATAAAAAGTAACAAATTCCAAAATCTTACAGAAGTTGTTGATACTTTTATCTTAAAAATGTCCCCAAATACTGAAACAGAATTTTTCCAAAGAAAAATAATTTTGACTGAAAAGTAAATATAAATTCTAGTACTTCTGATAGTAAGAGAAATACTACTCACTATAAAAAAAGCATTTTTGTTGTAGCACAATAAAAGATGATTATGAAAGGGGAAACGTATGCAAGCCATAAGCAAAAACTTCCTGATACTTATATACGTTATTCATAGCACTGATAGGAGTATTCAAACTAGCCTTGCTTTCTGGATGATTCAGGGTAGCAACTCTCCACCAGTTATGTCATTATTGATCAAAAAACCTTTTGTTTGGCTGAAATGCATCTTTGAAAAAAGTCATCTACCCTTGTTAACAAAAGACAGAAAATTAATTTCATTTTGCTCTTTCTCCACTGACTAATTTCCTCACTGTTAAAGTTTATGCTCAATTTATACCTCAGATTTAGGACTCTGTAGTTTACAGAATTTTTCCCTAATAAAAAGTATTCAATAGAAAGTCACATGTCAAGTTCGTTCGAATAAAACAGTCAGAAGTCTAACAAAGAAATTGTATCACTTTTTAAGAAATACTAATACAGGTATTGGAAAGCCAAAACTCACCAACCATAAGATATTTTCAAAGGTCAAAACCAGTGATTAATCTCCTTTGAAATGCAAAAGACAGAAGTAAGAGCGATCAACATCGTTTTACAGGATGATCCCATTTTTACCCAGAAGATCACTAATCTTCCACCAGTTCACAATGACCTTTACAAAATTAGATCTCTACAGAGTGCTACAGGCTAAAGCAGTTTGCACAGGCCCTGGATGGGGACACTTCTTTTGCCCTTTCTGCTATAGTTTCGATACTGTCTGAGAAAATGTTCCATACCAATTTCTGTTTAAGAAAATCCCAGAGGAAGCCTCAAGACAGAGCAGCTGTATGCATCACACTGACTTCTTTTCCATGCATTATTTCATCCACTTTCATTTCATAAGAGCTACAGATGTCATTTATCTACATTTCTGTGAGGTCTATGGCACAGTCCTCTAAATTCTACCCAGATTGGAGAGTTGTAGATTTGATAGATGGGCTGCTCAATGGATAAGGAATTGGTTGGATGGTCACATGCATAGGGCAGTGGTCAAGAGCTCAGTATTCAGGTGGAAATCAGTGATAAGTGGTGTCCTTCAGGGATCCATATTTCAACCAGGACAGTTTAATACATTCAGCAATTACAGAGGCTGGGATTGAGCACAGCCTCAGCAAATTTGCAGATGACACCAAGCCGAGTGGTTGACAGACCTGAAAGATGAGATCCAGAGGGTCCTGGACAGGCCCAAGAATCTCATGAGGTTCAACAAAGCCAAGTAACAGGTGCTGTATCTGGGTCAGGGCCACCCCTGTTATTGTCACACTTCAAGTTGCACCTGTAGTTTAACGTCCTCAGGTGTGCCGTGTTCACTTTACCAACCCTTGATCATTCCTACTGGTCTTGACAACTTATTCATTTTTATCACCATCACATTTCCAGTTGACTCACTTTATATTTATGTCCCATTTAATTTCCAAAACTCATTTCTCAGAATATACATATTCTTGAAGATGACACCTTAAACTGCAAATTAGGTTATTAGGTATATTTAGGTATCTACGTATTATGAATAATTCCAAATAATTTTGCAGCAATTGCCTGGAAAAATTGACTCAAGCACGCAATTTCATGTCACTTTTTTTTTTTTTTACAGCAAATCTAAATTAAGATATTAACCTGTCATCTCAAAAATACTTGTTTCTGCTTCTCTCTTATGACACTGCTGTAAACAGATTACAAAGAAAAAAAGTGGGGCTTTTATCTAAAGTAATTGTTCCAAGTTTTTTCCTAATATCAATTTTTTATCACCAGTTACTGTAGTTATTAACTGCAAAGAAAATGCCAGGATAATAAATGGAATCCATATAGGCATATGCTTTTAAATAATCCCTTTTCTATTTTATGGGTACTTCTATGTTTTGTAAACCACCTGTAACACTGATGATCAACGGAGATCCTACTTCTGCAAAGGATTCATTTCTGACCTGATGATGATTCCTCAACTCCTTCATAATCAAGAAAATATCTTAATGCAGTAAAAAAATAGTGATGGAATAGGCACTGTAGGGAACGCTGTTTCATACTTTGTTGTTTTATCTACTAGAACTTTAAAAAAAGGATTAAGACATGAACCTGTGGAAGACATTTGTTTTCTTATTCCAGATACTACCTAAGCATTCATAGGCCTCTGTAATCTTGTACGAAAATAAACTGCATGACAAATCAATACTTAATGCACACCTGTTAAAGACTTCATATTATACTGAGGGTTAATTTAGCCTAATGCTACCATTTTTCTTGTAAATCACCTCTAAGTGATTGTGAATATAAATACAGGATTAAAAGAAATAAACAGGAAAGATGAATGATTTTAGAGAACTCCTTCAAAATATTTCAGCTAATGAAAAAAAAAACCCACCAAAAATCCAACCAAAACCCACACCAAAAAAAAAAAAAAATTGAGAAAGACAAGGATTTCCAAAACTTTCCAAAACTTAGAATTAAGGTTGCTTAAATGTATATTACTCAAGATAATCACACACACACACACGCAAATAATCAAGAAGATAGTCATTTACATCACTCCTATTTTTGATCCTTCCCTGCCTCACTATATAAAATGTTCTGCCATGGATGTTCCATAAATCCTTTTCAGTTCTCAGAAGTAATCCTAGCATTCATTGTTTAAAGCCACAATCAAACATAGTATTTAATCTGTGATCTAGATTAAGATCAATCTTTTGCTGATTCACTAGTTCTCTATAATGTAGTATGAAGCCAAATTGCTCACTTGGAGACCATCTGTAGAGAATTTAACACATAAACACAGTAAATTCTTTGCCAATGGAGAATTAGTTAAGGAGCATGGAGATCAATGACTTGAATTTATCACGGTGTTTGGTATAATAAAATAAATGTAACTAACATTGGCATGATGTTCATATTTTTTTCAACTGAATATTTTCTTAATTGTAATTTCCTGTATTGATAGATATTACATTAAAACAATTTTTGTAGAAAGTCAGGTAAGTGGGAATAGTACTGAAGAAGATTTGGTTGGTTTTTTTCCTTCTCCAACCTGTTGTCCTCTCTCTGTGTTTTCTCTCCTATTTTTCTTGGTGTTTTTTGATTATCCTTGAAATTAGTGCCCAGTTTTCCATCTTTGATTACCTATTCCGCTTTTGCAATTGGACTGCTTATTTAGAATCTAAATACTAATTAAGTGATTTTGGTCCTATCTTGGCCTACATTCCTCACCCACCAACTAATGAAAAGTAGAGTCAGGGACTTCTTGGGTTTATTATTATATTACTATATTACCATTATATTAATATGTTCTATATTATGATCACATTTTTTTCTTTAAATCCTTCATTCTGTCTATGGTTTGTTGTGTATTGGAATCAGTGAATTGAGTTGTTGAGATTTTAGTCCCATTAGTTGCTAACACATATTAAAGGCCATATAGAAACAGACTATCCCAGGGCCCAAGGGTAGCAGGGCACGTTTGATTAATTCCACTGTGCTTTAGAAAGCATGAACAGCCCATTTTCATGCGAGGTGTCAATCACAGAGCATTTCTACAGTCATTGCTTAATTAAGGAGGTCACTTCCACATTCAGTGTCAGAATGTGAAAGATTTATTTCAGGGATCTAATTGCACTTAGAGTTTAATGCTGACTCAACTGAAGGATTTACAGCCTACAACTTTTAATGAAAATTTAAGGTCTTTATGCTTCCTACCACCATAAAACACAGCACTAAATTTCATGTTCTGTTGCAGCTCATATACAGAGTTACCAAGTGAATTTACAAAAGTCAAGTGGCAGAACAGAGCCATTTTCTTTACAGTCTGTATTTCTCAGCTCATTGTTGCCAAAGTCTGTTTCAGGAGATGATATAAGGAGGTGCCCAAATGCAAGATTTCCAATGGGAACAACACATACAGGGAGCTTGCTTACTGCCCCTTACTACTGGGAGAGCCAAACCAAGGCAAGTTATTAGTGGAAACTTAAGGAAAAAAAAGTCATAGAATTACAGAATTCTTCTACAAAGAAGAATATTGATTTGAGCATCAGAAAAATAGGATTGTCTTGAAAGGAATGACTCGGACAACAAATACACTTATTCAGTATGTTTTGCATCAAGGAGTATCAGGCTAAAACACAATAAAAACCAGGTAAGTGAAAAATCCTTATGAGGTAGTACTTGTACTTTTAAAATATGTGTGTGAACAACACAACTTAAACCAGAATTTAAGTCATTGCAAATGTTAAATTGGAATTCTGAGAACAAGTTTCAAATGTGGCCTGCACAGTTCAGTACAGCAGATAAAAATACTGCTAGCTTATGTTAAAACTATACATTGATTGGGTATCAATCCCTTGACTTGCAGATATCCTTTGAAAATAGATGGCCTTTTATATTTGGAGGAAAGGGCATATTAATTTTTTACAGCTTAATCTAAATAGAGATGCATTCCTAGCTGCATCAAATTTAATACCCATCAAAGAAAGGCTGTTTTTGAAAAGACATGAGCTACCATTCTAGTAGTATGTAGTGATAAAGCAAGAAGACATATTACTTGTAAGGAATGCACATAAAACTAAGAAATATGCATAGAAATTTGTGCTTTTCATTTATGAGCCAGCCATGATTTGCATTTTTAACACACCAAAGTCCCTCTAGAATTCTGCCTTTTTTCATCTAATTTATTCACTTACACTACAGTGCCGTTTTCAATAAATGCTGTACTGGAGATATTTCAAGATAGAAATTTATAACCATTAACTCTATCCTTTGTTTGATAGAGGACTTGCACGAATCTTGTGTTGAATAATTACAAAACTTTTAAGCTGACTCCAATGGAGGCTGGGAAATAACAGCTTTTAGCAAAGTATCAGTAGACTTCATTTGTTTCTGGCCCACAGAGACATTCACCTTAAGGCACTGCTTCAGGCTTTTGGATTTCTTAAGTCTACTTACTTCCTTGAGAGTGCTTGTGCATCTTTTTCCTTCTCACTAAATAAACCTACCTTAACAACATTTCAGCACCCTAGAGCTGTCCTGTTCTAAATTCAGCAAATATCTTTCCAGAAAGATAATTTATAGAAAAAAAATACCATAGTAGCTACACATCTATTGTTATATACAAAACAATCATCAGTTATATGCTCCTTACAAATCCAGGAAATAGATTTTGTTTTACAAATTCTGTTTTAATTTATTCATTGAAAAGGCAAAATGCTACGGAGGCAGAGAGGATTCCTTCGGCAAATACAATGGTTTCATACAGGGGCCCAGCCAGTACAGACTGAGTAGCAGAGATCTGCAGAGTCATACAGAGCAATCTGCAGACAAAGAACAGTTTATTTTAATGCTACAGGTTTCTAGAAACTGTTACCACCTCTGAAGTTGACGGCAATTCACTTTCTACATTAGCTGCAGTGCTGCAGCAACACCTATTTACAGGTGTAATTGGCAAGCACAATATCAGGCATTGTTTCTGTTTTCAAGAATTTAGCAGATGAAATTCATGCAGTATTCATATATGGCTTCAAACTTTTCTGTAAAATGACACAATTTTTCTGTATTTCAAGTGCTTACTATGTATTTCATACTTTGTATTCAAAGCTTTTGAAGTGAAATCAAAGGTGTTTTTTTTTTTTTTTCTTGTTGTTTTCTTAAACTTAGTTATAATAAATTATATTCTCACAAGCTATGTTTGGTAAGACCAAGGACCCAAAGATAGATGAATTTGCTGTCAAAATGCAAAAAGTTCCTCATAGATTGCTTTTCAAATTGTTCTCTTTGTCTTTTATTTTAAATTAATGCAGTTCCTGAATGCTAGCTGTTTAGCCCGAATTCTTAGATATCTCCCCTAATGCAGAATTCTTTCAACAGTTTGTAATCCTTATTTTTTCTCCTGATTTGTGGGGAATTTCCAGTCATAAACAGTGAAATCCATTGAAAATATTTGTTTAAACACATTAGCAATGTAATGCAAAGTTGTTTCACCTACAACAGGTTGAATCACTTGTTTCTTATACCACTGCAACTGTCTAGCACATCCCTAGATGTTCTTCCAGTCCTTAAGCTAAATTCTCAACAATCTTAAAAATTGGAGCACACAATTTGGCTTTAAGCAAGTGCTACTAAATATAAAGCTTACTGCTCTAATTTCAGAATATGTTCTTGCCTAGAGATTTTTAAAAATCCTTTGAATTTATTTTTTTTTTCCATTTTTCTAGTAACTTAACACCTTAATGCTATTGTAATTAACCAGTATATTATATACACAGAATTACAATACAACTGGCACTTGGGAAATTAATGAGGAGTATTAACTCAGCTGTTATGACAGTACTGAAGACAAAATCTCCAGTTCACCACATGCATTCACTGTGCTACTCACAAAGCACAGAAAAACTATTGCCTATACTGCATTGTAAGAATCTCCACAGGCGTGTAAGTATTTGTCAACTAAACTTCTGTTAATCCCAGAGCATATTCAAGGGCTTACTGGGTCCAGATAAACTCAAGAAAACAAAACTTTAAGATAAACTCAAGAAAACAAAACTTTAAATCTGAGCCTTTTAAAGTCTTTCACTCCTGCCTGATGCGGCCTCCCTTCACTGACATGCATCCATGATCAGCATAATAATAGACAGCACTAAAATACCTTAAGACAAGCAAAAATCATCTTTAGACATTGCAGAAAAAACACAGGGTCATTTCTTCATTACATACTTTTCCATCCTGTCACATGAGCTCTAGATCATATTGCCAGTTATTGAAATTCTGGGCTGTCTTCACAACCAGAACCACAACCTGTGTCATCTTTTCAGTGGGAAAGAGAAGTAGAAGATAAACTTGAAAACCTGGTGTAGCTATGCTCCTTTATCTCAGCTCACTGTCCTCTTGCTGGACTTATCTCCAGAATTAGCCTCAAGATGAGCATGTCTTTGTTCTTTTTAATTACCACTACTGTATGCCAGTATTCAAACAACCCAAGCATTAACACCAGTTTTCTTGGCACCCGCTGGAATGGCATTGCAAATATTCCTGTCCAGGCTTTTCAAGAGTAGCTGACAGACAAACTATTTACATCCTCACCCTGACAGTACATAGTGAGGGGTATGGGGCACATAGGGACAACCTAGAAAATGCAGTTCTTCCTGGTTGAGAATAGGTGGTTAGAAAATCCTCTCATCTAGCGCATTCACCACACACTTGTTGAACAAACCACTGCATATGTGGCAAGACAGGTATTACTTTTTTTTTAGAGAGAAAATAGATCAAAATAATGTTTCAGTGGTTGCAGAGACTACACATAAAAAGAGGAATCCGTATCCAATAAATAGATTTATTTTCCACACTAAAACATAGACTCACTATTCCCATTCTTACTTCTGCTCTACTAAAAGCTAGGGTGACATATCTCAGGATGGGAATAACTATTTGTGAACTCCATCTTTATGTATATTTTATATTCTGTCTGACCTATGTCCACATTTACTTCACATCCCATTTTGCTATAAGGCTGGAGAGAGAAGATGACTCCTGATCATGCTGCTGTGAACCTATAAAAAGTCTATCATTTATGAGGATTAGTAAAGTAATTTTTGAGGTGTTTTCAACATTTAGAATAATCAAAGTACCCTACAGATATGCTCTGTAAAGGCATTCAGAAGAGCTGAGTATATGCAGAGAAATATTTATTTAAAGATAAACATTCTGGCTAATGTAGGCAACATCTATGAGACTGACAGACTGAGTTCTGCTTCATTTTCATGTTAGGGTAGATGACACTGAAAATCATACCATGGGGGGGATAAAAGGTAGAATGGGGAAGAGAAAGACACAAGGAAGAACTGGAATCAGTGGACCAATATGTGATAACAGAAAGGTTATGTCCTAGGTCAAATTTCCACAGATACTCTGCAATATGGGCACACCTAAGAAAGAACAGTCCCATAGTGTCTCTGTAAACTATGAGATATTTGCAGTGCAGTCCTCATGGATATCACTGATATTTGACTTTCCTCTATTTAAGAAAATGTAATTTTAATGAAAATTGATGTTTTTGGAAACAAAAGCAAATATTCTCCCTCATTGTTATAGGTATATTTCATGTACTCAGTTAGACTTTTAACAAAAGCAAAACAAAAACCAACCAAACAAATCCCTTTTACATTCAAAACTCCATAAACAGTATCAGATTACTCATTCACTGGGAGATTTACAGTGTTTGAACTATATGTAGGTTCAACAGGGGAATACTAATTTAGGTTGTATAAATTTTGTATTAATTGATGATTACTTAATCTAACAGTTCTTTACATAAAGAATTTGTGTAACAGTTAAGTTGATCTTGTTCTCATGGGAAGCCTGTTTTCCCTGATAGATGCCTCCCACATAATTCCCTCTCACTGCACCTTCCCCCAGTAAACGCCTGTAAAGAGCTGCTAGATTGTTCTGAAAAATTAACTCTTCTTTATGCAGCCTTCAGGCTTATTATTCATAGAAATTTCTAAAATTTATTATAGGTAATGCTTATTTAGAAGATCCAAGGGCTCTCTGTACATGTATGCTAATTTATAAAAGTTTTGGGATTCATAACAATAATCACATAACTGTGCTCTGGAAAAAACAGGTAAGTAACCAGTCCAGCCTGAATTTGCCCACTTGTACATTGTGTGAACAAGACTGAAATAATTTAATTTCTTTTTTTTTTTTTTTTTTTAAGCAAATGTTTCAGTAGTAACCCATCCATGCATTAGTATAAGTCCTTTCTGCCTGCTCTCACTCTTCTGTACAGAACAGAGAAATCAGGCAGGCAGGTGTAAGGAACTCTGGAAGGCAGAGCTCTGAGGAATGGACATATTAACTGTTGAGAGCCAACACCTCACTGGAACCAAAAGTTCATAGCAATTGTGTTATGGTTTGACCCGGAAGTAAGGTTTTGGGAAGTTATGGTCAAACTAATCAGTGGCCAAATTTTAGATTGGCACTTGGTGTGGCCACTGGGGATGTGGATACGCTTCTGAGAACACACAGGGGTTAAAAGCAGAGCACTCCTAGAGAGACTTCTTCTTTGGAGTCCGGCAGGTGAGCAGATCGGATCCTCTCCCCTGCCCAGCTGCGTCTGGGTGGGGGAGGAGGGAAGGCCTGCGGCTTGAGGAAGGGAAGCCGGAGCCGCTGCAAGATGCAGAGGTGGAGGAGTTCTTGGGATGGTTTGGGCAGCCCTCTCAGAGAGAAGGATAAGCGGTCGGGAGGAGAAGGGGTGGGCAAGGAGCCCAGCCGCTGCCAGGACAGGCTGTGCTTTTAACCCTTTTAGTGTTGAAACAATAGAAGCTGTAAAAACACTGATCCTCTTCAGCTGGAAACTGAGAAGGGATGGAGGAGGGGAAAGATGAAGAAGGTTTGAGTAAGGGAAAGAATGCCAGCAGATGAGCACCCGAGATGGAGGAGATGATTGGAGTGGCTTTGGGCCGGACTTTTCTCTTACATAGCCACGGGTGAAGCCAGTTTCTTCCGTTAATGCAGAGACTGCTCCTTGGGGGAGGCGGCTGGCCAGGCGCCAGGAATGATAAGGCCGCGAGGAGAAGTCGAAGGAACAGAGACTGGGGGGAGGGTGTGGTGAACCCTCGGCCTTCAGCGAAGAATCTCCGTTCCTGAGCCCCAGGCCTCAGGGGAGTGAATATGGGGGGGACAGGAGTCCCAAATGGTGAGAGGCGGCCACGTCTTGGAACTGGGCGGAAAGCATTCTTAAAAAACCTAAAGAGTAGTTTAGATCCATAGACAGTGGTGAGAGCACTGGACATAGAAGGGTAGACGGTCACTATGGCAGATTTCTCTTCGAGCCCCTGCTGTATGTAACATGGAAGCACAGAAGTTCTACTGTGTTTCCAGGGGGAAGCCGATGGCGAAAGAGGGAGACTTCTCTCTCTCCTGATGGACTGGGGGGTGCTTGTGTGAAAGGAGGGTATTGGATTGAGAATTAATGTATTAGAGGGGATTTGAATGTTAGAGGACTGGGGGGAGGAGGAGGAGGAGTGTTTTGAAAGTATTCTATTGTGAATTGTTGTGTGTATGTAGTTTTCCCCTTCCTTTTCGTGTCTGTGTAGATTAATAAAGTGTTGTCTTTTCCCTCCATTCCCAAGTTAGAGCCTGCTTTGTTCTGTTCCCGGGTCACATCTCACAGCAACCATTTTGGGGGATACACCTTTCATGGGGGCACTGGCACTGTGCCAAGGTCAATCCATGACAAATTGGAAAGAATTAATTAATTGTAATGAATATTCCTTCCTCCTCCTCTAATCTTCCACCCTCCCCCATGTCTCTTCCTCCCCTGAACAGCAGATACATTGCTCAATTTTAAAGGAATCCCTCTCTTTCAGCATATCATGTCCTCAGGCTGCAGAGCAGATGTTACAGTTGTTTCCCCTTGTATCCTTGTATCCTTGTTTCTGCTCACAACACGAGTCCCAAAGGTTCAAGTGTGTGATGAATACCAAAAGCCTGACTCGGACTGTGGGACCTTGGAATAGCAGTGGCCAACAACACGCTATACCCAAATGATCAAATTCTGAACTTATTAGTACTCTTTTAAAACCACAGTCAACAACAACGTTTTGTTTCAAAATCCACTCCTCTGTGTTTTGCTAATTTGCATATCCTAGTTATTTGCATACTAGTACTATATAACCTCATTTGGACAGTCTCGCAAGCTAATAGCTTCTGACTCACATTTATAGGTTCCAAACTGTGGTTTAGTGCTTCCCAAAACCTTCTAAATCAAAATGTAGTTTATGTAGAAATGTTTCATCATCAAATACTGGTAAAAATCTGGCTTAATATGTGTTGCAGTACTACCTCAACTTCCAGTAAAAATAAAGAGGGGAGAAAAACAAAGGACCACCCTCACACTATTTTTTTTCTTAAAAAATTCTTTTAAGGAAGCAGAGGAAAGGAAACTATAGAACTAAATTAGAATGACATCATTTGACCTTTCAGAAAAAAGGGATTTGCTGTATTAACAAGACAAGAAAATAAAATTATGAACTACTACTGACATTTTTAGAAGTAGAAACAATAACTCTCTAAGTTTCTGACAAGCTCATTTTTTTATTCATATGTCAGGGTAAATGATTGTTTAAAGAACCAAATATAGCATCAAAGTATTAAGTTGTCCAACTTATGATGAATTAGAATCTTTCTTCTTCACCATCTCCTTTAAAATTTTCAAAATATCCTTAAGCTACAGGCAGACCCTGAGCCTTTTGGAACTATTCAAAGGTCATTTCAGCTATGTACTCTATCATGCAGATTAGTGCACTAACCAGGGGATAAGACTCATTTTAATCCAAAAGTGAAGTACATGTAATGAGACATGGCCATGGGCCTGCACACTGAATAAAGAGTTTACATGTGTTCAGTCAGAAATGGATGTATTTGCCTACTCAAGAAAAAATGAGTAAAAAAGCCACCCCTGATTTCAAATTAAAACAGACAGGGATTAATAATTTCATATTGGTGTTTTATCATACATTCTGGGATATTCAGATCTACAGAATGAGTGGTCCTTAAGGATCCTGTCTATTCAGAAGTTCCCACACATTTCTTCATGTGTTTTGTGAGCAATAAAAATGCATGACTAAGAATTGCATGACCAGAAGGTATGCAAATATTTAGCACTACTACTAATCCAGTTCAATGTCATTTTTCAGGAGAATGTTCCTGCTGAAAAAAACACCCTGCTAAAAGGAGTGGCTTTTGTCACTGATTCAAACAACAATGTTCTCCTTATATCCCCTAAGCCTCTCTTAATTCTCAGAGCAAAATAATTTTTGCACAGTATTTTATTTGGCACACCTTAGATTAGTTAATTCAAGACTTTTTTTTGTTTCCTTTTCTCAACACAAAAAGCTCCCTGCAGGTTAAACCAAGAAAGTATGGGTGCTCTCAGGCATGCAATGTTTTAATGTAAAGAGCCATCTATCAGCTTGGAAAAAACATTTAGCTTCTCAAAATTTTTTAAATTTTTATGAAGGATAAGTCTGATATTTACAAATAAGGTATTGAATTGCAAAAATAGCAATGCACATCAGAAATTGTGTTTGCATTTTCAGTATAGTTCTACATTAATTAAACACAGAAGGCATTTTTTTGCTATTATAATTGAAATGCGTGGCAAGTTCTGCAGCTGAAATGTTAAACAATATGAAGTATTCATATAAGTCAAACAACCACCATGCAGATCTATTAAAAATACACTGTCCTCTATACTTCACATATCCTTGATGTTATAAGCTGAAATATGTACTCAGAGTACACAAAAAATAAGAGTTTATTTATGTAGTATTGTCAGTACTTATTTACAATCAGCAATAACTTTTTCCCTGCTGTTTGCTGCAGATCAAGTTTGCATGGAAAGCAAACACTTAAGGCCATGCCTAACTAAATGCTACTGCTCATTCCTGTCAGGATAAGCACAATTACAAATTGCATCTTGTAATTCCAAAAAAGTCCGATGCTCTTCTCTCTTCATTTGACATTCTTCATAAATA
Organism: Onychostruthus taczanowskii; assembly: GCF_017590055.1. Lineage (NCBI taxonomy): Eukaryota > Metazoa > Chordata > Aves > Passeriformes > Passeridae > Onychostruthus > Onychostruthus taczanowskii. The sequence continues at coordinate 12,224,163 of NW_024498351.1, forward strand.
AAGATCTGATCATACTGTTTTCCAGCCAACACACACAAAGACAATTATTAAAACAAACACTAATACAATTTCTTTCAAAAACAGCTGGAATCCCACTCTTAGTATCTTGAGTGGGAAAGTTTGTTATGGCTTATCAGTATGCTGTACCTGTATAACAAAATGGACTGCATAAAGCCTTCGGGGATTTATTGATGTCAGGATCACCTATTGAACACACATATAAACCATTTAGCTACAAGTTAACTGATACAAAAACACCTCATGAGTAAAAAGTGCAGGATCAGACTATGCTACAAAAAATGTACATTCACAAAATTCTACAGGGCAAAAAGTAGAGCTCTTTCCATACCCAGCTCATCATAAACACAACAAAAAAGTAGCACACATTCCATTAAAATTAGTCGAATGTAGACCGATTAAATCTCTTAATTCTGAAAGTATTACTGATGCACTTTATTGAAATAGATTACTGATATTTGTGCCTAGGCATAAAACTATTTTAAATATTTTTATGTAAGCTACAACAGTTGAATAGGGATAATTAAAAACTCAAACAAGGTTGGTCTAATACATATAACTATTTCTCCAACCACTCTTGAATTATATAGAACTGAAAATTTCAGACTAGCTACAGTTTCTAAAAGTTCACCCTTTAAATGGCAATCTGCAAATAAATTTAAACAAATCTTTGAGAATTTTTTCTTAGTATATACAAAAGGAAAATTCTTTTTTTTTAAATTGAATTTACCCACATAAATAATATGCAACTTAATTTCCCTTACTATAATAGAGCAGAGAGCTTGTGAAAATCCAGTCAAAATTCAAAGAGTTACAGAGAGACCTTAAGAAAGACAAGGAAGATGAATGTCCCAAACAGCAAAAGGATGTTTAGATTTGACTCAAGGACAATAAATGTGATTTACACTGTTTTCATCGAGCCTGCGTTCACCCTGTGATAATTTGTATCAGCTTCAGTAAGATTAATCACCTTGAAAGCTTGCTTACCTTCTCTATTTCATGTAAAAATGTCAGTTTATTGGTGCTTCTTAGTGAAACAGTATGTTTATCCATATATTATATTTTGTTTTATCAGTAGATAAATCAATATTTTGCAGTTTTAGAGGTATACTGCTTTTCAGATTGCAATCCTAGAAGGCAGTTTAAAAGCAACACACTGTGATGTGAAGGTCTTGGCCATCATGAATATCAATTGCTCAACATCCTAATATTCTGTGAAATCTTCTCTGCTATAAACACTAATTTTTCACTAATGAGCACGTGTCTGTTTCTCTCACTGAAGTATAAATGACATGGGGGAAACAGAATAAACAGAAGGGAGAAACAAAGGAATTACATTTTAAAAAGAAGTATTTAAACACAGTTATACCAAAAAGAAATACTAATTACATCATCACTGATGAAAGAGAAAAGAAAATTTAGCAATGCAAAAAGGAAGGCCATTCACCATGAAATTTAAGGAAATGGGCCAAAGTTGTTCATGTGTCCCCAACAGTTTCATCTGCATAGCCAAACTGGAAGGGGGTGAAGGTTCAGAGTATGCTTCATCCATTCTCTCCAGTAATATGATAACTTCCCAGGATGACTTCTAGTTAAGCTACAGCTCCATATTAATCTTGAACAACTACCTCACTTAGGCCCAAGGGGAAATCCTCACAAGAATATTCAAAGTTTATTCATGTCTAATAAAGGCACAAGACTGAAGGTTAAGAGGTAGGTCACTGGGAGCAGCACTAGAAAAGAAAAATAGTAAATCTGGACTCTTCCAGTTTCCTTCTCTATCTCCTTACTTCAGCATGGATTAAAGAGAGAAAATAGGCCATGAGAGCAAGATCCTTTGACACATTCCATTTAGTCTAAAAAATGGCAGCATTAAAAACATGAATGAGCATGGTTCTACAAATGTAGCAACGGTTCTGGAAGTTTTTAATCTCCTTCCTACCAGGCAGAAAACTTGCAGCTTTACCTTCTCTGTACAGATTTCTATTTCAGACAAAAGCAGAAACATCAAGTGATTTGCTTAATTTACCAGTGAAGTCAGACTTGCAAACAGTAATCCCAGTAAATATACAAAATTAATCTGCAGTACAAGAACTGTTTGCTGGAGAAATAAATGAGTTTTTATTATTTAGTAAATTTAACGTTGTTGTATTTCAGAAAACTTCCAGATGGTGAAAAGTGGGGGTACAGTTATTGAACAAATTATTCATCTACAGTCCTTGGATACAATACTTAGAAGCTTAACATTAAGAAAGGCTGCTGAAATATTCTTATAGAAGGTTAGCATAGTTCTTTGTTCCCAAAAAAACCCCCAAAACCCAACAGTCTTGTTATTATTCAATCTGTAGGCATGGGGTTGGTTTTTTTTTTTTTTTTTTTTTTTTTTTTTTTTTTTTTTTTTTTTTTTTTTTTTTTTTTTTTTTTTTTTTTTTTTTTTTTCTCTTTCTGGAGTGTTAGGAACTTGAGAGACACTCTGTTTTTCCTATTGTCTGATTTTCAGCCAAAAAATATTTTTTTCTTTAAGGTATTATTCTGAATCATATTAGATACAGCTGGAAAGAAACAAGTGTTTTTCCTTAATGCAGAATCCAGACTTTGAAAACCACTTAAACACACATATATATATGACAAATAATATGAAAACAAGTATGCATATATGCTTCATTTATATAGTCATGCTGTTCAAAGGCTAAATTTCTTCTTACACTTCTACTAAAAGATTTAATTCTTGTTTCTTTCCATTTTTTTCCTTATTACTCTCTCATACATCTATTTCAAATCACAGAATATTCTGAGTTGGAAAGAACTCACAACAATCAAGTTCAGCACTTTATTCAGTGGTTTATATGGGGATCAAACCCACAATATGAGCATTTTAACATCATGATTTAACCAAATGAGCTAATTTTTTATGGGTGTTGTGAAGTTAAGCAGTTACTCCTACAGTGTATTGTTAGAATCTCTGCTAAGGGTTTCCATTATAAAGGAGTGAATTGAGCACTGCATGACTAGTCTACAAGGATTGGAAGTTAATCACTACTCTGATAGCACAGAGGAAATAATGAGCTTTGCAGAAGGTTTTTATCTGGTGTTTTTTTCCTGAAAAAAAATAATAAAAGCAATGCTTTCCAATACTGCTCTTAAGTGACTTTAAATATAAACATGTATTTTTAGTTTTCTTAGCAATCCTATGCCAACAAATAGGTGGCATTCATTGACAAGTTAATGAGTAGAAAATGTGTTTTTCTTTGCCATTGGAATGGAATTGGACATTAAAATAAGGAAGGAAGGAAGGGAATTCTTGATTCTTCACCTATTACCTAGCAGCTAACCAGCCTCTAGACTGAATTTCCAGTTTGAATCTTAGTATCGTGGAATACCACACTGATACTGGAAATTATTTCAGGGACATCTGTAGATTAGAAGAGAAAGAACTGAACACATACCAGAAAAAAAAAAAAAAAAAAGGGAAGAGAAAAAGTACAGGGCAGGAAAGTGTAGGTGTCACTTCCCTGGCACCAGTTTCTGTAGGGTGAATGCCTTTGAAAGCAGACAGAACAGTTCTGTTGTGGTATATGGGTGAAGTATTAGAAGGAAATGAAAATATTTTCAAAGATGAGATCCTTGGAGCAAATTAATCTTTCTTTTTCCTGAGTGAGGACTTTCTGTAATGACAATTACATATGACCCCAGAAGTATAGAAGTTAAACTGTTCTGAGCATCATTTGATGACCTAAAATGCTCATTGCCATTTCAGTGATAGATCTGGCTTCAGTTCCTGGAAATTCTGATGACAGATTTGCATACTGCTGGCATTACCTATCAGGTCTGGATATAAAACAGGTACAGGATTTCCAAGGCTGGGCAACACATCTTAGGTAGGGAGTATAGATGAAAAAGCATAAAAATTCTCAGATTCTATATCCTTTCTCCAGACCTGTTGCGTTATTCTCCTTAAAAACATGTTTTGATGAATGCTTAAGAATCAGATGCTTTTTAAAAATGTCTGTTTTCTACAGCACAAATGAAAACAGACAGAGAAGTCACTATGTTGAATTTCTACCAGTGACAGGTCCTCTTGTCCCACAAAATTTTCCTGAAGCAGAGAAGGTTATTTGCTGTATAGAAGTAGAATGAGACACAGGATGGAAAGATAAAAAGTTTTTAAATTAAAATAGTGTTATGAAGTTCAAAGCCTACTTTCTCTTGTTCATGCCAATGGTTCCCATATTTGCTGAGTTCTCCAGTTGAGTTCTGACATGTCCTTTCCAAATTTTTGTTTCTGCTTAAACTATCTTTATCACACTTCTCCCAACAAATGTTTTGCTTCCAAATGTGTTTATGTAACAAAAGCCAAATTTTCAGTGCTAAAGTTAAGAAATTTCTTCATAGAATAGCAGCCATCACTAACAAACAAATCAGTTAGACTTGTGGCTCCAGGACTTTGCATGACTGGATCCGGATATCTTAAAGCCCTTTAAATGGCATTCTTTATAGGCTCACAAAAACAGATATGAATATGATTTATCATTTCTCTGTTACAATAATTACTTTAAAATATACCACTAATAAAATATTCAGTTATAGAGGAAAAATGCCTAAATTGGTTGAAAATAAAAGTGGGTATGTAAGTTGTCCTAGATGCGCAAAGATGCCCAAAAGATTTGGTGTTCTTGAGGTAGAATTCACATTTCAACAGAACAAATAAAAGACACATTCAGCTATTTCTTTTTCTTGTCATTTTAAACCAACTTGGTTGTCATGCTACTATTATAGGATATTAGCAGGTATTGAGGCACTGATCTAACTCTGCAACTTTCAAAACCATCTCATCATTACAGTATTATTTCGCCAAATATAATTTGAAATTCCAGATGCTGGAAAGGCAGTAAAGATTATGAAATAATATCAAAGTTTTATTTTCTTCCTTTTACATCAGTCAGAATAACAATTAGCATCTGGTGAACTATAAAACAAAAATTTAAGTATTCTTTAAAATTACAATTCAGAGTACCACTTTGAATTCTATGGGCAAAACACAGATTATGGAAACAGTTTTCCAACAAAACTGTCCCTCACACTGCTTATAGTCTTATTTATTATGTAGTTTTGAGTGTGCTTTATAACTGAATTCCAGAGTATTTATTTCACTTTTACTACAGATCTCATAGCAATTTCCTCAAAAATTTGCATAGCATTACTTTCAATAGACTGCCTATTTCAAAGTATGGGATTGTAACTCTAATTTTTGACCACCAACAGGAAAGAAAAGCAGAGGCCTATGTATTTTTTCTCTGAGTTTCACAGATTTAGTTTGGAACAGAAAATTAAGGATTAATTCATGCTGAAATTAAAATGATTGGAAAGAAAAAAGTAAAATACAGAGAATCAGTGGAAGTCTAAGATAAATATTTTAGTTTATTATGTTATGTAGAATTCTTTTTTAACTTCAAAAGCAATTTTCTGAAGTTGAAAATTTTCTGGATTTTAGAAAATATAGCTATTGGAATTTGACCCTCTTAAAGTAATTTTTAAAATATTCTAAATGGAAAAGTAATTTCAAAAGATAAAAAACATCAAAAGATTTATGTAGAAACTGCCAAATGTTTTCACTCTTATTAATTTGTTTCTTTTTAGTTTTGGAATCCTATCCCCAAAGTTTGTACCTGACACTAATTCACAGACTATTGAAAAGCCACTTGATTTTGTTACTGCTGAAAATCCTTCTTCTTTAGGAAAGAATCCTGATTAAAAATAAGAAAAGAAAAAAAAAAAAAAAAAAAAAAAAAAAAAAGCTTTCATCAGTCCTAGTTAGTCTGTGAGGCATTTAGAATCTTCAAAATATTTAAATATACCCCAAGGAAAAAGTTTTTCCATACTGAATTGATTTCACAAACTAAATGCATTGCAAACCATTTGTTCTCTTGTTCTTGGGAAATAAGCAGAGACAACTTCAATCATTAAGAAATTTCTCTGGAAAAAAAATGAAACAGCAAATGGACTCATGATACTGCACATTCTATTATAATTAATCTGCAGCACACAAGTACACAAGGCATTCTATTGGAAAGCTGAAACATTTTTATTAGATAATGCATCTGAGAATATAAGAACACCAGTAAGCTTTTTAAAGCTTGCTTACTACCCATTTCTGTAACATCATTATGTGCCATATTCAGTGAAATCTTAAACACATCAACCTACATGAACCCAGAGCCTGTATTCTCCTGCTGCCTCCAGCTTGACCCAATTAGTTTGAAAACCTTGGCCAAACTTGTCCCTTGATGTTTTGTAATCAAAAGCTGCTGCCACCATCACTTTATATGTACTCAGGAAGGCTGTTTGTTTAAAAAGGCTCCAAGCTGCCATGATAAGCAATTATCCTGTCATTTTCTTCACCTTCACAGAAGCCCAAGACAAAGGACAGTACAGTTGCTGTACTGTCTACTTGACAGAATACAAATAACTTGCTAGTTTATTGGACTAGGGTTTCTTTAGACAGAACATAGCTCTATAAATCCTTAATTTTTACATCTATATCCTTTGAAAATTGTTTGCATATCTGAAGGAAAAATTAAGCTCACCATCCAGTCTCTAATAGCAGAAAAGTGAGATGACATATACAGGAAGTCAAACAAAAGGAACAACAGTCCAGAATGAGAATTTGTGAAGAAGAAGCCTTGAAAGTACTGGAAAGTCCTTCGTGGAAACTACTTATTTTCTGAAAGTACTAATGAAAAAATGTATTTAAAAGTGAATCTCAATTATGTGGAATATTTGCAAGTTTATATGCAAACATACTGTATAAACACTATTTTCCTTTTAGCACTATTTACTTTTTACCCACCGGAAATGCAAGACATATCCAACTATGTCCTACATTTTCTGTCTGTGTTCCATCTTTCTCTAAAAACTTCCCATGATTTATGTTATAGAAACTGTATTCTGCCAGAAAGCTGACAAAGAGAGGCTGTTACAGGTGTTAAGATGTAATTCTTCTACTGAACACTGACAGAAAATGTTAATAGTAGCCACATAAACAATTTGTCAACAGATGTTCTTACGCAGTTATTTTCATGTCTGGCATGTTTCATTTGAGAAGGAGTTTTAATGGAAATCAGAGAAATTCTGCTTAGACTTCATATTTAAAGTTTGTGGTTATTCCTTAGTGGGCTCTCCTTCATGCCTCTTCCTCCCCTTTTGGAGCTACACTGGTGTCTTATCAACAAGAAACAGCAGTTAAATAATTGCTCAATGTGTACACCAATAGGTATTAATTTTTTCATATTTTACAGAAGTGTGTCTTATCAACTCTTTCTAAATTTTCAGTGAGTGATTTTAGAATTGTGGCAGGCTATGAAGATAAATTGGAAATTTTGTTTATCCATTGCATGAAATGAACCAAAATATTCTGCTACATCTCAATGCACTATTTCAATTTGGCACACACAGAAGAGAACCTCCTGAGCTGACCTAAACAAAGTCTGTTTAAAAAGAGCTGAGAGATAACCTACTTCCGTTTATATATAAACAAGCACAAAGACCTTTAAATGCTTTAGAAACCAAGAAAACCATTCCTCATAACTTGAAAGAGATCAGATTCAACCCTCCCCAAAACAGAGCAGGAAGGAATTTACTGAGACACTAGACAAATAAATCACCTATCTCTTCTCAGTAAATACAAAGAAAAACCCATAGCAACATAGTGCAAAGAAGGCTGTTTTATATACTGCAAAGCAAACAGTACAACTGCAAGTCTCAGAATTAGAGTCAAATTCTGTCCTGGAGTGTCCACTTAGGAAGGTGTCTATTAACAATCTTGATACATGATTAGTTAAGAAAACACCTGACTGGCACACAGTTACTCTGGAAGTGCACTATGAAACACATACCATTGCTAAGAGAAAAGCCTTTTATTAATTAGCTTATCCCTGAGAATGTTTGATTTACAGCACTGCTTTTTTCAAAATCTATGTGGGTTACAGAAGTAGTAGCTCCTTCCCTCATTAGACAAAGACTTATTCAAGATCATACACAGAAGATGATGAAAACAAGCAGCAAAAACTCCCCAACTCTGTGTTAACCACCACTATTTAGCACTGCATAAAACCGTGGCAGGCTATGAATAAGATGGTAAATTGAAAATTTTGCCTATCCAGTGCATGAAGTGAACCAAAATATCCCTCAGTTCTCCTACATCTCAAGGCACTATTTCATTTTGCCACAGAGAGAACATCCCAAGCTGATCTGCAGCTACCACCAGGGAGTTTTGAAATTCAAGGGATTGTCCAGATCAAAACACAAATAGAGAGTCCCTTTTCTGGATAGGTAGGAAGAAGAAAGTCAAAGACCTTTCCTTCCATTAAGCTTCATGATCCACCCAAAGCTCATCTGCTCTGACAGGAGAGAATGTGGAGACCAGCCATTCTGTGTAAAGTACTTGTGGGCAGCAGGGGGGCATGATGGCGTTGGTGTGCCAAACCTTTTACTCCTCTGCAGGCTCATATTTCAGCTTTTCCTCAGTGGAACAGCTACTGGAGTCAAATTCCATGAAATAACTAAGAGATAGTGGGCATTTGTTGTGTTACACTAAATAGTTTAATTAATTGTTGCTTTGCACTGGGTGACTAGAAATTTGCACAGAGTAGTCTTTATATTGCACTGCATAGTTTATGTTATATCACGGTTTGTTATCCCTTTCCCCCATCACATGGCCTTTCCCTCACCCACCCCAGTACCCCTGGTGGTCTTTCCCCTGGGTTACCCCTCCCCTCGCCACTCCTCACTGGTATCCCATTGGCTGTGGACCTCTCCCTCTGTCCCCATTCCCTAGGGTATAAAAGTCCCCCGCCACCAGGGAACGCTCTCTTTCCCCAATGGTTTTGTCCACCTGGTGTGTTTCTTGGAATAAAGGAGAACGTTTCCCACCGGTAGAAGAGTGCTTCTCAGTCTTTTACTTTTGTCTGTGAATTATCGTGTGGGCAAGGGTCCATAGCTAGCCAGAGTGGACCCCAACAGCCCATCAGAAACCATGCTAATTCAGGCATTTTTCTCTTTTCTTTCCAATTCAGGTGCCAAATGGGACCCAGCTTCCAATACACTTACAGAGAATTCCCTTTACCGTCTCTGGTTCAAGGTCCAGCCCAGGCTGGAGCACACCAGAAGAGACACACGAGGTGGCAAGACAGAGAAGGAAATGTGGACGAAGAGAAAGCCAGAACCAAGGAAAGGAAACTCCCAACCAGAAGGACTGAGGCCATGGGAGTTCAGTGGGCAGAAGGCACATGAACAAGTGAGTGAACCAGGGCTTTTTCCCTCCTCCCATTAGCCCATAGCTGCCCCTTAGGGACCCATCTTTCCTTGCTTTCCCCCGGCCTAAACCATGACCCGGTGTAGCCCACACTTCACCAGGCTGCTGGAGCTCACCTGAAGGGCCAGCCCAGACCTTCGCTCTGGCAATCCCACCTCCTGCAAGGGCCAGACAGCCACCACGGCTGCCACCCTTCTGACCCCACTGGGGAACCTGCACTGGGGAGACAGAGCAGGATAAAAGGAATAAGACCCAGAGAGCCCCAAAAAATGGATGGAAAGGAGCCACTAGGTGTAGCTGGGGTATTCCTGGGGAAAAGAGCAGGCAACAGGATGGGGTAAAAGAGAGGAAGCCGTGAGGAGCCAGGGAGACTCACCCAGATATCCACTCTGCTTCACACAATGCAGCCACGCCCAGACCCCATTGCTTGTGGTGCATTTAATCATATGTTCCCCTGAATCCCACCATATCGTAGTAACTCATTGCTTTCCTCATACTGGAAAGAAAAAGGGAGAAGAGGTAGGACTTCTGAAATGCGTTTCCTTCCTCTCCCATCTTCCCAGCTGTCTTTGAAACCAGGCATAAAATGATTTAGTCATTTTGAAGGAAAACAAATAAAAATGGTTTCCTAGCAACAGGATTTGCAGTCTTGGTCTCTGAGGAAACTCTCCTCGATGTTTTCAAGGCTTTGTCCATTTACTAATACAGGAATAAAGGTATTCACATCATATTAATGTGATTTGTTTAAACAAGGACGAGCCTCTACTGCTTTTCGGCAGCAGAGGCGTTGCAAAGGATGGTGTTAAAAGAGCTCATGTACTTGCAAAAAAGCAAGAAATTTCAAAACTTTATAGCAAATACCAAGTACACCTTCAGCACATATAATTTCATTTGATCATACAGTTTATTATACCCCCTCCTACAAACCTACAAAATTCTGTTTCAAAACACAGACTTATGAGTCCCTGTAACTGCAGAACAGCTAATCAAAATTCAAATACGTTATAAATTAGACAAACCTTTTGATATTACAACAGAAGAGGTTACAAAAGATGTTTCACTTCTTCAGCATCAAAAGAGCTAGGAAAAAAAACCAACTTAGCAATCATGGAGAAAGAAAGAGAGAACAGAAAATAAACAAAGCATGGAAAGGTACACATGCATGGAGGAATTGTATGTTGATGTGAAGGTTTGGTTCCCCATGACAAGAGAACATGTTACTGTGTTCACACAGAATCACAGAAGGAATGGGGTTTGAAGGGGCCTCCAGAGATCATCTAGTCCAACCATAATAACACTGCCAAGTCCACCACTAAACCATGGACCTAAGGACCATGTCTACAGACCTTTTACCTCCAGGGTTGGTGACTTTACCACTTTCATGGGCGTACTGTTCCAATGATTTACTACCTTCTCAGGGAAGGAATTTTTCTTAAGATCTATTCTAAAAATAGACAAGATAATCAAGAGTATAAAACAGTTTTCATATGAAAAGCAAGTAAGAAGACTCATCTTCCAGCACATACCACTTTGTGAAGTCTGTAAGGAACTGAAAGGCTGGGTATTTTCCATAACATCTTGTAAAGGCCAGCTCATCCCTCATGTTAAAATTGACAGTTACAGGAGCATCCTTCACAGTTCTTATGATTCATGCCAGCTGGAAGATTGGACAGCTCTCCTGGGAACTCAGGTGAAATCTATCTACCAGGAGATTCTATGCTCACCTTATAAGATATGAGCATCTGAGACCCTTCTTCCCTGCAGCAATCTCTGGGCCAGCTGTTAATCTTCCTCAACTTCTTCTACAATTGGCCTGTACATCAGACAGCAGAGTATTACAGACTTTTACAATCTAAGTTAGATTATTTTAGAGTGTGCTGGGTGATCCCAAGCTGTTTCCAATTAGCTGTTGTCAGTTATTAAGTCATTTAACCCAAATAAGCACTGCCAGAAGTAAATATTTACCACACAGTTGTAGCTGAATGAAACACCAAAGCTGAAGCTCAAAGAGGAAGAAATTGTAGCAAGTATGATTAGCCATTCCCACCATGAGAGAAATTGCTCTTATGCTCATGTTTCTCTAAATTACTGCTATAGTTTTATATATAACTTAATGGAGTTTTAATTCCCCTGAATCAGCACTCAAAATACTTGGCAGTTAGTTTATGGATCACTTCTGGTGTCTTGCTCACCATCTAATTAGAAAACTGTAAGTGGGAAGGAGGTCCCAGAGTTTTTGTCTTTATTTTATGAATAAGAAATGTGTTTGGCAAAATCCAGTGTTCCAGGAGACTGGGATAGATCCAAAAAATAAAAGCTTATTAAATGAAATAAAGTGGGTTTGCCACTGGCAGCTGTATCAGTCTGGCTATTTTTCTAAAAATCATGGTACTGTAAGCTGCCTTTAATTAAGTATTCACACTTCTTACCATTTTTTATACAGGCAAGAATAGTTTCTTTCTGACCACATTTAAATTGGCCATATATTTTTTATGATTCATAGAAATAATGAATTTTTATCTGAAATGCTTCACATTAAAAATTCATGATGCAAATGTGGCACATTTATGGAGTTAGCCAAGTTCCTGTTCAGAATCACTGCTTCATTTTCCATGGAACAGCCGATTCCAGTTCCCATCATTACAACTCACTGGCTCAGCTGCCGGCAGTGAAACAGAACCAGCTTTGTTTAAACAGCATTAGTACCATACTGGCAGATTGACAACTGGCATAGAAAGGTGCTATGCAAAAAGCTGACTGTTAATTTCACTGGTCATGTAGAAAACTGACTCAAAATGAAGAAAATTTCTTCTATGAACTTCTCTAAACAAGAAAATAAAATAAATGCACAAATAAAAAACCCACAAAAACTGTTTGGGATGAACAGAAGTTGGCATTCCTCCAAACAATGTTTCACTTTCTTCTTGATTTTTTTCAAGTGTATTTAAATGGAATGTAGATTTCTTACATCTTTTCAAAAATTCGTAGCGGAAAACTTGTATCGTGCATTTTCAGTGTGTATAAATAGAAGGAAGGAAGGAAGGAAGGAAGGAAGGAAGGAAGGAAGGAAGGAAGGAAGGAAAAAATGTTCAACAAATTTTACCCAAATTTGCAAATACTGCTGGACATGAAAACACAGTTACTGGCTAAGGTTTTGAACAAAAATCTTTCACATGGCATTGGGTATCATCACAGTAGCAAATACTTATACTATGTTGTTTATATAGCTAGCAATTTTTTCCTGTATCTGCAGCAAAGATTTCAGTATCATCATTCATAGTTACTCAATTAGCTTTAATAATGTGATGTTGTTTTCATCAAATAAGAAAATACAGCCATTCCTTAGGAAGCTGAGACAATTTTCCTTTCTCATTGGTGCACACATATGTACCTGTGAGAAAATGGACCCTGATTAAGTCAGGTGCAACACACATAAACAAGAAAAATAATAGTAAATAGGAAACACAGAGAGAGAATGCTTTAAAATGAATGCTTAAATCCTCATTTTAGAGACCACAGATTGAGAGACTTGAGACTCAGTCTGTCTGAGCTATTACCTGAATACAGTGAATCCAAGAGAGGGACAGACAGGTAAGATATATTATGACATTCTGGAAGGAAAATTAGTGATCTAGAATTATACCCCTGATGTTGTGCTGTTTTACATATTTTATATTTGCAATTTCAGTGTTGAAAACACCATATTGCACTGTTTTTCAATATCTGTTTGAAGAGCACCAACCCTCAATATTTTTACAGAATACTATATCAACAATGTTGCTGTCTCTGAAGACCTGTGCTTTAGTTATGCTTGCTAAATAGAATTTTAGACTCAAAAGAACATGATGTGAATGCTGTTTGCAGCTCAGCTGCTGTTTGCAAATCAGAACAAAATAGTTGCCTCCACTCATAAGCTCCTGCAAACCCTTGCTATATTGTAGTTGAAAAAATATTTGCTGGATTTCTGAAGACATGCTCCTGTATGTTCTTGGCTAATAATGGCTGTGAGAACAGCAATTTGACACTCCAGTTAGACCTGCAGAAGAAGACTGACTCTATTCAAGACCAGGGTTAAACTGTTACACATTTTCAGATTTATTGTTGTGCATTAATTATGCACTACAAATCCTGAAGTAACTATTTTGAATTACTTAGAAAGCAAGCAAATAGCCTTCATTCCAATATACAAGTTTCTGTAATATATGTCCACTAATATTCTGTTTATAGGACTAGATGTAATCTGAAAGAAGAAAATATTTTAAAAGTATCATTTAGGTGAATGAAGGCATATGGAGCCTACATCCCACTTATGCTTTAGTATGAAAAGAAAAATTACATTCCAAAGGGCATAGGAAGACCATTGATCTGTTAGAGCAAGTCCAGAGGAAGCCACCAAGATTATTAGAGTGATGGAGCACCTCTCCTACAAGGAAATGCTGAGAGAGTTGGGGTTGTTCAGCCTGCAGAAGAAAAGGCTCCAGAGTGACTGAATTGGGACCTTCCAGAACCTGAAGGGAGCCGACAAGAAAGATGGAGAGACAATTTCTATAAGGACATGTAGTGACAGGACTAGGGAGTGGTTTCAAACTATTGTAGAGTATGTTTGGATTAGATACTAGAAAGAAATTCTGTACTGTGAGGGTGAAGAAGCACTGTAAACAGGTTGCCCAAAGAGGCTGTAGCTGTTACATCCCTGGAGGTGTTCAAGGCCAGGCTGTACAGAGTTCTGAGCAACCTGGCTTAAGGAAAGTTGTCCCTGCCCAGGAACAGTTGGGACTGGGGAGGTTGGAACTACATGATCTTTACAATCCTTTCCAGCTTAAGCCATTCCAGGATTCTATGAATAGAGAACAAAACATTCTGAAAAATCTCTGGACAATAATTTATATTACTGGAAAGGGTGGTAATTGTTAAAGATGTGAGGGATTCTTGTTAATCTTTATTAGCAGTCTTTATAAATCCATTAAATGCAAACTGTAGTATTCCCACGCAAGATGTTCACAACAAAGTAATTGCATAACAACAGCCTACACATCATATGAACAAATGAGTAGACCAGTGAAACAGACAAATCATCCTTTATTGTCTATATATATTAAAGATGTCTGTAAAAAAAGCTCTGGTTCATTGTTTTATCTTGCTTCTGTACTTCATGACTATCTACTAGAATAGTAAGTGGATAGTTCCCTCTAAAAAGGTGGGGGGAAAGTAAGGGATCTTCCTATGATACTGATTACTGGATATATCCTCAAAATAAATGTTAAAATATTTATCATATCAGTTATTACAGAAAGAATGGTCTACAGGGGCTAGACTAACTGTCAGGAGGATAGTATAGGATGGGCAGTCCTGCAAACACAAGAAAGAAATGTTCAGTTACTCCAGGGCAGCCCAGCTCCCCGTGACAGAATGAAATGTCAACATCAAACCTGGTATACAAATGTAAGTTGCTATATCATTGCTTTTGATCCCTACTTAAAAGATGAGAGAGAAACAATAAAAGTTTTATTTACCCCATGGGACATGATTTCGTGACAGTGCCTTGTTAGAAGTACACACTTTAACAGCTTATCAAAGGAAACCTATTAGAGACTTAACTTGAAGACAATAAATCTCAGGTCTGCCATGAAGCACCACTGTGAATATGCTTCATAAGCTGCAGTTACTACTGTTGTCTGGCAAATAGCAAATTTTCTGACATTGCAGCACTGGTAACACAGATGGTTTTGCTCCTCTCATTTTAGAAGGAATTTGTTTGAAGTTCATAAATTCTACCATTGGTTTCAGTGCCCATTGAGATCAGAACTGAACACTTCTGTGGGAAGCCCACTGCTCTTGCCTGGCAAATGAATACTTTCAAAACAACACCTTTCCTTCTCTTTTGTTTAGCATGGCTTGACAGTGAGTACACCAGTAAATTCCTGTTTGTCGGCCTGTATTACATACTGCATCACCACTTTCAGTGATTCATCTTGAAACTGCACTTCTGGGGTTTCAACTCATGTACCCACTTTAGAGATGACTAAGCTATACTTACATTTAAAGGCCTATGTGCACTAATTAACACACAGAAAAATTAATAAAACTGCAAATATCTCCTAAAATATCTCTATATAAAATATCTTACCATGATAGTGAAGAATTTCAACATCTTTATAGGAGCCTGTCTTTTATGAAAAAATATCTAATTAAAAAGCTTGAGTTGAGTGTAAATTGTAATACATATCTGGTAAAAATAAGCAACTCTATCACTTTTTTTGTGAATCATTCCTATAAAATAGCTTTAATCTTATGAGTAGTCCACTGTCTGATATACCAGGAGATGTAAAAAAAAAAGAAGGAAGTTCATTCCCTTCAGGGCTAATTATACTATCAGTTTATTTCAGAATTACCATATAAATTTAATTATGCCTTTTAACTACATAAAACTTGAGAATTTGTATTATTTTATGTAGAGATATAGTAAGATAATATATAAAATTTGCATTACTATATATAAACAACTATCTAACACCAACTCTAAGCTACTGATTGAATTTTCTCATGTTTTCTGTTGATAATTAATCACCCACTTAGCTTTTGGTGGAGGACACTAGCTCATTACATTTTTTTAGGAAGTAGTTTAAATGTTATTTATGAAAAATATGCTTAATAAATTTCATTATGTCAAGAGTAATTATATAGAATTCACATATTGCATAGTGCTGTGCTTTGTCCTCAGACATGTTCCTTTTCAGTTTGACTTCTCATAGAGCCCAACTTCCTGTATATGAAATTCTATTTACCAAACAGCTTATTCAGCTACAAAAAATAATATATATGTCTTCCCAATGTTAGCTGAAATTTTCTTCTTTGGTTATTTTTTAGTAAATATAGAAAAAATACATTCCATTTTAATTCTCTCTTTTCTCATATATACATAAGTGTATTAAACATTATAAAAGACAGATCAAGCTGAGTGAAGCTAGCCATTTTCTGAAAGTCACTTACAAGGCCCTGAATGGTTCTGGAACAACCTGGACTACTTCTAGCAGATATAGGACCCTATTCCTGAGTACTTCCTTTTGCTGTGTCCTCTGTTCTTTTTCCTGCAGAAACCATAATTCAGCATAGAAGTCTAGACCTGAAGACAAATTACTATAATTTCTAAGTCCTGCTTTTCTTTTGATCATCATTTTCTGTGATATTTATACCTTTTTCTATTCAGAGAGTAAGAAAATATGCTGTATATATTACATTAAAAAAGTTATTAGTAGTTAATTATTAATAAAGAACAAAGGGGCAGTTTTAAAATTAAAAAAAATTATTTGAGCAGCTCTGCAATTGGAAAAACCTGAAGCTGTTACAAAAAATAGATATATCAGCCAAAAGTTCTTTAATGTCATTGTCACAGAATCTTACAATCAATTATAAAAACTCTTTATTTTTCTGTTAGTTGTTTGCAGATAATGTTTTTTAAATCTTGAAATTAGTATCTGCTTTGCATTAAAAATAATATGGGGTTTTAAAAATATTAATTTTTAAAATGGATTCTGGCCACTTATACTTTTCTATACTTGAGTAAATGTGAATAAGGAAGGATGGTATGGTTGATTTTTGCACACTTTGTTTTACTAAATTTCGCATAGAAATTATGATCCAGGATCTGCTTCCTTCCAGAGTAAGAAACTTAGCCACTGCTTGGACACAGGGTTCTGCAATGAGATTATCATAGCTCCAGATTTTATATTACTGTAGACCTGATAAAGGCAGTTGAAATTGTACAAGAACTGGACTCCTTTGTAGGCACTTTAGCAAAAGCATTGCTGTGGGCAAAATATTCTGTGTGTTGGCAAACCAAATAATCACCAGATATCTTCCAATCAATTGCAGTAGAAAGTTGACTTTTTGAAATGTGCAGAGGCAGAGCATAGAGACTAGATTACAAAGAGGGTTTTCTTTGTACCCTTCAGTACTGTAAGGGCACTTCCATATGAAATAATATGTTCTGTTTTGACACTCATTTAGTGTAGATTTCTGATGTCTTTTAAATGCTTACTTCTTACCACAGTAATTACAAAACCAAAACAAGTCATAATTGTTATAATAAAGTACTTGGCATCCAATTCACTCAGGATCAATAGTTGTGCCTGTCCCACACAAGCATATTCTTTCAGCCTTCTAGACTATTCAGTAATTACATTAATCCTTTCAGGAATTTTTCCAGAATGGTTGATGTTATAGATTGCATTCCCTCTTCTACTGCTCCATGACACAGATATGCAATGAAATCACTGAAGTGCCTCCAGCTCTTTACAGATGAATAAAAGTCTTCACATTAAACACAGCAGACATATTGATTCTTCTTAATTTTACTTTTCTGACACTTTGTTATTTTACCATCCATGCATTTCAGGCAAAATTACAAGTGTCAAGTGTAATATGCAACAATAAACACATTCCAATAAACTCACCCCTGATTTGAAAGTTAAGGAAGAAGAAAAGACAACGGAAAAAAATGTACAAAATAAATCTTATATGTCTTTATATCATTGATGGGCAGCATATTGAAATTAGCTTTTAGGGACATACTACAACATCTTGTCATTCATCATTTTACCTCAATATAGAAATAGAATATATATTTATTTAGTGAGTTGAAAATATCTTTTGTTTTTACATGGAAAATGTCTTATTTTTAATGCAGCATATTCAGACAAAAAAAAAAAAAAGAGGGACAGAATAACTGGAAACTAAGAGGACAAGCTGGTTTTTTTTTTTTTTTTTTTTTTTTCCAGTGTTTGTATTATTTTGATAATGAGACACCTATTTTTTTTTTTCTTTTTAGTTCACTTCAGGCAGGTAAATTGCAATCCCCTTCAAAGTTTCCATTAGACAGGCTTTTATTCCCTTGAAAGAAATCACACTTTATGTATTATTCATTAGGGGCACCAAATCTTCAGAGCACTCACACAGGCTGCAGTATCACAAAACTACTTAAAATTCTATGTCTTCTTTCTCCATTTCTGCTGAATGTAGTTCTGGTCTAATCTATGTGTATAATGCAATATCTCTGGTTAATTCAGATACTGCAAAGCTGAAGAAAACACATATTTTTTATTAGTGCTGGATAAAATAATCTCACTTTTATTTATCAAATACATGTAGTTCAACCTGTGTACGATATTTTGATGCCCTCATATTTTTGTTTGGGTTTTTTTTCTGTTTGTTTGTTTTATGTTGGTGCATATTTGTACACATCCTTATGCAGTGGATGTCTAAATAGAGTGTTTTACTGATGCTCTCCCTTGCTTACCTCCTAGAGTTTATTTTTTTCCAGGAGTCTACTTTATATATACTTAATAGCTTTCTGTACTCACTAACACTATTTCTGTGTGCTTCCCTCACAGTTTCCTACCAGCTGCCATTTTACACTTCGTAAAAATTTTAATTCTTCTTTCATATGTGTCAGATAATGCCAGCTTTACAAGGTGTATTCAAAAGGCTGTTGGAGGAGAGTTAATAAAATAACTCAACTAGATTTCTTGGGTGCGTTGTTTTCTCTCTATATCCTCTAGATATCTCTTCTAAATAATATAATACAAGATTAGGCAAACCATGTATTTCAGCTGAAAGGCCACTGCATGGAAAGCTACAGACCTTCATCCTGCACATGACTGGGCCATTGACCTTCCACAAGCCCCTTCTATTTTCTGGTTTTTTCCCCTCCACCCAGGACTTACACATGTCATTTCTGCTTAGCACACTTCTAAGAACACCAGAGCTGTCATATGCTGCGCACACATTCAAACACTAGCAAAACCATCATCAGGGAAATTTCAGTCTATAAACCCCTCACATTTTAAAATCACAAGTTGCTGATTTTTACCTCATATTAGTCACCTTATATCAACTTCTTCTTTGCTTTTTCTCTCACTTTTCCTGTCTTATCTGACAACTCTCAGTTCAGCTTCTTTTAAGTGCAAAACCTTTGGGAAGAATTAGAAGGGACTCATGGCTCCTTCTAAAGCACAGTACAAAATCTGCTGATTAAACCCTTTACCACTTTTCAAATGACTGTGTATGTGTTACCTTAACTGCTGGCAGGGTGTAGTGCATCCTTCCTGCCACTTCTGAAGAGGGCTGTATTAGTTAACACAGATGTTCCACGTCCCAAAGTACCTCTTTAGTCAAGACTAGTTTTTGCTTAAGTTATGAGATGCAGATTTTAATGACAGTCATTTGCTTAATATATTTTTTAAAATTTCTGACAGTATAACTTATTGCATCATTTTAATCTCTGAATAAATAAAAACTTTGAAAAAGAGGAGGATATCTATGATGCCACATGAGCTGCTTAAAGACAGAGAAAGGGATATCCTCCAATAGATATTGAAATAAATTGTAGAGTTCTATAACCCTATAAGTACAAAAATATAAAATCTGAGAAGGGAAAAAATGCAAGACAGTTATGCAATAATAACTAGGAGAAAATATAGTAATATCCCTCCCCTTAAAAGAAGTGGTGATGGTTGTTTGTGGAAGTTTTTCCCCACAAAAAAATTTTGAACGCAAGCATGAAGTGATGGCAAAATATGTAGAGAAATTAAAACTGGCAAAATACAAATTACTCTTTCTACCCTGAAAGCAAATATGAAAAAGCAGAAGAAGAATTTGTGGTCTAAAATATCTCCATACCTAATTTCCAAAACTAAAGCAAATAAATTCCAAATCTTACACACTGAGCAGTCGTTCTGCAGATTTAAGCCTCTTGCCTCAAAAAATAATTTTGTTCTTTATTATCTAAGTAGACCATAATGAAGATTTTTATAATACATTAAAAAAAATCCCATCACTATCAATACATACCTAAAGAAATTTATTAAACCAAAAATTTAAATTCATATCAGAGAATTAAGAGGTCTGAAATTTAATTTTCTTCAATTTTGTATTAAAATACCAACACTATAACTTTTATCAACCACATTAATTTTGATGCAATACTGACCATAAGTAATTTCTTCATTTGATGTGATAAAAAGTGTCTTGAATTATGTAAAAGATCATGTAGAAAAAAAATTCAAAATATCAGTACAGTGGTTTTTGTTTTGTTTAATTTAGAGAATTTAGATTCTAAGTAGTATGAGGGTGTAAAACAAGAATATATGACCCTCATTTTGTCCATATTTTCTGAGAGATGGAGGATTATCTACAGCTCTGAGAATGGAACTGGAAGGTAAGGTCTTGAACTGAGGCAAATGATTAGTATTCATATTTTGCAGAAGATAAATTTTCACATTAAATATACAGACACTCATGTATACTGAATGTCTCTGGGGATTAGCATAATATTTCTATTAGTAACGCTAGCTTATCCAACTGAGCAACACTCTGTAGTCAAGAGCAAAGCACTGGAAGGGTGAAAATGAGCTTAAGTGTTTCCAGCACGGGTTTAAGGAAGGAGAGTGACCATTTCCACAGGCAATTATTTAGCTTTAGCTGGACCTCTCACAAAAAATTCTCTGCCCTTACATAACTGATTGACCTCCCTTCTTTCTGTGAATTTAAGTAATTTCTCCTTTTGTCCATCGTGCTGCTCACACCAAACTCTACCAAAGGAAATATGAAAAACTATAATTTATCATGGAATCAAGCAAAACTGAAATTTTGCCCTGACACTTGATTGTAAAAATAGCCCTTGTATATGTCAGATATACCTCTGTCAATGCAATGTAAATTATAAATAATAAGTCCAGCATTTTGTGTTATTACTACTTGCTTATTTTAAGTTATTACTACTTATTATTACTGCAACTGAGCAATTATCAGAAAAAAATCATTGCTTAAATGTTATATTAACAATTAAATTTTCATCTTTCCCACAGGTGTTGTAAATATGGAGCTTCTATATAACACGGGGTATGCCTGCTCTTTACCCAAACATACAAATGATATATGAACAGTGTAGATTAATATACACAATGGATCACAGAAGGGTCACCCTGATCTTCTCTCCTTGAAGAGAACAGTGTAAAATTGCTCTTTTTATGCAATGGGCTTTGTGTTGGGAAGATCTTTTCACAGAAAAGACCTGGTATTGCTTGTGTGTTTTTAAATAATGCTACAAGCCTGACAATTTGAATCAATCACCATATTATAAAAGCACATTAACCTGAGTGAGAAAGGTTGAGACTAATCAGTTCAATACAGGAGGGAAACTGAAAGCAACAAAGCAAGGACCGAAAGCAATAAAGGAGCCAGTACAGAAATAGATCAAACTCTAAAAAGTGACTCTGAAGTGAAAAATCCCATTTGATCTCTGACTCAAATTTTCTGAGTCAAATTTTATCTGACTGAGTTTTGTTTTTTCTAAGTCATATAGAGAAAAACAGAGTGTCTATATTCTGCTTTGTACTCTCACAGTTGAAGCAGAATGGAGAACAGTGGTAAAAATACTGACAACCATAATTTTATCCTTGGATACATAATACATATGCATATACATAGAACTATCTCACTAGAGATACATATTTCAAATGAAGCTATTAGCTCATACTTGGAGAACAAGAAGTCAAAAGAACACTTCCTCATAAGAGGAAAGAAGAGGAAATGTACTGTGTTGAAATCGGTTAATTATATTAATAATATTATACTATTATAATAATTATAATAACATTATTATAATTATTATAATAATTATAATATTAATTAATTATCTGTTAATAATATTAATTATCATAGTTTATTAAACAGAGAAGTTTAAAACATGATAAATTAGATATCAGCAGTACCCATGTACAAAACAACACTTAGTGACAAAATAAAATGGATTGATTGAAAATATAGGTCCCGTCCTGCTCCCTGACCTACCCATGCTTCTGTGTCAAATCAAATCAAATCAAATCAGACAGAGGGTGAATTGAAACAAATTTTTAAATCATTCCCTCGAATTCCATGAACAATTCAGGGATGCAGATTTAAATTGTTTTGCAAGGCTACAGCAGCATAATATAGTCAAACTAGTCTTCCTTGCTCAAGTAGAAATTTGTGATTAGAGCTGACAAGATATTAAAATTTCCATTCCACAAGAATTTGATGGGAAGGGCAGGGCAGGAATATTCAATTTTTTGCAGAAAAAATCCATTGGAAATTTCCTAATAACCAAGAATTTCATTTTGTACAACTTAGCTTCATTTACAGAGTTTTCAAATAAAATTGAGCTTAGGTATACCTGGGCTCCTTGTTCCTTACATACTCTGAGCAGATTGATGAGGACCCAGAAGATCAGCAGACAGACTTTCCAGCCCTCAGCTCTGCAACAGGTAGTACGAGGAATATTACTAATCCAGGTAGTGGAAACAAGTGTACATCGTGGAATTCCCTGTTAAGGAATGGAAGCATTTTATTTTCATCAGAAAATAAACACAATTGAATCAATGTTTTATGCATTATGATGAGCTCAGCAATGTGGTGTCAGTCTAATGTTTCATACCATCTAGCTTCCCTTTCTCTATTTTTATTTATTATTTCATGAAGACTTTTCCAAATAATATATTTTATTTCTCAGCCAATCTAGGTATCTCAACCAAGATTTCATTCTTTCCACAATGGTACTAATCCATTACATCATTTATTGCATGGCCTACCAAGACTTGACTTAATTGAGCATTCAAAAAAAATTCTTATTTTGGTAGAAGTAGCTCATTATCAAACCTTCTCAACAATTAAGATTCCTGTGATGGATGACAAGTAATAAGCATTAGACATATTTTTCCCCAAAAAAGTTTTGTTCTGTTTCTTCCTATATTAATCTTCGTGTTACTTGATGAAGAGATTTCCGTTTGACATCACGTTATCAAAAACACAGATAAATCCCATTTCCATTACTTACTTTCCTTGCTTTATCAGTGACTCAGATTCTCAGACAGCCTTATTTTTGGGAATTCCTTTCCTCACTTCCTTCATAGAAATTATTAACAAACAATCACTGGCCTTATACATATTTTTTTCCCACTGAAAATAGTCCAAAGGCGCTGCCTGTGTTTTTCATTCCTTGCATGTTTTTCTAGCGAAGACAATTCTGTTGAGACAGTCAGTCAGACAACAATTCTCCCAATTCTCCACTACTTTAAACATCTCAACAGGTGAAATATGGGTGTCTGCCACCATCCCACACCCATGTCTCATCATCCTATTCCTACCACAACAATAGTCCCTTTGAGGCTGTTATTTGAACATTCCTCCTGCTTTTCTCAGACATTTTTACCGAATAACTTTCCATAAAATCATTACTGCCTGCTGATAACTTCATTTCAGTTCTGTCTGTTACATTCTGTATATGCATAGGTTTGCAAATCTTTATCATCTATCCCAAAATAGAAACAGAATTTGGCTGTGAGACCCCTGCTGTGCTCCCACTTAGGTAAAAATTTTCTGTTGATGAATTTAGATGTGGACGCAGAAAAAAAAAAAAAGAAAAAAGAAAAGAGAATAATAACATAAACAAGAATGGATTTTTTCTTTAGACTCTTAAAATATGTATAGGGAAAATTTACTAAAAACCTCCAATGGCTAATTTCTGTTCCACATATCACAGTAAAATGTTCAGGTATTTTTAATTCTAACTGTAAGTTTTTATTAAGTGCCTTATGGCTACAACTTTGATCAGCATTCTTTATATTTCTTTTGTCTCATTACCAGATTATAATGGTAATATACAAGAAAAGTGAAATCTCAAGGATTGTTAGCTGTTACAAAATATTTGTCCAAAAAGCATAAAGAAAGCAACTCCATATAGTAAAAGCAGAGATGCTCCTTGTTATAATGCTAAAACCATTTGTCACTGTCTGTGTAGCATTTCTATGTTCAAGAAGTAATAACAGTAACCAATAACATGGATTTTCCCAACCACAACAGTGCTTATCTTAGTAGGCCCACAATGACATCTTGTGGCTACTCTGAGTTGATGACTCCATGATTAATAAAATAGACATGTCTACTGACTTTCAAGAATCCTTTGCACATGAACAGAAAAGTTATCCTTGGTGAAGATCCTGCATAAGACATCTGCCTGTGACAGCAGTGCCTGGTCTTTCTAACTCCTGAGCAATCATTCCTGTTGCTCCATTTTTCTGTCAGTGGAAAATTAACTAATTGACTTTTGGTATAAAAAAATCTGTGAAAGTGGCTACACTACACTGAGTAAGTGACAACTGAAAGCCTTCAGGCTATCAAACTGTGATAGATGAGTTTAAATCTGCAACATTAGGAAGAAGGAAACCAAACCTAAGGGAGTGGTTTACTAAGTCAGGTCCAAAATAAATCTTTTTGCACAAACTTCAGAGAGTTCTGGTTTAGTTGTTTTTGGGGTTTGGGTTTTTTCGGTTTTTTTGGGTTTTTTTTTTTTTTTCCCTTAGCTGAATGGCCATTACATTGGTTAGCCAGCTGCAACTTTTTTCAGAATCAGTTCTCAAATATTTTGAACAGACATCCATTCTCATTTGCTTACCTTTCTGCAAGTGTGAATTACAATAAACTTCTTGGGATATCCATGTTTACCTAAAGCTATGTAAAAAACTTTATGCAACCATGATTGTTATGTTATTTGTCTACAGATTTCTCTGACAAACACTTTTGCTTCCCTGAATATTTCTTCAGTGGTTTCTTAATTTCAAGTGAACTGTCTCAATGACAGTCTTGGGTTTCTTTCTTTAGATATTCATTTTCTAGTAATTTGGGAAAAGGACAGTGGCCGTGTCTTTTTCTGCCCATTGCTGGCTCGTAGCCTCTTAACTGAAGATTCCTGATAAAAGGGTTGCTGGAAGGCTGCAGTTCAGCAATGAACATTAAAAGGAAGAGGAGGCATGAGAACACTGTTCCCTCAGCTACAGTCAGTGAGGGTAGCTAAATATACCTACTACATAAAAGGGTGGAAAAGAGTGGAAAGAATGGTGAACTCTCTAGGTAAACTTCTCAAAAAACCTGTTGTAGCTCTAACATGGAATTGAACATCCATTTTTGACAGGGAATTGAAGTTTTTCAAACACTGCTGGTATGCAGTTGATGGACTAGAAATTACCAGTATTAAGAATTACTTGCTGTTGTCAACAGTATTGCATTGCCTACTGGTGAGCTTTAAACTGAAAAGTACAGGCTTGAAAACCTGTGGCAAAAAAAAACTCCTGCATGTATTTGTTGTGAATAATCCCATTTGTATTGGCTGCTAACTTGAGCTGATCAGTAGCATATGCAGCAATGTTACCAGATAGACACAAATTGTAGAAACAGAATCCAATATGTTGGAAGCGACCTCTGGAGGTCTTCCAATTTTGAGTTCCAGTTCAAATAAAGTCAAGTTGAAGGAGGTTTCTCCATTCTCAGTCTGAGGATGGAGATTTTACAGCCTTTCTAGACAACCTTTGACATTAATTCTCCAGAGTATAAAAAATTTTGCTTCCCCTGAGTTTAGTTAACCTAAATTTCTCTGTTTTTATATTTCTGCCAAAAATTTATTAGCTCCCAAGTTAATAAATAAAAAGTCATATTAGTTTTTTACCAAATTATATCTGCAGTATTTTTTTGTTCATTTGCTTAAACTCACATCCCAGCTAGAATGAAAATAGAGCAAAATTTGTCTAACTCTGCATTTGGAGATGCCTCAGACATCTGCTGGCAATCTTCACTAAGCCGTGTGCCAGAAGGTGCCACTCTTCTGGCAGAGGTGTGAATCCAGTTGCCTCAGGCACTTTGAAATTCAGGAAATGAACAGGGTTGCACCTTCATTCCCTAAGGACACTGATCCAATATGCACCAACATTCAAAAAGGAGTTCATTTGGAATTGCCTGATTAGGCAGAAAAAGGCCACCTTTTGCTGAACAGCCTTATGCAGGGATTTCAAACTACCGCACGCAGCCACCCTATTTCATCCATGAACAGGCACAAGCACAGGGAGGTCCTGTGTGACAGTAATTGTTCGTATGTTGTTTTGTTTGGCTGGACAGTAGATTGCCACTGTCAGCTGACTGTCAGTTAGCATCAATCACCTCATTAGAAGCTCTTGACTCTCATCCAAGCTACTCACAAGGTCTGGTTAAAGAGTGCAGGCAGTCCTGGGCTTGCATTCCCCCTCAGGAAACTAGAATAGGATCCAGAGAATACTGTGCTGGTGAGGTGGTGAAGGCTAGAAGCAAGATTTAGATGAAGGCATGATTTGAGTTACCCCTGCAATCATGAAGAACAGCATTGAGAAGGAAGGATATAGTATGAAATTGGATTGGTGTGTGAAAGAGGAAGACTAGCACCATGCATACGAACACCAAGGTAAACTGCACTTGGGTACAAGTCATCCAAAAGGTGGGAAGAAGGGGAAACATGGGATTTCCCTTGTCACCAGGCTGTTTGTATATCTTAGTAGAGTTATACATTTTCCTTGTGCTATGTTTGAATGTAGTCAAGTATATAGCTAAGAAAATTAGTATTAGATGCCTAGGCATGATGCTATCCCCTGCTATAGCACATACCTGAGGAGGTACAGCCCATTCCTGGCATGTGTCTGTTGTCAATGAATTTTTAATTTTTTTTAAATTTCAGTTAAATAAATGTATAATCTTGCAATTACAGAGCACAGTTTCAAGCCAACTCAGTTTCTTCCCCAATCCCTGAAAATCTTTTTTACAAGCCACATATATTTCTAAGATATTTCCAAAATTACTGCAACCTCCACAGGAGTCTTCCCTTTATTCTAGAACTCAAAGGTTCTCTCTAATCTAAAAGTCCTTGAAAAGCACTCATGTTTCTATTTATTGTAATTCGGGTTCTAATCAGGTTCCACTACACTTTATTACTCTAACTATTTTTGGAATCTTATCCAGGACACAAACTTCCAAAAGAACTGTTATAAGACATAGATTGGTGCAAACTTGATGGGAAAGGTAGAGTTCCATAGCTTTCCCTTTCTTGTGGTAAGGGAACTTGTTGTGCCAAGTCAAATACCAATGGCAAATTCAATCCAGGGAAAACAGGGAAACACAGAAAACCTGGATAAATCCAACAATTACTTTTTGGACCCTTCTTCCCCAGAAGTGGAACCTTGTGCTGTAAAAACAGTCAAGGTAAAATCTAGCTGAGGTTTATCTTGCTGACTCACAATCATATCAAAGAATAGGGTCCATTTGAGACACAATATATTGTTTTCATAGAAATACCCATGGGAATCCACTTATTTTCTACTGCTTCATTTTAATTTCTCAAGTGGAAACTATATATGTCATATTAGGACAGAATGGTCTCTCTCTTATCTGCTTCACTCCCCAGATATTTGATATCAGAACCTAAACTCAACCTTTAATAGGAGAGAGTGAATACTAGAATTCATTAGGCTTTATTGCTATTGTAAACTGTCCTGTGGTGCACAAACTATCATTTTATTACTTTCTTGATCACAACAAAATTGCATTTGCCTGCTGCATCAAAGTTAATGACCCAAGAGTATGAATGGAGTTGCTAGCAGCTAATAAAACTGTTATTAAGGAAGGTATGCAATTAAATAGCTTCAATTAGTGTGTTTGTCTTACTGATAAAAAAAGTATTCTGCCATCCACAAAGAACTTCCATCATGAGAAGAGTTGCAGAAGTTGTATAGTGATGCATCTGTTTAGTAATAGAATTGGCTGGTACAAACCATGATTCAGAAGACAAAGCTAAGCACTTAAAATCAGATATATTAGACAGAGCAATGATACACAGGCCTGAAAATTATGAATACTAGTTCTAAAAGTACATTATGGATCCAAGCTTGAACATGTAATTTATAAGCAACTTCAGAAAAGAATATTGAAAAATATGTTTATGGGCTTAAAAACCATGAAAAGAATGCAGTGTCATAGGGAAAAGAATAGAAAGACAAATGCAGCATATCAATCTATACAGCCTGACCTAAATATATGGTGCTGGTTCATGACTGGAGTGTGTCCCTAGCAACAAGATAAAATAATAAAACCAATAGAAATGTCATGATAAATAGTGCAGTTGCCATCTCAGACAGTGTTAAGGCCACAGAAACGCTTTGGCATGATATAAGCATCGAAGGGAGGGACAAGATGGCAATAACTCCAGCTTGGAAAAGGTGAGATCTGGCTAGAACATCCTGGGTAATGCATCCAGACAAAAATTCCCACTGTGGCAAATTAGTAATGAAGCGACTGCTCGTCTGTATATCACCAGTTAAACAAAGACCTCTCCAGGTTATGGAACAGGTGGCATCTGTGACACCAATGACAACACATATTCCTTTAATCCCCCCTGAATATTCCTCTGTGGATACCTGGAATTTGGACTGTTAATTAACCCACCACAGCAGGAACTTGAGATAAGATAAAGGTGGTAGTGGGTGTTCTCTCAGACCAAAGGAGAGGATAACGAAGCTGGGGGAGAAGAATGTATCACCAGAAATCAACACAAAGAATGCATGATTTATGTGCCACAAAGAATATGGAATTTATGTGCTACCAGGAGGTCCAATTTAGCAACTGTGTTGAAATCAGACTGAGTAAAAGGTAATTCCAGCAGGGGGAGATCACAATCCACCAACCCAAGAAACGCACTGGCTCAAAAGCAGAGAAAGACTTGAGCATGTGTCTAATTAGCATTAGAAGCAAAGGAGTAATTTAACAATCAAATAAGAGAACTGTGTAGCCAATGAACATTAATTTTTTTTGTTTTTTGCTAAAATGTATAGTGACCATTGCTGAGAAACCTGAGGGGAAGAAGACTCTGGATCCACAGGTAGTTACTATCTTCTAAATCTTTCTCTGTCTCCCTCCCTGTCCACCTCCCCACCTCTTCTCTTTTCTATTTCTTTTTGTCTATCTACATCACAATTTACTGTTAAATAAAATCTGTACTATAGACTTCAGCATATGGTCCTTTTTGCACCTTAATTCAGGCTGAGGCATCTCTCAATAATAATAATAACAGATGTCAAGTGGAGTTTTGCTGATGAGCCAGTTTGGCCGCACCAAACAAGTTGGAACAAGGTTCCTCCTGACCTATCAAGATCTTCAGGGGGAAGGTGTTTAGTGGCTTAGCTTGCCTGGCTCAACATCTGCCGACCTACAAAATGATCTTTTGATGGAAATAGAGGGCTTGAGGAAACTTCAGATTTCCTCAGAGCAATCATGGGGATAACATTGTGAGAGTGGACATAATGACACGAGTCATGGGGATCACACGTGCAGTGTGGTCCAACTGTATGTTGCAATTGTTGTGCTCAAGCTGTAATTTCAATAACCTACCTAGTCATGCTCCTAAATCTAAATCCTGTGTAGAGTCAAATATCTTCAAAAATGCAAGTTTGGTATTAAACATTAAACTCTTCCTGTGTAGAATATCTAAGAGATCTGTTCAGAAAGTATTGGAGTGTGAAATAACCTGTCACAATTACGTATAATTAATCTAAACTGGAAACTTGTGTGTTCACACACAAGTCTCTTCTTGATTTGATTTTGTCCCACTCCTCTTGATTTTAACCATTAAATGCAATATTTATTCAATTTATAATTGTGTGTAACAGAACACAGATAAATTAGCATGGGCGATTAGTACTCTCATTCTAAACCCATGAAATTTCTGTTTCCTGTAGCTCTTAAGCCATTGCTTAACTTCCTCCTTAACAACAAAAGCTTTTTAAAATCTTTCAGACAAACAAGTGAGTGAGTTCTGAAATAATTTTTGTCTCTGCTGAACTGAAGACTAGTCAAACTAGGCAAAACCTTCTGGTGAAAAACTTTTTAATACCCTGAAGATATAAAATCAATTATTCTAATTATATTTAGTTCATAATTTCTCCAGATCTGATTTACATGTATTATAATTTTTTGCATTTATTTTTTTCTTATACTGTGCTGCAACAACCATTCTTATTTGGATTTAGCATTACAAGATAAGCTTTTTATAAACCTCCATATTTTTTCCATAATTATAAATCTAGACTGTTGACACTTCAATGCAGGATAACAAAACATTAGGCAAATGAAGCATAAGTTTGATAATTTCAAATTAAACAAAGTGAAAAATATTGAATTGAACCCTCTTAGGACCACTGTTAAATAATCCATATGATTACACTGTTCAAGTTATTTAAACAAGCCTACATTTTCTCCTACAACGCTCAGTGGAAAGTTATTGTGCTTTCATGAATATTTTGTTTGAATCCCTGATTTGTAAGATGAAATTTCTCTTCCATAGACTTCATACAGATGTGCAAACCATGAACCGAGTCTTGTAAAAGCAAACTCCTTGATATGAAACATCCCTTTATCCCCACCTTGTGGAAATTTTCTGCAATTTGTGGATGTGATCTGAATGATTCTAGTAATGTAGCTGAGGTATGCACTGTATCCATAGAGATCCTCTTGTGTTCACCTTGTCATGGAGTTTTATAACTCCAAAATTAGGTTTTCAATTAAGTAAGCCTGAGCTGGATCTGTATACCAGAAACACCAGGAGAGAGGATGTGAGGGAAAAAGAGGAGATCACAGCAGGTAAAAATTCATATTCAGGTTTCGTTCCAAAGATTGGTGATTCCAAACTTAAATCTGAAACATAGATAATAAGAGGTGAACTAAGATGGATAGATGTTGTAGGACACAGCTATATTTCTGAGCATTAATCCCATCTATTCTATAAACAGTTTACTGAAGCAATGAATAATTCATTTATACAAAAAGCAAGTGGGAACGCGAACAAATTACATAAATTAAAATATTAAAATCTTAATTCTTACCTTGATCTGGAGTTGGGACTCACAGTGTAAAACTTCTTTAGGTGACAGCTCCACTGTAAAGCCCTATTCTCCCTGTTCTCTTCTGGAAGAGAAAATATATTATCTTCTTGCATTTAACAGGCTGGAGAAATGCAGAAATGAAGAAATGAAGTGATCCCTAGCTTCACTGCATTTGGTTCTCTGCTAATATTAAAAAAAAAATAATAGAATAATTTCGAAATCACTGTTAAGTGCTGATTAAAAAGTTATTATTTCTTCTCCCTTTCTATTTTCCCATTAGAAGGTTGTTACAGAAAAGATTTACATTAGAGGTTAGGAATCATTTTGGCTTTTTTTATTTTTTAATTTCCAGCCTAAACTCAAGCTGCTTAGTTTTTTGCTTATTTGTTCTTTTACTAGTTTAAACTAATTGACCGAATAATTATTTGCCCTTTACCAGATTTGTTCACTATCATTCATGTTTTCTGTCAAAGGCAAGAACCAAAACCCCTCAGCCTCAGTTTCCTTGTCTGAATATGCCAGTGCCTTCATGGCCTCTTTTCCATTTACCTGGTCTTCTTTGGAATACTTCCATGCATTTTTTTGCTAGAATCAACTCCTTGGACTGCACAAAGTTCCCTCACACCATGTCTCAGCTAAGATTTTACACAAGGCAGTCCTGTTATCAGATTGAAGCACTTATTTTCAGTTACTATAGCAACAGAATCACAGTTCTGCAGGAGGCCTGTCCACTCTGTCTGTGTTCAATATGTTCAGAAAAAAAAATATATTTTTCTTAAATTCTTTTTCTGGAAGGTTTTTCCCTCATTCTGTTGGTAAAACTTATTTTTTGATGTGGGACAGAAGAAAAACACAGCATGAAAATGAGAGAAGATGGTTTCACATTAATTTATAGCTAAAGAAATGCTGTATTTTACATTATATTTTTCCCAATCTTCCTTTAGTGAGATTTTAAATCCAATATCTATAGTAAATATGGTATTTACTTATTTACAAGTCTAGAAAAGCGGGGCAATTTTATTAGTCATGTAAAACAAAACTCAACAAAAAAAACACAGACTGAAATAGTAGTCTTAATATTTTTGTAACCAATATGTTTCTTTCTGCTATTCTTTACAAGCTATTTTTTAATTTCATCTTACAGGCAAATAAAAAAAAAATGTTGGTGTTTTTTCTAACTTTAGTGAGAGACAGTGTTTTACCTCTTGTATAAAACCTTCCAGTAGGTTTTAAACATCATGCTCCAAGCTGCATCTTAATGAAAGAACGGCAAACCTTTCAAAAGCACAGAACACAAACTACTGACACCATAAATGCTAACAAAAGGAAGATTATGTAAACACAAGAACAAATAGAGAAAGGCATGGGACCAATATCTCAATATGAGCTCAAGCAGTGCAGCCTGGCCACATGTGTGCTGCACAGCTCCGGGCTGCGCCTCTCCTCCAGCCTGGATATGGTGTCTTTACACATTTAGCATAATTGGGTTTTTTTAGTTATATAAACTTCAGAGTGAAAGACATAAAAGGAAGGCAGTTATTAATATTGCAATCCATCAGAATATTTTTACTTGGGAAATGGAGGATGAGTGCTATAGATTTGATATGAAATCGTGGAGAAAGAACTAGAAAAAGTCCCAAGGGACTGGTCAGGGACTTCGTAAGATTTTTATTTTTTTCTTTTTACAGACAAAACCTGGCACAGTCTCATCCATTTTGCCTAGCGCACAACATTCTGCAAAAACAAGCCTTGGCATTGTCTGAAAATATATCATTTGACAAACTGAATTAGTAGTTAAGCAAAATGAACAACCCAACATTCCGTGCTCACCTTTCACCTTATAGAATGCAATCTTAAGGGCAAAACACATAAACTGGCTTCCTATGGGACACTGTAGTTATATTTTCAGGTATAGAAAGCAGTATTTCATTGGTGTACTGCTATGAGCTCAACAAAACATCAGTGTTGGCTGTAGGGCTGGTGGCAGAGTGCAGAAAAACCTTGGGACTTAGGCTTGTAATGCTTCTCTGATGCATCAAAATATCAATGATCTTTAGTTATCATTATATAACAATGACCACCTAGGTTTTATCTTTTTCTGCAATAAACTTCTAAGAGCATATTTTATATGCCTAAATCTGCAGCAAATCTGAAAGAAACTTTCTGCATGTAATCATCAGGACCAGTGATCTAGAGGCATTCCTATTCAACCCTTTTCTGTTTTACAAATTTAAACAGTAACCTCTTGTTTTTTATTCCTCAGCTAGAAATTTTTCATTCACCCTATAAAACAATTGCAGCCTTTCAATATCCTGATAGAGAGAGAGGGAGAAATTCCTGCTTTCATCTCTTTGCTGAGGGTGTATGCCATCCTCACTCTGGCTAAAGCAAGATTCTGACAGCTGCCTTTTTATTTTATTATTTATTTTTTTTAATAGCACAGCTATGTAGAGGTTTTTACAGGGGTATGTAAGCAAGAGATTTTGGGAGTGGCAGCTATGTAGAGCAGAGACATAAATAGAACTCCAGCTGACATTCTGGCCTAACATCTAATCCCACATTTGTTTTTTTTTTTTTACTCATTTGAGTATTTGCACAAGTAAAAGGACAACACAAATTGTGTATTATTGCTATTTTTATATGACTGTTAAATTGGTCTGAAGGTTTGGTCACTTGGGTTTGGTATTCTTTTTCAATCTCATGAGAAACTCCCCCATACTTGCTTAAGCATCAGATACTGAATATTTTCTCCTTGTTTACTACAAGACTTATAAAATCATATGGGTAACTATTCCAGCCACTCTATGTGACAACAGCAGGTGGCAGCAAGGGATATGGATATAGACTTTAGGAACAAAAACAACTAGGGCTTGCAAAGCATGAACACAGTATGGAACAAGTTATTTTCTACAGGACCGACTCCTCTCATGAAGATAGTTTCCTCCAATCCAAATTGGTATTTGGGAAAGTGTTCCCAAAATATTTTTGATTGAACATGAAATAAAATAGTTTGGTTTGGTGTAGTTTTACTAATCCCAAAGCTATCTGGCCGGTTTAATTTCAAATTATTTTTAAAATTCTAAGACATTCAACTGTTTCTTTAAGTAAGGACAAGATGCAACCTGAACCTTCCTAATCTCCTTAGCTAAGTCCTTGAATGCTCTGAGAGCTGTGTGAACATCCATACTGTAGAACAACCAGCTCTGACAGCCAAATCTGCACTGCACCATTCCTGCAAGGAGATTCTGGTGACTTCAAATTACATTCAAGTGAGGAAAGGCAAAATAATTTGATGACTGAATAAAATATTTCAATTTCAGAAATTCTGAAACAGAATGCAATAAAAATATGAAAGGATATGTTCAGATAATGCTTAAGTTAATTTTTTTAGGGCTTTCTCTTTTTTATTTTAATTTTTGGAATTGGAACTATTCTATTTATACACACTGAAATAGCAATATTTCTAAATTTTGCTGTTTTCTAGTTTTTACTTCCATCTTTCTATTTTACTATCCTCCAGGTAATCTGAATAGAATAGGCCAGAAACACTTGCAAGACACTTGGCAATTGTTCATAACTTTCATTTGCTGTGTATGCAATATTTTTGTTGCTTGGCATTCATTTTTCTGGTTGTTGCTAGACAAACATAGGATGAAAAATGCATTTCTGAGAGCTGGAAAACTACATAGAAATGAAGATGGAATGGGCAGAAGGAAACTAAGAGATAATTGTAGCCAATTTGAAGGGCTGTATGCACATCCTCATCTATCAGGAGCCAGAGCACAGCCACCACCACCTTTTAATGAAACTCTCACCTTTTAATGAAGTTCTCCACAGACAGGTAACACAGCAGACAATTCGTGTCACCCAAAACAAAAGGACAAAACAGGACAATTGAGATTATTATTTTAAAAATGAGCAGGTGTTAGAAGAAAAATATTCCTATTGCCTTGTCTTTCACATCATATCAGAGAGACTCCTAAGATGGACCTGGGAGGCTTCATCTTCTGACTGAAAACTAGAGAAGCCTCTGCTTCCTGGGAGATCATTCGTTTCCTCCTGGTTGGGCAACAGTGTAGGAAAATTAATTTTCCTTAAAGGATGTGCCATACTAGAAATATGAAAGTGTAATATGTACTCAACATGAAAACAGACATTTGCACTAGACTTCATTTCATTGATTTTTTTAGGTTTATCCTTTTTAATTACTATTGTTATCCTGCTAATAAAAAACCCCACAAAAATAGTTCCAAGCAAGTGGTGCCAGCCAAATCAATGAGCTAGAAATCCCTTAATGGTGTTCGGAGATACATTAAGATTTTTTTGGAAACATGAAGACTCAGCCATAATATAATAAGATATTTTCCATTTCCAAAATTGTGGAGTAGAAAAACAAACAGCAGTATAAAATACATCAGGAAATTAACATTTTTAGGAACAGAAATTATCTTTGGGAATATTAATTTTATTTCATGCTATGTACGCTATATACAATTGCAATACTCTACACAAATTTACAAAAACATGCCAGAGAAGTCCCATCAGATATTTGAAATTCCTTTTGCTACTTGCTGTAGTTCCAATGTCACCAATAAATTCAGAAGGGAATACCTTTATTTCATTCTCTTCTCTGGTCTCATGGGATCTTATTGCTCAGTCTCAGTGACTGAGTCACTGCAAAGTTATGTAGTTACAGAGGAAGATCTTTCATCTTTCTTTTCACTCTGTATTTCAGCCTTATTGTAGATGTTCTCAGATGTCTGACTGTCAAGAGGTACTGTATATATATTCTCTTAACAGCTACAATTTTTTTATTTCTTATTCTTTTTATTATTATTTCAAAGTCCTGCTGAGTTTGTAAGTTGTGCAGAACTACTTTCTCTCTGGACTCTCGTCCATGACCTCCAAAACTGCTAAAATGACTTATTTCTCTATACCAATATGAATTTGTGAATGTTGTTTTTTTTCAAATTCTTTCTTGCTCATTCAGATCTGTGCTGCACTCTTATATCAGATTGGAAATTATCTCCATGCCTCAGTGGTTTTCCCATCCTGTCCAGTGCTTAAGGTGTGACCCATTCCAGCTGTTTCCACTCTCAGGGTAGCCTGTTACATGGCATCATGTTCTGATTCCCTCCCTTTTCTTTTGTTACCCTGTCACCAATTTGTCATTTCTTTTATCACATCCTCTTTGCCCCACTAGCAATACCCATTTGTCCATTTCCCCACCAATTGCTTGCCTGTCCATCCATTCTATTGCCTGCACCAGCTCATGGGAACAGTTTGGTCTCCTCTCTCAGCTCTGGCTCTGGGACAGGCACACAGAGACTACCAGAATGATTACCAGCCTTATGTGTGGCACACGTGGTTGTGTGGCACTTAAGGAAAAACACTGTCACCACAAGAACAAGTACTGATATGTGGAAAATGTAGAACATCAAATAAAATAAGTGCACCAAAATCAGATAAGTGTATTGTAAGACAATGTGCTGACAGTTCCTTTTCCTGTGTTTAGTGTCAGAAGCCAAGTTCCAGGACTCTTTCCAGACTGCAAATTCTACAGAAATAATGATGAGATACATGCAGGAGGATATTTCACACATTTGGCAGATGAGGAGAACAGAGAAGTCAGTCTTTGACAGGTAACATGCTTTTAAACACTGCCAATGTTTCTGCCTGAGTCAGAAATTTTACTACAGATATTCTGTCTTTGAATTTGCCTTGTCACTTACTTTGGTGCCTTTTTCTGGATTTAGAGATTAACTGACTGTGCAGTCAGTTAATCTTAATGAATTACTTTTAAGAGAAAAAGAAGTGATGAATACATATTTACATACAAACAGGTTTTTGTTTTGGGGGAGAAAGATTTTTCTGAGAAAGCTTTCCAATGAATCTTAATAATTGGTTCAATCAAACAAGACAACAATGTGTATTTATGCCAGCTATGTCATTTGTGTATTTATGTCATCCAGATGAGGCCTATATGCAAGTAAACTTAAGCATCTCCTAAAATTAAGCAGTGGCCAAGGCACATTTCCCATACTTAAATATATCAAGAACAAATTCAACAAGAACACTATTTAGCTTGGAATTTTCTTCCAGGGAAGGGACTATATATTGTTAAACAAAATTAAGAAAGAACTGAGAAAGTTACATATTTAGTAAGGCATTTAGTTCAATTATTTTGTCTTAAGGTTTTGCTCCTCTTACTAGAATCTTTTTTTGATAATGACTTCATTCCTGAAAGGGTTCCCTACACTTGGAAAAACAAAAACCAAAAAAAGCAGCCCAAAAAACCACACCACAGCTGAGTTGAATTAGTGTTTTTTAAAAAAATACTTTCCATTTTGAAGGAATACTTCCTTTATGAAGGCACCAGAAAGTTAAGTGGCAAGGTTATCCTCCGCCCTAGTCCTACCCATTCTCCTTATTAAATCAGATATATATTTTAATTACATATTAAGAGGAAATGCTGTATCAAGAGAAGAGCTACACATGTGACATATGTGCCTGTTCCTCCAGCTGGGATTGGGAAGATCCACAGGTGAATTTGACTGTGTTGTCTTCTTGCCAAGGGGCAAGACTGGAGAGTTGAGCCAGCGCCAGTAGCACAAGGCTGGCTCTGGTGTCCACCCCATGCTGAGCAGCCCCAGCCAAAACACTGGAGATTTAGACACATAAGACTCAGTTAATTGTAGTAACTTGGTGGCATTTTGCATTTTTCAGGGTGTTTGATTCCCTAGACAGGGCCAGCAGGTGCGAGATGTCATGTTTGACACTCCTTCTGGTGTGGTAGGTGAAGACCAGGAGCAATATCCTAAGGACCTTAAAATTATCATAAATGCCATGTGGTCTATCCCCCTCCATGCTCTAAGCTCTAGTGATAACACAGCTTGTTTTTGCACAGCTGCTTGGCTGGCTAGACATAAGGCAGCATAAGATGCAACTTCCATGACTGCAGAGGTGATGCCACTGACCACAGACATCACCAGGCTGAGTGAGGTCAGGACCCCAAGGCTTCTGACCAAGCACAGCTCTGCTCCACAGGAATTTAGGACTGTGCTTGTCACTTGAATGCCAAACAAGGCTTAGATATAACAGGAAGCAGTCACTAGTTTTACCACTCAGTAGTTTAATTTAAAATTCAAGATTAATTAATCCTTAATTAAAAGCAATGTCTATATTAAAAATATTTATTCTAGAAAGTGACAAGTATTTCTAAAAGGCTAGCATCCCTGTTTTCCCACCAGGTAAGGTAAGTCAGCATCAAAAATAGCATATTTAGAAATTTTACCTGTAATATGCAAAAAAAAAAAAAAAATCAATGTACTACAAAAGAAAGTGTCATTTGAAGTGGGGGGTGGTGGTGTGGTGATTCACACTACCATCCTGCAATGATAATTATGTACAAATGCCATTTCTGAAGTAGGTGGAAAACCCCGCTAAATATTAAAAAAATCCTTTAGAATAATGAGCAATGCCAAAAAGTCAGGTTCTCCACTGAAATCTTTTAGTTATTCACTCCCTGTTAATTCACTCCCAATTGTGACTGATATTTAAGGGCTGAATCTATTTATATATATATATATATATATATATATGTCTGTATACAGAGTGTTTCAATACTTTTAAGCTTTGCTACAGAATAATTTCTAAATATACAGAAGTAGAAAAGAAACAGACTGGTCTTATGAAAGTGGTCTATTATTTAAAATCAGACCTTCTTAAATGGACTTATTTGCCACATTCTTCTGTTTTACATAGCTTTACCACCAGATGTCAGTACTCTACACCTATCAGTGTGAGATCGACCATCTCGTCATCCCCTTTAACCATTTTCCTCACCATCATTAAAAGCTACAAAATAATACCTTACATGAATAATCTCGTTGTGTTGGGTTTTCGGGGGTGGTGGTGGTGGTGTTCGTATGCAAAGATACCTCATATTTAATGCAAAGATTCCTCATATTTAATGAAGAATAAGCAAGAAAATCAGCATGCTTATCCACAATTGTGTCTATGAATAGAACACTCAGCTCTGTCATACAGGCAGCAAAAAAAAACAAACCAAACCAAAAAAAAAAAACAAAAAAAAAAAACACCAAAAAAAACCCCAAAAAAACCAATTCTTCCTTCAGGATTTTCACTGAAGTTTACCTAAATTGTATTAGAGAGGTGGTTTCATGCTGTCAGAGGGCCTGGTCATCCAAAAATAAACTTGAATGCCAGAATTTCATAGGAAATTGCTTGCAGTTATTTGTAGCGCATCATGATGTGCAATTTAGGACATAAAAAATATATAATATCCAATTTCAGTGTCACCACAGCAGTTGTACTTGATTTTTTTTTTTTTCAATCTAATTATTTTGGTAGAAGAAGGATTTGCTTTGAGCTTAAGGCATTTTGAAACTTACAGCACTTCAAAAACAAAGGATAAGACCTTTAAGTTACTTTACTTAGGTTTCTCAGTCTGAACAAATTCCTAGAAAGAAATAGAGCTGAAATGATTGTTTTCAAAAATACATAAAGAAAAAAGTATTAAAAAATAACAAAAAAAATATTTTTAAATAACCAAAAGTTTCAACACCAAGCAAATTGAATGCTAATGAAAAATTCTGTCTGCATGCTACACAGAAGAAATTAAGTTAGGCCACCTGTAAGTATATGAAGTCAGGACTGTAAGTGCCAAAACAAAACCACAGAACAAGTAAAAATAATCTCCAAAACATTTACCAAATTGAAATGTAGCACTAGATTATGTTGTCCCTGTCTAATATCAACCCAAAACCTCAAAAGCAGTAGCCAAAACAATGCTGGCTCAAACACAGATTTGTTTCCATTCTGCTTTCTATAATTTTTTCATCTATTTTTTTTCCCATTTGGATTAAAGAAAATAAACCATGAAACTGTTAGAAGGACTATGACCCTAGGAAGAGGTGCAGTCTCCTCAGTTAGCCTCCTGGGAAAACCTGTGCCACAGAGTTCAACTCTAATCTTCTGGAACACAGTCAAATTGTCTGCATGTCTGTTCATAAATACCTGTTCAACAGATCTGGCCCATATACTAGCCCAGGAACTGAGTGGATTTTGTTCTCAAGAATTTAATCCAGTTAAA
Source organism: Onychostruthus taczanowskii (assembly GCF_017590055.1). Taxonomy (NCBI): domain Eukaryota; kingdom Metazoa; phylum Chordata; class Aves; order Passeriformes; family Passeridae; genus Onychostruthus; species Onychostruthus taczanowskii. Next base: position 12,264,367 of record NW_024498351.1, read on the forward strand.
GAGATTAATGCAGATAACAAACTCTTACTCCCCATGGCATGCAGGAAAGCCTTTGGTAAGAGGAGATGACTTTCACAGTTCAATGGCTCCTTCAATGAATGTGCCCTTCTATAATAATTTAGTAAAATTAGGTACAAATGGATGTATGAATCCATGTATTTGTTGTCAAAATGCCAAAATTTTGCATCTTACACAAATTACCAAAACATTTCTGAGTACTGTTAGTTGATCTTGTACTTTAAAAAGTACATCCTTTTAATCTCTTCTTTCAATCAACTTTTTTCCTTAGGATTATTACCTCCTACAGTTCACTTAATTATACCCCATAAGTTATGGTATTAACTCACACTATAACTTTTAAATTTTTTTATGAGCTTAGTGGATTTGGTTTTCTTTTTCATCACTAGCTTCTTTGTCACAGATGAACACTCTTCCCAATTTAGGAAAATATTATTTTCTTCTAATATTGCTATTTACAATTTTGTTTGATCTTAAAGAAGAACTACAATAAATCTTGAATATCAATTAAAAATTATTGCATAGCACAAATTTGCCTAGGTTTTACAGTAATATGATACATATAAATATTTCCCCAATCCCTGGTTTACCCTTTATATTAGGAATACTGAAGGATGATAGGAATTTCTTTATGGAGCTCAGGTTTGTCTCCCTAGTGAACATCTCCATAGTTCCCCATAGGGTACCTCACATTTGGCTAGTGAGGCTGAGAAGGTGCCAGGAGGAGCAGGATGAAGAACGGTGTTGGGGCTTGGCTGGGCTCAGCATCCTGTTTGATCCGAGCCAGGTGAGATTAATCCTAATGCCAGCCTCAACCACTTGCAGCTGGAGCAAAGCAGACTGGCAGAGATGAAGGAGGAAGCCAGGCCCAGCAGTGATTGTGAAGGAAACACATGAAAAAGGGTTAGGGGAAAGCAAGCATGAAGGCACAGCACTGTGGATACACTCTGGATGCTGTGCAGTTAGAGAAAGAACAGTATTGAGGTTGCTGAAGAAAGGCAGGGAAAAAATGTCTGCTCATGCATGTATTTCCATGTGTTAAATGCTGAGAATTAGGCTTAACACTTCTGTCTGAATGTTTGGAAGATCTGTAGAGAAAAAAAAATAGCACTTTGAAGGCCAGAAGCCTGCTATTACCAGAAAGCAAAGCAAGATGAATAGGCTCATAAAGAAAAGTCAAAGCTGCTATTATCTCCGTAGATAACCTTATCATTTACAAAGTGTCTGATAACTGTGGTAGAGTAAAATTAATGCCATTTCTTGTGTAAAAAATTTCATATAATCACTGAATTTACTATTTTTTGTAAGGCTGTCATTATTAATACTGTAGCACAGAGGTTAATTAAAAAATCAATTTATTGGACTATGTATTGTGTTTATGTGTGTATATTTAAAATAAAGGAAAAATGCAGGTACTTAACATTAATTATTACATTGCAAAAACACTTGACATCTCTTACATGCAAAAATCAGATTTTCCAGACTGATCATCCTCAAATCCTTACTTTCCTTCCTTGAAAACAACCTTGCTGCAATGGGGCCAGGACAATGACTACAGCAGAGGTCCTCTTCTTCATCATCCCCCAAATTGCTTTAAGTGATACAAGCTCCACCCCATAGCTCCATGCTGTTGCATATGTGACACATCAGCTCTGCCACCACGTTACTCATGCTGGGAAGAGATCCTGAGAACACATGGGCAGATGACCAGTGACTGGGTCCTGCTGTGACAATTAAAGGTTTACAAGTTTCTCTCGGCCATCTGCTCCTTTCAGGAGAAACATGGCTTTAGACTGTCCTAAATCACTGCATTCCAAGCAGCATTTGGCCTTTGTACCTTTTTAGAAGCTCTCATTCCTCCTAAAGCCCTACTCCTGTAAGGCATACCTGCATATAATGCTTTAACTGAGGTACAGGTCTCAAGCACAGCTATTACCTTGCAGCTGGGGCTTACAAGGAAAGGAAAATCTTACATTTCTTTTTTTTCTGCCTTCCTTTTTCACTGTTCTCATCCCTGTTTCCAAGCATTTGGTACATCACTGCATGTGGTACACACATTGGGATGTACCAATGCCACATCCTCTCCTCAATAGCAGCAAGTTTTATGTTGCTTCAGTTCCAATTCAAGTCATGGCACAAGGACCAGCATGCTATGGAGAAGCAAATAATGAAACGAAAGTAGAAATACGAATTAAACACCTTAATGAGGTATCTGTGCTTAACATGTTTCCTACTTGAGAAGATGGCATCGATATGAGGCATCCACCACTGCCTTCTTGGGAAAGGCTTCCATCTGCTTGGTCAGTTCAAACCAGGGAGCTGATGAACCCAACACTTTTCCTCTGTGTTTAACCCTGTGATTTAATTCATTATTCCAAAAGGAATACAAAGTGGCAAGGATGTGATTGTGTATGCAACTAAACTAGTTGAATTGTAAAATTCCAGGAATTTATTTGCCTGCTTTAACAGAGACATTCATTTGTTGAGGATAAATTTGTTTCCCCATGAGATTTGTTCTAAAATTAATATTTATCCTTACAAAGAAATACATGTGAGCAAAGCTATTTAATAAAATATAGGACTTACAGTCTCAGAGACCAAAATATTCTCTATTAACCACAGGAAAGTGATTTATGCTAAGTATCATTTTTCTGTGCAACTGAGAAGAAAAAATATTTAGACCCTTTGAAAAACTTGGCCCCAATAATCCCTTTTCTAGCCTACACAGTATTTCTGTCTTGAGTAACTCAACGTGCAGAACCATAGGATATTCACGCAAGTCTCTTGGGGTTTTTGTTTTGTTTTGTTTTTTAATCATTCCTAAAGTAGATGTACCCAAACCATCCCTTTCAAACATGGGAAGCTCAGCAGTGTCATATCAAAGACCAGCTGAAATGATCTTCCCTGGGGCTAATATTTATCTGAGCAAAGTGCACTTTACACAGGGAAGGAAAGAGTCCACATCAGCTTGTGGGCAGAACCTTTTTTTTGGGATAAATTTCTCCCTGCAGAGTACCTGCAAATCTGAGTGATGCTTAGACTACTGCAAGCCAAAGGTGATCCAGTTTTCTATTAGTCACCATTCCTACTGGTGTGCCAGCAGAAGCACTTACCTGCCTCCATCACTGCCAATAACTGTTAAACACAGAAGTAACTCTGTGAAGCATTGGGATCCTCTGCAGACACCTGAAAGAACAAGAAACTATAGCTGAAAATCACAAAATTCAGAAACTGCTGCAGTTCCTCCCTTGTAGAAAACACAAGTTAGAAGAATTCATGTGGGACAGAAAGAGCTGTTAAAGACTCTGTGTGCTTTGGACTTGTTCTTTACAATTGATATCTACCCAAAAGGGAGGCAGTGCTGAACTGTGAGACATAAATTGGCTTGCTGCTTGGCAATATATGTGGGGTTTCTGTGCAACCCAATGGAAATAAAATGTTGGGATTCTTAATGAGAAATCCTGTATAAGCACCCTCTTTCTTACTGAGATGAAATTTACTATAGTCTGATTCTTTCTGGTTTATAAACTAAGCTGTGCTCTTCAGAAAATCAGCTACATAAATACTTCTGGTAACCCAGAAGTGAAAATTTAAAAAATGCACTGGATCTTGATGATGGAAAAGGCTCTATAAACTGTTGCTCTTGACTATTATAGGAAGTACAGTACAGATATATTCTGCCCTAAAATATACTACATCAACTGAAGGTGAGTTGCAATCATGGTAATGTTCAATAAGTACTTAAAATCAATGCATACATATTACAATTTAAATAATTGCATTAATGTAGGACTACAAGTTGCATATATAATTTTAAATTTATTTTTATATATATTTCCAGTTATAGTTGAAACCATCTTACTTTAAGTCCTGTGGGGAAAAAAAATCATTAACTATTTAGAAATATTAAATAAGCATATAACTTCAGTGTCTTCTGCTTTTAACTACATCACCTAACTGTATGATGCATTGGGTTCAAAATTGCCACTCTCTTTACCAAGGTGTGAGCAGTGAGCCCCACATCTGCCGTGCATTGTCTAAATCTTGCTGATTCAATGTTTTATCTGCTTGTGCTCAAAGCAGAAACACTGCTGCTGAGGGAAACAGTCCTGCTGAGGCATAAAATAATCTTGTGCAAAAGAAAAGGGGGTGATCTGAGTGGGAGACAGGCACTGGGAAGGATGTCTACATCAAACAATTTTTTGAATCTGTTTTGTAACGTTATTTGTAGTATTTATACTACTAATAAATAGTAAGCTGTGATGAACATGCAAAATTGAGTGTCTAGGGCTGGAATCCTCTTAAACTGAAAATTTTCATTTAACTGCAGCCCTTTCTCCAGCAAACACCTGCACCAAAGAGATTAATATATAATGTTTTTTTCTTGTTTCTTATAAGCACAATAGACACAAGTTTAGATTGAGCACAGAAGAGTTTATAGAAGTTAAGATCCATGCAGCCTACCTCAGGAAAAATCAGTTTACCCTGTCAACAAACAGAGAAGTCTCTGGAATAAACCAAGTATACTCAGATTTTGAAGTGAATCACTTGTGACTGATGTGCTATGCTGTGGGAAGCTCCTCTACTCCCTTGGCTTGTGCTGCTTCTGCCATTATGACACAAGTTCTCTTCGAGAGCACACAAAAAGCTCCATAACAGCTAGTTAACTGAGAAGCAAACACATTGTGGAACTGTATTTTAAATAGTTTTCCTTAGTGGTATCAGGTTAGTTGGCACAGCTATAGATCTCTCTTAACCATTTAAATTACTTTACATGCATGTAAGTAATGTAATATTGTTATTGAAATTTCAAAGTATTATTTACTCTACCATCCAGAAATTAGTATCCTCAGCAATATTCAAACTGCTTTCAGATCAGTTGCTGCTGAGCTGTTCCAAACGACAATTTAGTAATGGGAATCTTTCCCCATTTTTCTTTTGACTGATATCTTAAAAATACAGCAAGTATAGCTCCTGCTACCTGGCACTTCCTAGACTATGAAACTCTGCTCTTAGAAAATATTTTACTCTCTTAGTCTTAAGATATATAATTTCTGACACTAAATGCTGATTAGGAGACATATTTAAAGCAATCTGTGCAAGGTCTGTAGGAGAAACAAGCTTCTTCCATTTCTAGTTACAGTGACCTGTCCAGTATAGGCAAAGAAAAACTACACAAAGAATTAACAAGAACACAAAGTACACAAGTGTGTTTATTACATTTTGCAAGCACTTTGTTCTACATTTCAAAAACGCCACCATCAAGCTGTTGGCACATTTATGTACAAAACAGATTAATTGTAATGCCTGCTACAAAGCATTCTTTGTGAAAATACAAACTCTAATACCAGAGAAGAGCCAAAAGCATTAACATCATTACATGAGTTTAAAAGACATAGTTTTAAAAATCAGCACAAACATTTTAAGACACAAAACTGAAACACTACAATATAGAATCCAAAAAAGAGGTTCCTAATACTTTTTGCAGAACTGTAATACCGGTACTGCACATTATCAGAAAACTGTTGACCCCGTAGGACAGCTTAAGTGTAAAAAAAAAAATCCAAATCAAAACCAAAACCCCAAATCAAAAACACAAAAAAAAACCAAAAAAAAAAACCCAAAAAAAAACAAAACAAGCAAAAGAAAAGAAAAATAAAAAGAACTCAACCAACTAATACTACTTAATGCATTATCATGCCACAAGTAACTATAGTATTACCTTCTACTTACTACAAGAATTGTTAAAAATTACTGATGATGCATGACTAGTAATAGTACAAAGAAGAGTTTTACTCAAGAAGTTTTATTAGAAATGCACTTACACTGAGAGAGAATTCACAATGGTCCAATAAGTGCACAAAACTACCTAAGATTTTTAACACTGACAAAAATGTCTTGTCAGGCTACATCACTTTAAAAGACACTTTACAGCATTCTTGTAGCATTAGAAATAGGCAAAATAAAAAAAAAATACCACCAAATTTGGTCCAATAATACTGACTTTTCTTAAATAGGGTTTTTTGTTCTGTTTTTGATACAGGTAATTCTTTCAAATTAAGATGACCTATCATTCTGATAACATTTTCATATCAAAATAAAGGTTCAAATATATTACTACACTTTGAAATAATAAGCTCTATAGTGGTCTTTCACCTTACTTCAACGTAATACAGGTAAACCATAATGTGTAGGAAAGCTAGAAGCCAAGCTATAACATTTATGGAAGTCTCCTTTAATATATCTTTTACAGTTCAGACAGGTGCAATCCATTTAAATTTTTAAAGCAGGTAAAAAGACATCTGACTCCTATGGTCACTGCATTTTTGATATATTACTTTCATAAATGTAGCTAAGCAGTAATTTCTTACATCATCACATGGACAGCTCCAATTTAGCATAACCATCATTGAATTAAAGAGAGATTATTCTGTAGAAAACTATGAATAACTATATCACTTAATTAACAGTTGTCTATATACCATAACTCGTTAACAGGTAGCCGTGGTATTGAATTCCTTCAAAAGGCAAGTGGCCATGCATTGTTAGCACCACGGACTGCATGCTCACAATACAAACAGGAATTATCACCCATGGAACTTGAAACAAGAGAATATTCTTTAAAAACATCAATAATACAATGTTAACAAAGATAAGAAGCACTTTTTTCTTTTTTTTTTCATTTTTTTCTTTTTTCGCTTTTTTTTTAAATTTTTTTACCCACTATTACAAATTTAGAAATTGCACCTTTGATTGTTTAAAACGTTCTTAGGACCTTCATGCAAGTTGATCAGGGTCCCTCTGGCAGATTTTCCATATATAAAGGAAAGTCATCAGAATGTTTTCTTTATATATTGTACATCATGTACAATGGTCCCTTTGAAGTATACCTGTAGTTAAAGTAGTTACTGAACTCAAAACTAAAAAGTATAAAAAGCTACTTTTTTTCCAAAAACATATAAGAAACAATGCAAAAGGTGTTATGCATAACACATACAAAGTGATTAAAAAAATCAAACACATAGTTGTATTTGACAATAGTTTAGTATCCTTGACCTATCAGTACTAATTAGCCTAAAGGGATTCAGGAAAGGCTATTTGGGAGCTTTGTGGTATAGAATGGTCACACAAAGTAAGAACTAATTAAGAAACCAAGTGCTAGACAACCAAGAATTGTATGTAGGTGATATGTAAGTCACCCAAACTATCTTTTGTGAGAAGCACTTTCAATTGGTTTTAAAATGGTAGGATGGCCTTTAGTTAAACAACAAAGCATTCACATGTTAGGAAGTAAGACAAGGTTTCTTTTATGTATAAGCATTGAGCCGCTCTTTAGAGCGAGTAGAATGAATATCATGCAGCTCTTGTTCCTCCTTTGATTTAATATCCTCATATTTTTGCATTCTGCAAGCATCTTTCACATAGGCCCAGTTGGCAGACAAGACCATGAGATAATGAACCTGTAAGAGAGGTAACACAGCGTTAAGAAACAATAGAGGTAGTCAGAATAGAGCACGTGTAAAATGGGAGGCTGTGGGTTCTCATCAGCAGGAGCTAGGCATTCTTGTGTCAAGAAGTAGTGTAGAACCATGATGGCAAATTCAGGCTTCATTAACCTTCAGATTACTCATCTCACAGCTGTTACTGTCACTATAACTAGTAGTTGGTAGCAATAGATATAAGAAAAAAACCCCTAAAACCTGAAAAATCCAAATTCCGAATAATCCCTGTGTTATTTTTCAGCTAGTTTGCAAAGGTACATGTAAAAATGCCTTCTGGTTATGTATTTATTGCACATTTTCACCACTGAAGAAGCTTTTGTTAAAGTAGTTCTTAAGATCGAAGTATACCATAGATACATCTTATGACTGCATATCTAATACAATTAAGGAAAGTTTTGCTTCTTTATTTTTGTTAAAGTTAGCATTTTCTTTCCATTTATCCATGACTTCTTTCAACTACAATTCTAGTTTTATATTTAACTTACCAATCTGGGGAAAAATTGTCAATAACTGTCAATAAGTTCAGTTAGGCAAAATGTGACAAAATATAGTTGAAAAAAAATTGGATGCTCTGTTTCCTCTGTATTCAGTCAGAAAATAAAAAGGTTCCACTAGGATATTCAACCAGTTTATGCTGGGACTCTTCGGACATTTACTCCTTCCCTATCAGGATTTCAGACACTTTCTGATGAGAGCTTCTCTTTATGTTAATCTACTTCCTCAGAAGCAACAGACAATTTTGTGAGATTTAAAATATTTCACCTCTCTCTAAGAAATCAAGAAATTATACTGGGATTCAGTTAATGGAAAATGGAATAATAATACAATAAATAATAAAAAAAACCCTTGAGATTATGCAAATTCTCCTGTTCATGTTGTACTGTTGTAGACATGAGTATCTTAGATTCATATTAAATGAACAGATCCATTCTAATATGTTTTTGGGGTTTTTTTTTCTTTTGGAATATTTCGACATTTTTTTCACAAGTGTTTGTTGGCAATTGTTACTGGTTAGTAGAGGCAGAAGTACATTTCTTAATCTGGGTAATTAAGATCAAGGAAATCATGCTGAAGCCCTTAAAAAAACCCAGATATTTTTGCTACCTTTTTTATCCTTATGTTTTATGTCAAGTTTCCAATTAACCCTTGTTTGAGGAATACTATCTGACTTGAGGAAACATAAAATAAAAAGAAATTTTTCAGAGAATGTGTCCTCTAAGAAAAAAATCTAGAGAGTAGTACTTCTACAGATCTTTAGGATCTTCTTGATATCTAGAGAACAACACTGGGAAAGCGATCCATAAATACAGATGCTGGAGATGGCAGCATGTTGTGTGTCACTTTGGAATGCTCTTTAGTCATAATTTAGTACACAGGAAAAACACCTTCTATCCTAACTCAGGTCTTCCAAAAGCTTTCACCATGGGTGCTTTCTGGATCAGACATTTCTAGATCAAATGGGAGACCCTAATCCTTGATCCCCATTGTACTGAATGAAATGCCTTAAATTCTCCACAGTAAAACTATTGAGAAAAGTCAAAATAAAGAGGCTGGTAATCCTAAAAATTTTTTCATCTGAATTGCAATTTGCACCCAATGAAAATAAGAATACTGGTTCATTGAGTCTGAAATTTCAGTTAAAAACACAGTCTGAAGCTCAAACAGATTGCAGACATGAGAATCCTGAAAGTGGGGGCTATCTGAGCAGTGCACTCACATCTTCATGACCTTTTAAAACATATTTGCCAGAAATCCTTGCAACTGAAGAATCTGTGATGAAAATTGAATGATGTAGGCACTTTTTCACAAAATATTTGGTAATGACCCAGTAAAAGAAAAATTTAAACTGAATGTCTTGCAATTTCACTCAGCATTTTTCTTTGTTAAAAAAGAGACTACTTTGAAGGCATATTGGTAACAGTCTGACCTTCATTACATACCCGTTCTTTGACCATCCCTTCCTTATGAAGTTAGTGAATCAAACTACTGTACTAACTGTTGAAAACTCTTGGAGTCCATATTCAATGTAAGTAGGAAGACTTGCCAGGAAACATCTACTTTAACTACTATAATCTCAAATATATGTCCATGTTTATAATGACATATCCATTGAACAGTGCCACCACCATTGTTTTTTATTTTAACACCAAGTTCCTAGATAACATTGCCACACTAAGGAGGTCATTTCTAAGTGGTTGTCTAATTTCATTTCACAATTCCATGACCTGAATAGCCTGAAGCCAGTGGAGCCCTCTTCAAAGCTTATTTAAATTGAAGCCAGGCAGCTTCCACAGTCTGACTCAGGAGGTTTTAATTACAGACATATGCAAGGCAGTGCAGGGTCTTTCCCTACCTATTCCTGCTTAGATTTCTTCATAAGGTGAGAAAGTATGCTTCAGTGTTTAGAAATTGTGGAGTTTGCTATTTGGGGGGGTTTTTTTGTTTTATTTTTCCATGCAGGATGTGTCCCTACTTCCCCAGGACTCAAGTTTAAATAACTTCAATTCCTCCTTTTACATGCATCTCACATCCAGCAAAAGACCACAATCATACTGGGGAGAAGAATAGACCACTTTACATTTCCCTTGCTCCTATTTCAGGACACCTGATTTCATCTCCATCTTACAGGACATAATTTCTGTGGAAGTTAAGGCAAAAGAGTCACCGGCTCATATGGTAACTTTTGAGAAAGGAAATTTTGCATCTCATTATTAAGTTTTTCTACAGTATTTTTGGGGAAACATCTGAGGTGAAATGTATACTGCCTTTAAAATCAACTCTTGAATGCTAGAACTTACATTTAAACAACTTCATGTCTTCTGTCTCTATCTAACACAACACTGACAAAAGTAAAATTAATATGTATTATTGTAATGATCTATTCCACATGCATTTGTTATCCATTCAGACATAAGAAACAATAGTACTGCTCAGAATCATATATGGTACAAATTAAATATGATTCAAAAGCCTGGCTACGTTTTTCCATGACAAAGACCCTCAATAAGCATTTACAACATAAAAAATTCTATCAGGTTTTGCTTTTGGTTCTTTTTCCCTCATCTTGCATTGACATAAGAATGACAAATTTTCAAAACAAACTCTTTGACAGTGTTCTTTGTTGCAAAATGAAATTTTCCCTAGTATATACTGTAAAATAGATGAGGTTTTATATATATATTAGTCCTAATATGTAGGACAATTCTCCATTTGAAACCCAAACCCAACATTCTGCTTTGCAGACTAAAAAGGTATCTAGTGATTTGGGAAAAAATTCTAATATTCATAAGCAAATCTGAGACCAAGAGATATGAGGAAATTGTGATTTTTGATCACAAATGGTTTTGCAAGTTTTAACAAGTTTTTTTTTTGGTGGTTTTGCAATAAATGACTACTTTTTAAAAATATCTTTTTAATATACAGTTTTATGAAAAGTATCCTGGGGACAGATGGACTTAGCATTTATGAATAAGCTGATTCTTTTGTGAATTTTATAGAATCATATTGACATTAGAGAGTTTAAGAAATCTTCAGAAATTAAATAGTCTGGCACTTGCAAATGCTTACAAATTTGGAAGTGAGTATATAGTGGAGGATATTCATGTCATAACTTAAAATGTCATTTCAGAAAGCAGATTTTACCAATTGTGTCATTTAGCACTGATGTTGTACCACTGTTACTGGCTGGCCATAAATACAATATACTTTTCACCTTAGTCAGATGGACTATTCTGGTTTAAAGTAATTGTTTGCAAGAAATGTTTTAAGAGTGCATTATATTAATAAGCTTTTTCTTTTGTAAAAGGATGGTATTTTAATCTAATTTTCCTGTTGAATTTCAGAAACATGTTCTGGATATTCACAAAGACAAATGTCATCATTTCATATTTGTGATTACTCTTGAAGCAGCCCACGTAGTGAAGTGCACTGGCTCTCCAATGACTGAAATGACTTCTGCACACTGTTTCTCACTGCTGATGCATTACCTCTGTCTACTAATTTGAGTGTAAGATCTGGAGAAAAGAGATCTTCTTCCTGGATGAGAAAATTAGGACCCCAAATTAACTTTTCCTCCCTTAAATTACTTTTGCCTTGGGAAAGTAAGCTTTCCTTAAAGGAGAACCTCTTAATGTCTACATGTCCAATCACAAAATTCTGAATTTTCCCTCATTTCCCTTGTGTTTGGGGTACTATGTCAAGTGTGAAGCACGTCTTAGCCTACAGATGTGGTCTGGTATACTGGTTTTAGAAATTACACTTTCAAAGAGTGGAATGTGCTAGTCTTTAGGTACCTAACAGATTAGAATGGTATGTTAAAAACAAAGAGCATAGTTAGAAACTTGAAAAAAACTGTTGCAAACATTTAATGAAACGTACATCTACCAGCACTGGGACAGTATGCAATTTACTAGCACTTAGAACATTAATTTATATTTTTGTTGGAAGAGTGTTATCATGTCTGCTCTGTGCATTATAGAATTCAACAGAAAGCACGCTTGAAAATGGGTAATCCTTCAAAAATATGTGAATAAATGTGCACCATCAAAGTGAATTCAAAGGGTATTTGTGCCTAGTGTAATGCAGCTATATCTTTGATATACTGAGCTTTGAAGGGTCTTTTTAAAAACTTCATTGAAAGTATTATGTATTTAAACTAAGTATTATGTATTTAAACTATGTGGCACAATGTAGTTACTTAACTTACTTTCACTGAAGATGTGTTATTTTTCATTGAATATCTTTTGGTGGCTATTTGGATTCAAAACTTGTTTGAAATGCAGAATTTTCCTCTGAACAAAACAGCATTTTATGATATCTACTTAATATACTTCAAAATAATCATGCGGTGGAAAACTAATGATCTCTTAGATTTAGTTTCATAACACTAATGATATATTACCAAAATTGCTATATGGTCACCATTTTTGGAACTATAAGCAGAAAAATTTCAGTTTCAAAAAACAATTAAATTATTATTATGAATTGTATTCTACTATTACATTTATTATTTGTGGCCTTGAAACAAAAAACTACATCTAAAATATATATTTTTCATTTAGCTATTTTTGCTGTTTTCAGGAGGTTATGTAATAATGAAAAAAATGGCTGATAAAAAAATCATTGATATAAGAGGAGTACTAACTTCATAGAATGTTTTCTGAATGTAATTTTTTATAAATGCAAGTATAAGTATTAAAAAAAAAATTCATGACCCTATGATCCATAAAAAATTACTAGTATAAGCAGTATATAGGAATAACCACCACTAACATTTATGAATGCATCAGAACCAAGTAACAGTCACTTTTCATTTCCCATTTCAGCATGCATAATGCAAACTTACACCAGTAGAGAATTGCGAGTCTAAAAATATCTTTATGCTTAAGCAAATACAGCAGACAAAAGACAGAAGAGCAGGGCACTAGCTCACACACTTTTCTCAGTGGAACCTTCTCATTGACAAAATGTCAAACTTCCAAGTAATCTTCATTATAAAGGAGCAGAAAAATTAGTCCTGACAGAAGAATCAGTACATTCATATATATTCACAGAACTGACAAAAATATTCTGCTCCTGAAATAGCAGCGTGGCAAGCCTATGAATATCCAGAAAGGCAGAGATCATAAAAGTATAATACTATGGTTACAACACAGACATGTGAATTCAGACACTTGCCTGAATACAGCAAGAGAAGAGTAAAAAGTTCTTAGCATGCACTTAAAGGTGTTTTTTCCAATTCAAAAAAGTAATCATGATATTCTACTTAAAAGGGAGTCCATCGATATATTTCAATTAAAAAAAAAAAAAAAAGAAAAGAAAAAAGGGAGAATATTGAATTACAGAACTATATTTTAATAATAGCTTTGAGTGACAGTATGGAAATTGAACAGCTGATCCTAAATCAGAACCAGAAGGTATCAGCAATTCAGATGAGGTGTAGAGTGATGTGGTAGCTTACCATAGCAATGACTGCTGCTCCAGCTCCAGCAAGTGCCACAATGAACAAGTGGAATGTCATGTTTAGCTGCAAAGGGAGGCAAAGAAAAGGACTTTCATGGTTGTACAGCAAACAGAAGATGAACAAAAATTCAAACTAACACAGAACAAATAATTACCTTCCTGGTGCCACCCTTCCACAAAAGTAATGAATAGGAATATTTTTTCCAAGAGATTGATATCAATACATGTCATTCTGCTTGTGCTTGTTTTGTTACAACGCTCATGTCAGGGAAAAAGAATAACTCTATTTAAATATACAGCATTTACATAATAAAATATTAAGAAAATTAATTATTTAAAATAAACACTCCAGCACATTTTGAGCATTTTGTTTGGGTTTTTTTTATGCTACTATACTACAATACTAGCTTACAAGAATTATGCTTGTGGTGGCTTCTCCAGTGACAGAGACAGCCTAAGAAACCCCATTTTCCCTTCATTAACTGTAGCTTTCCATCCTCATATATTGATACACTTGCCTCTCAAATTTGTTCATAATGATACAATATAAACCAGGTTACTTACATAATTGAAATCAACCACCATCCTCACCTCACCCCAAACCAAGTGATTACGTTTGCTTTTAATGTCTGTGACCTGGTTTATGCAGCAGCCACAGAGTCGACTGCACCTCAAGACCTGCATTTTCTTAGATGGTTTTGGTATAAGGGAGGACTGTGTACCTTCCCTCTAAGATTGATTCAACCACATTAAGACCAAGTAAAACATTTAGCAAATGTTGATCCTTCTGGCTTCAGAGGGATCAACATTTTAGCCTCTCTTTGTTTTAGGCAGATGTAATTTTGTTTGTCCTGTCTTCATCCTTTATCATTTGAAAACAAAACCAGAATCCTCAGCTGTGCTGAAACAGGTAGCATTTGCCCAAGGGAAAATCTACAAAGAAAAATGTACTAAGAGCTACTATCCTAATGCTCAGAAAGGTTTAGCCAAATCCATTTGAAATCTTTACTCTCCTGTCACAACAGTAGTCATAAGGCCTTCAATCAGTGATTCATTATATGGACCTATTCATTGTGCAGTAGAGGCATTAGCTAAAATGTCTCAGGAACAAAGAACAAGATACTGGATATAAAAAAAAACCAAAAAAAAAAAAAAACACCAAAAAACCAAACAAACAAACTACAAGCATATTTAGAAAACAAATGGTTGGAGAAATTACACTGACTAAATTTGGTAAAAGACTAGGAAAACTACTTGCTTGACTGTATTTTTCACTGTGATTTAATTCATCACCATAGTTACAATTAGACTGTGAACAGAAAGAATACAAATATCAGCTACTTCCTACTACAGCATATATTATCGACTTGCCAAAAATGCTATGGTATTTATTTACCTCATTAGAGTCACACATCTTGATGAAACTTTCTGATGAGGTGCAAACCTTCTTTTCTTCTCCAATAGTTACAATACCTGGAGAAGAATAAATATTCACATTATTTGGAATTCCTGGTACAGATCAACTTCCTTTATATGAGAAAAGCTAAGAACTTATTTTAACAATATCTGGGGTTTTTTGACAACCAGGAGTCTGGAGCAACTCTCAGCTTGTGAAGACAAGCTGAGGCAGTTGGGATTGCACAGCCTGGAGAAGAGAAGGTTTTGGGGAGACCTTATAGCAGACCTCCAGTAACTAAAAGGGTCCCTCAAGAGAGCTGGAGAGGGACTTTATGCAAGGGCATGCTGCAGCAGAGCAAGGGGTAATGGCTTGAACTGAAAGAGGATAAGTTTAGGTTAGATGTAAGGAAGAAATTCCTTATTGTGAGGGTGTTGAGGCACTGGAACATGTTTCCCTGAGAAATGGTGGACATTCCACCCCTGAAAGTGTTGAAGAACAGGTTGGATGGGATCCCAAGCAACCTGATCTAGAGGAATATTTCCCTGCCCCATGGCAAGGGGTCGGAATTTGTCTTTAAGGTGCCTTTCAACTAAAACCATTCTAGGATTCTATTCTATTTCAGCCAGCACAAATCACATTTTCTATTTATTAAAAGCCTAGTGAGAAACATGTAGGTAACTATTTTTCTGCCATTTTTGAAAATATCTTTATTCCCTATTTTGATCAGCACAACAATTAAAGAACCAGTTAAAGAAATTATTTGCAGCCAGTTTATACACTTAAAATGTTCACAAACCTTCTCTACCTTCATGTGGGAAATTGTGCTGTATATTGGTTTCAAACATACTGATCTGGTGTAAAGCTTCTTCCATAAGTTATAAAAAAAGCATTACACAAACTTATACTTTATTGTTTCTCTTTTCAGCAATAATAAGTAGAATCTGCTACCTTGCTTCCTTTACAGAACATTTTAAGATCACAAATTCCTTTCTACCCAAATTTCACATCCTCTCAAAACACACATTGGTGCCTATCCCCACATTATTCTAACCTCCAGCATTCAGGCTTTAGCCCCATTCCCTCTCTATCTCTCTTTCCACCACTTTCTTAGTGTTACTATCAGTATTGCGGGTCCCCACCAAGGTTTTTGAAAGCAATGAATGTTGTATCCCAATTCACCTCTGCAGAGACAGCTGATACCCTAGGATATCACATCTCCAAGTCAGTGTCCTACCCCAAGATTAAAAGTCATTCTCCAGATTGATGACTAATTAGGCATTTTAGACAAGTTCCAGCAATTTCTGAAAAGACTAAGGCAAAGACCCATGCCAGATTTTCATTACTCTGGAAAGATGGACAAGGTTGACTCAATTTTTGTCAGAACAGGCAATGCAGTTCATCTTTTTTACACTGCCTAGACTGGTGGGTAAAAGGGCAGGGAGAGACACTTAACAAGTGCCTCAGAAACACTGAACAGTTCATTTTAGATACATGGAAGTAAAGTAGTGGAATGCTTTCTTTTGTGAAATGTTACTTTTCATTCAGTGCTTTTGATTTACGTACCATACTGGCGAAGATCCAAGCAGAGATTAGCTCCGTCCACTACGGTGGCATTTCGGCAAATGGTCCACAGATTGAAGTACATGTAAACAGGCAGGGAAGTGAAAGCTGTAACTCCAAGCCAGGCCAACATAAAGATGTATGTCAGCATAATGAACTGCAGTAAAAAGAAGAAAAACAAAACCAGTGGTAAGTCAGAACTGAACTGATTCACCATTGGAAAAAAAGGAATGATAGAGAAGTAACAAATGCATTTATGATTGGCTTTGTCTGCTTCTATCCTTATTTAATTTATGGTTTTGGAAGGATAATCCAATAATGATCAGGTCAAAATGATGCCAGAGCACTACTATGATGTTTCTGAAGAATAAGAATTATGCTTCCAGAAGTGCAAACTAGCTCCATGTTTCTCGCACTCTTGTGCCAACGATGGATGCAAAGCAGCGCACCTGAAGTCCAGACAGCTGCAGGCTCTGTGAAACACATCTGTCCCTCTCTCTCATCAACACTACTCCATAGTTAGGACAAGAGGCCCTATGGTTGTTTCTTTCACTATCAATCATGAAATAAAAAATTAAAATTAAATTCTGTAGGCTTTTCTTCTCTTGTTTTCAAAATTGGGCTCTTAATAAAAATGAGCCTTTATCTATGACTGCCACAAAAGCTCACTGGCAAATCCATTTGGCATTGAACCAAGGAGACTATATTTTTGCCATTCTGTTATTGCATTCATACATATTTGGGATCTACAAGCAAATTAATCATTCAGAAAACAAGTATGCAAATGTCCAATAAATATGTAAACATGCTACCTTGCTGCCCCTTTTCTGGCCTGACACCACTGGGAAACACATTTATTAATAACAAACCATCTTTTCATTTTATGCTGTGGAAAGGATATGAAGAGGCTACATGGTAAAATGGGGAAATTAGTCTCTAAATATAGAATCCAAATAGCCATAGTGTTTGGTGGCTTCAGAAATGCTGATGAATCTAAACACATTACAGGAAACAAAAAAAAAATTCATCACACTAACATTTTTCTAGCTGCTTACCTCAGAAAAATATTGGCTCTGAGAGTAAGAAATAAGAAATATCTTTGAAAGCTAAATAAAGTGATCAAAAATCTGCTAAAAATTAGACCTTAAAGAGTAAATAAGGGGAAAAGGGATATATTTTCTTTTTCAGTTTATTTTGTTTTTTTTATTTTTTTTAATGCAGGATCTCTCTATTCAGGTAATAGAGGAAAAAGCCTAATATATGTACAGATTTTAGTTATGAGAATCAATTAAGGTCAGAATCTAAAAGGTTGTAAATGGTACTAAAAATTGTAGCAGGGTGGCTTATCCTCATTGATCTGATCAGGAAAAGCAATCCAAAACAACAAAAGGCTGAATTTTAAATAAGGTACCTTTATTGCTTTGAAGTTATAGGATGGATGTTCTCAAGCATTATTAAAGAGACCTTAATTTGATTTACTTTAACTCACTTCCAAATATTATTAAATAAAAGTAATTTTAATTCTGAGGAAGTGTATTTACATAGGGATTTAATGTAGTTTAATTAATCTAGTTTAAAATTTATTTCAGATTAATTTTCCTGATTGTCTCTAGGTAAATGAAACTTGTAGAAGTAGTTTGAAAAGCTGTTTAATACTCTTGATATCAGCTTTCTATCCTTTTCTTGAGTTAGTTCTCCATGCTTCAAGACTTATACTTTACCTCCATGCTTACCAGTTTGAGGGTTGCAAAGTGTTTTAATTTTTTCCTCAAAATCCAACTAGTTGAAAAGAAAAACTGATGTGTTTAATTTACACTTAAAGATTTCTAAAAATGCATTCATGCAGGTAACAGCTGTTTGCCTTACCAGATTTTCCCAATAACCCACTTACTAGAAACCCAGCTAGTAACATAGAGACAGTGATAGCAAAGTCCAGAGTAAATATGCACCCTTGAATACTGCTGTAGACATTTCCATGAGTCAGTTGCTTTATATATTGGAAATTCTACCCCATTTATTGCAGAGCAAACAGTTAACACAAGTAAATACTGCTCCTTTTTCTGTTGTTGTTGTTATTGTTCTTTTACTGTTTTCTTTTTTTTTCCTTTCCATGTTACAGTGTAAAAGTTAATGGAGAAATATCTGTCTGCACCCCAGGCACACACAAATAATTACTTGGAAAATTACATTGAAATGTAGATTCAGGATATGAATCCCCATCTAAATTGCTATGTCCAATCTTAATTTATTATCAAGCTAAAGAGTTGCACTCATTTTTTTCTAAGGCAGGAATACTAAATAAGAATGAAGACAGTCCTTGTATAGACTTTAAATTCTCATTTATTCTGGAAGTGTTTTAAAAGTAAACCAGCCTTCTACACTATATTCTTTGCTTGTCAAAAACAAGTAAGTCTGAAGTCTTACTTGTGATCCTTTTAGAATTTGTGAAATAAACAATACTTAATGAATTTAGTACATGTCTCGGTGTAACACATCCATGTTGTTTAATGAAGTACTAAATTTTTATATTAGTTACATCACTGAAATGTAATAACTGTTTGTATGACCAGGCTTCATATCAGTTTGAGAATCTTCCAATTTTGTGATTAGCACCAAATAGAGAAAAAAAGATCGGCCTTACCATGAGCATTACAAATTCTTTTTAATATCTATTTATTTTCTGATCTGTAGTAATGATAAAGAAGCCTACTCAAAAATTTCGACTGAGATGATACAAAGCACTAGTATAGCAAAGAGGGAGGAAACAGAGCTTATTAGCTTCTAAAAATCAGCCTTGGGCATAAAATGGTAGTAGAAATCAGTCATATGATAGCTGCTGTGAGTCACAAGAGCTGCCTTCTCAGAGAGAATTGTCTGCTTGTTGTGGAACAGATTCTCTTTAAAAACGTGAATCTGCTTGGTTGAGTATCTCAGAAAAATTGCTCAAATGATGATTTAATTTTAAAAACATATTTTAGAAGAGAAAACTTCAGTTTTCCTCTGTCAGTTGCTTTCAGCTGAAGAGCCAATGGCCAATGACATGCCTAATTTCATGTCATAACACCAAGAACACCAAGAAGACAGAAAAAATACAGAAGCTTCCTTTGTTTATGTAAGAATAACTAATACAAAACTTCAAGTTAAACCATGTGGTAATTATGGGTTATGCCTGGAAGCTGCTATCACTGATATCAGTGAAGCAAACCACAGAAATGTGATCTGGGCAGTAATATACTTCCTGCTGTAAGGGCAGTAAAAAAAGTTTAACCTTGTACAACAAATTATTATTTTCTAGCAATAGCAGGTGATAGCTTCTTTTTATAATTGAATGAAATTGTGAATTTGATTTTAAAAAAAGGCACAGGGAATAATAAAGTCTTTTTTTAGATAATTTTCTCTGCTATTACAACCTTCCCTCTTCGCTCTTACAAGGAATGCTTAAGGAGTCTGTTCACTCCAGGAATTAAATTCAGTACCCAATCTCCTGAGATTCAAAGGGATCTTTCTCCTTTGAAGTAGCATTCTGCTATGTGACAAGCTGAAGATTACTGAAATAGCAGTATAGCATCTTAAAGAGGTATCACAGTTTGTCCTTTAGCATCCTATCTATTGTGTTTATAGTGAGAATTGCTTTCTCTGATCGGTTCGATTTTCACTCTAAGAAGACAAACACATAAACTCAAAACAAACTAGAAGTGGTAGTGAAATTCATCTACCAAATAATGAAGATTAAAGATCACTGATTTAAATTGAGCTCACATTTGCAAAGAATAGCTGAAATGAATAATTATTTGAACAAAAACATCTTTAACATTTTTAGTGTTTTGGGGTTTTTTATATCATCACTGTGGCTGGCAAAATGCCCTTTCCAAATTGTGTAAGATTTTCAGTGCCTGTAATGGCTTTTCTGTGTTATAAATTATCAAAGCAGGTGAATCATCAACCTTCTGGAACTGTTTTTAAATCAAAACAGACCAATGTCAGGAAGCAGGTATTTCAGAGCATATTCTGAAATTGTTTGTGTGGAGCACAACTTCCCTGGTGGTCACAGCTGGTTGAAATCCTTTTTCCACTGAAAACATTACTCAAATCCTATCTATTTTAATAAGATCAAGATTTCTGTTACTGGTTGGTTTGGAGTTTTTTCCCCTCCTTCTTTCTTAATTTATGGGTACTTGTTCCATGAAAAGCACGTTCATTAAATTTCAAACACTCTTCTTGTTTTAGTTTTGTTATAAATAATTTAGTATCCCTGAAGAAACATTGTATGATGGCTTCAATGACCCTTGGGACAGAGACAGTGAAATCTTATCTAGAAGGTACAGTTTCTACAAACAGAAATGGAATGAAAAGGAAACAAATTAAACCTCATTCATTTCATTTTATGAGGACACTGCTGCTTACAACAAGAAAAATAATACAGAAACATAGCAACAAATTAAGTGCCCAAATAAAACTTAACTCCAGAAAGCTTGTGTTGCCATGTAATTTTATCTTTGCTCCAAACCACTCAGTACTTACTTTTACACTTTCTTTCAATCTCATAATATATTTATTTTATATGAACTCCCTGATGTGAGCTCTCAACACAGAGAGTTGCAAAAAGATGTGCACCTTGCTGTATTTCCATCACATTTAGATTTATTGTCCTGTGACGCACACACAAAAAATGTTTACTTTCAGCTGCATGAAGGTTCTTTCCAAACCTCTTCACTGTTTCAGAAATTTTCTTTAACAGTTTTTTCCAGAGATCAAAACCATACGTGCAGAGATCATGCACATCCACCCTGCTCAAAGCCTATCACATTGCCCTATGAAACCCTTGCAGTGCTGGACACGACCCAGCATAAGCCCTGGGTTAGCCTGGCTGTCTCTTATGGGAATACTGGGAAGCAGCTGGCCTCTGCAGTGCACTGCAGTCCTGGTTTGGGTGCATTTTCCAAACAGGAAATGCCAGAACAAGGTGCTGTGTTGGATTTTTTGGCCACACAGAAAGACCTTTTCAATTTCTTCCTGAATTGTCCTGTCTCTCAAATGTCTTGTTCACTTTCAATTGTCCTTATTTGATTTCAATACTAATAAAAACTTATTTAGTTTTAGTATATTTCCCAGCTTCAAATTCATAACCTTTTCCTCTCAGGCCTTTTGCTTCATGTTGTTCATTTTACCCAGAAAAGAATTCCTCTGCGTTATTGCTACGGTCTCTTTACTCTGCACACATTCTGCATAAATGCATTTGCATACTCTTTTTAAATTATTCATTGCAGCTGACACATATTTTCTCAAATGCTGAAATATTTCTTGATGCAATTGTACTGGGAGAGTACTGATAGAGTGCACAGTTCTCCCTTCAGGTTACGAGAAGCCAAATTTAAAGTACCACACGTGTTCATTCCCACTTCAGGCCTGTTTATTTGCATTCAATTTGCTATAATGAAGCGTTCAAACTACACCTTACATCAACAGGCTAGACTCAATAAGGGCTCTTTATCAATAAACTTTTATGACAGAGCAGTTTAATGATTAGATATTTGTTTCTGTTCATCACCTGTATTATTACCCCACAGGAGTTTATTTCTTCTTTTCAGAGTTTCAGATTTAATCCAGCAGATTTTTGCAATTTTTTTTATTTTTAAAGAAGACTCTCTTCATAAACACCTCCACTCTTCCCAATGGATTTTTTTTGTGACAGCATTTTACATGTATAATTCCCCATATGCAAATATGAAAGAGAGCAAGTAAAAAACTCGCTGAGTTCTTGAAAACATTTTAACAATGCAGAAGCTCAAAGAGCCTCAGCTGCTTATTTTAAAATGTTGTCTAGAACCAAAAATGTTATTATTTATTTAAATGTAAATAAATGACAAAATGAAAAACAAAAAAAATCCAAATGTCTTCAGACAAAAACATGTTAAAGAAGGACTGTTGAGTAGATCACAAGGAAATGATCTCTAATATTTTCATTTCTGTACTAACTAGCATCTTCAAATTCATGCCTCATTCATGGAGAGAAATAAAAAATGAAGGAAAAATATTTCAACTTGTCTCATTTTGTATACAATACTTCTGGAAGGGGCTGTTGTTCTGATATTATCACTAAATGCACTGTAAACCACAGAAAATACACACATGCAAAGTCTTTTCTACAACATCACTTTCATTGCTAGCAATCACTTGTAGGACATTTATAATTGCTTCTACAAAACATGCTCATCCTCTCTCTCTCTAACATATTATACTCCCAGGCACAGCTCCAAAAGTCTTGTTGAAACATGGATAGATTTTGTGGTGTGCTATTACTGTCATGTGGTTGATATTCCTTGGCTTGCATTCAAGTCAACTGCTTTGAGAGGGGGAAAAAAAACCAATATTGGTCCAAATTTTTTTCCATAGAGAGACAGATTTCTCAGGTTTGCCTAATTGAAATTCATTCATAAACTGAATACTACCTAATGAGAATTTCCTTTGATTATTAAAATATGTTAACATAAAAATATAAAATCCCAGAAAATTGATATTATGTTTTGGAACAGTTTTGTTTGGCTTTTTTAAACATTTTTCTTCTATGGATAGTTTATGTGGAAGAAAAAATGGTTTTGTCAAAATTAGGATAAATTCTCACTGTTGCTTTCTGCTTTTCATCTGGACATATATTTTTCTATATGTGTATTTCAAGGTTAAAATATTCCATGCATTATTTCTATTGCTTTGGAAACCATTTAGATGCATGTAAAAAACTGGCTTACTTTCTGATTTATGCTGTTGATTTGTTGGTAGCAGTGTAGGAGGAGATTTCTACAGTCATGTCAGAAATTATTCTCTAACAAATTGATTCATTTTTTGAAATATTGCTTAGTTAACAAATTGATGAAATATCAGTTTGAAGAAGATGGCTTTGCATTGATGCAAGACAAAGTTTTATCCTAAGATGATATAATTTTTCTCTTTGGTACTTCCTTAGAAACCAAATATTGTAATTTATTTTTTATTTCTGAGTTTTCTTCAGAATGTTAATGGGTTTGTAGCATTGTGTTTCCTAAAGTTATCATTAGTTGTTTTATATCCTTCAGGCAAGAGTATCATTTTTGTAGTCTGACAGGCTTCTGAAGCCCTGTAACTTTAGATCTTTACTGCTGCTTGGTAAAAGTAGAATTTCCTATGTAATTTTTTTTACAATCTTTCAAATAGGAATTATTTTTTCTCAAAATGCATATGCTTATACTTTCATATTCACAAAGTTATCCTTCTCCTCTTGTTTTTTTTTTCCTGGTGGTATTTTTCTAATGCTGGGAAGTACTGTCTGGGAATATTGTTAAGATACTTGCTTTGTATTTAAATGGGATTGAAGATAAATAATTTGGTTTTAAAAATGGCTTTTAAAATATGGATTAGTAGCTTTTAAAATATGGATATCTTCATTAAAAAACCTTTTTCATGTGCTCTCCTTCTCATGTTCATGCCACACAACTATTCAATTCAAAGACATTAAGCACAAAAAACAATCAGTTTTATCATTATATTTTCCCTGGCAAAGTAGGCTGGTCCTAGTAGTAAATTTACTAGGTTATGCTATCAAACAGCTGATAAATTTTTGAGAAACCTTACTCTAATGGTTTTCAGTGATGGCACATTTTCTATGCACAGATGAAGACGTAACACTCAGCTGGGAAAGGACTGAATACAGATTGTTTACGTTTTTCACATTTGCAAAATTTTGAATGCAACATTTTTTCAGGAAGTTTCCATGGTTTGTAGGTGGATACAAGGCAGTGAAGCTTAAACTAGAAAGCAGAAATAATAGTTATAAGTCTAAACAAATGTGCCACTCAAGGTTAATACTTGGCTGTCAAAAATAAAAAAAAAAGTTTTCTTTTCTAATATATTCTTAATGGGCTTTGAGAAGCCTGTGTGAAAATGAAGGGGTAGGGACCTTCCTTGCTTGATTCCTGTCTTGCCAAGAATCCAGAGTCAATAACTTTGAAGCTTTTATTGTGACCTTAAATAAATTTAAAAGTTTTCCTCCTTCCTATGCAAGCAATGACTAAAAATATTTACAAAGCTAATCATGAGTTCATAAGACATCAACAGGAAGATGCAGTTCATAAGAAGAACAAAGGTCTATGATTTCTGTGAATTTTCTGTTACCATAAAAATAATTAATTTGTGATAATTCCACTGATATTCAAAAGCTTAAATAACTATAGAAAGAGTAAGATGTGTAGATGCATTTAATAAGTTAGCCAGGTGAGACCAAGGATCAGGGAAAACTGTCATCATCTGATGAAACATTCAAGTTAAAACTGAGATGGATTATCTGAACACAGGGGAAAAAAAGCTATCATCTTGAGCATTTTATGATGATCCATAAAAGAAGGTTTTATGGATCTCTCAAAGTCAAGCATACTTTGGAATTGCATGACAGCAGTTTAATTAACAAAAATACTTGCTGATCTCACATGCCAAGAAAATAAATCTCTTATCAATGTGCAAGACACAAACCACAATGTGAAGCAAAAACCAACAACAACAATGTTGTTGTCAGCAAGCAGCAAGACCAAGAGAAGATGATAAGGTACTGGCAATGTCTGTTAAAAGAACTAATGAATACTACAGCCAAAAAAAGGGCTGCATATACAACACATGGGAAGTTATGGGAGGAAAGGAATATCAAATGAAAGTATGATTTTATATGTACAATATTCTTAAGTGAGAAAATCTGGAACTGTACAATAAAGAAAAACAAAAAGGCTTTGCTAGATTACAGAAATAGGAGAGAAAAAAGTAGACTCAGCACATAGGTATGCACAACAAAATTTCTGATCTCATTGCAAAATATTTCTAAAAATATAACAAATAGTGAAAAAAAAGCTTGCTTTCTTCTTTCTTTTCAAGACCCCATATGTATATTAACAATGCAGTTGGGAGAGAGTGACATAAGGATGACTCAACATTTCAGTTGAGCTTTGAACTGCTGCTAGGGCTTGTTCTTCCTATTTCAATATCAAGAGCAGAAAACTGCAAGGAACACAGTTCTCTAAAGAAATTCCAACACTGGTTTAGTATCCAGGGATAAGATGAGTTCTAATAACCTATAAAACTGCTAATATGTTTTCTTTCATCTACTAACTTGCAGCAGTGTTTAGATAGCAAATGTTATTCACCTAAATTCCAGCTAAAAGGGCCAGGCAGGATACATCCAACTAAATGTATATAGTTGATTGAAGATCTTAATATAAAATACATAATTTAAAAGACTTGAGGGGTATTCTCTTTGCAGGAACGAGGACAGTCACAAAAAAATTCAATTCACCTGATAAACTTGGCCTAAGCTGCCCTTTCCTTTAACTACTGAAGGAGCATAGGCCTTTTTCTTGATAACCTTAATGAGGTGGGATATATCTGTGCCATAATATAATCCTTCTGAAGTTAACTACTCCAGTAGCTTCTGGGTAATTTGTGGAAAAAAATCATGTTTCTGGTTTTCAGTTGAGCAATCTGAAAGGTCAGAGCACTATGAATCTCACCTTCCCCACTTCCCATATCACAGTGTGAAACTATATACAGCATACACAACTAAACATGTATGAGGAAAAGAGATTTTTAGATACTTTCCCCAGTTAAGATTGGTTTGAAGGAGTCTGGACCCGTAAGGATATCTGCTGTCATGGAGAGAAGGTCCTTTATTTCTCACAAATATGGTATGAAGCAGAATTTAATAAGAAGCAAGGCCTCCCTGTCTCTCAGATCAGCAATTTTACCCCAGAATATTCAGACATGGTATCTAATTTTCAGAAATGAGAGTTTCATTTCTAACATTCAGAAATAATACATCTGTTCTGGGTGGGAAAGCCAGCTGAGCCTGCACTGAACTCTCTTCCTCCTGTTACACAAAGAATCAAATGTCAATACGATGCAGTTTCACTGCCTCTGAATAACTGGTCTGGTAAGGAAAAGATGAAGTGATGAGTTCACAGATGTTTTTTCAAAACATTTGTGCAGCTTCCATTTTTGATTTTTTTTATTTTTTTTTTTTAACAAAATAAATTGTGGCAATATTTTGGGAAGTTCATGTTTTAGTTTAGACACTCAAGAAGCATTTATGAAATAGCCCATAGGTAATCAGGTATCCAGAATTATTTTCCAAGGCAGAAAAATCCTTATCAGCAATTAAATGAAATATTCCTAAAACTAAAGATACAAAAGGTATGTGCAGTTTAGAATATAAAACCTATTTCTCTAGAGCCTTAATATGGTTCTTTTGAAAAGCAAGGTACAAAGAAATAGAAATACAACTACCACAGTGAAGTCTTCATATATTTTTTTCTGATGAAATAAAACAAAAACCAAACCTCCTTTTATAGCATAACATGAGGGACAATGTGTCATTGCATTTCTATTGACTCTGTGGGCAGATATTCTAAAACAAGGTGTAAATGAGGCTTTCCATGGCCAACGGAGCTAAATATAAGTAGGAAGGGTAATAAACTGCAAACATGAAAACAGTATTACAGTTGGCTTCAGGCCTGTCTCCCATTCTCTACTAATCATGGTGCAGCACAGTTATATATGAATGATTATTTAATACTCTAAAAGCATGTTCAGGCATGGAAAAATGAAGCCTAGGATGAAAGCCATCCCTCCTTGAATGTGACTGACGTTGTTTTACTGCTTTTGTTTTTCTTTCCACAGTAAATTAAGTCTGCACACGTTGCCAGTGAGAGTCTTCACTGTCACTTTCACAAGGTCTCTCTCAGATATGAAGCTCTGCTCCATGGCAGCACTCACACGACTTGGATGCTCATAGCAGCTGATAAGTCAACTATACATTCATTGGAAAGGTTAGGCTGAGCTATTTCTTTTTCCATTACTTCAGGCAAAAAAAAAATCCTTTTGCCCATTCAGAGCTAGAAAGTGAGCTATTTGCAGCTAAGGAGGGAGGTCAGGTAGAGCACATGAAAAGTTCCTTCAGATGGTGGCTATCAGTGTTCTCAAAAGTCTGCTTTTCAAAAAATATTTCTTAAGAAAGAGAAAAAGGTGTTACTGTTCATATTTACATATATAGAAATACAGCTAAACCATACCAATTTAAAATAAATTTTTCTTTCTTGAAATTTTTTATTGATTTTTTCCTACATTTTCATAATAGATTTAGTCACTGACATAACAAATTTGGTCCTGCAAAATATTAATGAAAAACAACTGGTAGCAACAGTAAAGCTGAAGGACTTAATTTTCAGACTTGAACTGAAATGTTAAATGTTAAACTTCTATTTAGAAACATATCAGCAAGTTTGATGTGAAATCATAGTCACAACTGGAGTTTCTACAAAGGTGTTTTTAATGTGGAGCCATTTTTATAATTTTAATTTTTCAAAACAACAAATATCCTGTGTGTACATTTCTGTTAGTATTAAGGCTATGCTAAAAGAAGGAAACTGTTTAATCTTTCACAGTTTAGATTTTTATTATTTAGAAAAGTATAAGGTCAAAACTGCATACAAGGAAAATTTCTTGCAACTTGTAGTATCTGCCAACCCTTTTCAATTACATTATCTCATTTTGGCAACTGTACAGAACAAAATTTATTACAGCACTATTTTAGCAATTGAATAATCTGGCTTTGACACACAATACTGATTTGGTTTCATTTACCTCTCTACTATTCTTTTTGTTGTTCTTAGGACTTATTTCTTTATATAATTGCATGTGTTAAGGAACTGAATAAATTCTAAACACATCTGTCTTGGATTGAAACATTTTGTAATTCCAAACATATATATATTTTAAACATAAGATGTTATTTTTCCCTTATGAATTTAAAGTATGAGACAATGAAAATCAACATAGCCAAAAGGATATCAAGTTTTAATTGACATATACTCTCTAGAGCATAGACACTAAAGCCAGAATAATTACCCAAATTAACTCCAGACATTTGTATAGCGATCTTACTGACACATCATCAAAATGAGACAAGCAATCAAACAGCAGGTTTGTGGTTTTTTTCACCAGGAAAAAGAAAAAACTTCTGCTGACTTAAAGAACAATGACAACAAGGTATTTAAATCAAACTTATTGATGGGTTATTGTAATTGTGGTCATAAAGAGTATACAGCCTTAACCTTAGCTGCACAGTGTGTCTCAACCCAGGGCTTCTCAAAGTAGAACACAAACACGGCAAATTACTGATGAGGAAAGTGAAGTATTGAAGGAAATAAAGTCACAAATCACTAATAATAACAGTGATATTAACCATAGAATATCTGCTTAACTGTTCATTTCTTCTAGACACGTACTATAGAATTACAGTTATCAAAACTGTGGGAGGATGTAGCACTGCTCTGCTGCAATGCTGAGGACAGGCATTCATGGAAGCTGTGAAGAAAAAGCGTTCTGAAAATCTTGCTACTCTATACAGAATTGGAACTAACTTAGTATGTCCTCAGTGAATACAGATTAGAGACTTCTTTCCAGAAGATGAAAGCAGTGTTGGCATAAGCAATGACTGCTCTTAATTTAAAATGTTCTCAGTCTTTTTTTATATACTTATTTAAAGGTTTTAAAGCAATCTTAGTCAAAGTGCCAAAATCATACAATGATGACTAGAATGAAAGAAGAGGCAAAAACAGAGGGTTACTGTAGAACAGGTTGCATCTACATAGAGATAACATACAGACTGCATTCCCCAATTTTGCAAGACGCAGATTATCTGTGTTCAGTTTAACCTTAAACCTCAGGATATCCAAAATATTAGTTTTGATAGTCTTTGGGTGACTGGAGGTATCTATTGCTTAGACTGTATTCCACTAAATTAAGTGTTGAGAGTTGCAGTAGAGTACAGTGGGAAACACAACCCAGCATACTAATTTATATGTGATTTATCATTAATATAGCATAAAAAATGTGTACTTTAACACCCAGATCTATCTGGTTGTATTTATTAATTTAGTATTGATCACAAAATATGAAGTTTTCATGCAGACTGTTTTCAGAAATATCCAACTCCAACAGCTACCAAGTACACAGGCCTCTTAGTTTAGATGCAGAAAAGTCAAGTACCGAAAAAATTAGTTACTTACCTGACACTGAACAGAAAGGTTAAAATAATCCCAGCTAAAACAGTCAGCAATTTTAGTATGATAGACTTCCATTTAAGTCCTAGCACAAATCAGAATTTTTGAATCCAAGTTTTCCAGGGTCATAAGTAAATGGTCTCTCCAAGCCAGAGATTAACACAGGAGTAAATAATGGCCTGTTTGCCATTTAGAGACAGAATAGAACCTGATGACAGGTCTCAGCTTGTTCCAAAGAGGAACAGGCAAGATTCCTAAAATGACTGAAAATACTAGTAAGGGAAATATTTCATTCCCAGTAGAGCTGGAGGCATTACAGTTTCAGTCCTGCTCAGTACAGCTCATGTTGCTGAGGTAACGAGATTTCTCACTCAGCTGGTGGAATTCATTGCTCCTGAGTAGGAAGAATTGCTTAGAGTTTAACCAATACAGAGAATATTTATAACACTCTTTTCTCATTGCTGTAATTTTTAAACACTGAGCTGAGGTATCAGAAAATATTGAAGAAAAACAAAACCAAAAAATAAACATCACAGGACACTAAAGATATATACAGAGCATATCGAATTTGTCATAAGTACAAAAGCTTTTTTAGCCACTTACCCAGGCACTCACACATCTGCCACAAGTGGTGATTTTGAAATCTCCATAGAGATCCTTGATGGCACCAGTTGTAAAGAATCCCTCCACCATCAGCAGAATGCCATATACAAAGAATGCAGCTGCTACACCATATATCACGTACTTGAAGATGTCAATCCTGTATAGGAACAGCAAAAATTAATTATCTGCATAGATATTTAAAGCTGACTGAAATTTCAGGGTGAGATGATCAGACCCCCCTGAGTCTCAAACTTTATGACTGACTGGAAGTGCAAATGCTGATATGCCATAATGACAGGTGAAGCTGAGGACAGCAATGAACTCTGAAATAAAATAATGTTGATATAAGAAACACTGGGTCATTGAATCTAATTAAATGTAAAAATGGATCTGTTTAGGTAAAACAGCAAATATTTTCACATCAATTTAAAAGTCAGTTACTTTTCAGATTTTTTTTTTTCCTGTAAATGAAGTGGAAAAGAAAAAAAAAATGGAAAAGGAAGCAAAAACCTGACACATCTCCTAAGTCATACATTCTATCCAGCACTTAGTTTATAAAAGATATTTAGTCGCAATCTTCAATAAAACACATACACATACAAGTCTGCAGTGTCAGTCTGTGCTACCTTCTCATTGTTATTCTCCCACTTATTCTCCAGTGGACAAAGTGTTTGACACAGAATAATAAAGTCATCATGAGAGATTCCTTACTTCAAACCAGAAACATATTATTCCAGAAGTAATGAGGTCAGATCATCCGGAATTCTTCTATAATGAGGCTTTAAAATATAATTTCACAGGCACACAGCTGGAATGGAGGGATGGCTTGCAGTGTGCCATGCAGGGTCCTGGAAGGCTCAGTTCACTACAGAAAAGATTACCTGGGTATGGTTGTTCTGCCCAGCACTGCCTGTAAGTTCAACCTTGGCACAAGGAGACTGTGCCTCCTAAATGTTCTCTCATGACCAGCACTGGGGACAAGATTTTTGATAGCACCTCTCTGCTCTTTTTCTATACTTGGAAATATTCCTACCGGCCATGGCCTTAGATCAGCAGATTTCAGTTTTCTACTTGAACTTCTCTAAAAAAAATAGTCACAGTAAATTGTCAGTTTGTTGATGTGACAGTGAAGGAGCTGTACAACTCTTTATAAAATTGCTGTATTCAGATTTAAGATGGTACTTAATTCCAGTTGTATTCTCCAGGTCAAGATAGTGACACTTCCTAACAGAGAAAGAAAAAAAATAAACCTGAACACCATTAGGATCTGCCAGATAAATTTTGACATGCCATTACCCACACTGGATGTTTTCTCAAGACAATGATTAATATTTTTATTGTTATGAAAGGAAGTGATAACAATTTTTTAGGAGCACACTTTCCATCATCACTCAAAAGACAACTCATAATACACATTTTACATGTATAATACAATGAAAAAAGCTCAAAAACCTGTTAAAATATCTTTGAGCTTGAATAATTTTCAAAAGATTCAAAGTCAGGTTCAGGTCCACATTAAAAAATGTCATCAAAATGCATTTAAACTTCTGACATAACTGGGGATGGGAGAAGTACTAGAAATTAATGCTTCTGGAAATGAGACAGGTTATGTTTTCCCCTAACATTCTAATACAAATGCATTTCCAGCTTTTCTTTTTTTTTTTTTAAACACTGCTTTCTGTCTCATACTCAAATAAAAAATAGAGTAAGTAAATTTCTGCATGGAATAGATACTTGAATGATTCAAAAGGGTGAAAATATTATACACTCTAGATGGTATGAGATGATGCAGATTAAATTTATTTTAATATACATAATACATTGCAAAAATGTAATTTCCCTGATTTGACAGTAATTGAGCCATTG
Organism: Onychostruthus taczanowskii; assembly: GCF_017590055.1. Taxonomy (NCBI): domain Eukaryota; kingdom Metazoa; phylum Chordata; class Aves; order Passeriformes; family Passeridae; genus Onychostruthus; species Onychostruthus taczanowskii. The sequence continues at coordinate 12,296,349 of NW_024498351.1, forward strand.
TAACACTTCTTTTTAAACATCAAAACTGTGTTTTAAGTCTATCTTACCTATAAGTGATTAAAAAAAAGGTTACAAAAACAAATAGACAGCAACTTTGTGACTATTCCATAAAAACTCTTCCAATTCTTAGATATATTACTTTAAACAATTGTGACCTTCACCAGTGGTTGAAGTCTGGGAGTTCTGCCAGCAGCAGCTCCCCTCAGACCTCAATGTGCTCAGTTACAAGCTCTCATTGCCCTAAAGAGATTAGGACTCTGGAGAAGTCCAAAGACTATTTCAGTCCTTACAACAGCCCTTTAAACCATCTGTGCTGAGTCTCCCACTGAGCTGCTTGTGTCAAAAAGTGTGCTAAGAGATCTCTGCTTTTCCCTCAGCCTTATGTGCATCTACAGGAATAACTTTCACTTGAGCCTTCCTTTCACAAAAGGAAAAAAATATATATAGCCCAACAGTAGCCAAATATAGAAATCGATTTCCTCCTCATCCAGTCATTACAGAGAGGTCGTAAAATCTCTATTCATCAGACTACATGGGATGAAATGGCCAGCCTTATTCCAAGGGAGAAAGATGTCCTATGAAGCAAAAAGTAAAAAGATAAATGAAAATTGTGAGACAATCACTCAGCTACCTCTTTAAAAGCCAGGTAGAATTGTATTGCAGTATGGCTGCATTTAGTGCCTGCTGTATTTAAAGAAAATGTATTTACAACAATAACTTTATATATATATATATATATATATATATATATATATATATATAGTTTTAAAGATTACTATTAATTTATTCTGTAGCATCTAATACAGATCACATATACTTTTATTTTCTCATTAAGTTGTAATAGATAAAAGATAGACCTTATAAAATGGAGATTGCCTTTCTTTAAAATAAAATGTGATTCTTTGTGGATGAACTCAGGGAGATTAATTGCCATCTGTGCTTCAGCAAATTCTCAAATGCTGCAGACAGAGCCTGAGAGCAACCAGGGAGGTAGAAGGGAATGGCAGAAGGGGTGGTGAACATGAGCCAATGAGCAAGATGGGTAAGGACAAAGAAAACGAACAAGGAGGGCTTACACTTGTGTAAGCTGGAGTGGAAGGAAAGAGGTGGGTAATGAGCAAAGGAAGGAGACAAAATGATAAAAATAAAATTTCATTCTTCTGACAGGATTGGAAAAATATGCACTATTTTACAAAAAAATATTTATGTTGTATTGGAAAAATATACATTATTATTAAAGCTACTCTGACTTAGGCTGCTGAGCAGAATAAGCTGAATTATTATCTAAGCATAAAATAATTGTGAAAAGCATCTTGAAGTTAGTGAAAATTGTTAAAAAAATATAGAATAATGTAAGCCATATATTTATCTTAACCTGGTGGATTCTCCATGGATTCTGGATCTGCCTGTCCTCACAACATTACGTTCAGAAATGTTAAAACATTGCTCTTTTTAAGTTGTTATTTAATTCAAGCTGATCCTTCAATTTTGTAGTTCTTTCTCTGCTTCTAGGTCATTAATTATTCCACATTAACTAGACTTCCCTAATTCATTAGTCTGAATCTGGATTCTGTCCAACAAGAAGCATATTCAAAATATCTCTAGAGAAAACACTTTCTTCTTCTGGAAGAAGGTATTAAGGGAAGCCATCAATGCTAACTTCTCAATGAACAGGTTGGAACTGAAAACTGAGTAGACTATCCCAGCAGAGACAAGTCAGAGGTGAGTGAAAATATTCTTAGTGAGTCAGACCAATGTTGCAGATTTCCTACTGTGTATTTTCATGGTGTTTTGGCAAATTTAAGCATTAAAAATATAATAAATCAGCAAGAAATAAAATAATGTGTTAAACAAACTTGTCTATGTTCAGCAGGTTTTTGTGAAAAGCATCTTAATATAGTATTGGAACGGTCTACATAATTGCTAAGGATATATTTTGTTAAATTTGGTTAATATAGGAATGCAGTACAGACATTTAGTTGTAATTAACAGCTAAAGTTCACACTAATTTGCCCTGTGACAGGATTCTTTTGCTGCCCAGAAAACCATTCTATTCTAAAAAACTATGTGTGCACTTCAACCTAAACAAGTGATAAAATCCTAATATTCCAAAGGTTTTCATTGGTCAACCCACCAGAATACCAGGTACTACTGTGGGACTAGTTTTCCTGAATTTATAATTCTGTCTCGTGTATCTATTCCAGAATTTACAACATAACCCAATATATACAATGATATTAAGATATTACAGATGTTAAGTAGAACATGATTACCAGTGAATAGTATCTATACTTTCTGAATGCAAATTTCAGGCATTTTCATCTATTTCCAAGATAAAAACCCCAAACACAATAAGAAAAATAAAATACCAAAGCAATCAAAGTACTGAAATGTTAATAAGATTACCATAGTACAATATCTAATGAAAAACTGCCTTTTTTTTTTTTCAACCTGCATATAAAATTTAGAAGGATGAGAAATACATGCAAATGTCACTATTGGGGTAGAGGGGCTTCTCCTGTTTTGGAGGATTTTTTTTGTTTTTGTTTTTTTAATTTTTTTTTTCTCTTTCAATGGCAGAGAATTTTGAATACTTGATGTTTACATCTAGAACACACAATAACCTCTGTTACTCTGTAAACCAGAAATGCTGGACTCCATGCTGATCTTCTTTCCCCCTAAGGGACTGATGCTAAGAGGGTGCTAAGACACTGAGATAGCAGCCTTCCCCCTCATACTGTCTCAGCCTTGTAGAAATAGTTTTGCAACTGTGTTTTTAGAAGACAGACAAGATATAAGTGGATGTTTGCAAGCAAAATGTCTGTTTAGGCTATGCAGAAACCAAGCCCCCTGGAACTTTTAGAAAAGATCTGCTCAGGCTCCCTTGCAAACCAGCTGGGGACAATTTCTTGCTGTCAGTTCATGATACTATTCACTTAAATAGATTGAGCAAAGAAGATAACTGGTACCATGAAACAGAGAGGAATCATTAGGAAAAGGAGGAGACAAGCAAAGACAAGCTTCAGGAGGAAAACAAGTAGGGAGAAAGAAGAATTTATTTATAGTCATATACTACCTGCAAAGTAAGACAAAGCCCCCCAAGTAAAAGCCCAAATGAGATAAAAGAAACTGAACTATTCTCACTGTGAAGGGGAAAAATATGAAAATAATAAAAAAAAATTCAGCATAAGTCCATGAGTATTTTTTTCTAGATTAGGTTAATAAGGAGTCTAACTTCTAAATTTCAGGTGGAAAAAAAAATAGAACTGGAGTATAGAATGTTTAACTAAAGTGCATCAAGAAATTATAAGAGAAAGGATTAACAGTCAAGGAATGATAAGACCAAAAAAGATGAAAAAGTAATTTTTATTAAAGTAGAAACAAAATACAACAGAAAGAAAACAGAGATGTTGATTATGTATTTCTGAAATAAATTTTGTGTGTAATCATACAAAACATTTGACTGAAACCAAAGCCAGATTGTTAGTATTATATGAAGAAGACATCATCCTACTACAATATGCAAGTTACATTCATATTCTTCAAGAGCCAGATTTTCTTGTTCTGCTCGGAAGCAAAGCTGATGTGAGACAAGTACCCATTGGTTTTAATTTGTGATTTTCAACTCTCTACAGCCATGGAAAATAGAACCCTAGATCATCATCCTCTACAAGTTTGTTGTTGGCTTCCTAGGAATGGAACAGTTGAATATAGATTTCTTGCAGAACGTCTGAAAAGTGATACAGAATCCTCAAACTAATGCAAGAAGAGCAAAAGCAGCACAAACCACATCTCTGCTCTGTGAATCTTGTAAGTTTCTTTAAACAGGAAAAGGTGCAGCATAATTTTAGTAATCATGAAAACTTTGAGTCCCAAACACTGAATTTTTACTACAACTGATGGACAAGGCTTCTCAACATTGTTTGGGGGTTTTTAACCTAATGTTGTTCTGTCTAAAACTACTTTCTTAGAAACTTTTTTAGACATGCTAATGGCAGAAAAGATCAGAAGCATTCTGAAGAAAGAAAAAGCACCAGTGGAACTAAGGCAGAGTATTGTGCTGACTTCTGGTGGAATTACATTATGGTTGTTGTACACTATGGATACTGAATTTCCAGGCATAAAGTGTAAAAGGTGTTGCAAAAGCATATCACAGGATTTGTGAGTGTTTCGTTAGTAAACTATAAACTTGGAGACACACAAGTACATACTGACAGCATAAGATTGACAGCTTATTACTCTATGCCCACACTGGGATCATAATAGTGAATTTATCCTTTTCAGATATCCTGTGGAACACGGAGTTAGTTTTACATGGCACATAAAGCATAGTTAGCAATATGGATATTACATATCAAGATACTTTCCACTTTATCTGTTTATAAAGTGAGCAAAATAAAGGCAGTTAAAAAAGAAAAAGATATTTCTGTTGAGATGAACCACGTATTGAGAAAATACACAAGACATGAAGTGATTACAGCTAATCTAAGATTCCAGTCAACCAGGAAGGAGAGCTACTTAACGCAGTACTAAATAATACAGATGTCTACCCTAGAGTAGGAAGCTGTATTTGCACAGAAGATTACCAATAAATTTTTTATGCAAGATCACTCTGCTGGTATTCACATGCACTGCTATGAATTTTCCAGATTATTCCACTGGTATTCTCATGTGGTGCTCTGAATTGCCTTATTCCATTTCATAAAATGAGGACCATGTCTTTGCAGGTAATTGCCAAATCCTAAATTTTACTTACACAAGTTCTCAGTGGTATTTCCTTTAACAGAATACAGAAGACTGGACTACATAATACAGCTGAGTAGGTGATAAATGTGACTTTTCAGCACTGTTTGATCTTGTAAAGGTCATGTTCTCAGGTGCTGTTATTTTTTGCCAGATTTGATGCATCTGCCAATGATATCAGATCTAAAATCTATGTTCCTATGTTCTATCTAATATTTGATATGCTGTATTTGTCCAGGGCTGCTATTTATATGTGACTCAATAATTCCAATGAAATAAAAACTGTTCTCCTTAAGTAACCTGAATCGCCAATGACATTGTGCTCTCTCTGGTGCTTCCTGCCAAATTATAATACCCAAATCCAAGGCTGGATATTCCATGCAGGGAAAACTTCATTCTTCTACACAATCTCAGTTGCTGTTTCCAAACATGCTATGGGAGAGGCCAGCCTAAATTAGCAATTATTTGATACAGAGCATTATAAATTTTGCTTTCCATAACACAAATAGTATTTAAAACATAATATATGTTCAAATTTAAAGAATGCTTTTGTAAGAGATCAAAAATATATAGGGAAAACCAGATTACTACTATTGTGTATTAAGTAGATGTCTTAAACAGAATAATCACACAGTCTAATGCAAATGTTTATAAATATCACATGTAATACTAGCCTGTCCTTTACTATGGGGCACGTTGTAATAACTTTCACAGAGTTCCACTAATATAAGTAGATAAGATTGATGATAACAGTAATATTTTAGTGCTACCAGCACTTGTGATAGCAGCAAAGTCAGCAACAACAACAACAAAAAAGACAGCAAATAATAACATCCATTTATCTGCCTCTCAAAACATTGTTTTTTATCCCTAAGAGGGTAGATATAAAAGACTCTACACCTTTTTTTGTTTCACTCAAAAGAAAACAGTTGTACCTACATATGTATATTACAAAACGATACTATCTAATAAACCCTGACTATGCACTAACATTAAAGTCATCAGCAAGCATCATACTTGGCCACAGCAGTATCTGAAACACAAGTCTGACATCCTGAAAGGAAGGAAATTTTTAGACCTGGGAAGGTGGCACCAAGACAGTGTCTATGCAACTTCCTGTAGAGAACACAGTGACAACAGAATTACGGATTGCAACTTCATTTAGTTTACTATTTGGTTTCGCACCTTTAAAGGAAGTGAATTTACAACAACCTGAATTAGCTTTGACTGTAGTAGGAAAATGGGTTTAATGTTACTATCAGGGAGGTTTCTTCATTTTCCACTCTAAGAGCGTGATTCCCTTGTTCCATGGCCTATATATCACAAACATGTGACAGATGGCACTGACTGGCTTTGCGTACTAAAGAGAAAGAACTGGAAAAGGATGCTGTTGGGAAATACACAAAATGTACCTTGTGCTCCTGATTTTCTAAAATCTTCTTTTGGAATTTGTTCCGAACACCAGAAAAATATAAAAATCCAGCTCAAGTGATACATGCTTGATAATCATATGTCTTGTTCTGCTGACTTCGTAATGTTCTCAAAATCAGTGATTAAGTAGAGAAAATGTAGTTATACCTGGTACTTTGCAGACAGTGTTCACTGCATTTTATTAAGTTATTCGGAGAATGACTGAAAACTACATCCATCTCAAGCAGATGGCTCAGTCTTAGTGAAATCTACAGAGCTGTTAAACTGACAAAGTCAGCAACATAAGCCATTCACCTCTTGCAGTTAAATATTATAAAAGCAGTTTGCAGGATAACTTAAAGCATCATATATATTTTCTTAAGCTTCCTTTGGATCACAAGGAAGTAAAATAACTCCTCTACAGTCCCTGAAAGAATCCACATCCCAAAAAAAGGCCTATGATTTCTGCAAATTCCCAAACAAACATTCCTTCAGTTGGTGGGGGAGTGGGTGGAGGGAAACAGCTACTATCAGAGCAGTGATATGGTTGATAGTGAAAAAGTCTGGAACTGTAGGGAATGAAGCTTCCCAAAAGTCATTCAGAAAGCAATATAATTAGAGGTTAGTCCCAATGAAAAGGTCACACACTGATAATTCCAAATATTTTTATAGACATCCAATTTGTTAAAGGTTTATGGATTTAAAAATTACTGTCTGAAGAAAGAAGATTCTATCATTCAGGTATGTGATTTTTTGCATATATATTCTCTTCATAAGGAATACCTGTCTATATAGCATTTGTTCTCATTAATTTGAACACATTTGATTTATATTAGCTTTCAAGTATTTAGAGTAACTTTTACCTTTCTCCCCTGAAGAAATTAAAGTCAGGCTATAATCCAGTTTTGAGACAAAATCCTTTTTAAAAAATTATTGTCTTTTTTCAGAAATTTTGGGGTTTTGCATCTTATTACAGGCTGAATTTTGGGTTGTATTTTACCCCTATAAAAAAGCAAGAAAAAAAGCACTCTCTCTACCCTACCCAGCACCTCTCTAGCTTGCCTCCATAACTTTGGAATTATTGACCATGATCATTCTATATTGTAACTTGAAAAGAAAATCATAAGTTTGGGAAAATTTATATAACTGACTGGCATTTATGGAATTTAAATGGCAGCTACAAAACTTTTCTATAGTTTTTAAATTGCAAATATTTACTACTTGTCAATATTTCCACAGCAGATATGATATGCAGCTGTTATAGACTCCTTGAGTTCAGACTGTAATTCTTCCAGGGAGATGGGGTGAGGGACCAGTCTGCAGGACCAGCACTCAGCTCACCTCTTTTATTCCACAGGGCTGTTGCTCTTGGCTGAATCCCCAAGGGCTGAATGCTCCAAGAGAACTTTGCTGCCTATTGCAGGTTCTTCAGTAATTAATCTCTCCCCAAGTGTCAAGGCATCGTGTGGAGTGTAGGCAGCCCAGAGCAGCCCCAACCCCGTGGCCAGGAGAGTCTGAGGTGAGGGTCTGAATCCCTCTGGCTTGCCTGAAAGGTGGTCCTGGACCATGGGAAGGCTGAGGGGAGGCCCTGGGAGAGGCCAGGCAGGGACAGTCAGGGCTGTTGATGCCCTCAACGACACTGATATCGGCATTTCTGAATGGCATTGCTAGATCTAGGTATTTTGGCTTTTATTTTAGGCATTAAGAGTGTTTCAGATTTTGTTTATGCCCTCTGCATGCCCTACTTTCTCTACAGGGGTCTGCTGCTTCTTCTAAATTATAGCTGGTAGCTGCCCTGACAGAGATAAAAGATACAGGGTGGCTTGTGAGTTGTGTTATTTGCATTCAGAACACAATGCAAAAAGTTAAAACAGCCTTTTTCTCTTGCCACACACATAAATAGCTCTCAGATTGGGATTTATTTTTATGCTGAATGACATTTAAAATCCAGCATGCTAATAAAGATATAGACAGAAACCATAAGCATGATTAAACAGAATCAAACACACTTCACTCCACTGCAGCATTTGCCTGGCACATTTATCACAGAAGGACAGAGTCCAGGCCAGCCTGAGACGCTTCACAGCACTAGAAGCATTAAGAGCCCAAATGTGTTAAAAAACCTTTAAAAAATACAGTTGACTAGGGCACACTGCTAGATTTTTTTGAAATTCTTATAATTTTTAATCAGAAAAAAAAACTAGGTTCTATTTCCATTTCAATATGAATTGTTTTAAGGATGTGGCACTACAATGTTTATTTCTACTTACATATTCTTCTTTCTGGTTTTTGATCCTTCAAAAGTATGATTACTATAGAACTTTTGTACTGCAAATGGTTAATCAATACTTGTGAGAAAATATCAAGGATTTATGCTCCCTACAAAATTATTTTAAAAGCACTGTAATATCTACTTAAACAGGTAGAAAATTAACATGTGCAAATTTCTTTCAGAGTCACACACTTTACCCAGTTCAAAGCAATTGCTTATCTGCTTTCAATCAATGTATTTTCTCCTCCTGCCTTTAAGACATAAGTTTAGATACACCTTTCACAACTGAATAAAATCAAATTTTACTTTACAATAAGCCTGCTGAAGAAAGAACTGGGTTTAATATCTCTTTAACTAAACAAAGAAAAAAAAAAACAGATCCAAAAACTACTAACTAAGAAAAACAAATGCCAGGGGGAAAAAATTACAATTCCTTAATCTTTTACAGTGAATTATATGCATTTGGACTATATTCCCTGACTGATGCTTTCACTTTAGGATGTGACAGAGAGAAGCTGAAAAACTTGCTACAAAGAGAAAGCATTGATTTGCGGCTATTCTGCACTAATAGCTCCCTAGGGACTAATAAAATAAGTTAGAGCCTAATAAAATGACTGATCTTTCATTCAGGATAACAATGAACCTTAGCCACCAAGTCAAGCCAGACTCATCATTCTAAACGACAATCCCAAAAGGCAAAGCAGAAGATACATCTTCCCCTTAACTGAACATATTATTATACAGGGATATAAAAATGCCTTGATCCAAAGAAGAAATTTTATTTCAAAGAAGAATTTGGTGTAGCAGTGACATACTTATTTGGTTCACTCTCCCTTCTTGCTACTAATCCCAATTTTTTTGACAATCCAGGACAATCCCACAGTGAGTACACCTAAAATTTGCAGAGAAGCTTTGGAAAGGATGTTGATAACATATCCCAAGAGAAATTAAGTTTCAGATTCCATTTCTAGCTCTCATGCAAACAGTGGCACCCAGTCAGATCAAATATACATATATCTTGTTCATTTTTGTATGCCAAACCATGAATAAAAGGAAAAAGTAAGAGCAAGCAAGTCAACAGGATAACCTCTAACGCTAGCCTAGCCTTTGTAACATCCTGAGCTGGATAAATTTGTCATTAGAAACCATCAATGGATTTGTTTTCCATGATTATCCAGTCTTCCCTTGAAGCCATAAAAATTTCTGGCAACCATAATACGCAAATATGTTTACAGTTTTGCTATGAAAAAATTTAAGAACTTGCTCCTGCTGAATCTGGTGCCTAATGCTTTCCTCTGATACCACAAACTTTTTTTACTGGAATAGAAAGACAATCCAATCTTGCGTGTCTTATTCATAACACTGTGAATTTACAGACCACTCATGCAACAGTTCTTAATTATCCCCTTTCTAGACTGAAGAATTCTCCTATACTCAATTTTTAACCATGTATCTCCTGTTCTGTAATCATCTTTTCTTTCGGTTCTTTGAGGAACCTACATTGTATAAAGTATTTATAATACAAATTAAAGACGGACTTATATAATGGCATAGGTATGTTCTCTGTTTCAATTTGATTTTTCCATTTGTTGGTCATTGGTTTGCTTTCTGATCAGTTCTAAGCCCTGAGATGTTTGTTGTGGAACTATCCATCAGAAGGGGTCAATGTTTCTGATGATCAAATCATTTTTGTGAAAAATGTTCATGAAAGAAAATAATTACAAATTTAAGGATAGGCTTCTTCAGCTTTAGTTACAACCATTAGCAGCTAGGTAAGAATTTGAATTTAAAATATCTAAGATAATCATGTCTTTAAGAGATAATTTGAAAGATACAAGAAAACATTTCATTTCAGCACGAAATAAACTATTTTTTTAGTTTATTGAGAAATTGATGCTCAGAAAAACAAAGGTCTTCCAGAAACAGATTTTCAGGAATAGCAAAGCATGAAACCTTCAAAACAGCTTAATTTTAGAAAAACCAGAGGCAACAGAATTTTGACATTTCAAGTCTCAGGGTTCTGCACAACTCCTTGGTTACCTCTTTACTGTGTTTATTCCCAGAACTGATACTTGTTGCACAAGTCTGCTTCATCTATTTATAGTTTTGTGACCACGGGGTTTGTTTGTTTGTTTGCTTGCTTGTTTTTTAAATGCAAGGATGAACAGATTTATCGACATTATATGAAGTAAATTTTAGTAATAGGTTAGTTAAAGCTTTGGGATATTTAATAGTATTACAAATTGCTTGTAATACTAAAAATATCAGCTTGGTCAAAACTTCATCTGCTAAGCTTATCCAAACCATTTTCTTTATGATTTTCACTAAAAATAACATTTTCTTGAGTCAAATTTATATCCCTTGTGGAATTTTTCAGCAGTTTTAAAAGGAAACAAGTAAAAAGAACTTACAGGGTGAAGGCATCAATAACATCTCCTGCAGATCTTGTCATCTCAAAGTAGGTTTGCAGAATGTTGACGGTTCCTGAAAGTGCTTCATGTCCACAGCCACAGAACAGTGCAACTCCAGCGTAGAGCAGGATGGTAGCAATCAAAGATGCGTAGGGAATCCCTCCCAGGCATTTGATGCAACACTCAAAGCATCCTACAAGAAAGAAAAATATAAAGTTATATGCTACTAAATTATATCAAAAAAGCAAAAAAGAGTGTCTTATTCATGAGGAAAAACTTCTGAAAATTAAAGACTGCAGGCCAAAGAGAGTTTAGGTCAAGTATAACAACCCAGACTGTCAGAAAACCTGTGAAAAGTTAATCCAACTTCTGAATTTTCTCAGCTGCTACTTGACCTAATAAATGTAGACATGCCACCTAATTAACATGAAAGGTTAAACAGTTAGTTCCTTGCAGAAGTTCATGTTTTTATTCAGAGCAGGTTACAATGCCAGTCCTAGGTTATATCTACATTCACAATTCCTGCTGGACGACTCTCAGTAATGGGAAAACCACTAAAAAAAAATAAAAAAGACTTTCAGTCCAATACCTTCCATCATCATAGGTTTATTCCAATTTTTTGGACATACACTTCTGACAACAGAATTGCTCCGGCCCGCAACACCAATTCCTTCTGCATCACTCAAATACCTCACAAGAACAAATAAAGATATCCACCAAAGAGCACAGAATTACAAAAAAATATAGTTGAATTTTCTCTCAATATATTTTACTCTCTGAGGTGTTTCTTAAATGAAGGTAATTGCTCTTGAGTTCTAAAAGGCCAACTTCTTGTCCTGCCATCACAATGCCCAGTTCCACAAAAAAACACATTTCTTCAGTAAGTGTGGTCAAGTTTCTGGCACTACCCTGCCTAGTTTCATGAATGCAGCATCTCTAACTCTTCCAAATCTCATCAATCCCATAACACTTCTTACACCCCAGGGAACCCTTCCTATTGCCTTCTGAAGGGACACAGAAGATGGGAACCACTGGTTGAGTGAAGACAAACAGGCATTGGCTCAGTAATCAGAAGCTGTGTTTTCTCCTAAGCACTACCAGTTTACAGCAAAAAGGACCTGGATAGAAAACAAAGCGAGGCATATACATTTTAAGACAAAGACCAATTAAAAATTAAGTATAAGATGTTCCACAGGTATGATTCAATATATTTTAACTTGTTCCAAAGGCTTTATGCCATGCTAAATCATAGTGCCAAAGATGTATCAAAAGAAAAAAAGCCATTTTTAAAGACAGTATATCTACTTTCATTATGTCTAATTCGCAAATGTAGCTTCTCTATGTAATTTCATGTTTTGTCCTTTAATTTGGTATATTTATATTTCCTTTAGCCTAGATAAGCCACGTAATAATTTCCTCTGTCTGTTAAAACCTATTTTCTGCTTTTAATGAACAAATATTAAATAGTCATATACATATATATTTGTTTAGCACTTATATAAATTTGTATAGAAGATTCCCTGCAGAGAACAGTTTAGGCCATTTTCAAATATGTACACATTTTACCCATATAGAAACCCCTTGCTATTTTGTAAATATATGTAATATTACGGAAGGCAGCATTCAAATGGCTGGATAGCTCCTGGTAAAAAATTATAGTGTACTAAACATTGAATATATTAAAAATATAAAAGACAAAATAATACCCAAGTATGTATGCTAGTTGTACAAAAAGAGAAAGAAAGTAATAGCTTAAGACTGCTTTTGTTTGATGCCAACTTACTGTATCAGAGCCAGCTGTGAAATACCAGAGGTAAAATGTGCAAATCCATACATTTAAACTGCTGTCAAATTCTTGGTGAGTAACCTGTAGCACAAGTCACCACCTGGAGCATTCACCACACACTACCAGGGGTGTAACAACTTCCAGGGTTTTAGGTGAGAGCATTCCATCTCCCCTGCTCCTCCCAACTCTGAGCCCATGCATTACTGGGCGAAGAGCAGATTGTCCTTGCAATTCCTGCCATTCCACTGCACTGGCAGCAGGCAGCTGTCCTCTCCAGCAGCAGAAGGTTTTGGATGTCCAGGGATGGATGAGCCTTTCTTTAGTGACAAACTATGTGGGTTTTATACCCAGGAACTCTGGGCTTTTCATCAGTGCGAGATCTTAGAAACAGTCTAGACAAAAGTATAAATGCTTTTGAAGTAACTAATTCTGCATGCAGGTAACTGCAGGAATCTCTTAAAATTTCTTAGGTCCTATTTTTTAAGACTACTCTTAATAATAACAACTGTGATTAATTCTGCAATGTTTAAAAGAGTGTACAAATACTAGAAAAAAAAAAAACATTCACTGGAAAATCTTTGTCTTAAAGGCAAAAATCCTAAGAAATATATATCTGAAATAAATTCATTGAACAAGATCTACAGGACAATACATAGTTACCAGAATCAGAGTTTATCAGAGCTGTCAGCACAGCATAACAACAGAAACAGAAACAGAAAACTAGTACCATTGTACATCTATTGAATTATATGAGAAAGTAAAAAGAAGGGGAAAGATGGCAATAGGGCAGTAGCAGGAATTGTGTATGAGAGCTTGTAGGCCCGGCTGAAAAAATAAGGTAGACCTGAATATTTTCAGGGACACATGGACTTTAGGTGATGTTTCTTCATATTGCAATACTTTGGGGCAGAGAAGAGGAAGAGAGATTTTGTAAAGATTGTTTTTTCCCCTTCTGAGAAAGATGAAGTGGAAGAAAGTTGTGTGCACTGCTGTCTGGGAACAGCTGGCTATGCATTACCTCCTGAAGCTGCTGCACCTCGCTCTCTAGGTCCAGTGGGAATTGAGCACACACTCAGATTTCACAAATTCGGATGTCACCCACAGGCAGAGATATTACTTGAGCTTTATTATAGTGAAACAGTGTAAAAGTGTAGTAAAATATCATAACAAAGTAAAAACAGTGTAAATGATAGATATAATAATGTACAATCCAAGGAAAAATTTAATCCAAAAAGAAATAATTTTTTTCCTCCATTGCTTCAAAATTTGTAAAATTTCTGAAACAAATTTACAGTTTGTGAAGAAGTGCTTCTATTCATCTTTCACATTCAAACTGTTCATCTTTATAGGCCTTTGAGGGAAGATTTTATTGGCATATTTCACCGACTCGAGATATTTTCATTCATAAAAAATACTAGGAAAAAATTAATTCAACCTCGTGAAATTTTCAAATAATCATATATTGTCAAAGCATTGCTCATTTACTTCATTCTTCTATAATCTTATTACCTTTCTCACTGCTTACTTCATGAGTAAATCCAGAGTTTTCAGTGCTGTCAAAGCAACTCAAAACTAAAGCAAACCAATGAATCAGGACTGTGATTTTTAAATAGATTTTACACATCATTCATACACCACACAAGGTAATGTGCTATAGGTAATATCTGCTCCAATTCTTTTCTTTCAACAGTTCAGAATGTGCAGATGGCTGTTTAATACCAGAACAATAGAAATGCTATTTTAACCTGCACAGTGATATTGAATCACCAGCACAGAGAGTGACTCAGCTGTGAGATATGTGTGTATGTCTGTGTGAGACAGGCAGTCATTCACCTCTCCCAACACACTCTTCACAAGGCACTTAGCACATACAGTCACAGAAATAATTACTAGGAAAGATGAAAAAGATTCTATGCTCCTTTGATGTTTGTTCTCATCTTCAAATACAGTTTTCAGTACTTTTCAAACTGTTCACTCTGCACAATAAGCTTGTGCTATATAATTCAGCATCTACTGTTCTTATTTTGCTTATGTGTATCAATATTTTTCCTTCAGGTAAAAATCCAAATCTTCTGGGGCCACATGTCTTTATCAAAACTGCAGGAAGTAATTGAAAATACTATCCTTTTTTTTGTAGTTTTGAACATGAAAGTCTGTACTGTTCTTTTTTTCTCTATTTTATTAAAATCATTCCATAGAGAAAATTTAATCATGAAATACATAGAAGATGACAAGAAATTTTATTTCATGCAGACAAATAAAATCCAAATACTGGCTATATTCAGTTATCAAACCACAGCACATTAATTTTGCACTATATTCATCTTTTTCCAGTCAACAGACATCTCATAGACAACTACCTCTTTGTTCCTCTTAGTACAATTATTACTGTCTACACCAGAAATATTCTTGATATAGATCTCTAAACTTCCTTATACAGGTGAATCTGTGCAAATCTCTTCTACTTTCAGGGGTTTGGGTGTAAATTCTATTATATCTTCAATTGCATCAGCCAAAAATAAGTTGACTTTCTGTTTATACAATCTCTACATTAAAAAGGCAAAAATTTAGATATCAAGCAGAAGAAAAAATTTTCCCTTTAGTTGCAATTATGCACACAAATTGCATCATCACAATAATTTCTTTGTTCATGCGTTAATGATATGTGAACTCTCTCTCCTTATTGTAGATCAGGACATATAACTAACAAATAAAATACTCAATCCATTTCTGATCAGTATATTTAAAAGAAAAAAAAAGATTCAGGAGTTACATCTTGTGCCACTTCTGTCTGCGAAAGGTAAATCAATGATATCAGAACCAGTTTCAGAATGCTGTTATGCTACTGCCTTTCACATAAACGGTCAAGAAAACCCATTCACCCCAGATATTAACATGAAGAAAATCAATATTAAAAATACGTAAAAAGTAAACATATAAAATACAGAAGGATATTCTGGTTTTGTTTTTTTATCCTTTCCAACTCATTTGCAGCTGGAACACCTAAATGATTAATCAGAGAGAACTACATGTCCAAAGAATTACTGATTAATCACAGATAATTACCTCTCCAATGGGAACAAGTATCTCTGAAGAACATTCAACATTTTAATAACATTTTTTCTTAAATTACTTTTCTTAGAGAGTTTTCTATCTAATATTAGAAGACAGGACAACAGAGTCCATGTAAAATGACAGAGAACTAGATAAACTTGAAATGGAAAACAAAATAACAAAATCTTCTGTGTCTTCTATGCCTGGCTAGGCAGGCATTTTCTTTGTATCTAAATTTGTACCATTTGTCACACAGCTTTCATGGCAAATCAACTCAAATACAGTTTCACAGCCCCATCATCAAACATGCAGATTTACTTCTGAATTCTATTAAGTTAGACTTAACCTCAAGTCAAGCTACTGTTATGTAATATTTTAATTGATAAACACAGCCATCAAAACACAACGTATTGAACAAAAAACAACACTTTTTTATTCTATCTCATTCTCTCAAATTACTCAACATGCAGCATGATTTCCTGATCTAAAATGAGACTCCAGGACTTCACAGTATAGCAGCAGGTAGAAGAAATCCACCTCATTCAATACTATCCCAAGGACAGAAAAAGGATCAGACATTCACAATGTGGTTTTATAAAGCTGCAAATGAGGTGAAGCAATATTTGGGAATGAATTATCAAAGATCACCCCTGTACTTTGACTTGGAAAACCTGCTCAAGTGCTGCATGCACATTCCCCATGTGATTTTGTCCCAGGCTCATTAATGGAATACATCCCCACTCTGCTCCACCCTCTCCCATCATACAAGATCTACTGGAGACTAGGCCAGTAATGCTAACAAATAAAGTTGTTTCTTAGTCTTGTTCAGGAGATGATTTCTCATTTAGATCAACCTTCAATAAGAATGCTTACAATTACAGAATTACCTATGAAGCAACAAAAAGTTATTTTACCACAAAACTAACTCTGATATCTTGACTGCTATGATTACAGTGTAAAACTTAGTTAGACATGGAACACTTGTACGAAACATGAATGTAGAAAAGCAAGAATAATGTCCCAAAAAACACAAAAGGATTTTAGGAAATAGGCAACAAAATGCATGAATATAAAAAAAACAAATATGAAGATATCCTTTTACACATTAAATTGTGCATTATTACTGGATCTACTTTGACTTATCTCCACAGTGTGACTGGATATTAGCTAATCAGATATCAGCTAATACTGAAAATGAAAATGTTAGTCCTGAGGCTTTTACAGTCATTCTGCAGTTAATAGCTGCTTCAGTTACTGCACCCAGCATGGGACCAAGGCTAAGAGAAATCATAAAGGCTTTTTTTTTATTTAGATGCAAAACGCCTCAAACTAAATTGACATACTTAACACTGTGCATTGTCAAAAACACTATGATATGTGTTCATGAGAATCCCACTGGCCAAGATGACTGCTTTAAGCAGTGGAGATATAGTCTGGTTATGCTGGATTTTGGAAGCAGTTCCCACAAACCAAGCCCTTCACCAGATCACTGTCCTCATATTGCCCCTTGCATTAAAAAAAAAAAAAAAATCCCAGAAACCACCTATGTGGACTGGTTAGGATAACACTGCTTCCCAGGGAATTATATGGAGGGTAAACATGTGCAACTTGCAGCCAGAAACTGCTCTATAACATCTCACACAATTCCTCCTTTAACTAAAAAGCAACAAAACATTACCTTTGCAACATCCATCCCACCCACGCTCTGATTCTCTAACTTAGAGAAATGTTCAGTCATAAAAAGCATATGACTTCAGGTATTTGAATGATACTGGGATTAAGTCACCATGGTCATACCAGGTCCACACAGATATCCCCCAGTAGCTCCAGGCCAACAACAAAAATTATCATTTTGCAGCATAAAACCCCACAATTTTCCATCTTATTTACTACTACAATTTGTCTATAGGTTGATACAAGGACTTTCACTAACATAAAAAACCCCAATGAAATCCTTCAAAGAGGTTTCAAAACAAAAATGAAAAGAAAAATTTCATACTTCTAATGAAGTGGTCTGAAAATGCAGCTTTAAAAGCTGAGTGTGTATGTCAGGAATTCTCCAGTGAAAAAAAAATTCACATCTTTATTCACAGCTTTAAGAGGTGATTATTTCTTATGTGGCTATATGCTGAAATACTTGAAATTGAAGCAATAAAGGTAAAATATTTGATCCTTCAGCATGTTTTGAAATGCAGAAAATATTAAAAATCTTCTCTGAATCATTAAAACAAAAAGAATAGAAAGGTCACAGTCTAAGGAGCATAACTGAGTTCAGCTCAGTTTTATGTACCATTTTTGAAAAGAAATTGAAATAATCAACTGCTTATTTACTATATCTTATAACAATACAAGATTGCTCAGTACTTGTACTAGGAAAAGACATTGTTGTCAAAAATTTTCTAAACTGAACTTTATTATTTGAGAAGTTTTATTTAGAGGTTTTAGAATTCCAATACCAGCCCAGGTCAGTAATCTAATGTAAATTCAAGGGTTTCATGAGATGCAAGCAGTTTTTTATTTTTAAGTTTGTAAAACCTCCTTGTAGCAGCACCAATATTTTGAGAAGAGAAAATTGTGAGCAAAATATTTATTTAAAAAAGGAAATTACTAAGACCTTCAAAGATTTAATTTACTAATTAATTTATTAATAACTTTTTTAATCCTTAGTGCATATGCAAATTTTTAAGTTCTTTAATTTATGGTTGTTTTCAATTGAAATATGGGGAGCTGGAGATTACATGGTTTTTTAATATAATGCAGTACATTATGCAAAATCCCTGCCTCTCTTTCTCATATGGATGCTGTCTTGATCTGAGTAACAGATAACAATTAAACCTGAATAAGGGTAATAGAATTAGTACGTTTTTTGTACTCTCATATTAGGTATGATTTCATCCAGAAATGTCCCTTATTCTTGTCCCTTGTTCCTTGTTAAGCACTTCATACTCCTGTTCAATTTGTAGTGTTTAACAAATTGCTCTCACTACAGGAAAAAAAGTAATTCAACAAACTCACTAATAATCATAATACCTCCTGCATCAGAAATATAACTTAGATTTGCATTTTCATCATATGCATTGCACACATTTCTTCACTCATATTCAAGGCAATTAAATCTCAAATGGATTGCTTTTATAGACACCTAATAATTCACTGTCCTAATGTAGAGTAAAATGAAAAATGCTACTTTGCCAATGAGAAGAAATGTTGTTTCAAGAAACCTTCATCTATAACATTTAGCTATTCAAATAACTACATTTTGGAAATCCACCTTTCCAAGTGACCTACAATATCTGTTTTACCATCAAACTGATATAACAAAAGTACAAAGCCAAATCAAAGATGTATTTTGTATTTGAGCTAAATTATATTAAAAATAAGTGTTCAGCTAAGTTTAAAGATGCAGATAATATAAAGAAACATGATTTTTATTCTCATTGAAGTCCAATGCAAACAGTTTTGACTCTTTGTCAAAACAACATAAACAACAGCAAGAAAGAAGAGATCCTCTCTTTCTCCTAGTTTAGGAGTCACATGTGTGTGCTAATCCCAACATAACAAAGAAGCTTCCCTTGTTCCATCCATCTTAACTGCTCTGAAGCCTGAAGGGAAAAAAAGCCAAAAAGACTACCTACAGCCTCTTTTTCTGAATAACTGAAACACAGCTTAGGATAGCTGAATATGGATAAATACACATATATATTTATATACACACATACAAAAATCCATTTTCCATCATAGTGGACCGTACTCTTTTATCCATAATCAAATAGCTTGTAGACTTCCCCTGTTGCACCAAAGTATTATGCCAAAGTATTTGTTGAAGTTGGATAACTCTCTAATGAATGATGAGAATCACTGGATATCACACATTAATAAAAGAGCACTGTGAAGCAATACACCTGATTAGTAGCTTTTGGCAAAACGCAGATCTTAGTTGTAGTGAATCCAGAGGATCAGTGGCTTGGCAGTAAAGTCTCATCATGAGTCATGATCAAAGGTTTAGATTTCATGTAGTGAAGGTACATTCCAAGCTTTAGCGGAGACTGCACAACATCCTGAAAACCTACTCAGTATTTCTTTCCAGCTCCATAACTCTCAACAACAAAGGGAAGTTACCTAGGATTGACTGGAAATACTTTTTTAAAGCAAAATGCCTCATTTGCTTTGCCAGTCAGGCAGGAAACTAACCTTTTCTTCACTCTATGGTTGTTTTTTTTTCTTCTTTGATGGACAGGTAAATGATCATCCTGCATGCTGCATGCTTCCTTTAAGGTACCAGTGCCACTTTTCCCAGTCCTGTCAATTGTAATTCTAACAAAGGATTAACTTAAGCAAAAGCTCCTGGCTGCACAACCCACAGCTTGTCAAAGAAATTGGCTCATCTACTATTTAGGCTAGTACACAAGGCTCCATTTATTAAGGTATTGAGAATGTGCTTGGCTGAAAACCTGTGGCTTGTCCAATTGACTTAAAATCAAATTAACACCGTAACTAATAAAATATGCAGAATATGACATAGGTGTCCACAACTAGATGACACTATACCAGTTGATTTGACTCCTTCATTGTTCCACACTCATAAAAAACATTGCATATGAGATATTTATGATTGTCCATGGTTTTGTTTATCTGTGCCCAAGCAGGTAATGCTTCTGGTGAGAAAGAAATTATTAAGAAAAAAATATTGGAAAAGGCACCTGTATATGCTTGGGAAGATTGATTTTATCAGTATTGGTATTGCTTGCAATGTAAACCAATGCAAATATTTTCAGAAAAAGTAACAATTAAAATAATTTAATTATATACATGCAAAAATGTATACATTCACACCTTGGACAGAAAGAAATACTCGTATTTTGGACACTGATGATTACAATAATGTACAGAACACTGTGTAGTGATTAGCTGTTATAGAGTCTTCAGTACATTAGGTTCATTGCTGTTTAATGAGACAGATCTCAGTCTAGCAGTTAATAAGTATTAAAGTTACTGACACAGAGCAGTCACTGCCTAAAATACAAATCATTCAGGCATAACACAGTCAATCTTCATAATCTTAAAAAAACTTTCTGGCTGATTTAACACAGACAACATTTGTCAGCTTCAAAATTGTTCTAAAGCTAAAGAGACAGGAATAAAACAAACTAGCTTCACAAACATGATACAAATAATGAAGATGTGGGTCAGTTAATTCAAAGACATTATCTGTTACATGTACTCCAAAGATCATGTATCCAAGATATTTATGTTAATAATAAATTAACAATTTATTATTAGCAGTAAATGGGTTATAAGAATATTATATATATGAATAATTCATTATTATGGTTGAAACAACTATAAGTTTTTATGATTTGATTCAATTGAAAATAATAATTTGTAGCACTAATTCCATGCAACACTTACTACTCTAATTATAAGTGAATGGCAATGCCATGGATCATAAAACCAGAAAATAGGTATCCTTTTTACCTCTCTTATCTAGAGTTCATAGAATCCATCTCTCAATTCTTTTCCTCAGCCTTGAGCAGAACTATTTCTCCCAAAGGAAAAATTACTATGAAGTATGTACTGAAATATAATTCTGCACTATTTTTTTTCTCATTCACAAGTAGGTTGAGTTATACGAGGCTTTAGGCTACATACTTTTTCTTTTCTTTTTTTTTTTTAGTGCATTATTCAAATCTTGAAAACCCCAAAAACATTGCTTCATGATTTTTCCATGCACTCCTCTGCTTAAACGGAATGTTCTACAAACCTCTCAACAGGTATTTGTGGGTTTTGCTGCACACCTTCATTTTAGAGAAGGTAGCATCCTCCTTTTTTTCAGGTGTTGGAACAGACAAACAAACAGGTCATTTGGCAAGTGATTTTCAGTTTGGTAGCCAGAATAATATTAATATGATTTCTCAGAATAGTTACATTTATACAATCAAAGCACACTTTGCTGTTTTCATTTCCAATTATTGGTGTTTAAAACTCAGAAATAACAAAAATGCAAGTAGAGGATACAAATACTTTGATCTCATTAAATTTTCCAGCAGCTGTGCAGGGCATAGTGGTCAAAAGCATATGAATAAAATACGAAATATTCAGCATCTTTAAATGATTTTTTTTACCTCACAAATCTTTTCACTGCTGAAGAGGATAGGGTGTGCATTTTGTACAGCTGTTAGCTGAGTGGATTTCTAGAACTTAAAAAGCCCAGACTTTTGGAAATGGTACCAATTAAACCTTTAACTTAATTGGAAATATATAGCTCTTTCTCTTTATTCTACATCATATGCAACTTTTGATTCTAATGTCCTCATGTTTTTACATCACTTTTATCTCAAAAGCTTCTTTTTGCTTCATCTACTCCCTTTACCCTCAGGCTGTCTTCATCTTGGCTACTTCTATTCCCTCGAACACCTATTTGCCTGAGAAACAATCAGAGCTGATAATCTTGCTAGCTCTCTTCAAAGCTGGGAGACAGAAAACTCATCTGCTCTGGGTAATGAGCAGCAGGAACACAGCATTGCTTCCCTCTCCTCTCCCCATCCTTGTTAACCACCCCCCTCCAAAGCACTG
Organism: Onychostruthus taczanowskii; assembly: GCF_017590055.1. Taxonomy (NCBI): domain Eukaryota; kingdom Metazoa; phylum Chordata; class Aves; order Passeriformes; family Passeridae; genus Onychostruthus; species Onychostruthus taczanowskii. Next base: position 12,318,598 of record NW_024498351.1, read on the forward strand.
AGGTATTCCTCAATGAAACAGACATGCACAGGTTGTCATGTTTACTATCCAAAAGGGGAGAACATCTTCAACTAAAGTACTAGAAAAAGGAATTATAAAAAGCTTCAGTATGGAAGTTTGAATATTCTGAATATTTCTGTCTGGAAAGAAATCCATAATCTTTTAATGGAAGTATTTTATGACTGTCACTTTAACACCTCAGAAAGGAAAAAAAAAGTAGGAAATAGATCATGATAAGGCAGATTTCCTTCCTGTTTTCCTTCAAGACATAACTACTTATGAAGACTGCTCCATGAAACAAATTAATGCCATTGTACATATTTTAAAAATATATGTATGTATAACACTTTAAAATATGTTACTTGAACCATTCTATATGGTAATTAACAGCTTAATCTGATTTAAAAATACAAACCAATGAATCTATCAATAGGCAGGTTTGCAAACATAAATAAAACAGAAACATAGTTATTTGTTAATGAACTTGGAATATGCAACATAGGAATAATTTAGTCAGTGCAAATTTACACATCCTTTTATTTTGTAGATAATAACTTGAAAGATACAGGTCATAAGCAAAATATGTGAGATGATTTCTCAAGTCTACTGCTAAAAATCTTAGTGATATAAAACTGAAGGGGTTTTTTTTTGGAACAGAATCATTAAGTTTCCCTCTGCCAAGACCTCAGATTAAGTTATGTATTTCTTCTGAACAGAAACATCTGCAAGTGACTTCTACTGGCTTCCAAAAACCCGTATAAATAAAACCTAAGCTATCTCCCACTGGAGTTAGACGGCGTTTATTATTGACTCCCACAGGAATAGAACTCAACAAGTATTAAATGCAAAAACAAGTTTTAAAGTAAAGGAATGAATAACTGCATTGAGGAAAATGGCTCTCAACCAAACAAAATAGATTCCAGTGCAAGATCAGTCTGCACCAAGCATGCATTTCATTTTCAGTCTTTATGTAGAGTGGAAAAGGCACTTGTACATTAAAATATTAAAAGACATTTACAAACAGTATATGGGACACAGACAGGAAAACTGAAATCATATTTCATATTACTTTAACTCACCTGCTGCTTTGCCATGAAAGGCAGACTACCTTCTTGTTTCACAAAAGTTCATTTATAAGATACTTAGATAGAATTATTTTTTTCCTCATAGAAATTAGAATTAGGGAACCATTTTTAGATGGGCAGACAAAAGCAAGGAAAGATCTGTAAAATACCAATGTGGCCGCATTTCTCTTCACAGAGAAGTGCAGAAAAGCAAGGCACAGGCCAAAGGCAATACAAGGTGGGAAACATGCTGAAAACAAGAAGTAGAGTTGCCACATAGCATTTTTATCCTAATAATGGCAGACATCTACTAATAGTTTTTTTAACCATTGGTTCCATTGATTATGAAACCAAGCCAGACCAACCTAATCCTTACACAAAATTGCATTAAGACTGTAACAGAGTTTTCTCTTTATAATTTCTTTAGAAATTAATACATTTCAAATAATGCAGAATGAAACATCTAAGTGTTACTTGCACAAAATATAAACTACAAGACTGCATGAAATTCAGCACTACCCTAGCAGCTCCAATAGATACAGTTTCACCTATATAGATATATATATAGTCTGATATCTATATACCAGTTCACACTTCCTGCGCCTTAACTTTAAAATAGGCAATGCCTACAGCCATCGAGTACAGTTTATGTTGGCTTTAGACTGTTTTGTTGTTATAAATTTTGTTCTTCCTAAATTCCAAACATGAAGGAAAGAAAAGCTTTTACATGAAAGAGAAAAAGACATGCCACTCATGAAATAAGGAAGGGCTGTCCAGCAGCCAGGATCCATGATGACCAGCTCTTTTCTCATGCCTATCCTTTTTCACTAGCTTGCTCTACAGCTGGAGATCTCTGCAGCTCTTCACAGCTACACCACTGTGATGGAGTGCTTGCTAATCTCACATATCACAGCCAGATATATCTACTTTCCAGTAAATTATTTCACTGAAGTAGTTCCAGAGAGAGAAATCAAACAAAACAAAAATCAAGATGATGTATCGTATTTGCATAGAAACAATAGATGCAATAAAACAAGTTCAAAAGAATATTTCACAGAAGTATTAGTACTTTGGCAGTGAAACAAAGTCTTTCCAAAATTACTTGTAGTATATAATATTTATATTGGATTTTCCTTATTTAAAAGATGTATAGTTATTTTATTATAAAATAATAGAAAACAGAAAAATTTCAAGTAGTGTGTCTTTGAGATTCAAATTTTTTTTCTCATAATATCAAAAGGTTTGAACATGAAATCTTCCTAATATAATATATTGTAATATAATGTAATATGACATAATATACAAAGTTACTTATGAAATTTGCTGGTCATTTAAAGCAAGATCACTATAGAAAGGGAGCAACAGATATTTCAGGAACACATAGTTATTACTATACAAATAAAAGTATATGTCTCCTTTACACAAGTGATTTTTTTCCCAGAGATCACTGATATAAGTCCTGTGTCGACTGTAGTCACATTTGGTGAATAAATTTATTTTAATTTTATTATCTTCAATTTAAAAGCCTTCCTACTCATTCAATAAACATGAGCAAAATAACTTTAAGGCCTCTTTGAAAGAGCAGTTCAATGTTATGGCTAACTTTTTTGAAAAAGCTTTTTTTTTAGAGAAAATGAAAATATGTACTTTTTTTCAACAAAATTAAAGACACAATCATTGTTAAATACTAAATTTTTAAACTTGCAACTGTCAAAATTAATCCACTGCAGCTTTTCTGCACTAATTAAGTTAGCTTAGCACATCTATCTCCAGAGGTAAGCCATTTAGTGTTAAAACAGGTCATAGTCTCAGGAAGCCTTACTGAGCTCCTATACAGTCTCTTCGTTGTAACACTATGCTAAGAGCAATATATTTTACTCCTGGGAAACAAAAAAGTGCAGAAGTGAAAAGGTCAACAGACAGAGAGGTTTAAGGCAAAAAAAAAAAAAAAAAAAAAAAAAAGGAATAAAACAAATGCATTTGAGGAAAAATAATTTGCTAATGTAAAAGATATGCATATATGTGTGACCATACTACACTTATGTATAAGTATTTATACAGCATAAATTAAGTTAAACTCTAGGTTTTCTTTGAAAACCAATTGGAGAATATATCTTTTTTACTGTATCAATTTTTATGTCCATGGCAATTAATTCTAGGCCATTCTGTCTGGGAATGCTAGTAAGCTTTACAGTGTCATTATTCCAGGCACACACCTTCACCTACATTTACATGGGATACTCATCACTCCCATGAGAGAACAAAGCTCTGTTCTACTCAACAGCTGCTGCAGTGTGATAACAGGCCACAGCCACAGTACTCACTATGGGAATATAGAGAAAATTTTTTAAAAGGAAGAAGTAGATTCTTTGTGATCTGATATCATCCATACATGGATAAGGTAGATAATTAATTTATTTTGACTGTCGCTTCTTTTTGCAGTAGTGAAGGGGCTGCACAGAACTCTACAGCCAGGAAAAGGGTTTTGACTACTTTAACAGGTATTCTGAACAATGCTTTCACCCACTTGCCCCAAACATTCCCAAAAATGTGCTTTTAAACCAATCTGTTAGAAGGCATGTTACAATTTTCAGAGATTTTTTAAAGTTTGGGGGGGTTCTATTTGTTTTTAAAATGTTTTAGCATTTTCAATTGGATGTGTAAATTTAAGCTACATTTCTTTATTTGCCTGTTTTTATATAAAAGATTATAATAAAGCCAAAATTAAAATACATGTTTTTTCATAAAGCCAAGTGATTTCTCTGAATTAACAACTAATAAAATAACTGAAATTTCACAATTTAAGCTGTTTCAGAATAGAGAAGAAGTAAACAGAGTGGACAAGTGATGCTTCTTCTATTTTTAGACTCTGAAGAAACAAGACTGGGCAGGTTTTGTTTCATTGTATAATTTTCCATTTTTTTTTTCTAGTGAATTCTAAACAAAGATTAGACAGCTTTCCTACTTTGCTTCTTGCATTACCTGTTCTACCTGGAGGTATTTCAAGAGTTCTGAACGTTTCATTTGTAATTATACATATTATCTGCAATCTAGACAAGCTTATTCTGATTCACTCTCCAAGTACCTGGACTATGCCTTCTCTTTACGTGCAACACATGAAATGAAGCTGAGAGCAGTAAACATCATCTAGGGATACCCAAGGATGTGGAAGAAAGCTGTTTTGCAGACCAAATCCCCAGTATACATGGGATGAAGGAGAACAAAATACTGAATTTTAAGTGAACTCCACTTATTCTGATTAGTTGCCAACAGCCTGAAGAGCCTACCAAGAAGATGAAGATTAACTGATTAACTATGCATAAGAGAAATGTGCAAGTTATTGGCATTTACATTTTGATGAGTGTTTACAACTAGATGTCATACATGACAGCAGAAACCGGGACACTGGTTTACTATTTAATTTACTGAAACACTGATTTGAGAATTTCCATTCTAGGAACAGGATATAATCTAACATGGAAAGCTGCAATATTCTCTGTTTGCTAAGACACAAAAAACATGAGCAAACTGCAAACAACTCATGCATATAAAGCTATAAAGGTATTGAAATTATACATACTTTGCTGTTAACGTTGCAACACTCTTGGTATGGATTTACAACACTGTTTTCTTAGTTTACTGGAAACAATTCCTTTAGTCTTTTTCATTACAAATCTAACAGTGTCTGAGAGCAGACGAATGCATGAAAATTCTTGCCATAATGAATGATCTCCCCACGTGAAGATTTCAGAGCTCTGTATGCTGCGGGCAAACATCAATAGGGAGCACTATGGAAAGCATTCTAACTTCTATTGTAACAACTATAATTGACTCTAATTCCACACGCTGCAGATAAATATCATGGGAAATTTCCAAAATTATGCTCAGATCACTGTTAGTCAATCCACTGCATTCTTATAAAAAAATAGAATCTGACATTCTTTCCCATTTTAATGCAAGGAGCATATCAGTGTGCTATAAGGGTTTTGACAATCAGCTTTCAGCCATGGGATAACAGTAACCAGGCTAGGTTACAGACACCAGCACAGGGAAAAAGAATTCAACTGCCTCCAGGGATTTAATCTGCTTCCTGGCCTAGTAGAAATCTTCAAAAGAGTTGATGGAAAAAAAAAAAATCAATTTACAGTAAATTATTCCCTTGCATAGCTAACAAAACTCACTGAGTTCTGTGAGTACAGTAGCTTTTTGAATAGCTAAATTCCTGGTGGGCAAATCTCAGTGTGGGTGCAGGATGCATAGTCAGGGTGGCAGATGTGTACTTACTGAGTATATTGAAGGGTAAATATTTAGAGCTGCAGCAATGCTACAAAATTACCTTACAAATAACCTTCAAAGACTCCAAACAGACATTACTGACTAGGATCTGTATAGTAGCACGTGCAGGCACTATATACAGGCACAGGCAACGTCTTCCTTTCCAGTCCCATACTTGCTCTGCACCTTTCCCTACACTTATTCAGCATTACACAGTAATGAGGTTTTACATAGCAAAATATAGATATTGGGAAAAAGAAATTATTTGCTTTTCTGTGTTGGAAACACTACAAAACTAATTATCCAACTTGATAGACTGAAAATTCAGGCCACTTCCAGTGGACTCAGCTTTACAGACTGTTTAAGAGTCTGAGTGAAGTAAAATTCTCACACTGTTTGCATAGATCTTTGAATAGAGTTTCAATAACCAAATCAGAAATTGAGTGAGCCAAGAGACCAGTTAATACAAGATACAAGGTAATGGAGATGAAATGGACACTAATTTTTTTCTTTTTTTATCATTTGCTAGTAATATTTGAGAGCACAAATGCTTCTCCTACAACACAATAAACTCACTTTATAAACCAATGGCCTTCTGTGTAAACTATAGTAAACATTACCTGCAATCACATACAGTGGCCTCCAGAAACCCATCTTTAGAATCAGAAAAGTCACAACTAGTTTTTTGGGTTTTTTTAAGTTTGCTTGGGCTCTGAGCCATGAAAGAATGACACATATACAGTACAAAGCAATTTGCTTGATATGAGGAAATGTACAGTTTTATGCAAATAAATTTACATTAAAGGGCAGTTCTTCTTGGAGAGAAAAGCAAAGAAAAAAGCTGCAATTTCCATAAATTGCCAAATATAACAACTGGAAACTTGTATTTGCTGCCGTTATAGAAGATGCATGCTTTTCTGTAAACATTTAGTTACAAAGGTAGCAGACAGTTTAATCTTGTATTTGCAAATAAATCTGACTTTCATACACTTAAAATTCTGACAAGAGATGGCCAGACAAACAGGGCCAAGCCAGCATGATTGTTTTTCATGAGCGAGACCCTCACCCAAACTCATCTTTTCTGTAGGTTAGGATAGCACAAATACATAAAGGTTGACACTACATTTTGCCAATTAAAAAATTCTAGTAAGCTCAGTAAAAAAAATCCTAATGAATCTTCAAGTATATGTCCTTTAATGACAGAAAGCTGCTCATTTCCACAAAGCACAAATGACAATATGTTTATGTGAGCTCATCTAAATGACCTTAAAAGACTTCTGTTTTCTCAAACAGTACCTTCTGAGGAAAATCACTCTAAAGAGACATGAAAAGGTCAACATAATGCTTAAGATGATGATGATGATAAAGGGCCTAAGCATCCTTCTAAAACTTGGCCATGCCTTCAGACAAAAAGTGTACATTTCATATCCACTCAACTAATATTTAATAAAGAAGTCAAAGACTTCAGAAAGTATCTAATATGGTGGGGCAAATACAACAGAGGAAAACTGCAAAACACACAGCAGGGTGCACCTTCATCCAAACATACTGCATTCTAGTAAAAATCCTTTCTTTTGGAGAGCAGATGGTATTTCAGCATGGAATAATTTACAGCTCTGCTGATGAAAGGGTTTTTTGTAGGGTTTTTTTTTGTTTGTTTTTTTTTTTTTTTCCTTTGGCCTTTTTTATTTTAAATCTTACTACAGCTTGACAGACTCCTACCAACAAGCTTTTGAAGAGCTATGCTGGCTGAATGGGCTCCAAAATTGCACTAAAAAAAGAAGACAGTTCATTTTCTAGATGATTCCCACTCCCACACACCTAAAGTTAGGATGGGTAAGTATCACCAAAGTGTTTGTTCATGTTCTGCTCCATGTGCAGCTCTGTATCAGAGTAAACAGCCAGTACAATGCCTGGGAGTCTGGTGCGACATGCATTTCTCGTGCAGTGTCACACATCCAGTTTCCCAGCCTTCCTGGGAAAGATATTCCTGGCCATTATACTGGCGTCCAATGCCAGATGGGCCTCAAGAATCACTGAACATGTTCCAGTTAATTTTTTCAGATAAAAAATCTAGTCAAACTTTCTTGAAAAGAAGAGGATCGTAATTACTTGTTAGAAACATACCTTTTTGCAAAGACAAAAAGAATTTTAATTTCTCATTAGAAACACATACAAAAGTTTTATTTTCTTGGTCACATACACACAGAAAATTGACTAACAGACATTTCTGGTTTTTGTTCTCAAGACCTCTAGGAATGTTTTCTCTGAGGGATAAAAAAATATCCACTTGACTACTATCCAAAAAAGCCTGGACCTTTTAAAGGTCAGCAGCAGCACATTACAGGTTCTCCTGAGATGAATATTTCTGCAGTCATCAGTGCACTAGCATTACAAAGACAAGAAAAATACAAATGCAGAAGTTTGTAAAAATAGGATCAGTAAAAAATGACAACAACTGAACAAATAAAAAGCTAACCTGCATTAAGAAATAAATTAGACTAGAATATTGTTGGTATTCCAGAACCATTATTAGTACTGTTATTTAAAATAAGATTTCAAAGTAAATTCTTTCAAAATAATAATATCTTTCAAAGGTTCCAAATATTCAGAGCAACCAGGGGAAGTTAATGTGCTGTGAGTCCTTTACATAGGAAACTTATAAGAATTTTAAGAATCTTCTAGCAAAAACCATACATTTTTGTCTCAGTAAATGAGAAACAAACTTACAGTGGCATTAGCAGTAATATATGAACTTACTGCCTGTCAAAATCAGTTAAAATGTTAGAACCTACTTCTATTGTGCATTGTTTGCATTTCCAAGCCTATAGTCTTTTCACTACGCTGTGTTTTAGCTGTAGGCATTTGTGTGACAACTGTAGGTAAGACAGAGATGTACAGTATCAAAAGTCTCTAAGAACTGCATAATCTAGAAGACTAGTTTTTAAATCTCCAGGAATAGTTTTATTCTATTACTTTTTACACCCATAGGAACACAGTTTCAGATAAGATTCCCTTAAAAAAGATCCTAAAAGAAAAACACAGGCTCAATAACTCGTCACTATTTTCTCTATTAAAATGTAAATATATGCATATTGTAATGATTTATGATATGAAAAATATATTTCACCCAACCCAGGATTATATGTCGATATTTCCCCTGCCTGCAGAACAGGAAAGAGAGCAATACTGCTTTTTTCGACCACTAATAGGCAGCTGTCAGAGTATAGGTAGTCTGCATTTTACCTTCTCCTAACCCCAGCTGTTTTTCACCTGGGATCCCTTCTTTCCTCTCTAGAGTCCTCATAAGTAGATTTACAATGTCCATGGCATGGACATTCAATAGGCGTGGTTACCTTCCCTAGAGTCAGAAGCATTTTCCATGGATTATGTATGTCCAGAGCAAATGTACTTCAGAATGGTGATGTAAATGTAAACAGGATGGTGAAGGCTGCCAGGGATGGGGCAAAAAACAACTGCACTTGCAAGAGAGGGTTATGCAGTGGACAAAGCCAAGACAATGTAAGTTAAATTTTAACTTAGTACATTAAATTTTAAAACTTAGGCCAGTTTTTTCATTAAAATCTGTGCTTAAGACCTCATGATGTTGTTTGTGTTGCTTTAGACACCATTTTAGGAAGGAAAAAAGTCTTAACAAGAAGACAGAATGCAGGAAAAAAAAAGGAAAGGAAGGAAAGACTCGTAACTGATATTACCAATACCAAAGAATGCATATATGTTTTATTTGCACTGTACACAATTTTTTTAGAAAATTTCGAAAACAATTTCACATTATTTGAAAAATTTTTGTGCCAAGGCCACTACTGAAATTCAATTAGGTTGAGAGGCCAAATAGAAATCCTTTTGTTCTTTATTATTTCAAAATATATTTTTTAATATTATGAGTACTTAATATGAATTATTTTTTTCTCAATATTCCTTCCCTTTCATCACCCCATATACACATTCACACTGTGCTATCAAAGTTTTTTAGCAGTTCTTTTTTTCAATTATGCAAAATTAACCTACAGCATTCTAAGTCAAATTAAGTCTGCCCAAAACATATAATGTAATTTTCCACTGCTTTGCAGATCAAGAGAAAGGATTCCAGAATGTAGAAGAAAAAGTATGCCACTATGAAGTCAATGTTAGCATGGTGCTGAAACCTAGACACATTCTGTCTCAAACCACTAAAGAAAATCTTATAAACTTGCTGATAATCTGAAAAAAAAAAAAAAGGATTTTTTTTTCTTATAAAGAGTTGGGCTGATCAATAATTTTTTTTCTTAAAAAAATCATTGTAAAGAGACAAGTTCAATGGTGACAGACTATTTTACAGGAACATATTGTTTGCATTAACTTTTGTCATTTCTAGACTGGAATGTCTGTTTAAAAACACAGCAGAACACAAAGAATTGACTAGTGGTTACATTCAAAGGAGAGATGTAAATTTATTTTAGAAAGTTGATATTATTTCTCACAGAACTATGGCTAATTTTTCATTATTTGATTAACTTAACTTTTATTTTGAGACAGTAAATTTTTGTAATTCTAAATCAGACATGCACAGCATTAGGCTCAGGTATATCCATCAGAGCAGTTGTGCCATGACAGAGCAACGCAAGCTCCATAATCCACCTGAGAAACACACTTGGTTGTTGGCCTATATCCTCTCCAGTGTACACTGATGAGAATACCTAAGCTGGTTTTTTATGCATGAAGCAAGATCAGAAATGTCCCCAAGAGCTGCAGTCATATTTTAGCTTGTTTCTTCCTCCCTTTAAATGCACTATCATCTTACAATAGGTCCTCTGAAAACACACAGCTCTTTCTTGTATCATTGTGATAAGGTTCTGAATCATCACAGAAAGTCTTCAGTCCACAGAATGGATCAGCTAGGTTGCTCTAATAGAATTTTTTATATGCATACTCTATAGCTTTTATAGTAATCTTATTTTCTCTCAGCAGACTTAATAATCCACAATTGTTTATTTTTCTGATGTAAGTCTGTTGAACATCTTTCAAACATTTACACTGACCATGGGATGAATAAAGACATGCATAAGACAAAGGATTTCTGTAGCTGGCTTAATTGAGATTATTTATGCAAGGATGAAGGAATAATTTAAAGATAAAGTGCATTTACTATTTTCTAAGCAAAGGAACAGAGGTGGTAGCAATGAAAGTAAATTAAAATAGACTTTACTACAGTAAGGAACTCATCAAATATTTACCTCCCTCAAGTGTAAAATATCCATAGAATTACACAAGCTGACAATATTTACCTTATTGTTTTGGGGAGTTCTAGCACACATTCAGTTCTCAAGCACAGTTTTGTTATCAGATCCCATGCATGTGTTTTACACTAAGGATGGATTTTGATTGTTTACTTTATGTGTCATTAAAGTATCATTGATAAAGTCAAGATATTGAAAGTAAAAGAAAATAAGAGAGGTAATGAGGCTTATTTTAACTAAGAACAAATCTATTGCTATCAGACACAACTATTTACGCAAATAAATTTTTGTTATTACTGTAAGATTCCTGTCCAGACAAACCATCATCATATTCCATTGAAAAGTGCAGAATCCAGAAAATAAATATGGTAGTATGACCAAGTATAAGTCACCATTTTTTTCTAAACCAAACCAGCTTCTTCACCGTTTCACACTCTGCCTCTTTCTGGATTTTCTACTTCAAGCTCCAAGTGTTAAGATTTATTTCTATAGAGCTGGATCAATGAGCTCTTTTGCACTAGTTCTGAATTTTATCTCATCTGTCAAGGTTGCAGAATCATGTGGAATAAATGAACACCTGCTCTTGAAAAGGAAGCTATCTGAAACACCAGACTTTGGCAAGATCATTACAGAATATGCATGTCACCCAGAAAATCTGTTACAATGGCCAGCTGCCAAGGCATTTGCCCCCAGGGAAGCACAGGTTAAAACTGCTGTCAATAATTTGTCTTAAGAAGACAAAGAACCCGGTCAAAGTGGAAAAAACCACCAATGTATATAAAAAAGTACATTTGAATTCATTTTTCAAATAAAAATATTTGAGTTCCTTCTTTTCCACTACTTCTACAGAGCTAGAAATATATTCCTGATACACTGAGCAATGATTCAGTCAGAATTGAGTCATAAGTTTATTATTCTCCTCAGGGACAAAAAAATTGCTAAACATACTTCGTAACAAACTGAATTTGATGGCATAAATCTGGCACAAAACCTCCCTTAAGCCTCTGTTTTTGTCATCAGGTCAAAACTACTGAAATATATATCCAAAGAAGTTTTGCCTATTTAATATTTTTCTTTTGTGTTCTGATAAAAAGACATATAGGAAAAGAAAAAAATTAAAGAAGAAAAGTGAACTTCAATATCAGAAGGAAATAGAGATGAAGTTCAGAGATGGTAGACTGTAATTGTATTTCCTGTCTCAAAATGTTTAAATACAAAACAAGCCTTATACTTGTTTAAATACCAAGTCTTCTCTGTCAGCATCTTTCAGAAATGCAACTGTCTTGGGATTTTGCAAAGAATATAAACTTCTGGGACCTACTTGCCATCCATAAATGTAATAGAGTCTTAAATTTTTTTTTTAACACATCAAAAAGATAGACATTGTTCTTTTCTGTTTATAATGGAAAGTATTAACTATAACAGTAGCTTTCTTCTAAAGACAGTATCAAATTTTGTTCTTCCTTAGTTGAACATGGAAGACTGTTAAGGGCTGTCTTCTTTCCTCATGACAGCATTTGGCATATTCAAGACTAAAACATGAGCTTGCTTAGCTGAGCAATATTTTGTCTTCAATCAATGGTCAGATACTAACGTTTTAGCAAAATTCCATCACATATTCTCTTTGTGTTATCTCTGTGTATTGGTTTCAGTATGGCACATCTTCTTACAAGATTTACTTTGATTTCTCCAACAAAATATCTGTGTTCTCAATGACTCCAAAGTCAGGTCATTGCAGAGTTCAATTCAGTGTAAGACACAACACTGGCATGTAAATCTGGAACAAGACTTAAAGAGAACATAAAGTCTTGTACAAATAATTAAGAAAGTAATATGGATGTTTACTTCCATAGGCTTAGGGTGGGGTTTTTTCTCCTACAAATAAAGAGGTTAACAAGAATTTTAATTCTTGATAAGACTTTTTTGCCTCATTGATTATTGAGTTATTTTATTTTCCTTATTTGGATGTCAAAGGTCAAAGCCCTGAGGTGAAGTTAAAAGTGGGACTGATTCCCCAGCCAAGGAGAAAGCTCTCAGGGACACTGGGATGCTTCACAGAATATCCTGCTGTGATCTCAAAAGATTGTTCTGAAAAACAGCAAAGGGTTTAACAGAGATTTATTTGTATTCTTGACAAATTTGCCAAGGAAATGCCAGAAGGTTTGTTGACCTTAAGTAAAGGCTTCCTCTAGTCTTGTTAAACTACCATTTGCTTTTCAGCAATTAACTACCCATGTCCTTCACTACAGAAGTAGAACACTAAATTTCTCAGTAACCATGCAGGGCAGATGTCGATTTTAAAGATAATGGCCTAAAGATATTTCTGGGTTTACAACTGAGCAATTAGCTCAGATTTCAACTTGTATGGATTTCTTGTTGCAACAACTGTCCCTGCCTCATAAAGCTGATTTCATATTAGTGTGTACAGCACCATTTTATGAAACTGAAGATTTGAATACTTTTTTCCTTTAATTTTCTGCTTTTCCCAAAGGATTTAACAGCTTACTGCTCAAAGCAGTTCTCTTGGTCCTAACAGCTGTAGCTCCTGAAATTTCATAACCTGTTAAAAACAGATTTTATGCTAACATTTTCCTTCTTTTCATGAAATTAAAAAAACACAACATAGTGACCCACCAAGCTGGCACAGTATACGGGTTATTTCCAGTCCTAGCTGTCTGCTGGCACTGAGTTGTAGTGTTCTGCTAGATGACATGAGGCAAGCATGGGAGTAATATATGCTGAATTCTCCCTTCTCCCCCTTTATTCTTTCTTTTGCTTGTTTTAACCCAGAATGAAACCATAGATTTGTTTAGAACTTCTATATAAATAACAGTATACAATATTTAAGATGTGCAGATTTTAATTTCTATCCTATTACATAAAATAAGAAAGAAGAGGCCTCCAAAAGCTACTTAGGCCATTTGCTACTATCAGAGAGAAACCAGTCATGCCCAATGTCCTTACATCAGCTTTCTGGTATCCTGATAAGGAAATCCCTTGCCAACAGATATTCTATACCTTCACTTTAAATAGATTTATGTGGACTAGCTTTTCCATACATCTAACAGCCTTAATTTGCATCTACTTATGTAAGAGTTAACAAAGGTATGTCCTCTTCTTATTTCCAATTCAAGAAGATAAAAGAACAGATAAAAGAATTTTAAGGGTTTTAACAATTAACAAGGAATAGTTGTGGCCAAAAGATCTTCAAGGTAAAAAAAAAATTGAGAGAACTGGAGACCCAAGCATTACATTTGTCCCTAAGTATACTATAAGTAAATCACCATATTATAACTAATGTGTTATTTATTATAATTCCTAATTTCTTTTTAAATACAAAAATTACTGAAATATATTGATATTTATGTAATTTCATGAGTTATATGAAATTTAGAACGTATCTGACATACTACATAGTAAGAAATTCAAATATGAAATTCATATAGTGTGAAAACACCAAGGAAGACAAAAGCAAAGCTAGGGAGAAAACACATAACTTGCTCACATCTTTCATATGGCATCATTTCAACACTAGGCATTTAGGAAGTATAAATGAGTCACTAAACAAGTTTTCAGGTCTAAGATATTTCTTTAGGCAGGCAAATATTTTCAGTTCCCAGTATTTCTACACCCACTAACTGAGGACTTTACCAGGGTATAAAAAAATGGTTATCCAAGATCTTAAATCAACAACAAAATACAATATTTAGGGTAACTACCCTAATAAAAAACATACTCCTTGAAATTTGAATAGACATTTTTGATTTTAATAATCTATATGTATATGGATACTTATAGTCACACAGCCTAATCTGTTAAACAACTAATTCTACAACACAGATGAACATAACAGCAATACATCCTCCTTGATTTTAAAATGATGAAGAGTGTCCTGCAAAAACAAAATTTCTTTTCAGTTAAGCAAGAAATAGGGTATTGTTTGAGAGATCATTGCTCTTCTTTTATTCTTTGCTCATAAGTCATTGCTACAATAAAACAAAACAAAACATGGTTTACTCAAATTGTTCCCTACTTCACATGGCTGGTGCAAAATCTATTAAAATCTTGAAATGATTTTGAAAAGAAACAAAGAGTGGAAAGCTCTTTTCCATAGCTGAATTTTCCTAAATAAACAGCTTCCTGACACCTGTTTCTTGATGTGTCAAATCTCCCTTTCTGCCTCAACCTAAAAGAATATGAGAAGTATAGACTAAAAGAGACAAGAAATTATCCATCTTTGCTTCCAAATGGTGTACTGCTAGTTTCTGTAGGCATTTACACCAGCATTCAACTATGTATTAAGTGAGGTTATACAAATAAAAAACATGTTGGTTTATTTTATCTTATTGATAATTTAGTTTATTCTAATCTACAAATATTATTAATAGCTTGGCCTGACAGAATAATAATATATTGACCTGAAAGAGATCTTCATAAAGACCTTCAAAGGGGGTAGATGTGGTGTAAAAAATTGTAAAAAAAAGTTACCATTATTTTAGAGTCCCAAGGCAGGCATATTTTAATAGAGGATATCGAAGGTGGTATAGCTTCTACTGCCTCTTGAAAGGTCTAAGAAGTGACAACTGAAACTTTAGCAGCTGCTTTTTTATTAGAAAATCACAGTAAATTCAAGGTGAGATCTGGAACCAACAATCAGTTCCAAAGGAATTTCCAGAAGGTCGAAGAGTGCAGACAGTTTCACTTGCACAGTCCAAGGTGATGCTCTCGTGGAAGAGCTGCTTTATTAAACTCTATCTATAGCTGCAACCTAGAAAAAGGCTTCCCTACAAAGGATAGGTTTTTTCAGCTGCAGTCCCATTGTTATTAATCTACTGTCAGTGTAATGGCAAATTGTGTTGAAAAATGATGAATGAAGAGAAACCTTATGATCTATTGTTTGAAAAGAAGACAAAGAAACAGAATCCTTCAAGAGAAAGGGAAGGCATGAGCTGGGTTTTTGGAGTTGGTAGTACACACCAGTGAGGAATCTACTGAAATCCCTAGCATTGTCAGAACTGTCAACAACCACAACAGAACATAAAAATTATGGATTTGTACAGGCTGATTTGCACTTCAGGGTATTAAAAACCCATTCTTTAACAGGAAGAATACATGACAGAATAAAGTTATCGCATGTAAATTTCTTGAGGCTGAAGACTTCAGGTTTCACTCTGTAAAATTTAATAGACCACAATGCTACCTGCTCTACAAAAAAAATATGCAGCAGCACTTAAGGATAAAGCTCCTGAAATGTTAGAAAAACTTCTACATAATTCCTCAGCTGTAGCAATACTAATATTTTGGACTATTTTGGTCTGGAGATTTTGAGGTAATTTTTTGCTCCAAAACTTATCCAGTTAGTGTCAAACTCCTTCATTTATTGCCACATTCATTTCTTTATGAACTCACATCATGCGGAGAGGCTCTGCAACAGCCAATTTTGCCTGAATATTTTCATACTCATTAAGTATCTGATGAAGGCCAAAATATCCCTTCCATTATTGAAAAACATAACTATGGGAAAGAACCCCCTAATGCTTTAATGCTTATGCTGCAAGGCCATTTTCTTCTAGGAATTTTCAGGCTGAAGAGAAACCTCAGGAAAACCACAGAGTTAAACTGTCTTCAAATATTGAGAAAGAAATGAAAACAACATGCTATTTGATGCCAGTTGCTTCAGCTTCATTCACTCCATCAAATCTTCATATATTTGTCATAATTGTACTTCTGCAACAAGTCTTTTTTCATGAAAATGCCACTTTAAAAAAAGCTTCACAGAATATCAGGTAACAACCCCAGACACTACCAACACTACAAGTTTCCCTGATTATGCTTCTTGCCTGCTTGAGCCTTCGTAACATGTGGCATTACCCTGCAACAAAATATGTAATTCAAAACAAGAGAAAATCCCTCACAACAAAATAAGCCCACCTGAGTTTAGAGGCATTTGTCTTAAGGACCAATAGAAATTGCATTTGGGGATATGGTTTAGGTGAGGTCATAGCTGATGGACTATGAAGGCCTTTTTCAACCTTAATGATTTTGCGAACCTGAGATAATGGTGACAATGAAGAGGAACAAAACTGTAATCAGCAAACTTGTGGATTAGTCTGGGCTTTATTTTGCATTCAGGAATTTGTCCAGTAATGTAACTGCTTTATTGTCCCACATAAACAGGTGTGAACAACCATAATGCTCATAGAAATAACCCATGGTCATATTCATTTAACTTCAATAATCAAATGGCAAGTTATGATGTAAACCATGAACATATAGAATCTGTTTTATGTTTAGTATTAATGAAAAGAGAGAAACATCAGAATCATATTTTATCACTATACTGATTTAGCAATAATTGTATTAAATAGAAATTCCATGTAAAAATATTTAAGATTTTTAGTCATATCAATAAAGGTGGAACACTATGTAAATTAAACACCAATCTGTCAGTCAGTGAACACCAGCATAGGCATAACTGACAAATTCTGGATAATGTTTAACAGAAATAAACTTTAAATCATTTTTAATGCTTATTTATTGAAATAGATCTTCCTCCAATGCTTGATATATAAAAATTCAGAAGTAGCAGTTACTACAATTTTTCTACAATTTCTTAATGACTAAATCTGTAGACAAGCTACAACTAGCACAGCTTTATGTCTAAAATAATTTGACTGGGTTCATTTCAGCTGTCACTGGGGATATGGCCAGAATGCAAATTCCCTTTAACACAAACTACTTGTATGAGCTTTTCCTATAAAATATTCCTTCATTTACTTTATTGAAATTTAGAATTCAGGATGTGTGGTAGTACAGCGGTTTAAAGAAAAAAAAAAAACACTTATGAATAAATAAGATATTTCCAATGAAATACTGACTGCCAAAAATACTGGCAAAGAAATGATGCACTCACTTGATGTCACTGGGCTCTTCTGTATATTTCTTTACACATCAGAGATCTCTCAAATCCACTGAAGTATCTATAGAGGCTCTTTATAAATGCACATTGTAAAGCATAAAAGCATGTGCAGTTATAAAATCACAAAGGATGGCTGTACCATATAAAGACTGTGTCTGAGATAAATGAAGATTTCTAAATCTAAGACAATGAAATCCATTGAAATGCAAACAGTGTTTCATTAAATTTTCTATTTACTATATAATATGAAAAGCAAAATCCTGACCTTTTAATTACAAGTACTTTTTTGTATTTATAAGAAATTAGAAAAAATAAGTTTCAGGCATTTTGATTATTCTTGCAAAATATGAAAATTTTTTCTTGTTTCATCAGCTCTGGCTTAACACAGCAAAAGAAAAAAAAAATTAAAATTATAGCTTGATAATAATATGAACTATCTTCACTGTACTTTCCAGACTAGAGGTGTGTGAATGCTTGTATTTCTTCCCTAAAATGTTTCAAGAACTTCAAAATAAGACTGTAAAACAACTTATTATCACTAAGAGTATTGATGAGAGTTAATTTCTGCATAATCCAATAATGAGGGCAAAAATGTTCATAATCATTCATACGCAGTTGTTGAAAGTCTGATATCATCACCTGCCTTTAAAACACTACTACACCTTTAGGGTGAAGCCCAAAGGTACTTTGTCCCTTCTACTGACCCCACTCACAACCCCATTCTAGGGAAGAACAGCAGTGCAGCAAACAGTGTGGGACTGGGTCAGTCTTCAGGATATCCAACTCCAGATATTTCAGGAGTATCAGCACCTGCTATAAAAAAAAATTCTTCCACCTTAAACTGAGAACACTAACATGTGGCAGGTAATTGGGTATATGCATCTAGGAGGACCGCACGTCAAAAACTCAGGGTTTGAACTTTCCAGTAGAAGTTTTCTATTTGCCAGCTGCACACGCACTCTGATTGTAAACCTTTCTAACATCTGGTATAAAAGTGGGATCTCCCAAATATTCCATTTTTTGGACAGATAAGACAAAACCACAAATTAGAATGCTGGTCACATACTGCGCTTAAACTGGGGAGCCTGGGGCCTTGGGGTTACGGAAAGAAAAGGACAGAAAAAAAGGGAGCTGAAGAAAAGGTGGTAAAGGTCTTGGCTGGAGGAAAGATCCTGGTAGTGATCCTTCTAGATTCAGGGAATCAGGTAGCTGATAGAGACAATTGTTACGGTCACCCAAGGTCCTTGGCTAACAATGCCCAACATGACTGAGTACAAACAGCAGAGGAACAGCACAGTGCTCTGCCCAACCCTCCTGGAAGAGCAGTAATCTCTGTGCAAGGGAAGTGTGAAAATATCCCTGAGAATATTCCTGTTGGGGATCTCTGTTGAGGACACAGAGATGAATGGGGCGATGTGAGTGAGATAAACAAGTCAGGGAAAATCTGGTCTAGTTGGTTCTTAAGCAAATCAGCTACGGGTTATTTATAGAATCTCACAGGTGCAAGCACTTAAAAACTTAGGCATCATATATATTTTATAATTACGGTATCAGTACCATATCTGCATATCACTTTCAAGTAAAATTCATCTGTCTTTTTTAAATGCAAGTAATTTCAACCACGCAAAGCATATAGTCTGATGTGAAATACAAATGACATAACCAGAATTTTTAAGTGATGGACAAAATAAAACACTGAGACTTTTCTGCCTTACAAACCAGAAAATTCTACTAAAGTATATACTGAATAGTATTTTAGTCTCATACTGCAGTAGCCATTTTCTACTTACCTAATTTTTCCTCTATTTTTTCCTCTATGCACACATTTCAACATGAAACAAGGCAGCAACAGCAGAACTTCGGGGGAAAATTCAGTTCTGAGACTTATCAGGATTCTGCTCAAGTACAATGACTGTTGGTATTCCCTCCTGCTCATGATTTGCAGATTTTCACAGCTGTAGGATCTTAGAAGTGCATAGGAATCTGCAGTGTATTGCCAGAATATATTGAAAGCCTTCTGGAAAGAACTGTCACAGACTTCCTGAGATCATGGCTTATAAAGATTTTTTTATTTCCAGTGTTTCTGGCTACTTGGAGAGTAGGACTGTCCACTTTCTTCGATAACAATTAAGTCATTGCTTCCAAGCCTGTCAATTATGGGAATTCAAAAAATGTCTGCTTAAATGACTCATGCTTCTGCACAATCTTCAGGCAGCGACACTGGCACCTCAGATCTCCACTTTCTTTTGCTGCTGCATCCCTGCAGACACTCCAAAAACTCTCCAAATAGAAGTGACAGAGAAACTCATACTAATTTATTTCCCTTGGGGAATATTTTAACTGGTTGAGGAGGAGGGGAGGAATGGTGCACCAGCTAAGAGCCCTGATAGACACCAGTCTGCTCATTTCACCTTTTATTCTGATCAGTTACCATGCCCTCACTCCACTCAAACATTAGCAAATTTAAAAGGGAGGCATGACCACAAACCCATCAGGTGTTATGAAGGATGCTGCTCAGCTCCATGTGCAAAAGACTATCTGCCCACCTGTAGATGCTTGCATACCTAGGCATTGTGTTCCTTCAAAAGAAAGAGTTCCTTGAAAAACAGAACAAATATTACATCCAAAACCATCAAGAGAAACAAATCTTGCTCAAATACAAAAACTAAAGAACAATGACAAAAGATTGAAATACATTTCCAAAGTTGCAATGTGAATAATACCGTATAAGCTTTCAGTCATGAGAACCTCATTTAAGTCCTAAAAGAGGTTTTCACTTTCATTGCATATCACAATTTGTGAAATCCAGATTATAATGAACTTGTAATATAATTTGAGTGATCCATTCACTGCAATTAAAGGAATTTTTTCATAGCTTTTAGAGATAAGATTAATTATCTTTTCAAAGTCAGATATTCCAGAAAGGCAGTTGCTGTGTCCTGAAGGCTTCCCTGATGGTGTCTCTGCGTGAGAGGTGTATGCAAGCTAAGGGAGAATGTTGATGCATCCAGAAGAAATCACACTGTGCTGTGACTCCATGAGCTTGACAGATGACTGCCACATAATTCAGAGAGCCAACAGTGATGCATTGTGTGGCTAGGATAAATGGGAAATTAATTCTGCCATCCACAAATTTATACAAATGTAAATTACCTTTCAGGTGTTCTTTTGTTTTGTTTTCTAGACAATCACCTGAGTCCATTAGCAGTCTTCAGTAGCATTTCAGCCTAACAAAATTTCAAGCTATTAGGTGTAGATCACCTAGGCCAAATCCACCTCAGGTTTCCTGCAGCATGCGTATGCAGCTAACTTGAACCTCTGTTTGCACCTATCAAGTTGCTTCATGACAACTCCTTGAAATCAGATGGAAATTCAGTTGATCTCTAAGGCCTGCAGTATGTCACACACAGAACATTAGTGGAGTGTCAGGAATATACAGGCATCTTGACTCCCACATTTGGTATTCAGCCTCTCTCAAACACAAATTGTTTTCTATAAACTACCAAGAAAATTTACAACAGAAGGAAAAAATAAAAAGGACAAATATTCATAAAGTATCTCATAAGCTTTGTAGAGCTACAAGATAAGCAAGAAAGGAAGGCAGACCCATTGCTTACTGTCAATTATAAATATTTGTTTAATCTTCATTTCCCTGACTACTCTGTAACCCAGAAAACAACAGAGATTTGTGGCATTTTTATTTCTACTACCTAAGTTTCTTCTGCTAACACTTTTAATCAATACAATTAGCAATCTATCATGCACACAAAATGAATACTTCTTTACATATCTGGGGGCAATAATTAGCTTTGTGAAAGAGATGCAATTACCGATGTTTTTATTAAACTGAGCACCACTACAAAGACTCATGCCAAAAATTCTTCTAGAACCTGAAATACATACCATAAAGGAAGTCAACAAAGCCACCAAAGCTACCTTCTCTATCCCTAGTTGACGAGAAAGATAAGGTTCTTAAGGTTCTTAAGGAAAATTTGGTCCATTAAGGGGAGGAAAGAGATAACATATACCTGAGGTAGTGGTATAAAGACCATCAGCAGGATGTCTCTCTGAGTACTAAAGATTTTTCCAAATGAATATTAATATGTTCAATCCACCATGTGTCATCTTGTATTACATATTCCACATTTTACAATTATTATTTTATTAATATTAGCATAAAAAATGTATGTGTTCATATTATCCATCTGTGCCTAAAGCCAAAATCTTACCTACCACACAACGTAAGGTACAGCCATGTGCTCAGGCACCAGGACTTTCTCCTATTCAGCAGGTCCATGGACCAATGATTTTGGGCTCCCAGTCAGCCATGCACAACATGCACACATGGCACACAGTCTAAAGACTGCTGGTCCTTTGTGGGGACATACCAAAACAGTGAAGGTGAACAACACAGAAAAATACATGAGGGACTTTGGAAGTTCCCTACTATGATGATGCTACTGGCAGTAAGAATTTCACCAAATGTGGGTGGTTTTCACCAAAGGAACAATTTGGGGAAAGTCGCTAGAGCTTGTTGTCATGCCAAATGACAATTTTCTCCCACTGTATGAAACAAATGAAGGAATGTCAGGAAAAAAGATTAAACCTGAGAAGACCTGAAAAACAGATACACAATCAAATATAAACACAAATTAAAAGGCATGACAAAATGCTGAAATTATCACTATCATTTGGTCAAGAACGAAACAAAGTCGGATGAACAAAAAAGAGGAAGAGCTTTATCATGGTACTGCTACATTCATATCTAAGAGCGTTTTTTCTTACCATTCTTGACCTAAGCATCTTATAATAATTTGGAACCCTACTGCCTGATTTAACTGTATAAATAATTGTGTATACCTGCATTTTTTATCAATTTAGTTCAAATAAAATATTGTTTCAGAGAATCGATAATAGCAAGGAATTCATCACGAAAAGAGCATGGAAAGTTTATAGTTTTTAAGGCTTTGGAAGCCTTTAATTATATCCCCAACATTGTTTCAAGCAGGTAAAAAAATGGGACCTCATGAAGCTGCACAGGTCAGATAAAAGCTGATAGAGCAGGGGTCAGGAGAAGCAAAAGTTCCTTGAGGAAGGTTTGGGACACTCTGGAGCTCCATAAATACTGGAAATCTTCACCACAAGCACTATGGGGACAAAATGCAGGAAGTGAAATGAAACAGTAAGGAGCCCACAAACCACCGGCCAGAGTTAAACCACACAGGGTGACTACAGCTAGAGACCATGTGTTTATTCTTTTGGAACTCTGCACATCATATTCAGGTTGAGAAACACAATACCGTGAATTAATTGTAAAACCATCAACAATGAGAAAACTAACTTCATGCAAATTGTATTTCTACAGCACCTTTCCCTTTTCAGTTTTTACTGGTTTCCAGTGATTTAGAAATGAAGAGTGAATGATTGCATATAAAAAGAAATCATGACAATTTCTCACATTTGTGACAAACAAAAAATAAATAAACAAAATCCACCATAGGAAGGTAAGGCAAGGTATCACACATGACCTAAGAAAATATGATCCTGAACTCTTGCATGGCATCAAACTTTTACATCCACTTGCCCAAACAGCATCTCAGGAAACAAGCAGTAGAAGATGAAATCTACTCTCTGTCACAATAAAACCAAGAAAGCAAATCTTTTACCTCACTTGTGAAAGTATTTTTTTTCTTTCTTTTTTAAAAATCCTTATGAGCTAGCATTCCTGTGGGAGTTGGTAGAGAAAAGAGACAAGGAGGAAAATCAAGCCTTACTTTTGTTAAAGGTTTCTAAAAGAAAAATATAATTACAAATTTTGAGTGATGTAAACCTTACAATTTGGGACTCAGTTCTTAAAAAGAACCCCAAAAACAACGAATCAGACAAAAAACCAAACTCATTCCTTTTACCTACCTTTCCTAATATTGGTTCTATTTTCTCTTTATCTTGTTATACTGTTCCCCAAGATTTTCATAAATCCTCTAGCCCTTTTATGAAAATGAATTAATTTTCCATTTATGCTTTTCTTATTTTCTTCTTTTCCAGTTTAACTAATGCTGACTCATTGCTTCATTGTTTTCCTTTTCTTTTTGGAGCTATGTTTTTTTCTCAGCCTTACATCTTTAACAGTATCGTGAAGGCACATGGCTTTTTCCTGTTTCTTTCTTTCTGTTCACTTGGAGATGTGATCAGTCATGCCTTAACCAGTGTGTTTTTTAAGACTGTTCTGCTGTGTTCCATTTTGGCAGAATTTTCTTACTCATTTTTCACATACTAACTAAATTTCTCAGTGCATTTCAAATTTGCTTTCCTGAATTTGAAAACTCCTGTGCGGCTATATGCAGTCTGAGCTATTCCTTCTAGGCTGAATACAAGAAAGCTACTAACACTGACATTAAATGCCCTAATGTCATGCAATTTCAGTTACCTTATAATAGATTATTTTCTGACAACTTTTACTAACGTTTCTGTCATTTACATTTTTTTGTAATCAAATCTTCCTGCGGCATTTAAACCTCCCAAAGTACTGTACCTCACGAAAGCAAACACTCAGTCATACTACAGACTCAACCATACCACATAAGTTGAAAATATGATATAAACAAATAAATTTGTGCAAATGTATTATGACAAAAATATCCATTAGGTAAGTATGCAAATAAAGGAGAACATTATATATACATACACACACATACACACACACACATATACACACATATATATATGTAAAAAATGCACAAATGGTAGTTTACTTTCTAGCTCACAAATTATTTTTTGCAGCATTTTTGTGTTATTATTCAGATATCACCATTATTATGCTTGGCGCTTTACAGATGTCTCCAAAAATGAGGTCACTGCCTTGAAGAGCTTATAATTAACCCTCCTGTGAATTATATACTGAGTAACTGAGGATATCTATCTGTCTGTGAGCTATACAAACAACATTATTCAGGGTTATATATTACATATTTTATTACTTTTGGTTCTAGTTTGTATGTTAACTAACACAAAAATTAAAACAACTGAGTGGTGGAAGATTTAAGAAAAAATTCAAGCCAGATAACTGTTTTCCCATTTGCTTTTTCATCGATGGAAGCAAAGTGAATGGGTTACCAAGACAACCATTTCATAAAATCAGATTGTCAAAATCTGTTAGGAAACAAGTAGTCTATAATATGAGCCTTTGGCTAAATGAAATCATCTGATATGATGGAACTCTAAAATTACCTTATAATTTTAATTAAAACAAGTTGCACTCATTCAGTCTTGAATGTTGACCACTATCATAGTCTGTAATTGTCATTCTTCAAAAAGAAATAGTCAAAGTTTAGGGAACAGATCTACTAATCCTTTTTCCATCCCTGTTCTTCAATAATAACTTTCTTTGTGCTGACCACCATAACTGAAAGAACACTCTTGCAAAGTTAGCAGAAAAAGGTTTACATCTTCCCAGCCAAAAAGCTGTACTGAAGAGATTGTTTAGTATTCGTAGGATCACTTGTATCCTTCTTTGCCCCGTCTAGGCAACTAGGGAGTTAGATCCTGTGTATATAAACCAAAGAGAAGAGTGTGAGAAGAATAAAGGCTTTGCAATTTCCATTTATTTTTGTCACTTGATTTTTGCTTCTCTTTTTCAAGTTCTCTGATGTAAAAGCAGCATAGATTTTTCACTTGCCAGTACTGCAAACTTGCAGTCAGTATTAGTATGAAATTAATGATGTAGTGAGACATCACAATCTCCCAGGGAATGTACGCCATTTATGTGACACTAGTCCTGTGTATTAACCTCTCTACAAATGGAAGAAAAAAAAAAAAAAAGCTACAGTTCATTTCTATCTGTTTATACATGGAATATATGCCTTTTGCATGCATATGAAGAACATTTTTTTCTATTAAAACATAGAAATATACACAGAGGTCTTTAAAATTATGTGCTGCTTGTTTTCCCAAAATGCTTTTCCAAAAAAGATATATAAGCTTAACTATAGCTTCTGAAACGTTCTGATTTTTCTCTTGGTAGGTTTCTAGAATCTCTGGAAAACACTAAGAGCTCCAGATGGAAGAATTTTTTTGAAAAGCTTGATTCAAGACACTTCTGAATTTTGGCAGATAAATGCTGCATATGTTGTGTGGAGGTGATCTCCTGTGGGGGACAGGAAGATGATCTCTTAATGCACATTCACCAACTGTCACAAGGCTGAAAAGAGTATGCACGTATTGTGCAAAGATACTTATCAAAATTTCAAACCCCTGCTTTTCAGTGCAAAAGCTAAAATAAATCTTAAAAGTGAATTGTCATATTCTTCAGGGGATGAATTAAACATGCTGTTAAGTGTATACACCATTGGGAAAAAAACGGTCCTTTTTAACCCATATTTATATAACTCTTTTTAAAAAAACAGACTTCCAACAGCATGTTTTATTGAGGGGAAAACCCTCCTCCCAACTCTGAACATGTCAGAATCACATACAGCAATCCAGCTGATATTTTCAGACTAAGTGAAGGTACAATTCTAAACTAAAATAAATAATTAACTGGGACAAAAAGATAATTCTGCTTAAACAGTGGCAGTACGGTAACCTTTCCACTTAAAATGTTTACTGATTTAGGTGCTTTAAGAAGATTTTCAGATCTGTGGCCTAAATATGTGGGGAAAAAAATAAACTGAAAGAAAATGAATTCATCATTTCCCACGGGACTTTTCTACTGCAAAAAACCACAGAATTTCCACTGGGATAAAAATAGGTTTAGAACTAATTCAGTTGTGCCACTTGTTGTTGACCATATAAATAAAGTTCCCTCTTTCTCCAACAGTTAAAATTTTTATACCAGGCAGCAGGGGCATAGCCCATAGGACCGTTTTGGATAATATTAATAAATGTGGTTTTCCTTAGAACTAATGAAGTCAGTTTGAGGATGTGGGACAAGTAGAATCCCTATTGCAAACAGGGACCTCAGCACTCACAGGGAGATTGAACTCTCACTACTCTCCTGTAACCTGTTTTATTGCATATTAGATATAATCTAATCTGCTAAATTCTGGCAAAAGTTTATTTTTCAATAGTGATCACATTTTAGTTCAGAAAGAAATTGTTCCACATGAGTTGAAAATGCAGCCTTCATTAGGCAATTCTCTCAGCCTTAGGCTCCTGGTGTGTTATCTATCAATGATATTTTCTTTTCTTTCTTTTCTTTTCTTTTTTTTTTTAACTTAGAAGATTATGGTTTAGTGATATAAGACTTTATAGAATGGCCTGGGTTGGAAGATCACCTTAAATATAATTGAGTTCCAAACCCTCTGCCATTGGCAGTGACATCTTCCACCAGACCCGATTGCTCAAAGCCCCATCCAACTTGGCATTCAACACTTCTAGGCATGGGGCATCCACAACTGATCTGGGCAACCTGTTCCAGTGTCTCACCACTATCACAGTAAAGAATTTCTTATTAACATCTAATATAAACCTACTCCCAGTTTGAATCCATGCCCTCTTCTCCTGTCACCATGTGTGGTTATAACAAGTCCCTCTCTCGCTCTTCTGTAGGCTCCTTTCAGGAACTGAAAGGCCACAATTAGGTCACCTCAAAGTCTTCTATTCTACAGCTCAAACAAATCTCAGTTCTCTCTGCCTTTCCTCACAGGAGAGGTGCTCCATGTCTCTAGTTATCTTGGTGACCTCCTCTAAGCTTACTCCAACAGGTCCATGTCCTTCCTGGGGCTCCAGGGCTGGATGCAGCACTGCAGGTGGGGTCTCACCAGTGCAGAGCAGAGGGGCAGAATCCCCTCCCTCTCCCTGTTGGCAACACTGCTTTTGGTGCAGCCCAGGACACGTTTGGCTTTCTGGGCCGGGAGCGCACATTATCAGCTCGTGTCCAGCCTCTCATCCATCACCATCCCCAAGTCCTTCTCAGTAGGGCTGCTCTCGATCTGTCCATCCCCCAGTCTGTGTTGACAGCAGGGTTTGTCCCAACCCAGGTGCAGCACATTCCCTGTACTCCATGTGCCCTAGCATAGCTTCTAGAGGATTTGTTCCAGCATTATCCCAGGCACAGAGGTGGGGCTGACAGGCCAATAATTCCCAGGGTCTCCCTTTCCACCCTTTTTAGAGATAAGTACATTTCCCTCTTTCCAGTCATCTGGGACTTCACTTGGCTGCCGTGACTAGTCAAATGATGTGAAGAGTGGCTTGGCAACTGTATCAGCCAATCCTCTCAGGACTCTGGAATGCATCTTATCAGATCCTATAGACAGATACACTAAAGTTCCTCAGGTAGTCATAAACCTGATCTTGCAGTGGGAAACTCTTTGCCCCCACAGTCCTCAGAGAGACAGCGATGCCTCCTGATACCCCAATATGCACTAAAATTCTGAACCACCTACTACTGTACATTTCAGTAACAATTTACATACTTATAAAAACAAAGGTTCTCATTCAAGAGGGCATATTTAAGTTTCAATAAAACACTGAAGAGTTTCCCTTGCAAAATTCAAACTTAAAATAATTAAAAAGCTACCTTAAAAGCAGCAAGAAATGCACTTAAGTCTTTGTTTCAAAAGATTTTAAAAAATTAAAGGTTATATGACAGTCTTGGAACAGAATTGTAAATCTGGGCATCATTGTGTATAACTTGTGTATTTACCTAAAGGACAAATATACTCTTTCTATCATCTAAAGTTTTTTGCTTTCCATGGCCAAATATTTAGTTGTCTTAGGTAATACTACACAATTTCTATTTTTTTTAAATTATCCATACCATATTGTGCAAGCTGACATATAAAAGAAGTGAGAAAATTGTGTCACGCCTTTTTAATGTAGCTCATACAAACTAAGTATTTATCATGACATTTGGCATGAAAAACAGTGACTCGTCTGGTTAGGAATACCAAGGAGGTAAATACAGATGGGGAAAAAATTGAATGATTTGGTAATTAGCACAGTTCACAAAACTTAACCAATTTGGATGGGCTCCAAAAAAAGACAGATGTGAAAAATGTCTCTGCAATGCGTTAGTTTAGTTTGTTTATTGTTTACTCAGGTACAGATGCTGGGAATATTACAAGAATAAGGTTTAAAAAATAATAAAGAACTGTCTTTGAATGAATTATCTTCTCTGTTATAATACAGCCACACTTTCCTTCAAGGCTAAAGAATTAAGTTAGCTTTTCTTCCTCATGCATTTCACTCTGAAAAGCTTTAAAATGGACATCTTACCTGTAGAAGAGTATGATTAGATGAGAAATACTACCATCCAGTTGCAATTTGCTATTTTCACATTTAGATAAGAATTACACACACTGTAACATCTAGAGTCCTAGTATGGTATAGACACCACAGCTGAATTACCTACTACAATGTACAGATGTTATTTGGAAAGTCAAATGTAGACTTTTATTCTCCTTACAATATATTTATACCAATGATAATTAATGTCAGGGGCAGAGACTTTATCACACACTTCATTCTAGTCATTCAGTTACCACTGTCACAACATTCAACAAGGATACAAGTGCTCTTTGTTAATAAATTATTTTTAAAATTACAGAACAGTATAAAAGCTGATTCTAGCAAAAAAACTGCTGACGAGTACTGTAGTTTTAAGAAGTAGCACCCAGAATAGGAAAAACGTTGCTTAAAAATGTTTTCTAATGTGTCTAAAAGAGCTGCCCAAGCATAAAACAGAAAAACAGCCAAGATGGAGTTGTATAGCACCAGTAGTAGTTGTACAGTAGTACTTGCAGAGACAAGTAATCCTTCTGGGTCTCAGAAGAATTACTGTAAGGATTATTGACATGAAGAGAATGTGAAGAGGTAGCTCTTAAAGTATAAGCCATAAATGCAAATTGGTTTTGTCTTGAATGTGCTGCTGCCCATATGAAGCTGAAATATTTGCAAAATAGTAGCTTTATCACATGCTAATGCAGACAGAATACCAGACATCCTAATGCACGAGACCTGCCAGTATTTGACTTTACAGTTCAAATGAAATAGACAGGATTTAAGTGGATTATATCCCAAGTACTTTGTGCATATGGAATACCTTCAAAACCTTCCTAGCATGAAGCCACTTTTAGGCAAAAAATATTCCATTTTACTAGTAAGCCCTGAAAAGTCAATCCATATAAATATATTCAATAATTTATCTTGCCAGACATTTCAAATGCCAACAAATTTAGCATGCACACACTGAAAAGCTTTGTGTTAGTTCTGAATGTTTTAATAAGGGCAAAGTCAGATACTTACAGATGCAATATAAAGCATTTGACATTGTTAAGTAAATCACTGTGTATTATAGATAACTACTACATGTACTCAACCACAACTGTTATAAAAAACAAAACACCAGTGCTCGATCAATAAGTTGAATAACCAGCTGTCTCCCAGTCAGAAGATGAAATACATATCTAACAACAGTATGCATACATTCACTGATGGTCTGATAATTGTTATTTAAAAGGCATGCTGATAGGCTCACTGCCGAATGTTTCACAAAGTTGTTTTGCCTAGACATGTAAATATTCCATGTTTTGCCATGGAATATTTCCATGGGGAAGGCAGTGAATAAACAGAAGTTAATGGGGAAAGAAAAAGGTTAGGTACCTATAACAGTAACATTTTCATAAACATCATTTGCACCTTTGAATCTCCTCTGCCTCACATCCAGCATATGCGTATTCTTCTTCTTCATTATCAAATTATTTCCTCCAACTTATTTGTAGGACAAACACTTATGTTTTTCTGTGACCATAACACTTGATACCCCCACTGAGCAGAGGAGAGATGCCTGGCTGTGTACAGCAGATCATGGTACAGTCGAGCCTATCATGGTCTCTGTGTTTGGTTAGAGAGCTTCCTGACACTTCAAGGCTCAGAGATCTGTATTCTCCTACAGAATACACAAATTGCTAAATGAAAATAAGATCGACAGATTTTTCAAATCTTGCTTACTTAGCTTTTACTTTAACTTTCACATTTAAAATTATGGCAAAATATAACTCTCCAGGAAGGAGGAATGCATAGCAATGTGTACAAGAGTCTCAGATGACTGTACTCTCTACCTGAGTACACTGGAGACTTCAGAAGTTCTCCCTAATCTACCCAGTCATGGGGAGTCACTAACCACATCACACCATTCCAGCAGATATACATCCCTAGAAAACAAAGTACCTCCTTTTGTTGACCAGTTTGAATCAGCAACACAACAACTTTGTTTCCAAGATAAACAAATTCAACAACTATATTAATAGAATTAAATACACAAGTGAAACTTTAAAAATTCACCAAAATCCAAGTGTTAAAATTGTAATGGGTTTCATATTCTATGCCATGATTGAGTAAGATTTTCATAGTAACAATATTTTTAGGTGTCCCAAATAAGGTGGGTATAGAAAGGTGAGAGATATTTCAATACAATACAGACCTCAAGTAAAAACATAATATTATGAAAGTGAGTCATAATCCTCCACAAATATGTGTTTCTGCCACAAAACAAAAGGAGCATGCTCACCCTAAATGTGGCTTAAGAAACTTAAGTAAAATGTAAATTGTCACGTGTTTTACTGAAAAATGACCATGAATTTAAAACTACAGCAGTTTGGAATCCAGAAGGAACCACTAGTAGTTTAAATTATTGTACAGCCATGATGCAAAAGTATGGTATAGAATACTCTTAGTGGAGAAGACTGTATGAAGAGAAAAAGCAGCTTAAACAACTGTAGTTAATTCTTTCTCTGTGTAAGTACAAATCACCAGAGTCACCACCTCATGAAGCAGTTTTGTATCAGTACAGACAGGAAAGGTCATCAGTTTAAAAATCAAAAAAACAACCTCATTAGGAAAAAATTCAAACCTGGAAGTTAGTATGACATCTCTCTATCAATCACCATGCAACCATGTCCATTTAGGTGTCAATACATCTATCACAATTCTGTGCTGCACATGCATTTACAGAAATTTAAATTTGATCATATGCAATGAGAAGAACAGAAAAACAAATATTAAAAGAAATATAAATCATCACACATAAAGAATAAATCAGGGAACAACAAGTTTGAGCAAAGTATTTTTGAGTAGAAAACCAGCTTTTACTCTATCCTGCTGTACAGGCCAAATAAGAAGTTGTCTTGGACCTTGCATAGCTTTTGTGTAGCCAAAAATGAATGGAAACAAAATGCTTTTTTTCCTCATTTTTGTTACACAATTTAAAAAAAATTTAAAAAAGGGCAAAATACTTAAGCCAATGATTTTTTTTATTTTGTCTCTTCCAAAAAATCAGTTACCAATATCTCTATTAGCCTGCTGCAGAGTGATTTAAGTCTATGTCCACAGCTTTGTAATGTAGCAAAGATTAAGGTTTTTTGGCTGCTGGCTTTTTAAGTCAATAAAGACAGACAAATCAAGGCCCCCTCATGGCACGATTCTCATCAGACTAATAGACTGGGTTAAGGAACAGGTTTGAGGCTTCAATGTTCTGATGGAGCAGAGATTAAATCAATTAGGAAAGTGCTAGGATGGGCACGGCAGGAAGTGTTTTTCTGCATTAGCTTCTCCTATCAGTTAACACAGGCAAGCAAGCACACTGAACTGAGTACAAAAGCAGTGCTATGCTGCAGTAACCAAGGGCAAGAAAATAAAACTGAAATTAATTTCAAATTAGCAAAAGAAACCTCCACCAGAACGCCCTAAGTTTTCCTCACTGTTCTAAGCACAAAGTTCCCAGGAAACCTCTTTCTCTCAGTCCTGCTCAATAAAAAAAAGGAGAGTAAGCAAAACATCACTGCAGTGCTAAAGCTATAATACTAAAGCTGCAGTACAAATCTATTAGTAAAGAAGTTAAAATTGAAAATTGCTTATCAGCTTCTGAAAAGCAATGATACATTACCATAACTTCTGGTTATCATTAGTAGTTTTTTACTTGCTTAAAAGGATGACTTTCCAACAGACTTTATTGAACTCTTTTGTATGTACATAGAGGAACTCCTAATAGCAGCATCATATACACAAAAGAAAAACAAGGAAATACATATATAATATATTCATACCATTCTTTTTGAATGGGTAAAAACAATTTATTCTTCTTTATTACCACAAAATTTCTATCTTTTATTTTTCTACATCAAAACCATACTATACATATTATAAGGATGATTTAATAATGCAAATCCAAAACAGTTTGAAAATGTGTGAAGAATACAAAGACGTAAATAATAAATAAGAGAGGACAACCAGTTTTTATTTCCAACAACTGGAGGAAGTCTACAGCAGGCAAACCATTCTTGTGGCATGCTTGCATTGGAAAATTCAGATAATGTAAGAACAAAGACAGTAGTATAGCCCAATGAAGAATTGCATTAAATAGCAATGCAATTACCAAAACTAAAAAAAGTCAAAGAGCATATCCAAAAATACAGGTAAGTCTCAACTATTTTTATTATGCAGCTTCATATGAAACACTGTCTTTGCATATCTGACTTGGAAATTCCCAATTTTTGGCCACACAGTCCAGCAGCCAAAAAGGAGGCACAATCCCATTCAAACATATGCTACATAGTTATGATTCAACATAGACAATTAAATGTTAGGTAGACTGAGAATTAATAATCAGTTTGATTTAATATTGTTCCTGCTGAGTTAGGCAATGATCATAGAATCCTAGAATGGCTTGGGTTGGAAGGGACCATCTAAAGATCATCTAGGTCCAAGCCAACTACCATGGGCAGGGACATCTTTCACTAGATCAGGTCACTCAAAGCCCCATCCAGCCTGGCTTTTAACACTCCCAGAGATGAGGCATCCTCATCACCTCTGGGCAGCCTGTTCCTGCCCCTCACCACCCTCATAGGAAAGAATTTTTTGCCTAATATTTAATCTAAATTTACTCTTTTCCAGCTTAAAGCCATTCCTTCTAGTTCAGACACTACATGCCCTTGTTGAAAAGCCCATCTCCAGCTTTCCTTCAGGTGCTGGAAGGCTGCTATATGATCTCCCCAAAGCCTTTTCTTCTTCAGGTTGAACTACCCCAGACTTGCCTCTCAGGAAGGTAGCTTCAGCCCTCTTATCAACTTTGTGGCCCTCATCTGGACTTATTCCAACAGGTCCACATTTTTCTTGAGTTGGGGGTCCCAGAGCTGGACAGTTTTTCAGGTGGGCTCTCATGACAGCAGAGTGGAGAGCCAGACTCAGCTCCCTTGACCTGCTGGCCAAACTCCTTTTGATGCAACCAGGATGTAGTTCGCTTTCTGGGCTGTAGGTGCACAACTTCAGTTCAATTAGAGTGCTGCTTTTTTTTTTTTTTTTTTTTTTTTTTTTTTTTTAAACAGAGTAAAATGAAGGCATATTTTAAATATTAATAGATATTTAATTTGATCCTTGCATCTGAACTACTCTAGAGAGACAGAGAATTGATTCTGACCACCTGTGACGGGACAACCCTAGATGTAGCTACAGACTGGGGAACAAGAGACTGGAGAGTAGTGCTGTGGAAAGGGTTCTGGGTGTCCTAGCTGAGAGAAAGTTGGATATGAGTCAGCAGTGCCCTGGCAGCCAGGAGGGCCAACTGTGTCCTGGGGTCAATTAAGCAAAATATCACCAGCCAGTCAAGGGAGGGGATTGTCCTGTTTTGCTCTGCATTGGTGCACCTCACCTTGAATAGTGCAATTTTGAGGGCAGACCTCAACACAATCTACAGCTTCCTAAAGAGGGAAATGGGGGGACAGGTACTGATCTCTTCCCTCCGGTAACCACAGATAGGACCTGCATGAAGCTGTGTCAGGGAAGGTTTAGGCTGGATATTAGAAAAAGTTTCTTCACCCAGAGGGTGGTTGGGCACTGGAACAGGCTCTCCAGGCAAGTGGTCACAGCACCAAACCTGAGGGAGCTCAGGAAGTGTTTGAACAATGCTCTCAGGCACATGGTGTGACTCTTAGGGCGGTCCTGTGCAGGCCAGGAGTTGGACTTCAATGATCCTTGTGGGTCACTTCCAACTCAGGATATTCTATGATTTCATGAAAAATCCGACACAGTGGTAGGAACCTGTGTGACAAGAATTATACTAGAATAATATATGTAAGCAAATAAATACCTCTTCCATCAGAAAACTATTAAATGTAGTTGCAATAATATAGATTAGACATTTAAGATATTCCTCCTTTTTCATGTTGGTTTACTTCTTTTGCAGGCTCAGTATGAGTTATTATTAGGTTGTAACCTAAGCCATTTTCATTCAGGATTTTTTTCCTGTCCTATTTAATACTGGTCACAAGAAATGTATTACAAAGCGATCTGGGATGTACTCATAAAGAAAACAATCTAGCTAGATATTGAGACAACAGACAAGAAAAATTTAAAATCTATATAACTTTGTTACTTTATCATATTTCATAGGCCAATTCAAGCATTTTTATGAATAATTCATTTACTGATGACATATAAATACAAAAACTTCAAACATGGAAGATACCAGAACAAAGAATTTCACTGCTTCCTATGTGATGTCTCACTCATTACATAAGCTTCATTTCCCCCCCAGCAGATCCTTCCTAAATTAACTTCCATTAACTGCTATGAGTTAGCACTTTTTCTTCCAAATAGCTCAATGGAAAAAATAATATATAAAATTCTAAAATACCTAATATTTGCATAGAAATACATCAGCACATCAGTGCTTTATCTTCATCTTTCACACTTCATTTGCAACAATATTTAATATTTAAGCTGCTTAGGGAAAAGGCTACTTTTATTCATAGATTCTAAGTGCTTTCTTTACATATACAAAATCTATACGATTAAGATCTTGAATTTGATGTCCCATGTATCCTAATGTTTTAGAAAAGGCAGAAAACAAGGTTGTGTGCTAAATTGAAGCACTCGTTGAAGACTCCATAGGACTATCGATCCCAGAATCTCAGAAACTGGGAGTATCAGCTGAATTTTTAGAAATATTTTTACATTCCTATATTTCACTTCCAGCTCTGGGGTTCCCAGCGTAAGAAGAACAGGGACTTGTTGGAGGAAGTCCAGAGGAGAGCCATGAAAATGAAGTAGTCGTCTCCTGTGGAATCAGGTTGAGACAGTTTTTCAGCCTGGAGAAGGCTCTGGGGAGGCTTTTAGCAGCCTTCCAGTACCTAAAAAGGGCTTACAAGACAGCTGGAGAGGGGCTTTTTACAGGGACTTGTAGTGGTGAACAAGGGAGAATGGCTTTGAACTGTCAGAGGGTTGGTTCATACTAGATGTAAGAAAGAAATTTTTTACTTTTGGAGTGCTGAGTCACATACAATCTGTTCCAAAGAGGTTTCCCAGAAAAGTCATGGATGTCCCTCCCGTCCTTGGAAGTGTTGAAGGCCAGGTTGGATGGAGTTTTAAGCAATCTGGTCTAAAGGGAAGTGTCCCTGCCCATGCTGGGTGTGGCAGGGTTGGAACTACATCATCTTTACAGGTTGCTTCCAAATCAAACTATTATGTGATTTAAAAAAAAAAGAAAAATAAGGACACCCTTATTATGATACAAAGTGGCTGCTGTTCCTGTATTAAGACTGGAGGCTTTTTTTTATTCAGGTGTCTAGAATTACACATCTTAAGTTAGAAGTCCAACACTACCTTGGCTTCATATCTCTTTTGCAGAACATGAAATTTTCTTGTAAGATACACAATTTTCCTATCTGGGGCAAGGGCAAGAATTTCAAGTGGAAGGACAAGAATTACAAGAAAGGCAACTGTGATGGTACCGCACAATAATCCAACCTTCAAATTCTTATTTCAATAATTTATTTAGTGACAGCCTATTTAAAATATGCATGTAAGCACTAGACTTCCTCTTCATGTTCTCTTTTTTCCCCTTTCCTCTCTCTTTACTACTCAGTCTATAATTATTTTCAGTTCTATTCAACAGTTTCAGCAGAGATAGAATGGCCCCATTTTAACCTGACATACAGATCAATTGTCAGAATATACTCAGGGATATAGCAAATGTAGGTGAGAAGGGACTTGATCCCAAGCATATGCTGTAACCATTAACATAGCACTCTTCCTCTCTCATGCATTTTCAGATCACACTTCTCAAGATGAAACCTGGAAGTCAGCACAGGCAAAGCAACACTCTACATACACATAGATGAACTGCATAAAGATGTGAAACTCCTAAGCCAGTTACTGGCAGCTCCACTTCCAGGATGTCTCTAATGCAATTTAAAGTGTTTTAGTACATACAAGTTTTAGAAGCCACCAGGATTAGGCAAAATGTCATGAGATTTAGTGAGGATCAAATTAAAATGCATATACCTAAACTCCAACTCCCTTTTTGGATGAGTCCTAAGTCTTCCACTCCTTTTATACCGACAACTGAAAGAGATTCAGGCTGGGAACTTGAAAATATAGTGCTACTGTCCACCACAGCCTACATGAAACTACTGCCACAGGAAACCTCCCTGCCAATCCAACCCAATCCAATCCAATCCAAAACTGAGTTGTGGGAGATTCTCTGGGTACAAGAACCTAAGAAACTTTGAAGGAGGGGGATGGGGAAGAATGAAAGCCCACAAAAAATAAACTACAAACCCAAACACCATGATGAGAAGATTTTAGACCTTCCTGTTGGTATTAGAGAGTTTTTATTCCCACAATTTCTTTTGCAAGAAGTAGAACCTTTTTCTTTATTTTAAAGCACAGATATGGTTTAAGACAAGCCTCTTTAGGAGTTCATGATGTAGACACTTGATGCAAACCCTTGATGCAAATCCTTGATTCAAACCCTGGATTGCTCAGTTGAAGGATTGCTGAATATTTTGTGGCAGTAAATGTCAAAATGTACAGCTAATGTATCTGTGCACATATGTTGCATACATGTTGAAATAAAGGCATTCATATTTTGTTCTGCATATGAACTGTGATAAAGTTATGCTCAGGTCCCAGCATTTCTACTGCAGAAACATATCACAATAAGAATTTCACTCCATTCCATTCCATTCTATTCCATTCCATTCCATTCCATTCCATTCCATTCCATTCCATTCCATTCCATTCCATTCCTCATGTTTATTGACTTCAGCTTTTCTTCCATCCCACTACTGAAGAGAAATGAAGGGGGAGGAAGAGACCTTGGAGTCCCCAAAAAAACTTTAAAAGAGAGCAGTGAGATATGTTACAATAACTTTGCATACTATGCAAATAGGAAACATGGAGAGAGATGCTTTAGTGGCATTCTATCAACTCTGCAAGATCTTAAAATGCAGAAAACTGTAAATATTCTCTGTGATGTTTCAATCAATTAGGCTATGTTTTATGTCCCTAAAAATGAAGTAAAAGTCATACCTATTGCTTTCAAAGCCACCAATCAAACAAATATGATTGGAAAATATAGTAAAAGAAGTCCCACCTAGTTGGATCCCAGCAAAAGGATCTTCTCCATGTCTCTGTACACTAAATTACATATATGTTTTACCTTTCACTTCTAATAGGCTATTCAAAAGACATGACAGCTGGGCCAGGAAAGAGGAGCACCTTCATTTTGAGTTACAAGTAAAATATCTAATCAAAATAATTTCAAAATGAAAATGTATTTCTTCTCTTTCTGGAAAATTATATGTCATTTCAATTATGCAGTAAATCACTTTTCAAAAATCAAAGTGATAAGATTTTTAAGCTTATTTCATTTGGGGGATTTGGGGATTTTTGATGCAGGGGGGAATTACTGTTCCTTAACATTTTAGAGATGTCCTCACCCCTGACACACTTTGCCGTCTGAAAGTTGGCAACAGCTTCCTGTATTCTCACTGCAGTCCATCTGTTGAAAGAGATCCAGTAAGTGTTTAAGATATACTTTGCTGCAGGTACTAGTTGTCTCTACATACACAGTCTAGAGGAGAAAAGGGCATCACTGAAGATGAACAAAATTAATTCTCATGTCTTTTGACATGAAAGTTCATTTCAGAAAATACAGAACACGTTGAAAATAACAGTGCTACCAATGGGAAATAAAAGCAGAGAAAGCTGTGAGATTTAAGCCTGCGCCATATGTCCTCCACTGTCTTGTGCACCCACTTGAAAACAAACACTTTAAGCACAGCCTCTAGAAATCTGAGTCCCCAGTGCCAGTGACTGGCGTTATGGCCATTTTATTTACTGTCTCTGGCTTTTTTTGCATCTCTGTCTCTCACATTCTGTAACACTTTCCAATGAAATATGAAGTATTTATTGGTGAACTTGAAGAGATTTAAAGCCCTGCAGAGGCAGATAATTTAAGATCTTACTATACATCAGTGGGTTTTGTACAGTTTTATCAATTTCTGTAAAAGCAGCACAGAGAGTTATAATCACAGGACTACTTGGGTCAAACTGAACAGCAATACATCCAGCTATTTTCCTCAGAAGATAAACAGAGGGAAAGTATTAAAGAAATAGTCTACAAGAAACTGGAAACTTCTTAAAGGAAAGAAAAAGAGACAATTCTTTTATAAAAGTAGTCCTAAAAGGCTGAAAAAATTTTTGTACAACATTACTTCCCATTTATCAAGGAACAAGCAATGTTTTCAAAAGCCATGGAGTTTCTCCAAACTTGAACGGCAATGAATGAAAAGGAAAATTTTCTCCATTCTTTTCAGCAAGAACAAAATACAGAATTGCTACTAGATTGCCAGCCTTTAAAACTGATTGTGTACTGTTGGTTTTACTTAACTTTTTTATTAAAAGCATACCTTCAGTAGTCCACATAAGAATTTGGTAATAAAGTTGAAATGTTGAAACAGTCAATTACTTCAGAAACTGCAATACAAATTTTTTTAAAAATTAATTTTTATTTTAAAACCGTCTGTTCTTCTCCCTTTTTTTTTTAAATTAGTAGTAGTATAATAATTTTTTTTTTCATTCTCCTATTCAAAGTTTGGTTTAGTTAAACTATGCGGGAAATAATTAAGTCAGACAAGGATGGTTTGAGAGAAAAGGAGAAAAGACAAAGATAAGCTACAAGGGACATTGGAAGAACTAAGACCTGTTAGCTCCACATTTTTTTCCATTTTGCTTTAGATCTTTAGAGAGCATTAGAAGGCATTGCACCAGATCAGGACTCAGTGTTCATCTAGTCTCAGTTTTAAACTTCTATAACTAATTTGCCCACCTTCTACTTTCAGCTATGTTGAGTTGCAGCTTGCCTACTTCCTATTTGTCCAGGGTGCCATTTTTTGTTACACCATTTACTTAGAAATACTTTCAAAACCCATTCTGAGGTTCCAAAGTAGTTTGAATTTTTGTTTGTGTATAATATGATTTCAAAACTGTATTTTTTCTGGTACTTATGAAACACCTGCAGGCCCAAAACATGAAGTATGAAATATTTACCATGCAATGTGAGTTTACTCTCCAGAAGTAGTAATTTCTGTTGATCAGCCAAGGATGGGAAGCATACAAGGATGGGAGTTGTGAAGGTGACAAAACCTACTTGCTACTTCAAGCCCGCATGTGCAGCAGTATAACACTGGCATTCTTAGGGATGTTTTTTCAGCTAAGGGATGTTTTTTCAGCTAAAAACCTCTGTGAAAGGTACAGTGAAGCCTGGCTCCTTACATTAGCTTAGACGTGAATGGCAAAACAGAACTGGCTGTTGATACTGTTCCCACTTCTATAACTGCTTTTAGGAGAAAACTACTTGTAGGAATTCCTACCTGAATATAGTTTTTTAGAAAAAAAGTAACTACAGAACCTTACATGCTCTCTGCTCTGTACAACCCTTTTATTTTACAAAAATAGATGGTTTTGCCAAAATCCATACCTCTTCCAGTCATCAGCTGCTCGACTGAAGCAAATGAGCACATAGCCCATGACATTGTCAGTAACAAAGCTGTTTCCTCCAGATGCAGGACTTTCATTGATGCTGTGATGTGGTCAGTGGGAAAGACTTGAATCTCTCTGCAACTACAAAATTCCTGCCTTTTCCCTTCACATCCCATCTCTTCCAATTTTAGTGGCCAGTGTCAACTGTAGGAATCCCTTCATTAGATCAACAATTACTATGAACTTGTGGATGTTCAGATTCAAGTTTTCTCTGTGATCAGACTACTTTTCAAAAAACAGTTATAAATTTAATTATTGCAGTTGCTTTTTGAATGTTAGCATACATGAGGATTACAAAACATGAAATTTTGCTTCTTTATAGATTCATGGAGTAAAGCACTATGTCAGTTGTTTTTCTTGTTTTTGGGAGCTGTGGAAGCACAGAGGAGAGAATGGCAAACCACAGCAAGATCTAAAGCAGTTATGAAATATTTATCTTTCTTGTGTTATACATTAGAACAACTAGGTCTGACTGATGTATAATGTATTTAATCCCACCAAACTAAGATAATATCCAAAGATTTTGGAACAAAGCAACATAGAACACGGAACATAAGGTGAAATGCTGTGCATTGCTTCATTTAATTTGTAAGTTTGCATTTCTGTCCCTCCCACCACCAAAGACAATAGACACATTAAAAAAGAGGGGAAGAATCCACTGCCAGTGTCAGCATCCTAGGGCTTTTTCCTCCCTGCCCTCCAGCAAGACCCCGTGAGAGCAGCAGGCTGGGAGCCTGCTCTGCGCATGATTCCTGGACCACTGCCGTTGCCTTGCCAACGCAAAGAGAGAACTCAGGGCTTACATCAGGCATTTCAATGCAGTGACCCACTTACTGTCTGTCAACAAATTCACTGGGACAATAGTGAGTGTAACACATTACAGAGATTAAATCCCAGGGACTGAACTACAAAGATGTCTGGAAAAAAATCTTTGTCCGTTTGAAAAGCCGGAACACTATAAACAGAGTTAACAGTAATATGTTTTAATCCTCCCATGTATTTGTTGCTTTAAAGGAGCAATTTCTACCATGATAACCTGTATTCATTATTTGTGTATTTATTTTTTTAACTAGGTTCACAAAACCAAGTAAATATTGCCATAAGAGTAATGAGAATGAAATAGCTTTTGTGTACTGCATTCTTGGCTAGAGCTGAGCAGTATTAAGACCTGAAAACCTTCTTTCAAGCTATAAGAATGCAATGGTTAATTTAGAATATATTTGTACAGATGGCTATCGTAGGAGCAAATCATTACAAAAACCCCCACAAGTGGTTTCTGCAAGACAGTTAGATCATGGATTTATATTTAAAAATTAACTATGTGCAGTCTAGTTGCAGGTTTCCCATTCAGTTCTTCCCTTTACAAATATATTATTGCAGGCATGTTCAAATTCTTCCCCCTTCCTTCAATTCCCAGTTTCCTTCTGTTCTTTTCATTCTCTGCAAATAGATTATTCAAACATAAATAATTTGCTTTAAAAAGGCTGGCAACTACCAAGAGAACTAAATATACATAATGACACAATACCAAATGCAAAAAATGTATGTTTAATACATGTTTACCTCCATTCTTCAGTTTCTTAGCAATATTACCCTGTCACTTTAAATGAAAGTCAGCAAGTTTTTTTTTAAATGCATGTGTCACCAGTTACCAAATGGAATTATCTGAGGAACCCATGCAGTGAGCAAAAAATAGCTGCAGCCTTCTGCAGTATCTGTAGAAAAGGTTATTTTTTAATCCAATGAAGGTTTATTTATATGTTTACTCTTAATGTTTTGTATATTTCTATTAGTTGTCTGCCTATATGAACCCATATTTCAGCAATTAGATATTACCAAAATTCTTGGTTTGGATTGTTTCTCCATCACTTACCTCCAACAGAAATACCTTTCTAATTAACACCTAAGAGTGGGTCTTGCTTCACATCCTGAAACTGATATTTCCAAACCTTTGTGGCTTGCAGACTCCCATAGTTTCTGTATGACATTTTTAAAATATTATTTTC
Organism: Onychostruthus taczanowskii; assembly: GCF_017590055.1. Taxonomy (NCBI): domain Eukaryota; kingdom Metazoa; phylum Chordata; class Aves; order Passeriformes; family Passeridae; genus Onychostruthus; species Onychostruthus taczanowskii. The sequence continues at coordinate 12,360,917 of NW_024498351.1, forward strand.
AGGAGGTGTGGGGGAAGGCAAATGTTCCTTATGCCTGCATGAGATTACTGATACCAGACAAACTTAAAGGTGAAAACTTTATTCTAAAAAAAAAGTCAGCATCAGTGAGTGGTGAGAATTGCAATTCTAGATTGTATATAATATCCCTGCAGTATTGTCTAATAGTTTGGCTAGTTTGGAGATATGGGGAACCACACATCACCCTTTTTCTTCCAGTCACCTTCCCCATGCACATTCTTTATATTCCACACTACTGATCACTCAGTCCTTCCTCTAGGCTCTTCCAGCTTTGTCTCTTTCCACAAAATTAAATCCCAAATTTCTCATCTCTTTAAAAGGCTCCCTAGGCCCATGCCCCTATGCCATGCAAAAGGAACAGAGGGACTCTCCTTTCTATCTCCCGGGAGGGTTATCTTTGTTCATAATCTTGTCTTATTCCATACACAGTCTAATTAATGTCTGCATTTGCTGTTCAAAATATCAGAATATTATAAAACCACATAAGTTAAATTCTTTAAACAATACATATTTTATCAAATCCATAAACTCTCATTCTTCACAGATACTACATACCAGTAATAGAAATACACAGCTGTGTTGATTTTCTTGTTCCACTCCTTTCACTTCTTCCTTACACTTGACTTCTCTCATATGTAGTAGCTTGCATTATTATGCCAATATTTTCTAAAGTAAAACACTGTTTGTATTTAGTAATTTTCCAAAATCAATTATTAAGGATGCATTTGGCTATGCATGGTGTCCCTCCAGGCTGCAATCTCTAAAGTTACAGCCAAAATATCTCACACTATTCCAAAGAGTGAAGTTAAAGGAAAATAAATTAATTTTCCCTTGGGGGTGGGAAATCCAGCAAGCTTTTCTTTGAATAACTTTAAGATTTCTTTTAGGATTTACAGGAGGGACTTGAAAATGGCAATGGGACAGGCACACTCTCAGATATGTGCTCTTTGAAGCATTCCTAAAAATTCCTTCAGACTTGCTCCATGAAATTTGTGATACACACACATACACTCAGAGATTCGCTGTGTCTGTAGAACAAATGCTGTCAGGGATACAGTCCAGGTCTGCTGGGCCATAGCACAGCTTCTCCTGTATCTCTGCAAACCAGGAGAAAGAATCATCTTGAACTGACTGTATCTTATGGAAACCTATGGTGCCCTTGTGAAGAGGGAATATCTGCTGGTTTACTGAATGCTCTCCAAGATTTCCAAAACCTTGAAACTCCATAAGAATTCTTACAGCCCAGTCTGCTCTTCTTGATTGCAGGACACTTTAACCTTCCAGTTCACCTCTGCTCCCCACACCAAGTAATCTGTTTTGCCTCTGCCAGTGACTGAAAGTACCTAGGTTTCTCCTCAACACATCCTTAAATGAGAGTCATTGTACAGAATGATTTCAACATTCTTGCCTCTCTGAAAGTGAAGCTTTCCAAATGCTGCCAATTCAAATTGGGAGAAAGTACTACTTCAGCTTTCTCTTCTCTTTTCAAACCACATCTGCAAGGGAAAAATCAGACTCTACTGTATGCTGTTAGGTAGTCCTCCCTTCCATAAATTTGACCTTTTTTCCTAGCTATCAGCTTAGGGAAATCTCCCAGCAGATCTCAGTCCAGTGCCCCTCATCTCCATGAGAAACAACTGCAAAATACATTTCCCAAAGCCAAAGACTGAGAGCAGCAAAAAAGAGAGAATTCAATCTTTTGTACTAGAGGAACATTCTATGATTCATTGCACATGTTGCACAGAGCTTTTGGCAAGTATCACTAGAGAGAAGCGTTAGCAGTGGACTATGCTAAAGCTGCTGCTCAAAGTAAAGCGATGTTTTTATATATTTTTTTAAATAAAATTAGTGTGCACACCCTATGCAGCACTGCAACCTAGATGGTGATACTAGATAGCCAGAGAACCATGACTGTGAGAATGATGAACTCCCAGGTGACCCTGAAATGCTGCAGGATATGCTCCTCCAGCTAGATCCCTGCAAATCTAAGGAGTCTGATGGGATTCATTCCAGAATCCCAGCAGAGCTGGCTGATGTCTTCACAAAACCTCTCTGGATGATTTTGAGTAGTCTTGGGGAATCCAGAAAGGTCCCAGCTGACTGGAAACTGGCAAACTTTGTCCCACTTTTCAAGAAGGGAGAGAAAGGAGACCCCACTACAGGCCTGTCAGTCTCACTTCAGTGCCTGGTAAAGTTATGGAGAGGACTAGTCTGAGAGATATTGAAAAACACCTGAAAGAAAACACAGTCCTCAGTCACAGCCAGCACAGCTGGCTTCAAGAGAGGAAAGTCCTGTTTATCAAACCTTATTTCTTTTTATGACAAGGTAACCCACCAGTTGATGAAGGGAAGCCAGCTAATGTGATCTATTTGGATTTCAGTAAGGCTTTAGATACTGTCTCTCACAGGACCCTTCTGGACCAAAAAGTCCAGCACACAGCTGGATAAACACATCCTGTGATTGGTGAGCAGCTGGCTCACAGATCAGGCACAAAGGGTTACAGTGAGTGGGGGACATCACACTGGGGACCTATCACTAGTGGGGCTCTGCAGGGCTCCATCCTCAGCCCTGTGCTCTTCAACATCTTCATAAATGACTTGGAGGCAGAAGGGATACTAAGCAAGTTCACAGATTATAGAAAACTGGGAGGAGCTGTTGGTTCCCTTAAAGGCAGGGAGGTCCTGCAAAGAGGCCTTGATAAAGTAGAAGACTGGGCAATCACCAGCCACAGGAAGTTCAACAAGGGAAAAATGACAGATTGTGCACCTGGGATGAGGCAGCCCTGTATGCACAGTACAGCCTGGGGAATGAGACACTGGAAAGCAGCAATGTGGAAAGGAAACAAGAGGTCTTGGCTGACAACAAGCTGAATCTGACTTATTGTGCCCTGGCAGCCAAGAGGGCCAAGCATGTCCTGGGCTGCATCAGGCACAGCATCGCCCATTGGGAACTGGAACAGGATCCCCAGGTAAGTGGTCACAGCACCAAACATGCCAGTGTTCAGGAAACATTTGGTCAATGCTTTCAAGCACATGGTGTGACTCCTGGGGCTGTCCTGTGCAGGGAGATGAGTTGGACTTGATGATCCTTGAGAGTCCCTTCCAACTCAGCTCATTCTATGATTCTGTGATAGAGGGATAAGAGTTTACGGGAATTCTGCAGCCAGGAGCAAGCACAGCATTTTCTGTCTGTTTGCTTCTGTTGCCTGGGGGAATTGTTACAGTTCTTGAAGCTTCCTCTCTGGCTAAAGTCTCAGTGCCAATGCCGCCTCCGACAGCTTTGCACGGATCCAATGTACCTGCTACAGAAATTCCTTCTAGCTGAAAAGTGATTTTGGTTTTCTTCCCTCAGCTTCCCGCTTCAAGTAGGAGGAGTAAAATATTATGTAGGTATGATATCATATTCCCTAAACACAGAATAAAAGATGAAGACCCTCCTGTCCTAACTACTCCCCTCTGTACATTAAACCCTTGCAACCTGTGCAGTTAGCTAATTTGCCAGCCATTGGCAATTCCAGCAGCTATCCACCCTCTCACTCCAAATAAGACCAGACAGTCCTGTCTGTGACCCATCAGATGTACTCCACTATCCAGCTCCTGCCAGTGCAGATCTTCACCTAACACTACATACTAAGTCTCTACTCACCTACTGCACTCTACGGCACTCCTAGATACAGAAACTGTAATTACACATCCTTAGTAGCCCTGTTATTATTTGCTTTAGGAGCAAGGAAATTCCTTATTAAAATGAAAGGGACTGCTAAAGGACAGCTAGCCTTACTGTCATAAAACAGTTAACTGCATAGGACTACATTAATTGCCATCAGCTGTAAACAAGGCCCGAATTGAAAATCAGGCCTTCTCGTGACACTTAAGTTTGGGGCCTTTTTTTGCCTTGTGTGTAGGTGTTTGTGTTTTGTTTGTTTTCTTTTTTGGTTTTTTTAACAGGTCTTCTATTGTTTCACTTTTTTATTTCAGTTTCAGAGCTTTCAGGAGGCATCCACTTCACATTTTCAAGATGTCTCTTTTTTAATGACATTAGGACTGATCTTTTCACTTAATCATTATCACTTAGTCCTTGGAGATTTTGAAAATCTAAGCAGATGTGGCACACAACTTCAGGCAACAGACACTGTATGTGCTGCATAACTGTTCAAAATTCCTTCATGCTGAAAGTCCTCTTCATTCTCTTGTTCTTTCATTCTCCAGTGGTAATGAATATTGGTAATCATTCATTTCTTCCAGACTAGTTCACCCTCAGATCTACCTGGCTTTGCTGAACAGTGGAGCATGAGAAAACTGCAATCAATCACTTTCCGTTTTCCTCTTTTCTGATTTCTCTTGGTGAGGAATAAAAACACACAACTGTGCTCTACCCTGCTGCTAGCACAGGAAACTTTATGGGTCTGTTTTGCTTCATGATGTGAATGATGGCCCAACGCCTGCTGCACAGCAAAAGTAAAAATTCTAAAAAATGCTTCTTTTTTTTTCTCAAAATATACTCTTGAAAGTCTCATCATTACAGGAATTTGTTTCATAGAACTGAGAAAACCAAACAATTTTTCAAAACATTACATACTTTGCTCTTCTAACAACTACAGAGTAGTTATATTAAAAAAATAAAATAGTTATTGAACACTAGTACAACCTACGATGACTATAAGCCCCAGATTGCAGACCCAAATTACATTAATTTCCTAATCTTTTGGTACCACTTCACCTGCCTCTAATGGGGACTCAAAAAAGCACTGTTTCATGATAAACCAAACCACTACAAATGCACTGCCTTTTCCACCAGTATATCTCTCCCCCACAAATAGCAGTGTTTACCTATGGGCAATAAGATTTCTATATATTTATTCTAGTCAGAGCTAATTTTCTTCAGCTGACATGGGCTGTGTTTTGGATTTGTGCTGACGACAGGGTAGATAATGTGGAGATGTTTTTGTTTTTGCTGAGCAGGTGTTGCACAGACCCTAGGCCTTTTCTGCTTTTCATAGTGCCACGGTGGGGAGGAAAGGGGGGATGAATGGGAGGATGGGGGGGGACATAGCCAGGACAGGTGACCCAAACTGACCAAAGGGATATTCCAGACCATGTGGCATCATGCTCAGTATGTAAAATAGGGAAAATAAAGGAAGGGAGGGATGTTTGGAATTATGGTGTTTGTCTTAGTCACCACTATGCATGTTCTCCTGAACAAGCTGATGGCTCCTGATGACCGAACCCCTGCCTGCCCATGGGGAATAGTGAATTAATTTCTTGTTTTGTTTTCCTTGTGTACATGCCTTTTGCTTTCCCTATTAAACTGTATTCATCTCAACCCACAAGTTCTCTGGTTTTTACTTTCCCTGATCCCACAGGTGGGGAAGTGAGTGAAGAGCAGTGTGGAGCTTGGCTGCTGGCTGGGTTAAAACACAACAGCATGTCACAATATAAAGAAAGCACTACACTTGTTAACAGAAATTTAAAAAAAAAAAACAACAAACTTCAAACTTCTTAAGAAACTGATATAAAATTAGACAGAATTATGAAGAGAAAGATATTTTTTCTAAAATGTTTGAATTCATAAATGTATTTTCATAGGTTAGAATCAAATTTGTAAAAACTTAATGCAAATCTTTCTTTTTGAATACTTCATGTTTGGAAAAAAAAGACTGGAAGCAATTGGAAATATGCTTCCATGGACTGAGGTAGTATTATCATTAATCCTCTCCAGCAAGCTAACAGTACTACTACAATTTCTGATTGAATGTTGAAGACAAAGTTCCATCCACTTCTTCCCAACCTACAAATTAGACAGTCTATACTTCAAAAAACTTTATATTCTACACTTCATCTGCTTAAATTGCAATAAGTCCTTTCTGCCTACTTTTATATATCTAGAGAAGCCTGTAATAGTTTGACATTGCTTTCAGTCATTCTAAATGCAACATTTGTTGTCTGAGGGCAGAACTGCTCTTCAATGTTATTCAACGATTCAACGCATTAGTGGCAAACACTAGGTCCATCATGTGCTTTGACATTAAAACTAAAATAGCAAAGGCTGAGAAATACTCATATTTATCACAGAAAAAAAAAAAAAAAGAAAGAAAAGAAAAAAAAGAAAACCAACCAACCTTTCAAATTCTTTGCAAGCAAGTAAATTAAAACAAGGATAGGGGCCCATGCATGCCAAAAGTGTCACCAGCATTGTCAGAGCCTCCACATAATCCGTATGTTATTGATGAAATATACAATAAATGTAATTTTAAAGATAATATTTTTATTGAAGCCAGTAAGGCCAGAAATTTGCTTTTGTAATGAAACTGCTGAGATTTGTTCATATCACAAAATTTTTGGAGCTAAAAAGGCGTTTAAAGAGGACTTCAAACTTGCAACAAAGTGAGGGATGCAGAAGACTGGTTATTTCTACAACTAATTTAATTGTACATCTTTTTAACAGACAGCAGTTTTAAAGAAGGGGTTATAAACAAAATTTAAACAAGATAGCTTGAATAGCAGACAAATCTTGTTGTAACAGTGTAGAGGTCCCCACAGTGCATTCTTCCCACTGAGACAATTTAGATGGTGGTGGTTACAATTTTGGGGAGAGACTGGATGTGACGTAATGGAACAACATCACATGCATGTGCAGGAAGATGCTCAGAGGCTCTCTTTGCATGGGCTATATACCAAATCTATTCAAAGAAAGCAGCCACATTTAAGAAATAGTATTTTGAGTATATTTCTGTTAAGAGTTAGGCCTTTTAATTTTCAGCCTGGAATTTTCTTCGTATTTGGGTTTATACTCCATCATATGCTGATGAAACAAAGTCTGTATTTTTTGCTGCCGAAGACAGAACAAATTTTGTCATCATTTCAATAACTGAAAATGTTGCAATCACCTTCCTAAAGAAAAATAGCCATTCATCAGAAGAAAATGCATCTTTTTTAAAACAAACAAGCAAACACAGGCTAATTTGCCTCTGTTGGGTACCACTTCTGTAAAATGAGTTTAAAAAGACACTAGTGACTAATGGAGATATATCCATTCTGAACTTTCCATATCACATATTAGAATCACTAAGAAAGTCAGGTTTTTTGAAGGGAATGAAGTTAACAACTTTCTGAACTGTTCCTTCCTTTGGCATGCTGTACCGACATCCACCATATGTATATTGCAGCACTCTGACTTGGATTATGTCTCAGTTAAAAATCAAAGGTCTGTCACTCTTCATTTTAACAACACATATGCCATATGTACAATGAATGCAACTCCTTCATTTTTGTTCATTTAAATAAAATGTTTGATTAGGAATTAAGGTGGGACAGGAAAGAATCTTTAATTACACTGCATTTCACCCTTATAGCAAAGAACATCAAATGCCTGCAATTTATTTATTTACAAATTAGTAAGTATTCCTTAGCATACTTCACCTTGCTTTAATATCTAGATGACTCAACTGAGATTGCATTGTAGAATTGTAAATACTACCACCGATTAAAGTGTTAAACAAGTCAGAATGAGTGGAAGAAAAGTATATTTATGTCCCTATATTGCTTTGCACAAATGGGAAATCAAGACACAGTGAACTACAGTGAGATTTTTCAGGGTTGCAAATAATTTTGTAGTAATTTCTGCAAATCAAACTGGAAAATGTAAATTATACAAATAACATGTTTCAAATATTTCATATTTCAGTCCAGTATCTTACATGATGTCCCAGTAATTTCACAAAACATTGTCTCTAAAGGAGTAACTTATGAATTACTGGATGAAACAAGAGCTTACTTTTTAATCCAGTAACATAACTTTTAATACCTTCACTATTTCATAACAATTTCATTCCTCAGAATTACCAAGTATGATGGAAATTATTGCTATGACATATTTTCTTATAATTGTGTGCTCTTACTGAGAATTATAAAATCATAGAATATCCAGAGCTGGAAAGGACCACAAGGATCATTAAAGTCCAACTTCTGTCCCCAAGATTCACACCATGTACCAGAGAGCATTGTCCAAATGCCTTTTGAAGTGTGTCAACCTTTGTGCTGTGACCACTTCCCTGGGGAGCCTGTTCCAGTACCCAACCCCCCTGGGGGAAAAGAACCTTTACTTAATATCTCCATACAAAGGTTTGTACCTACGGATGAGGCAAACTGCTGAAACTACCCAGAGATCTTTGATTTGATTTTTGAAGGTTTTTCCCATTATCCCATTTGTTGAAAGGCAGTTGTTGGTGTTTTCTTAAGTTAGTACACTAAAGAGATTTCTTTGGCAACCAGTTCATCCAAGTTAAGTGTTCTGCCTCGTGGAGCCAGGAACACAGAGTATATTCATTAAGAAATTTATTTCATTTTCTCTAGAGGTTTACTTTCACTCACATTAACATTTTCATGCTTCTGTTGCAGGAGTTTCATAACCCAGTTCCACAAACAGAAAACTATCATCTCAGTACTGCTTTCTTTAAATGTTAAAATAGATTAAGATGAGTTGGGACAGTTCACTGATATAAATATAATTATATTCATTTTGGCTGCATGCTCCACCTCTCATTTATAAAAACTGAGACAATCTCACAAGTATGTATTGAATACAAAGCAGCCAACTTTTTGTTTTCAGTGTCCATTACCATTACAGTTGCAAGTATTCTGGCTAACCACCCATCCTATTACTCAAATATAACAAAAAAATGAACAAACCCACTTTTTTTTTTTCTGTGAGGAATACAGCTCAATGATCTAATTTTTTTCCTCCTATGTCCTTTCAAAAAAAAAAAAAAAAAAAAACCAAAAAAAACCAAACAAACTTAAAACACTTTTAATTGTGTGATTTTTGAAATTTATTTTCTCTCAAATCTAATTAGAAAGCTCAAAAATAGCATGGTATTATTACTTACTTTACCATCATTAGGTGGCAATTAAAGTTGTAAGATAGCAACTGGGAGATTTTTCTAGAGGTTTTTTGTTTTTTTTTTTTTTTTTTTGTATTAATAGGTACTGAAAGACTGTGTATTAAATACAAAACCATTAAAATATACAGCATTCCCAGTCTTGATAAAATATTATGTGTTTGTTAGCTGGACTTAGAATTTAGTATTTTGATGGCCACAAACTATATAGATTAATCAAATCAGTTGTGGTCTTCAGCACACTAACTGCACAAAAAGGTGGCTACTGTCAGGAATAGAAATGTAAGATAAACTAAAGAGAAGGAAAATAAATAGCAAATAAGCATGGAGAATGATGTTCTGGGTTAAAGAAGTTGAACTGAAAAACTTTGAACCAATGTCAGAAGGCCAGAGAATACCAGGGTACACCTTTAGCTGTCAGGCCCACAGAATTCTTTATTCTTCTACAGAAGAGGGTGGGTTCCATTCATTTTTAAGTTGTGCAGCTCCCCAACATGGAGGCGTAGGAGGGAAATTGAGATAACAAGCTAAAAGCCAGTAAGTGTTTCAGCAGATGATAGCTCAGAATAAATGAAAGCATAGCTGGTAGCAACAAAATGAAAGAGGCTTGCACTTGTACACTACCCTGATACAGAGGAGCCTAAGACACTTCATTTAAAATCCTTTTTCCTACATATTTGTCCTTAAATACGAATAGTATCAAAATAGCAGAAAACAATATTCTAAATTTTAAAGAAACTGTCCTCAGGAGTTTTGTTTTTCAGTATGAAAAACCTCCAGAATCACTGACTGCTGAGGAGTTTTCTTTAATAATATGGCTATTATTACTTTGAATATTCATACCTATTTTTGAACTTCCATGTACTGCTAATAAGCAGTATCTGCTGAATACATCTGTGGGCTGAGTAACTGAAATACAGAGCACTTATTAATTACACCACTGCCATTGAGGATGTAAAAAGACTTAACTGAAACCATCTTCATAAGATACCTTAAAAAATTTCCAAAATGTTAGCCCTTAGGGCTGGTGTTTGCCCTCTACATATATGTAAAATCCCAATTCTCCCTCTTTTGAATACTTTACATTTACAATAGCTTTGTTAGATTATGTAAGAAATACAGGACTGGATAACACAAATATTAATATTTTGTTCACTAAAGTAATGAAATTGTATACTGACAGGAGTATTTGTCAAACATTATGTCATAGAGAAACCTAGTTTCAGTTCTAATGCAAACGATTGCCTATTATGAAATGAGAGCACACTGAATTAGTCATTTCCATTAAATCTATGAAGTAGAATTGCCTAGCAACCAAGAAAATTAATTCAGAGATTAAAATAAACACTGTGACACTGACTGAGCAACTGCTATTCTACCTCAATAACCGTAAAGACACTAAGAAAAGAGGTGTTTTCTTAATTCTTTTTAACAAAGGTAAAACAAACAATTTCATAAAATGAGTCATAATGGACAAAGAATAGAAACAAAGAGTCAAAGCAACTGCACACAACAAATGCAAATAATTACCCTATTTTTACATAACATCATTAAAATTTTTAAAATTGAAAGTTTTTCCTATTCTGACAATGGTGAATGAATTGTTGTGGAAGCTTTAACATGTTTTCCCACTTACAAAGGAGAGATTTGTTTCATTATATTCATCCCATGCAAATGTTCTACATTTTAGTACTTACTAGTTTAATTACAGAATTATTACAGAATTATTCTTATTACAGAATTTATGACTATGCTTACCTGAAAAAAATCTGCATTACTACCCACTTCTTCCCCCAATCAAATTATTCCTAATCACACTTCGGTAGGGAAGCTTTTAAATTATACAATTTATCACACTGAGATGGTTATGAAGAAAAAAAAAATCAAAACGTTAACAGATTAAGGACAGTGAGGATGAGTGCAATAATTTAGTTTAATGACTGCTACATATTGCTTGTTACATCTGGCCCATTGTGTAATTCATTGTCCCTGAAGGACCACAAAAAGCCTAGTAAAATTATCCCTTTAGAAATAAAACAACCACATTCTGTAACAACATTGAAGTCTATCGCCTTGTCAGGGTATTAGATTAGAGGAATGATTAAAGATCAGGGATTCTGGAGGGGCAGTACTTTCTTATGTCCAGTAGGAGACAGTCAATCTTTCCAGCTTGAGATACAGAGTTAGTATAGAGTCAAAAAAAAAAAAAAATCACAAGTGATTAAGGCAAGAATAACACAAAGGAGAAAAAATATACCCCAGAGGATATGACATGACAGCAACTGCAGCAGCTACATCAAATCTAGTTGAGTATACATTAAAAGATAATAATAAAAATAAAACAGTAAAAGGAATAAATCAAGACAGACAAGCAGGAATAACTGTGTATTAGAAGGTAACTCCCCAGGCAGGGACATAGCTAGTCTGCCCTCAGGAAAGCGTATTTCAGTTCTTTGGTTGTGTACAATATTCAAAAAACACACCCACCACCAGCTGCAGAATCTTTAAAGTCTTGAAATCCACATATTAAAATCACTAGATCCAGTTCAGTGATGTCCAAACTGGATTTTAGAAGTTCATACTGTGAATAATTATGTAATAAAGTAAATGTATTCATCTAGAAGGGGACATGACATGTAATAAAGGAAGTATATCTGCTGGAAGTACAGACAATACAGATGGCATAGACATGTAACAGATCAAAATTAAAAAAATATTAACAGCAAAAGTTCCCATTAGATAAACACAACCATAAAGCAGATAAAAGAGCCCAAATGTCCTTAACAGGTTCCCCTGTATCTTAAATATTTGATGAATGTACCAGATGGGGAGGAGGGAGAAAAATATCTTGTCTGAACCACAAGCATAAACACAGCCGACCTAAGAGACCTCCCCACCACTAGGTTATAATTACTCCAGTGTATTCACTAGTGAACAATGTTTATAAATCTAGAATAATTTGGAGAAATTGAAAGACAACATCTTTGAGAAATGGTAGCCTCCATATGCTGCTGAACAGCTGAAACTAATTTTCATTTTCTGGCCTTTGTGCCACATGTCATGGGTGTGGTTGAAGTATACATATTCTCCTGAATTCTTAAGATAGTCACAGTGATGAGCATCCTTTTTTATTAATTTTATCTATATTAATAAAGTGGTATCATAAATATAGAAGATACACAAATTCTACACATAGCTGAAAATAGTATCTTTTTTCCCTTTAAATTTTTTAACAGCACAGTTCATACGGTAAAAATCTCATAAAAATATGCATGGTGCTCAGACTAGACATTGTCAGAGTCCAGAACCTTTTCATAAAAGAAAACCTTGTAATAGATGTCCAGTTCAGAAGGATTTATTGAGTTTCTCCAGTCTACCCAAAAATACAGGCAAATAACCAACATGCTGGTCCAGACCTACATTCAAAGATCATCTACAGTTTGTTACAAGAGGACAGCAAGAAGGAAAACACCAGTGTTAGTCTTGCACTAGAAGCAAGAATTTAATGAAAATAAACTCCCAGATAATCTTAGAAAGCAGACCATAACCATGTTGCAGGAAAAAAAAAAAAAAAAGGTAAAAAAGAAGGTCACTAGTAGCCTGCCTTGGGAAAAATTCCATCTGTACAGTAAATTTCATGATCATCTTGGCTTAAGTATGTGAACAGGACACACAGCAAAATTGTTGAATACCACTGGAAGGTCCAGTATACCCTGCCCACGAGTAAATCCAAATTCTACTAGTTCAAAAGAAAATGACAATTAAAAACCTTTAAAAAAAAGAATCTAAGAAGAATATTATTTTTTTCAGAAACTGCAGACAGCCACAGGAGACCCAAAGGATAGTAATCACTGTAATACCATGTGATAAAAAAAAAAAATAAACCCTCAGCTGATGAAAAAACTCCATTCAACCTTCCTTCCAGTTTCCTCTCAAACCTTTTTAAATTGCATCATCATGTCTTCTCACAGATATCCTGCCAAAAACCTGACAGCAACATGCAAATTACTCCATGGCATTGTTAGGTCTTAATCTTAGATGCCCATGTGCTTCCTCTTTGCTTTTATTGTTATAAAACCAATGTGATTACCCACAGTACATGACATCAAAGATGTATACTTAGATCACAGAATATTCTTAATTGGAAGGGACCCACAAGTATCATCAAGTTCAATTCTTAAGTAAATGGCCCATACAGGGACTGAACACAACCTCAATGATTGTCTTTGCTAAATCAGAGCTTTGATCATTGATTTTTCAGATTTACTGATGTCTGTCATTCTTGGAAGTAATCAAGGGCCATATATGCACTTACAAGCAAATCTTAGTCTTTTCTACAACATTGGTAGGCAGAGTGGATAAAAGGGGTCCTTAAAGCTCTATCAGAACTACGGATTTTCCAGAAAAATTAATGCATTAGGAGCTAATATAAGTCAAAACTAAATAGTAGACATGTTTTGTGACTCAGAGGAGTAGATGTCAAGCTGATTATGAACGTAGAAAACAAGACACTCTTTTAATCTAGTTCAGCCATCTAGTTAAGGAACATGGCAATAGGGTGCTTGACTACCATGAGAGCTGCAAAGAGAACCTGCAGGTGTTTCCAAGGAACTGCAATCTGCTAGTAAGAGGAAAGGTGGGGGAAATCATGGTCATGCTTATTTATAATGTCAAAAGTGTATGTTGGTCAGAAGCAGTGGTTAGTGTGTCAGTAAAAAATCAGAAGGCTCTGTGCTGCTGTATTGAAATACCACAACAAAGAGGAAAAATGTTTTATATATCTAATGTACTCATAGTAATTCACAATAAAATAATTCACTGTATTTGTGTCAATCAGCTAGAAATGTAAATTCCTTTTCTATACAGGACTGGTTTATCAACAAATCATGAACAAAGGCAAACCATTTTAAGCAGGAAGCATTTCACACTAAAGCTACTCAGTTTTAAAATCAATAATACAACGTTCAATAATATAATTGAATACCTTCATGACCAACACAGTGGCTAGTAGTCAATGGTCCCTTTCTCAAGGCAATTTCAGACATTTTCTTTCATCCTCAGTTATGCATATTGAGTTACTGTTTACAATGACTTATCAACCCATTACCCCCACAAGTTCAAGTACATGTTCTTAATTGGTTATAATGTTTTTGAAAAACAGTATATTTTTAGAGTTTATAAGTTCTTTCACACCATATGCAGATTTCAAAATATTATTTTATTTTACTGTCATCATCATTATCAGTAAAATTTTGGGCTCACTGCACCCAGTAGCAGCTACTGCATCCTCTCCTACTGCAGCTGCCTGGACTGTTTAACACTGTATTCAGGTAGAGCACGGAAGCATTTGTCTGGTCCAAGTGAAAGCAGCACATTTGTCTCAGCCATTCCCCACCTCCTCCATTGGAATGGGAGCAAATCACACATAAGAATCACAGAGAACAGATTCCAACTCCAAGTTGTGTCATGAACATGGTAAATAAATTATGCAGAAAAAATAGCTGGAAATAAATTTTCATCACGGAGGTCACAGAACAAACAGACCAGCAAAGAGCAAGGAGTTGCTGAATATATATCACTTAGTACATATAAACTGAGACACATTATGGTTTTTAAGTAGCAAAGGGCAAGGATTAATTTACTGGACAGATTAAGGTAATTTTACCTTGTCTATTGCCATTCACTAACAAGGAAAGCAGTCCTCAGCTGAATGACTTCACTGTTTCTTAGATAACTCACAAATGCTCCCAAAGCAATTATGTTACTGACAGTAGCTTTCCCTATCTCAGAGCTGAAAATCTTTTGAAGGTTGTATGTATGGTGTGAGATGAGTCATAAAATGGTAAAAGATACTGGGAACAAACAATGTGGCAGATGGAAGTAGAACACAACAGGGTGTATGTAATAGCTTTCTTCAGAAGAGATGAGAGGCAGAGCTTTGTGCCGTCCAAGCACAGGGATAAGTATTCAGTTTGGATGGGTTTCCTCATCTCACCCTGCAGTACCAATCAAAACCATGACACCAGAACCTCAGGATCCACTCCTGCATAAAAATATTCAAACCTAAATTCTTATCCATGGTCAAACCTCCTCACTTGAGAACTGCAAAGATACACTCCAAGCCCTTCCCATGGCTGTTTTCTTTTAAATAGATTCAAAGTCATGCCAGGTGCTTACAACTGCATGTATCTTAATAGAGTAAGAGATGATTCGGTAGGAAAGCAGGGGGTGGGAGGCTTTGACAAACTACATAAAGAAAGCTAAACTGATTCACCAGTAGCAGAGGGTGCCACTACACTGTGGAGCCTCCTACACTGGCTACATCACCTTGCTAAGCAAGGGGGTGCAATACCAGCTTCCTTCACCAGAGAAACTAGGCCAACAGGTCAATTGTGATAACTCTTTTCCACGAATGTGAAGTGATATACTTTCCTTTTCCAGCTAACAAAATCTTTCCTATCTCTCATCACTTTAAGATGAAACCAGAGTAACTCTCCCTTTGCCCTCACCTATAGCCTCAAATAGCTAGAAACTGCCCACAGTTACAATATTACCAAAGTAATTTTATGGTATCATTAGTAGCCATGGACATAGTTGCTGTTTTACTTGGGGGGAAAAAGTGCTTAAATTAAATGTTCACTATTTGAAAAAGATAATTCAAATGTATGCTTCTATTAACTTATGTAAAACTTAAATGTCCTTTCAACTCTAATATTGTTTTCCACCATAGTTTAGAGGTGGACTTGGCAGTGCTAGGTTTATGGTTGGTCCTGATAACCTCAAAGGTCTGTCTTGACACAAATGATCATATGATTCCCCTATTACCATATCAATTTCAGATTTCTGAAGCCTTCCAAAGGTATTTCAAATTCTACTGCTTATTCCTTTCTTCTTCTGTTCATATTGCCTTTCTTGAACCTCTATCAGCACAATCATCAATCAACTCTACTTTTTTCTCATTGTGCCTTAGTGCAGAGCAATCCCCACCTAATCACTTAGCTATGCTACTACTCTCTTCCTTCAAATTCCAACTTCATGTCCAATTTTGCCTGTATAAAATCATTCTTCTGCAACCTGAGAAGTAGGATGTGACCAGCTATGACTTAATTAATAAACATCCAGCACTTGTCATCTTCTATTACATGTTCCCAGAAGAGATTTTAAAATGTTGCAGAATTTAATTTCCATGTCTTCCAGGCATGGAAAAGTAAAAGCAAAAGAAAGAAAAGAAAGTGCTTCCACAGAAAAATGAAAAGCAGGACAACAACCAAAAAGAGCTACTTCTTTTTTTCCTTTTTGTTTTTGATAAGAGGAATTAAAAAAAAAAAAAACCCTGCACTTTTGGGGTACAAGTAGGAAGATACTGACAAGCAAGGGGAAAAATATTTTTACCTTAATTTTTTTTAAATTATGGCAGTAGTGCCTTTCTACAAATCTGATACACCAAAAGTCAGCAAATGCATTTTTGTTGGTCTAGTTTTGTACCAGAACCTCATCAAATGTGCTGCTCAATTTAAAAATTGATACTAAATTTATTGTGGTATTCCTTTGCTGAATAATTGTATTGTTATCACATTGTGGAAAAAAGAAATGAAACTTTCACTATGTGAACCAAATAAAAAAGTCCTCAGAAACTGTCCAAATGCAAATGTCAGGTGCATTATAAGTGTAAAAAGAAGAGTAGTGCTTGCATTTAGTAGTTACATTTCAGCAACAGTTATTTGGGAAAAAACGTTGCTCCAGATGGCTGAAGTATAAATTTTGGAAGGAGTACTGAACTCCTACATGATAACTAGTAAGAAGGAGACAAAAATTTTAGAGGGGGAAAAAAGGTAAAAGATAAAAATCAGCCTTCTTGGGACTAACGCATTGAAGTGTAAGAGTTACCATGGACAAGCTAAGGGAATATATAAGCCATTTTTTTTGTGTCAGTGGTGTTCCTCCATAAGACCATAGAGCACACGTACACAATAGTTCCCAGTTTTGTCAATTCCTACTTGGTGTATATCTTTGACCCTCTCAATTTTGATGCTCTGAGTTTGATCCTTCTGCAGCTGAGAAAATGACACGACTTCTTCCTCATTCCTTGCACAGTGGAACTGAAGCCTCTCTAACTGCCCACTCCCACATGAGAAAGATTTGTGCCAACACATCAATGTGGAACTTGCTGCCTGTCTCAGAAATAGGCCATGTGATAAGGTATTAGCAGGAACTTTGCATTTTAGTCAGTTGAATTGGCTGAAAATTCTCCAGAAATAGAATTGCCAAACAGAATATTAACTGACAAAGTATTTCATATAAAATCAATATTCACCTTTGTCTTTTTGCATTCTGTATTTTAATGGCTATCAGCTACCTATATTCTTTATGGGTTTTATCAAATCATTTGCAGTGTTTAAATATGAGGCAAAACAACCCAAAAACATGTTGGTTTTTTTTAATAATTTTCTACTCAGTCCTCCATATACTACCAGGAGGAAATAGCATACTCTTACCTATGTATATGGAGAGAATTTATAGGTAAAAACTATTTTATCAAGAAAGCAAACATCATGGTTATGTGAGGCCAGTAGCATTTCCTCCATTCTTCCATGTTGAGTTTTAGAGCAGTGGCAGGCTACTTAAAATGGGTTACAAAGTTACATTGCCAAATTGTTTAAGGTACTTATCAGAAATGAATGCACAGTCACAATCTAAAATGAAAATAATTTGTATATTAGGTATAGCAATCTCTCAATCCTTCTCCATAAAGAACCTAAGCACTCAGCTGAATCAAATTTAATTTTGCTGCCTCTACACTATTGTTCTTCCTATTTCCTATTTTTTAGAGTAATTGGAAACCCAGAATAGCCCTTTTTCCCCAAAGGTGAGCCTTTACTTTCACAAAGTGTCAAAAAAGCTTTTTTTTTTAATTCATATTGCTATTTTGATATAGTATTTTTTCACTAATTAGTGTAAATCAATAATTTAAAATATGTTCAACACTTTTTTCCTAAGCATTTACATCTCCTATGAAAAATCTTTTTAATATAGCTTATTTATGAAATTGACATCCAAGTGTCAAAATAACCATGAAGACTTAAATTTTCACACATTTAATTGAGGATTCAATCTGCCTTGGGGCAGCTGAAATGTTTTTTGCCCTGACAGAGTGTATATAAAATTATAATTAGGTCCTATTAATGCTGGATTTTCATGCCTAGGACTAGTATAATGTTAAGCCTGTAAAAAATACAAAGTTTTCTACTATTAACAGAGACATTCAATGTTAAAGATTAAATAAGCAAGCAAGACTAAATTTATTTACATCATTATTTTAGAATAAAAGCCTAATGTATTGAATAATAACATATTCAAATTACAGCTCTACGAGTCAGTGCTCCTTATGTAAGAATATTAAGTAAGGTATTCTGTAGTTACTATATAAAGGAGAATAACTCTTACAGTATTAGAACAATTAACTTCAAATTCATATTGACTGTTATTGCATTTTTCTTTAATAAACCATATTGATTAACTACTAAGGAGTATTAAACAGGAAATACAGTGAGATAGTTTGCCAGATGCTAAAATTTATTTCCATATTTAGCATTGATTACAAAGGAAATTTATTTACTCTGTTAGTGACTTTGTAACTATTAAGTGAGTATTTTATCAGATACTCTTATTATAACACACATACCTTTAAGGACAGGAAACAATAAACATGATGAAAGTTAAGACCATTCTACTCTGAAGCAACTTGCAAAAAATCCAATCTGAACACAAGCTTGGGAACTAAGCCTACTAAGTTGAAAAGATATTCCCAAAGTAAATAGAGATTGACTTCTGCCCCCCATGTTTTCTTTAAGAATCAAGCACTACAAATCCAGTTTTGGTATGAAGAATATCAACCAGCAAATGTCTGCTACTTGCTGATCATAAGGCCAAATTAAACAATATTTCCAAGTTAATTTTGAATACTAACAATATAAAAAAGTATCTAACTGAAGATACAAGCATGGCTGTCACTAAGTGTGACATTTACACTAAAAAAACAAAAAATTACTCCTCTGCTTTATTTGCAAGTATTGTCACCAAACAAAATCAAAGTGCAAAATACAGGGACTTCCTCATTCTTATTTTAACCAACTTTGTAACAACAGTCAAAAGAGAAGGAAAATTCTTCTCTCTTAGAGGTAAATAAGAAGATTTAGAAGACACACTTAGAAAGGATGCCAAGAGTGTTTGGACTGTTTGGTTGTTGGTACTTCTTAATATGAAATAAAACACATAATTTTCATTCATAATTTTCATTTAATTTCATTACTCTGTACTATCCTACTAAGTCAAGCTGCCATTTCCCAAAAAGTACTGAAGTCAGAGGACACAATTTACCCTCTCATGGCTGAAGAAGCAGAGGCTGTGTGTACATTTTACTGATAGCATCCTAGTCTCCTTACGATTTTCTTCCAAAACTCTGCTTAAAGCTCTCCTTCACTGGTATACTGTGACAACAAAAGAAAAAGTTCTGATAATAGGCTGCAGATCCACTTATGTTGCTAATGCAGGCCAAATATTCTTTTTTGGCATTCAATCATTTCTAGTCACAATAATACTACATTTTTTTTTTTTTTTTGCTATCCTACTGGTGAAACCTTACCAGCATTAGGTATACTATAGCCAAGAGAGCTTAAGAAAAATTAGGTTCTTCCTCATGTTTGCTGCTCTACAAACACGTGATGCTCCATTCATTCCCAAGAGATTATTTTATATAGGAATTCAAACTGCAAAATGCAGTTATGGATGAATCATTAAAAAAGTCAAATCTATCTTTCATTTAGTGCAAATAGTACAATTTACTGTGCTCCAGAACATTTGTCTTTTTTTCTGAAACAGATTGTGGTGAGAATTATCTATCACTCCCCTGTACCAAGTTCCTAACAGTGCAAATGATTACCGTGCCTGCCCTCTGAAAAGTTCTTTATTGGGATGAATAACTGGGGCGGGGGACACCATTGCAATTTTAGTGCTGTCTCAGAGGGAAGACCTGAAATGCAGGAACTAGACATATACCTTTTTCCACATCACAAAGCTATCAGTTTGATATCATTGTCTTTCAAACACTGGCAGCTGAGACCTACCACTGCCACATGCAATTTATGCATGAGGTTTTCAAAATTAGCATGCATCCCTAAAGACATCAGTGAAATTTCTGCCTTTTAATGGACCTGATATTTTTTGAAAAATAAACCCAGTTTAGTTATCCAGGGTTTTCCAGACAACAAATCTGCAGTCAAATATCTTAGTATGTTAGAAGTCTGGGATGTAGCATAATGTCAGTGTTACAGAAATTGTGAACAAGTTGATATTTCTGAGATGTTATGACTTTTTTAGCTTTCTAGAATATATTTTAGTGTTAATTTACTTTGTACTTGAGACAGACTTCCTACACACTTTCAGTTCTTGGACAGCTAGCGATAATTGCAGAGCAAATACCTTTGAAACCTCCTCCCCAACCTTTACTGAGTTCCTAGCAAAGGAAATGGGATATCAAAGGGAAAAATAGGGTGGAGGAGGCACAACAAGTCTTCCAGTACTTTAAAACAGGAAATGTATGAATAGAAATTATTCTTGGTTTCAATTTTTACAGCCTTATACGTGAAAACTGCAGGACAACAACCTTATCTCATTTAATCATATTAAGGGTAGTGATGCCAGTATGAAAACACACATTTGCAGCCAATAGAAAGAAAATGGGGAGAGGAGAAAATGAACTTTCCTTTGAAGTGAGTTTCTAATAATTCATTACTTTCAGAGAAAAAAAATGGAATGTATTTCCCTGCTATCATTTTCTAATATATAAAGAAATCATAAGTATTAAACATTAGCATGCTGAGAGATTGTGGCAAAAGGTCATTATTTGGAGCCACTGTGTTATGAGTTATGCTTGCACTTAATTATATCTTATTTGATAAAATTTTCAGAAATAAAGACTTCCAAATCTGCAAGAGCTATCTTGATCGTATTTATGAAACGCATCAATATGAAGTTATTCACTTCCATCATGGCTGCTAGCAAGACGTAATGCTGTTCAGTGGGAGGTTCAAAGCATCTGCTGTGAAAAGCACAGGAGCTGATAAGCACTGACAATTTATACTCCCATTGATTTTTTATAAATCAGAAAAGAGAAAGAAAGGAACATTTTCATTCGAGATGGCAGGAGGATGAAAAATAGAATTTGTGAATTACCATTACTATTTCTGAAACACTACAATTAGCAAAATTGGTCTAGATAACCTGGAACTATCCTGTGGGTATCAATTAAACATACAGGAGAGAGATCACACTAAATGAAAGCAAAAAAATCCCAGAATCTACAAAAGAGAACTATCATGTCACACTAGTACCAGTCAGTATTTTTCAAGTGCAAAATGCAAAACTTAAGGAGATCCAGGATTTCATAATCACCCCTATACTTCCCTATCATACAGTCAAGAACCTCCAAAAAATTCAAAAAATAAAATATTTTTTAATTTTCCTCCTGAATTGCAAATTTTCTTGAAACTCTATATATTTTCTAAAAGTTATAACCCAGCAAGGGAACACGACATCTTGAAATTAAAAGCTCACAGGTATGGTGACAGAAACTAAGCAGCATCCCCTTTCACACCAATAAGGAAAAATACATATGATTTGTGAGCTCTTAACATTCTTGTGCCACTGTCTGTGATGACAGCTGGGTACCACTAAAGGGGAAAAAGGCTGAACACATGGCATTTTAAATGGGGGTGGGGGGTAAGTAGTGTTAGCTGTTGTAATCACACTATTAATCACACCATTTTGAGTGGCTATTGGTCATTCAACTGCTTATCAATGAACAATGAGGACACAGTTTATCAATAATAAATTCTTTCAATATACAAGAAATATTCACTTTTTTCTCTGGTTTTTTTTTGTTTTGTTTTTGTTTTTTGTTTTTTGTTTTTTTTTTGTTTTTTTTTTTTTTTTTTTTTTTTTTTTTTTTTTACCTCTGCCTAATAAGAATTTAGGGATTTTGAATTTCACATTGTTTCTTCAGGCAACATCACTTGATAGCAATGACGTATTTTGATTTCTTGGTCACACAGATCATTTTACAAGTTTTAAGAAGCAAAAGAATGCATTTCAGAATTTTTAAAAAAGCATGTGCTCAATTTATAAGTGTAAAGTACCCTAAACAATTTGAATCATAGAGTAAAAGTATTGATTTTACCTTCAGGAAAAAAAAACCACAACAAACCAAAACACAACAGAAAAACTGACCTGTTCTGTACTATCCTATTCTATATTTCATTTACAAATAATAAAATTCAACTGAAGAAACTGCTGTAATCAGATACTAATCTATTTATTTATAAAAATGTGTATACAAATGAAGCACATATAGCCTTTTTGAATGTTGTCATGACTATATACTGTGCATCTAGAGCAAGACCATAAACAATTTAAAGCTGCATTCTGTCTAAATGGGTCACTTATAATGAGAAAGCATGACATTTACATGTAGGAAGCAGATTGATCAGGGAGCAGAAAAACAGAATATGGCATCAGTGGAGAAAAATATTCTTTTACAGGCAATTTATGCTAAATTATTTGGCACCTTTCTAGATCCTCCTCAAAAATGGAAGTGAATTCCAAAAATGTAAAATAAAAGGAATAAAAATTTATCATAGCAAATATTCACTAGGATTATCCTTTGTGCTTGCAGTAAAGAAAAATGAAAAAAGCCTTGGTTCCTTTCAGTCCTGTTATGTCACTTGTACAGAATAACACTTAAGTGAAAAGACTGAAAACAGTGTCTCCCAAAGATCTACACATTAATTAATTGTCCACAATCACTTTAAATTGGACTTTTAAGTGCTAACATATCCCATAACACTCAGTTGTTTTCAATCAGAAGCCGTGGAACAGAAATGCTCTGAACATGCTGTGTACATCTTGCTAAAGCAATTTCAGCTGCAGCCTGCAAAATTAATTTCTGCAAATCTATGCCATGCAAATATTGGAATGATAGCAAGTCTGCTGCAACACATTACAAAACCAAAGTGGCAAAAAGGCAGAGGGAAATTTCAATACTGCCTAATACATACAAAATATACCCCAGGTCTTTGTTCAGTCTGGATTCTCATTCAAGGTGTAAATACTGGTTACATTGTTAGATATCCAACTGCAACCAGCTCCAAATATTGTGCGTGTAGCTCTCTCATAGTTCACACTAGACTCTCTTGACCCAGCTAGACAAGCGTGAAAACGTGAAATAAATGAACATTAACAAAGACTAGTCTGGAAAGCAGGCTGCATTAAAAGCTCGCAACATTGTTTGTATAGATGCAAAATTTGCTACCTAGATTCTTTTTATACTAGATATCAGCTGGCAGGCACTCTTTTAATGCTATGTGCTACTGCAGAGAGAAAAATGAAGTAAATCATATAAAAAGAATATGTCTTTCCCCATCTGCCACACACAGATATTCCCCAACCTTACAGCACGCTGCTAAGGCAATAAAGAACAGCAAAATAATAATCTCCATGCAAAGAAAAAGCAATATTAACACAATACCTTTCTGTGTTTGTCCCTCTTCCATATTCTCTTCCATGGCTACCTTTCTTCACTAGAAACAGCTACAGAGAATTAATCAAAAGCTTCAGTCAGATGTAGGAAAAAGTGTGGATTTTTTTTTCCCTGGGAAGCTCCAACAGCAGAGGCTTAGGCAAGTCCTCAGAGCTTAGCTAAGGCTCCCTCACTCTCCTTGTTTGCTTGGAGACAGGCTGTCAAGTGTAATTTCATTCAAATTACTCTTCCGTGAAGATTATCAATTTTTCTTCTCAAAGCTGCCCATTGTGTACCACTGTAAGCAGGTATTCAAATGAACAGCCTGTGAATTTTGGGGGGAAATTTGGTCTGAGCCCTTATAGCAATGACACCGATTCATAAGCCTCACTTTGCATATAAAATGGAGTAAAGAAATTGAGGTTTGTATTGAAATCTGTGTTTAAATTGGAAACAGGCTGTACTGAAAACAGATGGAGGAGTGTCCTCCTAAGGGGAAGCAGACCACCAACCCATAATTCCCCCTATTTGCTACTGAAGTGGGAAAGCCCAAATGCCTCTGGGTTCTTTATGCTGTATTACTTGTCTCTCTCTCTCTCTCTCTCTCTCTCTCTCTCTCCCTCCCTCCCCCCCCCTCTCCCCCTCCTCCTGTATCAGCACATTTAAGAATAATATGACTCTTCATTTCTCTTCTCATATATCTGTATCATCAGGAACCAACAACAAATATACACTATTGCCCTTAGAGCATTCTAAAAAATATCTTTATAGCAATACAATTTTGTGTGTATGTATATGTGTTTACACACATAAGCACAATTCAACACATTAATCACTGCAAATTTTATGCACTGTACATATCCTCATTGTCACATTAAACAGGAATTTAGAGGCAGTTAAGAGGTTTAAAACAGATCTTGCATCAATTATTTTCCTCATTCCTCATATCTCAAATTAGCTTTCTTCAAAGCTCTTTTAAAATAACCGGATCTTGAAATGGTGAAGCACCACATTTGGGTATGCACACAAGGAAGCACATACAGACACATAGACTGCTAGGAGTTTGCTCTGGAAAAACATAGGTTAAATACACTGTGAGGGCACCTACTAATTTGGGGAGCTCTGCAGTCTGATTTGGAATGCAAATTGGACGCTGCAGTCTAGCAATAAATTAGCATTTTTGTACCTTTGTCTACAGAGTAATATCTCATCATTTTAAGGCTTCCATTATTTCACCAAAAAGTGCAAATTGAATGCAATTCCAATTTTTCTTTGCAGGTTTAACTTCTCATCCTTCCGGGGGAAATGACTAAAACAAAAATAAAAACCACTATGACTGAAAATTCCTATTAACATGTGATAAATAGCTCATCCATTTACTTTACCCTATCTAAATACATTGGCTTAGTTCTGCCTTCTGAGCCACAAAAAAAAAAAAAAAAAAAAAAAGTTGTTTACTTTGCCTGGTTGGGGTTTTTTTGGGTTTTTTTTTGTGGGGGGGAGGTTACTGTTTGGTTTTTTGTCATTTTTTACCATGTTTGCATATAAATCTGTTCAAATCTGGTTCACATCAGAATAATTATCATGCATGAAGTTAAATGCATATATATAATTAAATAACTGAATCATTATTTATAAGTCAAAACATTTCCTACCTTTTTTTTCCTTTTAATTCATGTTTCTAGGGCTCCATTTTCTGGAATAACTGAAAAAATTTATCAGCTATTTTACTTCTCAGATCTAATTGATCATTTAAAAATCAACACATTTAAAAGGTCTATACATATAGACGTGCTGCAAACACCATAGGATCTAAGCAGCTTCCATCTTTTTAGGAATTAATATTTTAGACAGTTGTTTTAGGAGAGGCATATTTCCTTTAAAACAGATCTCCTGTGTAAGTCTCCTGCTATTCTTCCTCTTGAAAATAATTTCTTAGATAAGCATTAACAAATCTTTACATTTCAAAGATGGTCTGGCAAATATTTTCCCTAGGCTGGAAAATTGCTTCTAAATTGCATTTCTCAATAGCACCAAATATTTGAGATGACCAACATCCTCAGCAGGGATGTTTGCAACAATGGAATATATAGGTCACTGATGAAACCAAATTACCTTGTTCCTTGAAAAAAACATACAAACTTTTTTCAAATATAACAGGAAACAAAAAGAAAAAAGGTTGGAAAGAGATAACTGGGAGAAGATACAATAAAGGTGGCACAATCTTGAGTGACATAAAAATGTCAGGAAGACACAACTTGCTCAATAAAGGGACAGGACTGCAAAGAAAGTAGGCCCAGAAGTAAACAAAAGCATATTACACAACATGTATTTAAGTTCTGAAAACTTGTTGTTGCAGGCTGTTGTAGAAGGGGGAAAGAACCCAACAAAAGAACAAGGAGAATCTGAATTACAAGGATCCATAGATATGAAATCACTGAGCTGAAAATTACTGGGTAGTAGAGGAATATTTTGTGAAAAAGTTTTAGCTGTTTCTTATACTACTTCCAAGGCAGAATGCTTTTGGCACAAATATTTGAGATGCTGAGCTGAATGAATCCTTGATCTACTTCCCACTATGGTCATTTTCACATCAGGTTCACATACGCCTTAATTTTAATGACAGGATTTTTAACTTCCTAAAAAGCCTACTACACTCGCATGCCAAAGGTTAAGATAAAATCACTGTAATCGATAAAACAAAGCATAGAACTGACAAAAAATGGCTTCAAATTTTACCCCCACCCCTATAATAATCTCTTTTTTCATTGTGAATGTTATTGTTATGAAGATGCTGACAGCTCCTCCTGTTAAACAGCAACTCCTCCACACTATGTAAGTGCCAAAGCTCCTTCTTCAGAGAACTCTGCTTTGTTCCAAGTGCTGTTAACTGGTCATCCACACAGCTTGTGTGACAGTGAGCAACAGAGAGAATGTGAAAGAGATTTCATGTAAGCTTCTTTCATATTTAACTGCACTTTATTAACAAGTTTGAAACATAAATCTGCCGCCTGAATGTTTCTTTAGAAGTGCTCCAAGGACCTTTCAAGATTAAATTATGAATAGATGTTAATCCTAAAGTCAAAGAAGAGAAAAGCTCTGCAAGTCTTACATAGAATAACAAACCAAAGCAGAAAATGCCAACTGTATGTGACTTTCTAAGCAGCAACCACAAAGGTTTTCTTTCTTCAGCATACTGGGAAACATATTTACTGCCAGTGATACATAAGCTACTTTAAATCTGTATGGAGAAACTACACAAGCATCTGTTTCTGGAAACACTTCTAGCACAGAAAATAGCTATGTTAGTGGGAACTACATTCGACTGCCTAAAATTCCTTTTTAATACAAAATGAGATTATTGGTGCAAGTGATCATTGGACAACCATGCCAATTGTAAATGGCAAGGCAAGACAGAACATCCAACTGTATAATGAGACTAAATAAACAGTTAATCAAGAGAATAATTGGAAGTTGATGACATTAAGGGATCCCCTGGTGTCCATTATGATATTATGAAATGTAGCTGAGCACTTACAGCTTTAAACAGCATGACAAACACCTGACTTTTACTCCCAGTTTTGTATGGCCTTCAAATCAGTTTACCATTCCATCCTTCAGTCCCATCGATTTTCAACTACATAATAATGATAATGTTGTTGTGCAGTGATGTCTTGATCATGACAACATAATAAACTTGATTATGAATACATAATTTAATAGCACAAAATTATTTATGGTGCTAATACTACTACCTCAATAACCAAGCAAGAAAAATCAAAAGCCAGCTCACATTACTTCAGCTATTTTGCCTCTGACTACAGGAGGAAGTTGTGATGGATATGGGGAGTGAAGCGATACGTGTTCTTTGTGCTTTGAGGGAATTCACTTTGGACAAATGCCAGTCAGGTCCCACAGACCGACTGCCCTTCATGAATTGGAGCAGTGCACAGTTCACTCCTGGAAAGCATGCTCCGGTTTCACTACATGAAAAAATATAATGCACATATAAAAACATTTATGAAAACATAAATTATAAAAACTATTTATGTTCTTAGAGAATATTCTATGACCCAAAAAATACAGTAGGTGAGGAAAAGTGGGACATACATTTTAAATATTCACACCTAATTTCACCTAAACACTAACGTAGATGCACAGGTAGCGATTATTTTATGTAAATTAGGCAGCAGATTACAGAAATCTAGAAAACACAGAAAAATTAAAACTAGTGCTCCAATTTTCTATTTAGAGTGTTCCACAATTTATACTTTATATTCAAAATAGAAATGCTACTATAAAATAATGGCTCATCATATTTCATCTTTGGAATACCCCAACAGAGGGGTGTTGAAGGAAGCATTGGGAAGCTTTAAGACTTCCAAAATGTCTCTAAATGTCTGCTCTGGGATGTGCATTTCATATCTACAACTTCATGAGATACTTACAGAATAATAAAATAAGAGCACATGGCCCAGAGTTTAACTCATAGCAGACACTTACACAAGTGTCCAGGGAAAGGAGAAATGCCTAATGACATGAAAATTATCAGAATTAGTGGGGAAATGGAATGTTAAGAGAGGAAGGAAGTAGAAGGCAAAATGTAAGGTTAGCAGAATATTGTTGCTTACCCCATTGATGGGATTTGTATAGTTCTACTAATTCCCAATAATTATTTTTTTCTGAGGAAATTACATTCTTCTAGAAGAACAAACTACCAGTTTAAAACTGGCAACTATCAAGAGATAGCAGGATAGTCATATAGCCTAAAGAAATTTCAGTACAGGGCTCCACTTGATAGAAATAAGTCTCTTACCATTTTTTGTGCTCAAGTCTGGATGCTGCATTTGACAGAATAAGAAAAATAATGGACATCCTTTCCTTGATGACCTTAATTTATTCGCATTTCTTTCTGCATTCATCTATATTCTAACTCCTCTGGAAACAGAAATTTTATTGAATCAGAGAGTGAGAAGACAACCTCCTTGCATATAGCCTCATTATGTTTCATACTAATAAACACTAACATTATTATCATATTCAAAGATTTAACCGCTTTGTGAAAGTCTCTTCTGGTTAAAAATATCCTTCACAGAGAAAATCTTTCACCACTGCATATGATATCCAGACTTAAAACACAAGAGATAAAAAGTAACTTGCTCATATCAGTATTCAAATATATATTTCATATACGCTACATCGATCAAGAGGAGAAAGATAATAAAAAATGATTAACAGTACCTTGATTCAGAATACCAATCTTAATATACTTCCAGACTATTATCTGGAGCTATTGTAAGTATCACCTGTAATTTAAAACCTTCAGTCTGACTGCACATGTTTCATGATTCTTACTAGTTTTACTTTTGAAAACAAGTAAAAATTTTCCAGAGTAAAATTAGTTAACTGTCAATATAATTCCTCTAAAATTCTGAAGAACTTCAATCATTTTGATACCTAAGACTGAGAAAATTATGCCTTTTATATCTTGGGATCAAAATTAGTTGTCCATATTCCCAAAGGAATATGCTAGTCATTTACTAAGGTTTAACTCTGAAAAGATGCTCCTGGTTGACATATTGATGAATTACAATGAACTCAACATGAATGCCAGTATAATTGAGGGAGATACCAAATAATGCATTTCTACATACAGATTTCTAAATGTCACGGCTAGATTCTCCACATGGATACTCTAGACCCCAGCAGTAAGCCTATAAGTATATTTAAAGCCCAACAACAGATAGCTGTTAACACCCCCTTTCAAAACTGGACACCCTGACATAAGCATAGCGTGGCAATCATCCAACAGAGCCTTTTTCACCCCAGAGAGTGCTAGAGGAAGTGGATATACTAATAAATACTCATGCAGATATATATTACATCAAGTGATTATAAAAAGAACATTTCACAGGGTATCATACTCAACACATAGAGTTCTAGCAGACACTGCTTTTATTAGGAGACTTGGATTGCATTATTTTCAGAGGTCTTCTCCAATACAAATCACTCTGATTGTATTCTAAGATTTCCTACTGGTATAACAATCACTGAAATATTCCATATAGGTTTTGGTGCCATCAATGTAAAGTTGCTGCTGAAAACTGGAAGTACTTCAAAACTGGCCACAGGCACATCTCAATTTAAAAATGTAAAGTGTTGGTATGGTAAATTTAAGAGTAAAGGTAAGGGGAACCTACATTACAGCAGAGTATCTACAAGAAAACAGATCTAATGGGAAGTTGTTAAAGTTAAGTACATGTTAGTAGAATTTGAAACTAGACCCTGGAGAAGAGAAATTATATTCAAATTATTTCTTCCAAACACTAGAGAAATTAGCCAAGATTGGATTCTTGGACCCACACACACAAAACTAAATTTCAGTCTGTATTTTGTTAATTAATTTTTAAATCTATTTATATAAACTTTATTTTATATATATTTTAAATATAAACTTTAATTTAATTAGGTCATAGGAATTCTCTGATTAATACTTGCATTATGCAGGAGTTTGGATTAAATGACCACATTAGACCCATCCAGGTTTTAATCACTTAATTATTTAAAGCTGTAATCATGTTTGCTGAGAGATTTCATACCTTAATGTGGTCTGAGATTCTCTTGACTTTTGTGGTCTTTGTACACCAAAGTGCTTATTCACATATCATCACAATTTTGGGGTCTGATGAATGGAAGAATTATTTACAGCCAAATCCTATTTTCTCCGAAAAACTGTGATTAAAAATATTATTCACCTGATTTGCAACAGCAGTATGTGTAAGTCCCTGTGTGCCTCTGTTCCACTGGAGGTTATTAGTCTATTAAAGCTTTCAAGTTTCTCTTTGGCTCCATTGAGTTTCTGTCTTGTCCTCAAAGTCTGAGAAATGTCTGAAAGCACCTGATGATTTCAAAAGGTGTTACATGATATAGTCCTTTGTTTTGACAAGGACTCCCAAGTCAGTAGCCAAGAAGGCAACTGGGCACAGAAAAATACACAACACACATATGACATACAATAACTGTAACAAGAAAGAATTAATATAACATAATGGAAATAAAGCAAGAGAGAGACAAAAGATAGAAATGCACAGACAAGAATGCTTCAAAAGGGTTCTTGTTGTCAGTCATATCCTGCTCCTACTTCATGGAAAGAAAGAGCTTCACCATTGCTGTTGGGAAACACAAGCATCACATGGGATGACATGGGATGAATTCATGATCCCTCACTTCTATCACAGTTCACCATGTGCAAGTGTAAGGGACTAAATTCAAGGCATCATTAAAACATAATTATGCTTAAATCTTACCTTAAGGTTCACTATTTTGTTACCCATGCCCTGCCTACAAGGTGCAGATGAAGGAGTTAATTTACGGTTCACGAGAGGCATGTCTATAATTCATCCATTTATTCTGATTTTCACTCCAGATTCTACAGTTTCTCCACACAAATCACAACACAGAACAAATAGCCAAATTCCTGCACGTGTACAGCACACAAACCACAAAATAATAACCTATCCAACTGTCTACCTGCAATTCTCAAGCTGGTTAATTTAAAGTTATCCCTCCATTATCCTAGTTTAGGCATTGGCTTTGTTCATTATTTGACACAAAACAATTTTTGCAGTTAAGACTTTTAGACAAGACGAGACATAGGATCAGAATACCTTTTGCTGGAAAGGATCCAAAAGGATCATCAAGTCCATCTTCTGGCCCTGTACACGACAGCCCCAAGACACACACCATGTGTCTGAGAATATTGTTCAAATGCCTCTTGAAGTCTGCCAGGTTTGTGCTGTGACCACTTCCCTGGGGAGACTTCCAGTGCCCAACCACCCTCTGGGTGAAGAACCTTTTCCTAATTCCAACCTAAAACTCCTGTGACACAACTTCATACCATTTCCTCAGGTTCCACCACTGGTCACAAGGAAGTTGCAAACTGCAGTGAGGTTTCCTCTCAGTCTTCTGTTATCCAAGCTGAACAGAGCAAGTGACCTCAGCTGCTCCTCATAACGCTTCCCCTCAAGGCCCTTCACCATCTTTGTAGCTCTCCTTTGAATGCTGTCTAATAGATTCTCTTTATACGCCTCTTACATTGTGGTGCCCAAAACTGCCCCCAACAGTCGAGGTGAGACTGTCCTAGTGCAGAGCAGAGTGGGACAATCCCCTCCCTTGCCCAGCTGGCCATGCTGTGCTTGATGCCCCCCAGGACAGGGCTGCCCTCCTGGTTGGTAGGATACTGCTGACTCAGCTTCAGCTTGTCATTGATGATGACCCTCAGATGTCTCTCCATGGTGCTGCTATCCAGCCTCTCATTTCCCAGCTTGTACGTACATCTACAGTTGACAATTCCAAGGTGCAGGATCTGGATTTGCCTTCCTTAAAATCCCAATTTAGTAGCATCTGCACACTTAGTACTCTTTTGAGTCCTGAATGCAAGGCATTAATGAAGATGACCCCAGTCTGATGTCACCCTGTTCCCTGTAACCCTCTGTGCCTGACCCAAGAGCCAGTTGCTTACCTGTTGCATTGATGTCCTTATCCAGCTGTGTGCTGGACATTTTGTCCAGAAGGATCCTGTGAGAGACACTATCAAAAGCCTTACTGAAATACAAAAAGATTATATCCACTCAATTCCCTTCTTCAGCTGGTGGGCTACCTGGTCATAAAAGGATGTCATCAGGATTGACAAGCAGGACTTTTCCCTCATGAACCTGTACTGGCTGTGATGATGACTGCAATGTTTTTCAGTAATGCTCAGAATGATCTCCTCCATGGTTTTACCAGGCACTGAAGTGAGACACAGGGATCAGTTACAGTAGATTCTTTGTGTAAATGCTAACTACATTTTTTCTAACACTTGACAGTTCTCCAACAGCATCCATTTCATCCAAGCTCTGAAAGGAACAAGAAAGTAAAAACAAGCCAGAAAAGGGAGATTAACAGTTGAGTGAAAGAAAAGATAAATAAACAAAAGGCTGCTGGGTGGGTCCTCCCATTGGCATAGAAAGCTTATGATTTATGGAGAATTCTCAAACTGAAAAATCATAGATATTTAATGATTATTATAATGGAAATTTTAGTTGCCTTATTTTTTAAAACTTCAGAGATCACAAATATACAATTTGTAAAATAATAGAAGTTAGACTCTACTTATAACAGTTTACCAGCAAGCTTTTTACTCCTTACCATACCCCCTATATAAGCAATGCATGCCTGTCTCTTATAGCTTCAATGCAACAAATGTAAGCAATCTATTTTCTAGTTTCTAGAGAAACTGTCTTGCCAAAGAAAAACCCAAAAATTATTTTATATAAAGAGAAAAATTGGAGAATTCTAATACTGTTTGAAGCTCTAGAGATGAAGTGCCCCTACACATATAAATATGCATGTATGTGTATATGTGTATGTGTTTACATATATGTGGATATATGCGTATAAACACACCCATACACATATGTACTCCTATGTAGTTCTATTCAGGCGCAAAGTGTCCAGCAAATGAGATCTTTATGCAATATGCATGTCCCTCAACAAAAGGCATGTAAATCATGTCCGGACAGAACATACACTGAGTGTTCCACTGCATCCCTCATCCCACCCTTTTATCATTCCTAGGAAATCAGAGAAAGAGATTTAAAATCCATAACTGAAACTGAATGTTCAATCACAGGCTAAAAAAGAACAGTTTATAAATACCTTCCATGAGCACTGGTTTAATGATGCTGGTTCAGTGAACTCCCTGCATCCTGTAATCCCTTTTTTAATCTCTGTTACTTATTGCCTTTGAAAGACTCAAAGGAGCATTCAATATTCTTATTACAGAGCAACATTACAACAGGACAAATTGGGAGAAATAAAGAGTAGCAAAACATTTTTTTCTTTTTTTTTGAAGTGACACATTTTGGGTGGTATTCATACTAAGATTCCATTACAAATTCTAATTGCAATCTCTTAATACAACATAATTAGAGGATCGTCCTAATCTGGAAAACTAAATCACATAAATGGATTACAGATCGGTTTTCAGATGACCAAAAGGAAAAAAAAAGGTTCCCACAAAGAGTAAAAGCTGTCAGATGGTTAAAACACGGCAAGCCAAACCACATTTCCTGAATTATCACTTTTACTTTAACAGAAGTAAACTGATTACTGGTTTAGATATGTATTAAATATCAGATTTCCCTAAACCTTTTTTGCACTTATTAAAAAAATACACCCTATGCTGTAGAAATTTTAGCAAATCAAAGTATCACAAAATATTTTTTTCCACTAATCCTTGTATAAATATAATAATTGTAAAGTCAGCACTTACTCTGGTAATGGATTCTCAGGAAGTTTACTAGTCTGTGTCTCAGACTATGGTCCAAATAATGGAAAAATCTGGGCTGAAAAAAATCAGCACTTATTTAATGTTATTATGCTCATGACAGTTATTCTACTATTATTTTACCATTAAGAATTCAAGTGTGCATCACAGTAAAAAGAACGCTCTTCTCTGAACTGTGTAATGCCTTATAACCATGAAGATTGTTTTTATTTCTAAATTGACATGCTAACAAAGTAGATTATAAGAATGCATATCTATTCCAAAAACTAGGTTCTTATCACTTAAAAAAATATTTGGTATACTTAGCACATAAAATCTAACAGAAGTAATCTCAGATGTTCAGGGGTGAGTTAACCACATGCATAATTTTTTGAAGGATATGTTTCATAAAGTACTAACTTGCTATGTGCCTTTTTAAATTATCTTACACTAACAAGATTTTTTTCTCCTTTTTTTAAACATTTTGTTGACACCTGTAATAATAATAAGCATCAAAATATCATACCTTTGTTTCATTTATTTTTAAAGAGAAAGAGAAATACATATAAAACTGTAAATATAGTTTTGCCCCAACTGAAGACACTGATGAACTGATTACATCAATACAGAAGGAAAACAACCAGTGTGACATGAGGCATTAGATTTCAAAATATACAGCAACATACAGAAAAGCTATGACAAAACAGAGAAAAAGAACAGAGCATATCAGTCATTGTTTTACTGAAGTTCACAGGGGGAACCCTTTAAATAAGGAAAGTTGTTAAAAAATAAATGACCAGGACAGCTAAAGAATTAAGTACTTAGAGAAGGCATAAAAACCCTGAAAGTGACAATACTGGAGGGACAGCATGCAACTAAAGAATTCAGAAAGAGTGGAAGTTAGCTTAGACACAGATGGGTTTTGCAGTTTTTTCCCCACGTTTCTCATGCTCTAAGCAGACTATAGTAACTTATAATAGTTTGCAAGATCTACCTCTTAGGAACCCAGCTGCAGCTGTTATTCACTTCACACTTATTTCATTTCACTTCATACTTATTTCATTATAATATGAACTTTGGATGGAAGGACGAAATATCATATCAGAGCACAAACAATGGTAGATGTAAAAGGAAGGTTCTCCCATGGTAGAAGACACTATGCAAAAGAGATCATAATTGCTTCTCAAGTATCTTCTCTTTTCACCTTTCCCCCCTCTTCTTGGAAGCAAGGAACCTGTATCTTCAGAGCAGAGGCTCAAATTATTCACAACCTGAATCTTGCTCTCTCTCTGTCTCTGAACCAGCACAAAAATGTTTGTGTGCTTATTTTTACAGATATCACTTGCTTACAGCGCTTCAGCTCATTTGAATATATACTTACAGAAAAACTGCTATGGAGAAACCACTCTGAAGTCATAACGAGGAATTAGTGATCCTGAGGTATACGCTGAGCCAGCTAAGCCTTCCCAGCTAGTATCCATATGTCATCCCTAGTGGCCTCTGAATGACCCCATGCTCTGTCCTGTCATGGTAGCTTGCAGGTGTTACAGGAGGATGTACAGATGTTACAGGAGGATGTACAGATGGTCCCGTCTGATGTTCTGACACGTATTACGTGGCCTTCATGGACATTTCACACTCATTATATCACACATTATTGGTTTTATTGTGATGAAACAGACCATTTTTAACTGATAAATTTAATGGTGAGGAAGAAAAACATAAAAGCATGGCAGGTGGTGAGATATGTCGAACCTCACCATGGAGGGAAATTCTGTGCAATGTGTCATGGGCATCTTGAAGAAGTCTGTCTGATGCTAACAGGCCTCAGTGGTTCCTGGCATCAGAATTGACATAGGATTAACTTATTAAAGTCACTTCTGTAAATATCCTTAACCACATTTATGTTTGAATAATTTTTCTTATCATCAAGACCCAGAAAAAAACAAGTAGAAAACTGTAAAAAATGTGACACTATATTTAAGCACAAAGGAAAAAACCTCCTGTTCAGTCAATGACAGAAAACAGACACAGTAAAAACTGGATGGTTTTCATGGCCTCCATCAGTAAACTTGCAACTCACATCTGCATGAAATGGAAAGTGTTAACAATGTCTACTATTCAGTCCAATCCCCTTTTAACTTTACCATTGCATGCTTCATTGCAATGATGCCTTCTTTTTTTCTGCCAGATTCAAACTCTGTTCCTGTAAGGTGAAGTACACACCCAGTATCTTCTTATCTCCCAATATTTGTTTCTTTCTCAGCCTTTTAGCCTTCAAACTCTAGTGGACATAAAAGAGAAGTAAAAGGATGATAAAGGAAGTATAAATTTTCTTCTATGAAGCATGACACTGCCAGTACAAAGCTAAACTTATAAAAAGGATGCTATAAAAAGCAAAAGCAGAACAAATAAACCTACAAAAAAAACCCCAAAAATCCTCATTTCCATGACAACAGAAACACATCATTAAGGGCCACTAAACTTCAGAAGAACATTTTTCTCTAACAAACATCACATTAACTGTATCCTTTTTTTAAGCAGGGAAGTTCTTCCTCTGAAGTCTTCCCATAAACAAACTGATAGGGGAACACAAGACAAATGGTTACTCTTGCTATGTAAGAAGGAAAACCTCACTAAGTCGTACCTATAGGAAAGAAACAGAGTTATTGTGTGTAATAATTAATATATTTTCTCTCAAAAGTCCAAAATTAGTTATAAAACTATGACAAAGCTACAAAATTCTCTTGCACATATTTTATTTGGCTTTAAGAAGTTCATTTACAAAACAAGTCCATATAACTTTACTCTTCAGAGACTGTTGTACATTTTTATTTATATATTTATATATATATATATATGTGTGTGTGTATATATATTTATAAAATTCCTTCCTATTTGTTGATTATATGTAAGCAGCCACAAATTTTTCATGGCAGCCCCCAATATTTTATACATTTATTCAAGTATACACTTATTAAAGATGGAAACAGAATCAGTCTCTCCTAACAAGCAAAATATACCAGTCTTCTTATGTCACTATAACTGTATCCAAACTGTCCTTTTACAGAGATCCCTGTTCTGAGCAAAATTATCATTTTAGCTTTACCTATTTAAACACATGATCTCTTATGTAACACTGTTTAGAAAAATACAATAAATAAAGAAAATCAACTTCTTCCCAATGTTGTATCCATCTTGTTATTCTCCCCAGCTTTTCCCAGCTCAAAAAAAATCCAGAATTTCAGCTATATGTCAGGTTCATTAGCTGAATAACATTACCTGGACCAAAGCTGTCTGCTTATCTTTCCAATACCACAATTTCAGGACCAAATACAACTTCATTATTGACAGAATCTCTTTAAACCTTATCAATGTCATCCACAAAAAAATCTTATCTCATTTCACAACTTTCTAATTTCTTGCTCTTTCATTTTCTATCATATCAACTGGTATTTTCAGAATTCATGTCTATTTCTGCCTTGAGATGTGAACACTTTAAATCATTTCCCCCTTTCTTGATTTTTGTCCTCACTTCAAAAATAAAATTCACCTCTTCAGCCACTCTAAAATACTAATAAATAATCATAAAATGCAGAGACTTGACAAAAATTCTGGCAAGGTACACTGCTAAACTTGAAAATTATGTACTCTAGGTCAGAGTTGTTATCATGCTCCATTTGAATAGATGATCAACAATGACTTGACACATGACAATTTTCAGAAACAAAGCAACTTATATCTAAATCATTAGAGTATATTACTATGTTATATTTAAAAATCTCTGCTCAATCCTTAATAAAGCATCAGAGTCATTAGATGAATATTTTTCAACTGACTACTTTTTCTACCTAATTAGAAAAAAACTCAAAAACTCATACCTCATCTTTCCAAATGGCTTCTGAAAAGGGACTAAAGGCAATGCTGCAGCAGAATAAAGGCAGGAATAGCTTCATTTATAGTTAAGAGATTCAGACACAGTCAAAGAAAATAATGTTTGAAACTGATTATTAATCCGAAATTATTTTAGAACATAATAAAAAGACAACATGTTCAAACACACATACCATTCCATAAAGACAGCCAGAAGATACCAGGGTTGCTGAGGAACTGGATCCTCAACCTGAAAACTTGGGCATCCAATAGAAAATCAATTTCTGTATGAAAATAATTTCTACAGTTGATCCAACAGAGATATACATAAGTCTATTATAACTGTTTCAATGTCTGGATAAACATTGCAAATCCCTATCTAGGCTTTTAAAAAATTGATTATTTCACCATTTTTACATTTCAAAACCATCATTTTATTTTATTTTATATGTATGTGTTTTATTTTTTTTACACATATATAACGAACCTAGTTGTAAACCAAGACTAAAGAAACTACAGACCTCCTTCTTTGTTATCTCTTATTTAAAGTGTTTGTGTGAGTGAGCTACGGGAGTTTCTTCAGGGCATTTTTTTCTGCTTCACATTTGTATGGACAGTCCAATATCGGCTTCTTTTTTTTTCCCTCTAAAACACAGTCCCAATTTTGTTGACTGACTAGCAAGGTGCCTGCAGCTATCTTTACTGAAAAATTGTCAGAACAAGCTATCTGGTGACTCTGAAAAACCTCTTTGTAGTGCAGTATTTTGTGAAACGCTCATAGCAATACAATTTTAGTAGCAAACTTCCTTCCTAGCTTTCCAGCTTGCCCTGGTTCTTGGGCAAAACAGGCCTCTCGCTACATGCTCAGTGTCCAGAGTTGTGTTGTTTCTAAGCAACCGCTCATTTTCACTAATGTCCTGTTGGGCCCAATGACATCCCATTCTGGAAGTTTCTGTCCTGTTTAGGACACCATCATGAACTGTGTTGGATGCATTCCCTTCATTTTTGTGTTCACCACTTAGTACCTGTAAGCTGTATTTTTGTGAGTGTGCCTGAGCTGCTGAGGAAGGACCATTTGCCTTGCTTGGGCTGCTACTAATGAGGACAAATGCAAGTTTTTGGGGAGCAAAAAAATTGTTTTGAAGAGCAACTCCTCACCTTCATTTGGAAAGGTTTACAGAAGGTTAGCAAGGAAAATAAAACAAAACAAAAAGGCAGATCCTGGGGAGGAACACACTACACAACATAAACCACACAAAATTTTCCCAAAGAACCTATCAAGGACTGTATTGATACTATCAAGAATGCTGGTGAAAGATGTTGGACTAAAAAGTGAAGAGGAAGAAAGTATTAATCACCTCAACATTTTGCAGACAAGAGATATGAATTTCTATTTCAAAAGCAACCATATTCCAGTTTTGTCCCAGAAAATTATATATTTAAGTCCATAAAGTGTCCAACTTTAAGAAGTGGTACTCTGTGAGAATCCTGTCAAATGAACAAAACGGGATGTGCCAATCTCCCACATTCAAGTAAAGCCTGAATTCACACATGTTTTTCTCTGCAAGTGGAGGAGGGAATGGGGCTATTGGGAAAAAATAACAAAACCAAAACCAAAACAAACAAAACCCCAACCAAAACAAACAAACAACAAACAAAAACCAAAACAAAACCAACTAAAAAAGCCCACAAAAACCATAGAACCAATATTTTCAAGACAAATATTTGTTTGATTCTTATTAAGCATCAAATAAAAAAAAACCCCAAACATTTTCTATAAAACTTATTTTAATTCTTAAATTATAATGATTTATCATATTGGGATCAATTTTCTACTAATAGCATAATACCACACCTTTTTTTCTAACTGTTGCAAAAAAAAAAACAAAAGCAAGTCCCACAACTTTATGAATTCCAAAAGGGTCAAGAACAAGACATTTGTTTAACTAAGACAGCACAGTAACTTGATGTCGTTCCACAAATTTTTCTTAAAGATCACATCAAAAGAAATAGAAAACTATATTAAAAACCACATAGGTTTAACCTGAGACCAAAACAAAAATTAGAAATTAAGTTTTGGTTTCATCAGCACATTATTCCCCCATTTGGTCACTTTCTGAAGGAACTGATAGGGTGGATGACTACCTCCCACACTCCTGTAATTGCCCTGCTAACTACTTCTTTCCAGTGATATATTCCACTATAATTGTCCTATTTTCCATTATACTTCCACCATGAAGGAAAAGATGTCACTAAAAGTGCTGCAACAGCTTGCAAATACACTGAGAGAGATCTGCTGAACCTTTGGCAATCGTTACCTTAAGAAACACAACGCTGAAGACGTATGTTGGGGAGCATTGCTGTGAGAAATGAATAAACATCCTTTCACTCCTTCTCCCTGACATCAAGCAGAAATGAGAAAGGGAAGTCGACAGAGGTCACACACAGAAGTGAAGAGCTCTGCAGAAACATCTTTGGATTCTAATCTGGACTGACAGCTATCCTGTTCGTTACTAGTGTTATGTATAACGGACACATAACTCCTGCTACAAAGTCAGAATAACCCTCTGTTTGAATGTTTTAAAGACAAATTTAGTAGGCCTCATTCCAGCCTCCTGAATCAAAGTACACAAGAAACAACAACCTATTTGGGCAGGTAGTGGTTCAAGACAGCATGCCAAAAAAAATGCAGCAAAAATTCCACAAAGTAAATTGAATTATTTATGCAATTCTAAGAGAATTACCACATATATTACATGTATGACCTTAAGGAAATTATTAATATTAATGTATACACTTATACTGTTGAGGCATTGTAATATGTGGATCACCAAGAAAAGTAAGACAACCTTTCACCAAATGGAGAAATTGTTTTCTATACATGTTTCATTGTCTTGGATATATAATTTAACTGTAACTGATATAATCACACTTTTACTTTCTCAATGTCAATTAGATGTGTATTTATGTATTTCTAAAGTAGATTTTTTCATGCCTTTTCAATTACAAAATTGCCCAGATAATAATTATTTTATCCATATCCTTCCCCAGTTAAGCATACGTGTTAGACCTCAAGGTTAATTTCTGCAACCGAAATTTAGACATCATTTATTATCTGGTATATTTTTTTCTCTATTAGCTCTTGGAGAAGAACACTGCCACTAATTCAGTAAGAGGTAAGATTTCTAAAACAGCATCTAGGTAACGCTGCAGAGCCCTTAAAATGGATAGGGGTTTTCTTGGGTCTCAGATCAAGATAGGTCTCCAGGCCCTTTCCCACTGGAGCTGGAGAAAGAAATGGCAAAAATGATCCTCCTGGATAAAGAAGAAAGGCATTGTTGCAAGAATAACATTTCTAGGGACTTGTAAATTCTCTTTTGGTGGTGTCCTATGTTGGTGTACATTTTCTGCAAAGGGGAGAGAAATAATGGGTAATAGATGAAACAAGGAACAATTTACATTGGAGGAATATGGTTGAAACATTTAGAATTCCCATGAAGTTTCTTTTCAATAGCTACTGAATATTTGCAGAACATGCACCATAACACAATCCTGTTCCTGCAAACAGTCTGCTGCCCCTGTAGACCAAGCATTAAAAGCCAAAGCACTGATGGCTGGGCTTGGATGGCACAGAGACCCCAGCCTTGCAGAGGCTCACACACTGTACAGCTTATGCCTTTTCAAGTCCCAAAGGTTTTACCTCTTCTGATTTCAAATTTTCAACCATACATGCAGAGCAGTTTGAATCCACATGGTAACCAAAGGCAAAGTCTTGGCTCTGACAGAATCCTGAAATAGGATTCCAATATACTAGTCATGTCAACTATTTTCAACTCATACCAGTTCTACATGTATGCACAGCAGGCTAATAAAATGCTGACAAACCCCAGTGTTCTAAGATTTGAAAAGCATCAGGTTTTCCTGTTGTGTAATCAATCCCACTGCCCATACCTGTGTATGAGGCTGCATCATTAGGAGGTCAGAGAACCACCACAACAGCCTCTAGGAAGTTTTCCCAGCACAAGACTACCTGCACCATTAAAGGTCTGCCTGGTAAACACTGGCCTGAAAAACATTTTCAGCTTCCAGCTGTATGTTATATTGATGAGACTAAACAGTTTTCTAGTGTCAGGTTTTTGTTTATCCTATCATACTTCCGAATGTGACCATCTCAGAACTTTTCTTTTAGGCTAAAAGATGCACTGCATTCTCTGGGTGTTTCATTATAACCAGTGATTTCATATTTTGTTCCAGATCTCTGAAAAAATCCTTAAATATTTTATAATCAATGCCCTCAGAGTATCACTTAAAATGGACCCTACAGATGCCTATATGTACCCTTTAAAATGAATTTGGGAACCATCAACCAGCTTCTACTCTAGGGTGTATCATTTTAAAATTGTATCACATTTTTAAGGCCCCTGATTTCCAGCACCCCTTGTCTGCTTTTAAATACATCATTGCATATAATTTTGTCAGGCAAGATCTACTTTCCTTTAACTCCACTTGACTGCATTAAATATTTTCAGCTTCTGATTAACGAAGTCTCATAAGAAATATTTAATCTCTTGACTGAGTTCAGGATCATACTGATAAGAATAGAAATACTTATTCCTTTTACCCCATTATTTTCCAATATTAGAACTCTTATGCCAATTTTCAGGAGCTACTACTTCTGTTTTACAAGGGTTTTTTTAAAAACCTAATAAAGTTTGTTCTTAAAACTAAAAGGGTTTTGCAGACTGTTCTTATATCTCTTCAGGATAAGACAGAAGTGACAAAAGGCACATAAATAGAATGCATGTTTTGACAGTTAGGAGGGTATCTAAGTATTGCTTCTTCCAAACATGGAGAATGAGACTGGAATCATAGAATGAATCCATAAAAGCTGAAATTTATTAATACAGTTTGAATAAAGCATATCATTTGCTGAGCCCACTCATCAATTAAAAGATACAGTTTTGGTAGCATATGAAATAGACTGAAGGCAAAGTGTTGGACTTTCAGAGATATCTGACTACACAAAATATACCATAGTCTGTGACACTAACCCTGTTGCCAACCAATATTTACAAACTTTAAGGATCTACTCCAGCATTTGGAAGATGCATGTATTTCATGGCCAGTTCTCTTAGTGAATTTCACAGAATCACAGAATTGGTAATGCTTGAAGGGACCACAGTTGGTCATCTTGTCCAACCTCCCTTCTCCATCAGGATCATCCTTGAGCACATGGCACAGAATTGTGTCCAGACAGTTCTGGAATATCTTCAATGAGGGAGACTTCACAACCTCTCTGGTCAATCTGTTCTGGCGCTCACTCAACTGCACAGTAAAGAAGTTCTTCCTCATGTTCAGGTGGAACTTCCTGTGCATCAGTTCGCATTGCCTATTGTCCCATTGCTCGGCACCACTGAGCAGAGCCTGGCTCCATCCTCTGACACCCTCCCTTCAGATACTGACAGGCATGGATGAGGTCCCCTTCAGTTGTCCCTTCTCAAGTCTGAACAGGCCCAGCTCCCTCAGCCTTTCCTCATAAGAGAGATGCTCCAGCCCCTCAATCATTTTTGTCACCCTTCACTGGACTTGCTCCAGGAGTCCCATGTCTCTTGTACTGAGAATCCCAGAACTGGACACAGCACTCCAGATTCAGCTTCACCAGGACTGCAATTACTCATCCTGACAACTTAAGTTCAGCACGTAGAAATCAGCCTTGGAGTATCACGGTATATAAAACACATCTGTGTTTTTCAAGTGTATGGTCAAGCCAATTGTTTCTGGAGGA
Organism: Onychostruthus taczanowskii; assembly: GCF_017590055.1. NCBI lineage: Eukaryota > Metazoa > Chordata > Aves > Passeriformes > Passeridae > Onychostruthus > Onychostruthus taczanowskii. The sequence goes on from NW_024498351.1 coordinate 12,404,371, forward strand.
ACCATTCAATACATGCAATTCACATTATCTTACTGAGTTGTAGACACAATGGGGAGAAAAACAGCTTTTTCTGTGACCATTCTATTGAATTAATAATGCAATAAAAGCTGCTTGGATAAAAAAATCTTCACATGCACATCTAGTATTATCTGCAAAAGCAAAAACTAATTAAATAATTAGAAAGAAAATAATTTTGAGAATTGATCTCATAAACCTGGGAGGCTTTGGATTTAAATTTCAAAAGCACATATACACTATCTCATATTTCCCCAAATAAAATTACATACTAGAGCAACAGAAAATCCTCCTTCTGAAGAAGTATTTTGAACTTTGTATTACGCAGCTGATACATCCTCAAAGAGAGATTGGAAGTAATATAAACATGAAGAAAGTTAAAATTCTGTCATTGAGCACTGATGCCACATATTTAACTCCATAGTAATACTGGGTGATGAGATCTGCTGATAATTCTGAGAATTTAGATATTATGAGTAGAAACACTATGGAAGTTCCATGTCTTGAAGTGTTACAGTGTTATTTTATTCCAATAAATTAGCATGTTAGTGAAAGAGACCATGTGATGAATATGCAATACTCTGCTAAGTGAGCTCTTAATTAGGCTAACAACTTAGAAGACACAGGAAATAAAGGAATTAATTTATCACTTTGTACATGATAAAAATTAAAAGTTAATGCTGTTCATGCACTGAATAAAAGTGGAGCCAGATGGCATAACCTACGAAAAAAGGAGACACAAAATTTTCATTTTCATTAAACTGTAATGCGAGCAGCGTCTTGTCTACTAATTAGCAGAACCTGATGAACCCACTTTCAGTATATCTAACATATGTAACATATGCACTTCAGCATATGTAGACCTTTCTATAATAAATATTGATAAAGATACCATACTATTTATTTGATCTTTTTCCCTTGGAGTTCTTATTCAGAATTTGAAGAAGTATACAATATTGAGTTCCTATTCAGCCAGGAATATTAATTACATGGAAAGTGGAAGCAAACCACAACATTCTTCCACTTAAGATGTGGCACTGCCTACAAATTAAGTGAAGTAGCGCAGACCTGCAACATCATGCACTGTTAAAAGAAAAAATCAGAGACACGGACCATGCCCCAAAGTACTTTTATTTCAACCATTAAAAAGAATCCTCTATCACAAAAAGGAGCAAAACAGCAATGCATTAATCATATCCCTGAAACAGGCACAAAAATAAAAATCTAACAGGGGTGTGGGGCATCAGTGCAACAGAATGATAAGAAAGAAAGAAATATTATAAACGTCTGAAGATTAGTAACAGAGGTTTGATATTCATAACTTTACTATGATAGCCACTTGGTGATCTCAGACCCAGAACTAGTTGCCAGTGTAACACAAAACTCAGTGCAAGACCAAACCTCAGTAATTTTTGTTACTTTATTTGCATCTCTGTTTTCATGATAAATTACTGTACTTAATCACATAATAATTACTACCTGTCCAAATCCTCACCTCTCACCTTCTACACCTTCTGTAAGCATGAAACAAATTATCTGGACTTAAACACTTGTTATGGTGTTAATTGGAGTTGTTTTATCTGAACCTACACTCATTTGCAATTTGGTGAGTTTGCCTAACAGAAGTAAGACTGAAATTACAAGCTCTAAATCCATATCTCATTATAGCTCTATTCTAAGTAAAACTGTGTGAGGAATTTCGCCTCATAAATTATGGCATGAATTATATGTCATCTAAATAGATATTTGCCATTCTATTGCCTCTCATAAGGATATGTCCATAATACTTGTCACATTGATGTACAATAATTTGCACTAACAAGTAGGAGCCAAAAAAATTCAATTGGAAGTCAAATCACATCCTTGTGGTGGAGCTGGTTGGATCACATCTGCAGTAATGAAAAGTATCAGTTATAATTTCTTGGTGTGAATGTTGTGACACTCAAGCCCTTATTCTATTACAAAAAATCTAGAGAATCCAACATTTGGACATTTCTATCACTGTTCTATCCCTAGGACTTCTGTAAGATAGCAAAGCAGTAACCATAAGCAAAGGTTACAAAAATATGAAATTTTGTATTAAATGTGTATGATTGGGTTTCAACATCATGATTTCGAAAAATAACAACAGTTATGAAATCAGATGTTTTGACACTCTCACTCAGCAAATGTACATTTTCCCATATTTCTCAAACCTCAAAAGACAATTTACTTACTCAAAATGTTAAGAAAACCAAATTACCAGACAAACCTAGGTCCAGAAATGTAATTAGAGACAACAAACTTCAGACTGAAAATAAATATTCATGTTCAAGGTAGATGTCAGTGAGGCAAAATGCAGGAGGCAGATTAATCTACATCATCTTTCTAATAAGGATTTCTGACACTTTCTACAGGATGCTGCAAATTCTAACCTAAAGAGACTATAAAGCAATGAATCAAGACAAATTGTGACTGCAATATGAATTGTAGCTTTTTGCAGCTTGTATTTCCTTTTCCACTTCATCCCTTTGGTAAGCTTAAGAAAAATAGAAAAACCTTGTGCAAAAGTGAAATAAAGCTGGAATACAAAAAAAAAGTCATTATTGTTCCAACCACAAATCTGAACCCTAAAGAGTCACATCTTTATTTAGTTATTATCATAGCAATTATCCCTTTTAATTCAGTGTGCTCTATTGTGTTATCTTCGCCAGAGATGATTACATAATCACTGAATGAGTATACGTTAGTTGATGTAGCATAAGATATTATGAACTGTTTTCAACTGGTTTGCAATGTCAGTTGTGTTTATGTTAATTGCTATTTAAATTCATCTATTATTGAACAGGTTTTTAGAATATTATGCAGTAAACCTTGCTTTGGTGAATATATGAAAATAGCATTTTACCATTAAATTCCAGTGTAAATTAGATTATTTAATTTAAGTGTCTATCTGCTGATCTACTTCCATCACTGTATATCAGTACTGGGAAAAACAATCAGCTCACATTTCAATTTCATTTATATCCATTACATCCCCTTACAGCCCCACATTCTGGAAGCCAAAGTAAGGAACTGACTTTAATCCACAGTAAACGTTTAACTCTGTTTTAAGATTAACATCATTAACAAATGCCATTTTCCAATTCAGAAGCTGAGGTGCAAATAAAATTACTTTATTTAAGATTAAATATTGGAAAACAGATTAATTTTATTATTTATTAATTTTTAATTCAAATGCATGTAACTGTTACATATATATATATGCATACAAACACACATGTACAGGTGTCATCCAAACAGATGCACACACAATTAATGTTCATTCTTTGAACAGAAATATTTATTATGATTTTTAAATGTTTATTATTGCATTTATTAAGCCTAGTGATATAATATAGAGCAAAGAGTACAGTACAGCACATTTTGGAATCACAAACACAGCTTTCAAAAGCACTAAATGACCTGAGTAAGAACAGAAGCGTACCCTTTATGATCTTAATTTTCATTAAGACATTAGCTGCCAAAGAAAATAGCTGAATGACTCCAGAAGACAGAAATATTTTCAAGGTCTATTAATAACTAGATGAATGTTATTCATATAGCTAATGTCACTCAACTAATTTTCATTCAAGCTGTCACCAAACTAATTGTAAAAAGAAATTGTATAAGCCAAAGTTCATGGAATAATTATGCAGATGCATGGCTCTATGGCTAAGTAGCCTATCTTACACAATAGGGTGGGCCTTAAGTATTGAAAATGCATACATTATCTATACATTTTCTGAAACAAAATTAATTATAGTGCATTTCAGGATGATCCACAGAATAGCACAAAGGAATTTTATTTGCATGAGAAATCTGTGATTTTTTTTTTATGTTAGTGTTGAATTATGCTATGGTAACATAAAACTACCAGAAAACACACAGTGACAGGTTTTGGGCATTGAGGATCCCTATGGCTAGGGACAGTGTTAGTAAGATGAGATATTTTATTTCTTTAGATGTACAATATTTGCCTTTCTATCTCTCATATACTGTGCAATTAATCTCTTTTGTATGGGCTATTCACTTAAGAGTTGGACTTGACAATCCTTGTGGGTCCTTCCAACTCATAATATTCTGTGAAATCTTTGGAATCTGCGGATTTAACTCCTGTGACATCCCCACAGACTATGTCTGAGTTTTAGGTCAGAGTGCAGGTCTGCTTTGTCAGCTTCCAGATTCAAACCTGAAAAAAAGGTAAAGCTATTTTCAGGACTTTAGAGATCATCTAGTTTGCCCTTGTGCACTATGGGGTGCACAGAGCTGGGTGTTTATCACGGCACCTTTATGTCCTCAGTAACACAGATCTACCAGGGAGCAGCTGCTCAGTTTTGTTCCAGTTGCAGTACTTACCTATGTCAACCCAGACTGGCACTATTCTCCTCCCCCACTAGTCTTCTGTCCAAACTGAATATGTCACAAAAGAAAGCACCTTTTACAGGGGAATTTCACATTTGAAGAAGTTAGATTTAGGAGAGATCCATGGAAAAGCACTGGAACACAGAAGAGGAATGCTTAGGGTTCCATATTACTATTACCATGAGTAAAAGAATATGAAAAGAACTGTCTTTTGCGGATCATCCCCTATGACTAAAAAGTTATTACCCATACTTACACTAAGAAAACTTAATGAAGTCCATGGAAGAAGAAAGAAAAAAAAAATGCATTCAATATTTACCAGGTCAGTGCAGACTGCCTTTGAAACTCATGCTTTAATTAAATCTTTAGAATGCAAACCTCATCCCCAGACAGAAGAAGACTGGACTGACTTTAGCACTGACCAACACTCAACAATTAAGGTCTAATGCTTACTTCATAGTTTGGCTAAGTAACAGCTGCTTGAACTGCCTCTGTAAACAAAGTGGACTGAATTGACTGCAGACTAAATGGGCAGCTATGTGATAAGAAGTCAGCAGGAAAGAAAGACACAGCATCTGCACAATCCAGATTTGTGGGAAAAGTGAATAAAATGAGGAGTGAGAAACATCTCAAAACAAGTCAAATCTCCTCCATAACAGCTTCAGGCAATCCCTTCTGTAAAGCCCTCTTCTGTAAAAGAAGTGTTCAAAGAAAAGGGTGAAAAGAATAATGAATCAGAAAAGCAAATGGGATGAGAAATAGAACAGCAGACTTGAAATAGACAACCTCTTATAAACTAAAAAAGAAGTCTTATAAAGACAAGCTCTTATAAACTAAAATTCCCACTGATATAACCATTCCAATACCAGGGGGAAATATCACTGGTCCGATGCTTTTATTACATAACCAGATGTAGCTAGAATACCCATTCAGATTATTTCAGTTTGAGATCAGCTTACTTCATAAAAGTTTAAACAATTTCTTGAGTTTCATTACAGCTAAAAGGTTTTTCATGTTACTTGTTTTATTATGCTACAGCAAAGTCCCTAAGGAACTGAAGAAAAAGGTTGCAATTCTGCTTACTGATATGAATGATACATTGGTCTTAAAATTCTGAAATTAAATTAATATGCTTTATTGATTGTTCTTCTTTTATGCTATATGACTTTAGTATGACTTTAGTAAGATGCCTTGGGAAAAAAATAAAATAATAAAAAAAAACCCCAAAAACTTAAAAAATGAATGGGTGGCAGGGAAAGGCTGCTCTTTTCCCAAGGAGAAGCTGAGCATGCTTATGGTGGAGATACTTTGAAGTAGGCAGCACACAAAGAAGGAAGAGTGGCACTGAAGAGCTTCAAGCTGCATTTCAAGCAAAGAGAATCAGATTAGTGCAGAGCAGCGTGTGAAGCAGGCAACCAAGTCTCAGAGAACAAACACCCCACGTACCAGGCAGGAGTCCACAGACTCTCCTGTAGAGCAGAAAGCCACTGAACTAACTTTAGTAAGAACCCACGTGGGAGAGCACTGTGGGCAGAATTTTACAACTGTCCTCTTTTATTTCTGCTCTCCCTGACATAATCTTTTTGAGTTTTCTATATTTAATAAGGTAATTCTAATTTTATTCTTATAAACCTTGGATTTTGTGGATCATTCAAAAATGAAAAATGAACAAACAAACAAAACACCAAAATCCCACAACTTTACTTCTCTGGGACCAACTACAGAATAATAATTTGTATTGCATTGGTATATTCAATGTAAGTTATCATAGCACCACATCAACATAATGGTAAGCAAGTATTACAGGCAAGATCTGAAATAAATTCTTAAACAAGAAACTGACTTTTTGAAAATTTATGAGTGCTCCATCAGTAGCAGATATTCAATCATACCTGAAGACACACTGCCACACAGAAATAAATTTGACTGTTAATAATTCATATTGAAAATAAGTCAGGTAATAAAATTCCCAGTTGTTATACATGTACTTGTTATGCAAGTTTTCTTCCTACAAAAGATAAAAGAAAATTATTCAAAGAACTGTAGACAGGATTGTCTATGATAGAAAAAAAAAAAAAAAAGGAAAAATAAAAGATAAAAATGAAAAGAGAGACTGCAAGGAGACAATGGGGATCCAGCAGAGAGCACAGAATATTTCTTGAATTTACTGACTTTCAGGTCACCGCTGGACATCCATGAATGAAAACAAGGAAAATGGCATTTAGAAGTATCTAAAGCTTTCCTAGCAGTCTATATTAAGCAGAAAAGTTTTCTTTGTAACAAAAGAAATATTTTGGTGCATTCAATTCTCAGTTTTTACCATGCTTTTCTAAAGCCTGTCTAATTCTCAGTTCATTAAATCTATCATTATCCTCACCATACAGCTTCCACTGATGCAGAGTTCTAAATTGACTATTTTTCCTCTATTTTAAACATCTAAATATGTCATGTGAAATCTTCCTCTTCATGACTGTCCCACATTTCTCAGTACCAGCCCTTATAATTGAACACAAAGAACTAGAGTCATTGATGCCATTTATTATTCAGTCAATATAACTAAAGGAAAGGTGCATTAACCTTGAAAATAGACAGTGGTCAGGCACAGGCTTCGACCAGAAGACTAAATAGAATTTGGTACAGTTATTTACAGAATTTTTATTTGAAGTTTTATGCAAGTTTCATGTATGCATAGGGATTTTACAGGCATGTATGCAATATATGTAAAATGAAATTGAGATCTGCTATTAAGCCTTCTAGTTATAGTTGTGAATTACCCACCCCCTGCAGAGCAACAGTTCCTTCACTCAAATAGTTTACTGTACTCAGCATTTATTGCTAGGGCATGATCAAAAGTATATTTTAGAAGAAACTTAGATGGCATAGTAAAATAATATTGAACTATAGTCCAGATGGCATCAAGATGTGAGGATTAAAGGACATCTCTTTCATCAGAAAGAGCTGTACATTAAGTTCTCAGTTTATTCTCTCCTTAACTATATCTAAAGTCTTGTTCCTATAGCAACTGAATATACAGATATGCCTGAAAGAATTATATACTAGCAAGCACTCCCATCTCCTAAGTGTATATTGGAATTTAACACATCTTTGGGCAGGAGCTTCCATTTAGTAACTGCTATAAAATCCTCTTGTACTTCCATTTGGGGGGATTACAGTCCATGTCTTCTAACATCCCAGGAGTTTTCCTGGTATTTACAAGCATCACTAGCTCTGCTCACCAGAGGCTACTTCATTATTTAAAACACAGTCATCAAATTCATTTAGAAATAAAAACAGCTATTTGGTCACAATATTAAAAACTACAGACCTGATTACATTTTCCAAGGTCCTTAGAAACATTACTTTTTCATGGAACATCTAATATATATTTAAATAATGAAAATATTGTGACAGAAAAAGTGATGTTTGAAAATTCAAAAATTTAATTTTTTTCTTGTCTTTAAGAATAACCTTCTCATCAAACTGAAATAATTAATCTCCCTTCCTTCATTATACTTCTTCAATACTTTAAGATATTGGTATTAAGAAGCATTAGATATAATACATGGAGAAATGAAGAATTCAGGGAAAAAGCAAGGGCACACATACTAAGCCTAGAGGTTACAAGAGATGCTGGAACAATCACATGTTCCTTTAGTTAATTTTTAATTCTTTCTGAATAATACCCATGTACCACAATATCAGGTATTATACAGAAATTGAGTCAGGATTGGTTGACCTTTATTGCTCTCTCTGAAAGCCATAGAACTCTTGACAGATTTCCAAAACTTAAATCACAATTAATAATTAGCTCTTTTAATGTTTAAAATCTTTAAACTACCTTCTCCAGCACATCTAGCAGATCTTCAAGTAGAATAAATATTTTGCAGCTAGAAAATTGGCAATGGGCTCTGAAAAAGTGACTACTCTTTCTCTGCTAAACAGGAGAATTATGTTCTAGAGGAGTGTTATATCAATGAAGGTATAAAATCAGTCTCACAAGTGCAAAAGACATTCTTTCATCTGTTCCTTGAGATTCCTTGAAAGGTTGGCATTTAATCTACCAATCCAGACCCTCAATGAGCTTTCTGCAAACTTCGCTTTGTAATTTCTAAGGTCACAAAAAATAAATTAATAAAGTATTACAACTTGATCTTGAACTTTTCTCAAGAGAGTTTTAGTCCACTTTGAGATGATCTTTCTGGAAACATAGTAGTTAGATGAGAGTTCTTGTCTTATTTCTAAGCAAAACTATTTATTTTGAAGCAGCACCACCACTTACCTGATATTTGAGGGAAATTTTATCAAATTTGCACTGTCATGGAAGTCTGAAACAGTAAAAATGTTAGCTATCAAAAATTGTTTTTTAAAAAGCCTTGTCTTCATTGTTCACATATCATACAAGAAATTATGCCAGTTAAGAAAAAGAAAGGCAAAGTCAGCAAATATGCCAGCAGGCAGACAGAGAGCAGGTGGGTTATTTATAGCTTTGATTTTAGTAGGTGGAATAGGACTTACGGACAAGGTCTTCTGTCAACTCCTTCTCAAAATGATTTAGTTAGGCAGGTACTGAGGTCCTATGGAACTCTTTATGGAGACTGCAGGGATGCTCTGTGTGACAGTAAAAGATAAAATAAAATACTAGGCTTTAGAAATTACATTGATTGTGCTCACTTCTAAAAACTATTAACTTTAATTTGACACACACTCAACACTGATTTTATAGTACTCCATCCACATTGATTTCAGCAGGGCTAGTCATGATTGATTTGGAGCAAGTCAGATAAACCCTAACCATTTACTTTATTCCATGAACTACAGAGCAAAAGATCAGTATTTACTGTCTTCAATTTCAAATATAGAACTCAAATTTGAGACCCAGCTAAACCCCAAAACCAAGTGAAATCAGTCACAATGAAAGTTCCTGATTTTGCCATGTTTTCCATTTCCCATGGAAGAGTGGAAGCCTGTCTAAGAAAAACTACTGATGAAAGTAGCACAGTCTTCAAAACAAAACACCAAGAATGTGGAACACCACAGACTTCAGATTATTCTCAGGTGAGTATATCAGGAGATGCACAGGTCCTAGAAGATGAGATGCCAAGAACACTACCTGATAAACAGGAATAAGTATTATTATGTAGTGGACATGTTTTACTCTGTTCAGTGCAGCAGTGGGCTTGTCAGTCTTCCTCTTTTCAATTGATAATCTAGCATGCAAATAGTCCATCTGAATAATATTTTAAAAGAAAAACAGATCAGGATACCTAGGGTTAAAACAGAGGAAGATAATCAGAAAGTGAAAAAAGGAAAACACTATCAGACTACACAGCTCTGCATCCTCCATGGTTAAATTGGAAAACACTGTGGACCACAGGCAGAAATAATGTTTCAAGTTACAAAATTCATGCATCACTGCTTTAAAAATCTAACTAATCAATTAAGCACGAAGATCTCCAAGCTCATTAAAAGCAAGAACTCTATCCCTTAAGGATCAAAAAAAGCTGGGTCACCCCAAACGAGTAAATAGCTTCCTAGGATGATAAAACTCTAGTCAGAATATCAACTTGCATCAGACACATGCTACATCTGTGTAGAAGAGATTTTATTCAAAATCCACCGATTTTAACTCGTCCACTAAATCAAGAGATAATTAAAATAACATGTTGTTTAATCAGAAGCTGTTGATCTTTCTTTTTTAGGCTTTCCTGGTTTCCTTCTGCCTCTCTGGACTTCATGTTAATGCTCTAACTTGCATGAGGATTATTCAATCTTTCATCAGGCCATTAAGGGTGGGGAATTAAGAGTTTTACAACCCACAGCACATTTTCGTCTTCAGGAAGGATTTGGACAGGAAAAAAAATCACAAAATGACCTTGTGTTAAACAAGATGAGAAGCAGTAGAGCTTTTAGAATATTTCTATGAAGTTTTATATTCTTTTGCAACCAGCCATCTGTTTCATCCTAATCCAGCTACATAAAAGCAGGTATAGGCTGAAGACCATTCCTGGAAAGGATAAGGCCTTCAGGCCAGAGATACAGATGCTAGAACTCTAGTCATGCAATGAAGACAAAACATTAGCCTGCCATATGTTCAAAAGGAGGTTCTCTTAGGAGATAGTCTGGGCTTTGCTTATGATTTTAAATCAATATCTATATATAGAAGATATCTAAAGAAGAATACAATTTCGCTCTTTTGCTCTGGTAGCTCTATGTACTTGGAATTATGGTTGCAAGAGATTGATATGCAATTATTGTCAAAACTCATAAGAATACCTGTTCTGAGAATTCCCAGCAGATTGTGATACTTTGCCTGCTCCTCTTTACCTGCTCCCCACTACTGACTGCCTGGCAGCACACAGTACCTTCTCCATAAGAATCTTGCACCAAGGTAACATAGGATTACATTAAAAGAGTGCCTATTTTAAGCTGTCTTTATCACATACAGGCAGTAATGACAAGAGAACTGGGCATAGCCTGAAAGTTGCACCTTCTGACAGCAGACTCTCAGGCCAGTATATGCCACCAAATTTTGAAATGTGGGTATTTGACACTTGTGTCCAGTTGGATTCCTGACAAAGTCATCCAATTCTCAGATGATCTATGAGAAAATTCAAAGAATAAATATAGTACTAAGATTAAGAATTTAGTTTATTTATTTCAGGTGCTACATCTGGAAAAAGTCATCATGGGCACAAACTTACCAGAACATACAAATAACTGAAACTTAGACTAAAGGTAAAGATACAAGAAAGACTCTCATCTGTTATTACTCTATGGGAGACCAAAGAAAATTCCAGATTCCACTGACCTGAAAAATAAATTCTGCTGTCATTGACCAATGCTTCCAGGTCCTTTTCTGCCAGACAGCTTTCCAGCCACTTATTCCCAAGCTGTAGTGCTGCTAGGGGCTGTTGTCACCCAAGTGCAGGACCCAGCACCTGGCCTTGTTGAATCTTGTACCACTGGCCTCGACCCATCGATCCAAACTGCAAACTTACTGAAGGTGCACTTAATCCCCTTGTCCAGATCACTGATAAAAGTATTAAACAGGACTGATACTGAAGATATGACTGCTGTTGGAATAATTTTTAATTTCAGATATCCAATGGAGAGTGAAATAGAAATATCTGAACATGCAGCATTCTGCTGCTAACAGTTCTATAGGCAATGCAGAGATGGAAAGAAATACTGTGAAAATGTTAACATTTAAATAAAATATTTTGCCAGTGTGGATCAGATAGAAATGTCAACCATAATGATCTTGCAGTTCACACATACACAAAAAAAAAAAAAAAAACATTTGCTACTATCTATGTCAGCCTCCATGCTCCAAAGAATTTTTCCAGCTATATATTTAAAAAGAAAATGAGCTGTTGCATATTTCCAATAAAATACAATTCAATACAGGCAAAGCCATTGCATACATACATACAGATACCATAGTATGAATTACCACATGCTATAGCCATTTCATCATCCTTTCTTAAAATAGCAAAAATATATACCAGTATTTTCAAATAGTGGATGAATGAAATTTAGAGTAAATCTTGTAGATTTTCTTTGGATTCAGAATGCAATGGTAGTGGTAATTTCAAAATAGGAAGGAACAAAATTATTTTCATTTGCCTGGAAGGCAGCAAATAATACAGTAATAAACAAAAATTTCTGTTTTACTTTAGAAATGAACTTAGCTGACTGTGACTAGTTAAAATTAACATGCTTATTCTTTTGAGCCAAGTAGTTTCTGAAATAAATTTTCTATTATAAATACAAATCCAACTCAACACTTACTGAATTTCACTAGGGAAAAAAAGTAATCTTTACACTCTGGGGCATACAAAGTAAAATCTGCAAGCAAACACACCACTTATGCTAAAGCTGTATATTTTGACATACTCTTACTACTACTTACACAGTGTGGAAAAGTACATAACATTTTTAGATGTTTCACAGTATAAACCACATCAAAAGAACTCTATTCAGGTCCAAAAGCAACTGTTGCATTCACTGTCACTTGGCAGTATGACTGCCTTCTGTTTGCAGTACTGTTCTAGTGACAGGAATATTAATTTTCAAAAACCTCTATTTAAAGAACAAAGCATTTAAGATTCTACACATTTTGTTAGCCTTTAAGTAAAATTAAAAAAAACATAAAGCATCTATATAAAAAGATTTCTAAAGTCACCTGAGAGCTGTTGCTGCAGACTTTATGTTTTAATGTTACCTATTTATAGTGATAGCTACAGAATATTCTCCCATTTAAATACCTAAACTCCTTTCCTAAGGCATGTCAGAATCAGACCCTCTGGAAGCATCCCAGGTTAAGCCAGGTAACAATCCAGAACTTGCCTACAGAAACAGTGGATATGAGGACCTGCTTTTCTCCACAGACATCTGGGAAATAAAAAACTCTTCTGTAACTCAAGGCAGTCTTTGTACCATAAGGCTGTACTTTGCATCTTCTGTGGCTCAAACTCACAGATTACCTAATACATAAGCAATATCTGGATTATGCAGTCAAAACCACAGCAAAGAAAATGTGTGTGAAACAAGCAAGGAGGCTAAGTTATCCCTGCATATAAAGTAAAAAGACAGAAAAGAGGACTGGGAATGCAGTCTAAATCTCTTGGCACAAGCTTGGATAAGCTTTAACTTTTCTACTCTTTTAAAGAGCTTACTGCAATGTCTGTTTAGGAAACCAGTGAGGTTTGCTATGCTCCTGGCTGTTGCAAATATATCTTGTTTGTTCCAGAAAAATAGAGGGTATGATTCAAGATAAATCATGCATCAGACTTTTCAGTCACATGACTGGGGATGTGTTCAGCATGATGGTCCCTGTGTGCTCTGTGCAGAAATGACTCAGAAGCAAGTTACACATTTGTCAATCTAAGCAAGGGACACAACAGTAATTAAAATCACTTTTTAATTTTTTTAAAATAAACTAAAAACACTTGAGGCTTAATATATCCATCTAGATCTGATGCATGTAATTGAATAATAGATTATGATTGATAAATATCATATTATAATATCATATCATCATATCTAAAAAAGATCTGATGAAAACAATGTATTTTAAAAATAACAAGAAAAGGAGAAATTGGCCTAGTTAGTCATGTAATTCATGGAAGTGTGTGTGCTCCCTGGCAATAGAAATGGTTCTTATTAAATAGTTCTTTCTTTGAGGCTTGAATACTTTCCCAGAGAACAGCATTAGAATAAGAAAAAACTATTTACACAAGTAACGCCCATGTGTCCTGCTTCTTGCTGATTTGATATCAGAGTGTAGTTTAATTTTCATACATGCTTTCAGATCTTTTCAATACTTTGATAAGAATTAGATATAAGAAAATATTTAGGCATCTACAAGTTACCTTAATTTTATTTATTTCGTCACATGTCTGAAAGGTGGGATCCTACTAGAAGATTCCAGAAATAAAGCTTGGTATTTTAAAGGATATAAATAATATAATGCTCATCAATCAGAAGGATGTCTAGGATTAACCAAGAGGAAGACTAAGAAATATATAAAAGAATATATAAAAAATATATATTATATATAAATATATATATATTATATGTACATAATAAATATATATAAAAATCTATCCCTTTTCTGGCATACCTTCAGTAAAATAGGTATCAGAAGGAGGGTAAATGCCAACTGCTTCTCTTTCAATAATTCAGAGATAAATATTCCATTGTAAAATGCAGATGGAGAAAAAACATATTTTACACCACAGTACAATCCAAGAACACTCACCTATAAAATGGAAGATGCAAATTAATTTTCCTTTTCTGCCTAAGGCAATTTAATTACTGTTTTAACAATGCATCCCCATCACCAAATTGTAGCATTCTCTGGCTGGGACAGTCCTCATTTCTCCCAACAGATGTTCAGAAAAAACAGACACCCCATCCACATCCCAAACCCTATCAACAGCTCAGATTGTATTTTGATCCCTGTCTTCTGACTTTTCCCCAAGAAGATCAGTGTCTCAGCTGCTATGCTTTTAGACACCCTGAACTCAATGATCCTCTCTTACACTTTCCATGGCCAAGTTAATCCAAAGGAGGTTTTTTTACATTTCTCTTACAATCCAGTGGATAGTAAAATGACAGTTTGGAACCTCAATCTCCTTTTGCTACTTCAAGTATTTAAGAACCAAAACTAGCAGTTAATTTTCCTCCTTACAGATTTTAAAATTCTTTCACAACTGCTACTAAGTTCAATATACAGGCTATAAGAAACTTCCTGAAAGACTATAAAGATACCCATGTTGAGAACTATGCAAAATATGAATTCATTAGATGTTAGTGGACACATTTTATGGAAAATTAGACACATCCTTTGCTAACCTAAATTTTATAGGCTCTTTCAATCTTTAAAATACCTTTCCACCCTTGAACAGAAAAGCTTAGTCAAAATTTAGTCAAGATAATAAAACACAAACCCACTCAAAATAGTCTTAGTGGATCAAACTAAAACATCTTAATAGCCCAATACTTACCTTTTGAAAAAGGGGTTCATTAACAGACTCCTCTAGAAGTAAAATGAGAAATATACCTCACTATAGCATGAATTTTCAAAAAATTTCATCTGTAGCACTTTTCTGTGAACCTCCTTACCTCCTTTTAAAGAAAAAAACCCCAAACACTCATTTGCTATCTGCCACTTATCTAGTACCACCAAGGTTGGCTTCAGTTGGAGACTGAATACCACACTTTCCAATTAAACAATTTCAGGTTTCAGCAGTCCCAGACTAATTCTATGATTGTCACAGTTGATTACTATCTTCATTATTAAAGACCTATTAGATGTTATTTGATGCAATGCTTTAGGTTTGTTCCTCACTGCCTGGAATCTTGCTCCTGTAGATTAAGGAACAATGGAGTTAGCAATGACCACAATGTTTTAGCTCTGTGTGTTATGGCTGTGTCTTATTATATCGTAAAATATCCTGAGCTAGAAGGGACCCACAAGGATCATCAAATTCCAGGTCCTGACCCTGCAGAGTACAGCCCTAAGAACACCACTGTGTGCCTGATAATGTCTAAACACTTCTCAAACTCTGTCAAATTTGGCGCTGTGACCACTTCCCCACAGAGCCTGTTCCAGTGCCTGACCATGCTCTGGGGGAAAAGACTTTTCTTAATATCCAATCTAAACCTTCCCTGACACCTCTTCATACCATTCTTTATTCCTTAGTTTACTTATCACCAGGGAGAAGAGATGAGAACCTGCCTTGCTTCTTCCTGTTGTGAGGAAGCTATAGATGACAATGAGGTCTCCCCACAGTCTCCTCCTCTCCAGGCGGAACAGACCAAGTGATCTCAGCTGCTCCTCTTTTTGTTTCTCCCTCAAGACCTTTCACAATTTTTGCTGCCCTCCTTTGGACACTCTCTAATAGCTTAATATCTTTCTTATGTTGTGGTGCCCAAAATTACACACAGGACTCAAGATGAAGCTGCAGGACACAGCAGGACAATACCCTCCATTGCCTGGTTGTCAGTGCTGTGTCTGATGTCCCCCAGGACATGAGTGGCCCACTTGGCAGCCAGGGCAGAGACTCAACTTGCCATTGATCAGGATCCCCAGATCTCTTTCTGCAATGCTGCTCTCCAACCTCTTGTTCTGAAGTCTATCTGTACACCCAGGGTTGCCCCTTCCCAGGCACAGAATCCAGCACTCACCCTTGTTAAACTTCATGCAATTGGTGATTTTATAGCCCTCTGTTTTATCCAGGTCCTCTTCAAGGCCTCCCTGCCTTCGAGGGAGTCAACAACTCCTCCAAATTTACTATCATCTGCAAACTTACTTAGTATTCCTTCAAGTCCTTCATTCAAATTGTTTATGAAGATGTTGAAGAGCACTGGCCCTACAGTGGAGCCCTGCAGCAACTGGTCACTGACCTAATGTTATCACATCACAGTAACCCCCTCTGTGCCCAGCCCATGAGACAGTTGCTCACCCATCACATGATGATTTTACCCAGCTGAATAATTTTGTTCAGAGGAATACTGTGAGAGACAGTACAGAAAACTTTAGTGGAATACCAAAAGATCACATCCACTGGCTTCCTTTGGTCAGCTGCATGGGTTACATTTTCATAAAAGAAAATCAGGTCTGAAAACCAGAACTTCAATGAAGCCGCGTTGGCTGTGACCAGCGACTGTTGTCTTTTTGGTGATTTCCACTACCTCCTAGAGTAATCTTCTCTGTAATTTTACCAGTCACTGAAATGAGACTGACAGGCCTGAAATTTCCAGGGTCATTTTTCTTGCCCTTCTTGAAAACTGGAAAACTGTCTCCAGTTTCCAGTGAACTGAGACCTCTCCAGATTCCCAAAACCATTCAAAAATCATCCAGAGAGACCTTGTAATGACAGCAAGCTCTTTGAGTATTCTCAGATTAATCCTATCAGGCCCCATAGACTTACAGGGATCCATCTAGAGCAAAAGATCCCACACAAGTTCAGGGTCAGCTGGGAGTTTATTGGTCTAACAGCTATGATCATCCTGCTCAGGATGCTGGGATCCCCATAGCCCAGGAATGATGTTGAAGACAGAGGCAAAGAAAGCATTAAACACATCTGCCTTGTCAATGTCCCTGACTGTGATGGTTTGGTGTAATATCTGTACTGCCTTTTCACATTAGTATATTTTAAAAACTTTTTATTGTCCCCCATAGCTCTTGCCAGCTTCAATTCCAGTTGACCTGTGGCCACACAAATTTTCTCCCTAGACTGTCAAGCAGGATCTTTGTGTGCTTTACATGTCACCTGTATTTGCTTCCACTAGCCATACTCTTTCCTTTTTTGCCTTGCCTCCAAAATAAGATTCTAGTCAGCCAAACTGGCCTTCTGCACCTCACCTGCTTGTCTTCTGACAGTTTGGAATTGCCAGGTCTCGCGCCTTTAGAAGGCAGTGCTTAAAAACTGACCAGCAGTGATGGATCCCAAGCATATTCAGAAGCACTTTCCCAGGTAACCTCACTCCCTAGTTCCCTGTGAAACCTCAAGTCAGCTCTCATATCAGTGTTGAAGTTTTGTTGGCACTGGTACTTTTCCTTCTGTCAACAGAGCTTTTAAACCTGATTGCTTTGTGGCCACTGTGAACAAGACAGCCACCAATCTCCATTTCACTCATCAGACCCACTCTGTTAACATCAATGAATCAATGAGGGCATTTTTCCTAACTTGCTGTCTTGGTACCTGAACCATGAAGTTATCATCCAAGTGCCTTAGGAATCTTCCAGACCCGTTTGTGCCAGCTGTGTGACGCTCCCAGTTGATTTCTGGGAAGTTGAAGTCTTCCATAAGGACAAGAGCACTTGATATCAAGATGCGTCTCTTAGTTCCTCAAAGAATAACTCCTTGGTGTCATCATCCTGGCTAAGTGGTCTATAATTGACTCCCACAATGATATCCACATTACTTGTATGTCCCTTAATTCTTACCTAGAGACTCTCAAGTGTGTCATTGCCAACTGTAAGCTCCATTTTTGTTAAAATCAAATTTTATGCTTCAGTGATCTATAAGTTTCCTCCTGGTGTCACCCATATGACTTAAATAACTTGGGGAAGAGGGACATGCACATTGTAAAACTCAAAGTCTTTTCATTTGAATTAAACATAGTACTGCAATATTCTGTCTGAGCTTTTCCTCTTTCATGTGTTTAGACTTTTCACTTTTAAAAATACTATCCTTTTACCTTCAACAGGAAGTTGCTAAGGAGTGCTCAACTTCTTTCTCTTCACATTCCAAAAAGTTCCCTGCCATCTACAAGCATATTAGCTATTTACTGGGGCTCTTCTAATTCCCACTTAAAAAAATTTAATCCCTACATAACCACTACTAAACTGAACGGGTGGATTATTTCTACAAAGATTTTGAATGTAAATATGTTACTATTAACATATATATAACTCCTCATAGAGGCCTTTTCCTAACTGCATCTCAAACTAGACGTTGTGTACTGCTCAAGGCTAAAATAGAGAGATACTGATATTTTTTTCAGTTCCATTAACAGTGATTCTGAAAAGCAACCATTTATGAAATTTAAATGTCTGCATCATCATTCATTGGAACACTCATTGAGTCAAAATAAGCACTTTGCATAATTTTAAACATCTGCATTTTATGCTTTTTAAACAGTAAATTTTTTTGCTTATAAAGAATACACTGTATTTCAAAGCCATTATATATTTAAAAAAAAAATCACTCTACTGCAGTTTACATTGAGAACAAAGCCCCAAACCCTAAATGAGTCACACAGAATATTTTCGAAGCCTTTTAGAATAAGTTTTTTAACCAATGTTTCACTTAAAGGGCTGATAAAACATGAACTATAACATGAACAATCCTGTTGTTACAAAAGTTTGTTTCCATTGTTAAGGCAATCGCCTATTTCCTCCAACTAGCAACAATAACAACCACACACACCATTTTAGACAGAGCAATATGAATCGTTTGCCCAGTCAGGTGGAAAAAATGGTCTGATTTTACCAAACAGAGATTGCAAAGCCAGTGGTACCTAAGTACAATTGCGACCCATTGGGTAGAAGTAATTACATAAAAAGTGTTAATTTGGGGAAGACAAGGAGGGAGATGAGGGGGGATCAAGATGAATCAACAAGAAACAAGATGAGCAAAATGGAGAGAAGTCAGGGAATAAAAGAGATCTGACACAAGCTACTGGTCATTAGGTTTTTCTGGCTTCTCTTGTTCATGTTTATGAATGCTCTGTGTGTTTTTGCAGGTGTCTGCAATGGCTGGCTGTCCCTGCAGTACGTGTGGCTGTGGCTGTGTATGTGTGTGTCCACTGGGAAGTAGCCTGGCTAGTGACTGCCTGCAAACACAGAGAAGCTGCCACCTTGCATCTAGCAAGGTTCGTTGGATTGAGCTACCATCAAAACAAGTCATATTATTTTAACTCTGAACTGGCTAACACTAACTTTTTTTATTTTGTGGGGTCAATTCACACTTCCTCTATCACTAAACATGAGGAAAAATGAAATTAGATCATCATATGATCCATTGATTCTTGTGTATCTTCTGTATTATTTTTCTCCCTCATCAGTTTACCAGAGAAATATTTAGTAATTATTTGGTTATTTAAGCACACTAGGATAGCTATAAGATCATTCAAAAAGGGAAACAAAAAAGTGAATTTTCAAGACATTTAAAACAAATGGATGTAAGCACTACTCTATGCTGTATCTATTAGGCTTAAAAAATCAGGACAGAACAAGGTTTGAGTTGATTGCAATCTGTAACACAGAGCTATCAATTCCATCAGCCAATAATAAATGATGGCAAATCAATCTGCTCAAATAACACACCAATACACTCGAATATGTCAATACATTTTGAAGCAAGCATCCACAATCCTTTTGGAAACTCTACAAGGAATTTCACAGTTAATTCCAATGAAATAAACAAACTATTTTGTATTACCAGTACACTCCCATAGTTTCTGAAACAAATATATGCCCATCAACTTTAAAACAGTGTTCATTCATTATATTCATAAGAATATAATGAATTGTGAGAGTTTTTGGATTGGATTTTGTTTGAGTGTGCTGTGCTGTAGGCCAACTTCTATTGATTACTCTTTCTAATTTACTGAGACATTGCTTTTTAATCACAACAGGATGAGCATGCCCAACAGCTAAGAGAGCATAAAAAGAAATAGTCCAAGCATTCTGCATCAAATTTAGCAAGTCTACTTTTATTATTTATTGGGTTTGTCTGGTTGTTTGGTTGGTTTGGTTTTTTAAACTTTGTTTCTTTTTTTGCCAGGTCAATTTAAACTGGTAACTCTACCAGTACTGTGGAACAGACAAGTTTTTACAAAGTGCTCACAGAATGGTATTTTAACTACACTAATATTTACCCTCAAAAAACACCAAACTTTACAGATGAGAAAGTGAAATAGTCATACATTTTTCAGTAAAATCATATTCCAATTTGGTGCAATGCAAGTCCAGAATTAAGGTACCTGAAAAAAGCATATATATAAATAAAGATTAAAGATACCTTTAAAGTCTAGTAGACCAGCCATCCCATGCAGGTAAAATTCTACACAATAACAAAAAAAAAAAAAAAACAAAAAAACTTAGAAAGTAGGGAGATGAAGGCTAAATATGAAACAAGATGGATTTAACATAAAAAACAAATTAAAATCCTCAGTCTATAGATAATTTTTCAAGTGATGAGACACTAATGATTATCTTACAATGAGTGCAGCATCTTTTGATGTACATGTGAAAACTCATCTAGAAGTGATTGAATCAATAAAGTTTGGCAAAGTTTTTTAAGAAATACAAATATATAATGTACATAATATAAAAACACAGAGTTCACAAGATAATATAGCAAGGATGTTTTCGGAAGAAGCAAAAGGAGACACACTGGTTATTTTATTCCATGATCCAAATTCTGTTGAAGGGAAATATGCACATAAGCTTTTCCAACTAATTAAACATTGTTAAAACTCATAAATCAAGCAAAGTCACTGCATCATTTTAGAAGTTTAAAAATCTAGATCTTATTTAGAAATGTATTCAGATACAAATTCACATTCTTTACTCACAGAAAGACTTTTACTGAATTCGAAGGAAGATTAATTTTTGACCTAGCCTGCAATCATGGCACTTGAATAACTTCTCACTGAACTGTACGTCTGGTTCACCTGTACTCAGTTGTAGAACCTGAGTCCTTGTAAGATCTTCTGGACAGAAGATATATCTAATTCATTCTCTTTATTTTGGAAGGAAAAAACACATATTTGCCTAAGAGGAATTTAAAGATGTCACAGAAAATTCACATTGATAAAAGACAGAGAATAGAACTTGATGACATTGAATGTTCAGTATGACAAGTTTTTTCTGTAACAGCCACTGATCATTTATGAGTGCTATATAATTTGAAATTAATGCATCAGACTCGTGTATAATACAGTCCTTTTGTAACCTGTCTCCCTTGACACAGATCTAAGCAGGTATATATTTAAATACTTCTTTTTTTTTTTAATAAAATTGGACAGACTGAATATGATGTGCTAGTGTGCTACTTCAGGATTTGCAATAATAAAATGTCAAAGAACAAGCTGCAAGCTGGTTTTTTTGCTTGAGATACTCAAAGAATTAATTTTATGCTGGCATATACTGTAATTAGAAATAGCTCTGTGCATCATGATTAAACTAGTAGCTATGGAAACCAAAGCAGACTAGAATAAGTGTAAAAGGAGAATAGTGAAAAAGCCAAACATAAAATTCCTTTAATCTGTTTATTTTTAATCTTTCTCCTAATGCAAATTGGAATACTAAGGGTCAATACTACTTTCTTACTTTTTTTAACCTTTGTATGTTTGGAAAGAACAGTATTCTTTCCAAACTAGTTCCTAGGCATTAGATTTTTTCACTCCAGAACTTCTCTACCCACACAATCTTAGCACACCATTTTTAAAGATCCATTCTGTATTAAATAATTGTATATATTTATCCCTTTATGAAATGAGAACTCCACGTTTTCAACAGCCGAAAATCTCCATGGTGCTCTATCTCCGTAGCTATTCCAATAGCCATCCACTGAATATGTTCCAGTTTAGCAATCTCCTGATGGCTGTGGGGGAAGGATGGGTGCATCTCTGAGCCGTACTCACCTGATGCAAACTCGAGTATGGAATGAAGGGGAAGAATCACTTCCTTTGCTGTGCAGGCTACACGTACTGTGACCACCAAGCAGGCAGACAGCCTTCGTGACACAGCGCTGACTCATGTTTAAATTCTCACTCAGCCTCGGGTCTTTCATGAAAGAGCTGATTCCTGGCAAGTCACTCGCCAGCCTGGGCTGCTGCATGGGGGGTTATGCCAGCCAGGTACGTCTGTTCTTACCAAATTCCACCAGGTAGCTTATAGTCAGGTCAGCAGAGGTCCTTTGCAATGCTATCCCTGTGTATAGCCCTCTGTATATAGGCTGACTCGCTTTGCCACCCTTTTTGCTGTTATTCGCAATCAAAAGGGCGCTTTCCCTGCCATCATCCAGGTCAATGATGAAAATATTAAACAATACTTGCACCAGAATCAGCCTCCAAAGTGCAGCCACTCCTTAGACATCATGCTGTACACCTCTGTCCTTTGAGACATACAGTGGAGCTGCTTTCCCATCTGTGTTCTGGCCACTAGTCCCTAATGCTTTAAGAAACCATGTCAAAATACTTGGTTTAATCAAGGTAAACAAAATTGTTTACCTCTTGTACCCTCATCGAGAGGTGCCTCATTACAGAATGTAATCATGTTAGTCAGACATGGTTAGTGCTCAGTAAAACCATGATGGCAGTTATGAATCACATTATTTACCTTGCTGTGCCTAATAATGGCTTCCAGAAAGATTTATTTCATAATGTTCCCAGGAACTGAGATGAGATTGTGCTGTGTACAGCTCTTTGGATATCTTTCCTTTCTCTTTTGAAAGTGGGCATATTAACTAGCTTTCTCCAGTTACTGAAGACCTCTCATAATCACCATAATCTTTAAAGAAAGACAAGAAATAGCAATATTGGACGCATATCCTGCAGTCTCAGTTTGTTTATGTGAACCTTTAATTCAGTCTTATTCACACAGTTAGCATTCCTCTCCCCTAGACCTTCCCAGTAGGCACAGAGGTCTGGGAGGTTACTGACCAGAGACCCAAAGATATCACCTTAAGATTTTCCAATCTTAAAATGGAAAAACATAGGTGTGTTATCCATATTACATATAAGCAAATTGTACCTGCCTTCAGGCAGGGACAGTTTATGACAGTGTCAATATTTGGTACATTATTGGGCCATTAATGTAAGAGAACTGTTCAAAAAAATACACTTTTCTCAGAAGATGACTGTGGAAGGGGATCTGGTCCAAGCCATTCTCTGGGCTATGGCACAGGATGAATTAATATTTCAGATATCATGCTTAATATCAGTATTTTCAGACAGACTTATTACACAGTTTCCTGGTATGTAAGACCTGACACTGACCTGGTCAGAAAGTATTTAATTGTTGATCAGTATCATGCTTTGAAATGGAAAAATCCTATAAATCAAATTAAACCTTTTCTCCTCATTGCCCAAATAATACAAAAGCAGATAAATTTTACACTTCCAACTCTCTTTTCAAGAAAACATTTGGTCTAATAAGTTCAATTTCATCATTCTCAGTTAAGTGTTTTCCTGGCCTACTCTTCCTGCTGCCTCTCAATACCAGTGCAAATATTCATTAAAAAAATATGAAGAGCAACACTTTGAAGGACAAAGACCTTTTTTCCCCTGCCACTTCTGCCTGGAGTTTTTACTTCAAAATGTGCTTCCAGCTATTTTATTTCCTATATTGCACAGGCTCTAGCATCTTCTAAAGGAAGAAAACCTAGTAAAACCAGAGACAGGATCTCAATTCATCAACTCATCATACTAGCATCACTTGGGTGAGGAAAATTGTCATTATAATAATCTTTAAATTCAACATCTGTGTCCTGCATGGTGACTATACTCACCAATTTTTGCTGCATTTGAAGTCACACCATCATCAGTAGAGACAGGTAATAATTTCTTTGGAACTTTGGGAAGAAAAGGTTACCAACATAAACTGGATTTAGTTTTGCAACTGTATTTTCACAACTGGAAGAGAAGAAAATGCAAAAGTTCATACCTACAAAAACATGTCCCTGTCCTATGACCTCTACAACTTTTACACTGAAAGATGAGGAAAAATCTCCAATTACTACCTTTACTATGTTGTTGAAATAATTACAATTTTAAAAATCAGCTGGAAAATTTTTCCTCTCAGAATACAGGGATTCTGACAATGAATCTAAGTGATTTGCAGGGAAAAGGCAAACAAAAAAGTCTTTAGTAAAATGAATTCATATTCAGGATAAAGAAATCATGTCCACCCTTGGATACCTGTGAAATTTTATCTGTTTTGTTAATAAAAGCCAGGAGTTCTCAACACACAAGTGATCAGCAAAGTATTTTCAGTATTATCAATATTTTCTCCTATCAGTCCCTTCATTCATTTATGCTGCTATCATCCTCTTTTCCCCCATGCTAATAATTTCAATGATTGCACTAGCTTTCTCATACAGTATCAAAGCACATCTGACACTAATCGGCTTCACTACTAGCAACAGGATTCTCACAAAACACAAACTTACTCAGGATGATATTACAAAAAGTGTTTGAGGTTTTTTCACACTCGAGAGAATTCTTCTTTTCAAAGATCACCAAAATATTGCATATTTCACAATTTGGAAATAAGCAATAATTTGGAAAAAGCCTTCTTCAACATGCTGCCTTTAGCCTCCTTACTGGCAGCATATTTTATTTTCTTTACCAGAAAATTGATTACTGCAACTTTGTTGAGCCACTGTCTACCCAACTCTGAAGAAACCACTCGACTCTTTTACATGCTCATAAAGACAGAAACAATCACCTTCCAGGACTATCTGTTTCGGCAGTTGTATTGGGGTTATGGGGCAAGGTTTCGTAACAGGGGAGGGGGGCTACAGGGGGACTTCTCTGAGAAGCTGATAGAAGCTTCGGCTCTGTCAATGGAAGCGCTGTTTTTCGTTAGAACTGCATTCCTCTGTGAACCGAACGAGTTCTAATCAATCAGTAGAAAGAAAAAAAAAAAAAAAAAAAGAAAGCTGTTTTTATGATGGGGCGGCGACTTGAATCAAGATCAACAATTCTGACTCCAAGAAATTCCTGTCTGAGATTAGGAGCTGCGTTGCCTTCTGCGTCCGACCGCATCAAACCTTAAATCATCCTCCAGCTCTCCACCTGCAGGAAGCTGCGGGGAAAAAAACCACTCTCCCTTCACTCCTCAAGGAAAAAAGGATTTCCACTCACTTTAAAAACAAATGACGTAATCCCTGGTGGGTTTTTTTGGTTTTTTTTTTTGTTTTTTTTTTTTGGTTTGGGGCGGGGGGCGGTGGGCGCAGGGGGCTGTGGCGCTGTTTTGTTTAGTTTTTGCACGGAACAGAGACAACTATTCCAGGGTGTAGCCGCAGCAGCAGCGATCATCACCGCACGGCTCGGGAGCAGCCCCCGCCGCCCGCCGTGCTCGCTCACGCCGCTGCGGGCTCGGAGCGGCGCCCCCTGCCGGCCGCTCCCCGCCAGCGCCTTCTGCATGACGTCACCGCTGCAGCGGCACCGCGGGCAAACGCTCCGGCAGGTTGGCACCCTGCTCTCGCTTGGTTCTTTTTGTTTTCCTTCTTTTTTTTTTTTTTTTTTTTTTTTTTTTTTTTTTTTTTTTTTTTTTTTTTTTTTAATCTCTTTTCTTTTTTGGTACGTTTTTTTAAATAGCCGGCCTGAAAATTTTTGGTGTCGGAACGTGACCAGATTGTAAAGGAAGCCTTAAAGAAACGCCTGGCATTGGACAGATTCGGCTCAGGTTATTCAGCAGAGCCAAATCGGTGATGTCACTGGCGTACGCTGCAAACCAAATGTAGCCTTCTGTTGTGCAGTAAATAAACAAGCTTAAGTGAGGTGCAGAGCTGGTGAGGCAGTCAGCATTACTATCACTGCCCTGTTTACGGGGCCAAGAACCATTTCTCAGAAAAAAACACAACATCCTGCCATGCAGGTAATAAGAGCAATTTATAGAACATCCCTCCCTACCACTAAAAAAAAAAGCAAAACCTGAGACCAAAATCAAACACAGCCAAGCAGCAACCAAAAAAGCGCAGAAAACAAACAAACTAAACCCTGAAAACCAGCCCACCACTATCTGTGGTGGGTTGATTCCTCTACAAAGAGGATAACATTACTCTTCCAGATCCCCCAGTCAAATACTCCTGAAAAAACACATCTCCATCCACAAAGCCAACTTTGCTATTTGCTATATTTCTCAGCAGTGTTGAATGAAACTGTCAAGTTCCACAAGCAGAGCTTGCAGGACATAGGGTCTCTCAGCAACAAGGCAAAAGCATTGAGATGTTTATGGCAGACAAGTGCTCTGAAACTTACAGGGTTTACAGTCAGAGAGGAAAACAATTTTTTTCCAGATCTAGAGGTAAAAATAGTACAGAATAAGAACATAAATAAAAAAGTGAAAATGGGGGGGGGGGGGGGGGGGAAGAGTAAAAACAGCAGGGAATTGAAAAATATCCTGAACTACATCAAGATAAAAGGGAAAATTAGAATGCTCTACCTGCTTTTAAGCTTCAGTTATGCAGCAAAGGGGACATTATAACTTACTGCAATCATAAGTTTGTAAATCATCTGGTACAGAATAAGTACTAGATTTTGCTTCTACTGAATGTACTGGTGTATCCACTGACACTGGATTATGAAATGATCAGCATTATGAAAGGAAAAATATAGCTATTTTGTTGAAGGGTACATTACTCTTATGTTTAGTTCATTTAGGCAAGTCAAGCATATATTTGCCATTATTTGACACGTGTGGCAGACTAAAAAAAAAGGGTTTAACCCTTTTTCAGTGTGGCATTATATCTTATGAATCATATAATACATTTATCTACTATAGTAGCTGTGCTGTACTTTCCTAACTCTATGTTTGATGTTTCAGTAAATTTTATCATGTTAAAAGTGTGCTGAAAACAGACCTTATCTTTCTGTTTCAAGTACATCCAAGCACAACCTTGCCCCCATTGAAATCAGGGACAAAACTTTTTGTAATGATGTAATGATGTAATGAAAGGTGAGATTCATTACTCTTGGATCTTACTACTATAAAATTCTCTAAAAAAATGCATTGCTTCTATAAAAGCAGTTATAATATTACCCTTATTTTATGTAGATGCCATGATGCTCCAAATTTGAAAGCAACAAGACCTTAGTTCTGGAACTTGGTCCTGTTCCAGTTACATCTGCTGTGTTGCTTTCTTGCAAATGACTGATTCAGCCTCCAGAGATGAACAAGAAAGCATTAAGAAATTATATCTGCATGAAAGTATTTGACAAGAAACATAATATCCTACTTTATTCAATGAAAACTGAAGAGTTTGAATGGCATCAGGGAGCAAGCAGGAGGGAAGGACAAGGAAAAAAGATTGAAAGAAAACCTAAATAAGTAGAATTGTTCTTTAATCTTCCATTTTTTACATATGAAGGATTAATGTTCATAATGTCTTTCTACAGAAAAAAAAAAGTGTGTGAACTCTAACTTTTTAATTCTTCAGCAGAACTGTCATAGTCTGCCATAATTTTATTATGTATTGACTATATTACCATCCCCTATTTAAGCTGTCAGATTTTACTTATAATCAAGAGATAAGAGTAAAAGAAGATAAAAGAAAAGCAGAGAGAACTCCTGCTAAGGACAGGCTACATTGAGTTAGATTTAAATACTCTGAAAAGCACAGTAAGAAGTGGGCTAAAAAGAAAATTAACTATGCACATGGTCACTGAAACACTTCTTAAGAATAAAAGGTGCAGATGAGGGACTGAAGGAAGTAAGAAGGAGGCAGAACAGAAGGGTGGAGGATATGGCAAAAACTCTAAAGAAATTCTTTCATAAACCCAAGAGTGAATAGATCAGATTGTAGTTATACAATTTAATGTACTGATAATGAACAGGACTATCACAAAACTGAAGTTTCCACAAAACCAGAAAACCTTAACTTCAACTAATATCCAGTCTCCACCTCCTGAAGTGGTGATGTCTGGCCCATGCATGCCATGTACTTTGTAGTGGCATCCTACAGCAACATTGCATGGCCCCTGCCCACAGCACACAGCTCTACCACATATCCCTGTTCCGTGGGACGCCCCAGGGAGCTCCATGGCCCACACACCTGCTGGCACTGGACAGAACAATGTATTTGAAATCACCTAATCCCACCTCATCTGGATTCAGCCGCTGCTGTGTCAGCATGACAGACTCTCCTAGCCGAAGGGGTGATTTCAGTCTTTGTGTCTGATGATCGATCTGGTTCTCCTGCTGGCAGATCTGGGCGCTAGCAGTGCCACAATATCAAAGTTCATTGGAAATGTTAAGACCTTGCAGCATGAATAACAGTAGATTTAAAACAACACAAAGTTATGGTACAGCTGGCATCTATTGTTGCTTTTGAACTATTGTTGCTATTGAAGCAGTTGTACAGCTTCTTGCTTTCTACCAGAAGACTCAGTAATAATGAGTAGAAAAGTTGTCCGTCATTAAAGACTTGATATTACCCCAGCTTTTGCAGTTATCTAAAACTAAAAAAAATATTTCCTAGTTGCTATAAAACAGTAGCTTCTCATATGTAATCTATTAGTTCAAAATAGTGTCAAGATATTCAGAAGAAAAAGAAAGCAAACTAGTTCACAGGATGTAATATGAGATGTGCTCACAGGCTAAATGTGAGATGGGAAAGTTTAATTAGAAGTGCATGAAGTCAAATACTTGAGACAAAATATGTGAAATAAGAGGTGTTGTTAGTGGGGTGGAATGAATAAACAACTTATACCCATCCTTCTCTCTCCCTTTCTTTCTTATCTCTGAAGAAGGATATGCAGGAGAAGAAGGAAGCAATTGAGAGGGAGAACACACTGTACTTCCACATCAAAGGGTCCATTGAGCACATCCTATAATATCCAGCAGAACAAAAATGTTAATTCTTGGGTTTATAATTTTAGGTTTATGCATTTGATATTTAATGATGCAAAATTGATGGTTGGACTTGATGATCTTGAAGGTCTCTTCCAACCTTGATGATTCTGTTATTCTATGAAAATGTTATAGTTGGCCACTACAGAAGACATTGTAACAAGGAAATAATGATTTCAAGTAGAATCTCGATGGTTTAATCATAGATCTTGGTTGTAGAGACCCACACATAGACATGAGTTACTGCTGTAGGGCCTGAGCACATACCACTATATTAGTAGGTCTGCCTTTAACAAAAAGCCTTGTATGTACTGTTGCTAAGACTTTGTTCCTATACAGATGTGTAAGAGCATAATGTTCTCAGGGAACCTCAATTCCAGTGCATCAATTTTATCTATTCTGATTTATAATACAAGGAGTTACATATAATTACATTTGCCAGCTCCTTGCATTTTCTATGTCAAAAGAATTCTGCCAAGCCAATTGGAACTGTACAAAACCTGAAGAAGGGAATCAGAGAAGCCTCAACACTTTTATGATTCTAAAATATTTGCCTCTAGGTTACTTTTTTTAATCTTCTCTGTAGACTAGAAATCCCATCAGTATTTCTGAAAAAGAAAAAAAAAAAAGAAAAAAGAAAAAAATCAGAAAAGGAGGAGTTTTGCATTTTGAGATACATGTCCATTATGCTCCCATTTAAAAAGGCAATTGAACGCTGCAAAGTATAAATCAAAATGCTCTTTATAATAGCTAAAATGATAAAGAAATAGAGAATAGTGCAGATAATCCTACATTCCCTTAGATGCTTAGAGTTCAAAGCTGTGCAGCATTGAACAGTCCCCTGGTCATTGTGCAGCACAACATGCAGACCCTGCCTGTAGAAAAGGCTACCCCATTGTAGTACTCACTTGAGCTACTACAGGATTTTTATACATATATATAACTATATTCATCACTTCTACTCCTGAACAGGAAAGATATCCACAGGAAAACTTCCTACTGCACTTGTAGATAATGGCAAAGCCACCAGGTGCCAGTAGAAGCAGGCTTTGCTCTGTCAAAATGGGCTGGCTGATAGTGTTCTACAGCCACAGGCTTGAGAGCCTGGTGGGATGGGCAGCACAGCACAGCACAGCATGGGCCTGAGCTTTCTCAGGTTCCGTGTTATCTGGGCCAGTAGCTCTGCAATATGCAAGGGTATTATGGTAAGTATCACTCCAGGACAGAGGTGTTACCTAACCTAAACATCTGCTGCCACTGAAACTCTGGAGAGGGTTTAAATTTAGGTGTTCAAAATTCCCATTATAGTCAGTAATGATCTAATCAATACATTCAATAGATTAGAGCAAACAACTATTTTTTGTCCTAAACTCCTAGTCTCTAGGAAACTGAGCACTTCCACAGTGCAAGACTGTGAAAGATCTTGTAGGACTCCTGTGAGAAAAAATAGTAATGACCTACTAGGCCAGCACTTCAAAGCAAATCTCACCCAAGTGCTAGATTTGGTAACCAGAGCCTGTTCAGAGTAGTGATTATCACTGGTTACTGCTTTTTGAAAATTATCACTAATCATCAGGCAGGAAGGGTTTGTCACCTTCTTCTTCCTCACATCCTGCAGTGGCTGTTCAAAGTCTACATTGTGCAAGTCACTAATGACAAGTGGGACTTTCTGATTTGGCCTGATTTCATTTGCAAATTTCGGACTCATTGCATTTCATTTCCTGGAATGAATTCTAGGCAATCCCAATGCTGTAACTACCAACAAACATCAACACCACTGCCAAGGTGGTAATTCCTCTGCTTAAAATAGTTTATGAAATGTTACTGATTTTAGTCACAGCAGAGACTGTATGCACCTAATAAAAAACTGCATGAACACAATGAATTAAGCTTCTTTCAAGTATTTTCTCATTTTGACACCTTTCATTAAGGATTTCTTAGAAAAAATGGGACAAGATAACCACCAGCCTGAGTCCCCCATGAAATCATTTGCTGGATATAATTTCTACCTCAGTTAACATGAGGTAGAAAAGCATATGTTCCCTGCCAGGCAGCAAGTGAATAGGATCACTAGTGGGAAAAAAAAATTCTTAGTGAGAAATTAAAACAATATTGACATATTCCCACCAGAGGTCACTCATATCATAGGAATAAAATGAAAGTTACCAAAATTCTAAGTACTTGTTGATTCTAGATTGAAACTGCATTTCCAATCCATTTAATTTTCTATTTCTACTGGTTTTATTGAATATTCATAAGATAAATGTATCCTCCTTTAATAACAGGAGTGCAGGAGAAAATCCAGAGCTCTGGTAAGAATAAGAAACAACTAGCTGAATAAACTTCTGCTTAGCTTTCAGTGACTGAGAAAAAACAATAAAAAGTTCTGCAAAAACTTAAGGCTCTAGTAACTGTAACTAATGCTGTAGATAAGACTGTGTATGGTGGACATGGATGACAATAAACTACTGCATTTCACCTTGATACCTTTACTTCTTGAGCTGAAAGTCCCAGAGAAGCTAGAAAAAGGATTTATTCTTAGAAGTATGGTAGAGCTAAACACCTTGCATAAAGAAGTTATTAGGTATGCCTATGTTACTCAAGACTCCTAATAGTAAAAATTCTATTTCTTTTCTGAGCAACTAAAATAAAACACAACATAGCAGAGATTGCAGTGCTAAATATAATCTCAGTATCCATAGAAAATTACTTTATGCACTCAAATGTGATTAGTTCTATTTAAAGAAAAGGTTTCTATCCTTTGCATGTAAAAGAGAAAGCATTAAAACTGTTTTCTGTTTTACATCTTTAACTTCTTTCTCTCTGCTAAGCATTTTTTAGGCCACATCTGTCCTACTGCTTCCAGTTTTGGACCCCCAACACAAGAAAGGCATCAACAAAAGGGAGTAAGTAAGTTCAGTGGAGGACTGCCAAAATAAAACCATGAGCGATCTGTCCTGTCCTCATAGCTCACCCAGCTTTGAACAGGAGGTTTGACTAGATTGTCTCAGGAGGTCCTTCCAATCTGAGTCATCCTCTTTTACCATATTATAATCTTTTGAATCAGTCCTTTGATCCATAGACCAACACTTTTCTAGAAATAAGCTCTAGGCAGTTCCAGTCACCATAGGTCAAAAGAATGAAATTTAACTAGAAAAGATAAAGGCAACATGTGTGGTAATTTGCATTTATCAGTTAGATTTTATCTAAGAGTTAAAGTTGGCTAGATCTCTTCAGCTGGTGGAAGGTTTGGCTGAAAAGAGCTAGGGAAGCATGAACAGGCAAAAACTGAACAGAAAATTATTTGCTATCATTTATTAAAAAGGGAGCACATGGATTTCTAGATGAATGTTTTAAAAAATAACAAACGCAAATGCTGACTTTAAAAATAGTGTTCAGTGTTGTGAGATGTTTTGGTGATCAAAAGTCTATGGACAAATGTATGGGATACATAACCATGACCTCAAATGCAACATTTAGTATAAGAATCTCATAGTTTGTTATTGCCAAAAGATACAATATTAAGAGTGAAAGAATACAATTATTTTCCTTATATTTTTTGCTTTTAGCTCTGTCAGCAGCTTTTCTTGAAGTATAATACTTAAGGGCCTCTTGTTCCATTCTCTGTCTGCAACCACGTCTTCTACTGACTGTTGTTGGATATAGAAAATAGATAGTACTTGAGACCAAGTATGGTTGCTATGATCTTCAAGATCCTTTAGTTAAAACATAGCGCAGTCTTCTAAGGAAGCAAGCAAATTAAAGTTTTGCTGGCAGGTGATGTATATTGTAAATTATCTGCCCAGTAAATCACAGACAAAGTGATTCCTTATCCACCTCTTCTCAGTTCCTTCTGCTAAAGAAGAATCTGTCAGGAATTACAGGGTACAACAAATCTTCTGAAACAACACATTGCTTTTTTCAGAGAACAGGGTAACAAGACATTTTTTCTTATTTGAGTGTGCATACATGTCAGGTACAGTGGATTGTGTCACCTTTATTGAAAGAAATCAAGAACTGTCTTTGGGACTGTAGTTTCACACTCTGTTGGGTACCTTCCCACTGTTTGCATCACTTTGACACAAACACAGCAATGGTAATAAACTGAGTTGGACCAGGAAATTCTTCTGTCTGAAATATAATTCAAGTTAAAATACTTTTCATTAAACAAGTTCCACACTGCAAGCCACCACCCGGCTGCACAAACAGTTCGAGGACGGAAAAAGTAGAAGAGAAAAACAAGTGGATGTTGCCCAATAAGTTCGGTGAATCTTAAACCCACATATCTAAGTGATAACCCCAGGTGGAGTGGGATCTGGTGGGGTGTATTTTGTGACTCCTGTTTGATGGGATTAGTGCCTTAGTCTGCAGCTCCTTTCAGCCCCTCAGCGTGTAGCCACGGACCCTTTGAACGAGGAGCAGCTACAGCTAAATGAGTCAATATTCATGTCACTTTATCAAACCGAGTCAATTTCATGTCACTTTTCAAGTGCTTGGCTTGACACCTGCGGCGTTTGGGGACGGACCAGCATCCCTCGGAGATCCTCGGGGAGCGCAAAATCCGCCCTTCCCGCCTGGCGCTGGTTTCTGGTGCCCACCCAGTAATGGGGAATGCCAGCTCTGAAACCTCCGCTTCCCAGCCGCCGCGCCAGCCGGAGCCCGCATGGCACAGCCACACAATGACAGCATCACTAAGGCTGGAAGACACCTCCAAGGCCACCCAGCCCCACCGCAGTCACCCCTAGGCCATGGGCCGCCCCGCCCCGCCGGGCGCGGCTGTCTGTGGAGCCGGGGCCGGGCCGCTGACCCCACACGCAGCCGCGCCGGGGCCGCGCTCGGGGTGCGCGCGCGGCCCGGCGTGTTGCCCGGTAACGCGGCGGGGGCGGGCGCGCGGGGTGCCCGGAGACGGCGCTGCCGTGCCCGGCGCTACCGCGGCCGCGCTGTGGGCGCAGCGGGCGGACAGGTGAGGGAGGCAGGGCCGGCGGCCGCCCCCGCGGAGCGGGCGAGAGCTCGGCGGCCGAGCCCGGCAGGGCAGGGGCGTGTGCGGCGTGGCGTTTCTTGCCCCGCGGGGTGCGGCACGGCCCGGGAGGTTGCGCGGGGCTCGGGCGCGCCGCGCCTCCGGCGCCCACCTGCGCTCCGGGGACGGAGCGGCCCCGGGGAGCTCTCGGGGCTGCGGGCGGTGTCTGAAGCGTCCAGGAGCCGTCTGACGGTATTGTCGGGATTTTACACTGTTTTGGGGACTGTCCTACTCTGTGTGCGTCTCTTTACAAATGTGCTTGTGCGGAAACGCGAACTTAAGATCGAGTGAAGGCGGAGGCAGCAATCTCTAAAAGAAGCAAGCAAACGCTTGCCCTCCGCAGGGAGGGAGAGCTTTGGGCTTGTTTATACTATAAATGCTTTTCCCAGCTGGAACGAGGGTGGGAGGGGGAAGAAAATCAAGCTTAGAGTATTAAAAAAAGAAATAATTCAAGTACAAAAGCAAACTACAAGCTAAGTAAGCAAAGCTTATGAAAGTGAATTTAAGACGACAGACTTTGCAAGTAAAGAAATAAGTTTAAGGGGTTTTTTTTTTCCGTACAGTAAATTCTTCTAATATCTTAAGAGATGTTGCTTTACATAGACACTGTTATGGAACAATTTGAGAAACTGTTTTGGAAGACTTGAGGATGGCAGGTATGAAATCAAAGTCTGAGCGAGATCTTTAGTTACTTTTAATGCTGCAGTGAAGAATATAATCCTGGATTTTAGACTCGATAAAGACCGTACTGTTCTTAATAATGGGCTTAACCATGGAATGATATAGAAAATAAATACTTGGAAATGTCCTTTTTGAGTGCTAAACCCTATTGGTTCAAGAGTTCTTTCTGATTGCCATGCACTTACTCTTTCAAAAATTTAATGGGCTAGGAACTTCATTGTATCTCTTTCTAATTAATTTTAGAGGATGTTTTTAGGAGTGTTGAGCCTTGTGGTTTTGTACCTTGTTTAAAAATTTTGCCATGGCATTATGCAGCTACCTGCTATTCATAAGAGTATAACAGGGGAAGAATTCTGGTAAGGAACACATAACAGTAAGATGTTCTTCAAACTTTAGTACAGAGTTATTTTGCTTTATTTCTGGAAAGGCATATTTCCCACTGTTTTAAAATAATTCAAGGTTCTAATCCTTGCACTTCCTAATTTGTTGTAGTCCTAAAATAGGGAAAATATACTTCTGTTGTGATTTTCCTTTCCTAATTACAGGCGCAATTGTGTAAGTTACTGATACCTTTCAAGGTTTCTGTTTGACAATAAGTGCCTTGCACGAATCAGTCTAGATGACTTAGTGATATCATTATTTATATTTTGTATTTCAAAACTGTTCAAAAGCTTCAGTTAAGACTACAGTCATCTTCAACAAATTGTTGTAACCCATATGGAGGCATGTTAGTATAAAGAATTTGCAAAAGTAATATGGACTATGCATGGAAGAATAGAGATAATGCAAAAGTTTATAAATATCATGGGGCTATTATTCTACTTACTAATTTTTTTTCACTTATTAATTATCCTCTCTGATAAGTTATCTACCGACTTCCTCCTCAGTTCCAACATTCTCTATGTTCTTTTATACCAAATCTTGGACTCTTTGAGTAGCTCTGGCTGTTTAAAGGACTCATAACATGCAATAAACTTACCATTTGGCCATCTGCTATGAGGAAAATTCCCACATAGCAAGCAGGTCCTTGGTAAGTCTTAATGGTCCATTTAATTCAGTATTTTATTTCTAGCAGTGGTAGTAGGAGATTATTACTTAGGGAAAGCAGTATTTCCTCTTTCTGCAGTCTGTGAATTAAAGTTGATGTGGCCAGTAAGAGTAACTTCACCAAGTCCTGGTGGTGATGTTGTGTAACTGACATTATTTGTTTTATAAAGCAAAATATAAGCAGCACAAGAGGAGAAGTAAATATCAATGTAACATTTGAATTACAGAAAGTGGCTGCAAGAACTGTGAATTCCCCTGTAGGGTATAGGCAATTTGGTGACATCCTATCTCTCAGGCTAGCTGTTATTTCTGGTAGCAGCTGAGCTGCACTATGAGCACTGGAGAAAGATAGAAGCTTTTATGGTAATCTTTTCCCCACTTGCAAGTACACCTTGGCTGTATCCACTGGGGCCATTTATTCCTTATCCAGTTCTAGTACTGGTGGGAGAATTTGGTTTTTCTGGTATGTGTGGGATTTATTTGGTTATCTAAAGTAAAGGCCTATAGAACTTTGCTGACTTTTTTATTTGTTGACAATATAATTTATTAGTTCTCAAAGCAGTATCAAGTGTAGGAACTTGCTTCTTCTAGTTCTTTCTTTGTTGGTGTTTTATTTTATGCTGATGACCTCAACTGCACTGTTGTCCTTGCTATGTCGTCTCCTTATGTTTCTTTCTCTTGGACTACTTTGTTTAATTGTATGTGGAAAACTGTTTGTAAGCAAACAAGTTGATAAATAGTGATTTATAAGATCATCATCAGTGGTGAATCTCTTTGGTTTTTTGTTGTTGTTGTCCAGTATCTAATTTCCTACTTATTGATGGTAGAGGCTCTCGGAAGCAGTTGATGCATTGGAAAAGGATTGTTGGTTTTTTTGGAGTTTTTTTGTTTGTTTGTTTGTTTTGTTTTTTTTCTTAATGCTTCTACTGACTATAAATTTGCTTCAGGTTCAGGAACCTTTACCTACCTTCTAGCCACCATGACCAATTTGAACCCAGCTCCTTAGTATGTATGATATTTTGGTTCAAATAACATTTCTATATCTCTGATAATTGCCTCCTTGTTTCATTATCTTTTAAACCCCTGTATTTAAATGTCTA
The DNA here is from genome assembly GCF_017590055.1 of Onychostruthus taczanowskii. NCBI lineage: Eukaryota > Metazoa > Chordata > Aves > Passeriformes > Passeridae > Onychostruthus > Onychostruthus taczanowskii. The sequence continues at coordinate 12,441,215 of NW_024498351.1, forward strand.
AATCCATCTCTTGAATGAGCTAACCAAACATAATGCATGTATGACTGGTAAAGTGGTGTCAGGCCTCCTTCTGTGTTGGCAATATCTTTCCTAACATGTTGTACGTCTCTTCTGGTTGCATCCTGTTGGTGGCTCATACTTTTCCCATGGTTTATTGCATCCAAACTTTAACTGATTTTGTAAGGGATTTTTTTTTCCTCTTATACTCGGTTTGACTGATTCCATTCTGCTTGATGTACTATAGTTGTGTAGTATGTATTTAATTTCATGGTCTCTTAAAACCCACCATCTCTATTTGCATTTTTGAGGGGGGTGAGAAGGGGAACACAACACACTGCATTCATCTCATCCCTTTGACTTATATGTTTTAATATCACTTTGTTTCTGTCTTAGGTGTAATTGTTGACATTTACTTGTACCACTAGATAACATGCTCTGTAACCTCTTTCTTAATGAGACATAAATGGCCTAGTTTGTTGACAGTCTGAAACCTAATTCTTTGGTTTTAAACTTCTGTCTTCTCTTTTTCAATCTGGCTAAAGATTCTTTTGGGGGGTTTATGTTAGAGTTGATTATATTTAATTTTTTTACCCCACATATGTTAATCATGGTCTAAGAGAACTAATTAAAGTTACTATTTTCATTCTCCTAATTTTCTTTTCAAGTTGTTATCTATTGTCTAAAAATACCTGTGGTGGAGGACTGATACTGACTGAGTGAAAGAGGATATGTCAGATCCAGGAGATCAGTTGCATACACTGGTTTAGATTTCAGGAAAGAAATATTGAGATTTCTGCTGTTGAGTGTGAAGTTAGTGTTGAGAAGAGCTCTTCTTGACACTAATCATTTTTTGCTAACCTAAGCACATCTTTTATACCTAACTGCTGACTGTCATCAGGTTATGTAGTTGTATCCCATACTGGTTTCCCAGGGAATCAAGGGCAATCTTTTAGCAGTTAAAGGGCTTCTTATTTTGGGGTTTGTTGTGATGTTTGCTTTTTGAGGTTTCTTTTGCCTTGATGGATACTTGGGCACAAGTGGCTCTGAAGTGTCTGAACAAACCTGTTAAACTGGCTGCGCTGTAAAAATTCCTAGGGCAGAAAAATCTCATGTTTTAGAACATTGTATTGGAGATAAACTTTTCAAGAGTTGGCCTCTTTTCCTAATAAAATCAAGCTTTTCTTGCCCACATCCAGCTTTAACTACTTGTTCAAATTTGGAAAATTAGTAAGTTGATATATAACTGGATGTCATCCCCACTTTGACTGTTCAAACTTTCTTATCTCAGCAAATCCATTAACAAATACAGTTGATTTTAAATATTACTTTGAGTTTCACAGCTAGAAAGAATTTGTTTTATTTCATTAAATTATTTTCCTACTTTCAGTTTATTTTCTTTGTGGTCCTTTTTGGGCTACAGATGCTGACATTTTTTTCTTCATAGATAAATTTTTGGTACATGAGAGAGTGCTTATGTTATTTCTTATATTGGCCTTAGAAATGTACTTTATATTAATTATTATTTAATTTATTTATCTTAACATCCAAATCAGCCAACTATAGTATAAAAAGTTGATGTAATTAAAATATTTACTTGATAATGTGTGCATTATAATTTGCACTATTATAATCTAAATTTATTAGAATCTAACATGTCTCTGAAGAATATGTTATAATGGAATGACTTAGCTAGACATAGATAAAATCTTGTGATCATGATACTAAAAAATACCTGCAATATGTTTCTTGGCATATAAACTGTTTGCTGACAGACCAAAAAATCATCAAGTGGCCATGGGGAGTTAGCTACCTGACATGTTAAATCATAACTTTAACATTGACTGCATTCAAATTTTATACAAGTAGTGATTATGAAACTGATACAAGTATTTCTATATAGACACAGTTTTATGAACAAGATTGTAATTTTCCTCTGTAAATATACTTTTTTGCCTTTTTTGACCAAGGACACGATTGGAGATATTTAAAATTGTCATTTTTATATGTATTCTTCACAGAATTAGAATGGCATCTGCTAAGCCATAGTAAAATTGCTACTATAAATATATGAACTTATGATTTTTTTTCTGAAGAGATGTTAATTTCTTTTCTTGGAAAAAGACTATAAAGCTTCATTGAATTTATTTTTAAAATCCAGTTATAGAACATCCTTAAGAAGATACATGATCAAGTCCAATCCACTGCTATTGTTGGTAGCTAAAGCTTAATCTCCTCTAATAAACTGATAAAGCTCAATCTTAAAAGTAGCTTGTGAGAAGGTTGTGTGAAAGTCTCAGCCCAGTGTAGATCTGGTGGTGATGATAGTGTTGTACATCTGTTGCTAACAGCTTATTCCAATCACTGTGAGGTGGCCTGGTTGTTCTGTGTGTCATCTTGTTCTGATAAATCCATACAGCTTGTTGGGAAAGAGCAAGTGAGGAAAAAAATAAAAAAAGGATAACTATTTAGAGCCATGCTATGTTTGTGCCATTAGTAGCTTGATAGGAGTTGGGGAAGTCTAGGGAAATCAAATTGTTGCCTGACCTCATATGACATAAGATCACTGAGGTATAGGTTTGCTGTGTCATTATCATATGATTGGTTCTTGCACAGCTTTACTCTAAGCATTGTATTTTAGGATTTATTTTAGGATACTTAGCATCATTACATACTTTGTGTTCTCAGTGTAAAGATTCTTATAGTGCTAGTTAATAAATAAAACCTGAGGATTTAACTGACTACTGTAGATTTTAGTGTTGCATAATGGCATGTAAATTAGGAAAGTAATTAATTTCTATATTTTTGTAATTAAAGGAAATTTTTAAGTATTTTGTTCTTGGCTTGTTGTGCATTTTTGTTCTGAAGATATTATTATAATGAGTTTTGTGTCGTCGATGCAAAGTCACAGCATGTTAATTTTTAGTAATTCAGTAGTTAAGACAGATAACTTTTAGAATGATGATGGGGCATATTATGAAATTATGTCTACATGGATTGGCAGGATGTTTTCTCACAGAATTGAGTACAGCAAAAATAAATTCTGAGATAAAAATTGGATTAATTTTAAATAATTCTTAATTTTGAAACATACATAATGCTACTGATTTATAGCAAGAGTATATCAAACATGACTTTTTAAAGAAGTTAAACAGAAAAATGTCTAGATGTTGCAGTGTGCTTTTATGCTTTGTAATACTTTGTAATAGTTCTGATTTTGTATCCCCTTATTCTCCCCAGATGATGTACCCCTTTTTGTACCCCCTTCCTCTACCTAAATATATCTGTATATAATAGTTAAGCAGAAACAGTGGCTAAAGATGTATTTGAAAAAAAAGTTCATGGTTGGTTGTACATGATTGGTACAGTATATCAACTTCAAATTATTAATTAACAGCAAATTTGGCAGTAAAATTGGAAGACCAAGGTAGAGGTTTCTTACCTCTCATAAATTTCTGAAAATCTGTATTCATAACTAAAGTGCATTGCTGACTTCTGATATTGTCAGATAACATGGGAGAGTAGCATCAGTTTGCTCATTCCGATGCAATATAGGACTTTATTTTCAGAAGTAATCTTTTATCCTTTGTTTTCTAGGTAAATTATACATGTATGTTGTATTTAGGTACAGGGTTTTTTTTAGTGTGTAGAGATTGAAGCCACTATGCTCTCCAGCATATTCTTCCAGATTCTTAAGGCCATGCCTTTTGTAAAGGGCAAGGTAGTAAGTACCTTGCTTTCGTAATAAACAGATATCTGCACTGGAATGTCCAGAAGATCAACTTTCATATTAAATACAAAGAGAAGATAACCACTGGGGGGGTTTTTTTGTTTGTTTCTTTGGGTTTTATGGTGATTTTTTTTTTTTTTTTTGGTAGGGGGGTGTTGTTGGTTTTATTTGGTTTCTTGTAATTATTGACCATTGTAGTGCTGAATTTTTAACAACACATTGTAATGTTCATATGCTAAAGCATTATTATTTTCAACATCCCTTCCTTTTTTTTCTTCTAACTGTTTTAGGTTTTTTGTATTTAGGCCTAGTCAATCTGAAATTAGCTAAAATGAGGGTATCTAGTTCCAAAGGGAGGATTGTGAAATGTCTGCAGCACAAGTTTGATCATAGAATCATAGTATATCTCAAGTTTGAAGGGTTCCGTAAGAATCATTGAGTCCAACGTCCTGCTCCTTGCTAAACCACATGACTAAGAGCACTGTCCAGATGCTGAGTGAAATCAGAATGGTTTGGTGTAATGAAATCTTCAGGAGGAATCTGTCCCAGTGACTGACCACCCCCTCAGTGAAGAACCTTTTCATAATGTTAAACTGAACATTTCCTGACACAGTTTCATGCCATTTTCTTGTGTCAGCTCAAGAATTAAACAATTGTTTCTACATCAAATTAATAGGATGTTGTAAACAAATGTATTGGGCAGTATATTATATATAAGACTATATATGCCTTGAAGATGTCTCTTTTGGTCTGATCTATTATTGTACATTTTGTTGCGTTTAAATTGAGATCAAAGAACACTTAACTGGACATACCAACTGGACTTTAGGTTAAGAGCATACTAAGTAACATTTAATAATATTATTAATTACAACAATTTAAGGAACACTTTGAGGTTTTTAATATTTTATTATAATATTTAGTACACATAGTTTTATTCATCCTACACATACGTTATGTTATACCTGTATGTTATGGTTTAACCTCAACAACAGCCAAGCCCCACTCGGCTACTCTCTCATTCCCCACCAGCAGGACTGGGGAGAGAATCTGCAGAGTAAAAGCCAAAGAACTTGTTGGTTGAGATAATTACAGTTTAATAGGGAAATAAAAAAACAAGCACACAAACAAAGCTAAACAAGGAATCCTTTCACTGCTTCACATGGGCAGGTAGGTGCTCCACCATCTCCAGGAGAGAAGGGCGCCATCAGTGCTTACTTGGGGACACAAACACCATCACTCTGAATGTCTCCCCCTGCTCCTTCATCCCCTTGCTTTATGTACTTGACATGGTGTAGTATGGTCTGGAATATCCCTTGGGTCAATCGGGGTCAAGTGTCCCAGCCTGAATTTCCTTACAGCTTCACATGCACCCTCAGAAAATGCCTTGGCTCCATGTAATCTATATTAATTATAATCTCTGTGTTGTCAGTTCTGTTCAGCACAATCCCAAAACACATCCCCATACCAGCCACTGGGAAGAAAATTAACTCTCCCTAGCCAAAACCAGCACACTATAGTATAATACTTTTCCCAGCACTTGGAGATGAATGATGAAGTAAGCAAAAAAACATATAATTGCCTCATGATGCATTTGCAGTCTTTCTTGTCTTTATTTTTTCATGTATAATTTAACACCAAACTTCTTAATTTATTCACAGGTAATTGTAACAGATATTTTTAAGTGGTTTAACTTCCCATCTGCTATCCTGAGATTTTAATTACATCTGTATTTTTCAGTCGACGATATTTACCAGTTTATTGAAAGGATAATGCAGTATCCATATCCATTTTAGCCCATGCTTCCCTGATGATGCTGAAACTAAATGTGAGTCACAGTGTTTGTCTGTCTTGAGAGACTCATTGTTCTGACAGGTTGGTATTGAGACTAGGAAACTCAGATCACATAGATGGTGGAGCAGCTACACGTTGTTGTGGTTTGACACTGGCCAAATTTCAGGCACCCACAAAAGCCCCTTGCTCACCCTCCCCTGCCGCTGCTGAGCAGAGGGGAGAAAAATTAATGAAGGGTTCATCAGCTGAGATAAGGATTGAGAGAAAAAAAATTCCAAGAGCAAAGCAGGCTCAACTTAAAGGTACCAAGTGAATTTATTGCTAACTAAATCAGAGAAGGATAATGACAAGTAAAATAAGCTCTTAAAGACATCCTTTCTTTCCCCAGGCCCTCCCTTCTTCCCACCAACAGTGCAGGGCGACAGGGCACGGTGGTTTGGTCAGTTTGCCACTGCAGGTTTTCTTCCCCTGCACAGGAGAGGAGTCCCCTGCTACACCATGGGGTCCCTCCCATGGGAGACAGTTCTCCATGAACCTTTCCAGAGTGGGTCCACTCTCACGAGCAGGAGTTCTCCCAAAATTCCTGCAACATAAGTCCATCCCACAGACACACAGTCTTCCTAAAGCTGCTGTGGTGCATGTCACTCTTCCACTGAGTGCAGTCCTCCAAGGACAGGCTGCTCCAGCCTGGAAGCAGGGACCCCCTCTATCCACCAGGTCTCCCACTGGATCACAGCCTCCTCCAGGCATCCACCTTCTCCAGCGTGAGCACCTCCCCCACGGGCTGCGGGAGGAACTCTGCATCCCCCGTGGATCCCCAAGGGCTGCAGGGGCACGGCTGTTCCACCATGATCTCACCATGGCCCGCAGAGGAATCTCGGCTCTGCCACCTGGAGCATCTCCTCCCCTCCTTCTCCACCAACCTAAGTGTCTCCGTTGTTTCCCTTACATGTTCTCACCTCCTCCTCCTCTTGTCTGACTAGAAAAAACCTGTGCACTTTGTTTTGATTTCCTTCTTAAATATGTTATCAGAGAGGTGTTACCAGCCCCTCTCATTGACCCAGCTTTGGCCAGCAGCATGTCCATCTTCAGAGCATCAGGGATTGGCTCTGCCAGCAATGCTGGAAGCTTCCAGCATCTTCTCACAGAAGCTGCCTCTGTGGCACTCTAACTACCAAAAACCAGAGGGTGCAAAACCAATACACAGGCATAAAAAAGAAACAAGTTTTCATAGATGGTGGAACAGCTACAGGCATAAAAGAGAAACAAGTTTGATACTATTGTACTACTTGTAATTCTTTGATCAAGATTCTCAGTGATACTATGTGCCCTTATAAAAAAGCCACAACACCCCGAAAGTAAAGCCTTTCCTTAATGGGCAAGTATTAATTTACTTGAAACCATGATTTTCATGTGTAACAGGCAGTAATAATATGAATATGTTTTAACAATTTGTAAAATTTTGTTCGCAGAGGCAGTACATCAGTAGTGTTTTTCTTGATTGCTCATAGACCGTGGTTATGGTCAGGGAATTCTTTGGCAGTGTCATTCGAGGTGACTGAATTGGTGCTGTGTTTCTCATACAGTTTATGAGACCATGCAATTCTCTGCAGTTTGCATAGTTAATATTTGAGCTGAAATCTCAAAGGGCAAGTAATTTGAAAAATTTCAGCGGCATTGCAGGAAGTTCTTCTGTATATTCTTATGTCTGTATCTATTTACATGAATGACTGTATAACTACAAAAAATCTGATAATCTTGGAATGCTACTTCCTGTTACTGGGTGTCTTGACTTAAATATTTATGGTTTTGCGTGTGCAGTTTGTATTTTTTGTTTGTTTTCTTTTTTCCTCCTTGACTGTCAGAATTTCTGAGTTAGAGGTTGTGAACCAAAATTATTGCTGTTTTTCTTTATTCCCCTGGAGAATGTCACCTGCCTATACACATTCTGGGGTAGGACAGGTAATGACACAGAATTGCTCTGTGGAAACAGTAAGTAATGTCGATGAATTAGTAGCTGGTACTTTCAGCTACTTTTCCTACTTTGCTTTGTCTATTTCTTGATTAAACAATAGATGTCCCTGTTTAGTTTATACATTTATTATATTACAGACTGTGGGGAACAGCTTGTTAAGTCAGTATAGAAAGGCAGAGGTTGTCTGGATCCTAGGTTTCTTATGAAACTGGTTTTTTTTTAGGTCAGCACAATCTCTGTTGAGGATTTGATAGTTGCTGTAGCCATGCAGTCAGGAAGATTTCTATGATAATATCTCCTAAACAGCACAGCTGAAGAAGTGTATTGCTGCAGTACGGAAATGTGGTAGTACAGCTTTTATTCCTTTTTACCTTTCATTTTCACTGGCATAATGCACGGTGAAACCTAATGTGAAACTTGGAAGCATATCAGAAAAGGACACTACCTGTGGAAGGAATAAGAGCTATCAGATATGTGGAACTCTTCTAAGGAAGAGAAAAGAAGCTGATCCATTCCAATGAATTTGTTAAATTAGGCTTTTTAGTTTTCAGCCTACGCTGGTGGCTGCAGCTGAGCCATTTAGGCTCTGCTGGCTGTGAACAATGGAGTTGCAGATTTTTTTTCCTTTTAAAAAAAAAAAAATTAAACCGATGCTTGGTATTTGTGATAATTTTGGCCCCTCCTACTGTGCCAATTGAAACCACTCCCTACATAACCAAAACAAATCATTCCCCATGATTCTGAAGATATTTTACATTTCAGTACATGCTTTTGTGTACTGAACTACATTTTGTAGATAGTACATTTTTAAAAAATGAAAGTACTTTTTTAGGAGACAGATAAGAATGACTCAAACAGCACCTCATTTTCGGAGCTCAGAAGCACAGCAAAATCAATCTTGAAGCACTAACCTGCTTAAATTTTAAATACTGGAATACATAATCTAATAATTGCTTTAGTATTGAATTCTGTTTTCTATTAGAAAATCCAATAGGTAGAACATTTAAACTGCTGTTAAATGTATTTCAAATTACATATTTATGAATTTAAAACTTATTAATCTCAAATCATACCACAGACTTCAGATCTGATCTTTGAGTAGCTTGTTGTACTGTTGAGTAAATTTTAGCACAGGATTTATTGTACTTATATGTGTTCAGGTTCTGTATTTTTTATTTCAACTGTGCCTTCTTTCATGGCTTGGATGACTTATATTTCCCACTGGTTTGACGAAGATGATTGGTACGAAGGACAACAAAGAGTAAGAATTGCTTAAAGTAATATTTTCTCTTTTATTATCTTTATATTTTTCTTCTTTAAGGTGCTCTTTATTATTATATTGATAATATCAAAAGTAGTATTTCAATAGTGGTATAGGAAGAGATTTTTAGTAGTTTTAGTGAGGTCTTGAATCATAAATAAAGCATATCCAAAATGAGTTTTGGATATAAGTGAAGCATAGTGAAGCATATTGAAATGAAGCATATTGAAAATTAACATTGCTAGCTGGATAAAAGGTACTGGAAGTGTGACAACCACCTACTTACATTTTTTAGGTTGCATAATTTAACAAGTAGTAATTTTTTAATATGCAATGAGATGGAAAGCAACAATTTCATTTTGTTGTATTAGAAGGAATTAATATACCATGCATAGAGTAAAATAAAATAGTTATAGTAGTAATAGGGTAAGCCAAAAATGTTTGGGAGAGATTAAATTCACCTAGGGTCATTTCCAAGTTGTATCTTGCATAGCTTTATGTTTTTATTAACATTTTTCTGAGGAGGAGTTGTTACTATGGCAACATTTGCAGGATAACTTGGATTTATTTTTAGCATTTATTAACTGCATGTCTACAGCTGCTTTCATAGATTTATGGTGGGAAATGAATATAAGTCACATTTCTTTCACTGTATTAAACTCTTTTATGGTACCTTATATTTCTGTGATTTCTTTTTCTTGTTTTCAGAGTATATGGTCAGCTAATTAGTTAGAATGCAGGAGATGCTAGTGAAAGCATCTGCTTTCGTTGTATTATTGTGTATTACTTGACAATGCCAGCTATATGCTCATAAGTATAAAAAAACTGGCAGATATTAATACTGTTCCACTTTTCTCATTTTACATGTCACTCATGATATGGATGCTTCAGATGCAGAATTACATTTTAATAGCTGTCATCAGGGATTCAGATGTGAGAAGTGTCAAGAAGTAACTTTATCTGAAATCAGAGCAGTCTTGGCAATTTGCCAGAAGGAAAGCAATCTTCTGGTGATTGTTGTAGCTCTGGATTGGAAGATGAGAACAGAATCTTATGCAGACTCTTAGATGCTTCATACTGTGATCAGACATGGTTGTATGCATATCTCTGTGTATTGCACACATTATCTGCAAACTATGTCTAAGCAATACTCCACCGATAATGGCTTTGTTATCACTGCTAGATGGTTTCATATTGATTAGGTGTGTAGTCCAACACTTCTGGTGATTTATTGTTAGAAATATCAGCATTTCTTCATGCCTGGAGAATTGTATGGCTAGTATGGCTCTTTAGATTATTTTGTTAAGGTGGCACAGTAAAGGGCATTTTAATTAAATGTACAAGTAGTATAGTCAAGACAGTCAAAAGCACTACTTTGTAAGACTTACTAGGTTACTTTTTTTCTAATGTTATTGCCTTATGTTTTCTAAGCAGGGTATCTATCTTGGATTAATACATTTTGGGTTTATTTTGAGTGTTTGTTTCTGAAAAACAGTTTTGGGCTGTGATTTCAAGTTTCCAACTTTAAGGAAAGGTCCAAAACTTCTTGCTTTTTGAAGCCAGAGATCCTGTGGTTAAATCAGTTCTGGTAGTGATTTGGGTCCAAGTTTATTGTGGAGGTTTAAAATGGCAGTGAACACTAGTACAACATTTGTTCATTTCAAATAATCTTTTAAATCACAGTATTATTTTTCCTGGTCAGTGTCTAGATAAGCGAATGCACATTTTGAACACTTGCTACGTTGTCATAGATAAGGAAATGTTATCTGCAAATTCTGGTTGCAAGAGTCTAGCCAAAGCTTCTGGTATTGTTGAGGAATCTTGTTGAAATTCAAACAAGAATTCATGTCCAAGGCACCCTCTTCCTGACTATGACTGGCCTTCTGATTATCTGGAAGCTATAAATGACCTGTGTGCCATGAATTGTATACAAAACTAGAAAAAAACTTTTCCAATTTTTGCAAACTATCTATGCTGCTTAGTGGTAAGCCATCAGCCAGCCTGGCACTTTAACAAGCAGTAGACTGCCTTGGTAGAATTCTCCTGGAAAGTATGAAGGGCTTCAGTTGTGTAGGGAAGTACATGTGTAAACCTACATAATTATTATACATTGTTCTATGTTGTGACTGTCACTACTGTCACTACTAATATAGGCAGACTTTGTTCATCTTTTGCCCAGAAGCAGTTGCTTGAGTAGTGTGTGTCTCAGACTATTCAGAGACCTGCAGTAGTAACTGCAGTTTAGTAAGCCATCTCACGATTGCAAATTGGTTAGCACTTTGCAGTATTCCAAAGTAGGAAAAACTTTTGTTTGTTTTGTCAATTTTCATTTTGTAAGTTACCTATTGGCTTTTAAGCTGTATACCAGAGTATTTCTATATATAGCAGAGTATTTCCAATTACCCTTATTTGATGGGTCAGGAAAAATTAATGAGAAATTAATTTCCTAACATGACCATAATGTGCTTGGAGTTTCCCAGTTCCACTGGAAGAACACCAGTACTAATTTCACTTGTGTTTTTACATGTGTCTCAGTGCTGTTGAGGCAGACATTGTCAGTCAGAAGTAATTTTCTGCTGTGGCTTGCAGACATGCCAAACTTTCTTCACAAGTTTGAAGACCTTTGTGCTTTTAGCAAGATAAAATGATTGTCCATTATCTGGTGCTGCTAACTGGTCTCACTGGATAGGGTAATGATTTTGAAACTCTGTGGTTTACAGGTGAAATTTTCAACTCCAACGGATTTCCTCCCAAGGGTAAATACCAATGTTTTCAAGGAGAAATAATGTGATATAATGTATTATATCACTAAAGATCTTACTAATTATTATGTTTTCATTGATTTGCTGACAAAGATATTGATACCTTGGGACAGTAGTGTGGATGAGATATAACAGTTTTATATGTCAGACATACAGGAGTGACAGCAAGCTTTCCATATAAGAAAAGTGACAAACCTGATAGAAAATAAGGACAATAGAGTGAATAGAAGCAGAGTACACTAGCACTTTACCTCTTGTAGCTGTTAAGAATCTACACTTTGTATACGCAGAAGCATATTGATTAACATAAGGCTACTCTACATCCACTTTTGTATGCATGCCATATTGCATATTTGGATAGGTCATACACCACATGGACCATAATCAAAGCACATGTGAGCATCTGTTGCTTGTGCTTGATGGTTAGACATTTACTGATAACGTGCAAGCACTGTATTGATAATGAAAGTGTTAAGTGATGGGTTTAAAGAGCTATTATTATTCTACAAGTGTTATCATAGTGCAGTTGGGAAATACAGCAAGCAATGAAATACAATGAGCAGCTGAAGCAGAGAAAAAGGAGTTAGATTAAAATTAAAATGGTGCCTGTTAAAGAGCTGCAGTTGCCAGGCTACTGGCACTGCAGTTTTGTGTGTGGTGTGACACAGCACTCAGTCTTTTCTCCTGCATCCTGTAGTAACTGCATTATTTGTGAACATCAAGGTTTAGTTCCTCCATCTGTCAAGTAAAGTGATTTCATTCTACAATGATAACAATATTTTCAATTTTTGGGACCAGCAAGGTGTTGGAATGAACATGGAAATTCTAAAGTGCTTTGCAAAAATTGATACCTATGCTAAGGTAGGGATTATTAGGCATTTGTCTTTTAAGTTATTGATATAAAGCCATGGTATGTATGTAGTCAATTCAGTTGTTACTTTTAAATAATATTTATGATATACCAAATTTTTTAATGTGGTTGGTTGTTGGGTTTTTTTCTATATTAAGGAGCAAGGAAGGACCTAGAATGTTGCTACTTCTGCCAGTTGAAAAGAAAGGGTTTTGTTGTCCTCCCTCTTTCCTCCATCTCCTTGGAAACTGTGAGCACACACTGCTAGCTTTCCCAATGTGGTATACGTTTTTTACATGCACAGGTTTGTTTTTTTTCATTGTATACTTAAGAGTCAAATATAATTACTTGTACATCCCTTATTTCAAAATAAAATATTTTTTTACAAATTATAAAAAAATCTCAATTGTATAAAAATGCACCATGTGTGAAATCATACATATTTTCAGTTATGCTGCATTTCTGCATTTTTGTCATTTTACTTAGGCTGTTCTGATGAATACATCTTTCTCTTTTATATCTGCTTACTCTGTTAATTATGCTTATCAGAAATCTATAATGTTTGAAAAGATGTGCAGGAAATTGCTTTAAGGCATGATACCTATGAGAGGGCAAGTCATTATTCCACTCAACTGTCATTTCTTCTTCTAGATACTGTCATTTTGAACTTCAAGGCAAATGTTTCCTCTTGTAAAATGGTATATCATTACAAAGAGCAGGAAATAATAACAAATTTTAAACAATAAATAAAATGCAAATTCTGTAACAAAGCTCAGAATATTTTACATATGTAACTTTTTAACATATATTTAAATAGAGAAAATCTAGTCAAAGTTTCAGAATACTTATTAAGCATGAATTCTTGACTTAGTGAAACAATGCTATGTTACAGAACAACATTTTTCATCTAAAATTGAAAAATTTCATCAATTAGCAGCATTTTTATAGAGATTACTGCAGAATCCTACAATACAAACCTGTTGTTACTCTGAAAGAAAAATCTGTGGAATTCTGTTTTAGCATCTGTAAGAGATCTTAGCTTTACCACTAATTTTACATGTGATTAAACTGCAAAGTAAACAAGACTTAAATAATATTTTCTTACAGATTAAACTTCATCAAATCAAGAACTCTTAGCTTCCATAAGAGAAGGTAAAAAAGAGTATCTGTACAAAGTGAAAAAAATCTTTTATTGTTATGAAATAAAGCCTTATGTAGTCTTAGGTTCTATATAATTGTCATTTTTTTATCAATCTTATACTGATGGTTTTCAGGTGGCAAACCTGCAAACTAAACCTATGATAATCTAATATTTTACAGTTAATTCTCTCCTACTTCAACATGGCTTTTCTTTTAACTTTCCTTATCAATTGGCTGATATACCTAGAGTTTTAACCATTGTTTTCCCTGGAATTAAGAGCAGAACCCAAAATTTCTAGTTCCAGGTATTCTATGCTTTCCTAAAATAGTAATCTAATGAGCTGGAGGATCAGCTGGGGGATGATCCCAGTAATCTCAGTAAATCTGAGATTAATCTCAGTAAAAGTGGTTGCTAATGGTGCCAGTTATTTTTTTCATAGGAACTAGAAGAAGTCTGTTCTGGATGCCCCAAATCAAATTATTTCTCTGCATATGTGATTTACACTTTAATTGCACAGAAGGGACTGCTGGAATTTGTGGTTTTACTGAACAGGAAAAGAACACTACATGGAAAAATTAGAAGTTTGGAGGCTATTTTTCCCACTTGATGATGGTGATTATTTAAATAATTAGATAAATTTCTCTCTGGGGAACTCATATCATTTAGAACATGAGATGGATTGCAAAGAAGCTGCAAGATTATGCAATTTATAGAAATGTCCTTTCTGAAATGTCTAATTTGCTGCAGAAGTCAGAAGAATAAATGTTATTGACAGACAGAAAGGAAGTCTAATAGCCAAAGCCCTAGTCTGCAACGAAGATATATCTTGTAACTTGATTTTCTGTATGTTTCTGTTCTTCTGTTGCAGTCTCTTTTACCAAAATTTTCAAAGGTTACATGTGAGCATTTCATTTCCTTCAGTCATTTGGTACTCACTCAGAATGTTTAAGCACTTCAATTAGGGTCAGTGATATCTTTGAGACGATCAGTCTCAAACATTCAACTGATCCTGATTTTCTGCTAAAGAAACCCCAAAATAAGTCACTCTCATTTTTTTTCTTTTACTTTCACACTTTCCAAAGTGAGAGAAAAATGATTTTCTGAAATTTGCTACCTATAATTATTCATTACTGTTTACCTCCCAAGCAAATACACCAAGCAGAGGAGAAAAATTAAAAATAGAATTAATCATTCAACTGTATTTTTATCCCTAATATAAATGCATTAAAATAAAATTTTGATAATATTTAGGCAACCAGTTTTTAGTTGATACTGAACAATAGGTTCCTTTGGGTTCTGTAGATCACTACTGCAACACCTGTATAAAGTTTGTTCTGTATGTGCCTTAATACTGCCATCATCTAGAAAAATATTTCCCCCTCTATACATTTGACATCAGGTAGGTCAAGACTGATCTACAGCAAAGCATTGAGTAACAGTCGGTTACTCAATGCTTTGCTGTGCAACATCTGTGCTAAACTGTTGCACAGCAATGCATGGAGTAGCAGACCCTTGTACTTCATCAACAGTTGCTCCCTCAAAATGCTTGATTGCTTTTGAAGTCTCCTTTCTTGTTAATTCCCTTTCCGTTGTGGAACTTGAAATGGTACCTAACACTTGGTAAATTTAACATAGCTCTCCTCCTCTTTCAGGATTATACTCTTAGCTCTTTGACCTAAAAATGTCATCCTCCATATTCTATGTAATATTTTTCCACCTAATGTCCCTCAGTCCATTAATCTATCCACAGCATAAATGTGACCCTGAGACATTCTGGTACTAGGTAGTGTGTTGACATTATCCTGAATGAAATGGGGGCTAGGTAAATTATTGGTCTGGCCCAGCAAAGCATTTCTTGCATTTTTATGTTGAAGTCAGTTTTCTCACTCTGAGCACAGCTGGTACTGTGAGACTTGTTTTGGACAGAGAAAGCATAGTTTGCTGTACTATAATGTTACCCTAAGCTTTGCTTTTGATTTTTCACAGCTCACTTCAATATTTTTTGTTTAACAGTAATTATTAAAATTTAGAAAGCTTCTCCAGAAAGGATGATAATAAGGAGGATAATATGACAAAGAGTTGTTCTATGCAAGTGGTTTGAAGACCTTTCTACATGTCGGTTTTACTTAAAACTATTGGTATATGGTTTATTTTGTCTAGCTATCAGTGGGAGATGAATGGGAGAGCAGAGGAGGCATCAAACTGTAATAGAGAAAGTATTGAACCAGACCACAGAAGAAAACGGACATGATGAACAGTTTCAGCTAGTACAAATCAAGAACTATTCAAGTTTTTATGGATGGGATCCCTCACCCCTGCTTTTCTTCCAACTGGTGAATGGTATTAGGCACCCTTTCTTTTGTGGCACTGAAGCCTCTGAACATCTACTTGTATTTATTTTGGATACATTCATTTGTATCTCACGCGAGTTATTTTTTTAAAGTAGACATTTATAAATTATTTATAGGAACAAAAATGTATTATTCTATTCTTTAATATTCTGTCATCTTGGAGTCTAATGAATTTCTGTTTTAAAGGCAAAAATGTCACATGTGAAACAAGTGGGACTTTTAGCTGCTGGATGTCAGCCATGGAACAAGGATATATGTGCCGCTAGTGGGGACAGATTTGCCTACTGTGCTACCCTTGCTGTTTATATTTATCAGGTAAGATTATTCTTGTTTATCAGTTACACTGTAACGTTGTTGATCTCACTTTGAACCCTTTAAACAAATGTTTCTGCAATGCTTTTGCAAGTATGGTTGCTGCTGACAAGATGTCTATATAAAGCTCAATATTCCATTCAGGATACCCTTGAAGTTGTGTGTGTCAAGAATTATTTTTAGAAGACAGGCTTACAGTGCAGCAAACATGTGAGAAGAATGAAGCTCAGTGATAGAAGACTGTGTTCTGAGGGAGAAATGAAGTAATACCACAATTACATTCAAAGCTGTAGTATAAAATAGTCTTTAGCACAGTGTATTAAAATGGTTCCAAATTGTGGATTCAGGGACACACCTTTATTTCATTTGGAGCACAAACACCTCAGCACTGTGGTCTTCTGAAGTTTTCAGTTGTTGTATATCAACACCTAACTAACAAATAGAAATGCTGTGACATGGAATTTTCAGATTGAGAAATATGTGAGGAAATAAAGGATATACTTTAAGAGCTATAAAGGTAGTAGGATTAAAATGAACAAAATTTACTGTGTCATATTTGGGCATATTTATGTATTTTTAACTGTACTAAGTTATTTTAAAAATTAGAAGGATTTCAAACTAATTTTTATATTCTTTCCTGTTTACCCCCTTGGAGATTACTAAATTATTGTTACCATGCCTATAAATAAAGCATTTTAGGATTGTTTGAGTACACTTCTAAATGAAATATAATAATTTATAAGTGACAGGAAGATAGACATAAAACTGTTTTCTGCATAGTCGGATATCGGGCACCCCTTCTTTTCAAGTCAAATGTATGAGGATTTATTTTATTAAGATGTGAGGTACTGGCAATAATTGAATACACTATAAATTAATCCATAATTCTAATACTGTTATATGAAGTATTCTCCAACTCAGAGGTATTTAAAGTAAGTTAACAAAAAATGTATTTCTAAAATGAATTTTACTATTTGTTTAGCTGGATCACCGATACAATGAATTCAAGCTCCATGCAATTATGTCTGAGCACAAGAAGACAATCACAGCCATATCTTGGTGTCCCCACAACCCTGACGTGTTTGCAAGTGCCAGTGCAGATAGTTTAGTGATCATATGGAATGTGAATGAACAGAAGGTTGTGGCCAAGCTGGACAATACAAAAGGTATTTTTGACATGGAGATCTGTTTTATCCATACAGTTTTATCCATGGGTATGAGAAATACTTGATACAGTATAAACTCTATAGTTGGTAGGTTGGAGTTTTAACAATTGCCTAGCAGATTAATAATTGCCTAACACAATCTGACAGATTCTTGTCAGATTTGTTGTCATTCATTCTAGAAAATAATGATAGTATATTTGAGTAAATTGCCTTCAACCATCTTGTATTTGATAAAGAAAGACATTATTCTTTTTCTCTAAAGAACTTAACCAGTTCAAGAATTAACTTTGCTAGTGATTTCTTGTTGAGCCGAGGAGAAAAAAACATCCCCAAACCAACATTATTTTCATCACTGTATAAAAGGATAAACAATTAAATTTTAAAATAATAAATTTCACAATGACTTTAGATAAGTGAAAGCAAATAAAAGGTAGCCTTAACAGATTCAACTATAAATCATCAGTGAATTTGAACAACAGCTTTTGTTTAAATACCCTAATGCTTGTCTGCCTGAATCTTATCTCAGGCCTTGAAACTGCTGGAGATTGTATTACAAGTCTAGGGAGTTAAGCATCTATGTTACAGTTACATTTTCATGCCCAGTTCTGATTTATGCGATTTAGGTAAAACCAGTACCTGTATTTCTGTTCTTACAGTCAATCTCATCAGGTATCCTTGACTCCTACATTTTGGAAAGTGAGTGCGACCCAAGAGCAGTTAGAATCTCAGGATCTAATGAGCTATTTTGGGACTCCCTACTCTGTTCTCTCCAGAGCATTTAGGAATACCTCTGGAAATCTTTTATATCTTGCATATCATGCAAAAGAAACTCCACAGTGATTTGATTTATTCCAAAAGAAATATTGTATCAGTTTATGCATAAATATAAATGCTGGTACTTATTTTTCAGTATATGGATTGTTAAAAAATCTACAGGAAGAAATGTTATTACTATTTTAATATTTTTAGAAACTAAATTAAGATAATATGTTTAAACCTTCTATTGATTTCTCTTTTAGTCTCTTTTACACTGCCATATAAAAGTGTCTAAATACAGTTTTAAGTTTTCAGCTTGAGGAATTTGTCTTACTGTCATTTATTCCTTCAGGCACACATGATTAAGTTATGAGGATTAACAGGGTTGGAGACATTAAGATCAAAATTCTTAAATGGGACTGCCTACACTTAGGTGTTAGACAATGGAATTAAAACTGTCATGTATCCAGAAGAAAGCTATTGAGAGCTCCCTTTTATTATGGAACTAGCTTTCAAATTTTGTCACAAATATCTGCTTCTGTTAGATTTATCTCTAAATTTCATTGTATTTTGATAAAATAGGCATTTTGAAGTTCTCAGTATTTTACTATCTTAGTAGTAAATAACTTACAGCAAAACATAGTAGTTGAATGAAATTCTGAATGAATGAAAGTATTGTTTGCAGGATCAGGCTTATCCTCTTTCAAATGTGTGATTGACTTTGGCACTGATGAAGTATAGATACCATTAAATACAACCCGTCAAAGTAGCATAAGAGTAATTTGGGAAATTATTTTACTTCCTTCCTCTAGAAGTCTAGTTTAATTTTACACATTAAGATGTTCACACACTTCTCTAAATTTCAGTCTAGCAACTTCTATGTAGAAAAATGATTCCTACTGTTTTTCGAGACAATTGCTGATACTGGGTCAAGGATTAGTACATGGAATTTTGTGTCCTGGTTCTTATAAAGTTTACCTGTATGTTTCAGGAATTCCTGCATCCCTTGGCTGGTGCTGGAATGCAGGTGATGCAGTTGCGTTTGTGTCGCACAGAGGTCCACTGTACATTTGGACTATCTCAGGACCTGACAGCGGGGTAACTGTGCATAGAGAAGCACATAGTTTCTTGTCAGATATCAGTCTGTTCAGATGGCATCCAAAGAAAAAAGGAAAGGTGGTATTTGGGCATACTGATGGAAGCCTGTCTATTTTTCAACCAGGTAAAAACTCATATGACAAAATATTTAGTTTTATATATGTATCTCTTGTTTCTCCATATATAATTTTTCACTTTTTAAAATTAGATTCTATCATGTAGGTACATACATAACATATTTTCTCGATTCACAATATTCCTAGTCCTTCCATATTACAAAAATGTGCTTTCTTAGATAAAGAATTCAGAGCATTTTCTTTATGTCTCCTGCCTTTTGAGACCAAGATAAGACTGCATTTTTTTCACAACTGCAGTAAACACTTTTTTTTTTGCAAATGCTGACAGCCATGATCTTCTACTGAACTATATTTTCCTGATTTTCCTGCAAGTTTATTTTTCTGAATGGAAAGACTTGAATCTTTTGTTTACTTTCCTGCTTTTGCATTTGTTCTGGAGTCCTCTATTTCATATTCTAGAATCCTCTGCAATTTTATACGTAGAATCTCACCTCATACTTATATTCTTAATATTATCTTCATGGTTCTGTTCTGTCAAAGGATAGATAGGAAAATATTTATCTCTTTTTGTCTGAAATCCACCACACACATTTGTGCGTACTAAAGACTAAAAATAGTCTAGACCTCTGCCAAGAAGGTGTCATGTTAAGCTCATTTGAAGGTAATATTTCACTTGTTTTCATAGTTTTCTTCAAAGGCAGGTATTTGTTTTAGATTCACTATTTGAATTTTTTCCTGACTGCTTCTTCCTTAAATAAAAATTGATTTTCAGCTGTGTGAGAAAAACTGTTCTTTAAATTATGTCTTAATTTTACATAGAGTTGTTCTCCAACAGCCATACAAAATTTATTTTTCTTCAGTTCACTCTACTAAGTTGTCACATAGGATGTCACAGAAATAGATTCTCTTGCTTCTGTAGTGCTGACTGAATTAGCACTGGCTTTGGGAAAAGGAAATAAATTCTAATATGATAACAATTAAGTATTTATCAGACTGATACTTTTCATGAAGTCTGTCTAAAATGATTTGAATATGAAAACATAAATAATAGGAAAAATATTTAAAATATCAAAATCATGTTCTGCAAATGAAAATAGGATGTAGGCTAAAAAATCTAGGTAGTGGCAGTTTTGTATGTGCCACAATTCAAGTTGCTCTAAAGAAATTGTTTAAGGAAAATTATTTATTACTGTTGGGGATAAAACTATTTGCATAAACTCAAAATTTAGATTAGATTGTCACAGGAATGCTGCCTTTCTCTGTATTTAAGATAGTTTTGTTTATTATTGTAATATTACACATCTTTATTAAAATAATTTTAAAATTAAAAAAATATGCAAGTTCTTTCCTATTCTCAGCATGCATAGCATTCTTCATTTCCTACAGAGAAATAAAACTTGAAAGTTTATATGCAGCTGGGTGAAAATCTTCTGCATAAGTAGCAAACTACACAATGGTTTTTTCACTGTTGTTATCTACCTAGTTTCTGCTCCCATGGCTGTATTTTCTTTCTTATTAACTCTAGACTATGCATTAATGTATCAGAACATTTAGTGTAAAGAAAATATATGCAAGAATATAAGATTAATACACAATTCTTAGGGAAGTTCAGTGCAGTCATATAGAGCCAAATGTTTTCCCTTTCATTTGTTCTCAAGATAAGCACAGCTTACTTAAATGACGTGTGACTCAGTTGCATGATTCATACTGTTCATGTCTTCTTTTAATGGAAAACAAAATTTAAGTTAGGGTTTTCATGAGGTTTGGTTTTTGACTCTTTTTTTGAAACACAGGTAAAACTCAATTACTCCTAGGTAGATACTCATATTCTCCCACCTGGTGGTTGTACTTTCTTGGGGCTGAAGTGTTTGAAAATGGATGGCTTCATTCACTTGAGGACTTCTTGCTTTTAGTTCTTGTGTAGCTAGTTGAAAAAAGATAATTCTGCTTTGTTGTTTGTTCTTGTTTTTCATTTCAGTGT
Source organism: Onychostruthus taczanowskii (assembly GCF_017590055.1). Taxonomy (NCBI): domain Eukaryota; kingdom Metazoa; phylum Chordata; class Aves; order Passeriformes; family Passeridae; genus Onychostruthus; species Onychostruthus taczanowskii. The sequence goes on from NW_024498351.1 coordinate 12,462,466, forward strand.
TGATTTGCAGTAAAACTAAAAGGTGACCTGTAATATAAGCAGGGGACATTGTTTATACAAAGTGTGAGTTCTCAAGTTTTTGGCAAATTAAAGCAATTATCATACTTCTGTTATTCTCAATGCTTTAGAAGAGTGAAAAAGAAATGGAAACAAAAAATTGGTTTATTGTTAATTGTTGTGCGGTCTTAAATTATTTCTCCCATTTCTGGTACCTGATTTTATTAAGTTGCCTTAGATGTAATGTGTATGAGTCGGTACTAAAATTGAAAATTAGACTGAAGATGAATAATGGAAGGTGTAGATTCCTTATTTCTAGAAAAGCAGTATCTTTTTTTATAAGATCACAACTTCAGAAATACAGATCTATTTCATTTGGACTGTACACTGCCTTATACAACTAAGATTCATCTCTCTGTAAAGAGAAAAAGTGGGCAATAAAAAATGTGGGTTTCAGTAATACAGATCATCAAGTGAAGCATGTAGTCTTTTTTGTAGGTGTCAGACTAGATACTTAATCTTCTGTTTTGGCTACAGAATCTATAAACACTTCATAGCTGCACACATAGTTTTAAAGAAGGGAAAACATCTTAAGGCAGTTCTTCAGAAAAGGCCTTTACTGCCACAGAGTTTTTCTGGTTCTTACTGCCTTTATTTTGCCTATATTTGCTGTGGTGTGAAGATTTACTTGCACTCAAATGGCTTGTATTTTATGCTGTGCTGTGGAACTTTACTCACAGAAATTATTAGAACAATGCATATGATTTGACATACTTTCCTTTCCTATAAAATTATGTTTATAAATCTGATAGATGTTTCTGTTTCCTGCTGTATTAAACATAAAGTCAAATCTCATAGAAAAAGTAATTCTCTAAGTCAAATATGGCAAAGACAGCTTCATTATTTTTATTGCTACAGACAATAGAGCAGGCTAGTAAAAAATTCAGGAAGAGAGGAAGAAATTATCTTTGCCAACCTTGTAACTATTGAAAGGATATATTTGATTTAATTTTTAAATAACCTGTTTTCTTGTGCACTTTCAAGGTTCTAAAAATCAGAAACATGTCTTAAGACCAGAGTCTCTTGAAGGAACGGATGAAGAGGATCCAGTTACAGCTCTGGAGTGGGACCCTTTGTCAACTGATTACCTTCTTGTTGCTAATTTACATAATGGTATTCGACTAGTTGATTCTGAATCTCTGTCCTGTATCACAACGTTTAGTTTTCCCAGTGCAGCAGCATCTGTTCAGTGTTTAGCCTGGGTTTCTAGTGCACCTGGAATGTTTATAACTGGAGGTAAGGCTTTTATTTCTTGATTTATACAAAGATAACAAATACAGGACTGAGTATCAAAAATTGATACTCCAAGTTTGATTTTTCTGTTTCATAATATTTTTACAAGTAGAAGCATACATCAATTTTACAGAAAAAGACCATAACACAAAACCAGAAAATAATAAAACTACACTGAGCAGTTTTTTTCATGTTTTTAAAATATTAGCTACATAAATATGTGACTTTCTACAATTTTTCTATGCTAAATAATGTTTTCCTTATGCATGCTTTAGCAAAAAAAAAATTAATTCCTTTGGGAATAAAATAAATAGGAATAAAAACGCTTTGTACTAATTGATATCACTTCAAAGATTTAAAAAATTAAAAGAAGAAAAGAATCTAATTCCTGCCTATTTTCTACACCATAGTCATTATGGCTCAGATTGAACTAATGAGTAAAGAATTTAAGACTGGCAGAATATTTTATAAAAAAGAGGTAGAATTTATCTGTGTTTAAGTAACTAATGTTAATGAAGATTGTTGTTAATAGTGATATGGCCATGGTGGTAAATGGAGGATGCCATGGATGTTACACTAGATGATCTCCAGAGGTTCCCTCTAACCCTAACTATTCTATGATTCTATAGAGTTGATGGTGCCTGCTTGTAAATTTATTTTTAGGACTTGAAGTTTAATTCACTGCTGTATTTTTGTATAAATCAGTCCTCAAACTACACACCTCTGTTTTGTTTTTTTTAAACCTCAGATTCTCAGGTTGGTGTGTTACGTGTTTGGAATGTTTCACGTACAACACCTATAGATAATTTTAAATTGAAGCAAACTGGTTTCCATGGCTTGCATGTGCTAAGTTCTCCTCCAAAAAAAAAGTGTAAGTGTAATTTTGATTGTTATTCATTGTAATGGCTGCAACTTAAGAAAATCTTATTTATGAGTCCAGATCAATCTCTGTAGCATTGGTCAGCTATTTAGTTCTTAATTAAAGTACCTTCTGCTGCTAGTGCATTAGACAAATGCATAAAGGATCAAGTACTTTATAAGGTCCTTCTTTAGTAGGACAGGCTTCATACAGGAATTCTCCATTTCTTTTGTTTTAAATCTTATTAGAATACAAGCATTTTACTCTTTATAATTTCACTCATTATTGAAATAAGAAATGAACTTCTCTCTTTGTCTTTTGTTTTATATTATTAAGCATGTTCATCACAGTATCCTACTAAAAATCACCATACATCTTCAACAAGTGAGGCTGTTCCTCCTCCAACTTTAACCCAAAACCAAGCATTTTCTCTTCCTCCTGGTCATACCGTCTGTTGCTTCATGGATGGTGGAGTGGGGCTTTATGACATGGGAGCCAAAAAGTGGGATTTCCTTAGAGATTTGGTATGGTTCATCTCTGTCTTTGAATAGAGAGTTTATTTGCCTTATGCACTTTCTTCTAACAGCAAAAAACTGGATAATGAAGTCTTTGCAGTAACATGGAGCAGTTTCTATTGTTAAAGAGAGCCTAAATTTCTAGGAAACAAAATGATAGTTATGAAGTTTAAAGTAATCTTTTATTGGAAATTACTGAATTCTGTTAGAAGTATTCTGACAGGTTTTTTTTTTTTTAAACAGAAATAAAGATTTACAGACTTGTTTTTAGCTTGTTTATTTTTTTAAATGAAATTTTAGTCTAATGATCTTTTCAGAAATTTTCTCTTGTGGGTTTTCTATAATTCAGAATAAAAGTTTAAGTAAAATCAGAGAGCTATATGGTGAATGCACTCAGTTTAACATTACAAAGAATTATTAAATTCTCTTTAAGCTGAAATTCAGAAATTGGTTTAATATATATTAGATGACCCTTTTCTACACCAGGCTTTTGGTTATTGACATATTCTTCAGAATATTTTTCTTTACCTCTTTCCAAGTTCCCTTTTCACTGAAAAAAAACCAAACAAACAAAGCTCAAATAATTTTCAGCTGTACTCTCATATGCATTTGAATAGAAGCTGCTGGTTGGTTTTCTCTTTCCATTTTTATTTGGTTTGGTCCTGTAAAGCAACTGAGGCTTCAAAAAAAATTCTTACTTAATACTTGCGTTTCATATATTTATCAACTTAAATTCTACAAATGCATGTCTTGGAAATCAACCAATCGATACATTAAAACTGATGGATTGAAGTTTAAGCTGAAATAGAGCATAGACTGTATCTAGAAACACAGAATATTCAGTGGGGCACTAGACAACTTGTAGAACATGTTTAATATACCGAGCTTTGTTTTTTCAGTCAGGTACTTTTTACCAAAAGGGAAAAACTGTTCCTGTTTTAAAAAATTAAGGTTTTGGGGTTTGGGGTTTTTTTTGCTTAATTTTTTAATTTAATATTTTAATAACATATTTCCAACAGAAAATGCTAAAAAGTTCCTGGCATTGCGTACCCTGTGGTTTCAGGAAATAATTTTTCTGGTTTTAATAATAATGTATGAAAGAGCATGTTATAGTTGAAGTTATTTTATGCCTTTTAATTTTGACTGATAAGCCTAAATATAAAAGGGTTTTGGAACTCTTAATTGACCTGACAGTTAAATGAAATACAATGTATTTTAGAGTTTAATCTAGAGTTGGACTTATGAAGAAAATCAAATGTAATAAAAATGGATTAAATATTTGTTTCATTTAAGGGACATGTTGAGACCATCTTTGATTGCAAATTCAAACCTGATAACCCTGATCTTCTTGCTACAGCTTCATTTGATGGCACAATAAAAGTTTGGGACATAAATACTTTATCAGCGGTTTATACATCTCCTGGTAATGAGGGGGTTATTTATTCCATTTCTTGGGCTCCAGGTAAGAATATTTTGTGGTATGTCTAAATGTTCTTTGAATTAGCATTAACTGCAGAATTTGTCATATAAAAGTATTAGTTTTATATAGAAAGGCGTCTTCTAAGGTTTAAACAAAACTTAATTGTCTGTGAAACCAGTAGAATTCAATATTTCAAATCTTGCTGAAGCTTACCCTTTGAGTAATGCTTCCAGTATTTCATACTCAGAATGGAGGGAGAAAAATCACTGGAACATTTCTAACATGGCATTTTGCAGATGAAAAAAATGTCCTGCTTTGCATGAGAAGCAGCTACTTAATAGAATTCAGATTATATTTTGTGCTGAAATAGTGGAACGTATGTATTTAGCTCTTTTTCTTACTTCTTTATGTAGGAGTCTAATCACTGAAGAACTCCGTTTTAAACTTATTAGAATAGGAAGTGTCTTTTTTGCAAAGCATCTACTTTTTCTTTCACAAATCACCGGACTCACTGGGAAATTTCATGTTCAAAGCTGTCCTGTAACCTCCTTTGGTGTACCTGAAAATACACTTCTGATAGCTGTCAATAGTGGACAATAAGTTGACTTCCCTGTTGCATTTTATTTCTTTGGACAGCAGATGTATCTTTTAAAAATCTAAATAATTAATCTCTCTTCTCACCTGCACTTTTAAACTCTTGCAGTGGTGCAAGATTAAGAAAACAAAATACTGTTAGGTGTTCTCTCTCATTTGTATGATTTGTCTTTGTATTTACGGAACTTTAAAGGAAAATGCTCTAGTTGTTACAACTTTAGGCTTGAAACATTGAGGTTACCTCTCAGTTTGAATCATATGCATCATGATCATTAATTTCTTACATGCAAGACTTTTAGCAAGCATTAAGACACTTTTTACAGGAATACAATTTTTATTTGACCATTTCTCAAAACCAGAATGTAGAAAAACAGGTCAGGCTGTCACTGAAATTGGTGTTTGTGACTTAGTAGCAAATGTTGCCCCTAAACTATGGAAAACCCAAGTTCATGTACCATTGATGTCTTATGTTCATATTATATTTCTTCAATTTATAGTAGAACCACTGTCAAAAAATATTGTGATTTTATAATTATTGTAATATTTTACAAACATCTTTCTTTAGGAAATCTTAACTGCATAGCAGGTGGAACATCCAGAAATGGTGGCTTTATCTGGGATGTTCGAAAAGGCAAAATGATAACCAGATTCAGTGAGGTAAGATGAGTTTACTACTTTTTTGGTCTATATGAAATGTAAGTTAGTCATTCCCTCTAGTGTCCATAAATACAGATGGCCAAAGGACTTATGTTTTTAAAAGGTGTTATAGTATAAAAATTCATGGAGTTATGTAGGTGCCAGTTTACATGTGTGGCAGAAGTATTTTTACTTCCTCAGATTGGATTTGTGATACGAGAGTGGTGAAGCACCAGATGGACTCCATTATCTTAAAATTGGTCCTGTAGGGATACATGGCAAAAGCATTGCTGATTCCTTAACTGTGTAAACATATATGGACATACAGACTCAGCATCAAAATGAAAACTGTGTTCTGTACTTTCAAACATAAGGGCCAGGAAAAACTTTCAGTACCTGCAGTCTAGATCCATAAAACTCGATTTTGCAGCACACTAAGCAGTATGACTATTTAGTGGCTTGCCTTGTATTACCTGAAATTTATCCAGACATTTTTAAGGCCTGAAATAGTAGTATAATTTTTATTGGCAGAAGGAGTTGTGTAATACTATGTTGTAGTATTTTACACTATTTTGTGTATTCCCAGTATATAGTTGTGATCTTCAGATTATACAGACATAATCATTTAAGTATAGGATCCACATCAATGTACAAGGGATGCTCTTTAAGAGAGAGGTAGGGGAGTGAGGAGAGACACAAGCAGAAAGCAAGGATACCTACCTTCAGGAGTTCTGGCATTCTAATACTGATATTGGTATTTGTGCTACTAAATATCTTTTCTGTAATACTGGTCCTGATACACATCCCAGTTAAGTTTTCTCATACCACAATTTTTCATGCCCACATACTTCATTATTCCAACAAGTAACTAACCTTTATTCAGACTGAGTGAATAATTAACGTTGGAAGGGACAACAGGGAGTCATCTGGTCCAACCTCCTTGCTCAAGCAAGGTCATTCTAGAACACTTTGCACAGGATTGCATCCAGATAGTTCTGGAATATGTGCAGAGAGGGAGACTCCCCAGCCTCTCAGGACAATCTGTTCCAGTGCTTGGTCACTTACACAATAGAGAAGTTCTTCCTCCTGTTCAGTTGGAACTTCCTGTGCATCAGTTTCTGCCCATCGCCTCTTGCTTGGCACTACTGAGCAGAGCCTGGCTCCATCCTCTTGGCATGCTCCCATCACATACTGACAGACATTGATGATCACCTCTCAGTTGTGACTTTTCAAGACTGAATAGGCCCAGCTCTCTCAGCCTTTTCTTGTAAGAGAAATCATTTTTGTTGACCCCTATTGGACCCTCTCCACAAATCTCTCTTGTACTGAGAAGGACAAAACTGAGCACAATACTCCAATGTCCTCTCCAGGGCAGAGTAGAAGAGCAGGATCACCTCCATTGCCCTGCTGGAATACTCTTCCTAATGCACCCCAGAATACCACTGTCCTCTTGGCCACAAGGTCACACTGCTGGCTCATGGACAGCTTGGTGTCCACCAGAACCCCCAGGACGTTCTCCACAGAGCTGCTTTCCAGCAGGTTGCTCCCAGCCTGAGCTGGTACATGAGTTTATTCTTCCCCACGTGCAGGACCCTGCATTTGCCTTTGTTGAATTTCAGCTGGTTCCTCTCTGCCCATCTCTCCAACCTGCCAAGGTCCCTCTGAAGGGCTGCACGGCACTCTGGGGTATCAGCCACTCCTCCCAGCTTTGTGTCATCAGTCAACTTGCTGAGGACACATCTGCCCTTCATCAAGTCATTGATGAACAAGCTAAACAATTCTGGGACCAGTATTGAATCCTGAGGGCCACCACTAGTAATAGGCCTACAACTAGACCCTGTGCCACTGATTACAACCCTCTGGGATCTGCTGTTCAACTAGTTTTCAATCCACCTCACTGTCCACACTTCCTGAGTTTGACTATGAGTACTTTGTGAGAGACAATGTTGAAATTCTTGCCAAAATCAAGGTAGGCAATATGCACTGCTGTCTCTCATCATCCATTGAGGTGAGGCTAATTGGCTAGTAGTTCCCTGGGTCTTCCTCTTTCTTTTTGAAGACTGGAGTGACATTTGTTTTCTTACAGTCCTCATCTCAAATACCTCTCCTGATTGCCACAGCCTTCCTTTCAAAGATGACCATGAGCAGCCTCCCCGTGGTGATACTCTTTCAGCATTTGTGGATGCATCCTGTCAGGGCCCATGGACCTGTGGATGTCAAGTTTGTCTGTGTGTTCTCTAACCCAGTTCATTTTGATCAAGGGAATGTCTTCCTTCCAGCATTCTTCTATGCTGGTCCCTTGAGTCAGAGATTCCTGAGAGCTGGTTCTGTCAGTGAAGACTGTTGAAAAGAAGGTGTTCAATAACTCTGCCTTTTCTGTATCCTCTGTCACCAGAGTCCTTCCTTCATTTAGTAATGGGCCTATGTTATCCTCGTTTTTCGTTTTGTTATTAATGGTGTTGAAGAAGCACTACCTCTTGTCCTTGACATCCTTGGCCAAATTTAATTCTGGATGAGCCTTTGTCTTCCTTATCTCATTTCTGCTTATTTTGCCAACCTTTCTGTATTAATTCCAAGTGGGCTGACCCTGCTTCTATCCCCTGTGAATTTTCTACATGCAGTTAAGTAATGACAGAAGTTCCTTGGTGATCCATGATCTCTTGCCCTCTTTCCTGTTTCTTGCTCATGGGGGTGCATTGTTCTTGAGCCTGGAGGAAGTCATCCTTGAATATCAACTGATTCTCTTGGACCCTTTTTCCCTGCAAGGCATGTTCCCATGGAACTGTTCAAAGAAAATCCCTGAAGAGACTAAAGGTAGATCTCCTGAAGTCTATGATTGTATCTTGCTGCCCTGCTTCCACCTTGCCTGATACTGAACTCCACAGTCTCAATGGTCACTGCAGCCAAGGTTGCCCCCAGCCTTCACATCTTCCACAACACTTTCCCTGTTTGTTAGTATGAGATTCAAGCAGCACAACATTCCTTGTGGGATCCTACATGACCTGTGACAGGAGGTTGCCATTAACACTTTCCAGGAACCTCTGGGACTCTTTGTGCTTCACTGTGTTGCTTCTCCAGCAGATATGAGGGTAGTTAAAGTGTCCCACAAGAACTAGTGCCTGTGACTTTGGGGCTGCTTGTAGCTGTCTGTAGAAGGCTTCATCCACTTCCTTTTACCTATCAGGCAGCCTATCACAAACACCCACAACAGTGTTTTATCCAAACCATAAGCTCTTGACTTGCCCATCATCCACTCCAAGACAGAGCTTGATATGTCCTGAATGTTGTCTCACACAGGGGGAAATTCCAGCTATGTGACTTCCTGGCCTGTCTTTCCTAAACATTGTGTAGCCTTTTGTGGCAACATTTCAGCCTTGCGAGCTATCCCACCGTGTCTCTGTAATCACAGTGCAGTCAAAGGCCTGTCATTGCACACAGATCTCTAGTTCATCCAGTTTGTTCCCCATACTGCGTGTGTTGGGGTACAGGCACCTAATAGAAGTATTGGATTCTATCAAATACTTCTATTAGTAGTCCTGTCTAGTGATTATATCTTTGGCTGCTTGTGCTTGCTCCAGGTACTGCCTCTTAAGCCTCCTAATGCTACTAGAGTGGTTTCTATTGTTCTCCCCTTCCCTACACATTCTCTTTGGCAAGCCTGGCCCTGGTCGCTTTCCAAACTAGTTTAAAGCTCTCGCAGTGAGCCCTATGAACTCCTGAACTAAGCTCCTTGTTCTCTTTGTTGCCAGCAGGCTCGGTGTTGTATAAACTGACCCATGATCAAAACCCCCAAAATTGTGCTGGTAACACCAGCATCAAGTCCAGTTGTTCAGCTGCATAATCTTCCTGTTTCTTGCCACATCATTCCCTGCAACTGGCAGGACAGAAGAGAACACAACTTGTGCTTTACATCCTTTGAGCCGTTGCCCCAAGGCCCAAAGGTCCCTCTTGATTGTCCACAGTGTTCTTTATTTAAGCTTCAGGTGTATATAGTTATGGATTGCTAATTCTTCAGCTTGACCCAGTTTTGTCTCTTAGATGCTGGAGGCTGTAGCAGTTTTACTACTTATCCCCATAATCCCAGTGTTTTGGACTTGGATTCTCAAACATCCAGCTTATATTGGGTACTCATTATAATGTGGTTTTGTACAGTTTACTGTACTGGGAGAAAAGTGCTGAAGACCACAGGAGAATAAAGTAAAAAATATGAGTCAATAGATGAGAGAAAAAGGGGTGAATTATTTCTTATTGATAGGTATTTTGCATTTTTTGAAGCATGGAAAGAATGGAATCTTCTGCATTGCCTGGAGTCATAAAGATTCCAAAAGAATAGCAACCTGCAGCAGTGATGGATTTTGGTGAGTGTTATTGGAAGAAAAAAAAATTGCTAAATGCACTTCTCAAGTCCATAAATTTTGACAGTACTCTCAGTAATTAATTTAAAAAATTTTCTTACTGGACAAAACTTAAATTCTATTACTCTTCTGTACTTGCTAGTGTACATTTTTCATGATCTTAAGAAAAAAATAAAGGTAGTGTTTTCAAATGGAATAGTGTCTAAGACACACTGATAGTGAAACTAAATAGTTATTTTTATTTGGAAAAGAATATCCTTCTAGGTTTCTTATCTGTAGATGACACTTTTCAAAAGACAGCCAACTTTAAAAATTTTTTTTTAGTTTGTTCTTTCAAGGACTAAAAAGTACTATTTTAGAATGAAATAACTACAGGTGCGTTATCACAGGAATATAATACCTAATTTCTAAAAATGCATGAATGTCCATTGAAACCAATTTTGCATATATTGTGTTTCAGTACAAGAGATTTTAAAAATCTTTCTTCATTTGTTTCCTCTGCTACCTATGTCATTCCAGCTCGAACGTAACGGGCAGAAATTTTAGAAAAAAATTAACCTTCGTTTTAATTCATAAAGATCTATTTGTACCTTAAAAAACCATGACTACAACTTTGATTCTGGGCAATGAGATCCTTTCTTGAAAGATGTACCACAGTGAACGTCTTTAAAGCCTCTCTGAGGAAACATAGATAACTGAAGTCAAAAAAAAAAATCAACATCCAGTTAAATGTTGTGATTGAAGGGCCAATATTGTTTGTGGCTGTTTCTCCTATTCTTTGTGTGTATCTTTTTGCTCTCTGGTTTATTTGCACAGAATAAAACTTAATTTTGGATAGCCTACCCAGAATGTATTTTTCCTTATAATATCACATTGTAATTGCTTTCAGTATTATTCGAACCATTGATGGCAATGTTCTTCACAAGTACAAACATCCAGCTGCAGTGTTTGGCTGTGATTGGAGTCAAAACAACAAGTAAGTAAAAATTAACCCAAAGAATTCACAATATTTACTATTTAAATAGATTACCAGTAAAGTAACACAAATTTATCTAGAATGTGATATTCACTGTGATAGCAAAACACTGAAATGATCTCTTCCAAAGCAGGATATGCCTACAGCAGCTCTCTCTTCCCAGTAGTATATGTCATTGACTACCATGAACTTCCTTAACTTTCAAAGGAAGATCATTTCATATTGATGAGTGGAAAAAAAAATTATCTAGCTGAATATATAATGGGGGGGAGGGGGGGAAAGACGTTCAATACCAGGAAAGAGGGGTGAAGATTGGTGTCCTTGTAATGACTACTAAGGGGAAAATGAAGCAGACAACTAAATACATTGTGATTATATGTAAATTTTGTAGATAATTCCTAACAATGACATGACAGTTTTTTGTAAAAAAAAAAAATTATAGTAATAGTAGTTGTGTATTGGGTGCATAGTCAGATGAGTGCAAATATATTCCTCATTGCAACTAAAGGATCTTTATCAGGTTGTTTCTGATTTAGTTTTTTTAATTGGATTATCAATACCTACATCTTGAAGAGATGAAGGAGAAGCAAAAAATTGCTATTTAAAAAAAATAATTGAAAATCGCACATCATATTTTTTTTTAATTTAAAAGGCATTCATCATCTCTGTGAGCAAGGATTTTGCTGGTTTTATTTTGCAGAGATATGATAGCTACCGGTTGTGAGGATAAAAATGTTCGTGTTTACTACTTGGCAACCAGCTCTGATCAACCATTGAAAGTTTTTACTGGGCATACTGCAAAGGTGTTTCATGTGCGGTGGTCTCCTCTCAGAGAAGGAATCCTCTGCAGTGGCTCTGATGATGGGTGAGTATTTCTGAACTATTCAAAAACTTAAACCTCAAGCAGGACTATTGGAGAAACTCACACAGTGAGTGAAACTCAATGGAGTTGTCCATAATTAATAGCCTAAATCTCTGGCTTGTTCAGATCCAGGTTTTAGCTCTGCTCTTAGCTTTATGTAGTATTTGGACAGCAGGATCATTATCTAAAATAGTCACAACTGCTGCACTAGTGCAAGTTTCTATGTGCTTTCCCAAAAGTAGGGTCAGTGCCTGATACTGTTACTGCAAGGAATAGCACAAGGAGGATACCACATGCTTGCATTACGTCTGAAGAAACAGGTGCAAGACCTGCTCTTATTTGATATTTTTCAAAAGTGTACTTAAGTAGAATCTGCAGAGAATTTTAATGAGTATTGGATCCTTCTGTTTTTTGGTTTGATGCCATTGTTTTTGAGGGAGGGCACATGAGTCCATGGTAAGCAGAAGGAAGCATTTTTCTATGACTCTAAGCCACTTCACTGCAGAATATACTAGATATATTTGTAAAGGATATTTTGTCAAGTTTAGAGTATTGGCTTCTATTGCTTTCCCATTATCATTTGAGGTTTGTTCTTGAAGCAAAATCTATTAGTTCATAGTGTAGTGATTCATGACAGAAGACAACTTGATAGCAAACTTCTTGGCAATAAAGTACATTGAATAGGACTGGCCCTAGAATTGAACCCTGAGGAGCATTGCTGCTAACCAGCTGCCAGCCAGATTTAGCCCCTTTCACTACAACTCTTTAAGCCCTGTTGTAATGCAAATAAATATTCTGATAAATTTGAAGCTTAAAATATTGCTGAAGTAGAGAGCTAATTATATTTCAATAGGTGATCTTATGTAGATTGTCCTCTTTTCTCCTGTTTCAGAACCGTTCGGATATGGGATTATACACAAGATGCTTGTATAAATGTTCTTAGTGGACATACAGCTCCGGTTCGGGGACTGATGTGGAATCCTGAAATTCCTTACCTTCTAATATCTGGCAGTTGGGACTATACAATTCGAGTTTGGGACACAAGAGATGGAACATGTTTGGATACAGTTTATGATCATGGTGCAGATGTATATGGTAATATCTTTTAATTTTTTTTAAATTTCTGTATTAAAATGTATTCTAATAGGGTTTGAAATGTATAAAGTAGTTTAATCAAACAGGTTATTAGATAAACTTATTTGACTACATTTTTAAATATCCCCTCTACTAGGATTAACGTGTCATCCTAGTCGTCCATTTACTATGGCATCTTGCTCTCGTGATTCCACTGTGAGACTCTGGTCATTGACACCTCTTATAAACCCTCTACAAATAAATATCATAACAGACAGATGCTGGGATGATATTATTGGCAATACAGGTAAGCTAATAGCCATTGTTTTAATTTTCTTTATGTTAATATTTCTATTCCTTTGGTTGTTTCTTATTTTAATTTCATATATAAATTTTTGTGTGTGTTAGATCGTGCCGTGGAGTCTGGAGCTCCTCCTTTGCTGTGTGGAAAAGTTTCCAGGGATATTAAACAAGAATTGGAAAAATTGTCAGGAAGTCCTCAAGGAAAAAAACTAAGGTGGTTTTCAGAATTTTTTTCAGTAAGTATTCTGCAAACTTAGGGATGCTGTCAATGTGCATGACTTTCTTTTCTGAAGTCAATCTACAAAATTGAGATTTCTTTTTTCTCTACCATTTTTTTCGCTCTTTCTTGAAAGGACCTTAGAAAATAGGCAGAAATAAATTTATTTCCTAACATGTTGGCATATAAATATGTCCATGATTAAATTGCTTGTCAGTTGTGAAAAACAAATTTTACTAATTCAACTTTGCAAAAAACAAACCACCTTTTTGCAAATTTAAATGAGTGAAATAATACAATTTTCTATAGGAAAAGTTAATTTGACAGCAATTTGCTATTGAAGAAAATAAAATTATGTGTTTAATCAAACTGCATTAGAGTTTTTAAAAGAACATCCTCATTACTGGTAAGTTTTGAACTGCCTCAGTGTCTGTGCCCAAACTGCTTTTTATGTTTTAGGAACTGTAGATCCAGATGATCTATGCCTCAGTATCCATCTACTGCTTTTTCTCCGTTGCAGAGTAATATATTCTATAAATTGCTGCAGCTACTCAGTGCAAATGAGTTAAAAATTATGTGTTCCTGTGAGTTCTTACCTGAATAGGAGCTGCACTTGAGGTGCAACAAGGACAAAATTACTTGGAACTACAGGTTCTACTACTACTGAAACTTGTGTCAAACACTGTTGTAATTTAAATCAAAACACTAACCTAAAAAGACCTAGTTCGTCCAAAATAGATTTGGTTTGAGTTTTAGCTAAATTAAAGTGTATAATTTAGAAATAATGAAACAATCTTTCTCAATTTCAAACTTAGACATTTTCTTCTTTGTTAAAAATATATTTATGTTTTACAGAAGTTATAAATTTTGATTTCCCTTGTTATTTGACAGTAAAACTCTTTTAAGAATACTAGAATTTTACAAGAACAAAAGCTTTTTTGATCAGGTATGGGCAGTGCTTTTTGAGTCCAGAAAATGAGGTATTGTGCTAAACTATGAGGAGTCTAGTAAGAGTTTTAGTGGATAGAAAAAAAGGAGAGTAGTCTTTTTTTTTTTTTAGGGGAGGTGGGAGAGTGAGGTTTCCCTAGTTGGATTTTATGCTTCTTACCAGCTCAGAAATTATTAGACTTCTAAACTTGTGATCCTGGTATTCTTAGAAAAGCTTTTTTAGGTTAAAGGTTTCATGGTTTTTTTAAGCTTTTGAATACTCACTCTCTTCTAAACTTCATTCAGTGTTAAACTGTTGTCCTGTTTCTACAGAAGGATTGATTCAAAGGCTAGACCAATAGAAATGCTTAAAATCTATTTTTAAAAAATTATTTTGTGCATATACCGTTATACTATATGTGTCTATTTTAAGATTTAATATTAAGGTAGTGGCAGGTTGTGGCAGTCAAGCCTTGAAGCTCTTTTCTACCTGGCCCATGCCTTTGTTTTACAGAAAGTAGTAAACAGGTCCTGGGTCAGATCCTGCATGGCAGCAGCTGACTGGTGGTTTGTGCCAGCAGTAGACACAAGATAGCTTGCATTTATTTGAGAGCAAAAGGGAAAACTAATGGTGAGCCCTCAGCTATATCCACACATAACCAAATAGGTTCATGGATCTCACTGTATCTTTACAGCCTTCAAGAGGACTGAAGGACTTGTAGTCTCTTGAACTGACTCATGTTTTCATAATAAAGGTTCTAATATTCAAATTGTCTGAAATTGTATCTCTTGGAGTTAACTGACAAATGTTTTCCAATATCTTTATAAGTTCAAGTTTCTCTCTTGAACATAACTGTAATAAAACTCTTCTTCCCTAACAATTTTAGCCTCCAGGAGGCAGCAAAAATTTATGGGATTTGGTTGCTGTAATAAAGGGACAGGATGACAGTTTGCTTCCACAAAACTACTGCAAAGGAATCATGCATATGAAACACCTCATTAGATTTAGACTGGTAAGTGAAGCACAAACAGTATGTGAAAATGGTTGTTAGTCCCTGTAGTATTTCACCATTTAAAAATAACATTCAGTGCTTTACAAAAGGTCACAACTTCATATCCAAAGATATTTGTGTAATACCAGTTCTTCACTGAAATACTAGTCTGTTACAATAGTATCTAGCTGAGTCTGTGTGACTTCATGCATTCTCAGTGTTAAAATGCTAGGTTACAGTTATTAACTAGAAAAGCATTTTTCAAAACAATTAAAAGCAATTGCAAGCAATCATCACTACAGTTTCAGCTATGAAGCGATTTGGCTTGCCTATTACATACAGTGTACTTTTATATTCAGTAACGTCAAATTATTTGATTGTATAAACATGAAGAGTGTAACTATGTCCAGATGCACAGACAGAGGAATTAATGTCTGAAAATGAGGGAGAGTCAGCAGAAATATGTTCTGTAGCTCTCTGGAAGAAGGAATGGCAGGAACCTGTCCTTAATACAGATACTCAGCTTAAGAGTGACTTGGATGAGAAAAGGAAATTCAAGTACTAGGCCATAAATTTATTAGTAGCTGCATTTATGAATATGCAACCAGATACACAGTTTGTGTAGAATCTGAAGATTCATCATTCTGTCAGGAAGTTCTTAGGAGTACTAAAGAATCCCATACTCTAATGACTGGCTTGTAAGTAGAGGAAAGATGATCTACTGGTATGGATCAGGGAATGCACTTGCTAGCCCTAGGCCTAATACTTGCCAGGTATCACCTGTTGTTTGCTGTTACATGCTGTCTCTTTTGTAAAATCACAGGCTCTTTTAGAGTGCCCTATGTTACTGATGACACTCAAGTGATTAAAGTTTATTAGTGTTGTTAACTGTAATAATAGTAGCTGCTCTGCTAATCCTATGAAGCTCTGTTTGTGTGTCCATGTGTCCAAAACAGCAGTTTTCTCAGCCAGTTAGCCTGAAAAGACATTAAATCTTGACCTGTGCAGTGTCAGCAGTCTGGTTACCCCTGCAAAATTACTTAATGCATTTATAACTCCAGTGACCTAGAGTAACTACAGTAATTGCTGGTCTTTCTGTGGATCTGGATTAAGTGTTCACATTAATTAAAAGCATTTTTTTCCCCTTCTTGCTGACTTAGAATCTTGTTTGGAAGCTTTAAGAGAAAGTATGGGGTAGAGTAATGCTGACTGCTTGTTAAGGACTGCAAATACTCTCTTTTCCTTAGGAACTAAATAATGGCACTGCAGCACCTATACATTTCAGGATGAAGTAAGGATGTAGAGCAACACTGTTTTTCTGGTTTTAGTAAACAGAGAGGATGCATTGGAGGCTTTAGCATGAAAATAATAAAAAATATAGAGGTGCTGAGGAAAAAAATAATGTAGTATGTTTTAAAAAAAAAAACGAAGCGGATTCTTGGGAGCTGCCATTGGTCTACTTGGCAGTTTACTTTGATGAAGAATGTTCAAAATTCATTCTCCATCTTCCATATATGGTTCTGCAAAGTCATGAAGAGCCAAATGCCATCATTGTGCATTGAAGATAGAATTCAACTGAGAATTCTTGAAATGGGAATCTCAATTTTTTGGTTTTTTTTTTCCCCTGTACATATAATTCTGTTGCAGTTTGTTTGTCAGACCATGCCAGATGAAGAAATTTAGTCTTATCTTCCCAACTAATACAAAAATTGCAAAAGTTGGGAATATAAATAATTTCTTGGCCATAAGGATAATTGGGGATGACAGATCAAATCACAGAGCTTGTTGTCTACCAGTTAAGCCTATTGGCTTTGTTATTTCTTTGTGTGGACATCATTATAATAGTAATATGTACAATTTTCAGCTCTGTATGGTTTATGTTCACAAATTATTATTTTTTAAGTTTCAAAATATCAAGATATTTATGAGGGCTATCTGGATAAATTACTATCATATATGAGAACAAAAAATGAAGTTATTATAGGAAGACAATAAAAATGTATATGCACAATAAAACACTAACACATTTACTTTAACAACATAAATATAGTTCACTGTAATCTCATTGAAATCTCTTTCAATTAGCCTTTTTGCTAAAGAATTTTTTTCTTAAATTATAACCTTTATATTCTGTTGTAATATTTAGCAATAGTTCATTCTTAAGGAAACTTTTTTCATCACAGAAAACTTCTTAATCTTTTTTTTTTTTTCCTCTCAGTCCAAGGCACAAGAACTGACAACAGTAAAGATGTCTAAATTTGGAGGTGGTATTGGTGCACCAAGCAAAGAGGAAAGACTCAAAGAAGCTGCAGAAATACATTTAAGATTAGGACAAATTCAGCGATATTGTGAGCTAATGGTAGAACTTGGAGAGGTAAAATACCAGAACACTATTGAAGAATAAAAAAAAATGAAGGTTTCTGAAAACCAGCTACCCTAGCAAAGATGGGGATGCAATGAATGGGTCACAAGTCCCCAAAAAAGTAATCTTGTTCCACTTGTTTTTAACAAATGCAGTGTAAAGCATAACTCATTTCTTATTTAACTCTTGGGAAATATACTTTTAATGGAGCAAAAGTTACACTAGTTTAAAATATGGCTGCTTCTCAAACAGAAATGATCATGTTAAATGTATTACTGCTTTCTTCTAGTGGGACAAAGCTCTCTCAGTTGCACCTGGTGTATCAATGAAATATTGGAGGAAGTTAATGCAAAGGTAAGCTAATTAAAATATGATGGCAAATTGTAGCTTCAGTTCATAAAAGGACACAGACAAGTGGGAAGGATGGATACTATTACCAGATACACTTGTCATTTGTTACAGCATTCTAGTGATGGTACTTTTTGTTCAGTAAGCTTTGGGATAGAATTGTGGAGGATTTCGACAATAACTTTGTGTACAAGAATCAAAGGCTTGAAAATAAATTGCAACTTTATAAACTCATTAGGTGCAGCATTCACAGTTTGTAAGTCTGGAAAGGCAGATGGGTTTCAGTGAACTTTATTCAGCTTCATCTAACACCTACACCATGTAGTTAAGTTTCGTGATTGTTCATATGTATCGTTCTTTCTTGTTTATTTATTAATTTGCTTAATTAGGAGAGCTGATCAGTTAATTCAGGAAGAAAATGATGATGTCATCCCATATTGTATAGCTATTGGAGATGTGAAGAAACTGGTTTCTTTCTTTACTTCAAGAGGTCAGCTTAAAGAGGCTCTACTTGTTGCACAGGTATTACTACATGTATACCAGTGTGGGAGATGTATTTAGCTCTTAGCTTGTAAGTCAGAATATGACATGCATATTTAAAAGGCAAAATAGCTGAATAATGATGCCCTAGTCTTTACTTCCATGTGGTATTGACCAGTTTTTATACAGAAATCATAAGAAGGAGGTACCTCATGTTTACAGATTTAAAGCCTGATTCTTCTAAACTGCAACCAAATTACCATAATGCAAACTGATGTGTTCAATTTCAATTGAAACAGAACCTGATTTTCAACAGCTGGTATTGCCCTTAACATCAGATTAATGTAGAATTTGATTTCTCTTGAATTTCTATTGAGAAATATATCTGTATGTTTTAGCTAAATAATGTACAGAATGTAACTTTGACACATGCTTAGATTGTTTTGAACTATAGTTCAAACTATTGTGTTTGAACTTGAAAGCAAATTAAAGCTCCAGAAAGATCTTAATTTTTCATGTAAGAGAGGTATTGCAGAGCTACTACAATTCATAGAATAGTCTTTGTCTCAAAGATTTAATAAGATAATAATGAGCAACAAAATGCCAGAATTTACCTTCCTTTGTAACTGAACCCTAAGGTTTAATGGTATTATCCCAACTATATCTTAAAGCATGTGAAATAATTTCAAAAAAATCACAGAATCAATTAGGTTGGAAAAGATCTCTGAGATCACTGAGTCCAACCCTTGACCAGCCACCACTTTGTCAACTGATTTAATTTTAACCCACACTGATCTCTTTGTATTTAATGTTAGAAATAAATTATTGTCAGATACAAAGAAAAGTTCACCTTAAGCCACTATATGCCAAATCTTTCCAGATTTGCTGGTATACCTGCTGAGCAGTATCTATGGACTTCATTCTTCCCTCAGAGCTTCTTGCTCCTTGGGGTGTAAAAATCAAGGTTGTAGCCTTCCCCATCCATTATATCCAAATGCTGAAGAATTCTGCACAAATGCATAGGAAGGAAGTCTCTTGCTGCAGTAAAATTGTTGTATGGCTAGATAAAACTAGGCTAAGATTTAGCTATGAATAAGTTAATTAATTTATACATTCAAATATTTTCTTTGTTTTAACTGGGCTTTGGAAAGTTTTTTTTTTTATATCTTAGATTATTTTTATTGTTATTGAAAAAATTAATTTCATCTTCAGTTTGAATTCTGCATTAATTAATCTATATTTTATTCACTTCCAGGCAGCTTGTGAAGGAAATATACAGATGTTACCACTCTCCACAACAAGTGGAACTTCAAATTCTGGTGGAAATAATACGGATGATTATAATGAGTAAGTTGTTCTAGTTTGTAACTATAAACCTCATTTTACTGCAGACTGTAAAATTATTAAAGGTGATAAAGCATGGTGGTTTAATTTGGCATCAGCAATGTAGAATTCAACAAAATATTACATCTTCTAGTACTTAGTAGAGTTACTATCTACCTGATGCTATACTAATTTCCCTCTTGTGCCTCCTGGCACAAAATGGAATTTTCATATGTGTGCATTATAATTATAAATGTCCTTTTCTCTTGCTCGATATGTAAGATGCATTCCTGTGCACTAAAATATATAGCATATTAACTGAGAACTTTTGGTGAGTAAGATTTAGCATTAACAAGTATCTGTGATCTCCTGTTAATTACACATAATCTTCTTCCGAAGCTTTGCTCTTTTTCATAATTGAAGGTTCTGATAATATAAAATAAAAATCAAACTGAGAAAGTAGGTTTAGATTAGATATTAGGAAAAAGCTCTTTACTGTGAGGCACTGTAACAGGCTGCTCAGAGAAGCTGTGGCTGCCCCATCTCTGGAAGTGTTCAAGGTCAGTTTGGATGGCGCTCTGAGTAACCCAGTCTAGGGGAAGGCATCCCTGCCCATGGCAGGGGGCTTGGAACAGAATGATCTTTAAAGTCCCTTCCAACACAAGCCATTTTATGATTCTCATTGTCCGTGCCCATTGAAAAAACCCAAATATGCACCTCTCCTTGTCTAGAACAGTGCTCAAAAACCTGAATTACATTTTCAAGTTATAGCTGTAGTAACAAAACCAGTTTGGAGCCTGTGTAGTTACTTCATTTACATGAGCAGTTTTTGAGCAATTAGAGAAGTACTAGTGCAGAATTTATAGGTACAGATTGGATATCCAAGTATTTGATTTTCCTTCTGTCAATCTGAAGAGACATTTCCTACTGATACAAACTTTGTATCAGTAGGAAACATACACCTCAGTATGCATCAACATAAGCAGTCGATGAAGCTCAAACAGATTGCATTTTTCAAACTAGTATGGTCATTGTCTGTGAGCCAAATATTGCAACTTTTAGGGTACAGAATCAAATGTAGTGAATTTTACATAAATTAAGACCCAAGGCACTCCAACCTTAATGGACCTTGTAGAATTTCACTTTTCTTCTTGCAGTCTCCTGCAGAAAGTCAGTAAAGAACTGGCAGATTGGTATTTCCAGGATGGCCATGCAGTGCTTGCAGCATGTTGTCATTTGGCTGTTGAAAATATAGAGGTAATTTTTTTTTTTTCTTTAACAATGAAAAAGCCAACATTTATTTCTTTTTCACATCTCTACACATCTTTTTAAACTTATGTATCATATTCTAAAATGGTATTTGGCATTTGATTTTTTTACACTTAGGCAGAGTTAGATAGTTATAGTATTTAAGTTAGTAGCAGAGGTCCCTTGATTCTATTAAATTCAAGGTTTCTCTCATGCACAGAAGGTAGTGTGTTGCTGCTGAATTTTATTTACAATATCTTGCTATATTAGACAATATAAGATACTTAAGTACCTTGGATATATACATCTAAGTGTTACTATTTATGGTGACCCAAAATACCCATTCAGAACTAGAAGTTATTGTGCTAAAGAAGATGCAATCATCCACCTTGAAGAATTGGCAGTCTAAATGAAGAAGTAAATAGGAAAAGAAAACCCCACCCCTCAGTACAAAAAATAGAACTGACATGTATGAAACATTTTATCATGTTTTTTATTTGCTTCTAGTTTAACAAATTGTTTCTTTTCCTCATTATATCTGGATTTTGTTGTTGATGACTTAACATGTTTTTCCTCCTCTATCCCCCCTAATAAATATAA
Organism: Onychostruthus taczanowskii; assembly: GCF_017590055.1. NCBI lineage: Eukaryota > Metazoa > Chordata > Aves > Passeriformes > Passeridae > Onychostruthus > Onychostruthus taczanowskii. The sequence goes on from NW_024498351.1 coordinate 12,483,847, forward strand.
TTTCATCCCAATGAGCTATTCTGAGAGAAATTGAGAATGAATAAATTCCTATATTTCTAAATAGGCACAACAACAGATGTTGTGTAGTCTTGTAGGGTTTGACATTCTGCTGTGCCTATTGGTAACTATACTCAGTAAGAGAGTAAGAACAGGACAATCATTCCCATTTTCTGGGTTTTTGAGTCTTCTTTCATTGAAAGGGAGGGGGGAATATACACTCTGAATGCTAGTGTCCTTAAGATTAGATGGAATTCCTAGCATGCATTTCAGGTATCCTATTTATGTGATCTCTTCAGTTGAGTAAAGGAAGATTCTGCTAAAGGAAATCTATTTGGTTGTTTAAAAGCACATTAACACATGGTGCACAATTATTTACTCATTCAGGAGACCCAAAATATATAAAATTGAGTTTAATTACTGTATATTTTGTCCTTCTGTAAAAGGTATCATAAGTGAATCTCATATGCTCAACATGATGAATGCCCAAAACTGCTTCTGTCCCTTAATGATATAACTTTTTCATTGAGCAAGCTTGCGATGGCAAACCTGATTCGTGGAAATGAACTGGAGCTGGCAATCAGTGTGGGTACTGTCTTGGGAGAAAGTGCAGCACAAGCAACACATTATGCACTAGAATTACTAGCAAGAAAATGTATGGCAGTAATAACATGGTAAGAATTTCTTAATCCAAAGAAGATTTTTTTAAAATTTTCTCCCTGACAAAGCAATCAAGGTGTGTCATTGTGAAACTTTTGTAGAGATCAAGCCACCATGGGAAGGGAGAATAAAAATTGCTGTTTGAATAAGAAATGCTATATTAGACCTTTGAAGTACAGGGCATGCAAATTTCTTCTTTAATCTCAAAATATAGTCTGTATGCATTGTAAATGCAAGAGGAGTCATTGTCAGAGAATGAAACCCACTGAAAAAAACACCCTAGCTACTTGGGAAATAGGTAGCTTATGAAGTCCTAGTTTGTACTGAATGAAAAGAATTGCTTCAAAAAAAAAATAAGGCTGGAATTGAGTTTAAAAGTCAAAAGGAACAGCTCAAGTAGGGTATGTGAAGTGATTTTTAAGTACTTGATTGAAAAATATAAAACTATGAGTCTGAAGAATTATCTTCTATTGGTATTAGGAACACAAGACTCCTGCAAAGATTTAAGGATGAAACAGGATTACTATTTAATTCTGCAGAAGTAACTTCTCTCTTGCATATAGGGGAAGCCTTCTGTGGTAAAGTTTCTTCTCCTCATCATAGTGGTTTTACTTTGAAAAAATACTTGTTCTTCATGTTTTTTATCTAACACTGAAAAAGCAGAAAGCCTTTCTAAGGTGTATTTGGCAGCTGTATAACTGGTTTGTAATTAACATTCCACAAAAAATGTGTACTTAAACAGTTAAGGATCAATTTTTCTTCTACAATTAGTATTTGCTAATGTATTTAGAGGTAGTCTGAGAGAAAAATAGTGGAACTCCTCTCTACAGAACAGTTAGCTTTCATTAGACAATGAAGCATTGTGGAAAAAGATAAAATAAGAAACTGGTAACTTGCTGCTTTCATTTTGCAGTGGTTTAGCATGTCTGCATTGCACCAGTCTTAATAGGGTTGTTTTGGCAACTCCATCTGCAGCTTTTAAGGTGTCTGAAGCTCTTTCATTGTTAACAGTGATTTTTATTCAGCCTCCGATAGGAAGCACTGGATGTGGAGTTAAAAAAAAACCCCAGTGTATATTTCTTCCAGTTCCATAACAAAAGCTTGTTCTGATCTGAGGGCCATAATTACTGCTTATAATGGTATGGCATCTCTGTTTATGTCCATAAAGGTTCTGTAAACTTACAGCATGTGTACACTGAAGTCTACATGGTGATAAAGTCTGTACGTGATACAATTTTAAAGTGATGTACTGCATATTGCCCAAGTCTGGATTTCTCAATGGGTTTCACACGCTGCACTGAACACTTTGCAATCCTGGATTCTGATTTTCAGCCATTGCAGCATATTTTTTATATTCTGTAGGAAAAGATCAGAGATTCATGAATCTGTTTTGTAATAAAACAGCATAATCCCCTTGGTTAACTGCACTCATAAGATCATGTATAGAGAAGGTGGAGTTCAAGGGTCTCTGATATTTTAAGGGCTTCCTTTTTAAATTTACTGGTTGTTATGCTTAAGGATATTAGTTGGAAACATTTCACTGTAGTGAAGCACTTAATTGTGGACAGCAAAAGGAATACCAAAAGGATCCTGATGAGTTAATAAAGAGATCAGTTACTGCTGGAATGTTTCTTGGGTTTTGGTTGGTTGTTTTTAGAAATGTTGTAAAATATCAAAACAAGCAAAAAAAAATATTTAAAACTAAACATTCATGCACTTTCCCAAACCTGGAGCCTTGATAAAATGTGTGAATGTAAAGGACACATTTTTATTTGTATTTAATACCTAAATACTGTCAAAAACAACTTTCTACTATTCAAATAGCTAGTCATATTTTACCAGAGATACTGAATTCTGCATATGCAAACTGAGCCATCTCATTTTGGTCTTTATACCTGACAGTGTTTTCAGTTTGATTCTTAAAAAATCATTCCAGTTTCTTAAAATCTCCAGCTTCTTAAGAATCATTGCAGGTAGCACAATTTGTAGGCCATATTCTTCTTTGAATTCCTTTTTTTCAAATGAATATTGGATTTCAGTTTTTTGACAAGACAATTTCCAATCACTTAAAAAATGTTTAAATTGCTTATGAAGATTAGTACATATGAGTAAGTGATCTTGAAAACAGCTTAAGAACTTGTGAAATATCCTAGATTCTGAAAGAATGCTTCTGTAACTTGGAAAAGTGGCTGTTACATAGTAATAATACCACAGATTTTTTTAAGGACCTTTTGGCATGAGTTTCTTTATGTTGTCAAAAGGCATAAAATAGAAAGCTATTTTTTTGTTGTTGCTGCTGAAGTCAGTTGCCTTGACCCTTAGATTTGCTGCTGTAGTTTAATTATTTTCTATGAGATATTTTCCCTGTAAAATAATACAAAATTTTGTTCAATACTGTTTCAATGTCTTCCTTTTAGCTTCCCATCACTTGGATACAGGTATTTTGCTTTTTTGGAGAAAGTTTAAGCTTATTTTTTCCCTTAATAAAGTCACCCACTTTTCAAATTTCTCTAAGTGTCCTAATTTTTAATTGCGATTAATACTTGTAAGTGAGCTAGAAAGTAGTTGCAAATATTGGATAATAGCTTACTTGAAAATTTTTAAGCTAAGGATCACATTCTGAAAATCCAGAGGAAATCAGTAGGATTTTTTGCCTACACAGGGGCAAGTCAGTCTTGAGGTTCACAGGAGAAATGATGTCTGCATGAATAGAAGAGTCACAGAATAACTAGTTATTAAAACTTAAATAGAACTATTTCCAAATAATTTCCTAATATTATACATTCCCTTCAGCTGTTTGTTGTGGGAAGGATAGGATAACAAATGGTAAAAAGTTTAGGAAAATGCAAGAAATGTCAGTTTGCTAAAACAGTTTGCCTTTGAGAAGGATGAAAATAGGTATCTCATTTTTTTTCTCATATAATCTCTCTATGTCACGTGAGCACCAAGCCATTCAGGATGACTGAGAGATGTCCTATGTTGATGTCATGAAGCTTTAGAAGCCTGGAATTTTGAGGTTTCATGACACAGAACCGCATTATCATCTTTTCTCCTCTCAAACTGGAGAGTTCCTACTCTCCTTTCCCATCCCTGCTCACATGTTCTTCCATTTCGCTTTGAAATGGTTCTGAGGCTTAAGAATTGCACAGCTGTTTAATTCAACCAACTAAAGCAACAGAAAATTAATGACTTTCCCAATAAGACGAATAATTAAGCCTCATTTATTGAACAAAAATAGTCTTAGGTACTGAGCTTGCTTCTGCACTTCTCTGGAAATAGTATTTTTTTCAGTAAACTCTTACAAGGAATGTAAAAGAGAAAATAGCTTCCTTCTATTACAAACCATCAAGAGTAACCATATGTCATCTTTTGTTTGTGCAGGGATTTAGCAATTGATCTTCTTATGATGATCCCTGATAATAAACTGCAGTTAGTAAAACTATGTGCTTTTTATCCTGGATGCACAGCAGAAATAAATGACCTGCATGAAAAGGTACAACATAAAACAATTTACCTGAATCTAATAAGGTTTTGAATTGATTTATTTACTAATTTCAAAAAATATAAGGCTATATAAAACCATAGGATGAATTTGTCTTTACCATCTTATAGGTAACATATTCTTTTCTCCTCTATTAGTCTTTGTTGACTTGATTTTCAGTATGGTACAATAAATGTAGTTCTTCATTTCTATCCTTTAGTGCACTCTTCCCTGACACATTACTTTCTGAAGTAGCTTATCATCTTCAGAATTACTTGTCAGTACAATTTATAACCTACTAGACATGCGGCCTAATCATGTTTTGGCAGATCAACTTTCTATTGTCTGAATTTATGCCTGTAATGCCATAAATGTCCTCTTTCCTCTTCAGCAGCAGAAAGGTCTGCTTTGGTTGCTCTCCCTTAGGGTGCAACTCAGACTGCACATTTATTAAACAGTAGCAAAAACTTCACAAAAACATTAGAGGTGAAAACTGGTACTGCTTAAATTAAACTGACAGCCTTTTCCAGTGTTGCTCTGGTCTAGATGACTTTCTTAATGCGCATTATATGCAGGTATGTCTTTCAATTACTCCTTCAGAGAGAATTTTTTCTTAGTGTTGTGTGCAAACATCAGTATTTCTCTGCATTTAGAGAAGTGTTTGAACATTTCAGTAATTTTCTGGCAAAATGTTTGTTTTCCAGTGTAATCTTCCTGATGTGGAAGAATGTATGCGAATGGCAGAGACAATTCAGGCAGATGGGGATGTATTTGAAACAATAAAGTACTATCTGTTAAGCACAGAACCTGAAAAGGCTCTCCCTGTTGGCATTCAGTATGTGAAAGGTAGGTAGTTGGATGAAGAACAATTTTAGAGCAAAAGTCATCTGTATAACTATCCTCATGTGATATTTTCCTTTTTATTTTTCAACAGAACAACTTTGTGGCTCAGATTGGACTTTAGATTCAGTCTTTCCATATCTTGATCTTTTAAGTTACATACGGACTGAACAGTTAATGTTGCCTAAGTGTAGTGAGTGAGTATATTTTCCTGACTTAGAAAAGTGGAACTTTCCTTAAAGGAGGGACACAAAAAAAATTTTAGCAAGCATGCTGGAACTGTTTCCAGTCTGGAGAATAGAATGTGGACTCTCCCAATTTATGAAGGTTTAGCAAGAGAAAAAAAAAAAAAGATGTTTTACTGCTTCTTTCTCTGTGGAGTATTTACAATGTGTGAATCAGTATTGATCTTATGTGAAGAGCTTTACTTTGATCAGCTTTGGTTTCAGTTTGCTGAAGTGATATCACAAATCATGTGGGCTTTTATGTCAAAGTGTTAAGGAATGTTGGGCTGTCACTCTCAGAATTAACTCTAAAATCATTGGATAGATCTGGTTCACCTTTATGATGAATGGTTGCAGTTAGGCCTAGGTGCCTACGCAAGTATACGTCTGAAGAACAAAAAGGAGAAAAGAGTTGGGGAAGCTTGGTGAAACTGAAATTTACACTAATATTTGGGGCAGTTTTATTTACATTTAGAGTTCTATCACATTAAAAGGTCTGAGTGATGTTGTTTGTGTAACTGCTTAATTGTGCTTAAAAATTGTACTGTATATGCCATTTAAAATTGAATAATGGAAATCAATATGAAGCAGATGGAGTCTGTTTTAACAAGTCCATGACATGGAAAGTAAGCATAATCAGTGAACATATATTCTCCACAAAAGGTGGATGGATAAATTAGGTTTTAAAATTATAACATGAATATGAGTTTGTTTAATGTTTTTCCAAATGCTTGTTTTTCATGATTGATACTTGTTCATTTATAGGTTTCGGAATGAGTTGCTGATTTTGTGTGGTTATGTTGGTGCTTTACTTGCTATCAGAAGACAGTACAACAGCATTGTACCCGCACTGTATGAGTATACAAGGTAAACTGTGTTTTCATTAACTCTGGGTAATCTCAGTCCTTATTATGACATTTGCCATACATTGAGCCTACTTCTCATCACATCCCAAAAAATGAAAACGTGTCTTTCCTCTTAGCTATCTTCATGTCTGAAACTTGGTGAGAGGATTGGGAAAAAGGAACATTTGTTTGTTGGTTTGGTTTTTTTTTATTTTCTGAATCTAAAGCAAAAACAAGATTAAGTATCTTTTATAGAAAGGCTTTTCTGATATGGCTGTTATTAGACTAGTAACAAGCAGTTTTTGAGGCTCAGTTTGTGATACTTTTGGCTGTAAGGCTTTCAATTACTTAGTATATAAAGAACCACAGAACAATACTACTCAAAGTTTCATTCTTGGATTGCCCAATATCTTCAAGACTCACAGATTTTTAGTTTCTGGCCCATCTTAAACTGGACACTTACCTGCTTAAGGTGGACAATTTACATGGTTAAGCAGGACATTTTTAAGATACACCAACACAAATGAAAGACAGCAGAATTAGGTCAGGTATTAACTGTCCCCTATATTATATTTTGAGAAATAAAAAATGCATCCACTGCAAGGGCTTTGAAACTGCTTTCTGCAGGTGAAACAAGGTTGTCCCAATGTATGTGTTGAACCATGTTTCTCTAATTGCATTTTTACCATATGTGGTACCTGCAGGCAAAATGGATCCTTAATTTTAGTAAGGTTGACAATATTAAGAAATAAAAACACATATAGCCTTGAAATATAGAGGGGCCTTAAGTTAAAAAATACAGCAAATTAAATAAGGTGTAAATAGGGATAATTAAAATAAAATTTAAATCTAAAGCCATACTTCTATAACTTCACAGAATCACAGAATAATGAGGTTGGAAGAGACCTCTAAGATCATCGAGTCCAACCTATGTCCTAACACCTGTGTGATTCTGTGATTCTATGAACTTGTATGAGTATTACTGAAGTCTAATATAGTGTGTATTGTGAAGGATCAATTTATTTCCATAGTTATTCCATATCCAATCAGAAATAGTTTTACTTTACTACTGTCTATCATGTTTTGCTTTTAAGAAAATAGTCATTATTAGGATTAATTAGGATTTTAATTACTTGCATTCCTTTTCAGTCAGCTTTTAAAAAGACGGGATGTATCTGTACCTTTGAAAATTGAACACCTTTCTGAGGAATTAGATGCATGGAGAGCTTGCACACAATCAAACAAGTAGGTGGAAAAATATAAAATTACCATGAGTGAGACTAGTAGTATTTAACTGTTTAGTTGTTCCCTTTGTAAAGTCTGAATGTAACTGCTTTGCAGGTCCTAATTTCTAACACAAATTAGGAAGCCAAGTTGAAAACCAAATTTCTTTTATGTTCCTAGGCCTACAGATGAGTTGCCATGCACCCCGCCCTCCGAATCGCAGAGAGCGTTGTATTCAGTACTCGTCTCGCGAATTCAGGGGGAGCCTCTGAAAGGAATGGTTGGGCCAGACTGTGTCACTGGATCAAATCTTCCCAGTCACTCAGATGTTCATATCTCTTGTTTGACAGGGCTAAAGATCCAGGTATGGTTTCAGAGAGCTAAAGTGGTCTTTCTTGCTGATAGCACTGACTACTAGTGAGGTTGCCATAAATCAAAGGTCCCTCCCACCATTTAGCTGGAAAAAGGTTTACCCTGTTATCACAGGAGCAGAGTTAAAACTGACAGACAGTGACATCTGCTATATAAGAAAGGCTGTATAGAGAATTGTCCAATCAAATAGTTGTCATTTCCCAAATCCACAACCTTTTAATTTACATAGGAAATATTTCCTTTGCCAAATGTTGTGTCTAAAATGCATGTATCTTACTGGCTACTCCCTCACCACAGCTTGAATAAAAGCCAGGAAATTGTCTTTAACCACATACTAACATTCTTCTGATTTTGGTTTTTATTACTATGGAAATGCATACTATAAAACTTGGAATTCATAACTAATTAAAATCAGACATTAGAAGACTAAATATTCAAATATATTTATTTATCACTCACACTGAGTTTTATGATTAATACTCATTAGTCCTTATAACACTTCTGTAGCATATCTTGTTATTTTAATAAAGAGCAAATGGAAAGATCCTGAACACACTACTCCTGACTCCAGACAATGCCTCAGTGTGAATTTACTTTCCTAGGTGATACTGAATCTGTTTCCTCTGTCCAGTGTTAGATGTCAGCCCAAAGAGTAACAGGGGGGCTTAGGCACTAAGCGGGATGGATAATTTTCTGAAAAAAATTAGAGTTTACAAAATGATAGTGGGATTTTTGAGGTAAAAAAATGTCTCAACTGCTCACCATCAATCTAAAAAAAATTGCTCTCAGCACTTCCGGATTAGATCAGTGGTCTCTGTCTATGGCTGTACTCAACATTGCTAACAGCTATGCAAAGCTGCCAATGTTACAGTCCATTCAACAACAATAGCAAATATGGTCTCACCAGCTTGTCATTTACAGGTTCCTTATTTCTGGATTAGCATACATTAGGAGTCATGGTTTGGGGCATGCAGGTCAGCTCAACAATCAAAATCAGTTAACACTAAAGCAGGGCAGCCTACTTGTATGGGTTTACAAGGTTTACGTAGCAAGTTTGGAGAGCATAACTCTTTCAGAAAGGGCTGAAATGGAACTGCAGCTTTGAGAGCAGGTTTTGTCAAATTAATAAATTAGCAAATAGCTCTTTTTCTGTCATATGAATGAGTACTTTGTCCTTTTCATAGTGAATAGTTAAAATTATTCTGTAGACGCTTGTTTTCAAACAATTCATGGAGACATTATATTGGGGGGTATTTTGTGGATGGGAAAAAGCAGAAATCAGCAGAAATAATAATCATGACCATCATGAAATATAGACAGTATTCTGAAGGAAAATGCTTGTTTCCTCAGTTTCTAATTCAAGCTACATTAAAGTCTGGAATAATTAACAAGCATATATAAAATAACAATAAAACACATCAAACAAAAAATTTAAATATTATGAAAGGTTGGGTTGGCAGATTTGGGAACATAAGTGCCCTCAATTCATGATGTGTAGCTGTTATCAGAGTTTTAAGTGAGCGGGGAAAAATTTCTGTATGGATATAGTGGATAGGTCTAAACAAGGTTTTTATGTTCTTCTAACTATGCTTTTTGTTGTGGCCTTTACACAATCCATGTATAATTTCTTTTTCTTTTCCCTCCCAAACATTTTTGCTTTACAGGGTCCTGTGTTCTTCCTTGAAGATGGAAAATCTGCTATTTCACTGAATGATGCTTTGATGTGGGCCAAAGTGAATCCTTTTTCACCATTAGGAACAGGAATACGACTTAACCCATTTTGATGAGGTGTTTCCTCTGTACTTTACAGTGCTTAAAATAACACTCTGGGAGTCAATGCTGATTTAACCTTGATTGCCAAAGGATGGAGAGGTCAATTACTTGAACTTTGAAAATTTTAAAATGAGAAGAAAAGGATTTCTATACAAATGTTTGTTCAGGATCCAAAGAAAAAAAATATTTGATAATCCAAAGAAAAAGTCCTAATTTCATATATAGCCATGTCATTTTTTTTAGTAGGAATATTGTTTTCAGACAATTATTTTTGTCAACTCTGTGTGAATAGATGCTTTGTAAAGTAAGCAACTATCTACATATTACTAAAATATTGATAATAAACTGTGAAACCCATAAATACTCTTCCAAATATATAATCATAGAATAACTTTATTGACAGCAACTCCAAACTTTTTTAGAATGACTGGAATATTTTGGCTGTTTCACACTGTTCCCCTTTTTAATTTGAACTAATTTTGACACACAGGGTTGTATAGCAAAAGTAAAATTTAAAGAGTAGGTGTTTTTTTCATCCACTTGTTATTGTGCTTTAATAGCAGTACAAATAGAAGGTCACTTATGTTTTATTTAGATTATCTACATTTTGTTTAGGTTTTCTATTTTTTATTTATTTGTTTAGATTATCTAGATTACAAAATTGTATTTTCTAATAGAATCATATTTGGCAGCATTCCCTGTTATACTTTCACCGGAGGCTAAAACTCTTTATAAATTTTTTTTTTGGTTTTTTTTTAACAAAGTCTTTGTATAGAATAAACAGCGTATTTATTGAAGTTATTTAACTATGCTATGTACATTTTAAAAGCTTGTTTTCTCTTTACATTTTGTATTAGTTATAATATGACAGCAGTAAGTATTTGTGCATATATATTTTTATTTACTATATCTGCGCTGAAATGGAAAAAGTTATGGCAATAGAATACTAAAACTATTTAAAGCTGTGTATAGTATGGAATTTAATTATAAGGCAAATATTATTCTTGTTAATAATTCTTATAATCAGAATTGCTCACCTTTAGAAAAGATGCCTTGGTTGCAATACTTTTTATTAGTTTAATGGATGGTACATAGGCAGAAATTTACTTTATCTGTTCTTACATTTTTTTGCTTGTACTTTAAAATAATTTTTGAAATTTATTTAAATTCCTGATAGTTACATGAAATATAAAGAGGTTACAATTAAAAATTGGCAGAATTATAACAACTGTTGTAAAACTGGAAATAGTATTGGGTCTCTATTTAGTAGATCCTATCAAAAAAGCCTCAATTTAGAGATAAGCCTTGCCCTTATTTAACTATAGAAATAACAATGCCACCATGCTGGAAAGGTGGGATGGAGATTAGAAGTAAAAGAAAATCCTGGGTTGGTTTTTTCCACTCTGTCTTTAAAATAGTAAAATTTCCCTCTGGTGATGTTCTAGAGTATTATTACAGGGTTTCTGGTGTAAGGTTGTATTGGGCGGAGGGAACACAACTGTTTTGTACCCTAAAAACCCCATTTTTGTACATACTTAGGTGCTGGAACTGAATATTTTGCTTCCTGCAAGTATTCTTTGAAAATGTTTTCCCTTTATTTATTCCATGAAGCTTGGAGAAGAAGAATTTGATTTCAGAAGTTAAAATTCATAATTTTTGAAAGAATTTTCCATCAGCCAGTATCTGATCTTGCTTCTGTCAAATGAAAGACTATCTGTCTGTTAGCACATAAATCTTACAACCTGGTATGTAAAAATTCTTGATAGAGAGGTGGAGAGCAAACATGAGAACTGAACATGCAGCCCCATGACTGAGGATTGGGATCAGAAGTATTGACTCAACTGCCATTCTACTGTATTTAAAATCTTTTGTTGTATCATAATGATATTTCATTAATATTTCACAATTAAAATATATTGAATATGTAGTATAACTGCATCAGCGTGTTGCACATAAATTGTGCCTTAACATGGAATCTTGGGCAAATCTACTCCCTCTAAATTACAGAGTGAGGGTTAAAAATTAATTCCTTACTAAAATACAAAAATTAAGTCAAAGGGCATTTTTTATATTGGGGATCCATCAGGAAACAGTCATTGTGAATTACATGAGGTTGCATTTTCCTTGAAGTTGTTTGTACAGTGGTGAGTGAGGGGAATATGCAGAAAAGGTTGTAATTGTGTCTGCTGTTACAGCTGTGGTTGCAACTGTCAACTGGTTCATCAGTTTCAAAAATAATTTCAGATTGTTTGCAAATGTGTAGCTTCATTGTCTAGTATATCAAGTCAAATACAGATATCTCCCCCTTAATATTAAAGAATACTTTGTCTTCAAAAGACCATTTGACTCCTCTGTAAAAGTCATATTTCCATTTAAATGACAAAACATACGAAGCTACACAGCTAGTGCTTTCCAATTGCTATTAATTCTCAGTTATGTTCAATATCCCTTCAAAACCAAATCCATTGTTTTTTGGAAATAATCTGTCCAAGAGTACTGACATGTTTATAAGCTTCAGAGACAGCTCCACTGGCAACTGCAGTTTGAGATAGGAGATGTGGCACTTTAAACCCATGTTGTGGGCTGGAATGATGCCCTGTGTGTTCCACGCTGCGCAGGGCTCCCGCCAGGCTGGGCCAGTGATGCTGCACTGGCCATGGCCACAGCCGGGCGGCCCCGCAGCCCCAGGAGAAGCACAGGGAGAACCTTGTACTCCACGTGCTTTCTCACCCACCAGTGCAGTGCCTCCTGTGGGTCTCTGCAATACTTTCAGCAAGCCTACAGGCTTTCACTGTTGGATTTCTTTCCAGAACTGACACATCACACTGCTTTTTCTTTTTTCCTGGCAATGCCTTAGAACACTTTTTAACTGGTTAATAAGAACTTCATTGTAATAGGACACTTAAACAGTGCTCTGACCTGGGATACTGTTTGCTTCAGATCCTGGTTCCTAATGTTTTAATACATAATTTAACATTTATTTGATACTAAGAATTCAACCCATCAAAGCCACATTGAATAGGGCCCTGACATCATGAGAACAGTAACAAAACTGTAATTTCTGGCTAAACAAGGGATCATTTTTGGAAGGGATTTTACCAAGTACTAACACCAGGTATTTCATTGCCCTGCATTTTTGGTATGTGGCAGTAACATGCTCTGATCTGCCAGAGACCTGTCCCAGTGTGTAGTCCTGCCAGGCCAACCACGTCCATTCCCTCTTTTGTTTGTCCCTGTCACATAGTAACAGAAGCAATGCCCAATTCAACTTGGCTCAGCTTGCCAAAATGAACTCAATTTTCACAAATATCTGTTAGCAAAAGGTGGAAATTTATGTTGAAAAGTGCCTCTTGCCTGAGATGGAAATAATGGTATTACCACAAGCCAGTTTCTTCTGACTAGTTTCCTATTCTGTGTATAATTACACAAAAAAATAGTACCAAATACCTGTAAACTACAAATATGGTCTTTGGTTGGTGGCAGGGATCAGGGAGAACGGTGGGAATGGATATTGCAAATGCCACAAGAGTAGGAACACACCTATTTGCAACGAGATGGCCTGGACCCTGGTGTGACCCTCAGCAAAACTTTTATCTAGTTGTGTTACAAACAGGTGTTTTGCAGAGTAGCCATGTTTGCTCCAATCTGATATAGGTGTATAGAACATAGAGCTTTTTTTGCCACTTTGTCTGAATCAAACTTGAAAAGTGATGTGTACACCTGAAGGTGAGGCTCTAAATGAGCTCATTCTATGTGGAGAAGCTCAACAGTGCTGTGGTTGGATTGGCACTTCAAAGTTAGGTTCTTTGTCAGAGTAATACACAGTAATGGTGCTGTGCCTAAAACTACAAATTGCTACTTTCTGGATGAAAATAAAAACCCACTACACTCACCCCAATATAGACTCAGGATATGATGGACTTCTAAGCAGCTCCTCATATTTGCATTTGACTTTCCTTTACAAGGACTCCAGAAAAGCCTCCTAACTAGAGTTTTTGCAGGGAACAGAAGCAAATTAAGGTTATTTAACAGTGTCAAGACAGCTACATTTTTTTATTAGGAGCACATTATTTAGCAACTGAGTAAGCATTCCTCTTTATGAAACCTTCCTCTATAGTTAGTTCCTCACTTATCATCTTTCCAGTAGAAACATAAATACTGAAAAGAGTCACTGAAAAGGAATGGAAGAGGGTGAATCACCAAGGGCAGATGACAAGTTTTTAGGTGTCCCAAGCTTTGGTTTGCAGGAACTGTATCAGTCACTGAGAAAGTAATCTGTTCTCAAAGAAACAGCAAATGAGAAGAGGGAAAGGAGGAGTGCTGTGCTTTAATCTATTCAGATCACAATCATCAAAAATTCAAGGGCATAAGCAAAGCCTCAGGGTTTTCTAATGTCTCTTGGGGGTGTCACCATTCTATCTCTGGCTAGAGTTGAACAATACCTTTTCACAGAAAAGCCTGTTGGAGTATTCTGGGAATTTGCAACAGGATTTTTGGAGCTGGATAAATGTTTACAAAACAGGTAGTAAGAGAAATAATGTCCTTTCACGAGCTGTACCCATCCTGATAAAAAACGGACATTTTTGAAAACTTGTATTCACCTCCTGAACTCGAGCTTGAATACCTCCACTATATGCCTTCAGAAACCTCACAGACACTACATATTATATGCATTATATGCCTTTCTCTGAGGCAAATAATTACTTAATATGCCCATTAAATGCCTGTGATACAGCAGTGTTATGAAAAGATAAGGGAAGTGCCCACAAAATTGTTTTATGTATTAATTATCTACATATATATTGTCTACAAACAGAAAAATAATTTATGTTTAATTGTTTTATTTTTATCAATGCATATAGTGCACCCATCACCAAGTATTTTTAGGTACACACACAACAGATATTTGAAAATACATAAAATATTGACTCCAAAATGGACAAACTTAACAAATAATAATAAAGAAACCCTTTGTGGTTCAGTTGTGTCAAACAGATTTTAAAAACATAAACACAATTAAAGTTAACAGCACTAAAGCTATAAAGGATTAAGATAAAGTTATACAATCATGTCCCAGAGTATCAGCACACTTACTCAATTCAGCTGGATTAGCACCTTGGCACTAGTTGCTGAATGGCTCCCAATTGCTATTACATTACCAACACCAGGTGTCAAAGATACCATTTTTTTAAGCAATATGCAAAAGGCTTTTTTTTTTTCCGCCCAGCAGTTCTTTAGATAAAACATACAATAAACAGAGAGGAAAAAAAAAATGTACTTGCTATATTTAAGTTTCTAACAATTAATTACTATGTTATCTATACTGTAAGAAATTCTTAAGTATTGTTGGCAACTGGAGTTGTGGAACAAGATGCAGTCTAGCTCTTCCTATGTAATTTCGGATACATAGTCGGCAGAGCTGACAAAGAGAAGATGGTGTGGCTGCAAACAATAAAGAAAATAGTTTAACTGTACAACTATAAAAGCCAGCACTTTGTTTTACAACAGTCTTGCACAATAATAGGATTTCTAAAAAAACAAAGTTCACATTTTGCAAATTTGACATTTTTCTTCATTCTGTTTCCTTCATTGCCTTTCTGCCCTCAAAGATAAAGACTGGGACTGCTTAAACCTTAATAATAGTTAGGGAAATACTAAAGAAAGCAAGACAAGGTCAGTTTTTTTAAATTAAAAACCAGCTCCCAGAAAATATCTGATGTCAATAACTTTAAAATTTTTAGACTTCTTATTTTGGGATTTTTTTATTTATACACAGGTTATATACCTGCTACAGCACTACCGATGCATCACTGCAACAAGAACAAGCAGGCAAAATACCCTAAGATCCTGGACCATATTTAGTGGTCTTACTAGTTAATCATGATGTATTTATCACTCTGCCCCCCGCTCATTCAAAGTGCTATTTTCTGTGGACAATAAACCTGTATCTGTTCCATGCCATGTAATTTTTTTTCTTTGCTCTAACTTTTAAAAACACTACTAACCTTACTAAATTTGTGAACACATACAGTTTTTAGAGGGGTTTTGTTAGTAGCATTCAGACTACAGGGTGGTTTTTCTGGAGGTAAACATGAATCAGTGTTACTTGTCAGTTCACCTCCAAAGAGATGCCCATGGTTATTGAAATAGTTTCATTCTCTTGTGGCTTATTTTTATATTATATATAGTTCAGTCTGAACAAGTCCAGTTCCCTCTGGAATATTCTCTCTCTCCAAAGCAGATAGACCTTTAAGAGGTTTGAGAAACTATAGACTCTTTAGTCTCCTGTTTCTCAGGTTTTTAAAATTTTGTAAAGAAAATTTAGAAAATTAAACTTCTTATGCTTTTTGCCCACAATCAAAATTTGCTTTATATGCACATAAAATACATATTCAAAAATATTATGACAGCTGACCAAAATGAAGTATATATTTAACCAGAAATTTAAATACACTGTTTCTTTTTAACAAGGTCTGTAAAAACCAATAAAAACGTAGCTTTAATGTCTACTTAGGTAAACACCCAATAAACATATGACAGTACTTTTTCAGCTTGTATAAATTCTGATGCTGCTTGGCCAGTGGGCTCTGGCCTGAGACTAAATATTGCAGAGCATGTTTATAGTTAGAAAGAAAATTACCTGAATGCTCATATATTAATTTCATACAGCACAGTGTTACCTTCTATAACATGGGTTGTTTGGACTGTTAAATTGGGCGCTTTTCTAGGTGGGTTTGCTTTTTTTAATAATACAAGTTGCAGTTTCAAATATAAACATCTAAAACTTACCTTCATGGAAGAGCAGCAGTCTCTCCACTAAACTGCTTGGGGCAGCTAAATCAACAGGCCTCTCAAAATCTGAATTTTTGGCATTTATGTCTGCCCCAAATTCAAGGAGTAAGTTTACAATCTCTGTACTAGAATGCTGGGCAGCAGCATGGAGTGGAGTTTGCAAATGCTTTCCTTTCTGCACGTTGGCACCTGGTGGGTAGATGCGCGTAAAGAGACAGAAGAAGGGATTAATTAAATTTGCCATCGAGTAAGAAAGATAAGGCTACAAAACAAACAAAAACCACCACCGGCCTGGAATGCCACAGTGCATTTAGCCACTTTATTATTTTATTGCATAAAAATATAACTGATCACATCAGTGTTTTGTTTGAGTTTTGGTTTTTTATCCTAGGTTTTATTATCCAAGTACGACCAGATAAAAAGGTATTAGGTAACCAATCAGGTAACATGAGCATCACAGTTGCCTAATTATAAAAAGCACTTTTTGTTCATATTTAAGGAAATTTACACTACATAAAAAACATACTTTCCTTAAGTCTTAAAAAAATCACTAAACTGAAGTTTTGTATGTATATTCTTGTGAGTACACCAACTCCAGAAAGAATCTTGAATGCCTTACAATTTTTCACATGTTAAAGGAAAGAGTTTGAAATAGAGCTGGAAAAGAGTTTGAAATAGACTCCCATCACATCCAACCTTTATTTATTAATTTATAAATTAGTTTTAATTTTAATTAAGGTGAGATACACAGTCAAAAAAGCTAATAGCGGAAAAAAAAACCCAAACCATTAATTCTCCCAATCCATGGGTTCTAATCATTACACTTTTATATTAATAGGTAATTTTTAATATGTTTTAAATTCAAATGGACTAAATTAATTTGCAATAATGCGTTCATATTCAAGAAAAAAATCCATACAAGGGTTAAACTAAACTAGCTAGTATGGAATAGTCTCTCTTACACAGGGAAGCTGTTGGTTCATCTAAAACCCAGCCTTCTTCAGAATTCTTACTGACCTTGTGAGACCAAAAATTGCCTTCTGCTCCAACTTTACTCCCTGAATCAACACTTTTTGCATTTTAAATGTCCATTTGACTAAAATAATAATGTCACAGCTCTAGAAATTGGATCTGAAATCTGAATAATTCACTGTTCTTAATTTTAACAATTGGAGCATGCTTCTGCATTCTCTTGCTTATTGTCTATCTGCCTTTCAACTTCTAATACATTCTCACAAACTGATAAAACATGAAAAAATTTAATTTACGTAAGTAGCTACTTATATTCTCAATTTACATACTCTTTTCTACTTCAGGGCACCAACAAATGTCTGTTTTTTTCTGTATGGTAGTATTTGAATTCCAAAGTATGCTAATTATACTTCTGCTGTTCTTAAACATAAAAAATCATGACACAGGATAATTAATCATCCAAGGAGATGGACTCAATGAGAAATACTTTAACTGCTTGTTTAAGTTCTAAATATAGCACACAATCAACTAGAAAAACTATCCTGGTGCAATGATAGCAAGGCTGAATTATTCATGTATACATTTAAATACTTGTTCTGCGGATGCAAAAGCCCTGTGTGTAAATACCTGAAATGCAGCAAATTATCTTTCAGCTATGCCAATTGTGTCCCCGGACTTGTGCTGAAACAGAGACAGCCTTCAACATCTCTTACCCACTGATTAACTAAATAATCTGAAATTTAGGGTGTGATGCCTTTTACCTCACCCCTTCCCTCTGCAACTCAGCCTCTATGCCTCATGCAAAGATCAGTCAGAACTTGCTGAAGAATGAAAGCGAGTGGGGCTTCATTGCTAAAGTAGTTTGAAATCTCAGTGATTACTATATGAAATTTCTCAAAGCTCATTTTTTACCTTTGTTTTTCCTACAGAATATTAATATCTACAAAACTGCACTATGTGCTGAAAATTTTGAACATTTTCTTACTGGTCTTGCTTCCTTTTTTCCTTTCCTACTTACTACGGCATCAAAAGAAAAAAAAAGTAAGTTATAAGAAAACATGACTCAGCATAAACTTTGAAGTAGAGCCCTGCAAGCAAGAGTTCCAGTTCAATTGGCTGAGCACAGCTGACTCCAAAGGCGAATACAATATGCTTATTTTACAGACCGGTAATATTTTTATTAAATCATGACATACCTGCATAAAGAAGCTTTCGAATGCAATGGATCTGCTGTGAAACACAAGCTACATACAGAGGTGTTCCTAAGTGAGGAAGATCTTGGTCAACATCTATACCCCAGGATATCAGTACCTCCAGGCATTCACTGTGACCTGTCAGTACAAAGCATGACAGTTTGATCGACTTCAGTACGCTGTCTCATGGACAAACACATTTCTGAGACATTGCTCAGCTGCTCCATGTTTATTGAGGAGCTGATTTCTTACCTCTGCTGGCTGCTTCATGTGTTGGTGAGGGCAGACACGACTCCCACTGAGCTTTGGCACCGTATTGTAACAGCAGCTCAGCACATGCTGCACTGCCTCTCGAACAGGCATTAAATAAAGGTGTCACTCCATCAATTGTTGTAGCATTTACCTAGAATATATAAAATCTGTTTACAAAAAGAATGAAAAACAAGGTAGATTTTTAAACAGGAAATAGTTAGAAATGGCATTAAAAAAAATACTAATTAAAATAACAAGTTAACTGACCAGTCTCTGTGAAACTGTCTTCCTCTTACCATGCTTCTCAGCTGGAATTAGTTTACTATTATTCTTGTTAAAGTATGTTGGATAAATACACCTGGAATACTAAAGAGCATATATTGACATCTGGGCAGTAAATAATTTTCAAAAGTCATTGCAATGAGCTTGTTTCAATGATACAGAAAATTTACACTTTGCATACTAACAGGATGAAGGGATCTTCTCTCTACAGCTCTAGCAGGAATTGAGGATTATTTGCCATTTTCTTCTGTTGTTTTAGTCTCCAGGTTCAAGTGATACTTCACAGGATGGAGACAAAGCTGATAGCATAGGCTCACTGCTTTAATACCAACCTCACTCTTCAACTGAATATTTCCAGTGTGAGAGAGTAAGGAGACAAAGTAGGCAACTTTGTGAGGCCTAATAATACTAAAGGGAGGAACACAGCTATGAGGAGAAGGCTCCTTCCTCTGCCCAATCTCCTTCTATTCACCCCCCAAACCCAACAAAACAATTAAGACTAATAAAAATAAACCAGGTGGGAAAAATAATTATTTTTCTTACACTTTTGTATTTTTAGACTCCTTGTGTTAGCTGAAGTAGGGAGAAATTTGCTTTCAAAATATCTATGTATCTTTTTTTCTTTTTCTATAGTAACACATATGTATTCCACATGGTTCTGAAAACTGAATTTTAAGAACAATAAATATTTCTATTTCAAAGATCAGAGACTTGGGAAGCTAGGCACTTGAACTCTGATGTCAGCAGACATTTCACTGAAAGTGACCTGTAAGGTCCCATTTTCATTTTGGGATAAAAGATGAGACAGCCTGTGTCAGGAGTACAGAAAAGAGACTCTGTTTTTTTCTACTCATACCATAAAATTTTAAAAGCACACAAGTGTAGTGAGACAGCAGACATTCTGAAGATTAAAAAAACAGTCTTCTGAAAGCCACTCGAAGCAAGAAGATCCCAAAAAAGTAGAATAATGTGTTCCATATTTTTGAAGAGAAATATAATAATAAATACTGCTAACAGATTCACTCAAACTCATTACTGTCCCCGTGGCTGCCCATCACTCTCATTTGCTAGCATTCAGATGGCAGCTGTAATTACATGAGATGAACATAGCCAATAGGGTAAGTAGAGACCAATTACATTAAAATCAAGGAATAGATCCTTCTCAGTTAAGCCAAGGTTAAAACTGGACTTCATATAAAAGAAAACAAAACCAAAGCCTTACATTCGCTCCTGCTTCAAGGAGGATTCTTGCACATCCTACATGGTCTCCCAGGCAGGCTTCATGGAGTGGAGTCACTTGGTCAATTGTCAGTGTGTCTACATTGTACCCCTAAAATAGATGTGAATGGTATTTAAATATCATACAAAACCTATTAAGAGTTGTTTCCTCACATTACTGTTCAAATTAATAGTTTACAATACTCTAAATAGGCTTAAAACTCAACTTGCAATAAATTAATCCTCAGTGAGCATTTATTTTTAATCAGAAATAGGCATAAAATATGCAGACTGTTTAGATGCACAGTGACAGGGCAAAAGACAACAGACCCAAGTCAGAACACGGTGAATTCCAAGTAGCTATGTGGAAAAAAATTGAACTGGGGGACAGTGAGACCCTAAAACAGATGAGAGAAAGGGTGGTGCATCTCCAGTCTTGATAATCTTTAAAACCCTCTAAACTCTCCTATGATTCTACCAACCTGTGACTTAAGGGCTGAAATATCCAAAGCTATGAATTTTAGCAAATAAAACACTTACTGCTTTGATAAAATCACCAAGTCCTCTAATTTTTTTTAAGTAGATGTTGTTTGATTCTTAAGAAATAACCATTTTATCTACCTGCTTTCATCAAATGTATTCTATAGTATAATTATTCAATATTGAAACAGCTAATAGGACAATATTGTAATATAAAAATTTAGCATTTAGTCCCTCCCTTTGATATTAGCAATTTTTAAAAAATGACAACAGTGCAAAATCCAGAATCTTTAAGCGATTCTTGCTGTTAACTAGTATCTTCCTGACTAGCTCTATTTACCCAAAGGCTTAAAGCAATGAAACTGCTTTATATTGATTTATATCATGCAAGAGGGGAAGACTGACATAAATGTAGACACAATTTTGGTTTTTGTTTTGTTTTGTTTGTTTTGTGGGGGAACAGGAATTAAAACATACAGAGGAAATATTTTAAATACTAGCTTATATCTTATAATATGAAACATTCCTAAATATGTATTTCTCTGAAAAATTCAAGTGAAAAAAAGCAAAACAAAGCATACTAAATCTGCATTGATAATCTATGCTGAGAAATTAAATAACATTAAAAATGAAAGCAATTGTAAAAACAGAGCCTTCACCTGTGACAATAAAGTCTTCAGAGAAAGAAGACGTCCTTGACTGGCTGCCTCATGCAGAGGTGAGCGATCTGCCCAAGAACCTATATAATAACAACATTTATTGAATAAGCCATATGAATTAGAAAGGGTTTGGAATGCACAGAAAAAAACAGAAAATATGATGCACAGAATGAAGTCAAATATCCTATGAAATTAATTCTTCCTCTTTAGGGACTCAAATGATCGGTTCCTAAACAGTAACAAAATTGCTCTATTATTAATTGTAAATATCTCTAATAAATCATTATGTGGTCCACAGAACAAAACATTGAGATATTGATATCAGTAATCTATTTAATAAATTCATTAATTACCATATTCCACTTCTATTTTTGCATTGTTCATTTTTAATACACATAATAAAACTTTGTAGCTGGCATATAGGCATTATTTGAACTTAAACCAGATGTAAAGCTGTCTGAAGAAGTCACAAAGAAGCCGGTTTATATGAAAAGCAATGTGGGTATCTTTATGTCTGGTGAGATTAGTTTGAAGCTACTACACAAGTACAAGGAGAGAAATGCAGTGAGAATCACAGTAAAAATTTACTATAATAGAAATAAGATATAAAGTCTAAATTCTCATTCCATAAACTAATAGGCTTGAAAATAATTAGATATGCTTACAGTAAAGGTTTGGCCTTTATTTTAATTTATTTATCACCCTCAAAAGAGAAAGGTGAAAAAAACCAGTAACCCAACAACAACCCTGCGTTCACACACATAACCCTCCATAGCTCCCAGCCCAGCTTGCAGAGCCATCCTGAAGCTCTTGCTGAAGGACCTGCCCTTTCCTCTGCAAGCCTGCACACTGACACGTCCCTTCTAGCCAGCCAAGGCTGCAGGCAGAGCTGATACTGATTCATGACACGAATTTTGAAAATTCAGTTTTAAGAGGCTATGCAAGGAAGAAACATCTTCAAAATGTATTATGAATTATCAGTATTTATTCCTCTAAGAACAAAATCACTAGAACTTTAAGATACTAATACAATCACTTGTGTGAGTTATATCAAGCTGCCTAAAATTCCTGAAGAGAGAATTAGCCCAGAACAATGAATTGGTACCATTGGCAGATGACTCTTCCAGGTGTGCAGGTTTGACTCTGCCATGGACAGGGACTGCCTACAGAGCCAGCCACTGCATTTACTGGCAAAGCAATGAGTCTGAAATGCAAAGGCTGTTGCTCAATCACTGGCAGTCACCAGCCTAAGCTCTAAGATAACTACACACCAGAAATAGACCTTGTTTCTGTTTCCTACTGACTCCTTCTGTCCACTAGCCTACTTCAGAAAGTACACTTCTGTTTACTATATACAACCCCCTCAAATCACATCAAGAATGACGAAAATATCAAGGCTGAAAAGAAATCAGGGCCCAGTTAAAAACATGAAATAGTGCACAATAGGAAATTGTAGATAAAACCTCCATTTTCCTACTGGTGTTAGTGAATGAGACTAAAACTTACACAGAAGTATGACTGCATCTCGGAGAACATAGTGCACTTTGTGACTCAGCACTACTGAATACTACTGAGATCAAAAACTTGGCAAAACAAAAGCACAGATGATTATTGAAATTATCATAAGGCTACATAAAGCTGATAACAGAAGTTTAAAAATATGACACTAAGGTTTTATAAAAATAAAATAAAAAATGCAGTATTTCTATCATGTCAGAGTATCCTGTATGTGTGAAGATCCTTGAACTCTTTCATCTATAGCAGTATATGGACTATTGGCAAGAACCAGCTTCCAATCCTCTGTCAGAATTATTTGCACAAAGCTCTGGTCATCTGTGTGTGCATGTACATAGACAAGCACACACATTACTGCCTGTACTTTTTACTTCAGGTTTATTTAATGTAATGTTCTAAAATTCTTATTGATAGTCCAAATTAAAAAAAGAAAAAAAAAAAAGAAAAGAAAAAAAAAAAAGGCAAACCCACAAAACAAAACAAACAAATAAAACTAAAACACCACAAAAAAAAACCCACTTAAAAAACCCCCCACACAAAGTGATTAGGATTATAAGGGCTAGTATACATTAAAAAAACTTTGAGCTCAGAAACCTGCAAGTGACCCAATTTTGACAAATCATCAGTATTTTCTTTGTCATACCAATAAGCTCAGATAGATT
Source organism: Onychostruthus taczanowskii (assembly GCF_017590055.1). Classification (NCBI taxonomy): domain Eukaryota; kingdom Metazoa; phylum Chordata; class Aves; order Passeriformes; family Passeridae; genus Onychostruthus; species Onychostruthus taczanowskii. The sequence goes on from NW_024498351.1 coordinate 12,507,288, forward strand.
TACTGTACTGTGGTTTGGATGTGTGTAATCACTATGAGTATTTTGATCAGTGTTTTTCATCTTCTGCAGTAGTATCTGAATGAGTACTCAAGTTGTTCTAATTCAAATAAATTAGATCCATTAAGTTCTCCTGCTGGCTGCTGCAAAAAATTCCTCAAATTTAAATCTGTATTTAGAGGTAGCTTTTGGTCATTTCGTCCCTCTGTCTCTATAGATGAGAAAATCTCTTTCTCTACAGTTTATCCTACTCAAAGAAAAAAAAAAAAAAAGAACTGATTATATGGAAAAAATATCCTATAAAATCGTAAGAGTTACAAGGCTTTTATGCTCATTCAGTACACTTACATTTCAGACATTTTTGTAGCCATGTATAAACACAACAAAGATGCAGGAAGGATCTGAAAGCAACAATTTTCCACCTTTATTTCCTTCACCTCGTTCCATCTTGGATTGATCAGAAGAATAGAATAATGTCTATTAATTACTCCAGTGACATTTGATAATCAAATTATGCCAGATCCTGTTACAAGCTCTGGTTTGCACCTAGACCCATCTGTCTTCAGGGAGAGATATTCAGCAGCCAGCTGTTTCTGATAAATCCATAAAATACAAAATGCTTGTGTCATCTCTACTACAAATAAAATCTAAAAGCAAAACATTGCAGAACTATCTTGTGCCAACCAAGTTTGGAAAAAGAAAATTCACATTCCAACTGACTTCTTGACATACATAGTAATTTATAATTAAATACCACTGGGACAAGAATATGTTCAAGGTAAATATTTACCACAAACAAACATCAAAGGTGTTCTTAAATTCTTTGCCTAGATTACTGCCTTCTGCTAATCTACAAATTACAGTGTCTCTCACTTAGAAGTCATTAGCAAAAATATAAACGCTTTCATTGATTGTGTTTGTAATAGCAGTAGTAGCATAAATAGTCTATTCCAAAATTGATAATGCATAAATTCCCTACAGTCTCTGACAATGCTGAATACAAAATATCTCTAACTATATACAGAAGCCACATTAGTTCCAAGTCCTCTAATGTATAGTTTACCAGAAGGGCAAACTATTACAAAGCATCATTGCTTTGTAAGCATTAACAACAAAGAATATTCACTGCATTAACAGATGAAGTTAAAAAAAATTACAAATTATTATACAATACCTAAATCTCCATCTCCCCATGGCACTTCCAGCCAATTGCAATTATAAATCCTACTCATTTCTTTCAATCTGGAAAATAAAAAAAAATTAAAATAATAATAATAAAAAAATCTGCTCTTGCTAGTTGGACCTGTTCCTAAAACACCCTGGCTATGTTTGGAAGATCAGCAGCTCCCTGTAATTTGAACTTTCAGCCTTCAGTAAACACAGCTTTGAATATATGAGTGTGTACAAGTTGTCAGTTTCTTATGGTAAAGGACTGCTGCCTTTTTTGTCAGTTTTTCACATTTTTTCTTTAACATAACAACTTCTCAAAGTGCCAGTATCTGTGCATTGGCTTTCCAAGGCAGATTAACCGGAATTTCAGAAGAGAAACTCAGTGAAATCAAGAAAGCCTTGACATGAATAAACTGCAGGAAAAACTCCTCCTTTTTTAACCTCATGCAAAGACATACAGTTTTGTGTCCTCAAAAATCAGTATCAGTACATAGATTTTAAGGGAAGCACTGCCAAATGTCCCTATGTTATTTTACTACTTACCCATAATACGTATAGAAAAGAAAAACAAAGATATTCTGAACATGTTTCAAATGCTGTTTGAGCTGTACCTGAACTGTTTTTCTTTTAGTAGTTCGCTATTCCTTCGATTATGTTCTAAAATATTCTTTGGTTTTTGAACTGGGGCATTGATAGCTATTCTCAGCAGCAAAAACATCCAAAAATAGAGTTTTGCAATTCTTGACTTTGATTCATTTCTAAGGTATTAACATTCTCTTCCTCACATTTCCCTAGAGACTTCACTCCTTTACATCCTTTACCTGCAATTATCTATAAGTCATTCCTGCAATTATAATCATAGTAGTAAAATACTAAGTAAAAATATTTTCACAATAGTCTTTACCTCCAGCCATGTCATTCCTTTTGTAATTAATTCTAAAAATTTGTCAAGTCTCAAAAAAAAAAAAAAAAAAAAAACAAAAAAAAAAAAAAAAAAACAAAAAACCCAAAAAATAACAAAACAACAATCCCCCCAACTCAGTATAAAAAGTACATTAAAGGTTAGACTTTCAAAAGGAGAACTGTAATGAATGAAGTTCTTCTCACTGACTTCCTTGGCAGATTATTTATCCCAGGGCTCAGCACTTTAAAAAATTACTGCTCTATGGCTAAATAGGTGGAGTCCCAGCCGTCAGAACAAGCACTACCATCAAAGAAGAACTGAAAATAAAAGCCTGACACAGCTCATTACTCGGAGATGAGAAACACAGTATTTGAAAAGTGTTGTAGCTAGTATTTATTTCTGCAAAACCAACAAAAGCTATGTATTAAGACAAGTACTGTTACATTTATTTTGTAAGATGCATCTGAGTGCTTCAGCTTCTGGAAACTGAAGCAACAGACAGGATCAATAACTAAAGAGAAAAACCCTGCAACATCAGAGTGCCAAGACCAACAGAATCACTTGACTCCAGGTGTTGAATGTGTCTGATATTTTGTATATCTAATTAGGTTCAAAAGGATTTTTTTTTGTGGCACTATGAAATTACTCATTTGTCAAAATCCCTTGTAAGATAAAGAAGCATGTCAACTACTTAATTGATATTTGATGTTGCAAACTATTGAAAAAATCTTCAACAAAGGATTTAAACTTTAAAAAATATACCTATGATGCTTAACTACCATAATTAGATATGGCCAGAAAAACAGAAGCCACTTTTTTTTATTTTTTAATAAATGAAGTTTAAACAGTCAATACTGAAGAACTCCAAAAGAATCAGAATTTAGGCTAGAGATTATTAAAATATGTCTGAAAGAGAAGATGTCATTCAAGTGGCATTTACATATGTCATTTCAATGTTTCAAATAATATGAAAATTCTCTAACTAGATAACTATATAACTCTGTGTGTGTGTGTATATATATATGTGTATATATATATATATGCATACAAACAATGACAACTTGCTTGATTCAAATCAGTATAATTTCCAATGTTTATCATAATGTAGACTTTAAATCCACAAACTGGGGGCTTCATTCCAAGTGTAAATGCTAACAACTCCCTATTCCTAAAAGCCATACAAAGCTTTCCCACACATTTCTGTCTCTAATGCACCCGCACCACATGACTACACATTAGTTTTGCCATTCCAGTGTTGCATTCAGTGAATGAGTTAGTATTCAGAATTTTTTTTATCTCCATGTCTAGCAGGATCTCTTTAAGACACGTCATCCAAACTACAAACTCACTGTAACATTGTTAATTTTATACTGCCTTTTTCATGGTATTGTCCCAATAATAAAAGAATACTTCAACTCCCCTGCTGAACCTATATCAGAACATCATCCATTCATACTATTTTATAACTAAGGAACTAAAAGACAGAGTTTTGATGCCTGAATTATAAAATCATTCTAGCAGCTTATTTTTTTCTGAGTTCTTAAACAGAATGCACACTAAAAGCACAGTTTAATTATGGTTATGAGAGCTCTGAACTTCTGATATTTCAGCTTTAGATAATAATAGCCATTATCAGCCAAAAAGCTTTTACATTGGATGACTGGTCTTAAAACACATAGGTTCCAAAGCAAAGACAACAATTTACTTTTATGGGCATTAAAGCATTAACCCTTTCTCCCAACCATTCACAGCATGCTTTCTAACCTTTGCATCAAACAGTAGAACACAGGGTACGTTTTTTCTGAGTACAAAATGAATGCATTCTCAGAACATCATTCATGCTGCACAGCTCAGGAGGCTGGGGCTTTGTGGAAGAGCACAGCATGTGACTGTGCTGTCAAATACTGGGGTATAATGCCCTGAATGGTCAAATCAGGGTGGCACAGGTAACATTTTGAGTGTTTGGCATTGCATTTTTGCACACTTTTCCCACAGAAACACTAGCCACTGAACTCTACAAAAAAGCCCAGAATAACACAACAGCAATTTCCAAACACAGCTTGATGGTTCCCAACAGAAGCAACACTATGCTATGTGAAGATGATGGCGATGGCAATGGTGGGAGCAGCAGCAGTCGCTGCTGGCTCTGCGCTCGGCCACGCACGTGTGGGAAGGAGTGTGTCAGGCCCCTTCTCGTGTCACATGAAAGCACAGCCACAGCTCCACGTCCATTGCTCATGCACAGGTTGTTTTTTCCATCTTCTTGAAGCATCAACAACTGTCTGGATATTTTTCTAACCTAAACTAGCTTGCAAAGTCTGTGTGCCCTAGCTAGAATGTCAAGATGTAAAATCACATATATCTCCAAATTCAGTAATCTATTAGGTCCTCATCAGACATGGCTTGAGTAGGAGGAGCAGCTGGTAATATTCTTTGGCTGTTACTATTTCCTTGGACATGTCACTAAAACAAAGTAAGGGTTATTCAGTCCCCTTCCCAAATAGAAGGTGACAGAAAAGTCATATGGACATTCTGAGCTGAGTCAAACACAGTCTCAGCCCTAGTCCAGAGTACAAACAATTTTTCCCAAACTGTGCTGAGAATTCTCTGTATTTTCCCAGCCTGCCTGAGAGTGAATGCAGCCCAGGGCTAATTCCAAGCCTTATAAACAGCAAGCAATTGTGCAGCAAATCTGGGCCCAGTGTGTGATTTTTGTCACATCTACGAGATCTTCAAGCCAGTAGGCTGAAGGCCTTTTCCCATTTTGACTCTATCCTTTCACCCTTCTACCCAATCCTATGATATATTCTACCCTCTGCATCACTTTCAGTCCACTTTCCAATCTGCCTATTTAATTACAGACTGCATTGCAGTATGACTTTCTCTCCCTTTGCTCTGCAAGGGTGCAGAGCCAAGTCAGGTTTGGATACCTGCATGGATGAAACAGAGAGGAAGGGAAAAAAGCATCCTTCAGACTTGATAAAAGATACACTTGTTAGTCAAGTGCACTGCAACAATCAGAAGCCTTAATTGCAACAGAAGTCTCTCAGTACTTCAGGATGTCTATCAATAAATGTATATTCCCAGCATGGCAATCACAAAGAGGCTCTAGGAGCTAGACCCTGCTAAGATGGATTCTACAGAAAATTTTAGTTTACATATTTTACTTATATTCTGAGAATTGCAAAACTAGTATAATTGTGGCTAGAATAATTTCTTTGTAAGAGTAGTAAGAGAGCCTAACCTTCAACCATGTAATGGAGTGGCTAGTACTAACACTGATAAACTCTTGTGAAATTTCTTTTCAGCTGAGGGATACTGTCCAAGTTTTTTTTGAAAATACTGACCTAACCAGCTAAAATGACCATAAATAAAAGTTTCTTTAGGTCAGGAAATCTTAGCCCAAAAAGTGAAAATCATGAGGGCTCTGTGTATTAAAACTGATGAATAAATGCAATCACACAGTATCATTGCATTCAAATGGTTACTTGGAAGATAAGGAAACTGGTGCTTATATTCTTGAATATTGCTTAGTTCTGAAACTGTCATTAATGGAAATCATCAAAGGTATTTTAAGAATAAGAATATATTTTAAGACTATAGCTAACATATAGCTATATTTTACACAGTAAATTCACAGTTCCTTTATGTAAAACATATGAACTCACTGCTGTCTACTACTTTCATTGACTATTTCAACATTTCTATTTTTTTAATTTTGTACCATGTCATCATGAATTTCAAGCTTGACTTCCATAATTTCTTTTTTGTTTCACTCTAAACCTTATGATATCATCAATATTAAATGGAATTATGATCACTCTTTAAAAAAAATCCTCTTAAGATTCTTGCAATTATTCAAGGCTCCCTTTTACACACTTGGACTATGGAAAAAAAATACAGGAAAATATGGCACAGGCAATAGGAGTCCTAAGCACTTCTAAGAGCGTTTATTTCTCACTGTTGAAAATGTCAGTGTTCAGCAACTTCAATACCTCCTAAGTACCTCTCTATGCAAGCCTTTACAATTATATTTTGTCCTTAGTATCTTAGTACAGGAAAATAATTCTGTCACCTGTGTTCCTCTATTGCCTCCTATTTCAGCTATCTATAGACTCCTTACAAATAAAGTTATATGTAAAGTTTACTCCTCCCCCTCCTTTCATTCCCTGGTTCCCCATAGTAAACAATTAACCTTTAGTATCCAGTTACCTCGTGACAGGACAGCAAAAGTCAGGGTAAGTCAAGCCTTAAACACTTGCATAAAACAAATAGGGCAGATAAACAAGAAATGGTATTTTAGATCAGCTGATAAGAGAGCAGAAAGAACGAAAATAGCCTCAGTACCCTTGTGTTAACCCATGCAAGACAATAAAGTCCCACTAACAAAAGCATGCATTTACATTACAGCTAGGGAAAAAAAATCCAAAACCAAAAATCAGTTTTATAGCTAGACCATTACAAATTGGGTCAGCTTAGCATATTTCAGTACCGGTTTGTGAAATGGCTGCTATACTAACCTTGGCTGGTCAGAATACCCCAGCTAGCTTTCCGTTTTGCAGGGCACTCCCCTACACTTTCTAGGCGTCTTTTGGGGAGATTCTGGCTCCTCTGAACAGCAGTGTTTGTTGTCATGATCTGTTTCTCCAGGAAAGCCTGTCTGTCATTGGTGCAGGTACTCTGCTCTGACGAACATCCACAAATGATCTCTACTACCTTTTCTCCTCCTTTCGCTTTTTCACAAAGGATCTTGCTGTACTTACTGTAGAATGGCTACAACACTGAAATCCATTCAGTAACATTTACTAGCTTGGACTAGTGACTACAGAGTGGGGGAAGGGAAGGACTGCTCCAGCATTTTCTATTTTTAAAACAGAGAAAGAATCAGCTTAGCTACAGCATGAGTCTTAACTATTTACATGATTTAAATGGAAAGAAGGTGTTAATTTTTTAATCATTTAACACAAAAAACCCCAGATTCTTAAAGCATAAGCATTCAAATGTTTTGCTGCTTGAATACCAAGCAGCCTAACACAGAAAACCAAAATTATTTTATCAGAATGGAAATTCTTTTAATAATAGTAACAGCAATTATTACTGCATCAGGTTTTACTCATATGTAATGTGCAGTAAAGAGTGATTTTAGAATTCAGGAGAATCCATGAAACTATGAAACACTCCTGGTTTTCTATGGTTTGTTTCTTGGTTTTGTTTTGTTTTGTTTTTTAAATCAGGGGCAAGTTATCCTACAAATGTCAACAGAAACTAAATCCTGAATAAAAGCATGTTTTGACTAAAAAATAATTATTTTGAAAGTCTGACCCCATTACGAAAGTAAGGCTGTAGTCTTGTCAGAAGAAGCACAGATCAATACTTTTTAAAAATAGTAACAAAACCAACCAAACAGTGCTAGAATTTTTTGTTCATTACTATGTATCAGCTGATACTGTACAACAGAAATCTGCAGAGAGAAGCAATCCATGATAAAATTGCATCACAGTAAAAGACAGTGATTTCTCTGTAATAATAACATGTTAAAATGCTGCCTTTACCTCCCTGGTATCTCCTTGTAGTATTTCCTCATTATGCTCTTCTACAGATATATAAAGTAGCCACTTGTGAATTTTTAACAAGCAAATCAACATTACTGAATTTCACTAATACTACTCTTTTCAGGTACCTGGCAAAACTTAATCCCTAAAACTCTGAAATAATGCTCATATATTTAATGAAATTTTCTATATCCCTCTTGGTTTTCTTTAGGGGAAAATCAGAGGCAAGATTATAGGTAGGTAGGGTGAGGGGAAGAAGAAGGAGCAGCTGCAAATCTCACCTTGCAATTGCAGCTGTCCTACATGAGAGCTGTCTTACTTGGAAAAGTGCTACACCCTTTACAGAACAGAAGCAGGTGGGCTACTGCTCTTCTCACAAGAAGAACCAAACAGCACTCTCACAGACATTAGACTGCTTTCAGACAACTGCTTTCCTCAGGTTTTATCTAGCTGAATAAATCAGAATATCTCCCAGACTGAAATAAACACTTCAACATATTCAATCTCTGCATGTAAATCTGAAACAGAGCTTTCACAAAAGGGCTCATTATAAATGGGACATTATAAATACATCGCTTCAATACTAGAATTATGTTTTCTTCCAAGCAAATAGATGTGTACACATGTGCCTGTGCAGCAAGATACCAGCACTATTCTCCTGACAGTTTTTGTACTTGCCATGGCTCTGAGGCTCATCTCAGTTTTAAATTTCCATTTGGAATGGAATTCCATGACTCTCAGGAGAAGGTGGTGAGGATCAGGATCAAGCAAAGCATCTTGGACTGCAGAGCAGGAATTGACAGTGGTCTGGCAAGAAAAAAATCTACATTTTTTTGTAGGAGTTTTGTGGGTGAGGCTGTCAGCTGAGAATGAATCTGCATCTTTCTACAGGAGCGGTACAAACCTGGAAGGACTTCATACAAATGCTTTCCACATTGATTCCAGCCTCTGTTCTCTCTTACTTGTCTGGAAGGTGTAACTGGCAGGAGAAGGAAGCCGGCAGGTACACAGACAGCTGCCATGGCTTCAAAGAGGCAGAGCCCCACAGGAGCCAGCATCACCTGGTCCCTTGTGCAGACAACTGCACAGGAGGCAAGGAGCTCCCCATGCAGTCAGAGCAGCCCCAAAACCCTCCACCTCCAAAGCACGGCTCACAGGAAAAGTATCTCCACTACACAGTGATATTCCATAGATGCTTGCCACTCATTGAGTTACTTTAAATACTCTAGAAGACATTTTTAAAATATGCATTTTTGTGCCTTAAAGAATGCAAAGCTTCAGGACTCTAGAAGGAACTTTTCACTAAATTCTGCTAGGCCCAACCACTTAACCTCCAAAAAACATTAAAAAATCTTATTAAAACAGTTTACAAATACAAGATTTAAAAAAAAAAAAAAAAAAAAAAAAAAAAAAAAAAAAAAAAAGCAGCTAAACCAGCATCAAAAATCATCTGAAATTATGTTAAAAATATACTTGAGATGAGGGAATGAACATGGTTAAAACCATGGAGTAAAGCTGAAGACTGTGCTACTTCACTTCCACCCCTGGCATGGAATTGCTATGTGATCTTTCTCACGTCACCCGTCTATGCTCTGGACTACATTAACTACAAAATAAAAATCAGTATCCTTCAACTTCCTACCAACATTAGGTAATAAAACTATTAACATTCAAAACTACAAAACCACTTAGGCTTAGTTCTGAGATTACGTTCTTCAGATTTTTCTCTATAGAAGACATTGAAAGACTTCCAAAATCTGCTAGAAAACCTTTAACACAAGTCTAAGTAGATGTCCAAGCATGTAAAAAATACAGCTGACCATTACTTTTCCTGACTTGGCAAACAAGCAATTAGGGACAGCATTTAGATTACAGTTCCTCATGGAAGCAATGCAGTTACCTTCAAAAAAGCAGCCAGGGGAAGGGGCAGATGCTACAGTCTGAGAGTAAGGCAACCAGAGGACTTTACTGATGGGGCTGGAATTCTGGCCTAAATTAGCATACAAGCTTTAAATAAAGCACTACATTACATTTCATGAATAATTAGTTCTGTTCAAATTTATAACCCAGAAGAAAAGTGCTGAAGGAAACTCTCAAAATCTTTTTATTCCAGTTTTTGTAAAAGGAAATATGAGTAAAGTTTCAATATTTCCAGGTCAGCACAGAGCTCTGAGTTTAAAGGGGCAACAGTTCTTAACAGGTGGGAATGAAAATAAAAGAAAATTTTTGTTCCTCCCTTTCAGCAGGGAACTCACTCTATTTTCAAGACTATTTTTAAGGCAACAGAGATGCAATTGTGGTAACACACAAAAATGTGTTCATTAAACCAACAATACCCATACCCCCTTGACCTTTCAGCACATGATGCAGTCCAATGCAATACAGGTCCAATAATTTATCTTACTTTTGCACAAAATTGCACAAAAATTGCACCATTTTTAAATGCCACAGATGAGTATTTTGTGTGCAACCACCTCAAAACAGCAAACTGATGACCCATCTTGCTTCCCAAACTGTTCTGTACTTTCAGGTTACTCTGTTTTCATGACCAGGATTATTATGGGGTCACAGTGACTGCATGGAACGTGCCACACTAAATTCTGGAACAAGACTAGAAACTGATTCTTCCTGCTCATGTGATCCACACCCTGCAGCCATGAAGCTGAAATGACAGACAGGCTCCCTGTGGCTCAGAGCCAGTACCCCAGCAGTGGCCTGTTATTTGACATTGCCAAAAACAAACCAGAAGAAATCTTGAACATTCCTCCCTGTAGGAGATGCGAGAATGAAGCAAATTTTAGGAAGGATTGAAGAACTGTGGTTTCTGACAAAAACAGCATCCTACAAGGCCACAGTGGTGGCCACTGTTACATTCTACAGTGCTAGCCTAATGCCAAGGAACATAAATGCACCATGAATGTACACGGATAAAGCTCTAGGAGAAGAACAGGGAAAGGCCTGCAACAACTTTTTATTTGTTTGTTAAATAGATCCTTGCATCAAGCCATACTTCATGGCAAGTATGATGGTGATATAAGTCATTACCCAGCAACCAGAAGCTTAGGCATTATCCAGGTCACCAACCAGTCCTCCTGACAAATACCAGCAGATAGGTAGATAATGCTTTAATGCTCACTAGTTACTTAAGCATAAAATTACATTTCTTTACACCATTATAAGCACTAAAAAATTCTATTACATACTCTTAGTACAACCTCATCACTGTCTCTTAGCTGGAAATCCAAATCAGTAGTAGTAGTAGTAGCAGCAGTAGTAGTAGTAGTAGTAGTAGTAGAAAAAGAAGAAGATGATGATGATGATGATGCTAGCAACAGCATGGCTGTCTGGATATTAATTTCCCTACCTCTTCTCCTGAGATTTCTACAGTTGTTATGTCCTTGGATGCTGGGAATCATAACTGAAGGTTGAAAAAAGATTTAAATTTCTGATATGACAAAGGCTTTGTCTCAGGCCTTCCGGAAGTCAAATACAGAACAATGACACATTTATTACATTTCTTGGCTTGTTTGCAATGTGTACCTGTCAGACTCTTCATGCAGACAAGGCAGCAGTAACATAAAATACTTGCTAATAGGTGAACTAAACTAAATCACAGAAGTCATAGAGTGGAACCTAAGCAAATCAGTTACCAAACAGGCCTGAGCTTCAGATATTGACAGAAAGACAGACACAGGCATGAAACCAGTAGTCAGCATAGGAGTGGTAAAGGGCACCCCAGAGAGAATCTTCAATTATGGTGAAAGAACAGCCACAAAGAGAGAGAGTGCATATCTCTTGCCAGAAAGACTCCAGACATGGCAGAGAGTAACATCCACTAGTGCAACAGATGCAGCATGCCACAAAGGATTTATGGCCAGCCAGCCAGCACTGCCGCAGTCCTGAGCAGAGCTCAGCACTTAGGCACGCTATGCAACTCCCCCCAAGCCAGCACCATCTAACTGGCAGAAGTTCACTCGCTGTTTGCCTGCATTGCGAGTGTTTGAGAACATCCCCTGCAAGAGAGGAATGTGAATAGCAAAACCCTGGCCACAAGAATCCAGTGGCTGAAGGAAGGAACATCACCTTCAGGGAGCTTTGCTATTTTGGTCTTCCCCTGTTGCCTTATGCCCCACCAATGCAAGAAAGACCAGTGCAGCTGGTACATCTGAGCTTGCCCCAAGCCAATACTGCAGTTTTCTGCATATTTTCTTTAACACCAGTTCTCTTTAAAGCCTTGCAGACAGATTGGTCCAGGATTGCCTTTCAGCCTTATTGCTCAGTCTTATTGCTATGCGCCTTTAAAACCCCAGGTTTTAAGATACATCAGAGTTCATAATGTTCACTTTGTACTTTTATTATGTCATAAGCTTACTCTTCATTTCACACAGAAAAAATACAGAAATCAATGAATGAAGGGCATTTCCATGTGAGTTTAGAGTGTGCACTCCAAGCAAGCGAATACGACCTAGGTTGGCAACAAGTTAAGGTCCATATTCAGAAAAAAAAAATACATTTCAAGAAGGCACATCTGAATGAAACCAACCAAAAAATGCAGCTGGTGGACCTCAAGGAGGTCCTCACAAACACAGAAGAGTAAAAAAGCCCCACAAACAAATCCACATGACAGGCTATATCAGTTTCTTCTAGAGAGGCAAGCATGCAAACAGGCTCCAGCATACCATGCCAACTTAGTTGCATCATATAACTCTGAGCAAAACCTCTTTAAGGTAGAAATGTTCTTCAAAAAAGAATGTTCTGGTATTTATCTAATATGTAGTGTCATTTTCTTCCTTCAAATAAGGTGCCTTTTTGGTGTTATTTTTCAGTATGACTCTTCTTTGGCAGTCATTTGTCATACTAGGCAAAGTTATGTGGCATACAAGAGAAAGTGATGAGCTCCATCAAAAAATCCCCCCCTTCTAAAATTTCAAAAAAGAATATTCACACTATCTTAAGCATTTTTACACCATTAGCTTACGTGCTGCGAATGAAAAACAAATGCTAAATGTGGTGCCTTACACCAAGGGTATGGTGAATAGGTATGCCATACAATATTCCTATCATTGCTAAATGAATCTCCATTGTATCCAGGAAGCTAAGAGAGGTCTTGTATGGCTTTTATTAATAGAACTGTGATCTCCGTGGAATGCAAGTTGAGAAAATGCCTCATGCCTATCTTCCCTACCTAACAACTGTTGCTGAGTGGCATTATCAATTGCAACTTCTTAGGATAAAATAAATATGAAAACTTTGCTCTAATCATTCACTACAAGCCTTCCAAACAATAGACCTCTAACAGTGAAACACGACATTATTGCCTATTTATGAGCTGTATTTTACGGACCAGTTTCTTGGGACTACCCAAGCAGTTCTCAGTGTACAAGAAAAAAAGGAAACAGAAAACTTCATAGTATTTACCAGTCTCTGGAAGAAAATGGAGACTCCAGTAGACTGAACTACCACAATCTTGTTGATGGTTTAATTTAGACTAACTAGTACTGAGCTTTCCTGCCATGCCTGACCAAGGCAGATACAGCAAAGCTGGGTAGCTTAGAATTTGCTACGGTCATTCAAGAGTAGACTTTCCTAACCTTAGAAGAAACCAGGGCATATTCACCTCTCCTGTTCTGCAAAACCAGAATGTATTTTAAGAAGCATACCACAAACACAATTCCTGCTTTCAAGCAACTTTAACTTATACACTTATGGATAAAGTGAAATTTTATACAAATTGTTGTGAAAAGAGGTGACATAATTAAAAAATTGTTTATGCTATGTTAACCTCTGCAATTTTTTTTTTCATAAGAAGGTTCCTCTCTATCACTTTCTGCTTGTAGATAATTTTGACAATTACTGAGTATCAGGTTTACTTTTGATAAAATAGACACCTTCCGCCTTATAAAAATGTTTATGAGTGGGAACTATGCCTCCTTCTATAAAGTTATCTTTAGTAACAAAGTATAGGCTCTTTCATACAAACCAAGATCTTACCAGTATTTTTTGGCAGAATTTATATTTTACAGACCCAAAACATCTGATAATTGATTAATTCTTTAGATTTGATCCACAAAATTTGAAATCACCTCATACCACAGCACTACTACCTCATCCTAAAACAACTAAACTATAAAATTCATCTGAAGCTCCAACCCAGTGCTCCTATACACAGAGCACTTTCATGATATGACTTGTTAGTTGGTATAGTGGGAAGAGTCTAAAAGCAGCTTTTGATCCTCCAGTGCTCATCCAGCAACAGCTGTACAAAAGGCTGATTTATTAACTCTTCACAGATCTGGAAATACCATGAGAGAAGAAATGTTACTGTGCAGATCACTGTCATTACACATAGTTTTCTAAGGAGCTAAATATACCCAAAGTTAATTTTCAAGTTAGTTTATTCTTGTATATCAGTTTGTAGGGCATAGAATTTTAAATGGAGCAAATGTGTACTTGTTATGTCTTTACCCATTAAGAAATAAATTAATAAAATGTTGACTTTTGCAAAGTTTCAAATGCAACAAATATGTAAATGCTCACTTCAACACAATAAATAAAGAAACACTAGACACCACAACCCATTTCCATCACAGCTCTAGTCCCTGATTGGAAAGCACTTGGCTCCAAACAACTAATCAGTCCCTTTCAAATCAATGAGGCAAGTGTATATGAGTAAGTGTTTACAAAATTAGTGCCAAAGTTAAAAATAACCCAGCAAATGGCACCATTATAATAGAATGGATCCCTTTTTCATTTATTTTTTTTTAATGGTACTAATACCACTGACTTCACTGAAAAAAAAAATAATTCAACTCTAATAGCATATTAAGACACAGATCTTCAATTCACTTTAAGCAAACGTAAAAGACTGCAAATCTCTGTCCTGCATTTGGTGCTCTTCAGGCTTTTAATATTGTGAATGATAGAATAAAGTATTTATTTTTATGCAGGCAGTAGATGACACTAAATTGTAGATGCTACAACTGCCCACAGGGAAGCAATTCAAAACAGACAAGTAAAACAGAGAAATTGTCTGATACCAAGACAACATGAAATTAGCTGAAGCCCAGTACAAATTACTATACTAGAGAGGAAAAAGAAAATGCACAATACAGTGACTTTGTTTTAACATATGGTTTACAGGCTACAGCCTCTATCCATAATACTTTACTGCTGAGGGGGCAGCATTATTCCAGGAGGTATTACACAGGGTGCCATATACATGGCACATGACAAAAGTGTTCCACTTGTATGCAACTGATAGTTCCCCTGGTTACACTCATAAAGTCTCAGCTGGAGCACTCTGTTTAACATGGGAAATGAGACATCAGTAAAGATGTCTGTAAACTACATATGAGCTGGCACTAGTCCAAGGGAGAGCAACTGCAGTACCTCCAGGTGCTAGAAAATAAGACTTAGGAGGACAGACTAAGTTAAATCCTTTTTACTTTATTCTAGAAAAGAAAAAACAGCATAAGTAGGAGAATGCATGATAATAGTCATTAAATTGATTACTTCTCATACACAGAGAGAAACCATCATATTTCATTAATTTAGTTAGCAGAAATAAAGATTTAGGTCACCCTTGGGGGAAGTGGGAAGCAGTTTAGAGATGAGAACAGAAAACCTGCAGTTGGTTGCATAAGGATGCTGCAGAAATCACAATTACTAAGCATTTAAAAAACAGGTTAGCCAAACATTCACCAGATAACTCATATATATTTGATTCTAGAGCATCCAATTTACCTCTGAAGGTACCTTTCAGCTATACACAAGAAAAGTTTCACTCAGACATAATTTCCATAAGCAAATGAAAGTACCTTATAATTAGTAGAGCTTTTACATGCACTTTTTTAGTCTTAGCTGATGCTGAACACTGATCTAGTTCCTGTATTTCATTATCACATAAACAGTATAATAATTTCTAATTAATGACTGTGACATTATCCAGCCATTCATATACACTTGAGATCTAAAGGATAAATGGAGTGTAGATTGCTGACTATTGAAACTGAAAATATTCCTGAAATATTAAGCAACAAAGTATGACCCGTTTCACCACTAACATTTAACAACACCAGACAAAGCAGATGACACAGGCAAAGCTGTCTCCTTATATTCAATAAAGAAAAAGTGACACAATAAAGCAAGTCAGCCTTGAAATGCATGATCCCTGGGGCTCAGTTCCAGAACTGACCTCTGTACCTTCAGTTTGACAAAAGGAGTTCCACCAAAAACTACTTCTCTGTACCTGAAACACCCTCAATTACACAGACTTCATAAAAGAAAAACTTATTTTAACTCAAGGAGTCACTTTAGAAAGTATTAAATAATGCCTGTGCCTAGTAGCACATTATTTCCAAAGGCTCTTTTTTCTTCAAAATTACAGCACCCTGTCCTAGCCAAGCCATTATAACAGCAATAATGAATCTTTTGTTATTAAAAGCAAACCTAAAATACCATTCCTAACAGAATTTTGAGACTATGTAATCAGGTTAAAATTAGAAAATAAAAAGAAACATTTCCTCCAATTTGAATTACTTATTGAAACACTATAAACTTCAATTAGCTAATGATAGATGCTAGGCTAATTATCTAGCTTGGTGGTTCTTTGTGCTGTGTTTGTTCTGCCAAGGTTTCTCTGCTACTTGAGAAAAAACACAGAATGGAATTAGGAGGATACTCAGTATTTAATTTTACAATGTAATGTTTCAAGCAGTTTCATGCTTCATGTTACTTACTGTACATCTTTTAGATTTCACTTCTAACAGGGTATTTTGTTACATGTATTACAAGAATTCTGCTGAGGCATCCCTGTGTTTCACCAACACCAAAAAATCAAATCCCACAACACATTGTGAGTTCGGACACTAGCATGACTATTTCCACAGACATAGAACTAAAGTACAGAAAAGATAAAATAATGATTCTGAGGACAATTATTTGCATACCAAAGAGCAAGGACTGCTGCTGTTAGTCACAACAAAAGGATGAATAGCAGATTCTGTAACACTAGCTGAACATGTGCTTACAACTGTTACAAACCCAGAACCAACCACGGCAAGCTGGACAGCGAAAAATGAAGGCACACTGATGTTGAGCTGCAAGAAGTACAATGTAAGCACAAAATAGTTGCATTAACCATTTTCTTTTAATAAAACTACTAGAAAACTGTAAAATCTACCACACGTTTGATCCTTAAATCAATAAAAACCTCTGCTCCCTGACCGAAACAGTAACCTGCAAGAGTGATAGATTATCATCCTCGGCATTGGCCAGCTACTAGAATGCTTAGTAATTCTTAATGCTTAAATTTTTTTTAGGTATGAGACTTTTGACAAATGACCGAATTACAGATTCCTGGGTTCAGCAACAGGCAACACCATAAACACTATTTTACTCTCCAGCTTGATGCATGTTATTCCTTTCCCTTCAGTTCCTCCCAAGTCTCTTTCCTTCTGCACCCAGCTCGTATGTTGGTCTTCCCATGAAGAGCTGCCTTAGAGCTAGGGAGCAGCTTCTGGCAAAAAATTCTTGACTTCAAGTAAGGCCTTCCCCATTCTCTGCAAGTATTCCTGTCTGTGCTCTTCCTATCCTACTGTAGTGAATATATACATACATACCCACACCCTCCCACACACATCTATCTGCACATACACTCACACACAAACACACATGCACAGTAATGGTGTCATTAACAGGCTCAGATGTAAAAACCCTGGGTTTCAGAGCTCGTGCAGAAAACACATGATGTAAATCCATCTCAAGTGAATCTTCTGCAAAGTAAGCTAATTCCTACTTTAGGAATTAAGCCTTTCTTTCTGGATTGCAAATTTTAACAACACTACACAAATGTCTAGCTTTAGTCCCAGCATTGAAGACTGAAAAAATCTTTTGAGTTTGAAACTGTTTCTGGCTCATTTCTATAGTTTCTCTCTTTATGTTTAACTTGGGCTCTGTCTTCAAATTTGTGGTACCTAGGGATGAGTGGTAAAGGCAGTAAGAGGCAAGACAAGTCATCCTGTTCCATTGCCTAACTCAGCTTGATGCCACCCCAGAATACAAAGAGAAACAATAAAGACAAGTGAGGTAGCAAGGATCCCAAGTAGAGCAAAATCAGGGCTCAGTCACATACCAGCATGCCACAATTTAGAAGGAAGAGTGTTCTGTAATGCAGAATAACTGGATGAAAATGGTACCTCGCTACAGATGAGCTTGGGGCAACAGTTCTGCCAAAGTTCTGCATGCGTGAACAGAAAAAGGAATTTCCACAAGAGTTTTTAACCCAGTGAAATCTGAAGGGCTTCCACACACATGCCCAAAAGCTGGCCCTGACAAAATGTTACTAAGGTTCCTGCCATGTGCCAAGAGACAACTTATTCAAGGCATATCAGGACTATATCCCTCAAAAAATTACTATATGAAAATTTTACCCTAATCAAGACATAATATTCAGAAATATTTGGACCAGTTTTACTGCAGTGTTGCAAAATAATCATATGCCAAACATGGACAATTTCAACTATGCATGGTAAACTGGGGAACATTAGGAGCAATTGGGAAAATAGTCCCAGATTGGGAATTATCAGCAACCTTATTTATATACAGCCATTTTAAATATAGGCCTCTCTCCTAACAGAAAACTGGCTGTGATATTGCAGTTTTATTCTGAACTTAATATTTATTTTAAAAAAATTAAAAAAAAAAAAAAAAAAAAAACCAAACAAAAAAGCTCACGTAATCTAACAACATTCATACAGATAATTTTTGCTATAAAAACCACAGGAACAAGTACAGAAAAAACCCCCAATCACACAAATCATTTGAAAAACTGAATGCAAATGAGGCTAGCAGATAAGTAATTACCTGAAAAACAAAATCCCCAAACAGTAGTGATAACAGAGTATGTACAAATATACCTTGTCCTTGAGGAACTCCATAAAATTCAGCAGCTATCCTTGCTGCTTCCTTACGGTTTCCTTTCACAATGTAGAAATGACTAAGTATAGCAAGGCTGATCTTCACAAAAAGCTTAAAACAAAAAAGTGAAAGTATAGTAAAGTAGACATTGGATAACTGCTGTGCAAAAGGGCGACTTTCTTCTATGACAGTCATTGCTGCAGCAAAATCTCTGTCAGTGTTTGGGTCGGGCTCTCAAATGTGTTGATAAGATCATATGGCTCCAGCCATGCACTCTTGGGAACAACTGGTCCCGAGGAAAGAAAATATCAGCTGGTCATGATGCCTGCTGCTCAAAATATGACGATTATTTATACTGTACATAGTACTGAGTTCACTACCACTCTTGCTAGCCCGGTGATATTCATGTGGGACAGCAGGTTCCAAGATCCTGGATTGCACTTGTTCCACTTAAAAGGTCTGTTGCATTTCTAATTAATTTATTTACATGTTTAAAATACATTTTCAAAAGTATTATTATAAACCCCTGAAATTCATGTACGAAACCACATAACTCAGATAATCTGTTTTTTCTAAAATATGTTCTGCTGCTTAAGTACAATTGCTCTTTTCTGATATTTCATTTTATGTCAGACTAATATTCTTTCCTTAAAAAAACAGAATCATATCAGTAAATAATTGAAGTACACATTAATAAATAAAGAGATTTAATATATACCAGCTTTGACAGTGTCATTTTGCTCAGGCTGAATGAAAGTATCTAGTATGCAAAGACTTCAGCACTATACAAAAAACAGTATTCAGAGTAGGTAATATGAATCAAACATCTAGGTATTTTTATGCATAAGACCTGGAGCACCTAAAATTAAATTAATTAAAATGCAATGGTAAAATTTCAACACAGAAAATTTCTAATAGTTATGATATGTATTTCATTGGGCTGCATCATATGACATGATAGGCTTTATTTGTTGGCCAGTTTTAGAGAGGGGAATCTAAATTCCTCCAATTTTTTAAGAATTAATTTGCTTTTATACCATAAAGCTATTACTCACAGTCATCAGCAGTCACTCACAAGTTGTTCCATTAGTGTGAGTAATTGCTCAGTAAATTGCTGACTTGCAACATGATACAAACTGAGGAGCTGCATGACAGAACCAGATTTCCAAGTGAACTATAATCCTAAAGTAAAGAATCATGGCAGCAAAGAAAGGGTCCTACTCTAAACTTTTATACTTCCTCCTAAATTAAAAAAACAGTGTCTTGAATTATAACTTAAAATGCTCTACCCAAAGTAATCCTAAACCCTCCTATTCTACCCTGGCTTCTCATTTGGTGATTAGAAAAAAATAAAAACATTTTAGAATGTTGGCAGCTGTCCATCAGGATAAAAGGGTATGATCCAAATGTCACGGCATCCATAGATCACCCTGACTTCAATGAACAGAATAGCAGATATTAAGCACTATAATACAAAACCGTATTTCTGAAAGGAAAGTGGAAACAATAAGGCACCTCTTATCTGACTCTCTGAGTAATATATTAGAGTAAGAAGCAATCATGTTTTCTGGAAACTAAATTCAAACAAACCTATACAAAATGAAGAAAAGACAATGATAAGTGGAAATGTTCTTGGAAATAAATATTAAAATTTTTAACAGACAGGTAGTGAATTATGCTTATCTTGAGAAAAACAGGCAATAGGTATTTTTCTTTGAAAAAAATTTAATCCACTTAAAAGTCAATCATAACTAGAAAAGGCAATTAAAAAGGAGTTTACACTGTATACTATATTAATTAGTAAAAAAAATATGCAATTTTTTACCAAATTTCATTTATAGACATTTTCTCATCCAGCCAGAATAGGAACTGCTTTCCTCATACCATTCTTAGAAGCAGGAATGAGTACTTAAAATGCCAAATGAAAATCCCTTTTTATATTTGGCACATTGTTATCTGACACTGAATTGAGGTGTCATGTTTTCCACAAGTATAAAAGGCATTATGTTCTGAGCTACCACTGCCAAGTTCTGTTTCAATCATTAATAGAAATGGTATTTTCCTTAGTAACACACCCAATATTGGAATTTCTTACTTCTTCCATATTTGTACTAGTATTACTAAGCTTAACTTGATCAGTCCACTGAATTCCCCAGCCATCTTATGGACCTGTTTCACAGATTTACCATGCAGTACAAGCAAAAGCCATAATTGTGTTACAGAAAGCTTTTTCTTCCTTACAATGTTTTACCTGACCCTTTTTCCCTTTTTTCATGTTGTGCCATCTAGTACCTGCTTTCTCATCTGGACTTCTCCCACATTTTGTTAATGAACAAAATAATCTCTTTTTTTAGAGGCAAAACTCCAAATAACAATTACCATAAATAACAGCAGGAGTTAACAATGTTCACAATTAATCTTCCACTTACAATACTGTTTCTGCTGCTTCTTATAACTGCAGTAAGATAAATCACAAAATAAATTTCCCAGTTGTTAGATAGTTTTCTTCAAGTTAATTTTCTCTCTTTACGTTCAAAAAATTAAATTAAAAACTACAATAATAAGGCTAATATGCATTCAGTATTTTGTAAGTGACGTTTCAAATAACCTCACGGATTTGTAAAGCTTTTAGGAACAAGATGAAAATTGAACAGGGAAGTTACTCCTGTATCAAAACATGCCTTGTGTACTTTCAAAAATTTCCCTCATCAGTATTAAACTACGTAAGGAAGAAACACTACATGAATTCATGAGTTTTGAGAATTCCAGCTCACACATACTCATCAGAAGCTGGCAAAATTAGTCTTATAATACTTCTTCTTTTTTTAGAGCTCTGTAACTCTTACGTGCCAGCTTAGCTGGAAACTCTCCCAGCTGCACAGAACCAAGTCTATCCTAATCTAAACGTTCTAAAGTGCTACAGAAATTACCATTACAGCTTGTTGGCAAAGCCATGCTATGAGGCACCCTGTCATGAAAACTGAGCAACTGTTTAGAAGTTAACGCCCACACGGCATTTTGGGAGAACCAGCAACGTGACTGCTGAGATCTGAAGCCCATGCAGACTGGGAAACCAGAAACAGAAAGCTACAGCTGCTGTAATGGAAATCAGAAAACAGAAGTATAGGTACATAAATGATCTGACAGTCAATGAAATGACATGAAGGATTGTAAAAAAGTGGGACGTAAATGTCCCACATTTTCTATTGCATGGCAATGTGAAGTAACTGGAGTCAGAAACTTGCAGCACTTCAGAATAATGAGAGCTTCCAAATGGAAATGCACCATATGTAACAAATGTACAACACTATAATGATATCAAAACACTTAAAAAGAGCAGTGGCTTAATCTGGATATTCGCATTTCCCATGTAGTTTTGACTTTTGGGAATGAAATTTCTTGGCCTCATTTCCTCACTAGTAAAATGAAGAGTATTCTGAAGATAACTTCATTGCCATTAAAAAAACACTCAGATATCCTGGTGAAAAGAATAACTAATTAGGTACTTAATAATTTTTATTTTAATACAAAATTCAGATTACAAACCTAAATAAAAGAAAATCTTGACTGTTCATCCACTTAATGTCAACAGAAGAGATAGGCTGTAAAATTATATTACCATTTAGGGTTTTATCATAGTATCCAAGACAATGGTAACAAGCTACACTGCAGATTAACAATATTTGGATTTTTATTTTGCTTAAGAAGGTAGTAATACTGTGACAGGCAACAATACCCTCACCTTGACATACTAGCACATTTCCAGCAAATAAAAAAAAGAACAATGTTCATGATTCTTCTGATATGCTTCCTCACATCTGGCAATTAACTATTTTAATTTTAAATCCACTTAAGAAACTTCAAATGCTGGAATTTATGGTCCTAGAGTTCCCATCTTAACATAGCTTGGTCAGTTATTCTTTCTCAAGAGGATAATCTGTATAATCAGACTATTCAAACCACTTCAGTGGTTTGAAATGAACCACTTTATAATGACTATAAAGTGGTTCATTTCAAACTCCGGAGATCAAAGTAACCTGCCCTTTAATGCTTTGCTGTGTAGCAGCCAAGTGCAGAAAGCATTTAGCAGTGGCACCTGTTTGTGCTAATTCAAACTGTCCAAAATCTACTGTACAACCAAACAAAGTAATTTTTTGAAAACCAAAAAAAAAAAAAAAAACCAAAATAAACCTAAACAACAACAAAAAACAAACAAACAAACAAAGCAAAACCAAAAGAAACCCAAACTGAAACCACAAAAACTATGCTCTATCATCTATGATTAATTGCATAACCACATTCATAAACTATTTTATTCTGGCAATTTTTAATCTATGCTTTAGAAGACTGGTGTGTTTAATTTTCAGTAAGGTAAGATACATAAGAAAATTAACACAACTGATAGAATATTCAGTCTTTGAAGGCAACTTTTTTAACATCAAAGACTATAAAACCCTTAGAAATATGATTTCTTTGTAGTGCAGGCTGTGTTGTTACATTCGGAAAGCATACTTCCTTCTATTTGTATTTTTTAAAGTAATCTACTTAAACTAAATGACAGAAGACGTAAAAGAGTAATTATATTCACAGCACAAATTCCATTAGTTAGTCTTAACAGTTTTCTTCCGTATTTTGGAAATGCATATAAAACTCTGAAAGTGAAAATGTTTATTTTAAAAATGAGACAAAGATGAAATACAGTACAAGGAATTATTTGTATGACACTTCACCTGCATGTCTTCCTCCACATATAAGAGACAACTAAATATACACAAGAAGTTGATAGTCATCCTGCTTCTGAAATTTCTGTCCAATAACAGGTATAACAGAAGATTTTAAGATAACAGGCAGAGGAACAGGGACTCTTAGGTGCTTTGAAGAATTGATTATTTTATACATTATAGGCAACCAACCAGGAGAAATTTGTAAAGTAATACCCTTGAAACAAAGAATTAAATATAAAATACCAGTAAGAAATCAAGTTTTAGTACAGAGTTTCTGATGGAAGCATAAAATGCTTCATGAAGGATTCAAAAGAAGAGAAGCATGAGCTACTGAAATGTCTAATTCAGCATGAAAAATTACCTGCTTAGTGACCAGCTGACTTGTATTTTAATGAGTGTATGAGATGCTAATCCTCAAAATTTTACCTATTTATCTAAAGCTACTGAATGTAATTTCCTCCTAAATCTATGTTCAGCAATTTTTTTTCTTTTATTTTATATTCAAAGCATTTGAACTGGAGAAATCTAGACTCAAAGGAACTATTTTAAAATTTATTTCCTCATTATTCAAAATGTTACCTTAACATTGGATTGAAGACAGAAAGGCATGCATACCATAAAACAATCTTCAAAAAGTCTCAAATGTTCTTTTCATTAATATCATCCTTAAGCTAAGGATATTATGCATTTATGCTTAGGCACAGAAAATAAACCATACAAGTCACATTTACGTGAGAGTTACAAGAAATTCAGAAGCTGGAGTGACTGGAAAACATCAAGCAGCTGCTGTGTTCTTTTCTAAACACGAACTCAAGCCCATTAATACAACCCAAATCCTACTCTTCATAAAATAAGAAGAGAAGAGGTGGCTGAAGTACAGGCTGTGTGCTACTGTTTTGGGGGAATGAAAAGACAAAAAATGAGAGAACACAACAGACACAACACTGTAATCCAAAGAAATGAAAGGCTCATATCTCCTTTTTGCAGATTTCTTCCTGAATGCCAAGTCTACCCAGGATCTACACAAACCATACAACAAGTCATAACAAAGTTATGTTTCATTCAGATTTATGCAGTTCTCATCATCCCTGCTAATAGCCTGATAATCCAACCAAAGACTTGAACCAAAAGTCTGTTTCAAAATGCAATGCAATGACATCTTTAGTGGCACAACAGGGACAAATGAGAATGTCTTAAAACACTTCTCATAGTTGAGCTCTGGCTTTTGACACCCATTCTACTTAACAGTTACATATGTAGGCACCTTTTGCCTTCTCTAATAATGAAGCACAACATTTCCTTCAAAAGAGCTTTAATGCACACAAATTTTTAAAGGTTTTGTTGCATACATACTTTTCTCTCTATACTTTTGTGTAGCACATTATTTTTCCATCAGTTCTTGAACTGCCCTAGAATGTTCAAATTTATGCCTTTTGGTGGTACAGTGGTAATTTTTCCTCCAGTGTATTAAAATCATTGCTCTGACAGAGTTTAGGCTCTATACAAATCAAGTTGAGTACATAAATGGTGCAACCTTTCATTTCTAGCATCATTGAAAGATTGTTTTTTCTACTAACTCTTAATGAGTTCAAAATACTTTCACTGAGGTGCTTTGCCTTTTCTAGTAGTTGGAAATACTACTCCTGTCTTAGAAAATAATTCTAGCATACAGACTTGTATGTCTGGATTTCCAGAGAATGGAATTACTGATCAGGGATTAAATATCAATCAGTATCTCTGCACATAACACACATTCTCCATATAACATGCATTCAAAAGCATCAAAAGTAACTCAGATACTTAAGTGATTAAGAAATTCTAGTTTTCTAACTTCCTCAGTTATTGAAAAAATAACATAGTAATGTTAAATCTGTACCCCTTTGTTATGCACCACTGGATAGCTGCTTCTCTTAATGGGGATAGATTCCCCTTCAGCTGCAAGTCTGGTATCAGCCAATTCTGCTGTCACATTATCACATGAACATGCTTGATCTGCTTAACCAGTCCATCTACTCACTGACAGCAATGTTCTACCCTGAAGGGAGGTAGGTATGACCAACAAGCTTACAAGTAAATTCAATCTGAGTTTCGCTAGAAACACAGTAAGTTTATTTACAGTATTTGTTGCAGTCCTCTTTGGATATCTAACATAACTCAACTATTAAGAGTATTAAAGAAGATTCCAAAATAAGTCATGTGTGTACTTAGAGGCATTACTAAACCCAGAAACGTGTCAGACAGCAGGCACACACAGCCTGCTGACAGACAAACTCCAGCAAATCTTGCCCCCCAGAAGTTTAAAAAGTTACCACCTCCAGCTGCCCATTCCATTCCTCAGCTAAAGCTTCCTGCCCCTCTCTCTCCCTTGCTGGAAATCAACAGGAAGGAATGTGTACTGGTACACTCCTCAGTTCAAAATCCAGCCATTTCAGGTTAAAACCAACCTTGTTAGACTTTACACTGAAAAAAACACTCACACCCATCTACTACAACCCATTCTGTAAAAAGGCAAATGACCCCCTGGAAAAAGTCATAGCAAAGTATGAGGGGAGAGTAATGTCAAAATGCACATACTCACTGCCTCTTCATAAGGATACTCAGGCATAATCTTTGATGGCCTTATGTACTGATACAGGTGTCTCAATGAATCTTGGGAAGAATCTCCTCATTTTGCTCCTCTTTCCCTTTGTATAGTTCCTTTCTGGGGCCAAGCAATTTCCTTCATTGCCAAGCATATCTACAGAACAGACTCCCTCTGTGGCAACTAACTCAACCACTTCCTTAGAATTGTGGTACCACAGGACCAACACTTTTGGTATTTCAACTAGCTTGACAAGCTAACTTTGTTATTTCTCTAGTAAGCAGTGCAACCACCTTATTAATCTAAATTCATGGAACTAAACAAGGTATTTTTGCAGTTTTTATAGTTAATCTTTTATTCAACTAACAGCAAAAATGTCACAGGTTCTTATCAAATAGATGCCTCTAAATAAAAACAATACTTAAGCTGTGAATCTTTTGTCATCAAATTGAATTCCTTTCAAAACTGTTAATTTTATTCTATGTTACAGGCTGTCTGTAAACTTTTCTTTAACCATTTAATTTTTCCTTAAAAAAAATAATTTTTTTTCTAAAAACAGTGAAATAATCCATTTTTTTTATTCCCTCTTCAAACTTTGTCAGGTTTTCTTCTTGACTAAATAAAAATAGTTAAGTAGTTTAATTTTTCTTCTTTCTGTGTAAAGTATATTTTGGTGCCTAAGAATGTTGTTAATAAAAGGAAATTACACAGTCGATAGTAGGGATGAGAGTTAAAAGTTTATTCTGCAAGCTTATGTCATTATAAGCTGACTCCCATGGCTAGTGCTCATAACAGAAAGGCTTTCTCCATCCACTAAAATTGGTATGGGCTAAATGATATCACCATGACAGAGCTAGTAAAACATCTTTTTCTTCAAGCTGAGGCATGACAAGTCTCTGCTTGGTGCTTTTATGAGAGACATAAAAATACCTTGTGATGAAGACTTGCAACTGGCTGAGTGAATGAGGTTAAAACCCGGGTGAGGTAGAGCAGTAGCACTCAAGTTTCTAGTCCAGAATGGAAAGCACAGTGAAGTGAGAAAGGTTAAGCTAAATCAGTAATGTTTGAATAAATTTACCTAACATAGCTTCATAGGCCATGAAATGAAAAAACCTCACAGGAGCCAAAAATTAACTATGTTAGGCTCCAAAACATATTGACTTTGCAGCCAAAAATATTTGGTTCTCACTGTGATGCAGCTTTTATTTTGCCATATATTATGCCATTAAATGAGACAATGCTGTAAAAGATCAACTTTATTCTGAAATCAGACATTAACAATTCCCTGAGATTTTCTTGCTGAAGGATTCACAGTAATACTACAAAGACAAGTGAAAATTTCTTCATGCTTATCTTCTTATTCTGCATACTGTGTAGATCCAAAGTTTAAAAAATGGAGGTGAGGAGAGCACTAGAATCAAATGCAGTCCAAAAAGCCTCTTCTCTTAGTCACAGCCTTTCCACACCAGCTGTAAAAATGAGACATCCAGAAGAGGTGTTAACTGAAAGGGGGCTGTTGCAAGAGACAGCTGATCATGGCCACATTTATTTTAATCTTTATCTTCCTACCCAGAGCTGCCTAAGAGGCTGTGTGCTGCTACTGTCTCTTAAAGAATTAACATTTTAACAATTAATAAAGGACAAATACAAGAAAGTATTTAGACATTTAAACATGGTAAAAAAATCAGAACATACATACATGTCCCTAGATCAAAAAAAGGTCCTCATCTATCTAGGTGCAAAGATGCCACAGGCACCTAAACTTTCACCTGTAAAATTAGTCAGAAACTTAGCCTCAAGAAAGCTAAAGGGGCTAGGCTGAAGTTAACAACTCCCTTTCACCTGAAATGCACAACATACACCCCAAAGCTTATATCTATGTGTTCCATGTTAGAACCAATATTACTTCAGTGGGAGAACCAAGAACTCAGAGCAATCTCTGTTGATGGTCAGTGTCAACACTTGCTGTTTTGTTTACAGATGATGAAAGGAATCCCTCCGTAACTTGAACATCAGAGTAGAAACATGTCAACCAAAGAAAGCAAGCTACTCTCTCTCAAAAGACTACTTATCATCAGCTGCTGACAAGGATCAATCCTGTTGAAGTGCCGGCACTTATAAAAAAAGAACACATGTTTAATAGATCAAAGAGTGCACAAAAACTCACTTTCAAAGTCAGATAATTTTAGAGTGAGAATTGGAGAAAGATGGCAAATTCTACATTTCAGACCTGCTGCCAATTCTATCTCCGCATTTTTTTCAACGAGTTTGTAATGAAAATATGACATTTCTTGAAGTAATAGCCAGCCTGAATACTGACATGCCTTGTGCTCTGCTGGTCTGGGCTAAAGGATGCTGCTTGTGTAATGAATACCATTCCACAGCATCTTGGAAATGGTCTCCCAAACTCTTCTGCTTCCCCAGGCTCCCTCAAATTTGTTTCCATAATTATAGCATTTGCTCAATTCCCAGTAACACTATTTATTTAGCTGTCAGCGACTTTTGACATTAATATTATGCCACCATTCTTCACGAAATATCAGATTTTATATCTTTCGAAGAACAATCTAGAACTTATGAGCAAACATTGTTGTGAATAATTATCTCCCCTTCTTCTTCCACAACTGCCTTAGTCCAAGATATTTTCCTATTTTGATTTTGCAAGATTTCAGTCATTAAAAAGTTATAGGTTTTTTTATTCTGAAACAGTAATAGATCAGTCCTTGAATAAATTACACCATCTGTCTTCCCCTATTTACTGTGCTTTTAAGTGACATTTATTTAAGGTTTCTACTAAAATAAATCCAAACCTCTACAAGCAATAGCCATATTTATTCACTGCCTTAAAAACACATGAATTTGGCTAAGCCTTTTGATTTTGGTCTTTTGTAGGTACCTAACTACTGCTTAGAAAATTTCACTACTTTATTACTATAAGTTCTGCCCAAGAACCATTTTTTTTATTAAACAGTTGTTTAGTATGAAAAACTCTAAATAGCAACTACATGAACTAAAAGCAAGAACAAAGGCGATTAAGCCTTTTTTTGTGATACAAGAAAAAAAATGGTGTACACATTTGAACTATCCTTTTGAAAGCAGCAGACATTTTATAACTTCTGAAATGAAGCTTACAGTAAGCTATGAAGAAGCTACAACTTCAGAAATCAAGCTACAGTAAAAGCTTCTTTAATGCTTCTAAGTCTTCAAATATTTAGGGGGAAAGTACTCACTTTTCAATAAAAATAATCCAAGTGCTCAGTAACAACAAGTTCCAGATCATAAATCATGACAATAATTAATGTTTTGAATATCATAAAACAATAACAAGCCAACAAAAGTCTTTACACAAGAAGCTCTCTGTGTTGCTGAAAACTCTTATGAAATATCAGAAAGGCCAAGAATTAGGAAATGCAAACCTGAAAAGAGCCTACCCTCTTTGGGCCCGTGACTGATTTCAACACAGAAACCAACTGCATAGTGGAATACAGGGTCCCCAAAGGAATGTCTCCACAGGTACCTTCACACCCTACAGGCTAAACAGACATATGCTGCAGGTACTCAGTCTGGGGGAAAACAAAACGACTCAGTATGATCTTTTTCCTTTTCTACTTCCCACCTTTATCTGCAAAGATTTTACTTCCCTGATTCACAGACCTGGCTCTTGGCTACAGGGAGGAAAAGAAACAGCAGCATCGTTACAGAACACAGGTATTTCAGAATGGCCTGGCAGTGCCCACCTTCTTCTGCCTGTCCCTTCAGTCACCACGAGGACCTCACCCTTTCTGCACCGCAGCTCCTGCTCCCAGTGTTTGCAGCACTTGGAACCGCAGGGCTGGGAAGAGGAAATTAAACAAACCTGAATCGCTGCTGACGCCTGTTGGCAGCCCCGAGAAATCCCCGCTGATGGGTTCTGGTATAGTTAATACACAGGAATACAGCGGTTGGGAACACCAAAAAGATCGGCCCCAAAGCATTGCAAAAGCTCTCATTCCCCTCACACGGATAATGTTGCAGGGCCGGGAAGCAGGAATGGGCACCGAACAGGGGCCCCGGGAGGAGCTAGGAATCGCCTCACTACATAAACTGATCTTTGCTGGTACCAATCTAAACTGAAATTTCAACCAAATCGGTGCGGTAAGGTGAAAGGCAGCCTCACCCTGCCAAAGGTGTGAAATCACCACGCCAAAGAAAAAGACTCCAAGAACAAGCCCAGCTACTAAAGGAAATTTCTAGTCAAGAACATTGACATACTGAGCACGTGTGTACCAAGGTGGAAATGAGTAGGAACATCCTATAGGAAGCAAGGGAGGGAATGACAAATCACAGTTCCAGTGAAAGCAAGATACAGACATCAAGCGAAAATACAAGCCTCCGCCTAAAACTTATTTGCGCTTTACTACACGGATTGCAAGAATCCAGCAGAGCGACAGACCCCAAGTCCCCTGTGGGAGGCAGTGCCCTGGGAGCACAGGGGGCGGCGGCAGACACTGAACCCACACTGCCGAGCCAGCCCCTGCCCTGCCGCCATGTTGCACCCGGGCTGGACGCCGGCACCGGCCCCGCCCACCTCCTGGCGGAACGGGGCGGTTGAGGGGGCGGGGCCGCTGAGAGCCCGCCCAGCCGGAGCGAGGCCACCCCCCCGGCGGTCGCGCGCGCCCCCCCTGCCCGCCGCCGCCCGCTTCCTGCCGCGTCCGCGCGCCCGCCCCGCCCGAGCAGCGGCCGCAGCCCCGGCCGGGCCCAGCGGGGAGATGAACACGGTGCTGTCCCGGGCCAACTCGCTCTTCGCCTTCTCGCTGAGCGTGATGGCGGCGCTCACCTTCGGCTGCTTCATCACCACCGCCTTCAAGGAGCGCAGTGTGCCCGTCCGCATCGCCGTCTCCCGGGTCACGCTGTGAGTGCGGCGGGGAGAGGGAAGGGAGTGGCGGGGCAGGGCCGGGCCGGGTGGCAGTCGCTGCCCGCTGGGGAGGTGAAGGGTTCGGGAGCTGAGAGGAAGGGCCGGGGCGGGTGAGGGGAGGCCGGCGGCCGGCAGGGCGGGCGGCCCCGGGCTCCTCGCGCGGCGCTCGGGGCTCGGCCTCCTGCGCTCCGGGCGGGCCAATGGGGGAGCCCCACGACGGCGCGGCCGGGCGGGAGCCGGGGCGGCGCTCGGGAGCGGCCCGGCCGCCTCGGCCCCGGGAACGGAGCGGCCGCTCACGGCGGAGTCGAGCCAGCTGCTGCCCGCAGCTGAGGAGAGACAGAGATCCTACAGGAACGTGGAATTTATCCTATGAACGTTTATCCGATCGTAGTGCCTTTTCCTTTTGATTAGTTCTCTTAGGTTTCTCTGTCGATAACCTAGCATACTTTTTGTCCTATAGCAGCAAAGTGATTGGGATGGCTTCTGTGCGAAATGCACCAGGTGTGGGACAGAATATCGCATCAAAACGTGTTGCCTACACAGATAAAATGGGCTGATGCAAACTTGTGCCGGGGGACCTTTTTTCCCCCAATGTTGGTGTTGGTTCGCGGTGGCGTTTTTTCTCTGAAAGGAGACTTCCTCACAGAACTTCCATTAAGTAAAGTATGTGTGATATGGAGGGCAGTAGCTTCGCAAGCATTTGAGCAGCTGTTACAGCCACCTATGAGTGGAGGTCTTTGCTCCCGTTTTTGCCACGTGGTTCTTTACCTGAGCGCCGCTGTGGAATCCGGCTCATAGGACATTTAACTGAGCTGCTTTAACTCAGCTCATGCTTTTTTGTTAGGTTGGTTTTGGCTCAGATTAGGGAGCTAAAGCAGCACACTTTTGGAAATGTTTAGTGCCAGGTTGGATGTATCTCTGCAGAACTTGGTTTAGTGAAAGGTGTCCATGTCAGGGCGGTTGGAACTTGATGATCTTTAAGGTCTCTTCCAACCCAGGCTATTCTGTGATTTGGTGATGATTCTGTGCAGTTTTGGAACCACCCCAAGGTAAGTGTCACCAGTGGAAGCCTAATAACAGGACTTGAAAGGAGACATGAATGCAAATAAAGGGACTGCCATCACCTTTCAGACTGGTTTAATACCACAGGAAAAAAAAAAACAAAAACCTTTATTCATGCTGCACTGAGGATTGCAAAAGCACAAACTTGACATAAAAGCATGTGTTCAAGTGTTATGGTGAGCTCAGCATATATAGGGCAGTATACTAACGCGTGATTTGGGTGAAATGTGTACTGCCAGTCCCTTCTGTGATGCACACATCTGGTGTACTGGGAGATGCTATACCTAATCTGCTTCTCTTCAATGTCTGAGAAGTTCTGGAGACCCCAAGCTCAAGGCCTGCTATTCCATCTGACTGACAGGGGTTAAGAGGTGAAGTCAAGTGCTTGACAAGGCTTACTACTTAAAAATATACTGCTTTTTGCAAAGAGATGGAAATTCATACCAAGGCTTAAGTTGTGAAGATTTGGTGGTGTTTTTCTTAACTACTATCTCCAGAAGTGTTTTCTTCACTTGTAAACTTTTTTTTTTTCATTTGAGATTACTAAACCTGGTTTTAATGAAATAATATTTTAATTTACTAATTTCCAAACTGGAATAAATGTAACTATGAAGTTCGTAATGCATAAAAAAAAACTGTACAGTGAGGAGTTGAGGTTCGTAGTTGATTGCCAAGCTAATTGGTTATGGTATTCCTCATTGTAAGTTTGGTAAACTGATAAGCTTTATGAATAGATATGGAAATATCTGCTGTGTGTCTGTTATTTTCCAGTTGCTCTTTCCATTGTAGTTTAGTGTGGCAACGTGATGTACTTTTCCAAATGTGAGTTTATGATAAAGCCTTCCAAAATGATACAGTTTTCCAGAATCTAGAGGAAAATAACTATTTTTTCATGCTATTATTTAAATACATCACAGGAATAAATCTTGAAACTTGTGTAAACTATTCATGTAAACTGTTGTATTGGAATGGTAGGAGCATAATACTTTGTTTTTTAAAGAACAGTTGAGAAATAATACTGAACATGGTTACCAGCAGACTGCTGTGCTGATGGTGTCTCAATCAGTTTTACATATATGGTGATGCTAAAACATATTTTACTAAAACGAAATGTAGTCCAGCTTAGATGCAGATTTTTGTTAACAGGAAAAAGCCAATAGGCTACTTAAATGTCTTAGACACTGTGGTGACAAGGCCTGACATTTAAAACTGGGACACCATAATTTCTGGAAGGTAGGTGTTAGTTTGTAATGTTGATTGCATTTTAGCCGAAAGTATGTAAAGCAAAATACAGAAAATGGATGAGGGAAATATCTAATAAAACCCATAATTTATGTAGTGTGTAAAATATAAATAATGAGAAAGGATAATCTTGTGTTGTGTTTTGTTTTCTCTTAGAAAAAATGTAGAAGATTTCACTGGGCCTAGAGAAAGAAGTGATCTGGGATTCGTCACATTTGATATTACTGCAGATATCCTTAATGAAAAAATGGTTTGCAAACATTTTGGTATAAGAACACTTTGATGCTATTTTTGTTACTTTATAATCTTCAGATATTCAGGACTTGGGGAAAACTAGAAATTTATCTAAAAATAAAAATTTAAAGCAGCTAAAAATAGTATTTTGCATAGCTGTGGCAGTAAAATAGAACTTAAAACAGCTGTTTGGTCTCTGGTAGATGGCAAGTTGTTTAATGCCTGTTTTTAAAATCAAGCTCTGTTGTTAAGTGCACTGTATCTAATAATGGGGAGTGCAGTTTAACATCTTGATATTGTTACTTTTGAGTGAAGTTTGTATCGTTGGTTTGTGGAGTAAATTAGTGGTAGGGTTTCTCTAACATATTGTTTTGAATGTCGTACCTAATTTAGGAACTGCACCTTTCAAACTCACTCTGTTGTGAGGCTTTCTAAGTCCTGACTGTATAACAGTTGCATAGAAGTACCTGTCTTCTTCTAAAAGCAAAAAAGGCATTGTAATCCTTTACTTGCTTAGATGTTAAACTCTCTAATCTTTTAGTATAGTTATATATAGTATGAATAGTTATATACATATATGTAGTTATAGAATAGTATGAAATTCACTGGGAAGCATATGATTTACTAAAAAATGTATCACATTGTTTCTTGGCCTCTTTCTCAACTGCAGTTTTTATTTTGTATTTCTTTGCTTCCCTGCCAGTCTGGATTTAGGCTCTTGAAAGAGTTTTTCTGCAGAAGTCAGTACCAAATAATAGGTGGCATGTTCAGGTGATTACACTAAACTGTATTTTGCAGCTGGTGTGAGAATCCTGGGATTTTTCCCTGTCTGCTGGTTTTTGTCACTGTCAGGCAAGACACTGATTACCTCTGTGTTTTGGTTTCACCCTTTTGAAGAACACTGCATTGTGTGAGCAGACCACACAAAATACAACTCTTTATACTGGATAAACAGGCTAATCAGACTTCTGCAGGTCTGTTTGCACAGGAATAAGATGATTTTTTTATTGAGTGGAATCAGGAGAGGTAAGCTCCTAAGTCTGAGTTTTACCTCTGAAATGCTTATAGATACTAAATGAGAGACTGAAATTCTAAAGTACATGCACAGACCTGTACACATTGTGTATCGGGAGAAGCAGAGCAAGGCAGGACAGGACCTCTACAAGAAGTGTTCTTATACAAGGATTAGTCTGCAATATGTGGGCATAAAGATTCCATGTTTGAATGACTTCTACTAGTAACAGCCTTTTGTTTTTTGGTTTTTTTTTAATGATTCTGACTGAATCTCTCTTGCCTGGCATAAATAACGTTTGCAATATTTAAAGCTGTAAAAGTCTAGTAGGGGTTTTTGGTTTTGTTCAACATTTGTGAAGATGTACAGGTACATGGACTATCTTATCTACCAGAAAGAAGTTGTTAGTCCTGGGAGAAGTTAAATAAACTAGCAGTTAGAAAAAGGAACTAGGCAAGGGAAAGGGGAGCATATAGATTCACAATCTCCTTTCAGCTTATTTAATTAATTGTTAACTTTTGCAAGTGATAAGAAATCCTGTCAAAGAGATCTTCAAAATCTTGTTTGATATTTTGAGCCAGATGAAAAAAAAATCTTCAAGTAAAATATCTCTACCTATTCCTGCAGTGACAGGAGTTAAATATTTAATTCTTTCCTTTCTTGCCCTTTGAATTAGTAGCTTAAAAACATGTCTGTCTTGGGATGAATGGAAGAAGGAAAAACAGATTTTGAGGCTGGTTAGGGAATGTATTTATTTTTTGAGATAATGGCAAATAGAATACAAAAGAGGACTAGTAAATAAAAGATTTTAGTATCTGATCTCTATTGTGAATTAAAAAGTGTTTTCCTTAGTAGTCACACGTTGTTGTGTTGTTGTTAAATAAACAGACAACTACTTAGAATCCCAGCATTATTATACTGTCTCAAATGGCAGTCATCAGGTCTTGAACTGCTGATCAAAAATCTGATCAGAGTTTTGTTCGAGTCCAATGAGCTTTATTTGTTGTCAGTAGAGAATTGAATTGGCTAATTTTGGGGTCCCTTCCAATATGAAATACTTCCCATATTCTAATTTCTGTAACATGGGCATTAAAGGCTCTTTGAATTCCCTATACTTCACCAGTTTTGTATTTATATGTTGTTTAACGTTATTGTATTTGGATACAAGGGTTCTCTGATATTATAAAAAATGACCTTGAGGATATTTGTGGAAGAATTCTGTTGTGACTTTTAGGTTTAAGGTTTTATAATAGGTTGTCTAGCAGAAAATTCTGGTTACTAGCTTGTAGTGTCAAATATAGAACTCTTAAATTATTGGAGGAGAAATAGCTGCTAGATTTCATAAGTAGTAAAAAGCAATACCCACCTGAAAACCTGTCACTTTATTATGACTAAAATGTGTGTTCAAACTGCTGGCAGTGCTCTGATTTATGAGTAAGATGAGGTATATTGAAAGGTAAGAGCTCACTGTAATGATTATAGACTACAGATCTAGTAAAAATAAAACAAGGTTATGTAAGTACGGTATGGTATTTTTCTTAACTTGCATACATCTGCAGAGTATATTTGATTGGAATGTTAAACAATTGTTTCTGTATTTGTCTGCAGAATATTCAACGAAAAACAATGTAAGTATTAAAAAGAGGTTTGAAGCAATTACCCATTTTAGTACTGCAGCTATTTTTAAACATTCTGTAGTTCTGCTGAGAAGAGTTAAGGCCACCAGCATTTCCTGCTAGCCTGGTTTTACTGTTTTACTGGCCTTCCTGATTATTTTCTTGACAGTTAAACTGTAGGCTGGGAAGTTCACCTCCATAAAACCTAACTTTATATATGCCCAGTAGAATGGGAGAAAAATAACACGTGCCTTGTGTTGCAGTATACTTACAATAGTAACTGTAAATGAATTTTTTCACCTTTTCTGTCCATTTTACTTTTTTTCTAAATTTCTGCAGTTGACTGCTGTTACAAACAAGAGAGAGTGGCTTCTGGGTTGGCCTGATGTGTGTGTTTTGTTCATAGATCACAGTTGACCCTACCAGTTACTGTAGCCCCATCTGTAGCCCCATAATTCATTTACGTTACCTTGTCATATTTCTCAAAATAATTTGCCTTGCTCCTTTAAATTGGTTGCTACTGATCCTTCCCTTTGGTATAGCTGAAAACCCTTTTTACTGATCTGATAAAAGCTATGTGGAGCAGCCTTTAAAAAAATTGCTTTCATGAAACACCATGCTGCCATGGTACCACTGAATTCTAGTTAAAGCTGCTGTGGTCACATTGCAAGGATATGGTGAAAGCTTGGCAGTTTTCTTAACTTGCTGAGAGTACAAAACTGTCCTTTCTTTTTCAACTTTTTTTTTTTTTAAGTACCTTCGTTACATTAAACAAGACGGTGGATATTGTGTTTGTACTAGATTGTGCAGTGATATTATTGTATTGTTCCATATTTTAGATTTTTCTTCAATGTAACTCGAGACTTCTAACAAATACTGAGAAGTATTTTTCTAAACTGTTCTATAAATTACTAAACAAGACTGCTTAGCATCTACTTGAAAGAACTTTACACATCAGAGTGTAAAGTATTTGCTCTTTAGAATTTAAATTCCAGTAGCATAAAATCTTGGGATCTCACTTCTTCAACTGTTAATAATTTTATTTGGGGTTATGCTTGCAATTCAAATAGAGATTTCAATTAAAGTTGGAAAAATGTTAAGGACATAAGCAGAGTCATGATAACTCAGTTTAAGTCCTTCAAAGTCTTAATACTGCTTTAAAAGTGACTTACATTTGCAATTCAGAAGGAAAGCCCTTTATGCTTTGTAATTCTTCTAAAGCATATGACTTCTTTTTAAATGTCTTTCTTGTGTTTTAAGGTGTTCCTTACTATTTCCATTTATTCGATGCCACACTTCACTGTGTAGTAGTATTGCATCGCCCCACTGTGATGCGTTATTTTGTTAAATTAGTTATGGATTGCAAGCATGTACTTCAGGGGTTTTAGATGAATAGTGCATTGAAGGTCCAGTGCCTGAATGTGTTCTGGTAAGGTACCTTACTGACTTAATTACAATTGATATTTTAGGCCCTAAATCAGGTGGTCCTTTGGGACAAGATCATGTTGAGAGGAGATAACCCAAGGCTGTCCTTAAAAGACATGAAGTCAAAGTACTTTTTCTTTGATGATGGAAATGGTCTCAAGTAAGTAAATATTTGTTTTATTACTGGTATTCATGGTATCTTGATTTCCTTACATACTTGGCATTTAATACGAGTGTTCATTGATGTGGTATATTCTATCTGATACTCTATCATCTCTATTGCATCTTTGCTTGTTAGAAGATGGCCTTGGGGTACAAGATATCCTATGTATTCCATAGACTGGAAGATGCACTGCTATTATGAGCAACAGGCTGCTGGGTTTCTGCCTTCAGGCTGTGTAACATTGGTTCTGTGATGCACTCAACTCTAAAGGAGTCAAGTAAAAAAAAGTAGACAGTAACTGTGTAAAATTAAACAGCTTGTTGTTTCTGGACCAGGTAAACAATCCTAATGTATTTAATACTAGTAACTGTTAATTAAATCACTTAACTTGAGTATTTGTGCTGATAGTCTTTGTTGCTTTTGCAGGGGAAACAGGAATATCACCTTGACTCTCTCCTGGAATGTTGTACCAAATGCTGGCATTCTACCTCTTGTAACAGGATCAGGACATGTGTCTGTACCTTTCCCAGATACCTATGAAACAACAAAAAGTTATTAAATTATAGTACTGAATCATAAGCAAAATATTTTTATACTTGTATATTGTGGATACATTTTATTGCAGTTTCTTCTTGCATCCCATGCAACTTTTCACTGAATGGAGCTGAATTTTCTCAGGATAGTAGCATAGGAAAAGGAAATGAAAATTCAGGTTTTTTGTTTGTTTTTTTTTTAATAAAACATTGAAGCTGAAACTTAAGGGAAAGGTAAATTGCAGAGTAACGGTTTTGAGGGGGGAAACTGAGGAATTTTTTTTCCTGGCCATTTAAGTATAGATCTCCCTTTTCTTTTAAATAAATATTTTTAAACCAGAAGATAGTCTTCCTGTGTTTGGGCTTTTTAAGTACTGTGATTGTTACTTATTTTGTGTAGAACTCAAATATACCTTCTGGAGTTGGTTTCTGGAAGTGCCTGAAGGAAGTGGCTATTCTATTTTAGGGCATTTTTGTGAATCCATGTGCATTATGTTACAGTAGGCTAAACTTGGTCCTTTCTAGGACTGTCAGCAGTTACTTGGAAAACTGGTAGTTCATTATCTGTCAGTCAGCCTCAAATCTTGAGTGCCACTGATGTAGCCGACATTCAGTTCTGTATTACAAATCATTTTAATAGCTGCTTGCAATGCAGCAAACTGGAAGAATAAAAAGAAATCTATTCAATATGAGGCTTATTTCTTTAAGCATAAGACATAATGCTAAGTCAGTAAGAAAAGCAAAAGCTTTAGGTAAAGAAAGGCTTTCTGAAATGGAATCTCCTGATTTTTGCTGGGATCTGTTCATCAGGAAGAATAAAAGTTCTTGTTCCAGAAGGGCCTGAGACAACTGATATCAGAGAGGACCTTTCATAGCAAGGAAGAGGGTAGATGTTCCCTAAATAGTCTGGGTAAACCTTTCCAAAACAGAGGATTTCCCCATGGCAAGATAGAGTAATTGAGGCAGATTTACCAGCTTGAGTGTCAGTGAGTCTACCTGCAAGGCTTGCTGAGTTGCATGAAGCAGGAAAGGTAGCAAGCAGTGTGCAGCAGCTTCAGGCAGCACCTCTGCAGAAAACGTGGCCTCTCTGTGGCTGCACATCCCCCTGTGTGTGCTCCTTCCCTCAGCTTCAGCTGGGAGTGCTGTTGGGGTTGGGAGGAGGGGAGGAGCAGGGTACCAGGATCGCCTCTAGGCAATAGGGATGGCTTGTAGTGATTGACTGGTGCATTCAGGCCATCCAGGAGATAGCCCGCGGTATGTGCTCCTTCTCCTGGCTATCTCCCTCCTGGCACAGTCCCTAATTTACATGTGTATCTTCAAAAAAAGCATGACAAAGGGAATTCATTGCCAGGCAGGAAATGTTCTGGATGTACTGGGGACTTGGAAAAAGAGGAAACTAAAACTCATGTTTTAATATTGGAAATCAAAAAAAGTAATAGGAAAAATGATGAGAATTACATTGTGAAAAACCTTACAAAATAATACATGCAAAAGACTGGAGCAGAGCATCCCATTTTGTTTTGAGTTCACCTAAGAGATGATTGATTTTGAGGGAACTACCTTGCTTTTAAAAAGGGATCTTTAATATTTGTAAATTATCCCTGACTACTTAATAAATTTTTCATGTTGGTGTATTAATCAAAAAGGTCTTGAACATAATTCCCAAAAGTTGCTTTGTCTGTACAAACAAAATTTTGTTTAAGTGCAAAAACTAAAAGGTTTTTTTGACATGAATGTTGTAGGAGAATTTGTCATTTGTATCCATCATATTTGCATGAATTTCAGTTCTGTGAACTTGTGCTGTTTTCCACAGAGTAGTATAATCAGCACATTGAAACACATACTATTTTTCCTGTGCTTTGATATCAATTGTATATGTGGCTCTAAAAACTGTTACAGAGAACTTAAAACTGTCATAAAGAAGGAAAACAGAATATTTTTAGAGATAATTGGGTAAAGTTATGGATTTGTTTTGCTAATTGCTGAATAAGTGGTTGATTTTTTCATAAATTATATTCTTGAATTGTTTAGTGAAGCATTTCTTGTGGGTTGGCATTCAACCACTTCCCTGCATTCCTTTGGCAGTACTCTTCCAATGAATATAATGTCTGCCTATTAAAGAGAAGTTTTAACTACAAAGACAAGGATCCACTGTCAGAGAGCATTAGGGAGAAAGCTACTTTCTGTCCTACAAAATGGTATATTCCTCCCAGCAGACAGTAGCAGAATTTCAAGACAAACAGTAGCTTTCAGATGTGATGTTTAATGTTTTATTAGCCTTTCCCTGTGAAGAGAAATTATGTTTGAGGTAAGCATTTTAGAGGGATGAAGAAGAAGCCATCATGGAGTTCAAATTATTGGAGAGAAGAAGTTTGTTTTTATCCTGAGGGAAAGGCCAGCA
Source organism: Onychostruthus taczanowskii (assembly GCF_017590055.1). Taxonomy (NCBI): domain Eukaryota; kingdom Metazoa; phylum Chordata; class Aves; order Passeriformes; family Passeridae; genus Onychostruthus; species Onychostruthus taczanowskii. Next base: position 12,547,715 of record NW_024498351.1, read on the forward strand.
TAGATGAGCACTTGATGCTGTAATAGCTCGGTTTTTGCTCCTGAGCCACTAAGTGGGATAGGGTGTTGGTTCAGAGTTTAAGGAGGCAAATTCCCCAACTGATCTCTATTAAAAAAAAAAGTAAAAAGCCTTTCAAAAATTCAAATGGCTACTGTATTTTGTTGTGACAATTCTCAAATCACTTACAAAAAGAATGTGTGTGGAAACTAATTTACCTCCTCTTATCTCACACATCTTATGAGGTACTAGTATTGCTGGCAGCTGATCTCTTAGCTGTGTTCCTGACTAAATATTGCTGTTTTATGGAGTAATATGTACAAACAAGGTACTCCCTGGCAAGTGGTTTACTTCATGGGGAGAGGCTGAACTGAAAACGTTAAAGATACATTTCAGATTGTAATTTTTAAGTGAGGTTCTGGGGATGTCTGAGTTCTTGTGTAAGGATGGAAAGATGGAAATTTTTAAAGTAGCCTGGGTTTCCATTTCCCATCAAAAACATGCAGCACTACATTGACAGCTCTATGCAGGAGGGGCAAAATAGCTTTGAAAAATCTATGTTTAGAACGCTGCTGCCCTGAGCAGTCTTATTTACGGGTGGCTCTACAGTTATTGAAAGTAGAAAGACACTGAGAAAATAAACTATTTCTATCAGCTGTTAATTCTTTTAGTGTTTCCTCTGAACAACGAAGTTAAAGCTAGCTAATATATTACTTACTAGGAAGATTTAAGTAGAGTTTCTGCATAATTTTTGGATACCAACTGTTGAAAATTATGTTCTTCTGAAAATTGCTTCAAGATGATAGGTTTTGCAGAGCAGTTCTGCAAAAAGAAAGCTTTGTAGGCTGAAAATTTGGGTACTGGAGAAGCAATCTTGCTCCAAATTTGTGTCAGAAAATACATACAGAATAACTGTCAGACTTCAAGAAAAGTTTTTCTGGTTTATTTGGATGCTATATTTTGGAATTTTTTTTCATTAAAACAGTTAAATGTTTTTTATGAAAACATTTTAAACTGTTCATTCAGACAAACAAGTCAACAGACATACATTGTTTAGCCTGAAAAGTCCCATTCTACACTGGTAAATGCTCATATTGCAGTAGTTATATCAGGCATCTTTTTATTTAAAAAAATCCAAAACTTAGCTTGAACAAACCACGTAATTTCTGGATCTTTTTCTGGTGCCCTCCAACACTTCCCTCAGACCATCTTCTCAATGTTATTGAAGATAACGGGCTGAAGATGAGGCACAAATGGAAACAAGTGAGTATTCAGTAATATGTGGTCAGAATAGCTTGGTTGGAAAGGACATTTAAAGGCCATCTAGTCCAACCCCTCTACACTGAGCAGGGACATCTCCAACCACATCAGGCTGCCCAAAGTCCCATCCAGCCTGACCTTGAATGGTTCCTGGAATGGGACATCTAACACCTCTGGGCAACAGTATCAGTGCTTCACTGCCCTCACTGTAAAAAACTTCTTCCCTATATCCAATATAAATCCACCTTTCTTCAGTTTGAAACCATTATCCCTTGTCCTGTCTCAACAAGCCGTGCTCAAATGTTGATGCCCATCATTCTTTAGGGCCCCTTCAAGTGCTGTAAGACCTCAATTAGAAGTCCCTGGAGCCTTCTCTTCCCCAGACTGAACAGCCCAATCCTCTCAGCCATCCCTCTAATTATCTGCATGGCTAGGATTTTTCTCTCCATCTCTCTCCACCCTCTCTTTTTCTCCTCTCACCCTTCCCTCCCTCTCACTGCCCCTCCCCCTGTTTACTCCAAGCTTCAACACGACTGCTTTTTTCAATCATTTATGGTCAAATAATGAAATTCTAAACCCTCTATGAATAAACTATTTAGAAAATAAAATGGAGAGAAAGAACAACTATGGGTTAATCATGGACAAATTCACCTGGAAATTTCCTCTGCTTCCCAGCTGTATTCCATTTTGCTTAGTGCTCATGTAAATTCTGAAGAAATTGTTGGCACTCTCTTAAAATGATAAAACTGGCAGAAATGAGTTAGAGAACATACATATTTCCAATACTAGAGAACCATAACAGTGAGCAAGCATTTCTGTAATTGGAAGACATGTTTGTATTATACCACTAAATTTGTTAGCAACAGTCATCATATGCTTTACACTTGCAATGCAATGATTTCCAAGTGCTTTACTAAAAAAATACACATTTAGTTCCAGAAAGATCCTGGCATTCTTAAGCCATACTGGAAGTGCTTTTGCAAGCAAGTCTTCAAAAGAGCACCCTGGGATAACTAGAATTGCCTGTGTGTCATGTGATAAACCCACCAGTGTTTCCACCAGCTGGCTGCACAGGTGGTTGGTAACCAGAAGGGATAATTGAGGACTCTTAACTGGGTAGTCCTGTAGCAGAGTGAGGATTTGGATGTTAAGTGTGGAGGTTTGCTTCTGTGTTGCAATGTGCACAGCTACAGGTACAGTGCTATTCATTCAGTCTGCCTCCTTGCTCAGTGCTCTTCTTGCTTTGTCAGGGTTTGCTTTTGCTTTCCGAGAGACTGCTATGGTCCGGTGTGCTCGTGCTGAAGGGGATTTGTTGCTTTTGATACACAGATGGGGTTTCAGTGTGTGGTAGTAGGAGCTATGAGGTGGGTAAAGAAGATAAGCCAAACACTAATTTCTGAGTTGAAGTGTAAAAATATTTACACTTAAGAATGGTTGGTATTAGATGTAGTTATGAGAGGCAGACAGAGGTCTTGTTTGTGTAACATAGTAACTGAAGATTGAGATAAAACTAGTTTAACGATGATTTGGAAGTAACAATGATGTGATTGTGGTTGCTGAAGTCTTTCTGGGTTTAGGGTTTTGTTTGTGGGGTTTTTTGCTTTATTTTATTTCTAAAATGTAATGTCTTCTGTTTTCTTTCTTTCTCTCTTACTTCTGAAAGAAAGAGTAGGTAAGGGTTTCTTTTTCTTCCCTGCCTTTCTGGTCCCCATTGCTCATTAAATATTACTTGTTCATTTATGTTTTGCTTTAGGAATTAGTATAGCAAGAAAGAGAGAAAGGCAGTGGTGCCTGTATTCTAACTGCACATGTGGCAAAAACCAACGTTAACATTCTTCTTTTTAAGAACAGTTTTTTAGGGTTTTTTATATTTTTAAATTTTAAAAAGTAAAATGTCTTGTATGGTTAGTTCTGTAATGAAATAACTCAAATGTTATATGTCTCATCAGATATGTTATCTGAGCTCACTGTAAGGACTGTCTCATTTCACAAGCTTTGGACCACATAAGCAATGAACTTTGCCTAGTTGTCACCTCTCTGCGTTGCCAAGTATCTCTCCTAAAAAGGAGTATCTCATTAGGATTTTTTTCAAAGTTAATAAAACTTTTTTGCCTTAATAGGGTATAGGTAGAATCTTTGACTAGAGGACTATCTTTTTCCCTGTTCCTCACTTTAATAAGTTATTAATCAGAAATTTGTAAAGCAGGTGCTGAAAATCCTCAGCATGGACAGTAGGCCACTCCTCAAAGTGAGATAACCTGTGAAGGAATCCATCATTTTTCATCAAAGCCAGTCGGTATCTTCAGATAAGAGATGTCTGGGTTTGTTTGTTTCTTTTTTTCTGGTTGCTTGGCATAATAGTAATGTCATGGGTTTCGTAGTGATGTCTTTTCTAATGCTCTCCTGATCCCAGGATGAGAATTTCCCACTACTCTGACATTCTTAATTTTAGTATTAAAGAAGACAAGGAATGGGGAACTTCCATTTGTACTTTACATAACAAGCTGTTATCCTTTCAGGGAAATCCAATAAATATGTATGCTATATGTATGTACCCATTGTTCAGTGTAATCTTTCAAGAACTGGTCAGCACCAGGGAACTTCAGCAATTTTTATTTCAGTGCTGCTTTATTTCAGATGAACCAGCATCAAACACGGAGATTTATCTGGCCACTTCTACAGGGTGCAACACCAATTTAACCTTTTCCCCAGGGTGTAAATGAGGTGTAAATGACTTGCTTTCCTGGATCCAAAATGAAGTTTTTTCATGGCTTAGATTTTAATTAATTTTTGTCTTTTTTTTAGTCTTTTTTTTTTTTTAATTTGTTTACCTTCTGTCAAAGAGAATTGTGGATGGTGTACTTTCAGAAAACTGATGTACACTTGCCATTAAATTTATGGTAATTTTTCTATGCTCTCTTTTTGGTGGTGTTGTTGCAAAGTATAGTGTTTATGTTGTACAACGCCAGAAATATACATTGTGAAACAGGGATTCAAGAGGAACTGCACCAAGTTTTCATTATACTTGATTGTTTTTGTTGGTACAGAGGGAAAATGAAAAACCAAATAATAATGAAGACAATAGCTTTTACCTTACAAAAGAAATTCTTGTCAAACAGAATTTTATTTTTTTTGGAATGAAGGATCAATTTCTCTGGCTGAAGAAGGAGTTCTGCTCTTTGATATTCAATAGGATTTGAGCAAAGGTCTGTTGTTAACTTTGGAAGTTTTTTCCTCCTTCAAAAATGTTGTCAAAAAAAACTTTAGTTTTTTTATCACTTTCATATTACTCCCTATTAAAGAATTCATACAATATTTTAGTTTCTCATTTTCCTGGGTATATTCTTTCCTTCCTGATTCCTACTTGTGATCCAGCAAGATTATTTTAATTCTGATATGCTGACCCACTTGTGCACAGAATTAGTTTCTGAATTGTGTTTCAGCAAGACATTGTGTTACAAAAGTACATCATAAAAATGGAGTCCTAATTATCCGTACTAAAAATTCCTCAGATTTTAGAAAAAGAACTGTGCAATACATGAGAGGATGAAAAACTGAAAGCCTTCATTTGATCAGTTCTGGGGCAGTGCTTTCTGCTGCTTTTTCTAGAGAAATATCCTTTATTTCCTCCCATATGTTTCCTGGATTTTGAGAAGTCTTTAAAAAGAATGTTTTATATCCTTTGTCACAGACTGGGCTTTTATAAGTCAGTATTTTCATGGGTGTTCCAGTTGTTTTAACCAGCAATTACATTTATGGTAGCACGACTGCAATATTAGAGAATAGTTTAAAAATTGCTTTTTGAAGAATGTTCAATCTAAACAAAATGGCAGTGTAATAGCACTAAACTTTCTCTTGCTAATTTAGTATAGTAAAAATAATGTAAACAAAAATCCTGTTAAGGAAAAATTATTGGCTTGCATGTTGGTTTTTTGAGGGCTAGATTTGATCATTCCTGCAGGGAAATTTCGTAGAAAAATCTAAGAACCTATCTTGACTCTAACAAGTAAAAGCAATATTGATGCAGTTCAGTTTTGAAACCTCATTATGTCATGATCGTAATAATTTTAATCTTATTTCTTTGAATAAATTATGTATTCTAAAACATCTTCCTTAGTCTAAAAACCAAAGATAGTTTAATTCAACAATATGCAGTTTGTATATTTACCAGCAGATGTCAGGCATTCACTTTACAAAACAATGGAAAGTGAGAAATGTTCATTTTCAGAATAGGATAATAAGATATCTGGATTTTAAGTTTAAGTATATAATGCTATTATACAGTTTTTTACCTATTAGAATTGAGGGATTTTAATATAAAGGAATTTTCAAAGTGTTTGGATTTAGACAGTGGTGATCTTAATGTAACAATCTTTTTTTTTTTTAAATATTTGACATCTTTATGAATGTCATGTGTAATAGAGTAAAAAAAGATGAGTCAATTATGTACCTATGTACACAAGTGGCATCCTTGCGTTTGTGTTCTCTAGGCAATAAGTGTCTGACGACATTTAAGAGAGTGCTGTTTAGTTTATCCTTGGGAATCCCATTCCTGGGATGGGATTTGCCATCATCTGTTGTAAATGAAAAAATCTTTACAGTTAAAATCTGTGACAGACTTGGGACTCTGGGATGTTATTCTTGGGTCCTCTACAGATCTTTTCATGGGCCAGACAAAAAGCTGCAGGTGACAGATGCACATGAGTTTTAAACTATCTAGGGAGTGATGGTTGGTTATCTCACAAGCATTTTGAAACCTAATTCATTGCAAACATAAATCAGTTTTTCCAACTTTGAATAGTATGGGTAGAGATTGCTGTAGGGAATAAAGTCTGGGCAACATCATCTTTCTGAAGCTCCACTGTTGTAGCAAATATATTTAAGGCAATTTTCAGTGCACTTATTACCTGTTATATGTTTCATACAGAAAACAAAAATATTTTTTGTAAATATTTGGGCAGTGGAGCAGGAATAGCTGTGCTTTGAAGTGGGGTGGTATTTCTATACAGATAACCGCAGTGACCCCATTCTTTAAGGTAAATGTCTGTGTTCTGAGCATCTACCCCTGCTAAGTGGGAACAGCTGCTTCCCCAGGAGACAAGATACAAGTCAGTTGCTGGTGCTGTAGCAATAGGAATCTCAAAGCAGCTGTGGATAAAACAACAGAAAGCATGAGCATGAAATGAGAATTGCTGCCTCTGCAGTTCCCACTGTACTAGAGACAGCCAACCATTTTTATCCTCTCCCTACCAACTTTAACCACTCCAAGTAAAAAGGACCAAAATAAGAGCTGTAAGAAACTGTTGTACTCTGTACATATGAGAAAGAAAGGAGTACTACATTTATCAGGGACCTTCTGGTTTTGTACCTGTTCCAGAATGTTGTGGGATTCTTCCTTATGCACAAGCACTGGGAAAGTATTTTTGATCCAAAACAAAAGGGAAAGGCAAAGATGATATCAGCTATAAATAAGAATCAATACTGTTTATAAACCACTTTGAAAGTGAGACAGTTTGAAAGTGCCAGATAAGATACGAAAGAGGATGACTTTGTGTTGTATTCCATTTTATTTAAATGGTATGCTCTGTCTCACCCCTCCGAAATGTATGGTACATTTTAAGCCTAGTGTAAAAGTAGAATACTTGGAGAAAGTCTCACACACTTCCACCTTTTAATGCCCCAACTCAAGTGTTGGGGCCACGTAACTTTGAAGAGGTATTGATCCTTAAGATATGAAAGAGGATGACTTAGTGTAAAAGTAGAATAGTTGGAAGAAAGTCTCACACACTTCCACATTTTAATGCCCCAACTCAAGTGTTGGGGCCACGTAACTTTGAAGAGGTACTGATCCAACAGTTTTCTGTGAATGAATGTTAAGTCACTGCTCCTTCTTTCAGGCAGAGAGAATCAGTGAGTCTGGATTTAGTCAGATGAGCAATCAGTCTCATCACTGGGCTTGGCAGCCTGGGCTGGTTAGCATTGCTTTCTTGCCAGAGGCTGGATTTCCATTCTTCTCATTTGGACCTCATTCATTCTGTTCTGAATTGCAAGAAGTTCAATGCAATGGTGCCTTCAGTGGCTAAGTCCAAAGCATAAAAACAACTCAGGGCACCCAAACTTGCTGTTGTACGCAAAATAACTTCTGGAGAGTAGCAATATTTCAAAGATTGTTTGGTATAATACACTAACAGACAGGTAAAGTTAACCCTGTCAACAATTCTTTGTGCAAACCACGATGGGCTCTCTGGAAATGTCCTCGTTTGGATTTTGAGCTGTCGTGAGAGTAGGCAGAGCAGTGCAAGCTCTTCAGGGCTGGGGTGCACACCACAGCCCTTGTAAAGCTGAAGGGAAGGACCCTGCCAAGGCTGTTGTCAGTCTGGGGTTTGACTGTGTCCCTCTAGAGCATTTATTGCTATAGCAAGATTGTGCTGGAGCATCTAGTGCCTGTTCCAGGAGATTTGCAGTGTCACAGTGAGGTGAGGCTGCGACACCCTGGTTTATCTGACTCTCTGCTTGAGAGAAGTCTGTAACCCAGCAGCGCATGTATGTTTCTCATCTTCAGTACAAGCCCATTCATTTTTGGCTTAAGCCTAGCTTAATTTCAGCTATCAGTTCTTATATGTATTGTTTTGAAAGCACCTGGTATTGATGAGGTGATGGCATGTAAGATGCGCACCAGGAGAAGGTTGAATTTTAAATGTAAGAGCAGTAAAATTATTAATATAATTATTCAGAGCACTAACAGCAAGGTCTGTAACCATGCAAATAGTCCTGTGTGATCTCTTTCTGAAAGAGAAAATACCTCCACTTCCTACTAATATAAAGGTCTTTTCCATTAAAAATATTAAAAGGTACCAACAAGACTGCTGAAGAGCTAATTATGGAAGAGCAAACACACAGTGAGAAATATTCTAAAACCAATCAAATAATAAAATTTCCTTTCCTATTAAATTACTTTAATGATTTGAATAATCTTTTATTAACCCTAAGCTAATACACTGAGTGAAATTTCGTTAGGGAAAAGTGATTGAGAATAGTTTATCAGCAGAAAATACCCTTACAATGTGTCACTAGATGGCAATGTAACACATGCCAGAGGGGGACTTTGTTAAACTATATGGGCGAGTTCTTAATATCGAGAGAAAACAAGTTTTCGAGGCAGTTTTCATGGATAAAAGTGCAGCAAATGAGAAGCTAGATAGTAATATCACAAGACTCTTTCCTAAAAACCATATCTTTACCGTCTTGACTGGAGAGAAATGTTAATATCTGTGGTTGTGTTTGAAGGCCTTGGTAGTTATGGTGAAACAGAAATTGCAGTAGGTGTCTGTTTATTCAGAGTTTGTGTCAGTGTTCCTTCATGAAAGGACAGCTGGAAAGTTCTTGGCCTCTGCTGTCCTCCTTGGCAGCTGAGTAAAACAAAGTCTAGGCTGCAACTTGTTAAAGCTTGCATGTCTTGAGTGAAACTAGACTATTCCCCTTATTTTCATGGGATTCTTTCTGTTCGTTTGGTGGAGGGTTGTTTGGTTTTTAACTTTGGGTCCCAATACTAGGAGAGGCTAAATAACTGGAGGAACTTGTTGCAGAAAAGCAGCACTTGGCAGAACCTGATGTGACAGTACCACACTCATGTCATTCTCAGAAATTCCTCTGGTGTCAAAGGGAGTTCCAAGGGCATAACACACGAAAGGCCCACAACACAAAGCTTGCATGCAATGACTTATAGAGGGAAAATGAAGCTTTTCAGTCTCCTTCACTCATCCCAGTGTGCCTGGTTATTGCACAACAGATGGGATCAAGTGACCTCTTAATGTATGTACAGACTAGTGCTCATTAATCTCGAAAGGAGGTAAGATTTCATGGTATGTAGACTTATTATTTTTTTCCCTTGTGCTGATATACAGAGATGCTATGGGGAAATGAAGCTTTGATGATGCATTGCCTTTACACAAATGGGATATTATTTTAAGATTAAAATCACATCCCCCTTCCTTTTTACGGTAATGGATCATAAAACAAAGTTGCACAAGATGGATGCATTTTTTTTTTTTTTTTCCTCTTAAGAAGTTTCATGGCTCTAAAGTTGAAATGAATTCATATTAAATGAGTTCATATTAAGTTCTTAATTTCTACAACAGCCCTAAAACCAGCAACTAGAATTAACTTTTTGTTGTCAGGACATTTGAATATCTATCACAATAGTTTTCTCAGTCTTTCTCACCAATGGGTATGTTTCCATTACTGTTGTTCATTCATGAGAACAAGGGAAGTGGTGCAGGATGAGCTGGTGAGAAAATTTAAAGGAAACAATAGTAATGACTCACAACTGAAGTCTGTGCTTTAGAAATTCCCACCTTTCAAAGGTCTGCTAAAGAAAACCCAAAGTAATGTTCTAGCCAAGTCAAAATTATATTGGAGAAACACTATGGCATGCAAAGTATTGTTTTCAGAGAGACAGCCCAATCTGCTTCCACTTTTGATCTGGACTTTTTTTGGTCTAATGGCATGCTAAAAACTGCTTGCCCAATCCATTGTCTTCAGAGACTGCCCTTGCTTTGAAGATTTACAGGAGCTGAACTCTGCCAAGAGCTTACTTCTTTCTGGCATTCTCCCTTCTTTGGGGCTGTCTTATTAAAGTGTTTAGCAAAATATCTTTAATACTTTGAAAAGCTTTAATACTACAAAATACTACTAAAGTTTAATACTGCAAAGTCTTAGGTCTTTCAAAGTGTAACAGTATGTGAACACTGGCTGTAAAACAGCAACATATTAACAAAAAGAGGACTCTGGATAGCAGTGCGATAAACTACAGAGGTTTGATGAATTTTGTTGCTTAATTTAAATGCACTTTACATGTTTGCCATGAAGGAGTGATGTTTTCAAACTTCCCTCTCTCCAAGTTCTTCAGTAAAAGTTTTTCTCCTGGCAAGTGTGCACACCCCACTGGAGCTTCCTCAATGCTCTTTGGGATTATACTTGGGATCAAATGAAGTCGGATGCCATACATGCATGATTTTACCATGTGAGAAACATGAATAGTGGTCCTGATGTGGTGGAAAATTGAGCAAAACTGTTTCTTGGGGAAATTGAGTTCAGTATAGTAAGATTTTTATCTACTGCTGGTATGCATCTCTGCATATGGCTTCTGTTACATGACTGCTGAAAAGAATTATTTTCTCATGAATGCTTGTAGCTGTCATGTTAAAGGAGTCTTGTTTATCTGGGAGCTGAAGTTAACGTTACAGAAGCTGTATTTTTAGTGCTGATTTGATGTGTATATAGCACAGAGAACACTAATAGGCTAAAGTTGTCTGTTAATCCACTAAACAGAAAACATACTGTGCCATATACAGTCATTTTCATTTTAATTTATCAGTGCTCCTTAACTGTATCTGGCAAACTCTTTAAACTGTCATCTGGAAGAGTTGTTTCTAAATGTGTATGTGTTATTTTTATTTTTGCAGTAAAAAAATACATTAAGTCTTTTTTTATGAATAGTTAATGTTACCAAGTTACCAGATATTTTTAGTGGTTGTCTACTGAAAATCTTTTCAAGACCTTGGAATGTGTTAGGGTGGGAAATATAATAAAAGGGCAAACAAAAACCATGGACAGATGAAGTGAAATATGAAATGCAATGTATTCAAATTCACAGAGCAATATTGCCTAAATATATAGACATACAATAATAATATATTAAGTCCCTAAAATGAGGTAATCTTTGAAAGAGTAGCTATATGACTGATTTCTGTGAATGTTTCAATTCTGCATATCAGTATGCTTTTCAGTTTTTTAGGTTTTGATTTAATTATTCTGCTGTGCCTCTTTCTTTATAACTTCTTTTCCCTGCCTGCCCCAATGGCTAGTGTTATATGCCAAACTCTCTGATCAAACACTAATCTCAATTCAGTGCATCAGTGCTTTGAAAAGGTGATACAACAACCTCCAAAGAGGGATATTAATATCTTCCCATCTTTCCCTCTTTTTCATTTGAAAATTTTCATTATGAGAAAGACATGGAATGTGGAAAGTAAGTATGACTCTAATTTTTCTTAATTCTGCATTTCACGAATGGAGAGAAGTTGAATTTTATTATTTTTCACAGGGAGGAAGAAAGTTTGCCTTTCTTTCTTAAGTGAACTACCTTCAAGTGTGACCTATTGTTTGTTTTTAAAGATTATGTATTTCCATTGCTATGTGCCACATGTGATATTATGTAGCTACCCTTATCAAACAGCCTTTTTTGTCAAGAATTTTTGTTGGGTCATATTTTACTGATAAATTATTTAAATAATTGAATTATGTTTACTTTCTGCTTAACCATAACTTACTACTGAGGGTTGGTCTTTCTCAAAAATAAAGATGTTCTTTTTCAAAAGCATCACTTTCTTTTGTGCTGCTCTTCCTTAACCAAACGTTTCTGGTTTAGCAGTTCTGTTTTCAGTTCCCCCATAGCAGTCCAGGGCATCAATCCAGCCTGCTGCTACAGCAGTTTGCTTAGCAGCTCCTCTGTGCTCCTCACCATGCCTGTCCTTTCAGAAAGATTGATCAGTAGTTGATCTGTGTTGGGCCTCTGGAACATGTGGATGTAATTAAGTAGCATGAAAGGTGCTCTAAGGCAATGTACTGCCGTAGTACAAATAATTTGGGATGGAACTTCATTATAGAGCTAGGTGTTAAGCTGCTAATGAAACTACTTATTGCCTGTATCAGTAGTACTGGGAAGATTCTTGTGTTTCAAAACCTGACCTCTGCAGCAGCTTTTGATTCTTCCTTCTACTCTACCAGCAGATTACTTTATGTGATGTGCTTGTCCTGCTGCTTCTTCTGGATGCAGCTAAGGGATCTCTATGCTGTATAATACTGTACAATGTATACATATCATTCTGTTCCCTTGTGAGGTTTTTCTGTGAAACTGAGCTAAATATGCAGCTGTGAAAAGTAAAAGGTTAATCTGTAATCTAAACCAAAAAGTAAAGTGGGATAGAAACTCTTTAAAGGGAATATGTAAACATGGAAACTGGTACTCTGTTTCTGGAACTATTGATTTTTCTCTGTGGTTTCAGACCAGATATTTACTTAGTATCTTTATTTACTCATCTGTGAAAGAAGATGTGATAACTATTTACCTCAGTGGAAGTTTTAATGGTTCATCAGTTTGTTTTCAAAGAGCTCCATGACAGCTGAGGCAGACCAGCATACACGCACATATGAATTTTCAGTGACCAGGACCTAGCAGCTCAGTTATGTTGATCTCTGCCTAAACAGCTGTCTCCACTTCTTCAGCAGGAAAGCCAAGTGTGGCTTCGAGTTGTCCTATCTCTCTTCCCCATTCCTGCCTTAGATTTTTATATTTATACACATTTTCCCTCTGTGGAACCTGTTCTGTGATGTCCTGAGTGTTCCTGAAAATCTAACTGAAAAACACAGGTGCATAGACTTATGATCATTATAGAACAGTGGTCCTGATCCAGATGACTTTCTAAATTGTTTAAACAACTAGAGAGTTTAGGAAGCTTATGATTCAGGTTTTTTCAGTAGGAAAAACATGGAAGTCTAATCTGCTTACAGAGACAAGACAATTACCAGCCTGGTAGAAAAAAGGCAAAATTGGGAGGTACAGTTAACGTAATAATAATACTATAGTGGTTTTCAGCAATAGGGAACAGAAAATCACAAAAATGGCTAGACAAGGCCTATTTCACTTACAGTGTATGTGAAAAAAAAAAAAAAAAGCTCTGTTATATTAAAAACTGGGTAGTGTTTGCCTGGTTCTTGGAAATGCAGTTTTTGTAGGTAGAACATATAAATTATATACATGTCTTACAACAGGCAGAGATTGTTGGAGGTTACCAAAAAGCTTTCAGGCTACTAAATTAAAGTTGCATTTGCTTGCCAAATAATGGATATGCATCATACCTCAAAATATACAGTTTTACAAGACCTGAAATAAAATAAGGCTTTTTGCATTTTTGGTATATATTGTGTTGCTGGTTTTGGTTTTTTTACAAATATGAATATAAATAAGAAAATAACTACAGCTGAATATTTGCCCTTCCACAATAAAGTTGGCAGTGTCAGAAAGACTTTTTTTAAACAAGGCATATTTAGTTTTGCCCATAAATTGACAAAAGATGTCTCATGGAGTTAGACAGGCCTGTTGAAAAAGATAACTCTCACAGTAAGAAATAAATAATGAGAAACACAATATTGATTAAACTGTGTCAACAAAGTGAAGCTGCTTTGAGATAAATATGAGAAATTACTACTTACTGCTGATGTAATGGACCTGACACCTAGTTGTCCCTTAAAGATTATTTAATTAAATAGTTGTGGTTTCACACAATTTCAAAGCTGCTGAAATGTTTGTATACAAAGGGCAATGTTTTCTTTCAATTGTTCAATTCAATTTAAGCAGCCCTTAGGTTATTCCAGACATGAGAAAGATGTGAATTAGTGTTGCAAATTACTGCAACCAAGTCTGCTTTGGTTTTTCATATAAAAGCTAAAAGCAAAAGTTCTCTTGTTCTTCTGTAATCTTTAATGCAATTGCTTAGGTAATAAGGTCACATCCTCCTTCACCCTTTTTTTCCTCCCCCCATGGTATTGAGGTCATAACATTCCAAAATGGGAGAAAAGAATGGTTCTTCAGGGTTGTCTCTGTCTGTCTAGACTTGAATCTTCCATGTATTTTTTCACTTCTGAAGTATTTTTAATCTATTTGTGTTTTCTTCATAGTGGTAGCATGAAAAATAGGGGGGAAAATACACAAACCGTGTATTGCAGGAAAACCAGTTTGAAGAACAATATCCTAACCCTCCTACTAGCACTGCTTTCCTATGGTGCCCAAGTTTGCATTATTTTTCAGCAACAAGTCTTTGGCTGATAAATCTGTACAGAACAGACTTAGGATATAGTCTGCCATTTTAATATGCATGAAAACAGGAGGAGTCTACAGTGACATATTTGAAATAATGGAATGTCTTCTGGTTAAAAAGTAAATGGTTACAGTTTTTTAACCATAAGGCATTCTTAATTAGTCATCTCCTCTGTAAGGCAACTTCTAGCTTTCTTTGTGAATTCAAGTGTTCTTCTTTTAGCCTTCTTATAAGCCTAATATAAGGTTATTTTCCCCTGATAGCCTGACTATCAGAAATAGTTCTGTCATGGCTCTTTTTCTTATGCTGACGAAATCTCTGCAGGTTCAAAGCTTTAGAGATGTTTCAACTGGAAGCTGCTTCCAGAATTATTTGCAGAAAAAGGGCTGTGTTCATGAATGAGATGAATAATATTTGCTTGAGTTCAGGGTGGCCCAAGTACTTGAAAGAGAGATCTATGGGTAATTACTACACAAAAAGCATATATTAATCTTGGCATAACGTTTCAGATGGAAAAATTTAAGGGGGTTCTTCCTGGCACAACCTCATGTATATTTGCCCAGTTCTTACTTTTTACTTTGCTGATTTATCAAGCTGCCTGCCTATAGGGATGCCTGTTTTCATCTAATATTGTTTTTCTGGTTTACCATTTATGTTTGTGCTCACCTTTTTGTTTCTTTTCCTTTGTGTAATTAATTAAAAATTAAGCACATCAATAAAAATAGAAAATACAGCAAATACATACTTGCACATAGTTACATATTTTAGTATGTAAAATTCAACTTGGGGTTGTGTTTGCTACTCATCCTTCTTACTGGCTTCTCAGTGAGTACCTGGGTACTGAAAGTACCGGTGAACTGGGCACCCTGAAATTGTCCTTTGGACCTCACACTGCTCTTCCACTTTGTGCCTTTGTTCCTGAACCTTCCCCAACTAATTCAGGATGTATGTTTGCATCATAAAAGTGGGAGTGTGTGTTTTTAAACCATGCTCCTTCACAGCTGCTTTCCCTGTGATGCATTTTATTAAAAGTAGGTATTGCAGCAAATTTGGCACACACATGTGACACACAGGTATATGAAAAAGCAAGTGTTAAAGCACTTGTGTTGTCATGTTCTGTACATACAATACTGTTAATGGATCAGTTCTATATGTATGTTGAACATTTATACTTTTATACTTGGAAAATATTTCACAAGTGTTTCAATTGCTTTATGAAATTTGAATTGTGATGCACTCATTTAATTAAACTTTGGAAAATTATTACTTTTAAGGAACTCAATTTTCATATTAAGCCTTTTTTCACAAACAGATGCAGTCAAATATGTTTAAGACAGGAGTCAGGACTGAGCACTCTTCGCTTGCAGGTCAAGCTACTGCATGTGAAATGCAATTTGGGCATCAAAACTGTTGGGATTTGGTTCAGATCTTTGGGCATGAAATACTTAAGATCCCTCTTTTTATTAAAAAAAAAAGTCAGCCTCATTCAGTTGAAGGAGAAAATACATATAAAATCATCTGGATTTCAGGTTGTGTTAGGTATATAAAATATTTACATCTTTAAAAACACTCCCTGATATTCTTGTTTATTTGTTTTTGTAATCAACTAAGTTAGGGTAGTAGGAACCTAGATTTACTTCAGATTTACTTCCTGCAAGCTCCTTATCTGGTTATGATTTATAAGCTGAGCCCTGAAAAACGCTTCAGCAATGCAAAGTAGCAGCATTCAGTGCTGGAGACTGTGAGTGTATGGGTAAAATGCTTCCTTTTTTTAATCACTCGAAAGCACGCTTAAAGGCTTCCATGACTCAGATATTTGTTGGCATTGGGTTTGGTAGGATTTACAAGAATTAAGTGCTGGTGGCCTATTTTTTGCTATTCCTATTAGCCATGTTCTTTCCTTGTGTTAGGTGTGTTGAGGGTCACTTCTATACAAAATAATACAGATAATAGCGAAGCAAATGGTTGAGTTCTATTTTAGTTTTTATGCCTGTGCATTTTATTCTGGGATAAAAATCACATAGTCACATTCTTAGTATAGAAAGAATTGTCTTTGTTATAGCAGTCAATTTTTCATTTTAAAATGCAAACTTTAGTTATGGAATCAACCTTAATGTTAGGAGTTCCGTAACATCTTCATGGCCCAAAGCATCTCTCAGAGTGGCAGAAAAGGAATTTTCTTTTCTGTTCTTCATTTTCTTTGTTGAATTCTTAGGCAGGTTGTGTTTCAGAGCTGAGAGGACCCCTGAAGATCTTTTCATCCTGAAAACATTCTATCAAAAAGCAAAGTTCTTTCTTCTGGTCCTGAAACGATCTGTAGATAGCCTTTGAATAAAAGTATTTAAATTAAAAATTTACATTGGTGAACAGAAAGCTGACTAGTACTGGCATGATTACTTGCTTTCTTTATGTTTCTTGTGTATTCTTTTTTTTTTTTTTTTTTCAATTGTAGCTAGGAATCTCACATTACATCTATTTTTTTGTTACAAATTGAATGTTCTTGTCTCCTGTACCTCTTCAGCTTCATTTGAATGGGACGTATTTCACAATAAATCTAATTTTTCTGTTGTTATATTTATTTCTGAAATACTCAAAAGTTTGCAACTGAGCAGAAAATTTCATAAGCTAGTTTCCATATTTGTTAACCAGTATTTGTATCAACAATCAAGCCATATAACTAAAAGTTTAACTGGCCTAATGATGAAGCACAACAGATTTCATGATTTCAGACTTGACATAGTATAAAACTGCTACCAGAAACCTTTAGAGTCAAATTGCTGGTCTTTCATCAGGAAGATGTGTATTGCAGACTTCAGAAATAGCTATGAAATCCATCTGTCTGACCACGTAAGCATTTGCAAATCTTAATGTGGAAACATTTAATTCTACTTTGTTTCCTGAGGTGACCTCAAACTTTTGGTGGTAACCTGCTAAACTCCTGCCAGGAAGTGCTTAGGAGATGGTTGGGTGTACAAAGCTTTCCCTTGACACAGCACTGAGCTTTTCATTATGAAACTTGTTACACAAACATGACGTAACTGTCAGCCACTTGTTTTCATTACTAAAGAAAGCAGAAGTGGCCAGAATCTGAAGTTGATATAATTTGCTGTTGCTATGTAGCTTGACAAATGAATGGATTGGAGGTAAGGCAGAAAAAAAAAAAAAGAAAAAGAAAATTCTAATTGAAAATACTTTTTTTTTTTTTTAATTATTATTATTTTTTTCCCTAAAGTTAAGCTTCTAGTCCTACATTTAAGATAGTTTGGGAACCTGGATGAAGTTTGGGTTTGTATAAATAGTTCTTTACATTTGTTACTGAGATTATTGCTAAATCTACAGACCTTCATATGAAGTGAGACAGCTCATAAGGCATTCTAGACTCTGGGACTGGCTCTTGTGAACATGAAAACCCAAACATTCTTTGGGAACTGAGTACTGAGAATGGATCATCAGAAAATTGAGATAATCAGAATTACTTTATTAGGGAGGTCTAAAGATCTTCTTCCCACCTAATGCAAAAATCCAGATTAGTCAGTTTTATTTCCCTCCCCAAATAAATCATAAATATCCTATTAAAAACAGAACAAAAACAACAAAGATAGAATTCTTACTTTAAAATTTCAATCTAAAAAGCTCCCATTTTCAGTTTGCATCCAATTTTAATCAAACGTTCAGTTAATGTAAAACAAAAATATTGAACTAAATTAGAATAGTTATTTTTCATGGATTTTATGACTTTGAATTTTGCTGTTAATTTGTAAAAGGAAGACACTTTGAGATAAGAAGTTGTTCCACAGAGAGAAAAATTTCACCTTCGTTTCGGTCTAAATTGGGTAACAATTCTTAATGGGTAGGCCTTAAGTATTAGAGTATTGGAATTCAGGTCTCATTTTCTGTATTTTGGCACTTCACAATGCATATAAACATTGCCACCTCCTAGCAAGGTTTTTGGGGCCTAGTTAACAGCTGTCCAATTTTAGAACTTCAGGATCAATGCACAACTTTAAAGGGCACCCTAAAACCACTCTGGAGTATGGTTGTGTGAATTACTGAATTCTCACAGACCACAGTTTGACACTAAATATAGTGTCCATTGTTTCTCCCTGCATAGGAGGATGTGAAATAGGCAGAGAAAAACTGAAATCTCTGAAATTTATCTACCTGTAAAATGGCTTAATGACATTTCCTTCCTTTTCTTTAAAGTATTTTGAGATCCCTTGGTGAAAAATGATGTATAAGAACAGAATAGCAGAGTTTCTTGGTACTTCTACATTATAAAGTAATCTAATGTGTTTTGTTCAAGTTGTATTAGCTTCAAACTCTCATTACAAAGGATAATGAAGATAAAAGAAACAGAAACATCAATTTTTCTGTTACAAGTTATTGCTCAGACCTCTGTCTTTGTAATCACAATCACAAAACCATAGGTTAAATATGATTTTCTAGCAAGAGTCAAAATGATAAATGCCATGATTTAGAAGGTTATTGCATTATGGTCTAGTGTGAGTTGCATTTCTTCCCAGAAGACATGGAGTGCTTTGTAGCTAGCAGAATTTTACAAAGTCTAGTAATGCTGTAATGTGTTATTTTTTTGAAGGCAGGTTTGGTTGACTGACTGTTCCATTCTTTTTTTGAGTCAGCTAGAAATGAAGCAAATAACCAGCTCAGGACTTATTGCTTAATTTAAGAAGCTGTTGGTTTTTATAGTTACTCTAATATATAAATATATTTGCATAATTGCCCTAACATATATTATGAGGACTTATCTTCTGAGTGCTAACTTGAATCTCATTTACTAGTAGAATAAACACTCCAAGAGTGCCTTACAGTGTAGTTAGGAATTAGGGTTATTTATAAATGTACTGTACCTGTGAAGTGACTTGTTTTAAATACACTTAAGACCTGAAAAGCCCTGACTTGGGTTTAAAATTAGTTCAGTGCTTGTGAGAATGGTGGAAAATAAGTGTGTTTCTGTTGATGTATATTGATTTTTAAAGCTTTTACAAATGGCAAACCATGTGTGGATAATACCTGCATCATTAAAACTGCTAAAAATTACATTTTACTGGGTGCTGATCCACAGAGGTCCCTTTTAACCTAAACAATCCCGTGATCTTTGTGTCTCAGCATCTTGCTCTGTTGGTGTAATAATAAAAGATATCCTCATCAAGTTGTGGGATCCCTAAGTAATTCAAGGGAGACAATAATCAGGAGAACTCAGGAGGCCCAAGGTAGTACCACCCCTGACTTTAGGTTGTGAGATATTGCCAAGGCATAAATACCTTTCTACACTAAAGACGCTATTTAACATGGTGCTGTGAACTTTTAAATAGTTCTTACAGTTCTGTTGATAGTACCTGATCCCAAATTCAGTTTTCCTTTTACAAAATTGTGTAGTGCCAGCTTGTTTGTATTTGGGCTGATTTGCTTGAAGTGAAAACTGAAACTTGTAGTTTAAGGAAAAATTACAGCAAAAGCAGTTACGTGCTCAATGCTTTCTGTCTCCAGCTGGTTGAGCTGTCTAATTTGGACTGCAATAGTCTGAATCTTTTTTTATTATAATGGATACAGACTCCTTTGAGACACATCAGGTTCTTGTGGCTGAAGTGAAAATTGTATAGTTGCTCCAAGAGGCTTCTGTTTCCTGTCTGTGTTGGTGTAGTTATTGTGAATTTTAAATTCAAATTGGGTTTAGAAATTAGTTACTATAAGTGACTTTGTCTATCCCTTGGCTAGCTGTCTTAATCTCTTCCCTTATGACCTGCCACTTTGTCACCCTGAAGAGATCTGAACTTTTGTGTAAGACAGTTGTTCTTCCACTTATTTGGTCCTTTGTATTCTGCATCACTCCTGTAGTCTATGGAAAGTCAATTCCCTCTTTGCTGCTCCTAGATTTTGCTATGATGAAAAATACTGGGGAGTCATTGAGGAAGGAAGTTGATATGGTGGTGCCAAAGTCAAACAAAAATTTAGCCAGTTAAAGTTCATAAAATCTTTTGTGCATATGACAAAGAAAGAAGTTGTTAGCAATCCTTACAGTTGTCTTAGCAGTGACTTGCAATCAGAGATGGTCATTAGAGGCAGAACTGCCACCCTTATGCAGGGGCTCTTGCTTGAAACTGCTATATTTCAAGTCAGCTTTCACCCCCTGCATACCCAGTGCATGTCAAAGTCAGGAGGGAGTCTTGAATCTTCCAATAGTGTCACACAGTGAGTGATGAAGGAAAGGATGTGGTCTGTGCCTCACTTTTAGAGACCTGAAGCTATGCAAACATACCAACATCAGTAGATTCCTGTGGAAGTACTGTCAAGTCCTCTCTGTCACATACTTTGCTTCATGCAGCCATGAATCTGTGCAGGACCAAAGATGTAGTTTTGGTTTTAGATTCATCAAATATATTGATGGTACCTGTGTCGCCACATTTGATTATCAAATGCATTGTTCATGCATTTGAGTTATTTTCTGGAAAGCTTACAGAAGAGACTATGATCGTAGATGTTGTTATTTGGTGTTAAATAATGTACTTTTACAGCATGCTGTCTATCAGTGTAAATTTGCATTATATTCTATTTTTTCCATAATTTTACATTGAAAATTGATGATCAGGTAGCCTGGCCCTCTAAACATGATATGCCTGTGCTGTTGTGTGAATCTTCTCTATGCACCTCTTCTTCAGTTAGCTTTCGTGTCTTGAAGAAAAAACTATTTCATTACCTTGTTTCCAAAGCAAATAAATGACAAAGGTTCTCATTCAGACTGAGGATTATATTTTCTGTTTATCATTACTAGAGTCTAGAGAAGGCTGATGCTGTCCTGTATGTGCCACTAAGAGCAAGCAGAAGAAAATTAGACTGCAAAGGAAAATTTCCAGGAGTAATTTGGTCAAATGCATGTTAGTTTTGGGAAAAGTGCATGAAAATGACAGCATTTGATCAGGGCTTTAGTTTTCACTTGGATTTGTGGGGCTTAACTAATTATTTGCTATATTATTTTAAAATTTATATGTTATTAAGATAATTTTTGAAAAATGTATTAGTTTGATTTAGGATCTGTAAAGTTGTTTTCAGAATCTTCATCATGCAAATCAAGTTTACTCTTTTTTAAAGAACAAATGAACCAACAATAGTGGAGTGCCGTTTTTCTGAGTGCTTACAAGTCACAGCATTAATGTCACTAATTTTCACAGTACTGAAGTATTCATTTTTTAAATCTATTTTTTAAAGTTTTATTTTACTTTACCTGTAAAGTATATATTTTATATGGAAAACCTTTCCTAAAAAAATAATCATAAACGTCTTCAAGATGTCTAGGACAGTTCCAAATATTTTTATACAAGCAAAGCTCACTGATCCTTTTTATGTCTGCAACAGAAGAATGATTTGCCCATATGCTTACAACTGATAAGAACAAATATTTCAGCTATATTTTTCTTTTAATATCTGTACTTTTTCTGTTCAGAGTACTACTGCCCACAGAAAAGTACACTTTCTCATGCTTGCTTAATCACTTTAATATAGTTAAGGTGCAGCCTTCAGTGATTAGCATGGTATTTCTCGTTTCCTAGAGACCAAGTGCTAAGTCTATTAGACATTTCCTGCTATTCTTTTGAATTGTAAATACTATTCTTGTAAATTGAAAAGGCCAGTGTAGGGAGATATTCATGCAATTTCCTATCTATTAAAGATGTAGCTTTGAGAATGGAGAAATAATAAAATGCAGTTTTTCATAGAAATTAAGGCACACTAAAGACGGAATTCACTCTTGAGCATTCACAGGGATCAGATATTCAGAATGTGAGCACAAATTGTTTTTCTTTTCTCATCATCTGTTTGAGGAAAACATAAACACATAACTAAAGCAACTGGTGAAATTCTGATCTCTATGATACTGGAGGAAAGTTTGTACTAACCCTTTTTAGTGTCAGTGAAATTATTCAGTGGCATCAGTAAGCTCAGAATTTGGCCTCCTGCTTTATCTTTTTAGAAAGTGCTTCAGTATACAAATGCAGATGTTGTAATTCTTAAATTAAGTGATTTGGCTTGCATTTGGAGTAGCAGCCAGTAGGAACACAGAGAGCTTACAATATACACTGAGCAATGTACACTGTTTGTAAGAATTCATGTTTATAGCCGGATACAGCTGATTTTGAGGCAGGAGAAAATGGGGGGAAAAGGAGGAGGAGGTGGAAAAAAGGACAAACTTTCAGGGAGGGGGTGACGTGAAAGAATGGAATCACACAATCTACTGAATGTTAGCAGGCTGTGTCAGCCTGAAGAGGAAGAGGACCACCCATGGGGAGGAGAAGCGAGCCTAACCTTTTCTTAAAATTCTGGCTGCCTTTGAAATGCACCATTCTATAAAGCAGCTGCAGCAAAGTTTTAACCAGACTCAAGTGCAGGTGTAAGCTTCACACTATCCAGGCTCTCAAATGCATCCTGTCAGCTGTGTTTGTATATGCTGGTCTAGAACACATGACGTGCATTTGACTTGGTTAAACTTTGCTGGCGTAAGACAGCTCAGACTTGCAAGGTCCTCCTGCATTTCAGGAGGGCAGGTGATAGCTGTGTTATTTCTTTGCTTAAGGATTCTGACAGGAAACAATGGAATTTCATTACAAGTTAGATTGTGCAGAAATAGTTTCTGAATATAGCAATATTTTCTGAATTTACCTGCTTCTTGAACATGGAGCCTCAGATACTTTGACATGAATGTTTACAACATCTGGTGTGACTTTTTTCTTTTTCTGGCTTGACTTTTTAAAGTTATTCCCTTCTCTAGGCAGAGTTTTAACCCTTTACATCCTTATACCTTTGTGGCTGAGTCTCCTGCAGAGGCTACAGGAATCTAAATCAACTTCAGATGGTTTGCCAAGAAGCTTTTAGGCAAAGTACATGTTCTGGCTACATGCTGGAGGGAGCATGGCCATAGTATAAGCACAACGCATCTGTGTTGAACTCACCTCTTACTCTCTTTCCCATACGCTTAGAGACAGTATTTGTTGTAATGATTCCTAAACAACTCACTTCTGTCAGGATTGTTTTCTGTTGTCTGTGGTCTTTACCTGACCGGATCCAAAAGATGTTGGGATAGCAACAGCACCCAGGAGTATTTACATCAGATTTGTCCTTAAAGAAAACAAACAAACAAAAGGAGTAAAAAAGACCAGCATTGCTCTTCCTTATGCACAAGAGCACAAGAATTCAGCTTATTTTGCACCTTCAGCTTCTTGGCAGTCCTTAAGAAAGTGCAGGGCTATGTGCTGCAGTAAAGAAAACTTGCAGGTGCAGCTGTGTTTTCCTTTCAGGGGTTTTGAC
Source organism: Onychostruthus taczanowskii (assembly GCF_017590055.1). Lineage (NCBI taxonomy): Eukaryota > Metazoa > Chordata > Aves > Passeriformes > Passeridae > Onychostruthus > Onychostruthus taczanowskii. Next base: position 12,571,165 of record NW_024498351.1, read on the forward strand.
TGTGAAAGCAACTCCTTTCTTTCTCTTACTCACAATGGGTGTGCTTTGTTCTTAGAAATAAATGTTGTCCAGTTTACAGAGTAAGAATGTTGTTTTCTTTTTTCCAGAGGCTAGCTGTGAGGCCTGGTTCAATGACGTCAATAGTTCTGTCTTCAAAAGCTCTTCTGTTGCTGGAAGTGGTGGAATGGGGTCTTCCTATAGCTCCCCTCTGCCAGGGAGAGAGAGGGGCTTGAAAGGGTGAAGGCATTCAAGTGGGATCAAGTTTTTTTCATTTTTTCCATTGACAGAAGTGCTTTCCTGTGTGACTGACAAGAGCCATATGTATATATACACTGTCTTTTTCACTTGTGCAACATGGCACGCTTTAAAATAATATGCTCTGCACTTGGTTTTCATGCACTGAATAGTAAGTATCTGTGAGCTACAGTCAGTAATTTTAGAAAGTAGGCAAGCCAGATAGAAAGTTTTCAGTGTATTGTGTCCTGCGTCAAAACTCTAGTGTGTGTGTATGCACATGTGTTTTACTGCTGAATTATCTAGATTTTTACTTTTTTGGATGGGTTTTCATCCAAAGATTTTGTAGCAGGGAGGGTAAAGTAAGACATGAGCTCTTGCCAAAGACATCTTGATGGACAAGAGTTGGAGGTACTGAAATTAAGACAACTATTAATTCCACTGTAACTATATACTAATAAACAATTAATTCCACTATTTTTATTTGAAAAAGATAATTATATATTGGAACTGCTATACTATGATTGGATTTTTGTATTAAATATCACTTCTGTAGTAACAAGTCATACAACTGGTACTAAGAAACGTGAAATCTAACAATAGTAATACTTGTATCAGTATCAAGGTTGAAATAAAATTAAAACTAAAAAATTACCGTTAGAAAATTGTGATTCATTGTGCCTCACCCTATGAGCTAACTGTACGCTTTTTTATTATAAAAATTTGTGTAGCCTGAATGGTGGGCTGACTAAGTTCACTCAAGAAAAATCAAAGGCAAAGATGGCTCCCTGTGGCTTGGGAAGTCACTAAGTTTCAAGTTTTCTGGAGATTGTAGGAGTATTCAGGGAAAATATCACTATATACTTGGTTTATTTATTTACTTTTCCCAGTCATTTTTTTCATTCTGAGAAAAGATAATTTAGTATTTGACTGGATGTTCCTTTGGCCTGTGACTTTTTCTCATGAACTTGGGCAGGAAAGTCAGGTAAATCAACAAGGAGTTCTGGGTTTTTTGGCTAGAGCCTGAAGCTGTCTGCTTTTGCAAGTTTAACAGAAAATGTTATGACTCTGGAAGTAACAATAGAACACTTTTATTATGGCATGTTGAAAAAAGTGGATGAATAAACACTTGTGTAGACTGTGTGTTCTTGTAAATGTTTGGGGCTGTATTTGAAGTGGAAAATATGGTCTCAGATAGTTGCTTGCAATAAATCTAGTCCTAATAAATCAGTGCTCTGATAATTCAAAATTAGAGCAGCTGGAAGTCAGCATGGACTTCTTCTTGGCTTTTGCTGGGTAGAGATATTCTGGTTTTTTCCCCTCTTTTTTATCTCACAAAAACCTTTTCAATTTTTTCTTTATTAATTACAACAGTGTTGTAAGGTTACTTATCAGCAGGAGTCCTACAGAAAAAACCTAAACAAAATCGAATAATTTAGAAAAACAGAATAGGTTTTTTTTTTTTCCAATTTTTAAAATAATCCTACACTTTTTTTCCATACCAAGACTTTTCACTTTCTGGCGCCAGAAAGTGTGTTCAGAGCGACTGTGTTTTGTATTACAGTCCTGCACTGGAATATCCTGATGTTAAAGAATATTTTCCTTTTCCCATAGATGCCAGCCAAGATGTGCTGGCAGTAGAACTATTATTATGTGAAAATTATCAGCTATTGTGTGCTTCATAGATGTTATTCCTGCCTGATAATAACCTCTTTCTGCAAGTGTGTGCCAATTGAGGTATCATTCACAAATCTGATTAGCTCAGAGAGCTCTACTGAGCCTTGTGTGACTACAGCTCTATACTGACCCTAATAATGGCAAGAAAGTTACCATTTGTGTAATTCAAAGTTTGGGTGGGATGGCATTAGGTGCAAGGGTCTGTCTTCAAATTGGGAAGGTGTAAGGTAGCTTACAAGCAATTGTGGAGGATGATTAAGATGAGAACCTATACCACTTGATCTTGACAAGCATGAAACAAAAGCCTACTGCATCAGTTGTGTTGCAATAGTGGTATTCTAATATCCTCTCACAAAGATATTTGTTCAGATAATGCATGTATGCTTTCTGCCCTCTATTTTTCCAACAAATGATATTTTTCTTTAAAAAGGCAAAAAAAAATACAGTACAAACTGGATAGGGCTAAAATGATCATAGAAGTTAAATAAATGAGCACCTATACAGAGAAGTGGCAAATAATGGCAAATTCATTCCACAGGAATGACTGATCTGTTTCAGATAAGAGGTTAAGGGATAATTAAGTAAATCTAGGTGAGAGAGAATCACAGAAGAAAGCCAGTGAGGCTGAGATGTTTCCTTTCCAGTAAGAAGGGAACAGAGCAGGAGAGGAGATTTAGCCACCTCCAGCTGTAGATGAATGAAATGCACATTCTGCTGTAATTACTTGATGTTATATATATATATATATTATTTTTTTTTTTTTTTTTTAACTTAGAGTGCTCCATAAAAGCATGCCAGATTTTTCTGTCCAAGTCTGCTTTGAAATCAAAATGCTTTGGTTATACGGTATACCTATCTCTGTTCCTAACATTCTTATTTCTATTTGGATGTAATTTTGTCATACCTGTTCCTGCTCAAATTAAAGAAAAAAGTGTCTATTTGTATGCTTTAAGCAAGCTGTTGCTTCTAGTGCTAAACAGAAATGTTATAGCCTAATCCCCTAAATTGGTACTTACAAAATTTATAGGTAATGATTGACTAAAGTAAAATCCCTTTCTTTATTTGCTTCTTTATATTTGTGGGGAAACCCTACAGAAAAGCAATGAGTGACTCTCATGCCTGATTTCTGGAACAAAAAAGGATGAAATCATGGAATTCTGTTTTGTTGCAGCTCACTGGGGTCTTGCTACTGACCTTGTCTGAGCCTCACTCCCGTTTCCTGTGGGCTGCACCCCGTGCTAGGAGACAAACTGAGGCTGTTCAGCAGAAAGGGTTATATAACTTAATGGTTTTGGTACCTCTGAACTATGTGAGAGGATCTGGAGTTAGATGCAGAAGCTTAAGGACAGTTACAGCCTTTGTGCTGACCTGAGAATGGAGGCCTGTATGCACTTATGTCTTGGTGTTTTAATTGTTGCAGCTTTGTGGTTTTTGAAGCCTGATGGGAAATATTGTAAGTTTGTTCTAGTGTGTATTTCAGTAGTCATCATTGCTGGTAAGGAAATTTACAGCTCTATTTGATATGTTCAGTTGCATCAAATTTATCTAATTCATTAATTTCTCATGAAAGAAAGGCATCGGCATCTGGTGATTGCACAGTTCTTTAAGCATTCATTGCTTAAAGTTTCAAGGCTGGTACAAAGTTATTTACTTTCTAAGGATTTTTAACTCTAAGAAAAAAGGATATTTTAGCAGTCTTGCAGCTGTCATGGATATGAAATTTCTGCATAACCATTGCTATGTTTTCTGGCTGTGATCAAAGCTCTGGTGTGTCCAGTGGCTGCGTGTACATTAGTCCTTTCTCTTAGCTTGGCTAGGTTGTTGTGTCCTTCCTGATGCTGTCTGCCTTCTCAGTTTGATGTAGGACCTGCTCAGTTTTCTGTCAGGAGCCAGCTGTGCTTGCACATGTTTTCTGTTATATTTAGGAAACAGGAAGAAACCTGACACACTGTTGATCAGAAATGGTTGCTTGTAATGTTAAGTAGCCAAAACTAGTTTACTTTCAAGATATTTTTTCTGAAAAATCTGAGTTATATTGATAAATTGCTTCATTTTTTCAAGAAAACATAACTTTAATTTTTATTGACTGTGATAGAGCTGTGCTTTTCTTGCTTAAACAAAGTCAAAGTTCTTTCCACAAACCTGTTATACATTGAAGAATGAGTTAGATCTTACCAGAATGGCATTATGGCTCATTTCAGCTGGCTCAGGGGCTTTCAGATTTCAATGCCTGTTACACAGCCACTCATGTTTTCCCCCTTCATTCTGCATATGAATTTGGGCACTGCTTTGGGATGAAAGAACATGAAGAATAAACTCTCTCTGACATCTGCAGAAGGTAGTAGTCATAACTCATGATAGAGGTTACTGATTGGACAGGAGGTTTGTATTGTGTCCTCTTTTCCTGATGCCAGTCATTTACTTTTTATAGGCTTTAAATTTTAAAATAAAAATGATTGTACATCATAAGCACTTCCTCTGATGAAGTATACAAATGTCATTGGAAACAAAGTAAACTAATCTTATGGCTGATTTAGATTAAACATTCCACTGGTGTAGCTTTATGTTAGGACTTGATTCATTTGCATCACAGCTTTTAACTGCCATTTTAACTAATTTTCCTGTTAACAATACCCAAATGACAGCTCCCAGGCCAGCCTTCAGAAAAGGCCTGAGGTGAGCCTAGCTAAATATGTTAACTTTAGAAGAGATGTTTTTCTTAAATGGCCTTATTCTTGTATGTATATCAATGGTGAAATAGTTTTTGAATGAACTTGTAATTAAATTTCAAACAATGTGGGAGGTCCCCCTCTAGCCCAATATTTTATGACTGATTCTATGAATATTCAGACAAACATACTGTCAAGCCTATTTTCTAAACTCATGCTTTTTTATTTCTTGTACTTAAACACAACTTTTGTTCATTCTCAGTATTTGTGTGAGGCCTCATGGGGTGGAATTAATTTTCTTCACGCAGCCCATATGGTGCTATGTCCTAGACTGTGGCCAAAACTCTGCTGATATCACTGGCATCACTTCCCAATGCACAAAGTGAAAAGGGCTTTTTTGCTTCTCACCTTTCCCCACAGGGAATAGGCTGAGAATGAGCAAGAAACTGGGAGGGGGTAGCACTGGGACAGCTGATTTGAACTGGCCAAAGAGCTATTCTATGCCTTGTAACGTCATGCTCAGCAATAAGTTGGCAGCAGATAGCTCGCCCAAGGTAACCCTCACTGTAGGACTGGCAGGACAGTGAGTCTGCTTGTGGGAGGTGGTGAGTAACTGCCTTTGGATCACTTGGGAGTTCTTTTTATCAGGTTTTGCTTTTCTTTACTGTTTAAACTTTCTTTATCTGCACCCATGAGCTTTTCTCACTTTTGTTCTAACTCTCCCCATCCCTCTGGAGCGAGTAATCAAACAACTGGATGGGAGTTCAGCTGCTGGCTGGGGTCAACCCACCACAGTGTATGTCAATTAAAAGCTTCTGCATTCTGTTTTTGTAAGGATGCTAGAATTTTGATGTTACATTGTAGCTTAAAATTTATAGATTTATGATCTTTGTACAGAGGGAAAAAGACTGCAAGTATAGAAATTAATGTAAGCCCTCTTTTCTTGTGCCAAATCTGAAATCCCTTGATATGGGAAATTTCTTTATGTGGGTAGATAGATGTAATGTCAGCTGCAAAAACACTGAAAGCTTTTGAACAAACTGGTGATCTCCCCAGAAACTTCACTATGTTTAGGTGAAAATTGTTGTTTGCCAACTGAAATATACGTAGGGTATACTTTATTTCTTATTTAATGACTATACATACACATAAGCCAAGATTAATTCTGTCAGGTGGTTTGGATTTAGTGTAAAACAAACATGGGTACCAAAACAGCCATAGTGACTGTGCTTTCACACTATATGAAGTTAACTCAAACACTTTCAAACTTTGGAAAAAAGTAATCTTGAGTAAAAGATGTTTGAAATACTAGTCCAAATTTATCCTTGGTTCCCGATCTCTCTTCTGCAGTGTTCAGAGGAAAATGTAATTTAATAAGAAAAATGGGCCATTGTAGAGGTAAGCAGTAGCTTTGGGGGGACCTCCAGAGAACTCAGGTTAGAGCAGAACCTTCTGACCTGCAGCATCTCTATCTTTAAATGTAATTAAGTGTGGCAAGTTAAGAGTGTCAGCTATTAATGCTGGTAGCTGTTGCAAATATAACTGCTGCTGCTGCTACTGGAATAGTTTCATCAACTTCTGAATCAGTATTCAAGATTAGAAAATACATTCATTAAAGACTTCTGGGCAAATTAAATGGTAAAGAGATCTGTGAGGACAAGAGACATTAAAACCAGAGGTAAAAGCTAACATTCAAAAAACAAAACTGATTAGCGGTGCTTGGGCTATGTTTCTGTAAGTAACTTACAGGATGGGTTCTCAGAAAAAGTAAACAAACTTGTAAAAATTAAAGACAAAAGAAGTTGTCATAACTGTCAAAAAAAAAAAATAAAGGGTCAGAGGTGGTGCACTTATTCCCTATCAAAATTTTACTGTTGGCAAAAGAAAATGGATTTAATCAATTGAATAATTTCACCTGTGATAAATGTGCATCAGACAAAGCTTCACGTGTGGCGCAGGTACCTGTTACACTTCAGGTTATTCATTGTGCACACGCTTGTCTGCAGGCACACTGTTCAGCTGGGATCAGACACCTGAAGCACATAAAGAAATGGGCTAAAATAAAATACCTTTTCTTTCCACTGACTGGGAGAAGGAGGTTTCCAGGTAGTTTTCTTCTTTTTCTTTTAAAATATCTGCTGTTCTCCTAAAGATAAAGGAACTACAGGATATCTATAAAAGTAATATAATTATTTTTTCTTCTCTGGTATAATCTACAGCTGTAGCTTAGAACCTTATAAAACAGGAGGAGGGTTTTGTAGCATGGCAAACTTAGATTATATTAAGCATGAAAGTACAAAGTAATGGAATTTCACTGGTTTAGTAATAATACCAATATGCTGCTTTTTTTCTCTTGCCCTCCTTTCTGTCTTTTTCTGGTGCTGATCATTTCTATAACAATCTGAGCCATGTCAGCTGTTGTCTGAGAAAGTGATTTGTTACTTTTTATTTCTGCCATTATCTTGGTCACTTCTTTAAGCAAAATGTTATCAATGTTTGTCTTCTATTATCTCTAAGATTTTTTTTTTATTCAATGCAAAAAAAAAAAAGAAGAAAAATATTTGAGTGCAAATGCTTATACCCTCCAACAGAAGAAAATGTGCATTGCTTTGGTTGTTGGGATTATAGAAGTAAAGTTTGCAGTTTTGGTTCTTAATAAATATTTTCTGATATAGAATCCATTTTGTGATTCTGAGATTTAATTCAGCTTTCCACCAGAAGATTAGTTTGTGCAGGTTACATCCAATTTCAACTTTTTTATCCCCATCTCTGCTAGTTCTTGGCTGTGTTCTGCCCCTTACCTGCTATTTGGTAGGTTCTTTTAACCTCATAATTTAATGGTTATGTGTCAAAGAGCAGTTGCACTACTTATGGTGGTAAAGCTGAAGAAGCAGCAAGGTAAATGAACTTGTTATATCTGATAGCTTAGACAGGTACCTTGGCACTGAAACAACTTCTTTGACTATTAGCACTAGAAAGAGAGAAATTATGGGAGAACTATTGCAAAGAAAATATATATTTAACAAAATTGAAGAAGGGGAAAATCCAAATAATTAGCAGATAGAATAGAGATATACTCAGAAAAGGTCAACATGGAAGATTTGTATAAATAAAAGCAGGAAGTATGTGCGCTGGTATGGTTTAGGTCCAGGAATTAGGGAAATCTTACAATAGTCTTTAAATGTGCCAGATTTGCAGGTCTGAGGTACTAGTAGAACAAGAGCTCCCTTCATATAGTACATAAGTTTACATCTAGCTACACATATTTTAGGTATGAAATCTTTAATGTACTGTGTTGGATCTCTTGTCACACACAATGCTAATTAACCTAATGCTATTTGTTAAAAAAACTTATTCTTACTACATAGGCCTTAATTGTTCATGGGCAAAAATGTCTGAATCTATTCTCTGTTGGTGTAAAAATGGATATTAACATACTAAAATCAAGATTATGGTAAAATAAAGTAGATTTTGTATATTAAAAAATAAGGTCTTCATCCTGTCTATTTCTTTTTCCAGTTTAGTACACACATTCTGAAACACAGAGGAATTTTCAAAGTTTAGCAATTGGAGCACAAAGCTCTCTTGACAAATATATGTTATGTTGAAAAAAATTGTCTTTCAGTTTCAGAAGCCAAACCCAGCTCAACTGATAAGAAAAAGATGCTGGATTTTCCTGATAGCAATATGAGGTTTTCTCCCCAGATCTTCTCACACAAAAGGTTCAAAGTGTGCAAAAATCCATACCATGAAGCTTATATAACATAACACAAATCACTCCCACAAGTTTGAGAACAAGGCTCCCTGGCATTTGCATGTAATTTGATACTGTGCATGTAATTTAATACGTTTGCATGTCATTTAATACTCTTTTGCATTTTTTTTCTGCTAGCTAAACGCAGTAGAATAGGATCTGATATAACTAATAAAAAAAACAACTTTATCAAATCCTATCATAATGTACCCATACAACATTGGGATGGTATTTAAAGGAAAACTGATACTTCTCAGGGTTTAGAAATATACTTTTTGCCCACCCCACATATTTTATTAAGTCAGATGCAGACCCTCATCATGTTTAAGTGGATGCACAGAGGATAACAGACCATCCCCAGGCTGCAGCCTGCAGGTATCATGGTGCAGTGGTGAGGACAGTGGGGCTTCATTTTCACTTGTGTTGCCTTGTTGACGGATTAGCCGGAGCTTGTCATGGGTTAGGTGCCAAGAGATGTCTTTTGAATTTGATTCCAAAGAAAACAGCAGGCTGTCCAGTTGATGAAAGCTTTGAAGGGGTTCTTTCTGGTTGTTAGAAATAATAAATGACTGAAACTCAGGCATAAAAATATACACACTGCTGTGTGTAGTGTATTTTCAATTTTGTGTGGATCATATGAAATAGATGGGTATATATCTTGATTTCATGAAAAAAAATTTCTGCAACAAAATTAACGATAATATTCTTAATATGATAATATTATATGCAGGTACTTGAGGAGGAAGGTGTTTCTCAGAACTGTATGAAGGAGGTAGCTAAGGAAGCTGTTTTCATCAAGACTTCTTTGCCAGCTTTTGATTGTGAATGACCAGAGGTTCATAGCCCCCTTGCCTTTACCCAGGGCTTGGCTTTTCCTTAAGAGTACTCTAGAAATCAAAGCTGACCCTTCAAAAAGAAGTCCTGTCAGGACAACAAATCTTTGAAAGCATTGGCTATCTGAGTCAAAGAGAAGTGGTATATGACCCTTTTTCCTTCTTGTTTTTTTTCCCCTTTGCTGGGTCATCACACAAGTGAGTTTTGGAACTTTTGGTAGTACATTATGTATTTATATATGATACTGCCTTGCAGACTCTTGCTGCACAAAATAGCATAAGCAATTTACAAATGGAAGCCAAAAATTATTTTGGCTTCAGGAATATAAAGACAGTTTAGTGTCAGTTGATTTCCCTTCTGAAAATATTGCTAGATGGTTTTAGAAATGTATATGATGATGTTCCTAAAACATCACAGCTCTGTGAGTTATAAGAGCTTGGAGAAGCTGCTGCCTTTATGACTCCAATTGATAAAAACTATCACATCTTTCTCCCAGTGTTTTGGCACAAAATTCTTCTTTCACAATCAAACATGAATTTGCAAATTTCAGTTCAAGAGAAAAACAATTCAGGCAAGCTGAGATTAAATAGACTTTACTATGTGTGAGCCTCCTCAACAGGAGGGGGTACAGATTGCTTACCTCTGAAAGCAACTGCAGGCAGGTTAATGCTTAGATAAATGAGGAAACAATAGGAGGTGATGAATGATGAGGTTTGTAGTGGGCACTCTATTTCTTTTTAACAAGCCCTGGTGTTTTTATTTGGCAATGAGAATGCTCAGAATGGAAACAGTAATATTTATCACTTGAATAAGAAGTGAATTTGAAAGTGCAAGTTTCAGCAACTACGTAAAGGCAGCACTAATGTTTCATTTTCTCCAGTACATTTCTTTTTAGTATAATTCCATCAAATTCTGAAGTGGATGCTTAAAACTAAGACTAGTCTTGCTACTGTCCTGTGAGCTTTAGTTCTTATTTTTACCCTTATGAAAATTTCGATTAATATAATGAAAAGAAGAGAGAATTTGAAGCTGTGTTTTGTAAGTTGAATCAATATTATGTTGTAAGTTGCCTTCAACCAGTGAAACATTATGGTGATAATGTTTGTAACGTTGATGGTGACGAGGGTTTCTCTTTAGAATATTTAAATATAGGGTCAATTATTAAAATGGTGTCTTCTGGATGAGCTTTTAGGACTTTGTATATCATTAAAAGTTTATTTCTAAATTAATATAATTTCATATTTTCAGATTATTTTAGTTTTTTTAAAAACTTGATGTTACATTAAAGTGGCGCTTTCAATTCAAAGCTGCAGATAATTTTCAACATTAATCTGCTTCTCTTGTTATTAAACTATACTCAAAAAATGAAACACTTGAAACAATTTGAGAGGGGAACTTGCTTGAAATACTTGATGAATGTGAATGTGATCCAATTTGGCAACCACAACTGAATAAAGAAACAGGCTTGTAACTCTGCTCCCCCCTCTTCTCCATTAACTGTGACTAAGAGGGAGTGTTTTCTTCTTCACAATAAGAGGAAATCTCATTTGTTACATGGCAACTTTTAATGTTATCTCTGTAAGCACTGTTTAAAGACAAATTACAATACCAAACACTGATTTAATGGAAAAAACATGTATTGAACATGGGAAAAATGTATAGTTTGGTCCTATGAAAATCTCTCAAGGTTTTTTTAGGTAACCTGTTCTATGTTAACTATTTTTTCAAGTTTTATATTTTTTTCTTTCATGTCCTCAAAGTGTTTTCAACAGATGTTCTGTGCTTCATCTTGTAAGAAATACTTTAAAGCCATCTGTGGTGTTGTAAATGAAGAGAATAGTGATAGAAAATTAAAGCTTTAATTTTAAATTTTGGAAGAAGATCTTAGATCTAATACTGTTGTATATATTGGTAATTCAAGAAGAGTTTGCCACCGATTTTTAATAAGTCTTGAATGAAACTATGAGTCTCCAGTCAAAGCATTCAAAACCACAGTTAATTAATTATGGTAGTTTAAGGAAAATTTGAAGACATAACACTGCTTAATATCAACAGTATATATATTACATATTATTCATTCATTATGAAAAATCACATTCAATTATATGGCCAATAGATGTCAATACATAAGCTTGCTCTTGTAGATCACATGTAATAATTGTTTTAATCTGAATTTCTGATCCCATATGGAAATACTTGGATAGCCTTTCATAACACATAACATTTTTACTTAGATTAATGTTAATTCCACTCTTAGATCTTTTTGAGCTTTACTGTGTTCCACCAATGGCATTTAGCCTGTGCATATGTCTGGCTCTATTTCTGGAATATGAAGGGTTTTATTCTTTCAACAGCATATGGGTTTATAGAGATAAATATGACCCCCTTCTATTAGATATAGATTTCTATAGGATTCAAATGTTGTTTTTGGTTTCTTTTTGACTTTGTCAAATTGGTTTATGGTACATTCTGTAAGATATATGGACACTTAAGAGCTTTCACTAGAATAAAGTAAAGCAAAAAGAAAAAAATAGCTTTAGACAATAGAAAGCAAAGTAAAAGTACACTGTAATGTAAGTGCAGTATGAAACAGTTGTGTGAACAAGATCCAGGAGTTATTTCAGTGCTCTATTGTATATTTTTTTCCTTTATGTACTTAGATTTCTTTTCGGGGTAAATTTTACTTTGAATTTTCTGGTTTTGTAGTATAAAACTTGGAAGTAAGTAATTTCACATTCATATGATGTTTTTATTCCTCTTGTAATTGCAATTTGTTGATGCACACTGTTAAACTTAACATTCCTTCACAAAAGAATCTATGTTGATTATTTTAAATCATAGGGAATTACTATGTTGTTTTAATGTTGTTTAAATTTGCAGTCAGTAATTAATAAAAGTACAATAAAACATTTTTTATTGTTGAATTTTTTGTCTGTGAAATATTGTTTCACAGAAGATATTAGAATAAATGGAAGTATATTACAAGTAATATCTTAAACATTGTCTGAACACTGAGAGAAAGGGAGCCCATCTATTAGCACCAGGAGTCTATGGGATGGAAGATACTTTGATACTTTTTTTCCTTGGCTATATTCTCCAGAAGGTACCATAAGATATATGTAATATTGCCAGACTTAGAGGCCCTCTCAGCAAATTGTATTGCTATATGGTGTTGTGTTAGAAATGGTGCAAATGGACACATGATGCAAACAACTAGAAAAAAAATCTGATAAATCAACTTCCGGGGCTGAACCCAAATAAATTTTACAGCAATAAATTAGATTTATTGCTTTGGTGATCAGTAAAACTTGTTTTCTGCATCTTGAAACTGAGTCAGAAGCAGTCTTTATTTTTAGAGGAATTTCTTCTATAACAGAAATAATAGAAAGACATAGAAATTAGGCCTTCAAAGCATGTCAGCTGTTTAGTGTGTTCTCTTACCCCAAAGTATCATTTATGTATGTCTTCCCTGGTGAATATTTAAGATCTCTCTGAGCACAGAAATCATCTCTTCTTTACAGTCTTCTTAAAAATTTTATTGATTATTTTTCCATGTGAGGATCAATTTTATAAAATTCATCTAGAATCCAAATTTTATAAAAAATCTCGAAGATGTCTGCTCTGATGTATTTGATTATGTTGGCTGAACAATGCTTCTTGTTCCAGCTCACTCCCATGAATTTTAGTTCTTTCAGTCTTGGTTTACAGTATTTTCACTCTAATCCTTCTTGCTGCTAATGAAAAGATCACTGGCTAAAATTATGGCAGTTCATAAAACCTAAAATACTGGTTCTTCCTGTTCATTGTTCAACACAAGTGAAATATTTTAAAAACATTAATGCAGAGAGTCTAGAAAAAGATTGATTATTTTTCAAATAATAACTTGTTGGTATCTGTAGTGTTGGGAGCAGAAAAGTGGTTTGCTGTGCATGGCATTTTCTACCTAGCCATGACAGCAATCCTTGCTAGGACTGGTAAGGCTTCAGACAAAATAATGTCTGTGGATTTAAGCAATAAGGACTATTATGAAATCAGGACCCTAGAAAACATGTAGTCTATTAGACTACTCTTCCTGTTCTAGAGGATGAGATCTTTTAAAGGTCTTAACGTTCTTAGATAAGAATCTGTTTTCCAAAGGGAAAAGTAGTCAAAATTCAGTTTGGATAAAATAGTAGAAAAAAAGAATTTTTTTGCCCTGGATTAAACTTTTCCATCACCAGAGAGGTAGACAGGTATTGCTTGTGTTCTTTGTAGTAAGATGTTCCATAAATTCATTCTGCAATTGTTTCATTAGTAAAGTTTCAGAAAACTATGTCACTGACACTTGATTTGTAGGTTGTTATCTACTCATCATGGACAAGTTCAGCCCTTGATCTTAAAATATTTATTTTATTAGATCTCCGAGATTATATCTAAATTAAATGGTTTTGTACTGTTTTTTGAAATAGGTATTTTTAAAATTATTAGCTAACTATATCATAGCACTTTAAAATATGATTTTTCTGCAATTAAATTTTGTTTTAGCCTCTAAAAACAGTCTGAACTAAAATCCTCTTCCTGCTTTTTGCAAAAGAGAATGCCTAATATATGCTAAATTAGAGGTTTTCAGAAACTGATTTCTATAGTAATTTTATTTTCATTAATAAATAAATGATTAGGAAGCAAATTCACAGGGGAGGAAAAGAATTTGTGGATATATGAAAAGCAAAGATTATTGACTGGATTTAATGAATGAGAATGGTGACATGTTTTGTGCAGTAGTTGCAACTTGTTTTATCAAATCACATGATGCTTAAATGAAAGCCTTTTATTGAATACTGTGCCAAAACAAGCTAAGTTGAAGAGTATGTCTATTCCCCTTCAGACTTATTTCATCTGATACTGAGAAAACAGACTTTTGAATTAAGGTCAGAAAGACAGTAAAGATAACCAAATCACCAGACCTGAAATATCTACATTCCCCTATTGTACAGAAACTCTCATTTGAGTAGTTAAATAATTTCAATCTCTTTTAATGTTTCATTCACACTATGTCTCTGAGTAGGCTGAACCTGCACTATTAAATGTTTTGGCAGTGTTCTGCCTAAATGATGACTTGGACAGCCATAAAGATAAAAACACAGGAAGAGCTAAGTCTTATTTCTACTTAATCACTCTTCAATAGTTATTTCCTTAAATATTCAATCCAATAATTAGTTTTGTTTTATGCACAAGATTATTGCAATCAGCCATCTTTGCAGGTTAGGAAGTGCTAGGTAATTTTGATATTCAGCCAGTTAATTCTTTCTCAGTTAGATAACAGGTCAAAAACCTTATCAGTGTAGTAGTAGTAGTAAAAAAGCATTTTACATCATGCTAATTTGCTTTTTGAAAATTCCACAATGTAAGATTGTTTTTTATATCATGCCAAGAAAGACATTGCTATCCTCTTCAAAAATATAACACAGGCAGATGTGTTTTAAGACACAGAAAAATTAATTTTATATCGTTTTGCACCGTTGAAGCTGGATGGATTTCTAGGACAGTTTGCTTTTTCAAATGGCAAAAAAAAAAAAAAAGCCCTAGAATGTTCAAAGTACAGTTTCTATTAAGTGATAAATATACGTCTTTGATTTGAAAGTTTAGCTTCAGAGACTGGATCTAAATTTAGCAGCCCTGGAATAGCAAGTTAAACTGCCTCCTATTATAAAAATTGAGTAGTATGTTACTGGATTAGAAGTGCTTGGGTTCACAGGAGATTCTTTCAGGAATTCAAGAATTATGTAATGTGAAATCATCGTAGCAATTACAGCTGGGTGGTTTTTGACAGCCTGAAATTGAACTGGAGCTTGTAAAGATAAGAATTTATATCTTCTGCATCTGAGAACTACCATCACTTCTGTCTGAAATAAACTGCTATTCAGGCTAAGAAGTGCTGTTTGAAAGATTTTATTTTTGTCGGGACATCAGGACACTTTCAACATCAATCACTGATGTTCTTCTACCTAGTACTGAAATTTGTTAATATCTTGCACTTGGGTAGATGCTGAAAATTACCTTTCTTTTATAACCAAACAGTAGTTTGGAAATCACGATACTGTATAGTCTAAATTTGGTGGTGGGGAGAGTCGGATCTGTTAAATCCTTTCTGCAGATTGAACTTGTGTAGCAAATGACCAAAATAATTGTAAAGAGAACAGTAAAATCTCTAGTCAGAGCAAAATTGTTCAATTGATTTGATTTGCTTCTGACCTTAAACTTTTCAAATTGCTACTTTTTGTAGGGGACAGGAATCTATTCAATAAAATGAAAATTTCATGAGTTTTCTGAGGAATTTTTTTCACTCTTCTTCAGGAATAGGTGATAACTTTATTCATCTTGAGGAGCAGCTAAATGTTGTTTTACAAAGAATTTACTGCCAACTCACCATTAACAAATAAAAGAGGTGATATTTTGGTGGACACATATTCCTGCCTGTGTTGTCACTAGTTACCAAGGAAACAATTTTGAGAAACTTTTGAAGCGTAACATGAAGCAAAAAAACTGTCTATTCAGCCTACTCCTAAAAATCACCATGAAAATTCTGGCTGTAAGGGCAGTTGGTAATAAAGCCAGAAACCCAAATGACTCAACTGCAGGGAAACTTTTTTATCAATACTTATCCCTAAAGCTTCATCATAAAGTAACTAGTTTTTTTCTCTCTGCTCACAACCCAGACAGTCTGTGATCCTGATCTTAAATCAGACTAATTAAAAAGTTTTAAATGTCATAAGCATAGTAAGTATTGCCAAATTCTCATAAATTAAAATATAATTTATTTAATAACTGCATATTTATAACTCCCTATCTCCTTCACACACACCCATACAAATACTTTCCATTGTATTTTGACTAGATGAGATGTCGCTTGTAAACATTTCAACACAGTTTATATGAAACATTTGTCTATACCCTTGGAAGAGTATTTGAATATTCAACAAATCTCTGGTTGATACAGCATTTTAAATGACTGACACATTTTCCTACTTCCAAAGTTTACACAGTGTTGTTTCACTCTGTATCTCTAAAGAATCAAACAGTAATGAATTTTAAAATGTTTTAAAACAGTTTTTAGACTTTCAAAGGAAACATGAAGAGAAGGCTAATTAGCATTGAGAACTGAAGTCATACAACGCTCTATTTGTTTAGGTAGGCAAGCAGAGTTACGTGATAGGGTGGAGGCAGGATATCCCAATCATCATAATTTTTTCCTCTATAATTATGAGCCCTAATCAACATTTTGTGTTGCACTTTTTTCCCCCTGGGCAAATAACCACTAAACATGTTGGTACTCTTTATGTAGTCTAAAATCCCAGAGTTTGTCTGTATTGTAAAGACCTCTCTAGATTGAAGAAGAGTATCTGAACTCATGTACACAGACTTTTTTTCTTAAGTGTAGTAATTTGAATAATGATTAAATGAAAAAGGCTTTCTCTGTGTTTTTTTCCACGTCTTGTTCTAATTAGTCCTAACTGTATGTAGAAATCTGGAAGTCTTGGCTATCTGCCCCAAAACATGCATTATAGTTGTGCTACTCTTTTCGTGATCTCAGCTCAAATAGAATTCCAGCATACTTGATGGGTGGCATTAAACCCTTATTTATGGGATAGAGGGTCAAGAATTCCTCCTTGGTTTCTATGGTGATGGATGAGAAAGCTGGCTGAAATTACCTGGAACTTCCTCTCAATTGAGAAGTGCAGTGCAGAGAATGACAAAAGTGTTCAGAAATCACTCTGGAGTTTAGGATCTCACCACTCCCCAGATCAGCATAGAGAGACAGAGTCTGTGTCCTGTTTCCTGGACACTGTGTAGTTGGCAGTGCCTCGGCCACAAAGCAGAGACTTGTTCCAACAGAGAGCAATGCCTGCCTACGTGAATTATTATTTGTGACTCTAGGTATCCTTTTTACAGAGATTAGTAATATCTGAGCAATAGTGCTGCGTTGTACTGGCATTGTCTTCTGCTGCCCAGCTGCAGCAGCGCCTGCATTTAGGAGAGGGCAGTATAAATTGTGAATGGACCAGAGCAGAATAGAGAATTGCTCATAAACTGAGATGGACATGAATGATCCTGGATGCAGGAGCCCCAAAACCAATAAATGTGGGGTTGAAGCTTTCAAAATGGGAAAATATAATTCTATGTTAATAGCAGAATGATTTTACAGTAATTTAACCACTTATTTTCTTATCCTAGTGGACTTTCAAAATAAGAAGATAAATTATCAGAGCTAGTTAGCTAATTAAGTTAGCTAAACTTAAGAAATGTCTGAGTAGCCATGAAAAGATGCATGTAGATAATTGCTAACACACTGCATTCTCAGAACACAGAAGTAAATTTTTTTCCAAAAGCAGTGAACCAGTGAGTGAATATTGGTCAGACACAGCTTTTAAGGCAAACTTGTCAAGACAATTTTAAACCCTAAATTTTTATGCAAGTTTTTCATATGTGCCTGAGAAATGCTTGGCAACTACAAACAGCAATCAAACACTATTTCCCTGGTAGCTTAGATATCTGTTTAGATATCTAGCTTTTATTTTATTTGGACTCAATACTGGGATCCTTACCAGTGCTTAAGAATAATATTATGAAAGTGAACATAACTGAACTTGTCAAAGGACTTGGACTGAGAGTTGTTTTTTGGAGATGTTTTGTCTCAATCCATTATCATTGGTGTTTCCTCTCATTCTCCTTTGAAGACTGCAGTCTTTTTCTTCATGTAATATGTTGGGGTCTTTTTCCTCTTTTATTTTTTTTTCATGTTGTCCCTTCTGCAACCTCATCACTAGCAATATTCCTAAAGTTCTGAGTAAACTGGAAATTACTAAAGAATTACATTGTAAAATTGCACTCAGTTTTAGTAACTGTCATGCAACCAGCAGCAAATAGTGGCAGCAGTCAAAAGAGAGACAGGTCGAGTTCATCAGTCTGTTCTAGAAAGTTTCCAGCAGCAATTTGAATAATTTGGTGGCTTATATTTGTAATAGAGAAACCTGATTTTATCTGAGAACACCACTGGTACTTGACAGTTGGCGGAGTGGATTACTGTGGGTTTGTCTTGTGGCTTTCTATAGAAGAGAGACTTTCTGGTTCAGTCACTTTTGATAAAGAAGCAGCAAAAATAGAGGGTTGGCAGAAGCATAAATTGTGTTTGATGTATCCTTCCAGATGTTTTCACATAGTAATCAGATGAAGACTTTTTTAACTTTGTTCTTTTTTCTCACTCAAACTTATTTCTATAGAAATTAAGATCTTTTTTAATAATCTCTGTTAGGAAAAACTATTGATTTTCACAGAAATGTTAGATTTGTATTAAAAAAGATACCCTCACAAAAAACCCCACCTCTAGTGCTTTGTATAAGAAATATATATTTTTGTCTTGATCTTTCTGTTTTACAACCAGCAGTGAGTTCGCATTTATCAAGGCTGAATTAATTCTGTAAAATATGAAAGCAATAAGTTTCTATAAAGTTTCACTATAAATCAGGTTTATCTTTTAAGTAATCATTTAATCAAAACTGTCTGTGTCTTCTAATGGCCGATCAAGCAGAGACAAATAGATGAAAGCTAAAACTTGAATGTAATCAAATATGAAAGCACAGAAAAACCAAACACTCTAAAAGAGTACATGCATGCTTTCAAGGCTATGTCAGATTACAATAAAATTCAGTCTTCAACGTTTTTCTAGAGAAGATAAATATTTTAATCAGTTACAGCTCCAAAGTGGCGTGTAATTTGTTTTTCTAGGTCAACAAAGAACAGTAGTCAGTCATATATAAATGAAAATAAAAGAAAAGCATACCAAGAAAACAATTACGAAATGACAGATCACAAGGAAAGCAATGAATTTTGGGGAAGAAAAATCTTCCCCAAAATGGAAATTGCATAGAACACAAATACCTCTATGCAATGTTGCCTAAATGTTGGTTTAAACGTCACTTGTTCAACAGAAATGAAGTTGTGGGTTCAGATTGGTGCATTATGGTCTTCCTAAGTTAATTTTGCTCTAAAGAAGTTGGTTATTAATTAGTGGAACCTTATCAATGCTTTCTCTCTACCTTGTTTGTGTGCCCTTTTTGAAATTGCTCTACAATACATACACTATATAAAGTATTTTTTATATGCAATGCATCGTATTTTGTACTTAGGCTCATATGTATATTTACATGATGATAAAACTGACCATTTTCTACTTTTTCTGTTAATATTTTCTTACCTTGTAGGTTTTCAGAGAAAATATAGTAGTTTTCCCAAAGTTGCCCTAAACCAGGACATCAAGAATGAGACATTAACTACAGTAATTAATTTCTAATTTCAGATTCACCTTGGTCTCCTTTATTTCATTAGGGTCTTTCACAGTAAGACCTTCAATATACTGAAGAAGTTGATAATGTTTGATTTCTCTAGTTACTTTTTGTTTACAAATGTAAAAGCAAAATAAATGTGCTATTAAAATAATCAAAATTAATTGAAGTGAATGTACTTAGGTAAGTACACATATACAAGAAATGTATGTATAGTACATACTACTATTTGTACTTCAACACATATGTAAATATTTCTTTATGTGTATTCTGTATATTCTACAATATTTTTTAACCCATCTCAAACATACGCAAAGCTCTACACTGGTACCTGTGCTTTTTAGAGAAACAAATTCTTAGTCATGTTTTGCACTATTTGGAGGTTTTATTTTTTTCTTTTTTATCTTCTATGTGCTATTGTTTTCATAAAAAAAAATATGAAAATACTGTTGCTCTAGAACATGTTGATATCATTTGAAATTATTGACTACACTTGACTGGCTTATGACCTTTTCTTGAAGCACATATAAATCTAACTCACATGCCAAGTATTCTTTGATTAGTATGTATGCAGATATCTAAATGCCCTTCATCCAGGGTTTTTATAAGTGATTTATTGAACAATTTATATTTTTCCTGACAATTTTTTTTTTTTGCCTTTTTCCCACTGAGCAATATTGGAGCAGCTACTTAAAATCGCTTGTCACGGAAGTTAGACAAGCTAATCTGGTAACATGATAGATCCTGAAACAGTGAGAAAGTGAATTTTGTGGGATTTGGGTTTGGATGGTTGGTTTTAGATATGTTCATTGGTTTTTGGTTTTTTTGGTTGGGTGTTTTGTGTGTCGCAGTGGGGGCTGGGGCAGGGGAGGGTTCTGATTGGACTTTTCAAGGTTGTGTTTCTGAATGAGGCAGTTCCAGAGAACACTGCCCTGGTATGGAGAACTAGTACCTAAATTGGCTGAGATCTCCTTTCATTTCCTTTGTATCCCTCTAGACCTCTGCCCTCAGGAACTGAGCTGTGGATTTACTTGTAGAGTAGGAGGAAATAGGATGTCATATTCTCTTGTCCTCAGTGGCTGAAGGGAGTTCACCTGCAAATTGTTTGGTCTAAAATTTCAAGTCCTGTTGCAAGACAGTTTGCAGTAGAAAAAGAGCACTGTATAGTGAGTGTCTTCCTCCCATTGCTTCCTGAGAGCCCTCATTAGCAGCCTCGTAAAACTGTGTTTTATCAGATTTCATTTATCTGCGTTAAGGATGACCCCATCATGTTTGCCCATTGTCTGCTTGCTCATACATTAACCCGCGGCTGTCAAACAAGCAATAGGTGGAGGTCCAGTGGGCTGGTACTTCCTGCTCCCTTCCAGATGCACTGATAAAGGACTCTTTGCGTGGATGTCTCTCAGGGTTTGAGGGGCTGTCAGGCTAAAGCTGAAGGGCGGGTTTTCCTCCTCACGTGTCTCAAACACATGTGCCCACATATCACCATATCAACAGCGTCAAAGCAAAACTTTCAAATGTTTCGATGCACATTTTCAATCAGCATTTCTTCTTCTTTCTTTGTTCTGAACAAAAAATAGTAATTCATGTCCTCTTATTATTTTTATGAAACCTCTAATCAGAGGCAAGAAAAGCAGTTCTGTTTGAAGAAAACACTGCTTGCTCTTTTTATGCATATCCTCATGGCTGAGCATAAAAAATTGAGCACCAACTATTCTATTCCACTAATTTTCTTTCTTTCATAATAACATGATAATAATTACAAATCATTACAATGCTGAAATATTGTGTGTTGTTTCAAAAAATTTTGCAACAGAGATGATAAAAAATTATTTTATAGACAAAACCTGCTATTAATTACAGAAGTTATAGAGTATTCTGAGTTATAAGGGACCCCAAAGGATCATTGAATCCAGCTCTGAAGTGAATGGCCCTTATGGGGATCAAACCTACAGAGAAGCATCTGAATGATAATAGGAAAAAAATATAAGTTTTTATATATTGACTTGATTCAAATACTCAAGCAATTTAAAAGCTTCAGATTCAGGAAATATATGAATTTTTACATTGAAATTGAATATACTTAATATATCTATCTACTTAGCTTGCACTATAATAGAAAATAATTTTAGAATAATCTTGGCTCTGGAATACTGTATTGGAACTTGGCAGCTCTCTCTGGCTATTGTAACATTTGAATTGTGCTGCTGAATACCCATTAGGGTGTTAACCAACTTTATCCATAAATAAATTGAGAAATTATAGGTAATGATAAATGCACACTGCTGACTTTGTATGTCTGTAAAACGTCTATGGAGTTTGAAAGTCTATTGTCAAATTCTTTTTCTGGGAATTAGAAGGTGGGGTGTTTAGTGCTTCAGAAATAAATAAATAAGAAAGGAAATAGGCGTGCTGTTCCTCTGTCAATTGCAAGCCCAGGTTGGTAAATTGGGACCTTTTTTCACTTGGATGTTTCAATGCATTGGTTAGACGTGTACAGTTATGGGGAAATGGTAAACACATCATGCCTGATGGGAAAGTTTCCCCTAAGATCTTGATCTTGCATTCTACTTAAATAGGTGTGTTTCAGTGGCAATAACACTTGGGACAGTCTCTCGTTGAATTCTGCATTTAACAGTAGAAAGAAGTGAACTTCTGTTAACCTTTCCACAGCACATCCAGTAGCAGCAGATATTTACTCTCGGGGAAAGTACAAAGTGATGCTTTCCATTACTGATGGCTATTACAGCACTGAAGACATTCTGCCCATTTCCAGTCTGGAATGTCAATGTTGTTGATATCTCCATGTGGAATGGAAGGATTCTCTTTGGCGTGTTTGGGAGTCTGGTGCTGAAGCTCATTTGAAGAAGAGATAAAGCAAATGATGGCTCAGTAGATAAATAGGCAAGGCTGCCAGGGAAACATTGTGTGGTCAGGCACAGATCAGAAATAGGGGCACAGTCTAAGCTAAAAATCAAGAAAAATTGCCATTAAAAATGGTTTTATGAATCATAAAATTATACATCAATTTTAAAATCCTTTATGCGAAACCTTTTTCAAAGACTGGTTTGTTCTTTTTATCATGTTACTTCCTTCTGAGTTGCAGAGAAAAGCAATTTTTTTGTTGGATCTGAAATATCAGATGCACTTAGGAATGCAAATCTGAGCTTGCATAATAGCAAGCTTGCAATTCAGCTAGAAATTGAACTTTGTGATAAAATCCATTGATTTGTGGGATTAGAATTAATGAAAAGTGATCTGCAAGACTTTCAGAAGTATTCTTCCTATGTTTTCAGCAGTAGGAGTATGAATCAAAGATGTATTTCCACTTTTTTTAGCATTTTGATAATTTTTTTAAAAATGACAATATGTCTGAGTCTGCTTGACAGATAAGTATGCTGTTATCATCTGAAATGAATCCTGTGTTAGTTTATCAGGGTAGATGAAACAGCAAAAAAATTCCTTGATTGTTGAATGTTCTAGATCCTCTTTGTAAAAATGGGTGTTACCAAATATTAATCAGCTTTCATCCCTTATGTGGATGTGGAAAAATGAGGAAAATATAGCTGGGCCCATTATTTCTACCAAATATAGATATTTTCTTGAGGGGAAAATTAAACAGTAAATGTCCTTAAATAAGTCTAGGCAGTTGCTGGTAAATATCGATGTTGCTTAATAACCAGATTTTATTTAATAGCAAAAAATAGTTAAATATTTAAAATATAATTAAATCTATTTAAATTTGCAATGGAATTTAATTTGTAGTGGTCAGTTTCCTGTCTCTTTATGCCATCTGACAGAAGAGTTCTCTAGCATGTAGAACTATCTAAAAAGCATTGCTCTTTAACATTTTGTCTGGAGAATTTTAAGTAAATGATGTGACTGTTTTAAAGAAGGGGAGTAAAAGACAAAATGCATATGTTTGTTTTCATTTATTCTTGGATTAAAACAGTAGGTTTTTATCATTTTGAAGTGTCCATTTCCAATTTAGGTGTCAACTGACTCTAAAAATAAAGGAAGAAAAGGGAAAAAGAAGTTATAGCAAAATCTGCATTGAAATGTTACATCTTGAATTAAGCTTAGATTAGAATGCATTTCTCCTCCTTGTTCCTCTCCTCTCAGTCAGCATTTTTAGAGCTGGAAGGTGTTTTCTTGCTTATGTCAGTCTTACTACCAGAAACAGCTCTCACTGCAATTTTCGCAGTTTTGGTACAGAAGGAAAGACTATAAAGTAGTTCAATTCATTCTTCTTTGAGACATTGCAGAAGTTGATTTATAGGCAGTTGCCTTTTGCCTTTCAAAAGCCTTAACCTCTGAAATACTCAGAATAGCAGACATAATTTGTTTCATTGGTGTTTTTAGTTTACTTTTATCCACTTTTAAAATATATTTTCAATTACTAGGGCAGTTCTATGGGTGGATGTGGGCTGATACTACTGCAGGTTGTCATTTGTATTTCTAAAGTTTGTTTTGTTTTATTTCTTCTTCAGCTGGAACTGTTGCTTTCCTTTACATTTGGCTGATTACAAGCCATGAACTAAGGCCATCAGACTTGGTTGCAACCCAGATGAGTTTGGCAAGGCAGAATCTTTTCAGCAAATGGCAAAATCTTTAGCTTCTCCCTCAGCTCCGAGTCTTCCTGCAAGCCGGTCAAATTATGTTAGAGTAGTTTAGCATTTTTCACTGTCATATTTTCTTCTTACTCCAGATACACCTTTTTTTTTTTTTTTTTTTTTTTTTTTTTTTAAGTCCTATGGGGATTTTTAGACTCCTAATTAATAAGTGGCTGAAAGAGAGATGCCTTAGGTCAGCTCTCTGAAAACTTTTGGTGGGCAAACCACAACTAGAAAAGGACTGAACTTCTTGATATATTTATTCTAAAGAGTAAATCATTTGGTAAATAGCATCCCTTAGGAAATTTATTCAAGTCCTGGGAATAAAGGTGTGTTCCTCATGTTTATGTGTTTTTTATTTATCTTAGAGTTTCATAAGAATCCACTCAGTTTTGATTAATTATTGTATTGCTGTTTTAATATTTTGATCTGGGTTTTTTGCTGCTTCTTGATTTCATTTTTACTAAGCTTGATTTGAGTGTTATTCTTGTAATACTTGATTGCATTAGTACTTTAAATTTTTTAAAATTTTCTTGTTTTCTGTCATATGCTTACAGAAACTTTTCACAGCAGTTCACAGATCCACAAAGTCAAATGCACCTCCCACTGATACATTTTCAGGCTTTATTAACAAATCAATATTTAGCTTCTTTTACACAACAGTGACCACAATGTCAAGTAAAAACAAGTTTCAGCAGGTACTTAGCCTATCTTCACAGATGATGCTTCTTTCAGCAATGCAGCTACACAGTTTAAAAAAAGAGGGCTTCAGGTTAAAAATAGGTTGTATTGTAAAGACAATTACATCTTCAGTTGCCAGCATATGTTTATACTGGGTGGGCTATTGGCAATGAACTCTTTTATTAAGTGTGTTTTTCCTGTAAGTTCCCTGTAGCTTGTTCCATTTCAGTTGATACTATACCTCAGCTGTCTCTAAGGCAACCAGGCTGAGAGGAAGTCATAAGACACACATATGGATACACTAGAGAAAGAGACATCTGTAAGGAATTTAAATACTACCCACAGGCTTTTCATTCCTATGCTACTGCCTGATTCTCCTTATTTATTTGTGGGGTCCATTCTTGTAGTTCTCACCTGGATGAACATATTAGTCATAAGAGTGAAGACTTTATCAGGTGATTCAACAGAAAGGTATGCAGGGGATGGAAGGTGAAATGGAGCAGGCATTTTAAATAGTCTATACTGGGTAACTTGAAGCACTCAGAATTTGACTGAGATCACTGTGAGGTCGAATCAAGAGAGAGCAAGTACTAACTAGAGATGTTGTGTTGTTAAATCAGAAAAATCTCAAAGTTCAAAGGCATCAGCAAAAACCTGGTGCTAAGATGGAAAAGATATTAGGTGAACAGGTATTGTAATTTAAAGCCTCTTTTAGCAATGGTCAATTCATTATGAGTAAATGATTGTATGATACGATTTATTTAGAATTTAACTTTTTGCTTGTAGTTTTACTTTGCTGAATCATACATATGCAAAGTAAGGTCACTTATAGTAGGCATTTACATCAGGGATCTTCCCCAGCATTTTCTGCTAGAAGAGAAAATGAGGAAGAACTTCAAGTTTTTACCTATGCTAGTGTTTGGATTTCTTATTTTATTAATGTAATCTTCAAAGAAAAACTATTTTCTGAGTTGTTGGGCGCTGGTAAGTTGGAGGATGGTAAGTTTACAGGCTGGGTGAGGTTGTATTGATGCAACTTTGCTGCAGAAATCTATGTCATCAGGAAAATGTGTTATTAAACTTCTCTATTAAAAAAGTCTAAGAATTTCACATACTGAATTTCCTATGGGAACTGATAAAGCTATGTTAATAGTTATAGCAATTATTGGGAAAATCATTGAATAATGACTGGGCAAACAAAGCAATTTTTGGCAATGAACACTGCTGCAATGTAGTAATTGTATTTCAGTGCAATTCAGTCAATCCTCTTTCTGTTCAAGAAGGTTGCATTCCTGACTCTCATATCTGTGAGGAACTGAGGAACAGTTTAAGAGAAGTTAAGTTTTTAATTCAAGTATCTTCAATAATATACAAAGAAAAATGGTCTGTCCTGAAACTTTATTTTTTCCCCTAGAAAAGTTTAGATGAGATTCAAAGACTAGGTACATCTTCTGGTGGAAAAAAGGCTCACAGTAAGGGGTTTTAAAATTACATTTAATGGTTAATTTATCTTTAATGAATACAATTGAAAAAAATTGATGCCTTAGCTGTTCTTAAAATATGCCACTATACTACACTACTGTTGAATATTGCCAAGTTTCTGAACTGTCAAGTGGTCTTTGTACTCATGGCTTCATGTAAAAAAAAATTGATTTCATGCCATATGATGACATATAAATAGGAAGGCCTATTTCCTTGGAGGATATAATTTTCTTTCAACTTGAGAGAATATTTCATCATCGCAAATAATTCTAAATGTTATCTCGCACTTCACGTCTGTTTCTTTGTTTTTGTTTTCTGTCTTTTTTGATGAATATGTTTCTCCAGGGGGTATTGTCTGCATGCATCTCATTTCTGCAAGATAAAAATTGTGGCTAGATTTAATTTTGGTTGTACAACTGTTTTCAGTCTTTACTTCAATTTCCTTTGATCGTTTTTCTTTATTTGGTGCTTTGTCACGAGTCAAATATTAGTGTAACTAACCAAAAAAAAGCTCTAGTATGTTATTAGGCTGTGGTCTTGTTCCACCCTGTTATATAATTGCATAGTCTCCAGACATGTTAATTTAAGTAACTATTTCCAAATGGGTATAACTGTATTTTTTAATTGCTCCTTTCTTCCTACACCTCAACAAGTCCTATCTCATGTACACAGTGAAAGATATTTCTTATTATTTATGAATTGTTGCCCATCAGCTTCTGAACAGCTGGCCTTCACCTACTTAGTACTTCAGACATTTCCTTTTCTCCAAATCCTAAATTGAGGTAAAATTTGGATATCAATGCAGATAAAATAAAAATTTTATTATAAAATATTTAAAATAATTTCTACCTTCTAAGCCATTTTTCCTAAACATCACTATTTTTGAAATATTGCTGTTGTTCTGAATCCTTGTATTTTCCAGATTTTAAACATACAGAAGAATTTAATTCCATTTCCCAAAATATGTTGACTTTGTGCTGTTAGGATGTGTTTTTCCTGTTTTCCTTTTCTAAGCCACACTAATAATGAATTAGGTAAAAGTTATGGTTAAGATATTTTGCACCCAAGTTACTGATGTGGTCAGGCATATATCCAAGATACAAAAATTGGTATTTCTTCTGTAAGAATGGTACTATTAGTAAAGACATTTGGTTTGGGATACAGCTGACCAAATATTGTCAACCATAATGCAAATATCATAATCAGAATTAGTCATCTGGGTTTATTTATAGGCAGAATAGAGAAATAGGCATTCTATGGCCCAGCTAATCTCATTCTAAAATGGGTGAGAGTTGGGAGACATCTCCAGCCAGCTCCCCTACATACAGTGTTGAATTGAAGCCAGATGTCAGCACACACTACTCTCCATATACAACACATGCTTCTATTTTGCTGCTAAGAATAAAATTGAATTAGATTTTGCTTTTTATTGTTTTATTATATCTTTTTGACCTGCTGTACTTCTTGCCCAATAAAAAACCTCAAGAGCAACTTTTTATGAACTTAGAATCCTCTCTTAAATTTGAGTTACAAGTACTATTATAATTCTCATTCTATGTTCCTTCTAGGTTATGAAGTTCAGGATCATTCTGACTTGCCAATATAAATTTTGGAAATGTATAAAAAGCTTTGCATTAAAACATCTAACTGTGTGGTGGAATAGTGTTGCTCCAGAAATTTATGATCAGTGATGAAAAATAAGTAATTTAGGTAAAGCTGATTATGATGAATGCAATTAGAGTCAGGTTTGCAATTTCCCCCTTATACATTTGGGCTGTCTTTGGTCTTTATTTATTTAAGATTTAATAAATGACATATGTTTATTCTTGAGAAAGTTGAAGATCTTCAGCTTTGTGATGAAGTAAATTCCATTGAACAGAGGTGACTGCATTCATAAGCCATTCTTGGGAGCAGTTTACTCAGAGGCATTGAAAATGAGTGCATGAGAGACACAAAACAAGATCTCAGAGCTTCCCATGGGAAATGTCTTTCTTGCTAGGTCACACAATCAGGCTGTCACTTGTGTATTAAATACTTGAATCTTTTCAGCACAGATATGCATTTACCAGAGAGTAAGGAAGGAGACTGGTCCCTTTATAGCCCACTGACATCTTATCAGTTATGGGGATATGTTGTTTCCTGGAAAGGTGCTCTTATCAGAAGATGATTGCACAGAGATAGGTAGTTCCTACCATTTGCAACTGGTTTTGTCCTTCTTCAAGGCAAACCCTCTAATCAAGAAACCTGACCAGCTTTGTCTTCATATTTGGGTTTGAACAATGTACAGCAGCAGCAGCAAAGATTTACATAATGACTCTTTCTTCTTGCAGTCTTTTTTTTGAGCAGCAGTCACATTTAGCCATAAATTCACTGTATGAGAGAGAGTAGTGCGAGGTCTTGTGCAGGCATATGCCTACTCCATTTTAGCAATGGCATGGATTAGTCTAGACCACTTCAAATTTGCATCTGCGTATTAGATTTTATTGTGTCTTTTCCACTTCCAAATTTTTAAATATATTTAAATAGTACATAAACAAATACCTTATGGAATGCTGGAATGGTTTGCCTGGGGAGGTGGTGGAGTCACCATCCCTGGATGTGTTTAAAAAAAGACTGGATGTGGCACTCAGTCCCATGGTTAGTTCAGGTGTTAGGGCTGGGTTGGACTTGATGATCTTGAAGGTCTCTTCCAACCTGGTGATTCTGTGTGTGAAAAGACTGGGGTTTTCCAGTTCTACTGATCATTCTCATGAAAAGCAGACAAGAATCCCCCACCAATTTAATTTGAAATATGAAAGTAATCAGGTGCTAAAAGTGAGCTATAACATCACAAATATGTGAAACTTCAGAAGCTTGCTCAACCACTGTGTCTGCTCTTCCTTTTTAATTCTAGGGTTTTTCCATCTTGATAAATATGTAAATAAATAACCTTCCTTCCCTTTCCAGACCTTTCACTGTTCCCCCTTATATGTGCACAGCAAACAGAGAAAAAGACTATGAAAGGTAATTTGTCATAATCAAGTATGATTATCAAATTGTGTCCAGGCTTAACTAGGAATATTCTATTCTGCAGGGTAGGAAAAAACAAGTCATTGCTTGGTGCAAGGTTTATTCCATAGTGTCTCACAATGCTCAGGATCACTAGAGAGAAGAGGGTGTCCTTGCCCTTCTTGAGAAGTCTAAAAACCTGGAGAGCCCAAGGTTGGGTGTTTATGAAGCACTACTGCTGGACCATCTCAGTTTCTGCAGACAGGCTTCTCCTTCCATGTCTGAAGAACTGGGTTCATTTCCTTAAAAAGAGGGTTAGAGGAAAAGAAGGTCTCATAGATCTTTTCATTAGGAAATGAAATAAGGACTTTCTTGGCATCTGGAGTGGGAATTAGTTTAATATTATGTAACACTTCCTCTGGTGGTGTTTTGATAGAGCCAAAATCCATTAATTGAATGAAACTCAGACTGCAACTTTATAAAAGAAATTGCAGGAATTATGAAAAACAAAATGATAGCAACTTGATTTCAATTCCAAAAGCAAACAGAAATCAAAATTAAAAAGTCACCCCCCTTAGGAGCATTTCCAGAGCACACTAGGTGGTGCTGTAATTCCAACAGCAATTGCTGAATGTGCTTTATTCCTTCTGCTTTCCTGTACAGGTATAACTTGCTGCAGTGAGTTTTTCTTATAGTTGTAAAAATTTTTAAATTATAAGTTTTTGCAGTGTGCTTTTAAGTTGCTCTAACGGATCTTTTATTTGGTAGGAACAACACTGAAACCTCTATTTTTCATATTTTGGTATGGTGAAATAAAGTCCAAAGACTTTTGATTATTATTTTACTTAGGACTAAGGTTTCAGACATGAGTTTTCCTTCTGTTGGATAATTTTGGAAAAATCCTGGATGTCATGCTCAAAAAATTCTACTGGAGACTGTTATAATCTGTACCTGTGTTGGTACCACAACTTTACCAACATCCATAGAAGTGAATCACTCTGCACATAGTCTGGGATAGGTCTGTCAGAAGAAGAGAACTTCTTCTGGGGTAGTGGGATTTAGATTCCCACTACTATCCATGTTACAGATATGTGGCCTCATGTGTAGGAGTTGCTACTACTTGAAAAATGCCACTGGTCTTTGTATTAAGCTGGCAGCAGAGTTTCAGGTTTATCTGGCTTTGCCTGGACCTTGTCTTGATCTTCCTGGAAGTTTGTTTTAGCTTGTTTAGCTGCTACAGCAATTGCCTAATGAGAAGATGACCATGAATGGCTCATTCTCTCTTTTGCTTAGCTTTTTGCAATTTTGTGGTATAGTGCTTCTTGTTACATAAAGTGCCCAATAATAGGCAATAATATAATAAAGCTATAGTATGTAGAATGAACTATGATTGCCCCTGGCATAAAATGTAGGGTAGAGGGGACAGGGAATGACAGTAAAGCCTTTTTAATTATACTAGAGGCCCTGGTGTTATAAACCACTCCATGTGGTCAGTCACTGGTCACCACAGAAATGCAGCCTAGGGACTGGTCAAAACTAGTGTTAGGGATTGCAAGGAGAACAGGGGAGAAGTGTCCAATACATTAAAATATGCTGTGTGTAGGGAATTTGGTGATACTGTGGAATTGTAAACCAGTGGCACGAGCAATGTGTAGAGCATGTTAGAAAGTGCATCAAAATAGAGATATTAGAGGGGAGGAAGAAAGCCAATATCACACTTCTCCTTGAGAAGACGAGAAAGCAATCATCAACTTACACTCTTAACCAAAGGAAGGGTGTGATAATACCAAAAATAAGGTGTAGATACTAGTAACTGCGTGGATCCAATTTTAACTACTGCTTTGGAAGACTTTTCTATAATAATATTTTTTCTTTGATTATTCTCTCTCTTTTTCTCCCTGAAATAAGGAGTCCTGGGCTAATAATAGTTCCTTGATTAGACTGTTATGATTTGAGATTTGCAAAAATGAGTTTTTAACCCATAAGGTGTTTTTTTAATTCCATGCAAACTGTACAAGCTGTAGCTCAACAACCTGATGGGAAGCTTAGACTGTGATCTAGAAGCAACATCTCCAGCATTTTGACAGCACTGTGTTTTACTTCCCCCTCTTGGAGATCATTGCATGAGTCAGGGAAAGAAGATAAAATAATTTCAAGTGGAAGTTTGAGTGATTGAGGTTTTATGCTTACTATGTATGTTTACAGATGAGTAAGAACTCTTCCACAGCACTTTCTCACTCTTCTGTACTCCAAGTGTGTGTATTTAAGCAATATTAGTAGGGTATCATTGGCATACCTAATATGACTAATTTCATTGTTAGTAAGAAGAATGGAAATTGAATACAACTTTCCAAGAAAAAAAAAGTCACTGCAGGGCTGGATGAAATTATTTTGGAAATATTACCCATACTACTTCTTATATGTATGGCTTTAAAAAATTATATGCACTCACAGTGGTCCTATTAACATATCAGTAACAGCTGGAAATACTCTCCAGCCTTGATGTGAATTAGGAATCATGTGGGAAGATGTGAGAGCATGCCAGTTCAACATTTAGATTAACAATTTTAGACAGTTTGAACCCATACCCTAGGAACAAATCAAAAGACACATATAATTTTTAGTTCTACACAAGCCATATATTACTGTACTGTATCAGAGTTTGTTAAGGTTATTTAAATAGAGCCCTTCTCTTGTCAAGTGTCCTGTATTAAACTATAGTTTCATGCTGACATTCATTAAGAAGGAAAGATTTCATCAGATGTTTCCTATCACATCAGAAGGTCTTTGCTTTGGGTAGGCAAATATTGCAGAAATTATCTCGGCTTAATTAAATCTAAAAATAGTGAAGATTTAGGAGAATAACTTTTAAAATATTTTGCATGCTGTCAGC
Organism: Onychostruthus taczanowskii; assembly: GCF_017590055.1. NCBI lineage: Eukaryota > Metazoa > Chordata > Aves > Passeriformes > Passeridae > Onychostruthus > Onychostruthus taczanowskii. The sequence goes on from NW_024498351.1 coordinate 12,603,309, forward strand.
ACTGATTATTTTTGAGTTTTTTAAATTGTTTAAAGCACAAAAAATGCCAACTGTGTTAGGAAACCCTTTGCTCCTACTTTTGCCTTTCAGTTTTCTGTCCAAAAACTTGTTTTATCCAGTGATTTATCTATTAACCTTATGTACTGAGGGGTGTTTCAATTCACCTTTGTAATGGTACTTTCAGGTTCTGAAATATTTAATTTCTTCAGAAAATTTTGGGTTTTATGTTTGAAATGCAAAATTATGTACAGTTAAAATAAATGTCTACTTTCCAAATTGAACTAAAAGTGGAACAATGTATCCCATTTTATTATTGTTTTCCATTCTAATCGGAAAGTAATCATGCAGCACTATCTTTTCTGTTATTTCAAACTTCATGTAAAAAAATTAAAATTTCCAGTCAATCATGCTCTCTTTTTTGAAAAAATTTGAATCAGTTGGCTTACTTCAACTGATTTTGAAAGACTAGTAGAAGCCTCAAGGCTATTAAGTTCATACGGATCCATGAAAATTAACCTGAAAATTTGGTATGGGTAATGCTTCCTGAGTAAAATGCTGTGATATAAGGTTAGTGAGACACATGATTCACCTGTGGGGAAAACCTCAACTCAGAATACACTTGAACATCTAACCATGACACCCTTAGCAATAAGAATCTATGTATGCTGAATTCCAGTATTTTTTTAAGAGTTTCAGCCATGTGTAAAGGCCTATTGTTTTTTCATTCTACAGAGGAAAGGAGAAGATATATATATAAAATTCTCTGTTAATAAATCAATAGAAAGCAATCATTTTTCCCAGCATGCTCTTTCCTACCTGCAAATTTGTTTCTGCTTGAAACTAAAATCTTTGCATCAGTTTCTCTGGAGCAAAATATATACTTTCAATGTAGCACAAAAACCTAACAACATTCTTTTTGCATCAGCCTAAAATCTGGTTCCTTAAAGTATTGTGAAGCTCCACGACAGTCGAGATCATATATCTCTAGCTTTTACTGTCTGTCTGCCAGCTTGCTCCTTGAGGCTATCTGAGCTCTGTGGCTCACTAAGTAGCATCCAGTAGCTATGAAAGTTTATTTTTTATCACATTTTCAGGCTAATTTCAGTAGATGAGGAAAATTAGATAACTTGTAGTAAGTTGAATGAGATGGATTGTTACATCATGAAAAATAGCATGCCAAGGTAGGGAAATGCCATTTCCCTATAGGATGTTGAAACAATGAACACCTATTTTGAGAAGAGAAAGATGCTATCAGCTTATGTAGACAAAAGCTCATCATATCTCATAATTTTATGATTACACAATAAATACCATTAAAGATAACACAGTCTCTTGTAGATAGTGCTTTTTACTGGTACTGTTCTAACAGCTTAATGAAGCAACATCCAAAAACCTCTGTAAGCACTTTGGAAAAGTTCATATTGCATCCTTCCTTTTTCCATAACTGTTCCTGCAAATTTTTGCCAAAATCTTTTTAGCTCTAGTTCCATATCCTCTATGTTGTTTTCACTCAGTTGACAAAAAGTGAAAGTTCTTTCTCATGGCTTAAGAAGTAAAACACATCCATAGTTATGCTCCTTTTAAATCCAGATGGGACAAGAGTTCAGCCACTATAGGGTTTTTCTCTAACATTTTGTCTTTAAAGCAAAGGCTGAACACAGACTGTCATAAGCAGATATCACTTCAGGTCAAAGGGTCCATCAGACTTCATTCTCCTCTGTGCATCTCCCTTTGCTATCTCTCGATACTAACATTCTGCTAGAAAAAAAATCTATGCCAATACACTAAGATTTGGGAATACCTAATGTTTAGAGAAGTTTGACCAAATTTATAGAATTTTTTGTGTGAAAGATGATGATATTCAGTCATTGCCAACCTTTAGTAAAAATTACCATGTGTGCATTTGTTTATTTCATTAGCATACATCAAGGAAAACCTAAGGGTGCAGGGAAGCAAAACCAGAGAAATTAGGTGCAGGCTGATTTTGACCTCCTCTGTCTACCTCTGCCCCTCTCCCCAGGATTGTATAAGATAAAAAACCAAGATGACGTTTGTGGCTCTAAGACAAAAGGTTTTGAGAATGCTCAGGTAATGAGAAGTTTATATTAGTTATGTTCTTCTAATGCTGTCTTTTAAGGCAAATAAAAACATTAGGATATTATTATTTATAACTCATTACTTAGCATAAACTAAGCAAAAACTTAACCTCAACAAATCAGAGGTCTGGCAATCACTGGCTGTAGGAAGCTTAAGAAAGACTAGTGCCAGATTCTGCACCAGTGATGGGGTGACCCTGGATGTACCTACAGACTGGGAAATGAGGTGCTAGAGAGCAGTGATGTGCAAAGGGACCTGGGGGCCCTGTTTGATGGGAAGTTGAACATGAGTGAGCAGTGCCCTGGCAGCCAGGAGGGCCAATCCTGTTCTGGGGAGCATCAGGACACAACATTGGGCAAGGGAGGGGATGTCCTGCTCTGCTCTGCACTGGGGAAGCCTCACCTTGAATATTGTGTGCAGTTTTGAGTGCCTCAATAGAAAAAATACATCAAGCTATTAGAGAGCATTCAAAGATAGTCTACAAAGGCAGTGGAGAGCCTGAGGGGGGAAGCCATAAAAGGAGCAGCTGAGGTCACTTGGTCTGTTCAGCCTGGAAGAGACTGATACCTGGGATACCTCAGTGCAGTCTGCAACTTTCTTGTGAGGAGCAAAGAAGGGGCAGGAGCTGATCTCTTCTTCCTGTTGACAGGACCCGAGGGGATGGCCTGAAGCTGTTTAGGTGGGATATTAGAAAAAGGGTGGTTGGCAGAGGGTGGCTGGGCACTGGAAGGCTCCCCAGGGAAGAAGTCACAGCACCAAGCCTGACAGAGTTCAAGGAGTGTTTGGACAATACTCTTGGGCACATGGTGTGACTTTTGGGGATGTCCTGTTCAGAAATAGGAGCTGGGCTTCAATGACCTTTGTGGGTCCCTTCCAACTCAGCATATTCTGTAATTCTTTGATTCTATAACAAATAAATTGTTAGCTTGACTAGTAGCAATCCAGATATGCAAACAATATTATTTCCATCTGAGAATAGTTTTTAATTAACTCATCTGTTCAGAGATTTTTGTCAAGTTGCCTGGTGACTTTATCTCTTTTCAATTTAGACTTATTGGAAGATAATAGTAAGAGTTTTAAAAAAGCAGACAACTGAGAACAAATCTGCAGATTTATAGAAATCTGTCAGATTTAGGGCTGGGAAACTGTGTTCAGAATCCATGGCACAACAAAATTCCTAACATATTTTGCACGCTAATCACAGATATCAAGGTGCCCTAAATGAATTAGTCAGGCTTATCCTCCAGCTTACACTTATTTGAAAGTATTAGTTTCCTCCTTTTAGGTCCACACTTTATTGAAGTTACTTAGAAACATGCATTAGTAAATGCAGGACTGCAGAATTTTTTATATGTATATATTTAAAAGTTTTAAAATTTCTTTACCAGTTTTCAAGTTTTGAAAAGCTAGAATCACTTTGAAATCTTAAAAAAAGAGAAGAATTTGGATACTTAAACTCAGCATTGGGCTCAGTTATATACACCACCAAAAATAATTATCATTACTGCAAAATAACAATGGATAATCAGGCTATGTAATATTTATTACTCTTGCATCTGTAGAGACTAAATAGGAACATTCAAAGCCCTGAGTGTAGAAGTACTACAATGTCACTTTTCATTTATATCACTGAGATGGAGAATGGGCAATAGAGAATTTATTTCTGCAGCAAACATATGATGTACAGGAAATATGCAAATATACTCATTCTGTGAGCAATTTTGATTTGTCTTTCAACCTAGAAGAGCTTGGAAGTTTTAAAACTTTCACAAGGCAATTTGTAAGAGCAACTTAGATCTGAGTTGTGGTCCTTCACTGCTGTGACACTTTGAGTGTTTTACAGTAATTTAGTTTATTTTAAGGTGTCATAAAAGAGACAGGATGAAAATACTTAAGCTGTTGAAATAAATTTTATTTCTGTGGGAGTGATGGTTATGCATTCACTTTATAAAGAAAACTAAGAAGGATCACTAAAACTAAGAAGATAATTTAGTCAAATAAAGCATGTAATATTGCTTTGAATAAATACAAGTTTTAAATATTTCAAGTTCTGAAGGTCAGGAAATAACTCACATGATCAGTTTAATTCCTTCTCAAAATATGTTAATGAGGGGTAAGCATAAAGTAGAAAGAAGCAAACAAAGATGGAATAAATACTTGTATATATGTCTGTTGCACTGGGTTGAAATTTGTAATCTCAAGGTGAACTAAAACTTTTCTGCTTATTCATGAAGATTACGAATGGACATTGCATAAATTGGCCTGCCATATTTTAGGGGATCTATTGATTTTCTCTTTGATTTATTTCCTAACAGCATCGCCACAGCAGAACAGGCTGTGGCCCACTTTTTGAAGAGTTTTCTGGCTTGTGCAATCGAGCTGCAATGATAATAGCTGTGACTATTAGCTGGCTTGAAATGTAACCCTGTTAAACATCAACCAAAGCCTTCCACAGAAGGCTGCTGTGTTCTGCTGGTGCGTGACTTAGCTGTTTACAGAAAACTGACTGGATGTTTCTGGCTGTTTACAAAGCGGCTCTGAAGGTTTACTTAGCAGTGGTCTGCTTTCAACAAAGTTGTGTGCACGATTTCCGACTGCTTTTTTTTTTTTTTTTTTTTTTTTCCCCTCTTTTTCTTTGGACTTCCATGAAGAGCGGGAGCAGTTTAACTTGATTTAGAATTCTGTTTCACTTGGTCTTAGAGCTTAGTTTGGAAGGAAACATGTGCCTTTCTAGAGGAATTATCTTCTGGGCATTTATGAAGACTTTAGATTTGTTGCCACCTACATCAGTTTTGAATCCCAAACATGACCTGAATGGGGCTGTTCCAGGTTTATTTTTTATATGTTACTGCTTGCAATTAGTGGGATCTAGTATTGTTAGAAGGTCCTCAGTAAACAAGAAGGTGACAGCAGCACACATTTTTTGACTACTTTCACCCCACAATCCATAAGAATCAGCTGTAGTATTTTGTCTTTTTATTAGATTGTTCTGAAATGTAATCCTACATGTCTAATGATATATTTTACTCCTTTAAAATAGTTCTTCACTTGACTGTATTTTTTTTCCTCTTAAGTTTATTCATCAGTTCAGAATTCTGTGGCATGGTACGAGAGCTGACTTCTCCTGAAATATCATCTCTCACATTCCTGCAGCAAAATTGTCTCCCCCAATGATAAGTTTAGGATAGAACAGTTCTCTCCATTTACAGATTTGACCATTAAAAAAAAGAAGTCTGTACTTTCTCCTGCAGAATCAAGTAGAAGGGGCTTGGATTGTGAGGAAAAAACCTCCATTTGTAAACAAATCTGCATTGCATTGTAGGAAATACCTAAATCTTATAGCCTCAATAATATGAATTTTTTTCCTGGATTTCACTGAACTGAAAGTTAGTCTTTCTATTAATTAAGGAAATGATAAAGTGAAAATTGAAGTACACATGCATTACTTGTTTGTTATTCCATCTCTGATGGAATCCACTGAGGAAGTCAGGCTCTTTGAGGTGGAGAGGACAGGGTGGAGGCCATAAGAATATTATTTAAAAGGACCTAGCTGTCATACTAAGTCAGAACTGTAAAATAAAAGTAGATAATTTTTATATGTTGTAAGAAAAGTATTTTAGATTATTCCAGTACTTTAATATTCTGAACTAAAATTTTAAAATTTATGAATGTGTGAAGAGATTTGGAGCACGTTTATTCTTGGATAAGTATTTTGAGAGACATTTAACTGTATGACAAAATGTGATAAATCCATAATCTCATTTAAAATTTCTGGTCTTTATTTTTCTTACACCTTGGATCTCAGCAATGAAAGCAAATTACTTTTACAAGATACAGTATAATTATCATAGAATGTCTTGGGTTAAAAATGACCCATAAGCATCATAGTCAATCTTTCAGTGTGTTTACTGTTTCAGGTCGTGTACCTGAGGTGATTATTCAGATTTTCTTTAGTTACAGTTCTCTTGTTACAGGATACAGAGTAGAAATTTAAATCTTAAAATATAAAGAAGGAAAAAATAATGAATAATGGCAGACATACACAATTTTAACATTTGTTTCCAAAATCGCAGTAGATTGTCTCAGATTTATCACTTGTAATCACTTGGAATCATGAGTATCATATAAAAAATATGTGGTGGGGAAGATGAAAAAAAGTTAATAATAAAATCAACGTTTGTATTTCCCGCCATTGAGATGAAATAGATTACTGCTTCAATGTTGAGTTATTAAATAGCATTCCTCAATCATCTAACTTAAAACTGTTACTACTTGGTATTAATTAATGTCTCAAATAACAGAATAAAAAGAATATGTAGGATATTTTCTGATAAGAATGACCTAGAAAGAAGCCATAAAACATACAGAGTGAGAGATTATAATTTCTTTAAAAACACATGAAAGTACTTCAGAAATGCATAATAGAAGGAAAAGGTTAGTAAAAGCATTATTGAAATACATTTACTTAATTAGAAACAATGGCAAAATAATCCAAATTTGCAAAGATACTAGTCTAGCTCAATAAAATTATTGAAAAGATGAAGCATTTGTTGTGAAAAATACACGTGCGTGGAGCTAGGAAAAATGATCTGAACTCACTAAAATGGTGCACTTGTTTGCTGACCCTTGGAAAACAGGTGCTCTTCAGCACTGGCTTGTGATTTGTATCCATGTAGCACTCCATAAAACCAGTTTCAAAGCCATACAAGTGTTGAAATCCCAGTCCCACAAGTTATGTATTTGAATAGTTTGGAAGTTAAATGTAATTGAAAATGGAAAATAACACTGAAATTTAGGCACATATAAAAATCTTGCTGTCAGCCCAGTCCATGAAGAACAATAGACAGCTGACATAGCTTTCAAAAGACAATGGAAGGAAATGCCTTCAAGGGAACTGTTAAAGAAAAGCTTTTTAAAATAGCCCTTAAGACTTTTTGACTCTACCTTCAGTTCTGCCATAAGTATCTCAGGACATGACTGTAATGGTGGTGTTGAGGAGCTTTGTGTGTGAATGTTGAATAAGGCTATGGTGCAACTTTAGACTGCAAAGGAGCACGAACTATTTCTTCATAAAGTCATAGACATGAAGAGGGAAATTGTAGCCCATTTTCCTATGGCTACCAATAGGTGAAATACAATCAAATATTTGCCTTGAGACTTGGTTTCAAAGGAAGTTAGCTATGGGATAAGAAATTTGCCTAGACAGAGCAACCCATGGTATAGGCATCTACTCCTGTTAATCCCATACAGCTGTTGGCATGAGTCTGTGTCACCTGCAGATAACTCCTTCTGGTGACGCTATCTTGATGTCATCACAACGCATCAATATGTAACTGAAAACATAACTTAGTTCATAGGCAACCATAATGATAATTTATGTAAATTTTCAAAAGTATCTTCAACTAAATTTAAAAAAAGTCATCAGCTTTTATCAGAACTTAACAGCATTTCTCATAAGACTGTGTGCAATCAGTATTGTCACCTATAACTGTGTGACCGTAATTTTTGTAACTCTTTCCTCCTCCCTGCTGGGAAGCTTTAAATAATGATTGCACCTATTGCCTTTACTCAGTAGAATATGTACAAGCAAACATTTGGGAGATTTATTGCATTTCATTTCTCCCCTCTGAGCAGATTTTTGAGTCTTTCTTTGCTTCTCAAAGAACAAGCCAAAGAAGGGAATATTTGATATATTTCTTCCGGTTTAGAAAGCGTATGAAGTTTCACGTACTGCAAATAAATACATGTGCTTGGTTGACCCTGGCTGGATGTCAGCTGCCCACCAAAGCCATCTTATCACTCCCTTTCTCAACTGGACAGGAAAGAGAAAATATAACACAAAGATTGCGGGTTGAGATAAGGGCAGGAAAAGATCATTCAGCAGGTACCTTCATGAGCAAAACAGACTTGGCTTGGGGGAATTAGTTGGATTTGTTACCGATCAAATCAGCTTGGAATAACGAGAAATAAAACGTAGGACTGGTCGTAAGTAGGAGTGTAAATTTCTGTGAAGCCAGCCTGTTGGTTGGGTTCACGTATAAATATGAGGATTTTGAATACCTCCATGGGCTGAAAATGAGAGGGGAAGAAGGATCTCTGACAGCATAAGCAATATCTTCTTGGAAGACATTCTGGCCTTTAAAACTCACTTCTAGACTTGCTTTCAGAAAATCATAGAAAAGAATACTTTACCTGCAAGAAATGAATGCAGAGTAGAGCTTAGCTTATGATAGTAGCTCAGACGCTTAATTTCATTAGCCACATTTTAAACCATGTTCTCTACTTGCTGCTTTATCTGAAAGGATGGTGGATCCTCTGGAAGGATGAACATCTTCAGGTCCTCCTTTGAAATGCACATCACAAATCACTTTGGCTAAATGTACTGCTCCTTTTCTTGCAGTGGCAGCATCCTTTGAGGTAATTCTTCCTGCTCTTCCCATTTTATTTACTTTCAAGACAAAAGGTCTACTACTATGTTTTTTATATTCTTTTGGGGGTTTTCCCAATATTTCTCACATAGTATGTATGAGATATATGAAAAAGTTTAGATAATACACCTCCTGGAGAAGCGGCAGCATAAAACATGGTTCCTACATCCATTAAAAATATTTTTATTCACTTTAATTATAAATGAAAGTTTAAGGATAAGAGCTTTCATCAAAAGAGATTTGCTTAAATACTTGCATTAGTGATTTGATTCTGTAATTCTCTTCAGAAGTTGTTTAATTTAACAAACGCTTAACTTTATTTAGGAACTGTCAGAATATGTACTTTTAAAGGTCAGGGCTTAGGTAGTTTCCTTATTAATGTTTTAGGGAGGGAAAAAGAGGAACAAAGATCACTGCTTGGGTACTTTGCCTTGCTTAGAATGGAAAGAAAAACCCAAACAAACCATAAAGTCTTAACAATCATTTCACTTTCATCACATTTTAAAAGGCTTACGCAAAGCATTTCTCCTCTGCAAAGCCAAGCAGGATTTGTCCCTTTATGATGATTGTCTTAGAAAATTTAAAATGCAGGGAAACGAGTTTAGCAGCTGTCAAAATTAGTGCAACTCCTGGGACTAATAAAAAGAAAAACTGTAATGTTGACACATCAAATAACATCCTCGGGATGTGGGACAACACCTAATGTGGGTTTTGTCTGACCTACAAGATGTGTGAGTGGCAGCCCTTGTGCGCGGTCATTAACTTGAAGAGGGACAGTATGCTTAGGTCTCAAATTGTATATACTACTTAAAGGAGAATAAACATTATACTGTAAGTGTGGGGGACCAAAACAAACCCTGAATTTGTGGAGCGCCGCATTGCAATACTGATGTGTGCTTAAATGTCCCTTTTAACCTGTGTGTGAGTGCGTTATTTCTTCAGTGTTTGGATGTGGATATGTCTAATAATGCTCATCTTTATAAAATATTTATTTGGCGTAAATACATATCTATTCAATGCATAGTGAGAAACTATAAGAATTACAAAGTATGTGTTTTTAAAAAATATTTCCAGATTCTAAAACAGAAAAAAATATCAGTAGAAAATATAAGTATGAAAAAGGTAAAATGATGTTTTAAGAGAAATTTGTTTCCAATATACTAATTTAATTACCTTGAACGAAACAGGTCAAGGGCTCAAATGCAGAAAACGGTTGCAAGTCAAAATATAAAACACCCCAAACCCATTACCCTTCAAAGAAAGGTTTCCAGGCTTATCTGGATGAATACTGACCTGAGAAAGAACCTCTTCCCTCCTGCCCTAAAGACAGCATGAAAGAGAGCTTTATCTTTTAGGTCAGAGAAAGTAGGAAGAGGTTAGAACTGCCAGAAGTCAAACTGAAGTGAAATTAAAACAAATAAACAAAAAGATTCCTTAGATAAGGAAGAGAACAAGATCTGTTTGCATGAGGTAACCTGTATTGGCCCCAAATAAGAGTAGTATTTCAAATCACTTTAAGTAATGATGCTAAGAATGTGCACAAGCCAGACAGCTAATGATTATGGACATGTGGCAATGGAAACCACCTCCCTAATGACAGTACAATAAGCTCAGTATGTAACATATGCTAAATGGATTATGGGTAGGAATTGGATAAGTGCTCTCACGAGTTTTGCCATTTCAGTATGGTAGCAGCTATTTAGGAAAATGGGATGAGAAGGGGGAAAACTGTAGAATGAAGTACAATTGGTGTTCTTCAATTATGTATCTTCTTAAAGTAATATAAGCTTAGATAAGATACGTGATCACATTACCAGCAATAGAAGTTATTTTTTTAATATTCCTAGCTCTGTTCAAGCATAAGGCACATGCCTTCTGTGTCAGCTAAGGACATTGTGCTTTGTGTTTTGTATTAAACACTCTAAACATGCTGTGGAGCAGTGGAGTGTTTTATGGCTTGTTTTGTGCTGAGAGAGTTAAAACTTTTGTTTCACAGACTCACAAACTTCTTTTTGCTGGGTTAGTTTGATTCTGGGAATGAAATCTGATGCTTGTATAGGGTGCTACATAAAGTCCTCTATTTTCCTCTGACTAAAAAACATGTTCTATGTATGTTCAAGGTCTGGAGGTGTATCTTTTTTCCCAGGTAACAAGCAATAGGACAAAAGGAAATGGTCTCATATTGTGCCAAGGAAGGTTTAGGTATTGGATATTAGGAAAAATTTATTTACTAAGAAGGTAGTCCAGCATTGGAACAGGATGCTCAGGGAAGCAGGAGAATCCCAGTCCCTGGAAGTGCACTTGGTGATGGGGATGCGATTTAGTAGCGGATATGGCAGTGCTGCTAATGGTTGGACTTGATGATCTCAGAAGTGTGTTCCAACATAAATGATTCTACGTAGAAATATATAAACAGCTGGCCTTGCCTTTGCTACTGTGGCCCAACTTCTTGGACAACTCATGGATAGAAAATAATAGTAAATGGCTTCTTGCTTGCAAGAACTAAGCAAGGATGCCTGGGAGGAATTTAAAGGCTATGTTATGAACATATTATATACACTGGTTATTAATAGAAGTTACTGCACTGACTTTAGTGAGAAACTATTGTTCTCCAAAGAGCTTGGAGAAAATCTGCTTTCCAAAGGCAGAATTTAAGACACTGCGGAAAAGAGCCAACAGCTCTGAACTGCTATTGCCTTTTCACAAGCAACTGGAGACTAATTTTATTAGAATTTTTTTTTTTTTCCAAGAGGTATTAGCTACTGTATTCGGAGAAGGAGAGGATATACAACTTGGCAACAAAAGCTTTCATCACATTTTCACTAAGGGCTGGGGTGCCTGCAAATTTTTGTTTATTTTATTCTTGACAACTATTATCTCCTTGTCAGAGTGGAAGTGCCACACAAGGGAGAGAAAGAGTTCACCTCCTATATGTGATTAGCAGCCAACTTGTTCCCTAACATCACCTAAACTCATAATTCTTGCCATGGTGGAGAAATATACTTCGTCCTCCTATAATAAATTTACAGTTAATACATGTTTTGGTGGGATTGACCCTCTTCCTTGCTGTTGATTGATATATGTCCTAACCCTTAGAATTCCTATGTGTCCTATTGTACACTCTGCCACAGCATTTTAGCACTAGGAAAAGATATTCTGCCTTATCTAAATCTCTGTATTCTGCTACTTAAGACATCCCTGTTCCCCCAGATTCTGCAAGAGCCATTTCAGAAGGCTGCTTCATGGGTGGCAGTGGATGCAGGAGGAGTGTGCCTGGTATGACACTGCAGGTGTGACTCTCCAAAGATTACTACCTGCAGTGCAGAGGAAAAATTACTCTCATGACTTGTTTAGAGCTACTTGTGGCATGTCTTTCCTATTCCCTTTTCTAGAGGAAGCTGAGCATAGATTAGAAGTAGCTCAGCACAGCTCTGTCTGGACAGTGAACACTGATGCATGGAGCCGGTGAAGCAGTGCAGGAAGTGTTGGGAGTCTTCAAGGAGGGTCTACAAAGATTTGAAAATTTGTAAAGCAGGTTTACGGTGTCCTGAATTCTAGCTATTTTCTACACACACATAGTAGTTGCATATTGGGTGAAAAGAGCATGACCTTTTCTTTCCGAAGTGAAACATTCCAGAATTATCCCAAATTTTATTAAACACAGCCACAATATTCACTGTATAACCTAAAGCTTGGCATACTCAGAGCCAGCACTAATAGAGTTATGCAGGTGGTCTGTTGAGGGATGTGTGCTGTAAGCATGATGAAACTTTACCTTTGAGAATATTTTACCTTAGTCTTTGTCACTTTTATTCATCTACTGATTTATCTGGATAATACAATTTGCAGGTTTTTAACTGTGGTGTTTAATTGCTGTGGTATGTTTATATTTTTCAGCTTCTGAGGACTTACATTCCAGACTGTCTTTTATTAAGCAGAAGCTATGGCTTAAATGCAAGTTTGACTTGGAGGCAAAGCCTGTTGGTGTGGTGGTTTTGGTCTCTACTGTGTTCATGCTTGTATTAATTATTTTTGTGGTCTTCTTGTAAACAAGAATTAGCTTGCTTTTTAAAAAATTTTTTTCTGGTGAATATCTGTTTGCCATTGACAGATTCTTGAAAGGTGGTTACAGGCTGATTTTGCTTTAAGAATGTTTTAATTTGGATAATTAGGGTTATATCTCCAGAGACAAAAAAAAAATAACAGAAAAAAAATGCATTATATTAAGTATTTTAATTCCACATACAATTTCCATTTCAGAAGAGAAAACTGCCTGAAAGTTTTGCAAAAGAAAATAATTACTGATATGCGGAACATTTTATACGTAAATACACTCCTTGCATGTTTAAGGAAATTAAATTTCATTAATGTTTGGCATATTATATGCATAATCCCATAGAGTTCAAAGTCTTGTTTTACACTTCAGCACTGGGAATCAGGATTTCCCAACACAATGCAGTCAGAAAAAATGAATTAGCACTGACGCAGAGCTCATGACCTCCTTGGCGCCAAGGGGCTACATTTAGCCAATTTCCTGCAAGGATATAGTTCAAGGAAAATTTCTCACTGATGCCTAATGTAACATATATATGATTGCATTTATCTTTTTGTTTTAACTTTTTTAGGAGTGACTTTAAAAAAAAAAATCAAATTTGTAATAGTTAGTTGAATACCATTCCCTTAGTGAAAATAAGATTTAATTTCATTGCCTTTGTATATGCCCTGCTTGATGGTTAAGTCCAGCGTTTTGTTATTTCAACAGACTTCAAACATGTCATAAATAAATTTCCACTGGGTTGGCACTTCCTTTTTGCTTCCTGATGTAGGGATTGATTGTTCTTTGCAAGTCTCTCGGGATTTTATGAGCTTTCTCAGAATGACTGACTTGACCACAAATTCAGCCATCATAATTTTCAGAAACCGTTCACACAGAAAAGCCAATAGAGGCAATTTTTAGAACAATAGTAAGTGCAACATATTGTATGAGATCAAATGCCTTCTCAGGTGTAGCAAGAGACACAGACAATGACGAAATCTATTCAAAATGTTACTGGTGGGATTAGAGTCAGTAGCAGAGAAGGTTGTTAATATGGAAGTTGTATGAGATAATATTCCTAGAATAAGTGTTTCTCACAAGGGGTGTCTGTATACGCATAAAAATACTGACATAGTTAAATAGATTACTTGGCATTTGGAAAGTTTTTCAAGTACTGTGGAGATGAAGCAATATTAAAACTACTCCACTTACAATAAGACCATAGTAAAATTTTAATATCTAAATTAGTTAAGTAATACAATTGATTGTTTCTGTGATGTTTCTGTGATTGTTTCTGTGATGGCAACAAATGCACAATGACTTCCAACTCCTCTTGGTTGTTGTCCATGTAGCGTGCATTGGTGCAGATGTACTTCAGTTAGGCTATTGATCCCATCATCTTTTATGAGTTTTTGGATGTCTGATTTGGATTTCCTATTGACTTTGGAGATTCTGTAACCAATTAGAAGGTTTCTCTGGAGCCAGCTGGGCACATATATGGGTTGGACTGCTATTGCCCTATAAGATCAAAAAAGCAGCTTTTTTTTGGAAATTTATTTTTGCCAATACTTTGAAGCTGAAAATGAGATTGTTCAGTTATTTCCTATTCCAAATATTGGGTAAAACTGGATTAAATATTTAAAGACAGTAATTGCTGAAAAATATGTTTTGTAATGCCGAATGATGCATAATTAGCATTCCTAGACTTACTATTTAAAATATTTCTGGAAAGCATTCTAAGTGATGCAGAACTAAGTGTCAAATATGCATTTAATTTATGTCCAAAAATGCTGCTGGCACAGTCATCCACTTAGGAACAAGTGGTTACTTGACTACTGAGCAAACGTGATACTAATGAATGGAGTATAACATCACATAATTTTCCTATGTTCCTACCACAGAAAAAACCGTGGAGGGCTTTGATCCAAAGTAATAATTTTTCCTGTTTTCATCCACAAGTTGTACAGTTCCACTATGCTGTGTGGAAAAGCAGCCGGAATTACATACCCAGTGTAAGCAACTACTATACAAGTTTGTACCCGGGTAGTAAATAAGCTCAGAAATATTTATGCATTTGCTTAACAGAACCAAAACTGCTTACTAATTTGTCACTGTATCTATGCCCTATATAATCATGAGAAACATGCCATTTTAATCAGAATTTTATGCCCAGGGGCATAACTTTCAGTCTTCGGTTACATCTGGTGCGCAGCCAGCACGTAAAATGAAAACTGCATTCAGCAGAGCACTTTTTCTTATCCACCTGCACAAATTTAGAAATTTGCTACAGAGACCAGAATTAAGAGTTTTATCTCCATTGCTCAATAACTAATTCGAAGTGGGAGAAACTGTATTTAGAATAGTGGGAAGACTGATATTTTCATTACCACATCTTATCAAAGAGAAGGTGAGTCTCATCAGAGGAGATACTAAATGTCCTGCAATGTAAATATCTGAAGTGTTGCAGTGTGCTTTTATACTTTGTAATAGTTCTGATTTTGTATCCCCTTATTCTCCCCAGATGATGTACCCCTTTTTGTACCCCCTTCCTCTACCTGTGTAACCATTCTCCTGTGTTGAGATCATCCCCCAAATCCCCGCCCTGGCTCTCTGTCAGTCACTCAGCATCCCATCCCTTCTATCTAGATCTTTCGGTCAAAGCTGTCGAGTGATTAGCCCGAAGCCAGGGGTCAGCCCTCCAAGGATGATGTTATACGCTATCCCAAATGTCCATCCCCTAAGGCTGTATCCCTGGAGGGTCTTTATTGGTCAGCAAATGTATCTACCCTCGGTTTCCTCCCCCCCTTTAAATGTAACCTTGAGATTCCTTTGTCTCACTCTGAGCACGGCGCACCCCTGAGGTGTGGGGCTCCCTGGGGAGCTCCGAATAAACCTTGGATTGGCCCCCTGTTCAGAGTCGGCCTTTTACCCTCCACTGATGTCTCTAGCGTCTCTTCTGCTGCAAAGGCGACTAGCCTAGCTGCCCTCAGTACCCTCGGGGCACCAGAGAGTGTCCCCCCGCTGTCGGTCACTTCGGGGCTGCCCCCGCGCTGTTTGCTGACCCGGGGCTGGCCGGGGTTCACTGGGAGGCACCCAGAGAGACGGAGACACTGAAGCTTGATCACTGTGTGCTCAATTTTGGGTCTGAGCTGCTTCATTAGGAGAGAAACCATGTGATGCCACATTCAGGCCTTTCTTATGACAGTTTGCTACCATTGCAGGCAGAGAAGATATCCAACAGGCTGGATGCTCCAACACTGGCTGTGGTGTGATCCAGGGGCAAACAGCTGTTGGTCTCTGTTTTGGAAGTTGGGAGATGAATAGGGAATCAACTAACAACTACAGAAACAATGCTGGGAGAGATGTCCCTATTGCATGAGAAAGTAAGTGGTGAAACTAAAAGGTGACAGGAACTCAGAGAGACTTGATGCACCATTTTACATAAAATTCATTTCAGGTAATACCACTTAAAATAGAATTTCTTACAAAAAGCTAAACATATGGTCTCTTACCCATCATACAACTTCAGGGAAAAAACCCCATTTTCTGTATGTCATTCATAATATGTATTGAGGAGATTGTGTATCGTGGGACACACTTGAAAAGGTTTGCAAACTGCTGAGATTATCTGCTCTAAGACCTAGCAGAGGGATCATTTATTTTCTTAGGTTAAAATTCTCATTATTACTTGTCCTTAAATTATGGTACTTGGAAAGTGATTTTTTATTCCTTGAAATTGTCTTTTTGTATGTATATGTAACGGTATTTTATCTAGCAAAATAGGAAGGCGTTCAAAACAACAGTTTTAGCCCAGACTTCCCTTCAAAGTCTCTCTGATTTTTTTTTTTTTTTACTCTAGTTAACTGTATATATACTTCATACTTTTTAATTTATTTACCTATTTATTTCTATGGAGATATATAATATAAGCTTTACCAGTTATCAAAATATATCTGTAGGAATTTAGCTACTGTGGTTAATATTTAGAAAGAAACCAGCTATATTCTATACTTTGAAGTGAATATTCTATTTATTTTTTTTAACAAAAAATAAGAACATAGCTACTCTCTCGATCAGTCATTTAAAAAAGGACATAATTGTGTCACCAAGAACTATGCTATAGTTTAAGCGTCTTTTTGCTTGACTTGGATGTGAGAATTTAAATTCTGCCTGGGAAGCGCTTCCCAATTAAAGCATGTTAGAATTCAAGACCAAATTGACCAAATTGACCAAATTGACCAAAATAATTAATTTCAATAGAAACCAACAGGAAAAAAAGAAATACTCTTACTGAGCTACAATTCTGGCACTCTTGGGGGAATGGGAACAGATGGTTTTACTACAGATCCAGGACTGTTATGCATTATTTTTCCTCACTGTCTCTTGTCCTGTCTTTCAAAAGCAACAGCTCCCCTTTTCTGGACCACAATACAGATTTTTTTTTCATACTTAGCAGGATGTGTACAGATGTGGGGTTATGAGATTCCATACAGAAGGATGCATGAAGCCAACTGAGTCAGAAGGGAGATTTTTGCTCTGCTCTTGTGAAGATACTGGTGTTTCTCATAGAAACGGTAGCTGCAGGAAAAGGATAGAAATGGATCAGAAAAGTTGGCCAGTGGCTGTATTATGAACATTATAGAAGATCAGACTGTATATAAACTGCATATTATATATGAATTAGATATAGTGAGACAGACTGTCTCACTAGTGCTGGATACCAGATTTTAGTACCTGGTTGTGCAGAACTTGAAGCTTTTTTAATTCTCATCAAAGTTTGTAGTGAAATAGAGGATATGTCTTGTTTGCATCTTGTCATGGGAATTAGTCTGCTGTTTATGGGCTGTTTAGAAAACAGCCTAATTCTGGTCTGAAATGGCTTATGCAAGAGAAAACTCTTTCTATTGTGTTTATTTTTCAATTAAATAATTTTTTTCATCTGTTCAAAATGTATGAAACAGATGAATAGTACTGAAATTATGTTTTTTATGGAGTTATATGAAAACCTTGCAGTGCTCTCTGTCTTATTTGTAGTTAAGTATTTCTAGAGAGGATGTTTAACATTTTTTTCCTGTATTTTGGCATGAGAGGGGGACTAGATCTATTAGAAATGCATACTGTTTGGTGTAATCTGGAAGTAAAACAAAATGTATCAGAATTCTAACTAAAGAATGAAATTAGCTTTTGTAATATTATTGTTCAGTGCATTAAGGGCATATTTGATGCTCTTCTCATACACAGTGTGTCCTGACAGATGGAATGATCCAGCTGGGCTTCTAAGAAGCTTCTCTGCTTATAGTTTTCTACTCAGCAAATGACAGTTTAGGTCAATGATTTCTTTATTTGGTGTAAAGACAAAAGAAAATGTAGGCAATGCAAATAATAAGGATAAATAACATTATCAAAGGGGAAACACAAGCTTTCATGGCTTTAGAGGTAGAACAGATCAGCTCTCATCAATTCCTGAATGTTGTTTTTGCTTTTGAAAGGCAGTTACTTTTGTTTTTTTCATTTCTGCTAAGATAAATTTGGATATGTGAGTGTTAAGTATCAATTTAGACATTTGGATCTTGAAGACAGGCAAGCAGAACATTATCTATTTGCTTCAATGACATTTTTTTGCTACAAAAAATGTCAAATTAAATGTTTTCTCATTTAGTAGACAGCTTCATCAGAAAGAATGCAAATAAGATGTAAAACAGTTTCACGGTCAATGTGTAGATGTCTATCTCACATAAATTCAGATTAAGTAGTCTTGAAGCCCACTAAGAGAATTGCTAGATTTGTGAATCCTGTCCTTTCCTTAGAGTCCTGTATTTTCTTTAGTATTCAAAGTGTGTGATGGGAAGGACAAAGATGGATTTTCCACCTTTTTTTCTCACATCTATAAAACAAATTAAACATTCATCACCTGAAATCATCCCACCAGAATGTCATGGACCAATGACTTGGTATTGCTGTTAAGCACTGTGAATACACAAGTGCTTTTCATTCCTTCATACCAAGTACTACACTAAAATGTGTTCTTGGTTTGCATGAGCATCCCTAAACCCTTACAGAATTTTTCTGGGGAGAGATCTTTTGTAACGTGAGTGGAAGATGCAGAGCTCACCGCGCGAGTTGGCCAAAACACCCAGAACACGGCAGCTGTAGCCCTGAGCTCCGCAGGACTCACAGGCAGGTCACCGGAGCCAGCCACAGGGGAATGTGTGTTATTCCACTCTCTTCCCCTTGAAACTTGCCCTGGCTTTAGCCCCAAGTCTTTTCCATGAAATTATTGCCAATCTTGGGGATGAACGCTTGACAGACTTTTCATGCATAGAGAAATAATTTAGTATTTTGCCTTTCAGATCTCTGATTTTCTTGGATGGTTTGAAGGATTTCAGACTTTTATTACTGGCATAAGTGAAATGAATACTTATTTAATTCTTTAATAGATTTTAAACAATTGAAGTTTAAGTAAAGAGGCTTTTTATTCAAAATGGTTTTCTTTTTTGAATTGTTTTAGTAGTTATGCCTTACTACACATGAAGATGACAGCTTAGGAAATGGAAATGTATTGCTTTCATCAAGGTATATATAAAGTATTTAATAATCATTAAATTAGCATTGTAAACCAAGAAATACTCCAAAATAATCAAGTGCACACCTGACAAGGCAGCTGAAAATGTAAGTATAAACAAGTTCTGTGTCAATTTACCCTACAATTTAATGAAATCACAGCAAAAATACAAAAAATATGTGGAGTTTCTTTGCACATTGAAGAACCATTGCATCTTACTTACTCAAAGAGAGCAATGCATATTACATCCTACAGAAGAAAAGCATGACAAAAGCATTCCCCATGAAAAATGGGAAATAGTCACATGAACTAGATGAAAAGGATTTATTCTCATAC
Source organism: Onychostruthus taczanowskii (assembly GCF_017590055.1). Classification (NCBI taxonomy): domain Eukaryota; kingdom Metazoa; phylum Chordata; class Aves; order Passeriformes; family Passeridae; genus Onychostruthus; species Onychostruthus taczanowskii. The sequence continues at coordinate 12,622,768 of NW_024498351.1, forward strand.
TTGTAAAATTTCCAGAACTACTGGCTTACAGCGGGTGGTGTCCTCCAGGACAGTTCAGCCCCTTCGCTAACATCTGGTGTTACAAAAACATGATGGTCAAACAAATAGCACTGGAATCCTGGTCAACCACACTAGTTTATAATATTATGTTCTCCATTTCTGACTTCAACCATCTTTCTTTACTTATTTCATACGAAGTATAATAACTTAAACAGAACTAAGAGAACATTTCACTTAAGTTTTGGGCATGAAGCTGTTAGAACTTGTAGTATCTACTGAATTTAACTTCACAGATTAAGTATAGATCATCAGTTTACATGCCTTGATAGAGTTTAGTTATATACCCTGCATTCTAGGCATTTGCCAAAGTGCATCTTCAGATTAGGGAAAATTACTTCAGAAATTGCCTCGTATGAATTCGGAGCAAATTAAAGAGGAATCCCTTTGGTCTAAATTTAGGATTTAGGTATCACTCACAGTGATTATATAATCAGTTGTGAATCTAGTTCATTGTGGTTTTTTCCTTTATGTATCCTTTCATCTTTCCCTTTACAGATTCTTCAGTGAGGAGGAGATTTTCAGCACTGACTGGTGAGTATGCTTAAGGCTTAGCTATGTTTGGTGTGGCATTTCACTGTGTTGCAAACTCTCATGGCAGGGACAAGACAGTGGAGACCACAATTTGGTTTAAACTATCTGTTTCACAACTTCCCAAACCTCATATGAATGGTTTTGCTGTCAGTAGAAGTTGTTTCAAATGCTCCTAATCTTAATTAACACTTCATAAATTGTGAGATTTACAGTTTTCTCTGTTGTATTTTTTCAGTCCTTTTTCCATGAGGCATGCTGTGAGGTTCACAGTGTTTCTGGCTCTCTCTGGGAGAGCTAACAAGAAATCCCAGTAGATATCTGCTGCTTCATTTTGCATGGAAAACTAACAAAACTTATGGATGATGTCTTCTCGAGCTAGGGAGTTGTAACAACTATAGTTACTGAATCTGTGAAACCTTGAGTTTTCAGATAAAAAACTCCTGAGGAAATGTAGCTCTTCCCTTCTTCAGTAATCAGTGATGTTAGAACAACCTGTAAAGAACAAGAGTGCTTGATAACATTTACCAGGCCTAGCTACTCTGAAGACTCATCACAGTCTTACAATGATGCCATTGAAATGAGTAATATCATTCAGATCAGAAGAAAGAATCAGTGATGTCCTGCAGACGTATGGAATTGACTTGCCGTCAGCTAGCCTCTTCTTGGTATTCTTCTCAGTGGCCAAGATTATTGTGGTTTTATTTAGTAATTAATTTATTTTTACTTTTTTGAGCATCGATTTTTCTTCCTGGGAGTTTCAGAAAGCCCCTAATACAGCTGGTCTGCATTCCAAGCTGGCAATACAAGCTGTCTGATGGGTAATCCACAGAAGATTCCAGAATCTGTTGGCACTGGTGGCTGGAGCTGCATTCCCAATTTGAAACCACTCAGAGAGAGGATGCTGGTTTAGGAATCTGTGTGCACAGTTCTGCAGGACTCTGACTGGAGATAGAGTGAATAACTGAACTGAGACTGTAGGCTAGGCTGGCTGTTTATCATTGTTAGAGTTACTAAAATAAAAATAGTTATTTTAGAACTGCTTTTCAAAGTGACAATTAAAGAATATAAGATATACTTCTTACATGTTTTCAAAGAACAATGCCATAATAAAAGGAAATGTTAACTCATAGATCTTTGAAACATAAAGACCTATAATTATGAAAGCTGAATGTTTTTAAACTTATTGCAGTAATGTACTGAATGAACAGATAAACTTCTAACACTTGGATTCTCCAAAGCATAAGCTACTATAATTAATCTTTCAAAAGAATACTGATCTTTTATATACAATACCTGTAGCAATATCAAGACAGTTCATTGCTGCACAGCCTGTTCTTTCAAAAAAATATACGAGTGTGCTGCCACACAGCCTTCTAGTTTCCTGACAGATAACAATATGTATTTGAAAACTCACTCTGTTATTTTTGGAAATTACATTTTATAAAAGATTAATCGCTACATAAAGCATATATTTGTATTTTGTTAATAGTTTGGAAGTGAAGTTAGATCTTAGTACTAGTTCTTCCTCTAGTGGATGTAACTGACTTGATTTAACATCAGAAATGTATTTCAGTATTTGTTTTTTTTAACACTTGCCTGAATTTTGCCCGAGTTTATTTCAAACTAAGCCTCCAGGCACTGCGTCTGCTCCTATGATTAGGTTTTTAGCTTTTTGTCTTTTTTTCTGAAAGAAATACAAGTCCAAGGTATTTTTGTGCTTCGGTTAGAGGTTATTTTTTGCACTTTAAAATAAGCATCTCTTAAGTGGTATATAAAAACTGACTGGATAAGCTGAAACCAATAGTATCTACTTTGATTGTAACCCACAGATCACACTGACCCAAAAGTGTTCTCCATCCAAATTACTGGACAGGGTGCAGGCTAGTGAAAAGTACATCCATGGAAGATTTGAGCTTGTAAATAGTATTTATCCTTTAAAATGGCATCATCCTTCTGGAAAAGATTCCATAACCCCATTTCATCTGTCTTCACAGTGCTGCAAAGCAAGTGGTGGGTACATCTGTCCTAAGGAAGAATACAGACCTCAGGGGTTTTGTGGGATATATGAGAAGTCTTCTTACCTTGAACCCAAGATTTTATTCCCCACACAGCATGAATGTGAACACAAACTCAATAACAAGGCTGAATTTAGCTCAAATGCTGCGCTGGACATCGAGGACTGGGTGAGTGCACTGTTAGATGCAGAGTCCAGCAGCATTACAGCTTGATTCTTTACACTAGGAGAGTGATATTATAAATTCGTTTTTGTCTGTAAATGATCCTTTCTGTTTCAAGTGGTATCTGCTAGGGTGATCAATGTATTTGCTATCTTTTTTTGCAAGTTTGCTTTGGGGAGCTCTCAACTGTAATTATATTTGTTATTATCATTATTTTCTTGGACAGATTGGATTTGCAAACTTGGAATGTGAAGTTTCAAACTTTTTTTTAACACTTGCTTTCATGTATGTGTAGTGAAGAGTAACTCTAGCTATCTAAAACGAGATTAATCCCAGTGTTGGCATGATTATTTAAGAGAGAAAAGAAAGTGGTGTTAATGATAACAGGGAAGAAAGCAATGCTATTTTTAGGGAGAGATTGGATAAAAAAATGGAAGTAGAAGGGTTAGAGTTAACAGTGATATGTGGAAAAGGCTGACAGGGAAATATAAATGTTCTTACGGGGAGACTGAGATATGGTCCAGAAATCTAAGAGAAGTAATTTCATTTGAGAAAGAGAGTAAAGGGGAAGAGTTTGGTGACCACGTATCACTGATTATAAATGTAAAAAAGGGATAAAGAGTTTGCTGAAATGCAGTTGAAAGGACAGTGACTGTCATGAATGGATATAATATCCTTACCCACGATCAGGAAAAACACCTGACATCTAAAGGATGTTATTTTCATGACAGGGTTTTGCTGAGAAGAAAAGGGAATAAATGGCAATATACATTTACTAGAGGTTCCTGTCATTGTTTTCCAGAAGTAGAAATGCTTATACAAAAGAGAAAAGCACTGTGCTTTAAGATTTTTATTATTTTTTCCTGGAATGTGCTACTTGTAATTCAGTACATTCTCAAGCTGAAATAAGGTCCACTAATTCACAGATCCAGACTACAGATAAATTATCTTTTTTTTTAATGATAAATTACTAAAATTTTTGAAATTGTAGAATTGGTGGCCTCCTAATGTTTTCTACTGTCCACATTCCATTACAACATTTGGACAAGAAAGTATAGATAAAATGAGTCCAGACATGTGTTCTATAAAAAGGTTTTCATCTCTCCAGAGCTTTTGAGACCTCTAGGGTGCTGTAGAATCTTAAACCTGTCTTTAAGTGGCCTAATTTCATTAGTTCTTGCTAGCCATTAATGTTAATTAAATAAAAAAAAAATACCTGGTCCATTTGCTATTATTTCATCACTCACTTAGGTTGTCCTGCATTCTTTCCCAATAGATTTATCTGCAGTGCAAAAGGAAAAGAGAAAGAGAACAAAAAGAAAATTTATTAAATAAATTATCAACTATTATTTTTATTTACTCTGAGGAACCATAATTCCAGTAATATAAAGAATTCATCCTATGTCATATTTTCCAAATTAAAAAGTTGTGAAAATTCTGAATTGACCACTTTCAAACTTTTCTACCTGACAGCAAACATTTGTACCTCCAAATGATGCAAAATGAAATATATTTATATCACAATCTTTTAGGAATAGATCCTTAGATTAAATATAACATTAATAATATTTTAAAGAACACAGTCTATTCCTCAGGCTAAGCTGCTGATGAGCTTACTGACTGAATAAATTATTCCATTCCTGTCTTTTGGCATAGATGTTACAGATGGTTATGCTTAAAAAAATGGGAGATATGCTAAAATTCAAGGGCAGCTGGAGTTGTAACTGAGATCTAAAGACTGAAAATGAGAATACTGAAAGCAATCCTCACACTAAGCCTTTCAAGATGATATAGTACATATGCAAGATTTCATGCTGGTCTTTCAAATAGAGCTGAGAGACCTGATTTACTATCAATTTGTTCAGCATGAATTGAACAAACATGTCAGCTGACTAACAACACTCACACTGTAAACAGTGTCCCTCTGGTTGTGCAGGTAAAGGGGGCTTACCCTCCAGAATTTATGGTCTCCCTAGAGTGCAATATTGAAAGAGTACAGAAACTGCTGTAAATTCCTGATGACATGCAAGCATAAGTCTGTTTACTATTAAATGTGATTTAGTGTAGTTACACGCACTCTCCCTCTTCCAATCACCTTGTAATTTTGTACAAGGTACGGGGATTTTAGACAAATAACAATAAAAGGTTTTTATTTGGAGTTAGAGCAGAATAACTTGCATGTAGAATTATCATCTTTCAAATCTCCCTTTAAGCTGTATAACCTATTTTTATATATTTTTTTAAAAATACCGAGGTTTAAAGTGAAGATGAAAATTTCAAAGAGATCATAATTGAGTATAACTTCAAAACTCAAAACAGTGTAGACATGTAAACTACTTTATGTAATAAATGCAAGGAAGATCTGCTGTACAGATTATTTCATGACAATATGGAGATAAAAGGAATCATATTTATTACATAGAATCTGTAGAGTCTATCCACTAGTAATAAGTCTGTTTCTGTTATGTATAATGCATTTTTATAAAACTATGCTCATGGAAAGTAGAACTAGAGATTCTGATTATCAGAAAATGTTACCAACTGCTTGTATGTATTATTCTGTGCATCTACATAATTTTGTGAATGGTTAACTAGTCACTTCGCTCAGACACAAACCTGATTTTGTGGTAACTTTTACAAGTTAGGAATTTTCTCTCTATAAATCTTATTTTACTTAGATTGGCATAATGTATGTCCAAAAGTCTCAATACTTGGAAAGTTAAGAACCAGAAAAAAATGTGCATTCAATAAAGTAGTTATTATTGAATGCTACTGTTTGTGATAATATTGAAGCTTCTTGTTCATTAGTCTCATTTTTCAACTTCCTTCTTTCCTTCCCTACTCAGATGGGTTTTACCATTTCTGAGTGTGATATGCTCACTCAGTAGAAATGCAAGTACCTGCTTAGCCACAATGGGTCTAGTAGTTGTTTTTATGAACTCTTTTAAAAAATTTAGACATTTGATCATCACTCAGTTTTGCAGCGTTTGGTTTTTTTTATGTGCATATTGTTTTAATATGCACTTTTTGTAATCTCTGTGGAATTACTTGATGGAATGTGGATTTTGTTCTACCTTCACTTGTGCCCTTCTGATTTATAACCAGAAGTACGTTTTTGATCTGTTAGTTAGATACCTGCTTACTTAGGTTCTGTTCCTGGTACCAGATTTTGTTTATCTTTCTCTTCACTGCCTCTCTTCTGTACTGGGCTGAGACAGAAATTTAAAAACTTCACCTACAGTATTTTTTCCCTCATGTCTTTATAAAAGTGTAGTGGTTTTGGTTCTCCAATACTAGTCATGGCAAATCCAATTTGTTATTTAATTGTTTCTTAAGGTGTTTTAAGCTTCCTTCAAGCAGGTAACCTACAGAAGTGGATGCTTTAATTTTTTTTTTTTGAATACTGAATTAAATGTGATCATTAACCTCTAGCTATTATGTCGACATTGCCAATTTAGACACTGATGACTTGCGCGACTACTAATCCTGCTGAGGGGGAGTGAGAGTTGCTATAACAGCTGAAGTTGTATCTCAATGTTAAATTGTCATCCACATTTCTACCTGCATTTGATTGCTGAAGCAATATGGTAATAAAGACATTGTTCAGTATTTGCATGCCCAAACTTCACCCTATTATCCTATTTGGATAATAAATAGCTGGCCTCTTAAGAACACTGAGCATAGCAGGCTGACAGTGAAAAGTGGTGAAGTCTCAAAGTATCTCTCACCCTGTTACACTGCCTCAACCCACAATGGGGACTGAATAATTAAAACTCAGTTTTAAGAAATATGAAATACAAAGAATCTAGAAAAGCAACCCCTCCTGGCCAACGTTCTAGAATAGAATACTATTTAATCAATAACTCTTTTAAGAACAGCTGCTTAGATGCAGCAGAATCATTTTTAGAGCTCTGACCGCCCTGTCACAAGAATTTTGCTTTGCAGCTTTGCTCCACTCAGTACCCAACAAAGTTTCTGTAAGTAAAAAACTTCATTCCAACTTCTGATATATTTTAATTTTTAATAGATTGCCCTTCCCATGCAAGTTAAAAATCTTACCTTGTTTTAAAATTGTAGATGTCTGATTTCATATTTTCTGAAAGAGACTTTTTTAGTGTAGAGACTGTGTCAATCCACAGCAGACTGGTATAAGTCCTTTCATGTCCCCATTGGAAAATATATTTTCCCCTTCAAAATATATTTGCATCTGTATGTGTTGATCAAGAGATCTGATTGACTACATAATGGTAAACTCATCAAAGCATTTAGAAAGATTTAGCTGTAAAATTTATAATGTAGCCTGTAACACTAAATAAAAAACAATCTTGGTATTTCCACTCACATGCCAATAATTTTGAACAGGCATAATTTTATAGTTTTCCTTGGGAATGACACCAAGAAATAAAATAGGAGATGACTATATTGGAATGTGAGTAGATGCTGCTGTGCTTTAAACACCGTCCTTATACTCGGGCAACATACAGAATCTCCAGTGTTCTCTTGCTATTAATTGTGCCTTCCTTTCTACTTTCATTCTAGAGACAGAAATATCACTGGCTCAAAAAGCCCTCAGTACAACTATTCCAAATGACAAACACAACAGGTATAAGAAAACGTCTGCAGCCTTCCTTCATAAAAGTGCTTTCTCGTTATTGCTTCTTTCCCTGTTAAGAATCCAGAAAATAGAGCTGAAGCTGAGTTCCTTTTTAGGCAGATGATTAAACATTCTCACCATTATATAATACGATTTCCATTTTATTTTAAACATACTTTGCATGATATAAAAATATTGATCACAGTGAGCTTTAACAATTGTTACTGCTATAAACAGAAATGCTGCACGATGGTTTTAGTGGAAATAAATTATATAGTCATTATCTCTTAAAAAAAAAATCACAAGAAGGAGAACCTAGGCATTTGGTCATTGACAGAAAACAAGTCCTTATTGAGTTCTTTACAAAACGTGAACCCCAGTTGTTTTCTACATTTGCTTTCCATGTCTTGAGAAAAGCACGAGTCTGTCTCTGAAAGCCCCACAGGGTCTCTGGTGAACATTTAATTCCAAATATTAGCAAAGTTTCTGTTCTTTTGTTCTAATGGAAAAATGTACACCAACGTAGCAAGTAGTGCTCTCTTGGCTAATTCATAAGTGGTCTTTTCCAATATGTAGGTACACAGCGGCACACTTCTTCACTGAAGTAAAACCCAGCGTCGCAACGTTTCGTCCGCACTGTACACGGAGGTCTGTAACAACTGAAGAAAGGGGAAAAAAAGTGGGCATTAATATAACACTATCATTTATGGTTAACTGGAGCAGAAAACTGTGTGCTTTCACACTGCCATTTCTCAACAGAATATTTAATTCCTACAAATACGTATATTTTAAGTTTTTTTGTTCTTGCAACAATTTTAGTTGAACTATTCTTCACGAAAGACAATGAAACAATAATGAATGATACTGAAATTATTCTATTGCAACAGATACATATGGATGTTTTTTATCACACTGCTGGTTGTAGTTGCATGCTAATCTTGAGTACTATTTTTTTAAGTTTTAGTTTAAAAATAGGATATATTTCTGTACTCAGATTGGTTTGTTGTAACCTACTGCATGCTGCAAATTGGAGGTGGTAATCCAGAATCAGGTGATAACCAAATCTCTCACCTTCCTACCCAGGACTGTTTCTCATCTTATTGACTACTTCAATAAGCCTGAGAGAGAGGTTTGTCTACATATGTTACACTGTGACTCTGATCTTGAAAATGAGAACATACTTCCTTTCAAGATGCAAATTCCCACAGCCAGCCTCTGAGCCAGTGGGAATATATCTGTATTCATATTGCATCTGTGTGCATTCTGAAGAAAAATCAGAGCCTAGTTGTCATGTTTCTGATAAGTCTTAATGGAGAAAGAACAGAATTAGTGTCTACCCAATTAAAATAAGTTTAAAAGAAATACAGCATTGAACCACAAATCACATCTTCCTATGCAGCAGCAGAAGTTTTCCTCACCAGCTCCTTGACTGAAAAATAGAACTTATACAAAGATAATATCTCTGGTTGTCCCTGAACCCTTCCTTTTCCTATTTAATTTTTCTATTAAAACAAGAACTTGACCCAAAATAACCTTACAATAACAATGCTAAATACTTTCTGGTGTATAATAGAGACAAAGTACAAGTCTGTGATTTTTTCAGACACTGGCAATGAGTCAAAAGACAAAAGTATATGTCTTGAATTTCAGCACAGTTATACTTAAAACTTGTATTTAAATAATGCGTGCCTGTTTGTGAAACATTGATATTATGATCTATTATGGTAACTCTTACTTGCATATATACAGCACGCTAAATTGTGCAATGTCACTCTCCTCTTCCCTAGGTAATTCTTGTTTCAGGCTTGTGGCTACTCTTATTGTTGTTGCAAATAAGTATGTGTGCTTGTTTTGGATGCTAAGTTACTACTTTGCAATAATTTGTTTATGATATGAGGTCTGCACTACAGTTACATTAATTCACACCATCTGGTTCAACCAATGAATCTGGCTATGAGGAAAGCGATAAGGAATGAGGAAGAGTGCAAATGGGACATTTATTAACTAGTCACATCATGTTCAGTGTTTTCAATGTAATTTATCACAGATTAGTTCACCACTGTGGTCTTTGTAATTAAGGGAGTAACATTATTTTGTGCCACTTAATGGAGATTGGAAATCCATGTAGCAGCTCATGGGAATCTCTCAAACCCCTAATGTGATTTATTCCCCAAAAGTTTGGAAACAGTGGTAAAAGGCAATGAAAAGGTTTGTGGAAGGATCTAATTTTCTAAGTGAATAGGCCACCAGCAGTAGGTCTGTTCTGGGAAAAAGGTACTCCACAGAGATGCAGTGGATGAAACACTGAACTCACCTTTTTGCTGTCTCTGGCATGAAAGTTCAGACCATTTCATGTACTGAATGACAGCAAAATGAAATAAGAAGAAAAAGAGGCAAAGCCAAACTCTTCCACACACCTATGACTGTACACTCTGAAAAGCACTCATGAAAACATTAAGCATGAGGAGCTCACTTAGTTTAGGATTCATGCCTCCTTGTGAACTTCAACTTGCAGCTGGGAGTGCTACACAGCACCTCTCCCATGTGAGTTTGTGTCTAGCAGCAGTCAAGGTCAGGTTACTTCAGTCTTATCCTTATTTGGGACATTTCAACAGAGCAAGAAAGTCCCTCTCCTCCTCTGAAGTGCTTAACAGATGAAGTTCCTAGTTATCTGGCCCAGCCAAAACCGACCAAAATAAATTTTAGAGGTGGTAGCACAGGGTGAATAGCAGTAGAGTCATTGTAACTACATAAATGTGGTTTCCTTAGGAAACTGCTGAACAATAGAGCAGGTCTTTCAAGAGACTTGGTCTGAATGCTGTTTACGGAGTGGTTTCATGTGACAGAGGTCTATTTCAGTGAGGACAATCTGAGCACACTGGAGCTAAGACAGATGTTTAGTCACTATTCATAGTGCAGAGCAAAGCAGCAGCAACCGTCTCTTTATGGTCAATAATTGTGATTTTTTGCTGTGCAGAATGCTCAGATTGTCACTGTGGGTACTCTAACAACTCCATACATGAAACAAGAAGAAATGCTACTTCTTGGGCTGATAAACAGCATAATCACCTTAAAAAGCAAAGAGCTTTTTTTTCCCCTTCCCATCCTGTACTTTTTAGATGATTTTCTGTTTTTTCATCTGAAGCTACAAGCACTACTTGTAGGGCAGGGAGCTGTCTAGGACATGACTATAGGATTATGCCCATGTCTAAGGCTCACACGTCTAGCACAAAGCTAAATAGAGTGGTACTTTTATTTATTTTTAATAAATTTGTATCATTAATATATTTTATATTTTTATTATATAAATTAAATGGTATAATTTATGCTGTTTTAAATGAGCAAGGGATCTTTCAGAAATAAAAAGGATGTTGCAGGATTTTTTATTCCTTTTAGAGACAGCTTGTGCTGGGCAGAGCCAATATGTAAGAAATCAAAGTCTTTTCTTAAGGAGGAGAGATTGTCCCCTCTAACAGTGCTAACATCTACAGGACTATTGGTTCTAGAAGTATAAAGTAACAACATATATAAATCTTTCTTTCTGCACTCAAAGACAAAAGAAAAACAGCTTAGAAAAAAGTTAAAAGCATCCTATATCATACTGTCCTTGGAAGTGAGAAAATGATTCAAACTTTATCATATTCAACCACAACACAACAGAAAAAGGCTGAACTTAATTTCTTCCCTCAAATACTAAGTCTTTAAATCAAGAGAGATATTAAAATCAACATTGGATATTTATGATGGTATTTCTTAGCTTCTTCACTGCCTGACTTCTCTATTTTAAGCCTTGAACACCATAGAAGAAATAAAAACTGTGGTTTTACCTGCATGTCTGGTGGTGGAACCTTTTTCCTTTCAAGAAGCATTTATTGGGAGATTCTATACATTCACAGATGCATTTTGCAGGATTTAGCGGCTGATGTCTAGGACAGGTCTTTTTACATACACACTGGCACTTTTCTTCATCAAATTCCTTGTTGGGCCCGCAGGATGCAGGGATAAGTTTGTTTTTGCACATGCACTGACACGATGACCTGTCTAATTCTTTGTGTGGTCCACAGCTCGAGGGCCGCACGCCTCCTTTGCAGACACACTGGCAGGTTTCTTCATCCAGCTCCTTGTTCGGTCCACAGATATGGAATCCTTCAGATGTGTCTAGAAAAGCAGCAGAGAAATCCCACTAGTACCAGATTTTTCTGTCTACTCTCTCACCTATTTTTATGTGAAGAAATAAGCAATTCCATACTTTTTATGGTGTTTCAAAAGCAAGAATATGTCAAAAGACAGGCAACAACCAGTAGTAGCAACAATACAGAAAAAGATACAAATAATTACTCCAACTTCTCGTCATTAGAACAACATTTGATGCTTTAAGGGAAAGTGCTTACCAGAATCTCCAAGGTGAGAAGAGAAACCAAAATCATGCTGTGACAAACATCTGCAAATTTGATTATTCCAAACATGATTTTTTGGACAGGTCTTGTTTGCCACATGACACCTGTGAAATTAAAAATGCTGTTGATTTACTACCATAAGAACTCAAGGAGAAAAAAAACCATTTTAGCTGTTGATTGCTTTAATTTCTCATCATTGCAAATATATTTCTAAGAGTGTCAGCTCATTCATAATTTTATTTTTTATTTGTGTCAAATCTGTTACTAAAGATTCTCCCCACTACAGAGATTTTCAACCATTTGTTGAAGAAACCTTCTCATATTTCAAGTTTTAGTATCAACTTCTAGAAGTATTTGTACTTTGCTGATATTGTTTTGAAACAGACCTAGAATATAAGCCTCATATAGATGAGTATAAATATTCTTTTGCATGCCAAATACTGCAAGGTAACAGACATCATTTTCCATGTAGTTTTTTGAAGTACAAAAATGTTTTCAAATTTAAGATGTCAAAAAGCAGCAATAATAGTTTCAGAATGAATTCTGTAGGCAAAACTTAAAAAAATAAAATCAGTTTATCAGATTCTGTTCTGCTTATGTGAAAGTTATGTGCCATTAGCTAACACTTCCTCATCAGTCACTCATTCTGGCCAGCCTTCTCCCACCTAAATAATTAGACTTCCAGCAGCGATGCCTCTTCACTTTAAAAATAAAGCCAATAAACAAGTTAACACTTTAGTCCTCTTTTCCTGCTACAGTTTGCAGCCAAGGTAGTGGTACCAAAGAAAGCAAAAAATCCAAACATCAGCTGTTGCCTTTTTAAAAAATGAGTGAACTGAGCTGTCTGGTGAATCACTGATAGAATATTTATGTGTATTATCTCATCTTCCTTGCTTGCAATTTCTTTATCACCACAGCTGACATTACATCTTTGAACAAGTCAAGCCTAACTTCATGTATCCGGGCTGTGTAATTTATTCATTGTTCTGTAGTATTTCTAAAATCCTACTAATCTTTTAAGACAACACCTGTATTACACAGTTGATGCACTTTTCATTCCCCTGAGCACCATTACTCACACATTCAAAAATGCAGGTGCTGGGATATTCTTCTGTGATCATCATTAATGTAGACCGCTCCCCTTCAACATGCTAAATCACTCCACTTGTGAAGACTGCTGTGGTTTAACATCACCCTGCTTCACCTCACTAGTTTGATAAAACTAGCATTTCCTGATTTCATCCCAATAATGATCTCCCTCTTGCTGCCTCACTTGGCATACATTTCCTTCAGCCTGCCTTCCAATTCCACCTGAGAAATAGTATGGATTATCTACAGATATATTACTGTATTCTGTTAAAAAAACCCAAACCAAACCAATCAAATTAAACCAAACAAAACAAAAAAATATCAAACTCTCCTGCCTGTTTTATTGCACAAAGCCACAGATTACAAACTTAAATACATTAAGTAACAGTAGAGAAGACCTTTATATATTCTGATCTAGTACTATGTTGTCTTACTCTGTTGAAGCATGATTCCTCAGCCACGGGACAAACAGCTTCCTGTGAGTGCAGGTCCAAATCTGGCATCTGTACTCTCACCGCCCTCAACTACACGTAGCTGTTTCCTGGCTAGAATAAACTCTTGCACTGATCATTAAAACTGCTCTTAACTTAGAAACACTGGGAAGCTGGAGAAAGCCAACATATTTTGACTTACTGACTCTTGGGTTGTTTTTTTTTTTTTAAATAATGTTAATTAAGTGATTAAACTAATTATTATAAGATTTATTTCCAAGCTACTGTTTATGACCCACGTTTTGATGAACAAATTAAATAAATTAAACTCAAATAGAATATAATCTATGTTTAGGAACGTGTCAGAAAACATCCAGACTTAAACAGATTGAAACCACTGAGGAAAATGCTTAACACCTCTGAGAAATCTGTTCTACTCACTCACCTTATTAAAAATGTCAGTGCATTCCGGTTTGGCTTCTAGTTACTGAGTCTTCCTCAAAGCAATTGTTAGTCTATTATGTGTTTTTGACCTTCTAAATATTTCTACATCATAAAATCATCACTCAAACCTCTAAATTAAGGAAGGAAAACTTCAAGTGTTTTAATAACTTAAAATCAGATTTCTGGTGCCAGATTGTTCTGTGACATTTTTCATTAAAAATCATACACACAAAAAAATCAATATGCTACTTCTAAGGAATGCCAATTAACCCTTTATTTCCCTCTTCCATTCTATTTTATATGCACCTCTGGCATGTGAAGATGCAAAGAAAGATTTGCGAGTTAAAGATTCCCTAAACAACAATCCTGTAAAAAAAAAAGGCATTTAAAATTTGAAAATACAAATTGAGTGAGAAATGTTGTCTCCCAATTATTTGCAAAGATATTTTTAGCTTTTCTTTTGAAGATAAATTGATTTTGCTGATTTTTTTTTAAAGTCACAATTGGACTGTAGCTCTTTCATCAAGCAAATCCCACATACATTATTCTTCAGTTTTAAATCATCTTGCTCCAATTTATCTACTGGGTAGAAACGTGATGTTAATTTAGTAAAATTGTCTTTGTGTCAAATAACTGCAGCTCCCTTGCAGAATGCATTGTGCTACTGCCATGCACAGCTGCCCATCCTAACTGTGAAAACTTCCCAGCAGTATATTAAATCTGAATTATAGAGAGTTCCTCATAATGTGAAAGACAAGACAAGCCTCATACTTACTGAGTTTGTGCTGCTGGCAAGGAACGCCTTATGATGGAGTGGACTTGTCTGTACACATCCAGCTTGGACATGCACCGGCAGGACGTGTGGTTGGCGAAACTGACGGTGACGGGCTTGGGGCCGTGGGACAGTGGCACCGTGATCTCAAACAGCTACGAAAGGCAAAGCAAAGCAAAAAACTTCTGATACAGATCCAGCTAAAACTAATGTAAGGACGTTCGAAAAACCTATCATGAACTTAGGTTAAGATTTTTTTGCTGTCTTCCAGCATCATATTGCTAAATAATTATTACGTGCAAAATAAATATAATAGTCATGATGTGACAACCAACATTTTTAGTGTTAAACCCTGTTACATGCCAGTCTGCTTACTACAGCATTTAATATACAAGAGAAAAATGTACAAAGAGCGCATTTTTCTAGAGGCGATGACTTCAAATTGGAAGCATTTTTAAAAAACCCAAAATGAAACCTTTGGAAGGCGCTTTGAAAAGCTGAACAATAATATAAAGAAGTAACAGTAAGTTACCACCTAATACATCAGTCGCACAATTACAAAAGCTTATGTAAAACAGCAGTATAGTGGACTTTGATCACTCCAGTTCTGGATGAACAACGTTTGAACTACAGCATACCACATTTTTAAAATTTTTAGTATTTGTGTCTATGGAACTTATATGCCTATCCTGATGAAATAAATATATCTTGAGCTATTTTTTTTAAGTATTAAAAAATAGCCACTACTGATAAAATAATCTGCATGTGAATTAACAAAATCTTAAATTCGTTGGGAATTATGGTTCAACTGGTGAAAGAGGACAACTTCAGTGATACCTTGTAGCAAAACTGAACAACTGATAACAGAAAAACAGAGAACCTAATTTTAATTTTCAGTTCAGGACATCTACTTTATCAAATTAAGTAGTTTTTGCTGTAAGACTCAAGTCTCAATCTCTTGAAAAGTTAGGACAAATACAGTACGTCAAAGTCTTAAAAGCTGGGTTTTGATAGTGTTTAAGAAGGGCAACAGTGTACTGCTGCTTTTTAGGTGTTCAGTCATTCTTCCAAATACACTTAAGAACATTTCTGTATCTCCTGGGGACTTTACCACCTTTAAAAATAGTAATTGGTTTTTTATTCCATTTCCAGTTGGTAAGATTTTATAAAAAGACTAATTTTTGGCTGAGATGTGTTTGCAATGCTCTTTAAAAATCTGTAACTTTAAAGTATGCCATGTACGACATGCAAATGTAATCAAAATACTGGTAATTTTAAATACTTCAAGATATAAAAACAGCATCATGGGATGTATTCACCTGCTTAGAAAGCTGATTCTTAGAAGATATGTATGAATTGATGGGCAGAACAAAGAGAATGAACTTAATTACAATATTACACATGTAAGGAGATCTTGTTTTTTCTGTTCGCTCATGACAGTATGACCTCGCTTTTCTGAAGATGAAATAAAAATCTGCTACAGAGAGAACTGATAAATCTTAGAAAGTGAAATAAGCATGAGTTTGTGAATGGACCTAACTGCAGCTGGAAAACAAGTGCATGTTCTTCCTGTATTCTTGCAGTAGATCAATTTCCCATGCTGAAAAGCATAGCAGACTACAGGCCACTGGAGATGGCAGCACAGGACGACTGCTACATTTCCAAAGCACCTAAAAGAGGTCGGTCCCTGCCCAACAGTCCAACTCAGCTTCAGGAGATCACTGAGAGAAATTTCACAAAAACAGCTGAGACGTATCAATCATGGTAATGGAAATGGAAATGATGGTGAATGTGAATTAATCTTAATTTACATTTATCCTTCCACTGTGAAAGGTATCAGTTTGGAGACGAATATTGCTAACAATTATTCCCATCAACACTTCAACGATGCAGTGAGAAAAAAGTCTAGTTAAACAACATAAGGGTAGACTAGCTTCCTTGACCTCCTCAAATTACCTTCAGTTTGTTCAAATAAATTCACTAAATAGTAACATATTTTACCTCACCCAATAGCTGCTACTGTTTATTCAATGAAACTATTTTAAGTGAATAAACTCACAACATGCATCAGTTATGTCTGAATCTTTATCTAAGTAAAACATTTCAGATTATGTAAAACCTGGCCACAATGCTTTATGGTTTTGATAACATCTACAATTTATTTTTCGCTCCCCTTCCTCATCCAACAGAACAATAAGCTCAACATCTGCTGTCACTATAGGGCATGTCTGGCAATATTTACCAACCAAATGTCAATACATAGAAAGGATATTTCTATGAAAAATGCCTCATAACATCTATGTACGAGGCTGGTTCTCAATTCTTTTTCTGGCACCACTGTTGGCTGTGGCTACTATTGCTGCTACCTACATGGCCCAAATGGGTAATTCTTCTTGGAGACCAAATGGCTGTTTGATCCCCCACTCTCTAAAAAATTGGATTTACTGCATTCTTAGAAGTCCAGATCTTCTCTTCCTTTCCAACTTTAAATTTTGATAAACAGATTAATTCACTCTAAAGGGAAAAAACATTTCCTTCAGGCACCAATCCCTAAAGACAGATAATCAGTACCGAAGACTACAACAAATGAGCTTCAGTCCCCAGAAAAACACAAGATCTGATAGCAGTAGGGGTTAGAGAAGTATTTGAAAAGTGGAGAGTTTTTATTGCTCTGAAAAATTTTAGTAGCTATAATAAATAAAACAGCAATTTATGAGTATTGCTCCAGTCAGAAGCAAATAAAAGACAAAAATAGCCTCAACTTGCCCATGCTGTCCTGTACCTTTTTGCCACAAACACTGAATTTTCAATAAACCAGTGGAAAGCAACAACAGAAGCTATAAGCGATTGTATAAGAGTAATATTTATAACCAAAAAAAACCCCAAACAAACAAACCCAAAAAAACCCCCCACATAATCACAAAGCTCTGTCCTCCTCCAGAAAAGCTGCTAATTGTAAACATAAATCAGTTACACATTGTTAATCTCAGAGTACAGCACATACTAACAGAAGCTCTGTGTAATTGAAGAACAATTGAAAGCCATTAATAATTAAATGCATTTAATAAGAATTCAGCACCTGCCATTCAGCCAGTCTAAGGCTGTTTTATCACAGAAAGACAAATGGCAGGTCTTCCAGTCTTTCACACAGTTTCCAGGGTTTATCTTCCAAGTACTGTCCACAACCTAGAACTTAATACGATTTTAAACTTAGAAAAAAAGAAAAAATCTAACAGAAGATGGGAATCTTTGAATGTGTTGACAAAAAGTGATATCAGAACTGCTGAGAACACAATTTTCCATATATTCCTTCTCACTGATCCTTAGACTCATAGAATGGTTTGGTTTGGAAAGGACCTTATAGATCATCTAATTAGAACCCCTCTGCCATGGGCAGGTTCACCTTTCACTAGAGCAGGTTACTCAAAGCCCCAAAAGACATGTGATTTTGGTCTGTGGCCTTGATGGCTTCTTCTTTACACTAGAAGGACTTCAGCGTACTTACCAGAAAAACTGAGTCTTTTTATACAAAGCATTTCTTTGCTTCAGTGGTTAAATTAATTTATTCAGCACTATCATATGTGCCAATATCCATTGTATCAGCACACATAAAATTCTTAATATGCTCACTGACTCCTAAAATATATCAAAACTGTTATTGTGTGGGAAGGCCATCATTCTAGATACTTTTCAAATACAGGATTTATGTATGTTTTTTTCCCAAGATTTACATTAACTACCCCATGTTCTTCTGATGGCCTTCGGTTTATTTTGGCAAGTTTCCCTTAAATTGATTGAGTCTAAGTTTCCATCACTTGTGATCTTTGCACTTTCTAAAGTGTCAGTAAGGCCAGCCAAATATAACCAGTGTAACACAGTACAATGTGTCTAGAGAGATTTTTAAACTAAGGACATAAGACTGACTTCAAAATTAAACATATCTATATTGAAAAGAATGAAAATAAACTATTTGAGAAATGGAATAACGTCATTATTTTACTTGAACTTTCCTGAAAAACTATTTCAAGGTTTATGTGGGATACAACAACAGGTATTTGACGTAATAAATTCATATATATTTAATATGCTTGGGTTCCTTATTCTATCTTTTGCTATTTTAATCCCTTTCTTTTCCCAGAAATATTAACAAAAAATTTGGAACTTATGTCTCCCCCACTATTTAAAGCACCTACTATATCACTAAAAGAGTTAGTCTAACAAAAAAAAATGCCTGGGAAAAGGTAGAAATGTTAATGTCGAAAACAACTGAATATTCTTGTGGCATATCTCTGAATTGTGAAAAAGAACACCACACACATCCCAAACTGGGCAAACAATTTCAAGCTGTTAACTTGTTTCCTGTGAGAAAATCTCCTCTAAATCTAATTTTGATCTGCTTGGATAGATGTTTTCCCTGGAGGGACTATAACTGTAACTGTGAAACAAGATGATTTAGGACCTTTACAACAAGTGATCTGAAAGAAGCCAAAAAAATGTCCTTCCTGACAGCCAAGAGGGAGAATGGGATGAAAAAGCTCTTTGACATCTGCCCATGCTTCCCTTCAACATATAAGCAAGTGCCTGTAGGTGGGGCATTAAAAAGTGCTGCTGAGGGACAGGCTATAACCGCAGCAGGTGGTTCCACTGTCTTTGTAACCACCGTTGAATTATTTGTGCCATGGAAACAGAGAACAGCTGTTTAATAACAAATCAGAGAAAAATCTCAAACAATCACACCACAAAATGAAAACCCAACCAGTCACATTTCCCACAGATCCCTACTAGACAAGTCACCACTTAAAAACTGGGCTACTGCAGGCAGGAGAGGACCAACTGCAGTTTGTGAATTAGCTTAGGGAGTCCTCAAATATTGTCACAGATCTTGCACTGTATCTTAATTAACAAGTTGTCTCATATCTCAATCCTGGTTGTATAAACATCCCTTAGCAACTACAAAAACAGGTTTTGGGAAAAATGGTATTAAAAACAAAGCAGAATATGTTTCTACTTTTCTCTCAATAAAGTTAAGTAGCTAGAAAGGAGGAACACAGCCTGAATAGAAAACTATTGACCTTGCTCTGGACCACCACTGTGTTCCACTAGGCAATCTGGGAACATCTGACCTGGTCTATTCTCCAGGAAATCAGTGATTTGCCCCCTATAAAAATAATTTCTCTGCTTAGTTCTTTTATTTTTAATTAATTTTGATGAAAGCTGATATAATCTTTCTTTATATTTTAATGTCTGGGACCAATGCTAGAGCTTGCCCTCACAGTGAGAACTCCAGCTAAAAAATTAATTTCCCATTAAGTACTTTTTTCTGCAGGGCGAACTGTATTAAGTTATCTTACAGAGTTTCTGCACAAAAAAAACAAAGCTAAAATTGGTAAATTACAAGAAAAGTATTTGTACTCATTTCTTTCATGAAATAAGAGAAACTGTGGTGAAAATAGATGTGTGGGGTACCTGAATTCCACAGAAGATCCTGAATCCAATACTATTTTTCTTCCTAATTCTCATCTGATATGGGTTAAACTGTGGTCACATAATTTAAAAAAATTTGAGATGGTGTCAGATGAAGATATATAGCTATAGGTTTGTTCCTTTATTGAAGTTTCTTTTAAAACTGCATTCTGCCAAGGACCAGATAAAACTGGAAGTCAGAAGCAAGACAGAAAACTCACAGATACAATTGCTTGCTTTTTCAGAATAAGTAAGAAAACAAGAGTGTTATTGCCTCTTCTTTCTAATAAGACTTTTAAGATTTTTCTTTTCAGAGTCTCTCAAATCTTTAACTACTCCTACATCATATCATCACCAATAGCATCGTGAACTGCAAAAGGAAACTCAGTGCTAAACATTTTCTAATGAGTAAAAAATTATTTCACTCAACAGATGTGAACAGTAAAATGAAGAGAAAGATATGATTTAGCCCAAACTGACACAGTGCTCAAAAACTAGGAAATCTGTGTTATGTGGAACAGCTCCTTTGATGAGATAATCCTTTATTTTGGTAAGTTAAACTTCACCAAAATGTGAAAAAAAAAACCCAAAAAACCACCACTTCTAAGGTTTTAAAATGAAAATTATATCTTTCAAGCAAGTGGAATTGAGACAATGGTTTCTCCTAATAATGAGAAAAACAGTAAGGCCTGGACAAAGTCAGTGGTGTAGTTGTCCTCATTTAAGCTATTTGAGCTACATTACTCCTGTGCTGCGTGGTTGTCTACCAGCAGCCTAAATTTAGCATTGAAAATTCTTGGAAGGATATGCCATTTCAGACAGACAGATTTGGTGAGAAATGAGGGTAGAAAAGGCACTCTACAAAAACAGTGGGTTTTGCTGTTTTCTTTATATTCCCTTTTCCTAATTTCCTTTAGAACAGGCTCAGAACACTAAGAAGGTTTTTGATAAAGGAGTGACATTTCCAAGGGCTTCAATTTTATAACTGGCTATGCAGTTTTTGGTCTTCATTATAAATATGTACTGCATCTTCAGCTAGATGAATCCTCTTGAAAAAAGAAGCAAGACTTACACTAAAAACTGAAAAAGCTCACAAACAACAAAAACCCTACCAAATACTACAGTAACAGGAAAATTCCCTAAGAAATGCTTTTAAGTATGACTTTTTACGTGATTTTTGAGGGAAATGTTGAAAGATAATTGTGATAATTCCTGTATCTACTTAGAATAATGTAGTGTAGGCTGCTTTAAAGGCAACTCACAGGCTCAGTGCATGATCTCTGCACACTCCTACCTGATCACTAACCCTGAACTTGAAGAACAAAACCTGCACATACACTGGAAGAAGATGCAATACAAAAAACAAATAGATACATAATGCTAATATGTCTTAATATAGTAAAACACCCTTCCTAAAAGGCTTTATTTGAAACATGTATCCTGACTGCACATGTCCTGCAGCAGTCTACACTAATAAAATTACAAGCTAGTTTTCCATGGATTGCCCCATACAGGCATAAGGTAGACGGGGGAAAAAAAAAAAAAAAAGAAAGAAAAAGATAATTAAGTTTCATGGATAATCTCAAAATTGAGAATGGGACATCATAATTTATTTTTTCCCCTGAAAAATAAAAGTATTTTGGGGAAAAGAGTGTTAAACATGTATTTTTTCCAGACAATAGTGTCTTCAGCTGTTTTTCCTGTGTATTTTGGAATCAACTATTTCCCTTGTCACAGTAGCAATTAGAAGGTTTAAAATATGCATGAACATAAACGTATTTGCAAGGAGCACAAGAACAGCAAAAGTGTGAGAACTTACTGTCTTGCTGATGTAATTTGTGCTGATATTCATACACTGAAGTCCTTCACTATTGCAGCAACCTCCACATCTGTAGATGGATACACATGGGGGTTTAAAGAAGGTGTTTGTAGTTGCTCCAAACTCCTTTCCCACATCCACACAAACTTCACGTGGCGTGCACTGAGTTTTTCTCCATTCAGTATCAATACCTGCCAAGTTACAGGGAATTTCATGTTATAAGTAACTGTTTAAAACCAAAAGTACCCTACAGTAAATTAGGATTCCTTTTTAAACTTTAAAACCAGAATATGAAATTCTAGCGTCACACACTTTAGTCAGTGAAGCACACATCTCTCTATGTTACCTTCTAGCTGATTTTTCTCCTTCATAGGGACATGATATATCATCATGGAGCAGATGAAAAGTCACAGTAGAACTAAAAGGGAACCCAACAGGCAGGGGAGACCTTAAAGCACAGAATCATAGCCTGGCTTGTGTTGGAAAGGACCTTTAAATGCCACGTGCCACCTAGTCCAACCTTGCTCTTGTAATGAGCAAGGACATCTTCAAACAGATCAGGTTGCTCAGAGCCCACCCAAACCTGAATGACCTTGAATGTTTCTAGGGTTGGGGCATCTACCACCCCATCGGGCAACCTGTTCCAGTAATTCACCATCCTTATAGTAAAAGTTTTCTTTTTTTAATCTAGTGTGAATCTACTTTCTTTAGTTTAAAATTATTCCCCTTGTCCTGTCACAACAGGACTTGTTAAAACATCTCTCCTCATCTTTTTTATAGAACCCCTTTAGGCTCTGGAAGGCTGCTATAAGAACTCCTGGGAGTCTTCTCTTCTCCAGGCTGAGCAGCCCCAGCTCTCTCAGCCCATCCTCATAGGAGAGGCACTCCAGCCCCCTGAACATCCTCACAGCCCTCTTCTGCACCTAATCCAACAGGTCCACATCCTTCTTGTGCTGGGGGCCCCTGAGCTGGGCACTGTGGACACAGGACTGCTGATGGGTCTCACTGGAGCAGAGGGAGGGGCAGAATCACCTCCCTCAAACTGCTGGCCAGCAGCTAAAGATGCACACCCTTTCTTTATATTACACGTCCTTTCTTCAGCTGGGGCAAGTCTAATCTTGAGAAAAATCTGCACTTTAGTTCTGCACACTTCTACAAAGTAATTCTAACCAGCCCCACACAGTATTTCACTTGGATATAATATATTAGAATTCTTAAATTTTATACACTTAATGTGAAATTCATTTAAATACATACTTAGTTTATTAACTAGAAGGATATAATTTAAAGCAAAAGCTCACTATTTAGCAATTATGTACAGCATGTGATTTAATTGATGGATGACTTTTGTGCCCAGAATACCCTCACAAATCTGGGCAAAGACTTTGTATCATGTTATACAGCATTTTACTAAACATAATCTTACACTAAACAGCTCCAAGACTTACACCTGTAAGTTTATTCCCTTTTGGCACTAGATTTTGGTAAGCTATTCAACAAAAATGGAAATTTTGCCTTATGTGTACTTTAAATTCTCCATTAAGGTACATGATTTCCAATATCATGTCCAAAAATGCACCTCCTGCTATAAATCCTGCATTCTCTGCCTACAGGCACTGGCTTAAACTGTAAGTTAATGCATTTTCATCCAAGCTATCTGAAACACTGAAAGGTACATTTCAAACACATTGGTTTGAAAACTGTTTTGCTTGTTTTAGCACAACAAAAAAAGCTGAAAAAGCTGAAGTGGGTTATTTGGCATTCCAAAGCCATAATGCGTAAGAGAAGAAAGCATTACCAGCCGTGATGCAATTGCAGAAAATAAGAGGAAATAGCTCAATGAGCCCAACTCTTAGCATCCTCTTTGACTTCTGCCAAACTGTTACAGCCTCTACAAAGTAGGATTCCTTATACTTGAAGACAAGCACTTCACTTTCTCTACTGAGCCGAGAAAGCACTTTTATGCAATAGACAAACCTAAAATATATCTGCAGAGTGACTGGTTTCATTATGAAAGGCTGACTACCAAAGATTTTCTATTATAGAGAACACATCCTATCAAACTGCTGAGGTGGGTTTACTGACAATGCTTAGCTTTTAAAGTGTTTTTGATGCAACTGAAAAGCCTTCAGAATTTCATTTTTTGTGTCGTGTTGGAATGCGGATTGTGTCCTGTACTTACTTTTCAGGATCTCTGCATTATAGTGTGCTGCGGCAAATTTCAGGGAATCGTCTGATCTTGTGTCAAAGCTGGAGTGCTCCCTGTTGTGTTGCCAACCTCCTCTCCTCAACTGACATTTGAATATTTTCCAGTATTCTGGGTAAAGTACTGTCATGAGTTCATCCACACTGGACACAGACCGCAATTGCTCTTCCAGGTCTTTGCTTCCATGAGCCTGCCAAAGTAACATGCAAGATTAATTACTTTCTCTGGTACGCAAGCTCTGTTAGAAACTAGCCTGAAAAGCAAGTCATACATTGTAAAATAAAGGGGTCCTCATTATAAAAACTGCTTCTGACAGTCAATGCCAACATCACTATATTGGCAAACAATGAAATGTTTTACTTCTTCCACCACTTTATCACTCCTGTAGTTCAAAATATCTGTGTGAAAAAGTAGCTATAGAATTAAGCCTACACAAACACAGTTTGCACATTATATATATATATATGTATAAACATTTTTATCCTGGAAAGAGAAGTTTTAGTGATAAAATTTTGAATACTTGAACCCCAAAATATTTAAATTATGTCCATGTTATTTAATATCATATATGCCTAAAGTAACATTTTTCTGTTTAATCCCTTAGTCGCAGAAAATCAAAACACCCAAAAATGCAAAACCAGTTAAAAAAACAAAACAAAACAAACTAAACACTAAACAAAGAAACTAAATCATGCTATTTAGTACCATTCTGGGGAAAATCTTAATAAACAAATCCTTTTATAAAGCACTAATTCCTAAATCAGTAGAACATGAAGACTTAGAGGTCCCTTGAAGAATCTAAACCTCACACTCCCTTGCTGTTTCAGTGGTAGCCTCAAATCCTGTAATCCTGCCTTCTTATTCTCTGGATTTACACAAAGTCATTGCAAATCTAGTTTTCTAAAACTGAGATTACTGAGATTTACACTCCAGTTTATCACTTATCAGGAAGATTCCCCTGTTCCTCATAGATGAAACTAAGGCATAGTGCATCAAAAGACTGGTGTTTGTCCCCTGTCCACCTTCCTCATCCATGCATTGCTGACTTCCCAAAGGGAAGGGCAGTATGGAGAATGAAGAGTATTGAAGAACCTTTAGCCACCTTCTCAGCCTACACGGCCCTTAGATGGCAGTATGAGACACAAAATACACTAGTACAAAATGCCTCAACTGGCTGGAGACTCTCTACAGTGTACTACAAAATTGTTGCAATACTCAAAAAACCTGTAAAACTTCTAAATGCAGAAATGTGAAGCCATATTAACAGAAATTTACAATTTCTTATCCGACTCTGCCACTAACAAAAAAATAAACTCTTTCAGTTCAATGATTTTGAGCATTACATGAACGAAACAGGTAGCTCAGAACTAGCTCACCTGAATCAAAACTGTTCCTTGTCTCGTGAACAACTGCGAGGGTATAAAATGGCATGTATGGTTTCATCTACTCCCTTATCCAGTCAGTGTCAAATACAGCAGAAACATCCCAGGATAAGGAGAATTCACAGAACTCACTTCTGTAAACAGACTTATATGCAGAACTGTGAAGAGGATGAGGCACTGAACCAGATCACCCAGAGAAGTTGTAGATGTCCAGTCCCTGGAATTGTTCAAGGGCAGGCTGCATGTAGCTCTGAGCAACCTGGTGTAGTGAAAGATGCACCTGTCCATGGCAGGGGACCTAGAGTTAGATGATCTTTAAAGTCCCTTCCAACTCAGACTATTTTGTGATTCTATTATTCTAATACTAATTGTAAATTTGTTTAATTTGACAAAGCATTATGAAGTTCAAAAAATGTTTTCACTTAAGCCTCACTAACCCCAGTGTCCTGGGAGGTTCCAACAACCAAGCCATTGTCTCAGAAATATGCCCAACAAGGCCTTCATCTCTTCCCTTGTCACCATAGGAAGGGCCACCCCTGACCCAAGCCATGCATCAAGCAGATTCTGAGAGCTTTGACTTCAAATTTATGGTAACACAGAGAATTTCATTCCCCATCACCCCTGCACTCCTTGCACGATGCCACTCAAGGTCTCAATCAGTGGGTCACAAACAAAAATCCAAGCTTAACAAACAACTAATTTGGTGACTCACTGCTTGCACCTCACGAGAGGTGGGCAGAGAGTTTGAGGTTTGAGCAGCCTCACTCCTGCCAAACTGTTTCCTGAGGGTGCTGCAGCACATGGCCCTTGAGTAATGGGAAGCAAGTTGCTGCACCAGCACAATGCCAGTGTTGCAGATGCATGTCGGCCACGTGATGGGAATATGCATGGCACAGCGTGTATATCCTGTCACAAGGCTGGATGAATAGCCAGGCTATTATGTAAAAGGCACAGGAATAATACCAGTGGTTAGCCATCCAGTAGCTGATCCTAGCAAGTCCTAGCAGATCACGGGGGTAACGTGGAAAGAGAATTCAACCAAAGCTTTACCACCTTTGATGAATCCTTAAAAGCCTGTACAGCCCACAGCAGACATTGGCTACTGCTGTTACAGATATTCAAAATACAGACCTAGAGCATCAGGAAAATAAGTAACGAAACTCAATATTACTTTGTTGATAAGAAGTCAAGCATAGAACAGGAAAGTGAAATTGTTAGAAATAATGCATGCTGATTAATTCATCCTTGGTCAGGCAATTAAGTCATGTCTTTTCAGCTGGACACAAATTTTTTTATATCTGTATTAAATATGTATGAATAAAAAAAATATGAAGAAATTCATGGCTTTAATTATGCATTGTATCAAATGTAATAAAGTCTTGTTTTACCCTGGATATTCCATGGGCCATAGTGCCATGTGCCTACAACCCAAGACAAGGAAGTCCTGGTTGTGGGTATAGATTAAGGAAGGAGAGGCTGGAGAGCAGCACTCTGGAAAGGGACCTGGAGGTCCTGATTGTTGTCAAGTTGAGTCAGCAGTGCCCTGGCAGCCAGGAGGGCCAACCCTGTCCTGGGGGACATCAGGCAATGCTGGGCAATGGAGGAGATTGTCCCCCTCTGCTCTGCACTGGGGCAGCCTCACTTTGAATATCGTGTGCCGTTTTTGGTGCCCAAATATTAAAAAAATCTAAAAAAAAAAATCAAGCTATTGGGGAGCGTCCAAAGGAGGACCACAAGGTTGATCAAGAGTCTGAAGTGATTGAGAACACTTGATTTGTTCAATCTAAAGGAGACTGACGGGAGGTGTCATTGTGGGCTTCAACATCCTCACAAGGGGAAGCAGAGAGGCAGACATTGATCTCATCACAAAACCAGTGACAGGATTTGAGAAAATGGCATAAAGCTGAGTTGGGGGAGGTTTAGTTTGGATCTCAGGGAAAGCTTCTTCATCCAGAGAGTAGTTGGGCACTGGAAAAGGCTGCCCAGGGAAGAGGTCACAGCACTAAGCCTGTCTGAATTCAAGGAGTGTTTGGACAATGCTCTCAGGTATATGGTGTGACTCTTGGGGCTGCTGTGTGCAGAGCCAGGAGTTGTACTTCAATGATCCTGAAGGGTTCCTTCCAGTTCAGCTTATTCTATGATTCTTTGAGTACTCCCCTAATATAAACAAAAGGAAAACAATTTCTGGAGCAGATATATAAAATTACTTTAAAAAAATCATCATTATTGCATCTGAAATATTTTCTGCTTAGCTTAATTTGCTTGTAAAGATGGCTTCAATTCAAATTTGTACCATGGAAAAACAATCTGATCACTAGAAGACTTTTGTTCTTTCCCCTCTTCCAATTAAGAAAGAAAAGGAGAAGGAAATTCATATATATGTACTAAATACACTGCACCTAGTGCCCAGAAGAAAATATATGTTGATTTTTCAATCTGCTTACAGTGTTACCTTGAGATACAGATCAACAATCTCTTCCTGTACATCTATGTATTTT
The DNA here is from genome assembly GCF_017590055.1 of Onychostruthus taczanowskii. Classification (NCBI taxonomy): domain Eukaryota; kingdom Metazoa; phylum Chordata; class Aves; order Passeriformes; family Passeridae; genus Onychostruthus; species Onychostruthus taczanowskii. Next base: position 12,650,631 of record NW_024498351.1, read on the forward strand.
TTAACTGCAGCAAATTACTCTCATCTGTGGAAAACTGTTTAGAGGAACATTTGTTTGAGGAACTTGTGATTTAATTTTGTAGAACAGCCAAACATCTTGTTGACATGAACATCAAATGAAATCTTAAGTTCTCGATGATTACAAGAGTGTGTCCTGCATACAGGATAAGCATCAGATCATTAAGGATCATTAGAAAGAGTTTCCTACTTTTTAAGGGAAGAATGAATCTGCTTCTGTCAATATAATAGTGATCTGGCAACATTTTTGATTTTGTGCAAATTTTGGTAATTTCACAAAAGTATACTGTCTTGGTCCATATCTTTTATTCTGTGCTCTTTCTTAATTATGCATTGGCTTGTAGTGTAGGACACTGGATTTTCATTGCAAAACAATTTTGAGACTTAAACACATTTAGAATATATGACGACACAAAGAAAGTAACATCAACAAAAATGTACTAGAGATTAGAGGAGCTCTCATTCTTAATTCTTATGCAAGTGCAGATTAGTGAAGTTCAGAAAGAAATATGGTTTGTAGCTGCAATTACTGTCACCAACCTAGTTATTCCCAAATGTTAAGTTCAAAGGGAGGAAAAAAAAGCAACAGAACATTAGCACAGGTCATAATAAGAGAGATTCTATGACTTTTAGGACTGAAGAACACTTTTTGAAGAATTTAAACAGACAGTTGATTTTCATATAATTACAGGGCGTTCCTGATGAAATTGTGGACCAACTGGTTAATGTTTTACTGATAATGCATTCTGGAATCAATGTTCTACATTAAGAAGGAAGCAGGAAATAGTGCCAAGAGTGACTGAACACGAAGGAGTTCTCTATCCTATGCTTTCTATATTCTGGGCATTTTCAAGTCAGTTAAGGGACTGGGGTTTGAACTATTTTTTTTTTTAACTACCACCACTCCCTTCATAAATGTTTATCTCTATCCTCTGGTTGGCCATTGTACTATTTTTTGTCATTTTTACCTATTATCAGTGTTGTCCTGCATGAACATCTGAAAATACTAGAAGGTGTATTCTAGAGAAAGACACTGATTTGACTAGCCAAACTCTACAAGACGATAGGTGATATTAAGCAAAATAACAACCTAAAAATACAAGTGTGAATGGAGAATACAATAAAGATACACTTCTCCATTTCATTAATTTCACATTTTTCATGAGGAACAGGGGAAGGGACAAATACATATAAATAAAGGTGCAAAGCTTGATGACAAGTGCTCTCTTGCTATTAGTTAGCTTCAGAATATTTTGTTCTATCAAAGTATGTTTTTCACAATGTGGCTTTCCATTACATGGTACGTCCAGTTTTTCATAAAATTACAAGGCTTGCAAGGGAAAGGGCAGGATACCAAATAGGCTCTATATCCATTAGCAAAGTCAAATTTCTAACAGATTTTCCATGCATTACATTACTTATCTTTCATATGTCCCCAGTGTTTGCCTCTATTATTAATAACAGAGGTCAGAACACTTAATATTTGGCAGCATGCTTGACACATAATTGATGGTGCAATATGCTATAATGGTACCTTATGTATCTGGTTCTGACTACAGCTGTCAGCTCATTTCATTTTCAAGGATTTTGTGGACAATTCTGAATTGGAAAATGCAGTCTATAAACCCCTCCATCCTAAGATGCTTATATTCTGTATTTATTGATTGACTCAAAATGGATTAAAATCAAGTATTTAAATCTGAATGTTGAAATTACTTGTAAGCAAATGGAAATATTGCAAAAGTATTTATAAACACTTCACTTGCATAATAATTTATTGCAATTTTCATGTATTTCAGTGCTAGCATTTTTAGAAGTTGATGTCAATTAAAAAAGAAAAAGGAAAATATTTTAATTTAAAATTGTAGCTATAGTTAAGAATTAAATTCAACTTTTATGCACACTTCTATGGTCTTACTGGAAAAGCCCTGATTTTGATATCCCATGCACCTATTTGTCACCAGCAAACTTGGATGACCGTAGTTGCAAACTTATAAGTTACTATTCAATACAGTAACAAAACAGAACCTTACAGAAGCCAAACAGTAACAGTGAACATAAATTTTATTTCACATCACTTCAAATAAGCAGAAAGACCACTGCAGTTGATATGAACTAAATCAAAACATCACGACAACAGCAGAGAGATTAGAATCAGTCTCTGCTCCAAAGAGCTTACAAAGCACATCAAACAAACATAAAAAGTAGGAATCAAAGTACAAAATAAATAAATCTGAACTATATTTTGCTTTAAGTGACTTCTATTCACTATGGCATTTTAAATACTAAGAATAACATCAGGGAAAGAAAACAAATGGGAGGAGTGAGGGGAGAGAATGTACAAAGTAGACAGGCAAAGAAAAATAAATGAGTTTGGGAAGAAATTCAAAACAGAATTTGTAAAGAAGGAAGAAAAAGACATTGGCTATAAGGATAAACTTAAGACTACAGAAGTTTCATTTCTATATTATATATCATGTCTTTTTTTTCTCTTGTTTTGGCCATTTTTTTGAGAGGAAGATGCATAAACAGCTAGAAAATCATCCTAGGCTTATACTATTTAATATTGCTCCTCCTGTTTATAAGTATTTAGGCTGAGGTAGTAGGTAATGGGAAATTAATTTTATGCATGTCAGTATTTTTAGAGTAATATTTTATTTAGATATTCTTACACAATGCTAGAATATCTATCCAAGTTTACAGCTTTGCAAAAAGGTACTTATGTTAAGTCCTTTAGTCAAACATTTAGCTGCTGCTGAGGTTCTGAACCATGCTTTTTGGCTGGTACTTATTCTTCAAGTGCCTGCATTCCTCAGTGGTTCTCAACCTTCACTAAAAAAATGCCAGTACTTTCATATATTCAATGGGAATTACTTATGAAAATACCTTTTTTCTAATCTGAGTTCCCTGGGAAGCAGAGAGAAAAGAAAAAAAATTCTAGTTGCTTTCTAGAGCAACTCTGCAAGCTGCTGCCTGATTGCTTTAGAAACTCATTTTGGACAGCTTGCTCTCAAGGTTTCTACAAACTTGGGCAATCAATACCATTCCTGACTATAACAGAGAGCAGTTTTCAGAAAAAGAATTTGTGGAACCTCAGACTCTTTTTTTTTTGGAAGAAATTTCACAACTAGATTATAGTAACAGGAAAGCTTGTTCTCACACACTTCAGCCTGATCTTTCAAAAAAGGTCACAGGCTACAAATATGTGGGATAACCCTTTTCTAAGTGCAGCTTCATCTGCATTGTTTAATTGATTCTAAGGCTTGTACTGAAGCTTCCATCTAGCATTAGATAGATTTGGAATCAATAAGGATTTGGATTATTGCTGCTGAAAGGCTTACATCTGATTAAATCTTGGAGACATCAGGCAGTGCAATCTGTACCAGATGAGATTTGTGTATTATTCTCTTGGTCATCAGCAGTTCCAGTGACCAGTGGTGACAAATGTGTGCAGCACCATGCATGACCAGATGCACGACTAGAAGAAAGGGGAAGCCCTTTTTAAGTAAAAAACATTTGTAAAGTGAAAAGAAAGGACAACACTGTGATGATTGCTGGGATATCAAAGTAATGAACAGACACAGAACCCTTCCAGGAAGGACACAGCTAGCGGAATGAGAATGCCAGCACCTTCTGCAGCGCGGCCACTGCAGCCAGCCAGGTTCTGCTGCTGATTGCGTGCGCTGCAATGCCTACGAGACATCTGGGTGGCTGTCACATGGCAGCTCTCTAGAATCTGACACATTATAAAAACAATATGTTCATTTTGAATGCTTCTGAGCAACTTTTAACTAACATTGAAAAAAGCAAAGCACACAATTCTGAGAAGAAAACTTGCACTAATACTAGAAATCCTCCTCACTAAAAGATCTTACTCTCAGAAAAAGACAAAATGCCAGTTAAGCTTTTTTTTTTAATATGGTCTGAATATTGCTGTTTTTTCAAAATACTCTGTAAACTCTTGTTTTCCTTTCAGCAGGCACATGTATTCCATCAAAATTAGTACAATAGACTAAACCATCAGGCCTTTCAAAGAAGGTTGCTTATTCTCAGTCTTTGCTCAGCTTTCACTGGAATTGTTTTTATTAACAACTATCATTAGCTTTGTCAAAAAAAATAAACAAATATACAGTCTTTTTTTTGAAGAAAACTATTAACATGGTAGCACTGCAATGAGCTGTAATCTTGAGCAAGTGTAACGCTGGCAGTGACAATTAAAAACTTCCGCAGTATCAGCTGGAGAGTTACTGAGTGGAGAGGTAAGGGGTAAATTCATTTTAAATGAATTAAAATTAATTTTAATTTGAATGCCAGCACATTCTGAGACACTGCTTGAGCACAGTACCTGCACTACATGAATACAGCCCAGATCCTAATTAGTCAGTGAGTAGGAGTTCTGGCTGTGTGTCAAGGGACTGGCTTCAAGAAGGCAGTAGGTAGTTTTTACGTCATGTTTTCTATTCTGCAGGTCAATCGTTCATAAAAGAAGGTTTCACTAAGGGCAGAAATAATAAATTGCACATTTGTAAGAGCATTTGAGTTATGCTGAACACATAGGTACTTACTGAGATGAGACTATTTAGTTTTCAATTCAACACCTTTGCTTATTCTTGAATTTTTGAAAAAACACAGTCATTTATAGGAAGAAAAGATTACATGAACACACTGCATCTTATTGTTGAATAATTTATCTCATTACTAAGTAACTTGGCCTTTTCACCAAGTTTTTAAAATCACTATTTGAAGCACAGAAAATATAATTAATCCATAGTCTAAATACTTAGCAACAGGTCACAGAAATTTCTTGAATTAGTGATACTTTTAAAATGGTTCATAAAACAAATAATTTCACAGGCCATGAAACTACATCACTGAATTTCAAAGACAAACTTGAACTTCATTCCTAAACAAATGTCTTAATCTGAAAGCACATGATTTCTGTTTTGTTAAACAAATCTTGCACAGTTTACAGATCTGTACAGAAATATTAATTACAAGACCACCTACTTTGTCACTATTTAAAAAAATATTCCAGCCACAACACACTACTTAAAATTCAACAAAAAACAAAAGTGAGCAAGTAATAACACAGTAATTCTATTTAAAAAGCCTTAGTTTTAAATTATTACAAACAGGTTTTCTATATATGAAAGAGGAAACAAAGGGGCTCAGAAACCTGTGCACTTTATTTCATTGTAGGGTTTCTAAGTATATGCCATTAAAATTACATTATTATTGGTTTATGCTATTTAGCATAATGTTTTTTCAGTTAATTTGACACAAGTCTATTTAACAAGCCAAAGTGACACACTAGACTAACATATCAGAAAGATTTTGGAAATGAAGGTATTAAATTGTGAGATTTCATTAATAAAAAAAGTACCAAAATAAGCTTTTATTTTTGTTATCATACTATTACTTAAATATTTTATGTAAAGAATCTTTGCTAATCCAGGCAAAAAGAAAGAGAACACCTGAATTTTTTTAGCCTGAGTAGTAACACAGTTCAGAGGACCAGCTACCCACAACCTGCTTGTGTCTAACCTGATAATTTATGTTGGAAATTTGTTCTACCCTGAAGTCTCTGTGAAGCATCCTTTGGACCACAATTTGACACCTGTTACAGATAAGTTATGCAGAGACAAACCCATTTGTTTAGACATTGAGCCAGTAATACTCTTTTTTCCCTTTTTGCTTTCCCTGATTGGCTAACTTCATTGCAAACTACAGCATAAAAATCAGTAGTTCTGTAGAGCTGTCACACCTGTTCTGAACAATGGGAAGAAAAAACAAAAATAAGAAACAACAAGGGTCTTTGATGACAAAAAGAGAAATCATGCATTTGTATCACTAAAGGAGAAAGCTTACTGTACCATGTAAAACCTGTCAGGTATTAAGAGATTTGCCAGCAAGGCATGAGAGATAGGGAAAGGCAAATGAAACCCTGAGAATGGCAAATCCAAGAACTAAATTGAGTCTTGGTCACAATTCCCTTTCATGCAACTAAATCAGAAGAAATGTATGTTGCCCATTATTTTTGGCTTATATTATACTGAATAGCATATTGTACAGCAATGTTACTTAAAAAGGATCAGGGAACATCAGCAGTATTAAAACAGATCCTAATTTACACTGACAGGACACAGAGTAATCCAATGCTGAACACAGTATGCTATCAGAAGAGTTTCTGAATGAGGCTTGACTGCAGAATGAAGTTATTGCAAGAAGTATGCCCTGAGGAATCAACTTCCATTGAATGGCAAGAAGACATAGAACCCCTGATGGATGATACAACATTGCATCTTGAAATCCATCATAACTGCCATTAATTGAAACTTGTCCTTTACCACCTTGCTGAGCTGCCTCCATTCTTAAACAGGCTCAGAAACTAATGAAAAATAAAACAGATTTATATGGATTATATATACTAAAAGGAGGCACACAGAGAGCAGGAGAAAGGGAGAAAGAGGCTCTAGTTATTCCAAGTCTGGAAAGATGTAAGGAAGATGCTTAAAATTAAGCTAAGCATTGGCATAAACCTTGTTATATTGAAATATTTACTCAGGTTAATCTTTTTATCTGCTCTTACAAGTAAACAATTTTTTTAATTTAAAATTGTGTCATTGCATTTTGTAATTATTTGGTCAGAGAGTCTTGAACCAAAGAACTTTAGGTAAAGAAACCCAATCAGGTTTGTGACATGAAAAAAAGAATGGGAGAAGAGATAAGGGAGTAAAAGTGGATTAGTATTATCACTGTGTAACACCCAGTCTCCAACTTGGAGCACCCTGAGATTTTATTCTTCAGCAGTAAAGGTGCACATCTTGAATTGACAGATTCTGATACAAAAAGTAGCAAAAAAGCCATCAAAAGGCTCTCGACTTTCTGAAAAAAAAATAAAAATAGATCCTCTCATTTTCATTATCTTCAAAATCAAAAGTTCTAGAGGTTTTCTTAGATTTTAGTAGGAGAAGGTGTCAAAGCAGGAGAACTTATGCAGAGAGAAATTTCAAATTCTACAGCACTGCTGGCAACCTTTCAGGAATTGCTTTTCGAAGCATACAAAACTACTTCCTAAAGATAATCTGGAAAGATTACTTACAGTGGTTTTCATATAAAGTCATGATGGAATTATGTGCACACAAAAATAATGCAGTAGAAGAATTCTTTTGACTTTTTTCCCCAGTAGCTTATTGCATGTGCCACAAAGCACACACATGTATTTACAGGATTGCAGTCCTGGATGCTGGAATTTTGGACACATACTTAGTAATACCAAGAGCCCATTGTAGTCACTGAGGTCACCATTTACAGGACCAGACCATGAAACAACTTCTGTTTGTTCTTGCATGTTTCTAACATTTCTTTTACTGAGAACTGCAATTTCCTCAATGCTTTAAGAGCAGCTCTTTTCAAACAAAGTAGATTCAGACACATGAACACATGTCTCATTAGAGTAACTGGCAGTGAGAATGACATTTCTGGTATGCTGAATTAAATTTTGCTTCAAAAGAAAGTGTTTTGTTGATTTTCAAATTTATTTGAACTAAGATCGCAAAAGAAGGAAAAACATAAATGGATTAATTTTAAGGACATTTTGTTTCATACTGAAATAGTTCTAAAACAATTTGGAGAGCAATTATTAATTCAACTTTCCAAACATATATGGCAAATGTTATTAGATATTTTTATTAATTTAACTAGAGGCTATTTCTGATACCTCACAATAATCTCCCATGGTCTCTTACATTTAAGAAAAGTCAAATAGATGCCTTTTGATTATAAGTGCCAAAACTTGAGCAGTATCTATTAAATTCCTGTATTTTCCTGAAAAGGAAAGGAACAAAGAACACAAAACTTTCTGTTTCAAAAGACTTAGATTATAGAAGAGTTGCCTTAATATGTCTCTTTGCAATTATTTGCATTTTTCATTTGGATCCATTAGAACTTAAACTATGGCATAATTGTATTTCTTTTTTGAGCTGTCATTAAAATTGACTGTGCCTTTAAACAAATGTGCCCAGATGCTCTGGGTACAGCTAATCACAGGCACAAAGGCCCAGTCAAGGTCAGGCTGCAACTTTGTCTCTAATTGCCTGGTTATACATTCCTTGTTCACGCAAATCTTCTACTGACTTCAATGGGATTTTTGTTTAGTGAGGATTACAGGATTCAGCCTCCTAGCTTAACTACTGCATCTATACATCGCTGTGTGTAATATGCTTCAGTCCCTATAGTTACAGTATCTGTAGTTTTACCAGCCCTAAATAACATGTTGAGCTTTTTAAGACTTTTACCATGCCAAAGCCCTAAATACAGTTGCTGTTTTTAATCCTTTTCCCTTTTTTGGCTCTTCCATAGTCAACACTATTGGACTTTAAAAAAAATAGTTACCTGGAAGCTCATCTTTGTCTTACTGCTGCTATAATTTTCATTTCAAACATTCTAATTTGCTTTCTAAACCTACTGACATAACAACTATATCAGCCATTCTGCTAAAACACAAAGACACTACGTTTCCTACTCAGTTACATTTCAGGTCCTTATTAAAGCAATCTGGTGATTTTTACATGATCTTACAAATGCCCATAATAGCTTTTGTTGACTTCTCTAAACATTTTTGTTTGCCACAGCATGTCTGTATTATTAATTCCCAATTTCTTTTTTTTTCACATGTTAACATCAGGTTGGCTTGCAGTCTTCCTAGTTTACCCCACAACATATGTTGATGAAACATTTTTCCATCATTATGCAAACACTACAATCTAGACAAAGTGCGTGCCATCATTTTTTATCAGACCAGCTGTACAACTGAAAGACAAGCGTGTTTCTATGTTGTCAGTTCAGGCCTGTTGGTCTCTTCCTCATCCAAACTGAACACATGAGGAAACCCAGACACAGCTGACAAGACAGTTCACTCCAGCACCTGATTCTAACAGCACAAAACAAAACACTATGAGCTTGTCCCCAGAACATCCCAGCTGCTCTAGCAACAAAAGCAATCCCCTTTTGTCACCTTCTGGGGCATGCAACCTGCAGTATCACACTACATAAAAACCTTATCAAGGGGCTGAAGCACATCCTTTGACAATTTAAAATCAAAAATATACTCAAAAACCCCAACAAAACCAAGTTTCTCTGAACTGGTGGACCCTTCAAAGCAATGAAAACAGTAATTATGTTTCAGAGACACTAAACAGGAGCTGAGGGTACTGACAAAATGCTCTGATAAATGTGTGTGTTTATCCTGCTCTGGGCAGCATTGACATTGGGTGGACCCATAATCAAAGGACCTCAAGGGACCTGAGGGCTCAAGTTTGCTCTCTACTACAATCCACAAAGCTCACCTAGATGCAACCTTTCCTTCCTTAAGAAATGCCATGAACATGAGATGGATCTGGTGCAACCCTTGTCAAAACCTTGATTAACTCCTAACACCTCCCAAAGCAACCTGGCACATGGACAATCCTGGAAAGTGAAAACAGATCAGTGAAACGACAGGACAGCACATATAATTTACAGCTCAGTAACTTCCCCATGCAAGTTATACCACAAGGAAGCCAAGCAGCTTCAGAGGGCTACAGTTTAGTCTAATCAAATTTATTTATATATGTTACATCCCTGTTGCATTTGTGTATTTACCAAATGAAGTTTAATTAGGAAATGAGCTTTTCTCCCTATCCGTCCCCATGTAAGGTCTTTGTGGAAATGTAGCTACCTCAAGCTCTCTGACCCCTGGATTCTACACTATCTGCTGGATTTAAGAAAAAAACATTAATTCTGGAAGACTTTATACATCACAAACTTAGCCTTTGTCATTGCAAACACTTCAAGCAAAATATCAAAAATAACCCAAGCAAAGATGTCCCGGTAGAAAGTCAAGTACTTACTGGTCTTACCATAGGAAACCATTACTTGACTGTTTCACACCCTCTGAACTCCCTCACACTTGCAATCCTACCTCAGGTCATGCTATTTATACTCATGCTCTCACTGGTATCATCTCCATTTTTGCAGCACAACAGTTTTGATAGAGATGAAGAAAAACGAAATCTTATGTTAGAGAAATACATGCCTCCTTAACCCATTGTCAAGAAAAACTTAACTATTTCTTTTTCCATTGATTAGAAAGATGCGCTGGTGAGCACTCAATATTTTTATTATGTTAAACATTTAGATTTTTAAACCTATAGACTTTGTTTCTACCCAGACCCATGGTCTTTAGTACATATGGGTCTTTGGGTAACTTCAAATGTTTCTGCTAGCCCCAATTCTAAATATTACTTTCTGCCTTCTCAGCAATATGTCAACTGTGAGCCTCAGACTGAGAAACTGAGTTCACTGATTTTTGTCTTATGAGAGGCCAATACTCCAACATGCTTTTAATAGCATTTTACTGTAATTTGAACAAAATTTCTTGAGCAGCAGATAAAAGATGAAGAGTTGCTTACATGAGGATCAGAAGCATACACTAAAGTGACACACTGTGTAGAGCATATTGGTTTAGTTAAAGTCTCTAGTGAGTTGCAAGCAGCAGCAAACATATAATTGCTGCTCAAGGTTTGCAGTTTCTGTGACATCGCTATGGGAGTGATAAGAATACTATTTAATGGCATCCACTTTCAAGGTAACCTTACGTTCCAATAGAGTTCGAAGCAGTCACTGCCAAATGACATACAAACTGGTATTTTTTCATGCTTGAAAGGCACATGCTAGTCAGAAGATTTTATCAGCTCTTTACTTTAAATGCAAAAGAGCACTTAACTCCCACTGACAAAAAAGGGATGCAAACTCAGTAAGTTTAGGACACTGCTACAGTCAGCAGGTGCTAGCCTCATAAGCAGAAACAGTAGTTAACTTCTGGAGCTCGAGCACCAGCCTGACCACTGTACTCTTTTTGCCCTGGCATATACAGTTGCAGTAAAGAGCACAGCTAATTTCCAGGTGAGGTACAGATCAGCTTGTGGGCTTTGCACAAGGACTTAGTCTTCTTCAGTATCATATCTTCATCACTCTGTTCCACCAAATAAGGGAGGCTGGATAACCCAGCAGAGAGATGCAGTTCAAAGTCTAGACTGCTGTAATTTAAATAAAAGACAGGTTATCTCACTGTCATCTCTGTAAGCAACATGAAGCACACACATGGATAGTATGAATTAGAACTGGACAATCCAAATTTTGGAAGGTAACAAAGTGCATGTTACCCAGCCATGGTAACATGCTGGGTATGTTATGCTATAAACCCAAGTGCATGTTGTCAAACTCAACTCAAAACCACATCTTTTCTGTGAATTGAAATTCTTGTGTGTGTTATTTTGACCTTATTTCAGTAAAGCCTGCACTAAGTCATGGTACTTTGCAGCCTGCACTCAGAACAGAAAATAATTCTCTGAAGTGTCCGGATACATACTTTCCATTCTTGGCCTTTTTCAGATTTCCAACAAACACTCAGCATTTAAGGATGGATCCCTATTCTCTGCAACCACATGTGGCTGGCTTCCTGAGCTCAGTGCCAACATTTCCTTAGAGCATTCCTTGCATGAGTGCCTAAAACTCACCACCATCTTTAAAACCAAATGAGACATGCACTGAAGTCTCCCAGCTCCGACTGTCAAAGCTATTTGTGCTTACTGATTCTGCCCACGGATAGACTCCAGTACTGCCAGACTCAGCACCCTTCTTAGGGTAAGGCTAAGTGATCCTTCTTAGGGCTAAACACACTTGAAGGTAGTTCTGAAGAGCACATGGATATTCCTTATATGAACAGCAGCATTTCACAATCCTCTCTCCATACAAAATTAGTACAAAAAGCACACAGTAATCACTTTAGTACAAAGTCACACAGAAAACTTCAGCAAACACATGGAAAAAGGAGCAATAAGTCTTCAGCTCCTAGAGCTTTGCCCAGTGCCAGCACCCACTAAAGCCCCATGTGAATCCATTGAGATAGCCATGTCAGGCAAACATTGCTAGCAGGCAGAATGATACCTATTTAGCTGTATCTCCACATGTAAAGCCAAAGAACTTCGGGGAAAAACAAACAGAAAACGGTCTTTAACTGACTATACCAATATTCCTGACAAAAGGCCTTACATCTGCTAATAAAAGGTAGAAGTTACTCTTGGTGTCATATTCTGAATCAGAAGGTATAGTATATCAAAAACATGTTGATTTGCCATTATATTTGAAGTGATTGCCTCAGGATTTGTACCTAATCTGGTTTTCAGAAAGCGTGAGCTATTCTAGACAGAAACAGATGTCAGAAAAAGCATTGTCAGACAGAAAATATGGCACATTATTCTAAAAAAAGGTTTATGATTTTTTTCAAACAAAAATTAAAAAGATAATGTAATATAGCCAAATCCAGCAAAGGTCTAAATGGCACATAGTTATATGTGTGTTCTTTCATGACTTTAGATTTATCACAGGTATATTAGTGACTCCAAATTTCAAGATTTAGATAGGTTACTGGGTCACATGGCCGTATTTTTGGTAAGCGAAGAGTTAAAAACTTGGAAATACAATTTTCATTTAAAAAACTCTCCGATTTATGAGCCTGGTCAGGAGGGGGGAATGTGTGTGGGTTTTTTGTTGGGAGGGGGTTTCTTCCCTTTTTTCTTGTTTTGTTTGCTTTCTTATGGCCAACTAATACTCATTCTTTTCTAATACTTCTAGAACAACAGATTGGAAAGGTCTCCAATAGCCATCTAGTCAACATCCAATCAAACTTCCTAAGACAAAAACATTCACAGTGGCTCTACAAAAATAGTTCTATTGCTTAATCATCCCCATAGAAAATATATTTTCCCTCTTATATCCTTTGAAAGCCTCTCCTGCTTCAAAATATGATCACAGTCTCTTGTTTTAAGCCTGCGCACCTCAGTGAAAAGCCTGGTTTCTTACCTGAAGTAACCTGTAAGTGGAAGACCACTATTTGGTCCAGGCCTCTCAGACCCTTCTCATAGGGCAGATGTTTCAGCCCATCTTGATTATTCCAGTATTCCTCATGTGGTTTAACAGCCAAGTAGAGGACAACCACTTTGCTCGATGTACTGGCCACACTCCTCTTGAGGGAGCCCAGGACACTGTCAGCATGCATGGCTGGCAGGGCATAATGGCTGATGTTCAGCTTCCACCAGGAACTCTTAGTGCTTTCTTACAGAGCTGCTTCCCAACCATTGAGCCTCAGCCTCTATCATTGCAAGGAGCTCTTCAATCCCAATTTAAAGACTTGCATTTGTCTTTACTGAATCTCATCAGATTCCAGTCAGTCCATTTTTCCAGTGTACCTGAGTCCCTCTGAACGGCAAACCTGCAAAGGAGTCCATCAGCTTCACTGCCTCCACACCTCCAGTTTGCTGCTATACAAAAACCATATGAAGGTGTGCTCTGTCTCACCAGCATGTACCTTCTTCTACATCTCTCAAAGGTATATCTCAAAGGTATAAAAACACGTTAGAGCACAGTAACAGCAAGGTTGTGGGTTTGATCCCTGTATGGGTCATTCACTTAAGAGCTGGACTCAATCCTTGTGTGTCTCTTCCAACTCAGAGTAACATGTGAATCTGTGACTGTAGTAAAACAGGACAAATCCCAGGAGAGGGCTCTCATCCACAAACCTAATAACTTCATCAGAAAATGTGATCAGATTTGTGAAGCATGATTTACCCTTGGCATTCACAGTCTGACTCCAAAAATATCCCATTTACCAGTTCTCTAAATAAACCCAAAGTTGGCTCTTTTCAAGGGCAAGATGATACTCAGCTACTTGAATTCCTCACATGAGCTTCAGGAATTCATGGTTGCTACAAGCCAAGACTGTCTTTGATTATTGCCTTCTTGGCCAGATCTTAATTTGTGAGGACTCTCTCACTCAGATACATTGCATCCTCATTAGCGTCATTTTGACAGTCTCCAGAAACATCCTGGGCTGCCTTTATGCACTGCCCTTCCAGCAGGCAGGAGGGAGGCTAAAGTCTATCCCAAGAACAAGGGTATCAGAGTTGCTTATATATGACATTGTCCTATTCCTATACTAAGCAAGTGATCCTTAAAATACGCTCACCATTATGTCACCCATACATGCCCCTCCTCCAATCCTGATCAACAAGAAACCCATCCACTCAAACTGCTTCTATTTGCAAAGGAAAACCCCCATGCCTTTCTTCCCTGCTAGTCTTCCTACATCCATCCATCATAGTTGTTCCAACAATGCCTTATTGATGGGTCTGCATGCAGAGGTCTGTCTCCTCCTGATTGATTCCTATGCTGTGTGCATCTCTCTGCAGGCAATTCTTCCCTGACAGTCTATAAACCAGAAGATTTATGTTTTGCTTTGGAGTTGTTCTTCCTCAGATTTGACCATCTGCTGGTAGTACTTTTCTGTCTGTCATCCAAATTTTGCTTGTTTTCTTCCAACAATTTTTTTCCTTCTCTTTAAAAATCTGTGTCCATCCCTCTCAATTCCAGTAACAAAACATTAATTAAAAAGTGCATACAGACAATCTCACAAAATTTGTCTGTCAGCTGTCACACTTTCACAAATTAGCTCTGCTACTTTGGGAGAAGCTGTACTGCTGTAAATTAAAATCATGAAAAACCTGTAGAAGTCTATGCAAGAACATGTTCAGTCAGAATCACATATGTAGGCAACGGGAGGAAAGGATTTATCCTAGCCAAACAAGGATAAAATCTCATCTAACACAGTGAGTTTAAAGACCAGAACAGAACAATGAAAATATTATCTGGAACTGAGCAAACAGCCACATAAGTACAGCTATCCTGCACTGGTACTCCAACCACCTCCTTTAAAAGCTACCCTAGGAATATCTACAGATTGCAGTACTGAGACTGCCTAACTGGATTTCATTTGGCACAGGGTACACTCTGGATCAGAATGCAGGCACCCTAGCTGGGAGTTGCAATGACTCTCTTGATGGACAAGAGGCCTTGACAGAAAACCTTTCCTAAGACAAAAAAATCAGCAGGGCCTCAGTTCTGCTGAGGATACTGACCAGCAAGACATTGAAACATTAATCAACAGCGAGGATCACCAGCCTCACATCTTGAACTACAGTTCCACTTCCTGGGCTAAGCCTGCAGAAGAGCTTTAGAGAACAATAATGCAGGCTCATTACAGGCTACAATTTATAAGAAGTGTATGCAGTTTCTCTTCCAGCAAGTCAATTGACTGATGGTAACTTAATATTTGTTTAGCAAATAGAGGTCACTTAAAAAACCAAGATGTTATTGACCCCCTATAGTTAGTTCAAAAAACTTCTGAAAGGAGGAATAGACACACAATTCAATGTGCTGGAAAAAAAAGTGTTAATGTTGACTACTGAATGAAAACTCTATCAAACAACTCCCACTGATGGGTTACTGCTATAACATTGTAAAAAAATGTAGATCCCTTGCAGTTCCGCCTAAATAAAATACTCACAATTCAAATTTCCAGTTGAGAATCTTCTTTCATCCAGACTTAATTCTGAGCACATCCTTTTTGAATTAAACCAAGGCGATAATCTCCAAGTTAAAACTAAAGTGACATAAACATTTGTAGGGCTGGAGTACAACCTAGCCTTCATTTTAAATTTATTTTTGAAAAAAGCTTTCTATTACTAGGTTACTATTCATATATTTATGTAGACTCTTAAACAACACCATGTAACTTTTAAGTATAACTTCCTATATATTGCTTGGTTAGAAAAACTTTTTTCAGAAGCTAGATCATAGCAGAGAAAATGGCATAGAAAAACCAAAAATGCAGGACCAAAAGAGACTGTGTTCCTCACTATTCAATGAAGGGTTTTTTTTCAAAATGCAGACAAAAGAAGGTTGTGTATATTACAAAATTGCTAGACTAAAATCAAAATTGTGTCTATACTAAGTTCTGCTCATTTTTAAACCTGGACTGAAAAGGCAGCCCAAACCCTTTGCTAGAAGTGCCTGAAAATCAGAAAAACATAATTGAAGGAGCCATTCTATCTTTCTGGCTGTTGTGACCAGAGCTACACTGATTTTAGTAGAGTTGAGACTATTAACAGCAGCTGAAGATCTGGTCTTCCAATTTAAATTCTGTCTTGACTTTGAGTAATTCTGTTGAGGTCACTAGAACAGGGTTACTCAGGACATAAATTTGCCCCAAGGGCTTTTGTTGCCTGAGATATAAATATATTACATTAATGTATAAACAGAAAATGCCTAGCAAGTTCCAGTAAAGCAATTAATGTAATTAGTTTGTAACTTGTGCTCAAGTCTCTCAAGGGTTACTGAGGGTCAAATTAGGGAAACACATTTCTGAAAAGCACAGGTCCTAAAATAACCAAGTTTCATCTGACATCTCTAAGTCATAGCGCCCCTGTATTTTGACTTCTAGTAATCTTTTTAAAGAGTAAACATATGCAAATTAAATAATAAAATACATCTGAAATGTTGGAATGTCAAATTTAAAAGCAAATTATAATTTTGTGTTTCCAGAAATAAAAATGCTTTAGTTAATTTCTGTTTAAACTTCAGAACATTATAAATATACAAATAACAACAAATAAGATTTTTTTTCATATATTCTAAAACAGAAAAATTCAGGGGGAAACAAAAAGTAAGTATTGTCCACCTTTTACTATCTGCAACCTCTCCTTATATGGAGTTTAAGGTTCAGTAAAACTTACACCATATGAAGCACACATAAATTAGCAGGATTGAGGCTAAACATTAAACATCAGTGGACCACAGCAAGCTGTTTAAGCAAACTGATGCCACTTGTCATACACATGAACCAAGTAGCAGTGTCTTTTACAAGCAGCAGCATAGTTTCATTAAAAAAGGCAAAACCTGAAGGTTGAGAAACACTATAAGACACTCATTATCTATAAGAATGTTAGGAAGAATATTTTTTTAATTAACTAAACCTGTCTGAGAACCCCAAACAGCCACTAAAATATAATTAAAATGAACTATCAAAGGTCACCATGGACCATTTGTTCATTTGGATAACAACAGAGGCAGATACCAGCCGTTGATAACTCTCATTTATTGGATTTATTAACAAGCTGCAGGAATGTGCTTGTTGCATTACATGACTATGCATATTGAACAATTGTTTTATTTCAAATTTACTTTCTTCCATTCTACACAGTTCACAACCCTTTACACTATGCAAACACAAAATTTTATTTTTAGATCCTGTTCTGTCAAACATGACATTTATCAACACATCAATTAGTTACAGAAAACTGAAAAGAAAGAGTATGGAAAGAGTATAGCCTCTTAAGGGCTAAAAAGACCAGATAAATCATGGGTTTACAACAACTACTTGTAGCATATAGTTCATTAGATTTATCTGACAGTACATCAAAACCCTGAATTTTTTCACGCCAAATATGTAAATCTGTTATTTAACAGTTGCTAACAAAGCAGGAACTTTCAAAGTGGAGATAAAAAGGAACAGAATAGTCAAGTCTGTTTGAGTTCCATTACCAAAAACACGATGCTTCCATATACAGCTAAAGTACCAAGGGATGTGAGCAGCCAAAAGCACATCAGCTTTAATGGAGAAAGACAGAAACACGTATTTCTGAAGCTTGGGCAGAAATGGAAAAATGCTTTTGATCTAGCTCATGAAGGATAATAAACCCTGACAATACATTTGGGATGCTGCTCTCAGGTTCCATTATAGTATTATAGTGCAATGTTTCTAATTTGTTTGTGTAGATATATTTCTAATTTGTAACTGCAAATACAAAGTCCTTTGAATTAAAAAGGAATTCAAGCAAGTCAGATAGTTCACACTGAAATAAAAGGAAATATTATTGTTTCTGATTTACAGAGAAGTAACAGCTGGCACTTATTATGTCTATGTACTACATCAATCACCAAAAACACAAACTCCAATAAATCTACCTTATGTCCTTATAAATATAAAACTGTTTTTCCTTTCCTAGACCAGACTGATAGCTTATGTAAAGTGGTACAGCTCTAAATCCAGCCCTCTATCTTCTAATCAGTTCAAATTATATACCAAACACAAATTTATCTATGAGGGTGGACTTTTAGTCTTGTTGTTGTTGTTTTATGGGGTTTTTGTTTGTTTCTTTTTTTTTTTTTAACCAAGTGATTGAATTTCACAAAGAACATGAGACATGGTACCAGTAAGTAAATCAGAGTATCAGCAAGTACTGTTGGGTTGTTTTTTTCCAAAGCTCTATCTGCAATAGATGCCAATTTGTGCATCATGATCTCTACTACAGCATGTGTAGTTTTAAACACACAATCCACTGCAACTGGATAGTGACAAGAATAAAAAGAATAAAGGCAGTGGAAAGAACGCTAACCACAGAAAGATGAGTAGGACTTGGCCTCTCACGATCCGACCACCCAATGTATGGGACATTAGTACTGAGAAACAAACGTGCTTTAACTGTCCCATCTGACAAAGAAAGAATGAAGCAGAACAGATTGTCCAGCAAGCTTCTGTTAAGGGCTTATCACAATTTTCAGTACAGAGGATAGAGCAAACCACTACAGAGCAAATATTTCTGAAGTCTACTCAAACTACGTAGCAGGATTTAATCCAGATTGCGAAGAAGGAAATAGTTTTCCATTAAACAGAGCATTAACCTTCAAAGGAAAGTTGATCTTCTACCTAATCAGCAGAGGAGTAACTTATGGACAGATGGTGATGAGAAGACATATTTATGTCTTTCAGTCTTTATATTCAGGTTTAAAAAAGGTTAGTGGTAACCAGGCAGCTCACATGGGTAACAAAGTAACAGAGGGCTTCAACTAAAATGGGGAAAGCATTCTCCTATGTGTTAATCTGGATGCTCTAAAAACAAAATTACTTTGTCTAGTTTTCTCTATGATATTTTCAATTTTTGTCAGAAGGGACAACAGAGCTATTACTTGCCATCTCTGAGAACAACCAATCTGGAGGACTGCTGGTTTCTGGAGAAACCAGCAAACGATAAACAAACAAGTTATTTGCAAGTTCTTAGGGAGGAAAATGAAGAATCATCCTTATCCCTTATGCCCCAAGAGATTGCAAACATCTGTTACAGCTGTGTGTAATGCACTAATCACATCAAATTAATATCATTATCTTTTCCTGTTATGGCAGGGAAAGGTGTCCTAATAAGGAAGGAGCAATATGGATTAGATGAGTTAGGATAAACTTCCTACATGGTAATAAGCAGCACTATCACACTGTCACATGGGGAAGAGCCAAACATTCCCTCTGCTTGCCTGCAACCCAGCCTCACTGGTCCCAGCACTCTTCTCCTAACCTTGCACCATCTCTGCCTGCATATGTGGCCACAAGTCAGATGTAGATAGCCTCTGCTGCAAAAGAGATCACACGTACTTTTAAACTCACTATTTCTGCAGCGTAAATAAAGTCAGAAACCAAGACCTGACATGGTTGCACATGATAGCTGTATAACAGCTTCCCCAACCCCTGTCCCATGATCCTGCTCCATAAACGGTCTTGAGAGGTGCTGTGGTCAAAGGAATCCACTGAAAGAAACTGATTAGCAAACTTGGCCCTTTATCCCAGGTGTTGCACTGGTTAAGGACTACGAGAAATACAAACAGTTGTCATGGAGCTGCACTTCCTCTTACAATTATTCTTGAGAAAAAACCCTAATTTTTTTCTGCCAGCTCAGTTTTCTTGGAAAGCTTGTGACCTCAGTGTGAATTAAAAGCATCATCTTGTCCACTCTGTAATTTATTTTGACTTTAGTAAGGCTTTTTCCTTGATATTCTAAGACACAGGAAATGTGGTCTAGAGGAAGTTACTACAAAGAGGGAAGCAAAACTGCTGGAAAACTGTACCCTACGTTGTTTGTCAATGTCTCACTGTCAAAGTGAACACAGCTGTGTTCGCTGTCAAAGTTAACACACTTGTTGCTGTGCAGTTGAACATACTCATTATGGATTTGGGTAGCTGAAGAGGGAGATGCTTACCAAAATATGCTTCTGACTGCTTTAGTGCTAGGCTGTAAAAAGTTTGGATGACAGGACCAGATTTCAAAAAAAAAAAAAACAACTCTGTCAATTTAAGAAATACAGGGGAAAAAGGTTATGAGATTTTGTTAGGACACTTCCACTCTTCAGAATCTTTTAAGTTCAGACCTTCAAGCAGAAATACTCAACTGGACAAACACAACTGAAGTTCTAACTTTGTAGTTCTCCAGTAAAGCCATCTATGAGTCACAACCTAAACACGAGTTAAAAACTAAAAAGAACACACTCAAGAGACCAGTGTTTAGTCTAAAAAAGAGGAGTTTGAGGGAAGTTAAGAGCTAAACACAAGGAAAGAGGAAATAAGTAGATGTTCCGTATCCACATTATCTTGGACAAAGAGTAAGTATAAGATTTATATTTACAGCACACACTATTTACACCGGATATTAGGAAAAAGAATTCTGCTGAATCAACTTTCCTAGAGATCTATATGGGAAGCTATATTAACCAAACTCCCCTTTTGTCTGTTAATAGTCTCCCTTTGCTGTGCCACACAAAGACTTCTTTTTGTTTGCTTTGAATCTAGCCAGCATCTTTGTGCCAATCTTGTACAACCGTACTGCTGCAGCTGAAGTCAGGAAAGCAATCAAGACAAACTTCACTGATGGAAGTAGATGAGCACATCTCATTAGCAATTGTTGCAAATAGTCCAAGAATATGCAACAAAATAAGGACATGTTGATTCAAAACCTTCTTTTGCGGTGAAGCTTCAGCTAGATCCAGTGCACCAAGTAACTCTTTCAAAATTCATGTGGACAGCTCTACGTGTGAATGTGATTCCAAGAAAAGTGTCCTTTTGTGTAATTATATACTAGAAGGAAAAGACAGTTGGTAAAAAATGCCCAAGAAATAATCCAATAGAGTGATTTTTCCTTAAAGGTGTTGGATATAATGAACCAACAAAACTGCTTTGCGAAAATACGTAAAGCACTACTAAAATATTACTTTGTGTTGCAGTTACAAAACAGCCTAACAAATGTTTGGACACCTGTTCAAAAATCAGGACTCTACCATATTGCCATCCAGCAGTTTAAGAGGATGGGGGATAGGGAGGGAGTAAAAGGGAAACAGATCTTTTTCTGACTAATGGATCAATTCCAGAAGCTTTGAAATACAGGAGGCTCTTTCTTTTTTCTTTTGTTTTCTTAGTCGTTGTGCAAAATTTGCAATGACTTTCAGAAAAAATACACTTCAATCTTGTATGGTCACATATATAACTGTATATAAAAGCAACCATGAAAAAAGGCAGAAATCTAATTAGGCTTTTAAAAGACAAAACACAAGGGGAGACACAACAGTGAAACGTAATCTTTCAGTGAGCAGAACACACATTGCTAACTACCTTTCCCATTCATGAATTCAGATATAAGCATCAATCCCTGCACTGTGTCTATATAAAAATGGATCTATGGTTTAGCTACAAAGTGACCCTCCTTTGTAGGTTGCTTCATGCAGATGTTCACCAGATGCCAATCCTTTGTGTAAGAGACACTTGATTTACTTGACATGGTTGATTTTAAACCAATTTAAAACTGTTTTAAAAGTGCTAAAAATTGAAAGTATTAATTAATCCCATCATAACCTACTCAGTACCATATTATGGTTTTAATCTAAAAGAGGGCTATGGAAATCAAATCATCACTTTATTTGAATTGCATGACAATTTATAGTAAGAATCTTTTATAATCATGAAGTCATAAAAAAGCTGCAACATTTGACTATTTAGAAAGAACCTCCCCCTGTAATAAAGACATTAGCACTGAAGCTTTGATTGAGGTTACATTTATGTAACTGAGCTCAAATGTGTTTCTGCTTTAAACTACTTAAGTTTTAGGGAGAATAAAAAATAAAATTGCTATTGGTCCCACTTGAAATGCAATTGAATTTCAATTTAAAGCAATTGTTGAAAAATTTTAAACCCCCCCAAGCTCTTCAAGACACAAACTTAAATTATCTCTGGAACAGCTCCATATTGAATCCTAACTTTAGGTAATTTTTCAACGAATTAAAATATGAAGTTCCAAAGACTAGTATCATTTTCTGCATGTGAAAAATTTCACTGCAGAAATTTTCAAACTCTTAATCTTTCAAGCTGCATACTCCAATAACTGAGCAACAGCTACTTTCTATTAATTCTACTCATAAAAACCTACTAGGTTTTAACAAAGCAGAAAAAAAGTTTGGTTAGAAAGAAAAGAAAAATCAATTAAAATGTGTGATGTACATCAGTTGTTTGTGGATATTTACTTGGCAAACATACTAATTTTTAAACTAATTCCTGATAGCATTGTTTTGACTTTGGAGAAGCTGAAATTTCTTATATAACCCACAATATGGTACGACTGAGATTGTAGGGGCAATGAGCTCCCAGAAGATTTAAGCTTATAAAGATTTTTTTCCAAATAAAAGTAGAGATAAGAGAATTTTAAAGAACATAAAATGCAGTTGGACCAGCTAGCTATCTACAAAAAAAATTTGAAAGAATAGTGATTAGAATCTCAGAAAGAAGTATCTGGACAAAAATCTGATAAAATGCATTAACTAAAGCTGGTTTCAAGAAATACTAAGGTTAAATGAATGGCTGCATTAGATATAGCTCAATCAGTCCATACTGCAGCCTGGTTTACCCACTTCTCAGGATGCCATCACAGAGCAGAGAAGAGTGAAGGAACATACCTTCATAGCAGAATGGTATTTTTTACTACTACAGCTCCACCTGAGGAAGAAGGAACTTCCATCTCAGCAGTCACCTGGAAGCAGAGAAATCTTGGCTCCCCTCTAAAGCTTATGTAGTGGGGAAGAACTGAAGCAGAAAAGAACATGGTGAGGGCTCTCCACTAGTGCCTCAACTTAACTTTTTGGGGTTTTTTGGAATCTAAAGTTCTTAGAAAACTCTGTAAAGCCCCAAGCTGTTCCCTGACTCATCTATCTCAGCTGAAGTGAAGAAATACCTGTGAAAGCAGAAGTTTAAGAAATGCCTGTGAAAGCAGAAGTTTAAGCTACTGGGCTCCCAGGGTGCCTGAAAGTCCTGCTCTAAGAGATGAGAGGTATACCAAGGCAAGATAAAGTGCTTCTTCAGCCTACCTTGATTAATAGAAACCTATTCAGACACATCCTAGTAAGATACAAGAACAGCAAACCCATGAGTAGGCAATTCTTAAACAAACAAACAAACAAACAAAAAAAAAATCAAAAACCCTCCAAACCTCTGCAAATCCAAACAAATAAAAAATGGATCCAAGTAATGAACCTAAAAGGTCAATATTTTTAAATCTGCCTCAATAGAAGCAATGTAGGAAATAAACTTTACCTTCTATTATCAAAAAAGAGAACATTTTATAACAAGTTTTTTAAAAGTTTAAAAAAAACCAACATATATGTACATTCCACTTCAGGCTCTAGATATTCACTTTCCCAATGCCTTAGTCCACGCAGAGAGAACTTCCAGGGGATAATTTAGAACTTGCATGGGTTTTTCCTTTGAAGCTGTTCCCTCTCCCTGATCTCTCACACCAGCTCTGGGTGACCAAGTTTCTAAGACAGCACATGGCTAAATGCCCATAGATGCTGGACTGTGTTCAAAAAGCAATTCAGTTAACAAGCACACTAAAGTCCTCCAGTGGTAATAACTACTCCTTTGCTCACAAACTTGCAAATCCCTTATTTGCCAAAGATTACCAAGGGCTTTTAGACTGTGGAAAAGAAGTTGACACCACTCACTAGAAATTACTCTATATGGCCTTTTAAAGAAAGGACACTAGAAAGAAAACAAGTAGCTTAACATATTTTCACATATCCCTATGTAGCTGTCTAATAACATAAATGTACTTCAATCTTTAACTGGGTTTTGTAAGTAATGGCAAAAGAACTTCTTGGCAGTAATTTTTAATTTTTAAAAGATCTTGAAGTACAAACTTTATTCCCACTAAAAAAACTATTTATGTGCACTAGGACTAAATCACAGCCTACTAAAACCATTGTCTTTTGCCAATTTCAGAAACTGAATCAAATCCTGAGCCTCATAACTATCAGAGAGCTCTTAATCTTCATGTACAGAGACATCAGTTCAAAAATATTCAACATAGAAATGTAGCTAGTAAACTCAAAGTGGGGATATAGATATCAAAATTACAACTGCTAGCAGAAAAACCTGACATTATCAATTTGCAGTTTGCATAGCCAGTGCTACATACACAGAGATAAGAAGTACATGTCCACATTTATGCTATTTTTTTTGGGGGGGGGGGGAACGGGACGGGACGGACTACAATTCCAAGCATATACCACAGCTGTTATTCAACACCTGAATATCCAGAGCAGGTCTTCAAAGCAGTAGTGACAAACCCGAATTAAGACAGCGAACGGGACGGGACGGACTACAATTCCAAGCATATACCACAGCTGTTATTCAACACCTGAATATCCAGAGCAGGTCTTCAAAGCAGTAGTGACAAACCCGAATTAAGACAGCCTGTCACTGTCTTCATGGTACCTACCATACATTCAATCACAGCACTTATTTCAAGTTCAAACAGAAAATGAAGGTAGTTTGTGACAATGTGCAAGGTAACACATTGTCTAATTAGTTACCTAGTGAAGGCACTAACAAGTGAAGCACTAACAGTGAAGTAGCTGTTGCAACACAGAACTAAGCATGGATAAAATTCTTCCATTTATTATGCAAGGTCTCCCAGAGACGCACCTTGCCCCAGCTACATGCCTAGAAATACCCCATTATTACATATATTATTTTTATAATATAGTATGTATTATAATATGTAATATATATATTATACATATTATAATATATGTCATACCCCAGTTATCTTAAACTGTGGTTCAAGAACAGGTGTTCTCTCAAATTCAAGACACTGCTTTCTAAACTTCCCTTCCCACTGTAATCCTTAACTAAAAGGTTGTGGGAAATTACAGAAGCAAAACAAAAGGAGTTTCTTTGGGTCTCCATTTTCTGTAGCAATTATTATGGCTTCATATATACACATTGAGCAATGCAGCAGTTTTGGGGTTTGTGGCTTTTTGTTTGTTTTCCATAAATAAGAACAGAATTACACCAACTCTCACTACCATGTCCACGACTTCTCCAAAACGAGCTTCTTTCATATTTCAAGTCTCTGGCCTATGCTTCCCAAAGAGGGAATTAGTCTGACCTGGTCTGCCCTCTGTACATGACAGTGCAGCTGCATTCACAGGCTGGGAAGAGGACTCAGTGGCTCTAAGGAGCATTTTCTTGAACAGAAGTGTTTCATACAGGTTTTTCTAAGGTTTTTCTACAGGTTTTTCTAAGTAAAGCCTCTTAGTGAGGGAATGAAAGAAGAAGGACAAATGCCCACAGAAGAACTTCCACGCCACAGTTACCATGGCCTGAAATTTCGAAGCAGCTCTAATTCATTCAGCAGGCTGCTGCACAGCCTGGTAGAGTGAATGAGAGGTAGATAATTAGAGGTGAATTAAGGCTGGCCATTTACCCTCCACCAACTTACACCATCTCTGTGCTTCTCAGAAGGCAAAAATTAAAAATCCCTCCTAAGAGTTATCTTCTGGCCTATGATAGAAAAGGATGTAAACCAAAGATGCACCTAACGCACTTCCATCACACGCCACTCAAAACAGCATTCCATCTGGCTATATTTGCAGGCACAACAAAATAAACTGAAGCTGCAAGTTCTATCTAACCATGATGAATACCCAAAGGTGTTTCACCACACCTACCCACACCTGCTTACCAGTTTGAAACAATAGCATGTCCAAGCACCATTTTCACACACAAAGTTATTTGGGACTAACAGAGGATGGTCACCAAGGAGACTCTCTCCAGGAAGCTGATGACTTTGGCACACTGAAAGCTTGAGTTTTGCGTGACGTCCAACAGGTGCTTACAGCTAAAAATCACACTTAGTACAAGGGGTCAGTGACCACTCTTTATGTAGGGTCTGGTAGCCCGAAGGCTTTCCTTGGAAATGGGCATCTGTTATCCTATCTTTTTCTCAGAGGTTCAAAACCACCCAGTGAGTCTTAGCAGCTCAGACTCACACACCATCAGGGTGTCCTTCTTCACACTGGTGAGCTACCCAGCATCTCAGTGCCAAAAGGACAGGCATGGATACCCTGAGTGTACTCATGCTGGATCACAGAATCCGGCCCTTAGCAGCTTGCTGCCCCTTTTCCCTACTTTGCTGCCACAAAAATCAGATCCTTGATCTTTTACCCAAAAGTATAACCAAAAGTAAAGACTTGAGATGTGTACCGTGGATGTTGGCTCCATATTTTGTTTCTTTCTACGTGTGGATCTGACATAAGTCTGCAGATTGGGACAAAAACATGGATTGCATTCTGTTTCAACATAAGTGCAAGCCCAGAGTAACTACAGACCTAATACACTTACTTGGGATATAAAACTGAGTAAATAAGAGAACATAAGCCAAAATAACTGTTAGATTTATAGATTTCACTTATGACTTTCATACTCCTTAACAGATCAAAACAGTCACATATTTTTAATATGCAAAATATATTACAGGTTTAGCATGCTCAGTTGAGGAAAAGTGCATTTATATTTAATTATAAAATAATTTCTTTGTTCCCCAATTACACTGCTTGAAAGCTTTTCTTTTCCTTTTAGCAATATTGCCAAAACTTATTTCCATTTTCAAACAGAACTTTTACTGTTTTATTTAAACTCTTGGAGGGACAATTCAAAGTTCCACATATGTTTCCATACAAAACCCAGCAATGACAAAAAACTCTACAAAATTAAATATTTCTTCCAAGCCGAAAAGGTCATTTGGACTGAGATGCCCAAAATTATTGACTGGATTTGGCTCACTAGAAAAATTCCTTCTGCACGTAGCTACAGCTTCCTCCAGCGCTCTTTTTCAGATAATTCAAGACGTAAATAAGGGCAAGCTGGTGCTGCATGAATCACTCACACAGCTTGCTCCCTGTCATAACATTTATGGAAAGATCACAGCTCTTCTCTCTTCACTTAACTAGAAACAGACAAGCCATGATAATACCTGCTCTGGCTTACTGATCTATGGTGGATGAATGTACACTCACATAAAAGCAGTGTGTGTGCTTGTGAGAGGACAATTAAGGACAAGAAGGACGTGTACGAGGCAGCACACAACCTCCAATCACGTGATGAGATATATAATCACTACAATGAAGAGAGACACCCATGTCACTGATTAGCATAATAGGGCTGAAATGATGTCTCGATGCATCACTTGAATAAAACTGAATGCTACTACCAGCTGTTTCAACAAAAAATAACTACGTTTTGGTCTTGTATGATCATACCTTATTAATTGCCCACTTTCTCTTCACAAATTGCACTAATCAGATCACCCCACTTCAAAATGCAAAGACAATCTGACAAGCAAACAGTAAAAGACAAGAAAAACAAGGCACAAACCCACGGTTTCTGTAGGAGAGCTGCATAATAAAAATAATATCATGAATAGCAACACAAAAATAATTATACACTATTTATTACAAGACAGAACTGTTTGAAATCTAGAAAAGCAATCATATAACAGAGTAAAGGGAATGGAGACTTCCACCTCCTTTCCAAGACTCAATTACACAATGCAACAAACTCGTTGCTGTGGAGGCAACATCTACAAGCAGTCAGAACAAAGAAATTCAACTAACTTGGGGAGGTGTATATATAACTGGATAACAAACTTGGTGGGCTAATTACCCCGGCTCAGGCCTTATCTGCTGCCTGGTGAAAGCCAAAGAATAAAACCAGAAAAAACTCATCTCTGCTCCACATGCTATCTTTCAGGGTTACCATCACAAGCAGATGAAATATTAACCCAGACAGACTTCAACAGGGTATTTCCAAGGTTTTTTTGTACTTCTCATCACACCAGAGAGGATTTTGGCATGCCATACTATACATGTTGGTACAAAGGCCTTCTGCTTGGAGAGCCAGAGACACCAAAGGAAGTCTACTCCAACTTCTTGCTTGCAATGGCCATTTTCATCTGTTATCTGAGCACTGCACCAAATGTCATGAAACATAAAGACTCCTGTCTTAGAGCATCTAAACTCAAGAATAGATGTCAAAGTCACCATTTCCCTTGACAGTTTTCTCCAAAGATTAGTCATTCTCACAGTTCAGAACAAAAAACCCCACTCTAATATCTTTGACTTCAGTTTGATGCCTTCTACCATGCCACATTTTCTCTTTCCAAAGATTTCTACATGGTTTCCCCAGTCACCTTTTCATTTGAAACTCTTTAAGCTCTTACTACAAGTTATTTCCCTCTCTATTACTATGCATCTCTTTCTCCCAACCCAGTCTTTCAATACAAGTTCATCTGTAGACATTAAAACTGGAGACAGTAGCTCAGTACCTGCCTTACTAGTGCCACATGCAGAGGGAAGGGGGGTACAATTCACAGTTGTTTGCTTACATATGCGTGAGATTCTTATGATGCTGTCTCATTGACAGCACTGGAATGTAGGAATTACTGTGGCTTTTAAATCAATCTTCTAGTACTACTTCACATTTAATCTTCTATGCAAAAAGTATATTCCATGTTAAATACTAGAAGGTAAATCACAGTTTTATTTCAACTATCATGAGTTTAAAAAGTTTCATTATTTTGCTTTGCTGGAATCATGATTTTTCATATTTGGGAGTGCTGGCATTTTACTGCAGCAGGTAAAAAAGGTTTCTGTATGTGACAGCAGATAACAGTGACATAGGAAGCATGACTGCAGCAGTAATGTACATTTGTTTATTGCTCTCCCTATCTTTATAGGTTGTTATTTTACAGACCATATAAAACCCTTGCAATTTATTAGTAAGGCAATTTAAACTAGCATGGTAGCACAGTTGAACCATTCTTCCAATTACAGTTTCCAGGCATTCAAGAACACGTTTTCTCCAATGCTTTGTTTCTATCAATGCACATGAGCAATTTTAAATATGAGACTGACAGGGTCAGGATTATCAAGCTGAAAAAAATCAAGGTACTGCATTGGATTTGAGGTAAGAGTTTCAATTGATTCATTTTCACTGTCCTTTCTAATGAAATTAAACAGCCTTTTGCCATAAAAACACGAATAGGAAATACAGGGGACCTCATTCAGTGTTCCTCATTTGTCATATTTTCTATGAAACTATCACTTGGAGTACTGAGACAAGAACTGCACTTCACCTAGAAGTCACCTGGGTCTTTATTCTAATTCCAATCTAACAAAAAAAACCCCATTTTTTCATTTAAAACAGAAAGATGAATTATATTGCACTTCACAGCTTGGGGAAAATATGACAAAAAAAGGAGGTAACTATAAAACACTTTTGACTCAGATTAAATGGTATGAGAGAGGTGACTTGGGTCTCACTTCCCCGCTCAGAATAAAAGTATTTTAAAAAGGATGAAGACGAAGGACTGTAAAAATAGGTGGTTAAAAAAAAAAATCTAAAATTCGGAAGTAAATACCTGGGTTTCAGACTATTTTCATTTCAAATTTGGTTTTGGATTATGTATTTTCTAAACTGCAACTGACCTACTGGAAACAAAACCATAAAATTAGCAGAGATTAATTCATGGGAAAAATTTAAGTATTTTTACTTCAACTATAGCAGAATTGTGTTTTAAACATACATTTGTATTCTCATTTTCAAGTTATCTAAAGAATCTGTGTGTATATATAGATATAGACACATATTGTGAATGTGCATGTGTGTTTGTGTGTCTATACATAAAAGGGTGGGAACAGCATAATTATATTCTATAGCTAGATCTAAACTAAGCAACAGCATCCGGGTACAGAACAATACCTTAAAATAAAACTATATGATCTCAGGAAATGCCATACTAAAATTATCTCTCCTTCAATTCCACTGTATTAGCACTGAATGGGAATCAAGGCAACAGCTGGTGCTAGCAGCCAGATGCATTGATCTATATACAGTTTTATTCTTTAAAAAAATAAAATCAAATGTGCTTTAGACTCTCTCAGCATAGAGTATGCTATATAGTGCTCCTACTAACCTTAGTTTCTGCATACATGTTACTGGAGCAGTAGGAATAAATTAGATAGCAGCTCCCATCTCTTCATTGCTGCTTTGCTTTATCCCTTTCACCTTCTCCTTCAGCTACTTGCTATGTATAACTCAGCACCAACCAACGGGATTTAAACACCAAGCAGATGTTCAATACTGCAGAAACCTGAGCTTGATCTGAGGACAAAAGTTTCACATACTTCAGAAAAATCCCTCAGCAACTTCACCAAAGAGACTATGGAAAACACAAAATGCAACTAAAAAGAGTTGCTTCAGTTACATAGGATAAATGTGCAAGTGCACACTTATTTAACACAGCCTGCCCATTTAAATGAGGTAACATCTGAAAACTGAAATTTGTGAATATACCTTGAAACTGTGGTTACTGAGGCCATGCCATGTATTCCTCATAGCTGCCAGGCTCTGTCTTGTAGCTACAACACAAGACCAGACAGCGTGACTCAGTTGCTTAAATTTGAGCAGTTAAGGCACAATAATCACAGATGTTTTTCAAAGAATGACTACCTCCTTCAAGGCATTTTCTGCTCTAGGGCTATTTTTTCATAGGACATTGCAAAGTAAAAGAAAACAGGCCCTCTCAGCTGGGTTAACAGTACCACTGTGATCTAAGTTATTGATCAACAAATGTCCTAGACTATCCCAAAAAAACCCCACACCCACTCTTTCTATTCCCAACTGCTTATTCATGCCCTGCCACAAATTCTTGTCTCCTGGGTAGACACAAGCACATGTGAAGCCAAGAAGTAAACCAGACTAAAAAAAAAACAGTTCAACCAAGTACTCCTTAACCCTCACACCTCTGCCCAGGCAAGCTGCCACTTGGATCACGTTCCCAATCCAGCTCCCCACATCTCCCACTAGCACTCAGGAAGGGACAGTGTAGGTGGCAAACAAGCAAGTGGGCAATGGGAATACCATTTGGTGCTGGCAGCACCAAACTAGCAAGTTCTGGCAGTTAACTTCTACTGGAACTTCTCCAGTTTGTCCACTTGTATGACTTTGTTTCTAGCTGTTTCTTCAGAGGTTTTGACAGACTTTAACCTGAAGCTTGATTTTCCACTGAGGAACTGTCCTAATGTCTGTTTCTTGTCCACATTAATATAGTGCAACCTCCTCAGTGAAGATTTGCAGCACCTTAAATTGACAGGGAAGTATGATATGGAGTGATGAGAAGAGAGAAAAAAATGGAGGGTGCCTCAGGGGCACTTTTAACTTTTAACATCTCCAGCAAAATTTAGCCAACAAATAAGCCTCACAGTTTATGAATTTCTGGTCGACTTTGGCAGATTGCTCTGCTAAAACACAAAAAAGTTTTAAGGAGCAATCAGTGCATATTCCTTGCAGCTGCTAAACAAGACCTGCTGTGCAGGTACAGCTTTGGTCTGCAGCAGGTCATGAGGTAACAGCAGTGAGAAGAATGAACTTCAGTGTAAAGAAACACAAAGCAGAAAAAGACTCATTTTGCCCTAAGAATAAAATGAGAAAAAAAAAAGGACACAGAGAGAAGAGAGTGGAGTCTGCAACTGAAACCTGGATCTCAGAGAAGAGAGTGAAAGAGAAAAAGAAAGCTGTGATCTGAAGCTAGTGAGGGAGATGGGGGAGAGACACACTCCAATGAGGAACATACATTGGCACTAATTTGCTATTTCCTAAAGCATTGCCATTTATTCACATGAGAAAGGGTAATTAAAAATTATGATTTACATACAAAGACGGGAAGGGAGAGAACAGATTATTTCACAGTTTGATGAAGAAGAGAAGCAAGGTGTAGAGAAAACACAGTGAGAAACTAGAGATAGATTTAAAACACAGCAACTGCTCAAGAAGCAGCTGAAAGACAGAAGCCTAAAGGACACAAGCCTGCTGCCTCCTCAGCTATTTTACTATTTAAACCAAGCAGCCCTAAATGAGCAAAAACCACTCAAAGGTGTTGAAACACACAGGTTTCTATCTCTCCAGCTGTATCAGTTTATGCATCAATTCACAGTCCTCAAATTAGTTTCAGCATGTAATTCACAGGCTGCAGCGAAGCAGGTAAGTGGAAGCACTTAGGCTGGTGCTGCTGCCCAGCTCCCCACAGCCAGCCCCATTCTGTGGGGGACTGTCCTTTAGATTTGGACAATGCAGCTGCAGGCATTTTTGTTTATCTTTTCAAAGTCCCTAAACATCAGGTAGCTCCAAAGAGTATCAGAAGTACATGAGAAGAAAAGTTTTTAACACCAGCATTGTCCAACTTCTGAATGCTTTATTTTTACTGAAGTAGCAAGCTGTAGTGTATATATTCATATACTTCATACATTTGTGGTTTCCATGCTTGTCAGCACTACCAGATTTATCTTGGCTCTAGTCTAACATATTATTTATGTGGAATGACAGCAAGGCATTGATAATAAACCTTCATATCACAGCAAGAGAAAGATTCCCAGATTCCAAACTTGTGTCACTGAAAGTCCAAGTACAAAGTAGAAGACAAATAATATTTATATGTCCTTCTGGTAGTTTAGTTATATCTACAGAAACAATTTTGGACAACTATCTTCACTCTACATAAATAACCAATGGACAATCTTGTAAATTGCCAGTGCAAGTTCAGCTGCTCATGAACGACATGGGATTTGTTGCAAAAATTAACCTGTTTACAATTACATCATTAACCAGATCACTTTATCCCTACACAGAACACAACCACAGTACTATCTAATCACAGTGAAACCTGAGTTGGAGCTTCATAGTTGTTCCCGAGCCATGTTCTGCAGGAAGCACAGCTGACTAGTTAAATTAGCAATCAGTCCAGTATTACCAGCCCTTCATTTCAGTATTGCTTATTCTTATCTTACATGTATGTAAGGAGAAAAAAAAATAAAATCAGCAAAATTAGTTTGGCTAATAAGAACCTTATTACCTACAAAGATTAAATGAAAAAGAATTTTATTAGAATAATCTGTCCACATTGCTAGTCACGGGTCATGAGGATGCGTTTGTGAAACACTGCATCCAGGTACGCAACTCCTCTTACTTTTGCTACACAGTAAAGCAAGATCAGCCACTAGAAGTTATTTACCTGAAGTACTCATAAGTAAACTGTTGCACAGTTACTGTAAATCCAGTAGAAACCCATGCTGCTACCAAAAGGAGTACTTCCCTCCCCACCACAAGCCTCCCAACACATGTAGAGGAAGGAGAAAGAAGTGGAGAACAGGGACAGGCTTCTGGCTGGAGCATCTCTTCTATCAAATTAAGTACAGTCTTATTCACCATAATTCATATGCAATACAGTTACTTGTTACTCACAGATACTACCTTCTTCAACTACTAGGGCTGGACCCAGACAGGTAGGATCAATTACACCTTTCTAAAAGTTTTGCTTACAGAGCATAATTCTACTAGAAAATTAATGTATTTCAGACAACTCTAGTAAAACCACTGCAAACTCAGTAAGCAAAAAATAAGTAAATAATACAATTTGTCCTTCCAAGGTACAGCTCTGTCAGAGCTTGGCATGAAATATAGTGACCTTAAAAGGGTGGTAGAAACTCCTCAAACTATTGTGATCTTCACTGACTAGAGTCAGAGAGGTTGTGGGGTTTCCTTCTTTGTTTTATTTCAATCTCCTAGAAGACTTTGAAGCCATTGTTGCAGCCCAGCTAAAGCACTTACATATCAGAGTATCAGGATGCTGGTTGTAAACTAATTCTGATTTTATGAAAGCAGATGGGAAAACTAGTAAGCAGTGGATTAGAGTAGTTTTGCATGAAATTCAGTTACTTTAATGATTACCAAAACCATCAATTCCATTTTTCTTTCATTTATTAATTCATTTTTTCTTTTAAGATTGCTACTGAGGTATCAGTGCAAGTTTTGTAAGAAAAGCAATTAATTTCACATCTTAGAAGACTTTGCATTTACTTTAAATTCTTCAGTACTGAACTAACTCAAAGTGAAAAAGAAATTCCAATTCTGATTAAACTAATTAGCTAATGAATACATCCCACTCTGGGTCAGAATAAGCTTTTTTAATAGCTTCCTCATTAGGCAGTTTGAAGGTAAAAAAATACATGTATAGTGATGACAAAAATTTAAATCTTTACAAGATTATTACATATTAAATAGTCTAATTTAGGGGCTTTATGATAATACACATACCAGGGTTTTTGAGGAAGGAAAGAACAAAATCAAAGCTAAATACAATTGTAATTGTTTTCACAATTGGAATAAATATATGCAGAGCAATAACAGAAATCAATAGGTTGGCAAAATATGAAAAAATATTTAGAATTCAAAAAGGTTATCACCATCCAGAAGAACTTCAATTTCATTCAATATATGACTTGTTAGATAATAACTCTATTATAACTAAAATTAAACAAATATGCCTCAATGGGATCTTTGGCAAGATGCATAAATTCCTCAAATACAGCAGAACATGGTACTTTTCTAGTGAGGCAGAAGCAAAAAACGTCCCAATACCACAAAACAGAAGGAACAACAATGCATGGATAAATTTAAAAAAAAAAAAATCCTAACCCTAGACAACTTAGTCTTCTTCAGAAGACTACAGATGTTTCTAAGGGGGTAACACTCCATGTCTGCTAAAGCTCACATTATATAATCTTTATCTGAAGGGCTTCTCTTAATTCCCTTATCTTCTCCCTCCTCCTAGAAGATGAGAATAGGGAATTAAGGAAAATTTGTGACTCAACTCCACCTCCTTCCCCTAAATACCCTTGCAACTGTTCCTGTACTTTTCTATAGAGTACTTTTCCTGTACTTTTCTATGGGCATCAAGAGAAAGTAAGGATCTCCTGGACTGCCCCTGTATTCAGCACACAGTACTGTTCGTCAAATGGCATTTGGAAGATGGAATTTCCTACAAATAAATCCATAATAGGGGTTTTAGGCACCATAAACACCTCAAAAGAGCTACAAATTTGAATTCTGACCTGGAGGGAAAATATTTCCCCAAGCTGGCAAAGCCACAGGTGGACAGCAATTAAAGAGACAACACAGATGTAATAAAGGTTTAAAGATGAAAATAAAATCAGTCTCTTAACCAAGAGGGTGAGAGAAATCTGACAATGCATCCAGTCGCTGGCCAAAATACATGAGCTAATGAAATTTGTACTTGATTGAAATACAGAATAAAATAATTAAATTACATATTTATGTTTCTTCTTTAGTTTGGTCTTCAAAAATTTAAGGACGTATATCCCCAATCCTCAATTTAAGTGTCCTTTTTCCCCCCCAGGTGCTGAAAATAACTTTCGTTCCTGTGTAATGCAAGGTTCAAATTATAAATCTTATTAATCAAAATTAACTGTAGAAAAAGTCTTTACATATACTGCAAGTCAACAAAATCAAAGAAACTCCACTGCCCCCACACCAGCACCATCACAGTATGAAGTAGCTCAGAATCTACCAACAGCTAACAGAATCTTCAGTATGAAAACAGACCAAACCCATGGACAAGACACCCTTAAAGAGATACTGAAGAGGCAGAGAGATGTCTTATAATATCCTCAATCCAACAACTGGATGTTAGGTGAGTAGGAGGGGAGGGCACTGGAGAAAATTATTAAGTCCAAGTATTCTCCTAAAACAGAACAGCACATGCTGCTGCCATGACAAAGACCACTTGAAAACCATTAGCTTGCCCCAGTGGGGTATTTCCTATATTCTTATGCTTTAGGCTAGGCTTGACATGTATCTAAAAATTTGCAAGCATGGGCAGGTTTTAAAATTTGCTTGGTCATATGCACCTAATTAGTGCACAAAACCAAACCCTCACAAATCTTGCCTGACAGTAACATCTTATTGTTAGCAGGCATAAACAGTCTTTTTAAGAATGCTGACATATTTCACAGATCACACTGAGACCACATCTCATTTTTAAAGAAAAATCATTAAGTACATTAAATATACAGGTCATGGTTTATAACTCAAAAGATAGCTAGTTCCATTAAATCTCTTACTGTGCACATGTGGCAGGCAGAAAAACACATTAAAAGCATAATGAACACAAAAGTCTAAATAATCATACATCATCTTGAAACAGGCCCCTAAGAACAACTTTTATGTGAATTTCGAGGAAGTAGTAATAACTATGAAATACCTTCTCCCATCCTGTTCTTCAATATAAATATGGGTAGTTCTTTAAAGGAGGCATTTTAATCATACTCATGTCTGACATGTTACAAAATACTGGCATATCAAGACACACTTTTAAAACAAATAGAATTATTAGGAAAGACAACAAAACACCATTGTGTCCCTACACACATCTGTTGTGTCCCACATATGGAATCTTGTGTGCATTCCTGGCTCTCCCCCTCCTTCTTCTGCAGTCTTAGAGAGAATTAAGAAGGCATGAATTCAGGTGATCAAAGGTAAAGAACAGTTTCATTTCAAAAATCAGGTTACGTAAGTGAAAGATCTTTAGCCCAAAAAAGAACAGTGGAGAAGGGAACGCAATAAAACCACAAATGGCATGAATACAATTGCCCCCTGCCTTGTTCAGAGGAGGGACTGTGGAAGTTTCATATTTAATCAGCAGGTGTCAGAAGCAATCCATTTGCTTGTCTTGAACCTTTGTTTGGGTGTTTTTAAATTTACTATTATGTATAGTAAACAGAACATCCCCTTAAAGGCATACTTGTTGATACAGAAAAGTGTTGATGTAAAAAGCTTCTGTGGGCTCAATGAACACCTGGAGAAAAGTCAACTGGAAGCTATTAAAGAAAACGAAATAACACACACACCCCATCATTTAAGGCAAGGAAGTTCACAAGCTGCAGCCAACAGCCTGTCAGCATGCACTTTCCATTTCTTTGCTCAGAAGGAGGTTGTCAAGCAGATCCTGTAATTTGGCAGGGCCTTGGATGGTAAGGGCATAAATAAAAAGAAAAGGCCAGCCAAAAAACTACGAGGTACTGGAAGACCAGAAGAGTGCCTGCAGCCAGGTGCATGTTGCCATGGCTGCCCTTTCACAAACATGATGAGTCTGGGGATCCTGCAAATGTCTGCTGCTGAGTTTTCTAACTAAAGTCCCCAGGTGGCCAAGGCGTGAGCAGCAGGTACATGCTGACACACTAGATATTCCTCCTGAACCTGGTCTGTGGGATGCAAAGGTGAAAGAAAAGTGGAATAGAAATTTCCCAAGCCATTTCCACGAGGTGGTTTGAGGGCAAATCAGCTGGATGTTGTGCATCAAGCTCCCTACAAGTGAATCAATCAGAGGAGCTCACATGATCAAGGATGAAAAAAGAAACTTTTGGTGGGTTGGGACTCACTGGGTACTGTCTTCTTGCAAGAATAGACATGGCCATGGCTAAAAGGCAGCCTTCACCTGGAAGGAACTGGGGAGAAGGGTGTGCCAGGGGAAAGATGTGACAGATCATTTCTCATCATTTACCGTGGTGAGGTTTCCAACATCACTCTCCAATCATCCTCTGCCACATCAGTGGGGCACAGGGTGCAAGTTCAGTGGCTATGGGCTCTCCAATGAGATTGTTGAGAATGGCACATAGGGCTAATCAGGCATTTTGTCTGACCAGCTGCAGATATTCTACTCTTATGTGACTTCAATACTCCATATATATAGCATAAGCCAACTAATCATGGAGTAAAGCAGCAACTTACAGGCTCAAAGTAAAAACAGATCATCCATCTGTCACATGAGATGAGGATTTGAAAATTTTATTAATTTTCTGAAACTGCCAGCTAAGATATCCAAAGAGTTTCATTACTACAAAGAGCCTTTTTATGCTGTTAATCCAGATTAGTAGTGACTGTTCAATTTAGAGTTTGCCTAAATCTTTAGTTCTACCTGATGCAACAGAACAGCCTAATTCTTCCTTCCTTTGAAGCATGGCCCTGCCCTCTGAAAATTCTTCTGTGCTCCTTTCCCTACTTCCTGTTCCAAATTCATGGTTCATTGTGCTTTTACTGCTTTACAGCCCATCCACAGACATTTCAAAAAGGAAAGTACTTCAGAACTCCTCTATAGATTTCTAATCCTTTATTTGTTTTTAGTGATTTGATCACCTGCTGGCCTGGCCACATGGAGAAAAAATCATTAATCTTAAAAATCTTCATAATTTTCATAACTGATACTCAGAGAGAAATTGGCAGCTTGTCTTGGATAAGAAAAATAAAAGCATTTTATCACAAGACAATTTACAACTTGAAGTTGTACAGGCTGCCTTTCATCTGACTTGCACGCCACAATTTTGGAGAGCACTGTAACTGTAGGCAGCCCTTCATCAAGCAATTTGCCACTCTAAGGTGGTCTGATCTCAGCCTGAGTCCAGCTGTTAATTTAAACTACCTCCCTCCGCACACAAACATTGAACTCCTCCCAAGAGGGGACATTCTCACGTGTCCAGTGCTATTAACGTGGTATTCCTGGCAGCTGGAACAAATTGCACGGAGGTAGCCAGGAGCTGCCCACCTGCTGGGCTCTGCTGAGCCACAAAAGCAGCCCAGACCACTCCAAACCTTGCGCACAAACAAGTTCCCATACCTCAGGGTGTGCCTGGGAACACAAGGCAGAAAGCACAAACTCAGCACCACTGACACTCCAGCAAGAAAGGAAGCCCTCAGAGAATTTGATTTTGAGCCTCTTGCTTCTGTTGTCTGGCAGTTTAGATGAAATTAAACTCTACAAGAGACATGCCAATACCCACCATATTGGGCCTCACATCTGCGGGATTTTAGCAGCTATTAATGTTCTCCTGAAAGCTGTGCCCTGTGGGCTGCACAAGATTCTTGGTATTTTTAAATGAATGAACATTCTGCCCTTCTCTAAGCAGACAGAAAAACATCCGACTGGAAAGTTAAAGTAATTGTCCTTCCTGGAAAAAAAAATTCTCCGTATTTACTGATTCTACTGTGCAAGCCTGCTTTTTAACAAGATCATTTGTTTCCTCCAAATCACAGAATATTTCAGTACTAATGAATTAAAGGAGGTAAAATTTAAAAATATCCTTGTGGCACAGAGATAGTGAATGTTTAACATGAATAATTTGACATTTGTAAGTCAAATGAAACAAATTTTTGTATGTGCACTGCAGCAGGACTGTGCCCATTTTGCAAGATGTGCTGGAGAGTGGGTGGAGTGAAGAGGAAGTCCTAGGCTCTGTTTTAATTTGGAAACATCTGTCCCTCGGGAAGGGATGGACGTCAATAAGGCATCATCTCACGAGTTTATTTTGTATTTTCCTTTCACAGTTAATTGCACTGCTGATCTAACCATAAGTAGCAATTCTACAAAAATTATACTATTATCTCCACCTAGACTCTTGAGATTATTACTTTTACAGGCAAATTATGTTTCTGCAAAGTGTCTCTGTGGGTAGTTACGAACAGGTAAACTGGACTGATTGAAGTTCCTTATTTCTAAGAAGAAATAGGAGTGGTATATTCTAAGTAATAGTGAGCGTGCAATTAAGCAGAGATTCTCTCCTCAGCAGCACATCAAATAAAGAATTATCCTTTTAGGGGTACAAAACACAAGCACTGTCTGTGACTTCAGTGAAACCCTCTATTATTGTATCCCCATAGTCTCCAACTGAAAACACTCACAAAGCTGTTACATAGTGTGCAACAACTTGCAGTTGTTAGTCAAGAAGGGTGACAGGTCAGGACTGGTAAATTCACAGGGTTCCAAAGGCAACATTAAAAAAAAAAAAAAATAGATTATTTAAAAAACCAACAAAACAAACAAGAACACAAAAAAAACCACCAAAATCCTCTCAGAATTACTTCCAGCACTTGAGGCAAGAAATGCTTTCCCTTTTTTTTTTTTTTTTTTTTCCCCTTGGGGAACAAAGAAAACCAAAGAGACTTTTCCTTAAGCAGACTGGAGAGTTTACCTGCCAGCTGTAACTTTCTCTGTTCCCCTCTGAAACAAGTACACTGATGAAACAAACTAACTAGTCCTCCAAACATTTCATTGCCTACACAAACATGAGTAAGTCAAGAGCAGATAAGGTGTAAAGCTTCACTTGGCCAGTTTTTCTCTTGGCTCTAAATATTCTAACTGATGCCACAAGTACATTCTGGACAGCTAGAGCAGTTCACCAGAAATACATTTGGGAAGCTGAATTTGGCAGCTGAAGTTAAGTTGAAGGACAATAACAGTAGTTTTGCTTCTTTTAAACAATCTCAAATAGAATAGAATATTTCAGCTGGAAGACACCTACACCAATCATCTAGTCCAGCTGCCTGACCACAAGCTGGAGCAGGTTGTTACAGGAATTGCCCAAATGCCTCCAAAACGCTGACAGGCTCAGGGCATCCACCACCTCTCTAAGAAGATTGTTCCAGTGCTTGATCATCCTCTCAGTAAAGAAATGCTTCCTAATGTCCAGCCTAAACCTCCACTGGTGCAGTTTAATTACTGCCATGAATCAAAGCACTGCACCTGAGGGACAAGAGATCTCACTTCTCTCAACTTCCTCTCCCCAGAAAGCTGAGAGAGCAGTGAGGTCACCCTCAGACTCCTCCTCTCCGAGCTACTTGGACAGTCATCAGCTGCTCTTCACAGGACATTCCTTTCAGCCCTGTCACCAGCTTTGTTGCCCTCCTCTGGCTGCATCCAAGGACCTTCACACCCTTCTTGAATTCTGGGGCTCAGAACTGCACACAGAACTCAGGGTGAGGCCACAACAATGCAGGACAGCAGGGTATCTACTTTTCTAAAAATCTTTAGAAATATTAGAAGTTTCCACACATGCTTGTGGGGTGTTGGGGGACTTACTATGGGTCATCTTCTGGGAAAAATATTAGGAAATAGCCAATTGTTGTATCTGTTCTCAGAAGCTATCCCTTCTGCTTAATTCACCTCTTCTCTCTTTCTCAACATAACTATTGAGTAAGCAAAGTCAAAGAATTAAACCATATAATTGTGTAAAGGATTTTGTTCTTCACAATTCCAGAAATGACTTAGTTCTTTCTCAGTGCTGCCACAAGAAGGTAGGAGAAGTAACACAGGTGATATTACACTTGACATCAGACAGAAATACATGTGTCATTTGCTCCCCAGCAGCCTTCTGCCATCTTCTTCCAAGAACTGTCCAATTACTTGCAAGAATTTTCCCTTGTCCAGTATAAAAAGTCCTGCTCAGTTCAGTAAGGAACAAGATAGAAAATGCCTTCAACAGTTTTTAAGCTGCATTGTGAAGGCCAAGCTATCAGAAAACTGTCATTGAGTAGGTAAAGTCATTATGTGAACAATATGGAATAATACAGAGTTTAGGGTGACAGCAGTGTCAGGTAACTAATGTCATTAACACCCCAAGCAATCATTTTTTATTGAAGTTAACCATGAGCGAAATCCCAAAAGTTAGCTGCAGATGACGTATGGCCTTAGTAACCATATGAAGAATGATACCATGCTCATCTACACTCAGTAAAGACTACAATACAGTAAAAATACAACTGCTGTCATTTTTTTCCTTCTCCTTATCAGAAGTTTTCCCCCATGTTTTCTCCTCCTTCTCCAAATAACACCATTTCTCTTGGTTACTTTGCTGAAAAAGAGCTTCTTACTAGAATATCTATTCCTTCCACTGACAACTGCAGTCTCTAAATACTTGTAAGGAGTTGCAGCTATCTTGGACAAGCCAGAAAATGTCAAAAAAAAACCCAAACCAACAAACTACTACAGAGTTAAAGGGATTGATTTATGAAGATTATAATGGAAGAACAGAAGAATAAATGACTTACAGTGTAGCTATTTCCTAACTAAAGTCTGAAATACAACAAAGAGGGAGAGCAACACAAATATTGTCACCAAGAGAACTTCTGGAGCAGATGAAGACACACAAGTTGACAAATTCAACCAACAAACATCTATGCTCCCATAAGTTATCAATGTTTTAAATTAAAATTCTGGTGCAATTTATGCAGCCATTAGTTTCTTTGAAGTAGATAACACATTTACATGGAGGGGAATTTGGTATTACGTTATCACACTGAATAGAACCAAAGTGAAATTTAAAAAGTAATAAACGCTTATAATAGGTAGGGAAAACAATCATACCTATCCTACTTACTAAGCAATATTTAGTACTTTACCAAACAAAACTCCTAAGAAGCAACTTAGTCTTTAAAAGAACTTGCAACTTTCAGGGACAATCTTGCTTGGAATTTCTTATGACTCATTCTACAAACAGCTGTAACACATTTTTTTTACATTAAACGGGATATTACATTTGATAGGGAACCAGTGTGACTTTAGTTGGTTCCCCTTTTTTTCCAAGGATTTTTTTTTTAAATGAATCACTGACCACATTTAAAAAAGCAGTAGCAGAACACAAGGTTCTCAACAGACTTCTACCCTGGATGCAGGGTATCAATGGGAGAATATTATTACTGTCACCCTCAGCTACAACAGTCTGAAGTCTAAGTCCTAGTTTATTTTTACCAAAATAAGTGGATGCACACCCTTGAAAAACAGGTAAGATTTTGAATACACACAACCTAAGTGAGCATATAATACTTTTGATGGGATGCTTCTGTATGCCTCTAAACACTGCAGTTAAAATGACCTCCACAGTTTTTTTATAACCTTCATAAATGCATGGAATTGCTGCTGACAAACAGCTGAAGTCCCTCCCAGGCACACTAGCGTGCTTACACTAGACAGGAACACTCTCCAAGACCTAGAAAGTGCAGTGAGCTCTTTGAGCTTAGTACTGTAGTTTACTCACACAAAAGGCCAGGCCAAAGTTCAATATCTATGTTTGCAGAAGTGTTGCTTAGTCTTTAAAATAATTACTACTACCCATGTTCATCCCATTGCATCTGCTATGAATAACGGTTCTTAAAAAAACAGCATCCTTTTGTGTTCAAGTGTCTGAAAAGAGAGTGGCTACACACAACAAAATTTGCAGCAGATTTAACAGCAGCAGCAGGAAAAAATACCATTCTCCCTACCCGCCCAACTTAGCACTGCTTAAGTACAAGGACTGATGTGTGTGCTTGTTTCCAGAACAGACAAGGCAGTCTCATCTCTCACCTGTGCATGAACACAGAGTAAGGCACTTGGTAAACTTAGAGGTGACCATAAAACTGATGGGTCTGAGATTGTACCATGGAGATATAGTGACAGCAGGAGACCCAGGAAACTGACATGCTGCTTTTCCTCACACTCCCACTAAGAGTATTTAAACTCTGCTAGCCATCAATGAG
This sequence comes from Onychostruthus taczanowskii, assembly GCF_017590055.1. Taxonomy (NCBI): domain Eukaryota; kingdom Metazoa; phylum Chordata; class Aves; order Passeriformes; family Passeridae; genus Onychostruthus; species Onychostruthus taczanowskii. The sequence continues at coordinate 12,693,927 of NW_024498351.1, forward strand.
CAGCACTGCATAATTAGGTCAGATTTAAAATAATTTTATAATAGTCAAATTAAAAAGGTACATCTCAGGTAGTATCCAAGAAAAATGCAGCTCAAGTAAGTGCATCCATTTACATTGCAAAAAATCCTAAATCACAGAATCACAGCACATTGAATTATGGCTTATAATATTGTTAATTATAACAGAATTATTGCTGTCTGTGTAAAGAGGCCCCAGTGAAATTTTCAGGGATGTGCTTTAGAACAGGCAAATACATTTTCATTTGCTATTCCCATTATAATACAAAACTAAAAATTTTTGCATAATATAGTTTTAAACCTTTTCAAACTACATAGGGCAATTGGCCAATATTGCTTTTGCATAGTCATATAATTCTAAAGACTATGCAACAAAATGATAGTGCAACTATGGCAAACACTGCCAGCTGTGTATTTCATTCCAGGTATTGTTTCCATAATAACCTATTCCTGCTATTGTTACCTCATTGCCATTAATGAAGTCTAGCTACATGGTACAGCCACACCTGTATTTCAATGACCTAAGAAGTTTAATTCCTGCACAGAATACCCACATAGCTCCTTCAGTTCATTTTTAAACTTTCAGCAAACAATAAAGCATTATTTATTTCTTTAAAATAATACTCTCGAAGGTAGACAGTTTACACACACCCCACGTTCCTTATACAAAATTACCTAAAGAACAAAAGCCAGAGCTCAAACATACTATAAAATTTATTAAAACACTCCAAGACAGTACAAGGAGCTAAAGTTGCAAAACAGCTCACCCTCCCCTTGCTGCAGCTGCTCCGAGCATCCCTGCGGGGCGGCGGGTCCCTGCCAAAGGCTGTGAAATCCGGGGCAGGAGGGCTGATTCCCCCGGGCCCGCCGTGAGCAGAGAGGTAACTGAAGTACCAGGTTCCTTCCACAACAAGCCACCCGGGCGGAGAGAGGGGCCAGAGGGGCCAGGGCCGCCCTCCTGCCCCGCCGGGAGGGGCGGGGTGTGGCTGCCAGGGGTCAGCTCGTCGGGACAACCCCCCGTGCTGCAGGAAATCCGCAAGAGGTGATTTACGGGCAGGGCTCGTTCCCATCCCACTGAGCTGACAGTTCAGCTGAGAAGTATTAATCTGCGCCCTGAAAGCTTGTTAAAGAAGGAGCCTTACCCTTAGGCTGAAAAAAAAAAAAAAAAAAAAAAAAAAGTAGGGGTGGGGGGTAGGAGTGGAGAGAGATGAGGCAGTCTTGCACAAGGTTATCAGTGCCCACTTGCTGCAGAACATGCCCTTGCAAGAGCTGTGTATGAAGAGCTGCTACTATTTATATCTGTAACACTTCCAAGTTGCTGCAAATCTCACAAGTTTAATATGTGAAAATTACCTGCTTAAAAACACAATACCCCTATTTTCTGGCCAGCTTTTCCTCCTATGTTGGAGGAGCCTCAACTTCATTCACACTTTTTAAAGTGCTTTCTAAAGCTAGAGCCCTTAAAATAGGAGTGAAGAGAAAGAAATATATTGTATGAAGAGCTGACCCAATGGCCTGTATGACCTGCACTTAAGCATCAGTTTAACATGCAGCAGCATGGCATCTTGATCAGAAGTAAAAACATAACATCTATGAACTTCTTTGAAGTTGACAAAGTTCAGGCAGTTGGCTTTATACTAACAATACAAGCATATTTTCATTGAAACAATTATTTGCAGTTTACTCATTTAATCCTTTCATAATTACCTAAGATACTCATCTCAACATTCACAGAAACAAATATGTGCAGTACTCACTCACTCACTCAAACAGTTCCAGCAAAAGCAACAAACTCATAACTAAAGACTTCCAACATGACTAAGTCTGCTTGGATCCAGAATCTTTCTCTACTTACTACTCAGCAGTAGTCAGGCACAAAAACGTTTTCCTACTAACGTAATCTCTTAACACATGCTATCCCACTCCCTGGTCCCTTGACCTTTCCTTCCTTTGCTTTGCTGACAGTTCCTCTTTTTCCAGGGAGCACTTGCACTTATACACAATGTACTGCAGTGGCAGCTCCCAAAGACTTCGAGGTTTCTTCAAGAAACAGAGTAACTTTCCACACCACATGCATGGGAACACAAAAGCATCACTGAGGAGAGTACCTTCACTATCAGCTGTTCTACCTCAGCAGTCTAAGTACACAAAGTATGTGCTATGCTCCAGTTTGGAGTCTTTCTACCTTTTCAGCATAAGCTGTTCCAAGGCTTTACAACTCAAATGCCAGTTTCACCCAGTAAATAACTGACTTACAGTCATGGGTTGGAAGGAGTTGAGGTATTTTTACCCTCCACTAAGTTTTGACATTCTTTTTTTTTTTTTTAAATTTTTACAAATAGTCTAAGTGGTAAGAGTGGCTAACTGAATTGATTTTGTGTTCCTACTTTAAAATACTAAAATGTGAAAAACACTTTATACACTTTTAAGCAATACAATCACTGATCGCGTATTACCTCTCAGAATATTGCAATGTAAGCATTTAGCTGTAGTTAAAATATTTTAAGTGAGACTACAGTATAATCAGTGAACCTTTCCATGCAGATTACTATTTGAAAAGTATGAAAATATGACTTCTGTGTACAACGTATGGTGTACAACAGTTTGCATACCTGAAGTGCAGCTAATGCATACTATCAAAACTTGATTTCCTAGGTAGTTACAGTAAAATCTCCCAAACTTTTAATTAGCAAAGCAAACAGCATAGGGGGAGGAAAAAAAAAATCAGAATTTTAGTTTAAATTTTAATCCACATGACTCTCTCCCTGCCCCATACTGAAATGAATAATGAATGAGCTAGGTTATGATTGCTTTCAATAAGTATGTCAGAAATCTTCAAAACAATGACATGAGGGTAAGACAGACATCAAAGGTCTCCCTAACAATGCCACATACTTATACAACCACATACTATGCATCTTTTTTATGCATCAGCATACCAGGAACTGCATAACCACAAGTACCAAAGGTACTTGAGTTTTATGTTACGAAACTTAATATGCAAACAAAAATTAACCGAGAATTTTAAGTATTTATGTCTGGAATCCGAGAACTTAAGCCCAACCTTCACCATACGTCTGGTCAGAACTAAGGTTTTCAGACTGGAGCGTCACCTTACACCTCCCGTCAACTCTGTCACACAGCAGCAGCAGCAGCTCGCCCAAAGCGTCAGTAACACCAAGAGACTTCTCAACAAATGGAAAGTCTAGGGTTTTGTTGTCATCGTCCTCCCACGCCTCCCGGGCCGCTTCGTTCCAGTGCCCAGCTGCTCCCGGGGCGCTCCTCAGCCCGCCCTCCCTCCGCGTTGCCCAGCGCCGGACCCCGCTCGGCGGCGCCTGCGGGGCGCGCCCCAGCTGCCAGGGCCGGCATCAGCCGCAGCCCGAGGGCCGGGATCGGGATGGGGATCGGCATCGCTCCCCGCTCCACGGCAGGAGCGCAGCCCGCGGGCTGCCTCTGCTCATCAGGTGTTTCGCGTCTCTCTGCAGCCCGCCCTCCAGCAACCCCGAAAACTCAGACACTTTAAAAAAAAAAAAAATCCTTCTCCCACTTTTAGGGAACCCCCCCGCCCCCGCCCTTCCAAAGGCTTCTCCCACATCTTTTCCTTGGTGGAATTCCCAAGCCGTCCATTCAAAGGGACTCGCAGCCACATGCCCAGAGGAACTGGCATCTACAGCGGGGGCACGGGCTTACCTTTGCCTCCCCCGCGTCGGGCTCCTCCTCGTAGTAGCCCTGGCCGGACTCGTAGGCGGCGGCAGCGGCCGGCTGCCGGGGTCCCAGGAGCACGGCGCCGGCAGCCAGGCAGCAGCTCAGGGAGAGCACCTCCAGCAAGTGCATGGTGCAGGGAAGGCAGAGCGGGCGCGGAGCGGGGCCGCGGGGCAGTCGGAGGAATGCAGCCGAAATTATGAGGCTCCTTCTTTTCCTCTCCCCCACCCTTCTTTCGCTGTCCTCTCCCCCCTCCCTCCCCTCGCAATATCCAAGGCAGTAAAATCCGTGGGATGGAGAAGATGCGGTAGCAGCAGCTCCTATGCGCCTGCAGGGGAGTTCCCAACTTTCCCAGCCGCTTTGCAAATTCTCACCAAAGTTATCCAGAGTTTGCCAGGTAAAAAACCCACCAGGAAACCGGACATCCGAGGCTGCGCTCACTCAGGAGCAGGGGAGGTGGAAAGCGCAGAGAGGAGGAGGAGGAGGGAAGGGAAGGAGGGAGAGAGAGCCAGGGAGCAGCAGAGCGGGACCGAGCCGAGCGGCCGGTCGCACCCGGGGAGATCCCTTGGCGCGGGCCGGGGGCTCGGTGCCGGGGGGCCCCGCTGCGCTCCGCCCGCCGCGCTGTGCGGACGCCTGTCAGCGGCCGGGGGGTGCGCGGCGCCCGGGGCTGCGCGGCGGCGGCGGCCGCGCATGGCGAAAGCGCCCTCTGCCTGCGCGCCGAGAGGGGCCGGCTGCCTTCCTCCTCCTCCTCCGCCACCTCTGCCTCCTCCTCCAGCCGCTGCTGCTGCCGCGGCGGCGCCGCCGGCCGCTGGCGCCCCGGGGAGCGATCGCCCCGCACCGCGGGCAAGAGGCCGCCCGGGGCGCGGCGCGGCTCTGCCGGGAAGGGGAGGCCAGAGCGCCCGGTCCCGCAGAGCTGGGCTTGTCCGGCCCCGAGCTTCGGCTCCGCCAAGATGAAGCCCGCGGCAGCTCTGAGGAAAAAGCCAAGTGCCCGGCTCGTTTCATTTGGCTCGGAAGCCGAGGGGTGAAGTTCGGTAAAATTCACACAGAGAAATCATCCAAGAAAATTTTTGTGAATCCTAATCACTTATTTGTTGAGGGGTGTTGGCATCTTCACTTAGGACGGTATGCAGCTAGTTTTGGCTGCAGAATAAAGGATTTTGCCGTGTTAGAAACAGTAATCCAAACAGCACCATAATTATTTGTAGCCTTCCTATCAATGACATTTTGAAGCCATCTTCGAAGAGAAGTAACACCCCATTCACAGCCCTAAATAAAACTGAACGCAGATCTTGTGTTCCAGTTACGCAGTGATTAAAAGTTTAAAAAGAATACATATTGCTATCAAAGTAACACTCTACAGCCTGCTCAAATCTCAGCTATGAAAAAGGAAAACGATATATTCCCTATACTCTTATTTCTCACTTGATTATTGAACCTTGTGTAAATATTTAAAAAGCTTTTCATTTGTTTTCTGCATCACTTATGTACATCTTTTGGTAATTAGACTGTATGGGAACCAACTGTGGTGGCAGATCCCTGACTGCCTTGACTAGATGCTGGCAGTCTGCTCATGTTACACTGCTCTTATTCTTTGGGAATCCCATTATGTTATTCTTTTGGGAGTGACATTCTGGGAGTTATACATAAAGGTGTCTCTGACAGGCTCTCAGGTACATCCTGGGTTTTTTTATTTATTTGTTATCATTTCCAAGATGGTATGCTTTCATGCTGCTATACAAATATTTTGATGCTAGAAAGTAATCACTTCATCTGCAATCAGAATGAAATCTAAAATTTAAATAGTCTATATTTTAAAAGATTGTATAGTCATTAAAAATTATTGAAGCACTAAAGTTTTTCCAAATACTTTCAAGACAGTGTAAAGCAATGAAATAAAGACAGGGGTAGAAGTTAAGCAGAACAGCTATGAAGATACAAAATAGCATACATAAATTAAAAAGACCATTGTTCTTCACTGGACCCTTATGGTGCTTTAGATCAAAGCATAGGATTAAAGCCCAAAGAGAGCATAGTCCAGGATGCAAAATCCGTCTAAATAGAAATACAGCATTACTGATTTGAGTGTAAACATATTAAAAATCTCTCAAAAATACCACAGACTTCTATAGAGAGGAAGTTCTTTTGCAGCACTTTATTAAAACCTGCCTGACAAATCAAGCACAGATAATATTATTTCAATGAGTGCTGTGCAAGGAGAAGCGGCGTAACTAAATCACAAAACAGAATGAAACATACCACTCCTGCTGTGCCATCATAATATCAGCTGGCTTCATTATTTATTTCCCCAGTTCTCCAGCACTTTCATTCTTCCCCCCACAATTCATAGAACGTCCATCATGGGATCAAAGGCTTTTATGTAATAGAGCATTTCCACCAACTGCCCTGTATAGCAAGTTTCAAGTGTCATAATTGAAATCATAGTCATGGGGGCTCAAGTCTCAGTCTAATCTAAGTTTTAATATGAAAGTGGTTGCAATCTATGATAGTTTACATATTCTGTGCACAAACATATAAATATTCTGTTGGTTCTGTGAGACGCTAACGTTTTCCTTAATCTAGACTGTATTTCTCTCCATCCCATAAAAGATGGCTAATTTGGAGGTTTACAAATTAAAATATATTTCATACTTTCTCCACCACCTAATAGTTAATATTTCTCCTCTGGTTTTCAAATGCAGTAGAAATCAGCCTACAGGACAATCAATTTACAATTCTAAGTGACACTGTGTACACTAACAGTGAGCTGACCTTACAAACACAAATGACTAAAGAATAATGTAGAGACACAGGTCTGGATCTGACTGTCCTATATGCTTCAATGACAACAACAGCTACTGTTGAAAAATAAAAACACAATTTTTATGTCAGAAGTAAGACTCTTTCAAATTAATTCTTTTGATATTGTTTTAAGAATGAGTTTTAAAAGTCCAGGCCCCAGTCCGTTGTTCAAGTTGGTGTAACGTATGTCTGCTGGATCTATGCAGATAGTCCCTTGTTCAAGTTGATGTAACGTATGCTCTTGTATCTAGAAATTCCTGATGTGTTCCTTTCAGATACATTCTGCTTCTGAAACACAGATTCATTTCAATGCCTGTTTCCTATCCATTTGTTAGCAGTGTGAAAACTCACTGCAAGAAATGTGAGCAGAGAGTGGGAAATACAAGAGTTAAGAGCAGCAAGAAAAAACAGTAGCATGCTTTCATAATGAGGCTTATTTGCTTAATGTAGAAATAAATGCTAACAAATGTTTTCTTTTCACAGAATGTGATTTCCATTATCTTTATATTTAAATTATTGTTTGATTTAAAGCAATCTCCTTTTCATCCTCCTATTAGACAGACCGAGGCACGCTCAATAGTTAAAATAAGATACCATGGTTTGTTTTTGTTTTAATGCACATCAGTCTTACTGGTAAGTTTCCGTGAAATTTCTGTTTAATGTAAATCTCAAAGGTAGAAAACATTGCTTCCTGTGTGCAGCAACTCGAAAGACTTTGGAAGTGCTATTCTGGAGTCATCCCAAAAGATGAAGGTACTAAGTAAGCTTCCTTAGTTCCTTTACAGATGGGACTCCACCATACTTCCTCTCATGCTTAAAAATAAAATAAACCAGGTACTGATCAGTGTCTAAAATATCAATGTCTGGTGTAGATTCCATGAAGTAGCTGTAAATGTTTAGGGGTGAAAAAAAAGAAAATGCAATTCTGATTCAGTGCCAAACTGGAGACAACAACTGCTCGCTGATACAATTTCTGCCATTGAATCATTCAATCCAAAGTTTAATTACACATTTCTTTTCATGTTGCTTATCTAGTCAGAGTAACTAGCTTACCAAAATTTGGCTACTGAAAAAGGGGGGTGCTGTGGATTTGAGGCTGCAGTCTGCTTCTCTACGTGTCTTATTTGCATAAAACATAATTTAATGGAAATATTTAGGAGTACTGCCAGTTTTACTGATTATAAGAGTAATGTCCTTCTTCACTCATCAAAAGCACATTTAAAGCCCTATCTTTTTTTGGTGTGGGCCCTCATTTAGTATTTCCTTATATAATCCTAGAAAAGGATATAAGCATGGTGGCTTGGAGATCATCAATAGCTACTGAAATATTTTCCTTGGCTTTGATCAGACATCCTCACTTGTAAAACCCCATGGGAAACTGTTCTACACCAAATTTCCAGCTAGGACTGCTGAAATGTAGTTTTATCCATTCATTCTCATTATTGCCAGGACAAATAACTTCAGTTCAATGAGAAAGACATCATTGCTGCAAGATCATTTTCTGCAATGCTTGACATAGCAGCCTGCACTTTTTAATCTAGAAATTTGTCTTTTGTTTAGTATAAAAATTGGTCCCTTTTGAAAATTAATTAACAAGACAAGAATCCTTAGAATTCAGCTTTTTGACACCCGTTGATATTCAAGGATTACAGGATTATTGGTATTTCTTTGTTCTCAGGGGTTCCCTTTTTAAACTGTTAAAATCAAAACCGTTGGCATCTAACATTAGAATTTCTCTGTGTTACAGACTAAATGACCACAATAGTATAAAACCCTTCCAACCTTTGCTATAAAAAGGGGTTGTATGATGCAAAATGGACACTAGGCTGCATCCCAAGAAGTGTTTGAATTAACCAAAGCAAATTATATATCTCTAAAGCTTAGAATGGAGAAATCCCTAGCACACATTTTATTAAACTGACTTACATTATGATTTTCCTCTTTACCATAATTTTTCTTCCCTCTTGTGATGCAAAGTCTCACACGACAACAGGTATCCATAGAATATTAATTTAACATCCTGTAAACTGATGATGTTCATTGTCGTAACCTCTCACTATAAACAATAAAATGACTGATTCCAAATTTATGCTGCTTCTTAACTGAAAGCTGTGCACAATCTAAACTGTGTATAGCTGAAGCCATGTCACTAAATAAACAGTCTTAGATTCAACAAAAATATTAGGAGTTAACAGCACATGACCACTAAACATACAAACACTTAGCATGATACATACCTTCCTGCAGTAGTTTTCCAAGTGACAAGCTATGAGATAGCTTATTCAAAATTTTTTTCTTCCCAGTTATACTTACAAAATTTGGTAGTATAGCAGATCAAGATGGTACCAAATCAATTCAAGACACATTTCTGTGTAATTTTTAAAACAATGGCAGAAATAATTGTTTCTTTAGAGATGCAGTTTCCCCTGATTTTGCTCCTGTATACCTCCTCTTCACTTGGATATCTGCTGCATTCCTTCTCTTTTTCTTCAGTGCTTCTAACTTTCTGTTCAATATTTTATCTATCCTAGAAAATAGATATATGGTAAACCCTACAAATGTAAAATGCTGAATTATTAAAACCTTAAAGATATTGTCAAACAGTAGTGAGAACAGTTCACTTCCAAGTCCAGAGTAGTGTAAATGCATTATTTTAATGATCCTCATTTTTTCTTAATAGGGTTTCTTTACAAAACTCAATTCTTTTCCCCTATTTAAAATAGCCTATTACAAATTTGAACACTTAGCCTTCTTTACCTAATCTAGTTTTAAGCTAGATAAGATCAGTGTTTTCAAAGTCTTGATAAACTTTTGTTTTCCAAAGTTACGCTTATAACTGACATTTGAATAACATTTATCCAGGGGTTCATTGAAAGCTGATGCTCAACACTGCAAAAAAAGGTGCTTCAAAACTGACTGGGTTGGGAAGAACAAAACATCCCAACCCATTCTTCTGCATGTACATTCCCATGTGGTATTTGCTTTTTAGGCAGATTCATTTTAAGCTTGAAATAGGATGTAATTAATATATATTTTTAAAGATTTTCTATCCAGCCAGATGTTCCTTTTCCTGCAGTTGTAGATCTGGCTCTTCCCACATAAGTGGATCACTCACATTTCCCAAGAGAAAGGTGTCCATTACCTTCTATTTTTTTCTAGTCTTTTTTATACTTCATGAAAATTACTTCAATTTTTAAGATTATCTGTCTTTGCTGTCCTTGCTCCCTAGGTCCCATCTTTATGTATAATAAAGTAGAAGTGTATTTCCCTTGTGCTGCCATTGGTTCCTTGTGGTCAAAAAAAGTCTTGTTATTGACCTATTGCAAAGTTTAAATGTTAAAAATTCCTTCCTGACTCTCTGATCCACACTGCAGGGCTTGCTTCAGCCCATCATACTGATCCAGAAACCATAAATACCAAAATGTGGGGACATTCAGGACTGAGGTTCTTGCTTAGGTCCAACTTCATTTTTCACATGGCTGAAAATAGTTGGAGATGAACTTAAAAATGATGAAAGAGAGATTTGTGGTTTGGGTTGGATACTGGTTTGGGTTTGTTGGGTTTTTCTTTTGTTTTCCTTGATATGCCAGGTAGTGAACCTCTGGAATTTGTTGTTACGAGAGGTTTAAACTGTGAGGTTTAAAAATGCATCAGACATAGTTCTGGACATCAGGAATGATTTTTAAGTAAAAAGGGAGCTGGAGGGGTGAAAGGGAGGAGTAGTCCAATGTTGGATACTTTATTCAATGAATACAGATGCTGGAAAAGCATGAAGGAAATTGACTGCAGTAGCAGACACTCACTGTGCTCTTCTTAAGTAGTATATTCAATTATAACTGTTGGAGACAAAAAAAAAAAACTAGATAAACAGTCTAGACATATGGTTTATCTAAGCCCATAGGACATATCTTATATATGAGGGAAAATGATTCCATTTCTCATTGATTCAGGTCCAAACCACAGAGTAAATTTGTTCTTGTCTTACAGTCTCATGTTCAGACCACTATGCTTAGTCATAACAAAAATATTTATTTTTACACATCATTATTACACCAAAAGCCAGTCCAACAGATACGGTTGAAAGGAAGTACACAGGAAATCAAATCTGTAAAACAGTCTTCATAATTTTCAGTTAAATTAATAAAGAGTGCTACTGACATCCTCATTGAAATTAGATTTAATCATTCAGGCAGAAAGAGAAAAAACCTAAACCAAATTCCATGTACCAGTTTTTTGGATACATCTCACAGAAAACAATAAAGCAGCAGTTTCAGATATTTTATTTCCTCTTTTTTTTTTTCTTTTTTTTTTTTTTTTTTTTTTTTAAATAATAATAACAAATAAGACAAAGCAAAATGAAAACTTCCAGCTTTCAGGAAGTTACCATTACTAAGTTTGAATTTGCAGTGTGCTTAACTTGGTTACTAAGAAGGTTTTGTTCTCTGCTAAACAATTGCTTAATAAAAACCGTGACGTGTCGCCTTCAAAAAGTTGCATGTTTTGTGCTGAATCAAGAGCATTATTGTTGCTATTAGACTTCAGGATATATCCTGGGTACAGACCTAGAAATATGAGGAACCAATGTCTCTAAAAATTCAAAATTCAACCCCTAACCTTTTAACTTTTCAAAAGCTGCTAAGAAAAACAAACAAGCCAAAGCAATGGCAACAAATTAAAGAACAAAGGTGCACTGATATGGAGATTGCATCAGAGGCCCCAAATAATTCCTTCCTTCACTGTCTGGCTAGAAAATTTCATTTTCCTACACACTTAACACTGGGTGGCAGAGGTCCTAGTTTGCTGTGATATAGCGAAAGCCATGCTAGTTTCCCCTATTATCATTAATGAATTTATGCAATAAGAGACATGCTTAAACCAGTTCTTGACTGCTTCCTACTTTCAGCACAACCTGTTAATCTGTCTCTGAAGAGAGTCTGGATGTTCAACACTTCAGGCTAAACTAGGCAACTGATTTAACTGGTATGACACCATCACTGGGCAAAGCAGGCACAAAGTAGAGCACATCCATCGTCCTTCTGCTTGCTTATCTCTTTCTAACTTGAATTCAAGCAGCTACTACTGACCTAAAAAGCAGGTAGCATGCTGGGCCTAATCTATTTTTTGAATTCCTATCCCATCACAAACCTACAGCTATACTCCACAGGGACACTTCAACTAATCTATCCCAGTATAAAATTCTTAAGTGCAAAGGGTAGATCAACAGACCACTTTCAGGAGCAGGTTCCAGCTGTGGAACTCAACCTAATCTTTCCTATTGATAATGAACATAAGCCTGAGTGTATTCAAAACTAAAACTAACCTCAGCTTCTTAGTAAGACTCCCTGCAGTGATGGCATCTTCCCAGGGTAACCAGCTGATCTGGAGAGAGGAGGAGGAGGCAGAGAGACAAGCATGTATATTTTTAAAAGCTAGAAATTGCAAATATTTTATTTAAAAAATTAAAAATTATAGGTTCCAAACTGTGTATGATTACAATAAAACAATTGTCAGAAATGCACAGACATTACCTTTGCTTACTTTTTCTGCCTTATAATTCTGAGTGGTCAAAAATTACCTTTTAAGTAACTGTATGGCCACTCATAGCTTTCTCGCTTAGGCAGGATAGAGCAAAGTCCAAGTCATCCTTCCATCATATTTCTCTGCTTCCTTGAGATGTGACCAGTCAGGAGCAGCACCTCTGCCATGCTCTGGGATGAAGGAACAGGCCAGTGTGGTGCTGGCTTCTGAGATGCCCCAGCTGAGGTTGGACTGTCAGACCACCTGATGTTAACTTCCTTTAATCTGTTTTATAGACTAGTATATAGTCAAGGACAACCTCTCCAAGCCCATGAGCTCAGCTACATGCAAAGAGAAGAAATGAGACAGGATTTTTTTTTCTGGGACCTGGCCATATTAGGAATGTAACCTGGTGAAGTTCAGGGAACCCTAACTACATGGTGGTGCTGCTGAGACTAAAAAGACAGCTACAAGAGAGATGAAACAAGCTATGCTATAGTTTTAAAAGCATTTTTCTGCTTTCAAGGCATTGCAGATAGCAGATGGCTTCACCACACACTTTTTGCTCTTTGGTTACTCCTAGTAAGTTTCTAATATTTTAGAATGAAAATCTATGGAGTTCTAGGATTCTAGTTGATAAAACTACATAAAAATCAAAATAGTCCAAAGAAATATTTGTTTCCACACAATTCGGAAACTATTCATCTGACAGGCTAGTATTTACAGCCCACAGTTTTGCACTGAAGTCTTTAAGGAAACTGGAGGGAACTAGGAGCCATAATTAATTGTAATAATATCCTTTTACATTGTAGTAGCCTTCTTTCAAATCACATCTGGTTTCCTAAGTCCCTATTCCTTACCTTGCCCTTTTCCATATATGTTGATCACCTAAACCAAAAGGGGTAAGACTCAAATGAGAAAGATGTATTAGTGCAGAAGTATTCACAGCAAGGTTGTTAATATTCATAGATCTTGAAAAGTCTTTTGATTTTATTCCCTTTTTAAAAACAGAGCTTCAAAGTCTAGATGTACAGTAGATTCAAAGGATTTTTTGAACATTGTGTGACCTATTGTTTAATAAAACTGTGTAACAAATCCCTTGAATTATAATGCTGCATGCCAGTAGGAGTAAAACAACTTTTTGAGTTCAATCTACTCTCAGTCAAGGTCAAAAAAAGCTGGGATCAAACTCAGTGAGTTTTCAAAAGCTTACTCTAAATATACAATATCAAAGTTCATAATTAAGAAGACTCATTTCATCAGTCAACTTCATGCTTGCACAGCAGTGGGAGTAATTATAACACAACTCGTTTTTTCAGGTTGGCTTGAACACTTGACCTTATAAGCAAACTCCTTTTTTCACCCTTCCTAAGATGCAAAGCCAAACCATTTTGCTTTTAACAAAACAGAGCTGTCAGTTTGACATTTCAAAGCACGTTTAAATGCTTTCTTTCATTAAAAAGATAGTTTATCTTTAAATAGATATTTACAAGCTATTTCTACTAATTTTTACCATGCAAAGATTAAAAAAATGTTTCTGCTTTCTTGACATTTTCTTAAGGTCATCAGTTAAACTGTATTTGTTCTAGTCTTTAGAATACATAGAAATCCTCAAATCCAAACAAATGCCAGGATGCCTCAAGGGCATTGTTGCCTTGATATTCCTCTTGCATCATGCCAACATTTATTGACCAAAGAATGTGAAATCCAAATGGAGAACTACAATTGTTTTCAACAGTAGTCATGTGTGGGCAGATATTCATCAAAACTAATTGAACAACAGAAAGAGTAAAACAAATAGGAGAGGACCTCATCTCCCTTCTGTCATCCCAGAATTAAGGCTCCAGCCAAGAATTAAGGCTAAAGCCAAATATCTGATGGTTCATTACAGTCAATGAAAAACAAAACAGGCTCTGTCCTAAGAGGAAGTAGTTTTCCATTTCTTTGGCACTTTGGGACCTGTGCTAAAATATGTTTTCTCTCTGTTAGTGAGAGAAGGAGACTATGTGCTAACTTTGAGAGCTCTAAAGTTACAGAAGAGAAGTCTCACATTGAGAATCTACATTACATGTACATATCTGTCCCTGCGGAGATCCAATGCCGTAAGAGGACGCACAATAAATACAGGCGGAAAGAGGGAACTTAGTCTCCAGCATGGCCATTGAGCAAACATTATAGTGACATAATTGATAAAATAAGGAGAATATTTGATTGTGATAAAGCTTTCATATGAAAATTGATGTATTGCTCATCTTTTTAGCTCTCTATTGAACAAAAATTGAAAGTTGTGACAAAAGATGATTAGACATGTCAGTAGGTTTTACTGGAGAATTATCAATGAGTGAATGAAAAAAATTCACTTTGCAATTTATTAAGTCAGACTAAAAATTTGTTATGTCCTTCATATTGTCATCTTGCTTATGGAGTGATTTCTATTAAAGTAGTATGATTTCTACTGAGATGTTTGGACTGTCAAAATCAAGCCACATATAAATAGGATATGGCTAGATGATCTGACATTCTGATTGAGTTTTGGGATGCAGTCATTTGTTGGGAAATATGCCATTAAAAAAGCTATGTGATCTATAAAGTGTGAAAATAGACAGATTAAAATGAAGGAAATAGCATTTGAGACACAGCAGGTGTAGAAAAAGCTTAAAAAGTTGAGGTAGACCAAAAAACAAATTAAGAAGATTCCAGGTCAAAAAAAGAAAAAAACCCTGCAATTCATCTGATCATTATAAAGTATTTTTAAAGTAAACCTAACTAGAGTAATAATGTCATGGAGTCAAAAGCTTCTCATTTAATACCCCTAGGCCCAGAAAAACCTGACATCTTTCCCCCCACGATTTTCTTCCTGCCAATCTTTTAAACTCTGGAAACTAAAAAACAATTTGTCTCTTTCTAGTTAAAGAACCTCTCTTATGGAAGTCTACATTGTGAGACAAACTTGCTAACAAGTTTGGTGATCTGAATAATCTGTTATACATAGGTGGAACTGACTCTTTCATGGTTCCTTTGGTATTTCAGCAGTAATGCATTCAAAGTAGTCTGGTTGCCAAAGTGAGCAGATATTGCTCAACAAGTAAAGGTTACAATTTTATCAAGGAGAAACAACATTCTAAGGTTCATTGTTTTTTTGCCATTAGAGAACATGCTATTTTTCTACCCTTTTGTATTTGCACTGCAAATACAAGTTTTTACAACATGCATTTTTGATATTTATAACTTTATGAGGATTTTAATGTAACACAGTGAAGAGCCTTGCTGGACTCTGATTTTTGTTTTATTTGTTCGTTTGGGTTTTTTTGGTTTTTTTTTTTTTTTCATTTTGCCTTTTTTGTTGTTGTTGTTGTTTTTAGTGAACTAGAAGAGATTTCTGCAGAACTGCTATGTTTTTATAGAGTACATTAATTCCTGGAATTGCTACGTGTATCCCGTTATACATACAAAACATACTAATGCTGCCATGTAAAAATGTGGGCAGCTGGGTATTTTAAAGGTCCAATTTTATTGTAGGTAAAAAAAAAATAAAGCCATTTAACAAAATCTCACACAAAGTCTCAGATTTTATCATGGATGACTAACATAGCTAATATTAAGCATTAAAATCCAACATCATTTCCTTCTCTTCCAGAATTCTGCTTCCAAGACCACCCCCTCAAAAAAAAAAAAAACAAAAAACAAAAAACAAAACAAACAAACAAAAAAAAAAACCAACAAAACCAAACAAAAACCAAAAACAACCCTGCTTGAGGAGGAGAGAAACATGAAGCATTTTACCTACAATTATGAAATCTTCTGAATTAGAAATATAGATATCTGAGACACAGTGCATGCCTATGTCTATCTCATTGCAAAAAACCTCCTCTGATTCAAGCCACTGATCATAAGAGATCTTCTTCCAATTATGAAGGACTGATTGTATGTCCAAATCAGGTTTTCAAAGACTCGTGGAATAGTGGTTTCAATAAGAGCCTCAGATTTCCACAAACTAGTGAAACACGCACCGTTCCCTTACTCACACATCACTGCAGTAGTCCTTACACTCTAAATGTATTACGAGATGGCTTTTTTAGCAAACCAGATGTAAAAACTACCCACAAGTTGATTTGTTCCTTCTGTTGGAACCACGTTTATGGTTTTAATTTAAACAGCACTACTTTTCCTTTGTGCGTGTCACAAGAATTAAATGGAAATGAGACAACTGTGTTCCAGCTATTCAGGTATTCTTTCATTTATAGCTAAATATCAATCATTCCATATAAGTGGTCGGATTTGCACAAGTATGTTTTATGGGCTACTAAAATTAGTTTATCTGAGCGCAACAATTGATTTCTCTAATATTTGAGACACAGAAAATTGTGTCTAATTTCTCTATAGACATTCTAATTGCAAATGGTAAATGCCTACCTGGGAATGAAGAAATTCCATACTTACTCACTGTAAGCTTCTTGTGCAGTAAATCCAAACTACTCAACTGAATCAACAGCAGGCTAGAAAGAGAGGACCAACCAAGGTACAATTTCCACATGAGAGGTGTGTTCTTCAGAAGCACTGTACTTTTTGTCTTGTATCTAGAACACTGATTGTCTTTTACAAAATTGTGAACAGACAATAATTCCACTGCAATTTTTTCTCCTGAATCTTTCTGGTCTGCCACATGAATTTTTTAATCTTTAAATGATACCATGTATGTAGGCTTCAGCATTTTGTAGTTAGGAAAATAAAGTAGCACTTAACTTTCTGTCTTTTATTGACTACAGAGGCTTCTGCTTGACTTTTTATAAAACAAGGAAGAGGTAGTTGTCTTTACCATTTTGCCACCTGTTTGAGGTAACAATTCTAGGAAGTCACAAAAATTATAATTACATTATGACATTCATTATGTATTCTTACTTCAAAGAAGCAAAAAATGGCATGAAGTAACATATCCTATTAATCACAGGGCTTTGAATCCATCTAATCTTTTTCTATAATATTGGCTAGACATCTATTATAATGTCAAATACTATTAGTGAAGCTTTAGCTACTCAATACGTGCAGCACAAGTTCTTGCATGAGAATTGACACAACAGAGCTGTAAGACAATAAAAGGGCAGCAGGGCCTGTGGCCTCTGCTCTCCAATTCTGTAATGAGAAGAAAAAGCGAATTCACTAGGAGCTGTCAACTCTAAAACATCTCAGTTCAACGTGATTTCACCAAAGATCAAATGGAAAAGGCTAATCTTGTTTTCTAGACACTTAAATCCCATTTTCCCAGGCAGATTTACCGTAGGTTCATCCAAATGTGTCTTAAGCAGAATATCTTATTCTGAAGTGTCTTTTTTTTTCCTAATACAACAGGCACAATAGCACTGAATACATCAGTGTCACAGCTATTGTTTCCAAAGATCAGGCAGAAGGCCACAAAACATCTATGGAAAGTAGAAAGCATGTCACTAACATTCTTACAGTACATTTATATTTTATCAAAATATTTATTTATACTTGCATATCAGAAATTTTCAGCATGATATCTTCCCACACTTGTAATCATCCTGTATTGGTAGAAAGCAACACAAACCTTTAGTAGGTTTTCCTAAGGCCTTTAAGTTCTTTTTGCTTTTGTTTAAATAATAGATTGACAGGAATGCAATTTACTAATACTTGGTGTTTTGTACATGAAAGATATCCTGCTGCTCAGTTAAATGCATGCTGCCATAATAGTTAAAATGAGATAAATAAACCATGTAGCCAAAATGATCCTAAAGATTGGTTACCTACAGAAAAACTGTAAGGATCCTGCAAATATGGGATTTAAAAGGTATTTTCCCCTTTTGGCATCCAATATTTAACTCTGGCAAAATTGCTTGGTCCTACTCTAAACATTTTCCATCTCCATTTCTGTGATTTTTTTTTCCCATTGCTCTTTAGTAAGATTTTATTTTCAATACAAAGCCCAAAGTGTTAAAATGAAGTAACACCTACGTTGTATTGAATTAGTAGAAAAATTTGTCAAGTATTTACCTGCAAATCTGACTCAGGTCACAGTGTTTATAAGTTACACTTTGGATATAATTTAGAGCCTTGTGCTCACTATTTGCCTTGGGGATGGGGATGAGAGGGCGGGTGATATTCTGATAGCAATGAAATCCAAAATTTACTAAAAATCAATAACAAAATTTTCCACTATCCTCAGTGAGAAAGCTTCATGCCTGTTTTGCTCTTTAGGCAGAAGAGTACACGGTGAAGAAATCTAGAGAAATTTTGGGTTTACAAATGCATTGATCTTGGCAAAACTGGTGGCAACATAGCACCGGTGTTTTGTGTTGCAAAACCAATCACTAACTCTCCATCAAGTTCAGTCCTGCATTGAAAGCAAGGGAAGTGTTCCTTTTCCAACTTGGCATACTCAGCAACATGTCTTTCTATTTCTTCATTCTATAGGAATGAAAATGTAACTTAAGGACAAGATGAGGCTTAAGCTAAGCTGATTCCGTCTTTACAAAAGTGCCTTATTTTCCTTTTAAAAATTAGTACTTGTTTTGAATAGAAGAAAACAAGCCAAGAATCTTGACAGTTTGTACTATTTTAGCAAACAGCTCCCACAAGAATACTTCTTTTTAAACTGTGGAAACTTACGGGTGTGTACGTTCAGAAGTGGAGGGCAAGGCTTAACAGTTTGTTTTTCCTCTGTTAAAAAAGGACTTTTTTTTCTATATTTTCCCCCCTCTAATCACAACTGATGAAGGAGGTAAAACCTCACCACTGTATGCCTCTGGATATATTTATACCTAATTCTGAAAGCAAAACAAGAAAACCACCAAAATATTTCTCCTCCCTTAAATAAAACATGTAAATTAATGTTTTGCAACTTTGAAGAAGAGGAATAGTAAAAACTAATGCTATACAATATGGGAAATTTGCTAAACTCCCAGGATTTTTCTCTTCAGATACCAAGCATCAGATTTTTTTTCTGTTAAAAGAAATATAATCATTCCTTCTTGAACTTTGCATGAATAAAAATTTTTAAAGGTGATTTAACAGGATTTACAAAGCCATAAAAGTCCACCAGAAGCAGGGAATTCTTGCCAGCCTCTGTAAAACTCCAACAATACAGCTGAAGATGACTACTGGGAACCCACAGCAAACCACCATAGAGCATGAGCCAAAAACCAAAGCCACATATTACCAAGTTTCTTTTCTTTGGTATCACATATAATATAATAAGTACAAATTGAGAAAGATGGGAGTCTATTATTTTCTGGGGTAATGGACAGTGTAGTACCTCAGCCCATAAACTGAAGGTACAGGAGTTTAAAAGATTGAACATTTTAGTTTTAAGATTGCATATTAAGTAATTTTAATGATGCTGCTTTGACCAGGCAGAGAAAAATTGTGAAATGTATAATTTAGTGTTGAAAAGAAAATGCAATCCTAGCCAAAGATTTTTTTGTGTGACTCTGAAATTGAATTCTTTGAAAGGAATTTGCATTTGGGACAAAAATCCCAAACTTTTTGGCTGCAAAAATTAGGGAAAATGCCAGAAGAAAACAAACAACAAACAAACACAAGCATTCATCAGAATACAGAGACCTAATAAACTGGTAAATAAATAATGAGTGATCTCAGTTAAGGCAAAAAAAATATAGGAAGCAAAACCCTGACAGTTAACAGATGACAATATCTTTACTTTCTCCACTAAAAAAAAAGCAGCTATTTTACCTCTCTTTACTTGTACAGTATTTTAATCTAAAAAACCTAGAATAAGAAATAATTAATCAAGAAAAGAGACAAGAATAATAACAGTACTCGATTAGGCAGCATGTATCAAACTAGATGAATTATTTTGCTCGTATGTAACAGAGAGTACTAGAATTTTGGTTTATATTTTCTACTTTTAAAAAATGTATAGGAATATGTTGTTGTCCAATCAGAATAACTACGTAAAATGTCAATAAAGGCTTTCCTGCTTTCTGTTTTCTTGTTAGGTATTAATATTTCTGGAATAGATGCAGCTTTTATGTTGAATGGAAATATTGGGGAAAAAAGGATCTCACCAGCCTGCTATCTTCACCCTTACAGCGACCAACAGCAGGAACCTGAGGAAAATTAAAGCAAGAACACAGCAATACTTTCTCAGAATATTATCTAAACCTCAGCAAGATGCAGCTTAAAAACTTCTTGAACAGAAACATTATCTATTTTTCTATGTAACAGTCCTTATTTTTCTTCCAGGAATCTGAACTGTCATACTTTGAGATCATGTAGATTTTCACTATCCGTAATGCCATGTGGCAGCTCAATAAGTTGTGTGAAGAAACTTCTTCCTTGGTTTGCTATGAATACTACTAGTTTTATGTTATGCCTCTCATTCTTATGACAGAACTGACATAAATCCCTATCACCTTTCCTCCACACTTCATTTTGTAAACTTCCTTCCCTATATTCTTTAGTTTTCTTTTTTGTGAAGGATCCTAGCTATTATGCTTTTTGTTCATGCAGATGATGGTCTTATTCATTCTATACATTCTTATACATACATCCTTCTCTAAACCTGTTTCCATGCATAACTGAAATGAGTAAAAAAGAATTGTATACAGTTCTTGAATGTTTGTTGTAGATAAAAGTAATCACTTTTTTGGTGTGATTTCTATTTAATTATTGCATTCCTAATAATTTTTAATATTGGTTTCTTCCTTTATTACTAAGTCAATAAATATTCCCTATATAGTTACAAAAATTAGCTCCTGAAGAGAAATCTAAATAAACGTATGTTTGCTTTCATATTGCAAGTCATGCAGCTTTTTGTGCCAAGCCTATGACTCAATTTTAAAGTTACAGGTGCTTTACCAAATATCTAAAGTAGAAATCAAGTGATGTTTGAAAAAAAGTGCTCAGTTTGCTAATGTCACACAACCCACGCTTGCTAAGAAGTAGTGTTAGTGTTTCCAGGACAGCAAACTAATGGTGCAATAACTTGTTCTTCCTAAAGTCTAATCTGACTCATACAGACCATCCAGAATCTTCTTCAGAAATAAAGAGAAACTAATACTTTATGCCTTCATTCTGTGGCAAGAAGCAGCTCAACAACGCACTGTAGCACCTGAAGGGGACCACCAGTGCTACTGCTGCTAGAATAAGATCAGGCACTCTCTTACTGTCACCCCACATGAACCCCGTAGCATTTTCCTATGTAATGGAGAGTAATTTACATTAATGCCCTGTGTGAATCAAGGCTTGCAGCAGCAGAGTGATCTTCTGCAAGAGCTGCTGATGTTGTATCAGTCAGTGTCTCAGAGGCCGTTTCGCCCAATGAGCAACTGATGGTGACATCTGTCACAGTCATTCAACTGGTGGTCATTTCTGGAAAATTACATTCATAGGAAAAGATGTGTATATGGGAGATAAAATATTCAGTTGGGCTGTGGTCAAGATGTTTCCTGCTCTCAAAAGATTTAGAGTTTTCAGTTTAAGTTTTCTATTATACAAGAAAAGATAATTCCAAGTGATCTTCACTTTGAATTTAAAGTTAGTTAAAGAGCAGAAAATCTTAACAGACCAAGTAAAATGGAGTCTTGTTGCAATCCCTATGTTGCCTTTACTTCAGACATTTGGCTCCAGAAAGCTTTAAATGAATGAAAAATCAGTGGTAGAAATGAGAACATTTAATGTACCAGAAATATAAGACAACAAACAAACTGAAGTAAGTACTAACAAAAAGAAGAGATCGATTTGTAATCAGTGAGCACATCACTCATTGAAACAAACCATTACTACAAGCCCCCTAGTTAGATCTAGATATTTTTGAAAACTAGATATTTTGAATTAATGTTCTACGTTACAAAACTCAAGATAACAAATTCTTACATATGGCGTTATGCTTGTCTGATCAGATTTAAATCTGGAAAATCAAAAGAATTATTTTTATTGTTTTCCCTCTTCCAACTCCCTGTAATGTTTCCTAGTAAAACAGAGTATTTACCATCAGTGCTATGTGCATTTTTTAATCAGATGACCTTGTCCCCTTAGCCTACAAAGTACAAAATATGTGGCAAGGATTTGAAAGGCCTATTAGCCTTTTCTCAGAAGGTATAGGTATGAAAATGTCATATTTATTTGTACTTTTTTGGCATCAAAAATAATTCGAAAGAGAGGCTATAAACTAGAAAATATGTGTTACTCTTGAAGCTTACAGCACCAAAATTTGTAAGTAATATGGTTTCTGAAATATCAGTACAATTTTAACTGTGCTCATTGTACAAGTCCAGTGCATTTCAGGTAAGAGCTCTCGTGATACAAATTATCAAACTACCAGTTGTGGCTTCCTGTACTTCCAATTCCCTGCTTCTCCTTTTCAGTTGCCCAGCATGGAACATCCATAGGAGTGCAGTTCAAATGACATAAATGGATCCAGATGCACTGGTGAATTCACAAGCTGATTTGTCCAAGTGAATAGTAACCAAAAAGCAGGTCATAAGCCTCATTTTTGCAATTTTTTTACTTCTTGGTTAGTATTTGAAGTGCCTCTGAGGTACTACGTAAAAAGAGTTCTGAAATAAATAATAAAACTGTGAGCTTTATAGAAGTGAAAAATAATTAAGAAGAAGAGTCAAGAGGTTCTATTAGCTTTTTGGAATACTCTGACATAAGTTGCTAACACATGTCAACATATGTTGAACCATATATTATGCCACATTGACCACTATGTAAAATGCTTTATGATAGAAATTATGTCTGAGGTCATGGCTGAAATTTATGAAGTGTTTTTCCAGTCATTTATTCTAATATAACCATTTAAGAGTAATTAACAGCTGCTATAGAATGAAAATGCTCAAGTAGTGTGGTCTTCCAAAAATTCGTGTCACAACCGATTCCCAGATTACTGTATATTGCATTCTGCTTGCACATTTTAAGTGTTGTTCCAGGGGAATGCCTGAGTTACAGAGACGTGATTGCTGGTGCAATGTGATGCTCAAGGGGTGACTGGGATGCAGAGAAACAGGAGGTCACTTCTACTAAAAATAAGGAAGCATTACAAGATTATATTCAGGATATCATCTACTTAGAGATCTATCTGTGCTAGAGCAGGGTAGGAAATTATGGTACTGTTTTGTAATGTATGAAGCACAGGTCTAATACAAAAGACAATGCAGAAATCATGAGAGAGGAAAGCAACTATCATGGTTGAGTCTGTGGTGAAAAGGATGCATTTGTTTGACAAACATTACAAGAGCTGGATAGTGCATGGTCTGCAGTGAGCAGAGCAGAAGGGAGGATTGACTACAAGAGTGGACAGGACTGAGAGTCTGAAGTTGCCTGCCACAGCTCTGCAGGCAGTAATAAATGCTGGAACACATCACACTCATCAGCTAGAGCGACTCCACAGATGAAGGTGCCTTGAGAACTTAGTGTAAGAGAGAAGTCCTAAAATTCACGTTGAAAGTCCTCCTTCTGCAAATGCCAAAAATCCCCCAAACCAAACCAAAAAATCCCAGTCAAATAGGAATTAATTTGTACTGAGTGCCTGACCATTTTTTTCCCAAGTTCTAATGGAAAAGAAAGTGTGAGATGAAGGCTCCATTATGCTAAGATTGATAATTTGTCATTTGGATACAAAGCAGGACAGCTAGAAACAAATCACAACCTCAGTGCAATAGGTGGTAAGTGCAATACAAGTAAGCACAATGACAAGATTACAATTGGTGAAGCACAGACTCTCCCATACCCCCTTCTCATTTGGTGTTTTCTAATGCTAGGAGTCTCAGATAAGAACTTAAAATGGGAATAAATATTTTTCAAATCATTGTAGTGAGTTTATTTACTCTATACGAATCATCAATAAATATTTTAAAAAGTGATGGTAACAACATTAAGGAGAAGGCGTTCAGGGAAAAGCAACAAAGTACCACACTGTTAGGCCATGAGTTAATGAACTTCAGTTTGCTGGCTCTAGCCTCCAAAAGACAAAGAAAAGATGTTGCAGGGGTCAAACTCAAGGATTAGAATGATTTATTGCTTCAGCAGCTATGATATATAGGGTAAAGGAGTTATCAGGGCATTCAAATTAGGTTATATATGCTAGAATCATGTACAGTAAATCATTAGAATTTCTGCAAACCCTAGATAATTTTCTAATACAAACAGAACCAGGTCCAACACACAATCTTTCCAGAAGACTGCAGCTTAAACATTGATCCAGAAACTGGTTACCTAGGGACCAGTTAGGATGGCCTGTTTATATTATGTATGAACAGAGGACATTTGCAAGCAACACCCACTCACTCATTCTCATATATCACATACACAGTACATTGAAAGGGCTAAATGTTCAGCAAACTCAGTATAATGGGCCAAAGTTAGTGGTGGAGTGGTAGTACTGCTCCCAAGAGACGTGGAGTGTTTATTTGCTATGTGGGCTAGGGAACTTAGGTCATATTCCTAGTCTTAAAATGACAAATAGCATTACAATTATGGGTATCTTCCGAAGTGAAAAGCAGCCCATGTGGTCTGCTGACTACTTGAGTTTCTTTAAAAATAAATGGTAATTTAAAGTCAGCACTGACCTGTAAGCCACCATCCCTTCAAAGAAAATTAATAGTTGCATATAATCTATAAGGGACTGAGATCCATGCACAAAAGAGATAAAGCATTGTCAACTATAAAAATTAAAGTTAAGTTGTGACAATCAGTAAAGGCAGAAATGCCATGTCTGTCTCAGAATTACAATAAACCGGCTTATCCTAAGTAACTTACATTTCCATGTAAGACTACACCAGTATCCACTGCCAAAATGCGGTATGCTATGCAAAAAAAGATGTAGTTAGAAAAGCATATTATGCTCCTCTTTTCAGAAGTTTTCTAAAAGATATCATGAAAACAAATGAAACAGCAATGTGAGTAATTTATAAACTGCATACAGAACTGTATCCTACTTTGTCTGTCCATCTAGTTTTCTGTTGTCATCCTACCTTTAACCACCTCAGAAATAACAAAAGCTTCAAGGGGACGGAGACCTTTTAAAACACCATGAAAAAACACATTCAACCCCACCATTTGAATCAGTTGTTTAACTTCCTAAACATCTGTCCCATCACAGGGCTTTACACAATAAGATCATTAGAATAATGAAATTAATTGGAATATATTTTCTAATTTTTGCTTGAGGTAACCAGAGCAAAAAAGAACTGAACCACTAATAACTAATTTATAACATGATGCAGTCAAGATTTCAACATATTTGCTTTACATAGACTACTCTTAATTGTTTACAGTCAAACTTAATAATGATGCTTTTTCTCTCTACTCCTGCCCCAAATGTTGAGAACAAAATTCAAAAGCTTAAATAGTCAAAACATATTTTCCTCTAGTCACTCTTTCCATAAGAAAAGGTTGTGAAAAAAAAGGAAGCTTGGGAAAATTTAAGAAGACAGTAGCTCAGAGATTAAGCCTCATAAAAACTTAAGTCAAATTGAGTAATTTAATTTGCTTATGCCTTAAATCAGCTAAATAAGCATGTAACTGAAGCAATATGGACACTTTATCCCAGCAAAATATCCATTAAACACCAAGTCTGTGTGACTTAATCTAGAATTGCTACAAGCTCTCATGTGTAAACTCTTACCCTGATTGCATTGCTACAAGCTCTCATGTGTAAACTCTTACCCTGATTGCACTCCACCATCACCTGCCTACTGCATGTCCTGATGTTTCACCTGTACACAGCTAGAGAGACCAGCACAGCTGTGTAAGAGAAGCTCTTTGCTGGGGTAATGTCAAGCAGAACTTTCTAGTCAGCATTGAAAGTGAATTTGAATCCTGAACAATTGTTGAATAAAGAGCCTCTCTTTTGCTATTAACCCACAATTGGCCGCTCTACAGATTAATCAGGTTTTGCTCTTAAAAGCCTATTTTGTTACCAGCCTGCATTCATGGATTTGATTGACCGTTTTCAGAACTATTTTGCCCCAAAATGGATCTAGGCTATTTCTAACAGGCCTCCTAGTGGCATAACCATACCCTACCAAAAAAAGGAATGTTTTGAAAACACTCAACCCAAGGCAGGACAGACATTCAACTCACTATAAAAATCTCATTGTCAGGAACCTTGAGAGATCATCACACCATGGTTAGATAATTTTAAATAAAAAGAGTTAAAATGTTGCTGAGATCACACTCAAGACTGGGAAAGAGACTGCACTAAAATCCCTGGTTTTGTCTAAATTTTTATCATTTTTTTGGATTAACTTCCCTTGCTTGCCTGATCCAGCAGCTGCAGGGATAAATTCCAGACCGTTTGGCAAAATCCTTTCTTCATCTGAGAGGTACCTGGAATTGACCAAACTAAGTTATTTTTGTAGGTAATATGTTATTTATACATAGTACATAGTACATTATTGTAAACTGAGATTTTAAGGAAGATGAAAAAACCAACAAGGCTAACTACCTACTAAGCTGCACAGGTAATTAAAACCTGGAGATAAATACTCTCTTTGAAATCACAATTTAAGCTACTGTTTTCACAGTAATGTAAGGCAACAAATATTTAGGCAAGTGTATCATTCACTCCCAAGGGCTCAAACGTGACAGTGAATGTATTTTTTATTCACCCTCTGGGAGGCCAAGCAGTTCCTGCAAGGTACGAGTTTTAAAGGAATTTTTGAAAAAAATACTGTTGAGAGAAAAGTCACATAAAGCTTCAGGGGCACGGCACAGCACAGGCACATTCAAAAGGTTTTGAAGTGGCCAAACTTTATGTACACAGAAAGGCTAAACATTTCTTGTTTCTGGGTCACAGGCCATCAAGACCTTTGACCTTCAAGCTATAGATCTCCTATGCAGGCAAATTACTTACACTGCAATACTTCATAAACAACAGGAGCCCTGCGTGTCCCACCAGGCATTACAAATAAGGTGAGGTTACACTCCTATAGGTTTGATTTGGATGGAAATGAGCCTCCCTGGGAAGTCTGCTTAAGCCTTTTAAATAATGCCTGATCAACGGCATGGCAACTTAGTTGTAGAATTGTAGATAATAACATTGCTTTGCTATTTTGGGAACTTAGCTGGTATGAGTCAGCATAAACATTAAATTCAGATTTTTTTTAAATTAGAAATATTATACAATAGATGAGAAGGAAAATACATCCATTATCAATCTCTGATTTGCTTGGGTGATTTTTCCTTTAGATGAATTCAGTATTTAACTGCCTTCTGTAATATGTGCATAAGTAAATACTTAAAACATGACGTGAAAAGGGGAGAAAATGCAAATTAGACTGGCAGTTTGTGTAGGTATACTCAATTCTTGTTGCCAGCGAGCTCCATACTTTCTCTTAGTTTGTGTATTCAGAGCCTAAAACAACAACAAATATGTTTTAAGGGGCAACTAGAAGCCCACACTTCCACCAGAACAAAGGCACAGAAGATCTAATTATTTCACTTTTCTCCAACTAAAAATATGCATATATAACCCTGTTATATATGTTTCAATAGATGTTAGAGTGAGAAATTGGATGGTTCCTGTTGGAATGATGACTTTCACCCTTTAATTTGCATTATCTCTTATTAATTTCTCCTTCAATTCAGTTTCTTTAGGAAACACCTTAAAGCACCAAGAATTAAGAGATATGTCAGCATCCAGTACTCTGTATTCAGAGGGATACACAGAATGAAATCACATTCAGAGGGATACACAGAATGAAGTCAACTGCCCATGATTCAGTAGCACTTGGCTCAAAATAGAAAGAGTGAGCTAGGGTAAAAATTTTCTTTTTTTCCTTCTGTTTTAATGCTTGGTATGTGATTCAGGCTGTTAGAAGACTGGCAGTATACAAACATTTAGGTGTGCTCCAGCCATATTAAGCACATCAATATAAGCAGAGTTGTGGTCATGCACCCGAGATGCAAAAGTCACAAGATTTGTCCTTCCCCTCAGGAGACTAATGAGTTACCAAATTCAGACTATATTTTTAACTGTTTTTCTAGAGCTGAAAGAGCTCCTGAAACAGCAACTAAAGGTTTATTGGATCAAAAACAAGGAACAGAATTGAAAAATATATTTTAAATCTACTGAATGGAAAATTTATTTGGAAGGTGGAAACACATAATTTCCTTATTTTCAAGGTTTAGGCAACAGAATCCATGTCTTTTCCTTGGACAGGTAATACAAAACTAGACACTTTAGAATCACCACTAATTATCAATGCTACAATCTCAAACAAGAAAAACACCTTTCTAATGACCATTTTTCCACTCTGAGAAGAAAAAAAGAACACTTTTCACAGGAAGATCTCATTTCATTTAATTTTTTTCTCTTCACTTACTCCATTCGTTTTACTTCAGTTACATATTGTCAGCTGAGGTATAATTTCTTTAATTTGCCCATCCAGCTTCTCACTTTAAAAAAAGCAACCCACTACCTATAACTAATTGGGGCACTCAAATTGCATTAGAAAACATCTGCTATGCCTATTGAATTTTTTTTAAAGAAAAAGTGTATCAAAGTAGTATGATTGCCTGCCTTTTCATTCAGTCACCAAATCCCAAAGGATTATCATAACTTTTCACAGTTCCAGAAATTACCCTGGATCTTATTCCATCTCCCTCCTAATTCCAGAAATACATTCACCAATTAAAAATCCATCAAAAGGCAACTAAAAAAAAAATCCTTTCACAGTCTCTGCATAGCACCTATTGAAAACTGGGTTCCACTTGTAAAATCCTATTTCTGTAAGAACAATCCCCATTAGTAAATTAGGTAGGGTTAGACTTAAGAAAATAGGAACCTTCACTGAGGTGAAGTGGTTTCAGTAATGGCTGTCTGGCTAAGAAGCTAGACAAGGTAATAAGTGGTTAGGAAGAGAAAACATAGGGCAGACTGTAAAACAGAGCACTTGTCATAGCAACAACAGAGCTGTACTGATTTTGCTTGCAATTTGCGGTATATAAATAACAACATATTTACTCCTGTTGATCTATTTAATATTACTGAAACATTATTTCTTCAGAAATACTGAACTATATTTCTTTTTAACAGAAACATATTTCTTGTTTGTGATCTTAATGCAATGTTTTCCTTGATTTTTCTATTTCATGATGTTCCCTTACTTTCCCACCTAAAGGTTCTATGAAGTCAACAAAGCACATAAATAAGAAAACAAATATTCAATAAAGCATTATACATCATGAGATTTACTGCAAGTCAAATAAGAGCTTTACCAAAGAGGATAATAAAAATCAGGTGCTAAATGCACAGGTGTGGGAGGAAGTGCTTCATTAACAACCTATGGACTAATTTCTTGTATGCTTTTCTAAACTCCTTTCCCACTTATTACAGCAGAATTTTGGCATCAAAAAATATTATCCACATTAGTTTATAACATTAAGTAATATTATATTAATGACTAAGTCATCTGGTTTAGTTATAACAGTCTAATATAGATTAAGTACAATTTGGTATTCTTCCAGGGACCAAATCATGTTCCTTTTGCAAAAAAGAAAGTACTGCCCAACTTTTTTTTTTTTTTTTTTTTTTTTTTCCCCTAGAGTTTAGTCCATGTTTTCTGGCCAAATTAGTACAAATGTCAGCAATTTCTGGCACCATAACTTCTCTCACAGAGAGTTTTGACTTGCTACCTTGAATCTCACTCTTTTGCTACAGTACTGAACATTAAACCATTACAATCAAAGAGATTCTGTCATTCCAATTCCTCTATTTCTATAGAGAAATGAGAATGCCAGTAGTGAAGCCCATTTAAAGAGAAACAGCTATTAAAATTCTTTACTTCACTTCTACTTACTACTTACAGCACTGTAATATAAAAGGAAGTGAATTTTAGCTAAGCATAGTGACAAAAGGCCCTGCTAAATTAGGCTGGTTTTCAGGAAATATAAATACACCAATGTGACTACCATGCTTGAGGTCAAACAACAACAACAAGAAGATTTTATACAAAGAAATAATTATTTAATCTAGCCTTATGTGGATATTAATCTATCCTTACATAGGTATAGACTACCAGAAACAAACAAACAAAAACACGACAAAAGTTTTGTTGTATTAGTCAAGAAACTAGCCAATGGAGATGATGCCAAAATGAAAAACTCAGGCTTGGAGAAGTGTGCATCTGGGCAGCTGTGCTCCATCAGCTCACAGCAATCAGAAGCAAGTGTCAACACCTGAATCCTCCTTTCCCTGCTGCTCAGGAGAACCGTGATTGACTAGAACAGCAGAGCAGATTAAAGACAGCTGGTTCTTAATTCCTTCCAGGAAGGAATGAAGGTAATGATTTTGCATTGAAACAAGGTTCAATAATACAGCTCATCAAAGCTACTATTTTCTTTTTATTAACCTGAAGCAATATGAGGGCTTCTTACATAGTTTAATAATGCTGGGGAATTTCCTAACAAAAAATTTATGCCAAAATAATGAGGACAAAGGGGATTAAGATATTATCCTTTAAAAATGGCTTTGGTTTATGCCTTTTTATTAATATTGTTATGATAGTAATTATGATTAATTTATTTTGTTTATTTCAAGCCTATGATGGAGGTTACAGCTCTAATAGAGGCCTACCACACAACAGTGAAAAAAAAAAATTACATATGTATGAGGGTAGTCATTTTTACTGGAGTCACCCCCTTACAGACTGGTAAGGTTCTGGGAGAAATGAGGCATCTCATTTTTGAGATGCCTAATTTGTTTACCGAGGCCACACAGAGTCTGCTGGGATTAGATACCTCATGTGGATGCTTATGTGATTTCCCTGTGTCCTCCATTACTCACAGTATAGAAATGGCTTTGCAAGGCAGACCCCAAATACTTAACAAAGTTCTTCACAACCTCCATTTCCTCCAAAACTGGGCAAAGTACACTTTCCCTTTGCTGAGGTGAACTGTTTCTTAGCTGACATTTTCAATAGCAGTTTCCAAGATTTGCACTTAGTTAAAAATAAAATATCCAATTTCCTTGATGGGGTCAGGGCTCTTCCCATGCTGAATTAGAAGTTCTCTATAATGCATTTCTTTTCTTCATGAGAGTGACTGTATCCCCCAGGAAGCCACAAGCATTATTCCACTGGATTTGGCTTCAAAGGACATGTAGGCACATACATAACTTTGCCAGTTATCTAGTATTATTTGCTTTATTAGATGTATTCTAGTAAATTGCAGTCATACCTAGGAACTAGGCTGGACTGGAGTCTGGCTTGTTGTTGAATATGGTTGTCCAACAATGAAACTTGAACATTTCTAGCTCAAAACTATAAGCCTTCAGAAGCTTGATTGCCAGCTTTTCTAGGTTAAATAATGTACTTTGCAATGCTTCTTTACTACACTACCCTTCCTGTTCAAACAGGGACTGCCGCCCTACCAAAAAAAAAAAAAAATGTTTGTAAGTAATTAGTACATATTAAAGACAGAAAAAGTCAAAAAGTCGACTTGTAGTTATATGACTTATGAGAGGGTGACAGATTAGTGTTTCATCAGTTTTGCAGTAAAACCCAGTAAATCTTACATAAACCTTCAGGCTAAGTCTGTATGAATCTACATGGTTCAAATTGAAGATATAAGACGAAGTCATGAAAGGAGAAGTCACTGTCCTTGCCCCAGTCATGTTAATTAGCTTCTCAGTTTTGGGTAGCTGAAGAGTTTCTGCACAGGTTTCCCTCCTTCTAAGTTAACGTGAGACTTGCAACACAGGCCAATTAATAGCTTGATCAATACCTGTTACAATGATCTTCTGCAAATCAGCTGTATATTTTTATGTGACACATCAGCAGGATTATTATGGCACACATATTTATGGTTTTCTTACTTAGGTTTTTCCAACTATTTTGTTAGGTTTTTTCCCTTGGAGTTATTGTCCGTCATCTAATGGTGATTTTCTACATTTCATTACCTGGGGAAAAAAATATGCAGAGTGCAAAACTTTCATTTTTCCATTGAAACACCCTCAGCCTTGGTATCATGCTCTTGGGATACTTCATATGGACTTAAAATTTAAGGTCCTGAGCAACTTGTGCAGAAGATTTTGTGCAATCGATAAAGAAACCGGGAGCTTTCTAAAGAGTCAAGGCAAAAAAAGAGCTGACCTAAATCCATCAGTAAGATCTAAATATTTTGAGGTATCTTTCTTAGGGTAGTGACCTTGTACTGTTATGTGTCTGTTAGTAATGCATGTAACTAGTTGATATTTTTCTCTTAGTCTTTTACACATCCATGATAAAAACATTGATACCTTTCTTTATCTATTTTCTTATCTGACCAGAGTAATTGCAGATTAGTTTCTAATGAGAAACATTTGTTTGCCTTAATCTGGAGTCAGAAGATGATAAAGAAGACATACGTAATCATATTTTTGTGGAGATAGTTCCAAACTTTATTTAAGTAAAAAACACTCACAATTGCTCTTGCCACTAAAATCACCATTGTCGCGGGGCAGGGGCTACGTGCCCCCAGCCCGGCGGCGGCGACAACAGGGGCGCGACAGATCCCCCTGGCAGACCCTGCACAATTCCAGCTTCTAGGGTAGGTTCGGCGCAGATTAACAAACAGGCAGCAGCACAGGTCCTGGGGTTGGAACAGGGGTAGCTTTATTCGGTGATACAACTCCCCAGATCCAAGGTCCCAAAACCCCAATCCAGAGGCAGGCACTAGCTTATAAACAGGGGCGGTCTTGGGGGAGGATACAATTTTTGACCAATCGGGAGGACTGAGGGTGGAACACAAGGCGGGGAAATACAGTCTGTAAACCAATAGATGATCTTAAGGGAGGGGAAAGGCTTAGATAAACCAATGGGGTTTCAAAGGATACAAAACTGACACAGAAGGTTCTGGAGGGAAGGGCAGGTTTAGGGAAGGATTGACATCTGAGGAGGGGAGGAGCAGGGAAGGTCTTGGGGAAAAAGGGTAGGGACAAGAGGGATTGAAAACTTAGGAGGGAGTGTCCAGGCAACAAACAAGAACTGATAGTTAACCAAGCTGAATAACAATAAGGGAGTGAGTCTAAATTTAGCAACATAAGATACAAAATGGGGAACCTGTGCCACTCCAAAGGCAGGGGGAGAAAAAAAACACAGAGGGATTAAGAATGCCACAAATCAAACAGTAAAATATACCCAATAAAGAAAATGAAAACACACCACAACACACCATGACCTTGCTTTTTTTTTTTTTTTTTTTAATTGTTATTACTTCTAATAAAGATATACCAAGGAATTAAGACCAGTCTACAAAAAGGTTAAATTCATATTCATGTAGGCATCAATAAAAACATCCATCATTGCTTTTTAATTATTTGGATTCTTTTGCTTGATTGGACTTCAGCAGTTTCTTCAGTGTCACTCTTTATTTTAGATTACTAAGTGCCTGCTTTTTCAGTCC
This sequence comes from Onychostruthus taczanowskii, assembly GCF_017590055.1. NCBI lineage: Eukaryota > Metazoa > Chordata > Aves > Passeriformes > Passeridae > Onychostruthus > Onychostruthus taczanowskii. The sequence goes on from NW_024498351.1 coordinate 12,727,328, forward strand.
CTAATAATCTTCTTGCATAGGGTTAAACACATTTTTCAACATGTTCCTGAGATCTTTTGATAAATCCCATAATAAAAATTGTCCCTCCTTCATTTGAGAAAGGACTTTGGTAGGACGTCTATTTTTCAGGTCTTTCTTTCTTGAAGTAGTGACTTTGTATTATTATAAATCTTTTAGCACCGTAGAAGTAATATTAGATCCCAAAAGGGAGAGTATGCTGACAGTTACTTGTACCAATAGCCTTTCTTAATATCTCTGTGGTTTCAGGTTCTGCGATGGAGCTGAATATCACTTCTTATTTGGAAAAGTTTTTAAGTAAGTAAATTGGTATGTGTCTAGGTTTGGATATCTTTATTTTCCTTAATTTCATGGAGTGAGGGTTAAATCACCAGCTACTTCCTTCAGTTTGCAAATTATCCTGTTACAGAATTAAAACAAAACACCAACAGCACCACCACCAAAAAAAACCACACAAAACCAAAAAATTAGCTCCACTCAAAAAACCCCAACTCTCCCCAAAAACTAACTGAACAAAAAAAGCCCAAACCAAAAAATGCAACTAAAAACCCAAACAAACAAAACCAACCAAAGAGACCCCCAAAAAAATAAAACAACAATCCAACACAAACAAAAAACAACTCAAATCCACCCCCAAACAATAAAACCAAAACCCAACCAAATAACAAGCAAAATCTCACATAAATATTTGCCAATTACTTTTGGGAAACACGAGGTTTATCTAAATTTTAGTTAGAAAAAAGCAAATCTTCCTTGAGATCTCTAGAAAAGCTCTTAAATACTCATTATAAAATCTTAGAACTGCAGCTTCAGCTACTGCTGAGCACCTAAAAAAATCAATATCTCTATGGGTATTTGTTGTTTAAGTGTTTTTAAAATCTATTTCTTGTTTTTTGAAGCAGACATACTGGCAGTAGCAGTCATACAGTAATTTACCTGCTGTATTGACACACATAGGAAAAGAGCTCTCTCAGTTTTTGAGGACTGACATTCATGTCTTCCCCTTTTCTGAGCATTAGCCCAGGTATCACAGCTCTTTCCAAAACTATTCAATTTTCAAACATTGCTGTGTTCTGCAAAATCATATATCTATGCTATTTTTATCCCTGTGAAACACATTAGGTGCTGAAAGCAACCCAGTGTGACAGTGTGAGGCAAGAGTGCCTGCAGAAAGGTGTTGAATGTGCATAAACACATACTTTGTTTTTCTCATAGCACCTGCCCCAATCCTGTCGCTGACATGTCAAGTGGTGAAAAACATTTGACAGCATAACTCTCCAGTACATCTCTCTTCTTAAATCTCAATCAGTCAAAAAAGTTCATGAATGTTTCTGGGCCCACACAACAGAAATATTTTTCATGTTTCTTTAAAGCAACCAGCAAGTGTATCTGCTTTTTATGTTCTTCTAGTCAATCTATAATTCAAAGGGTAATAAAATTGTTCAGCCTCTGTCATAGGTCAAAAGCAGCTTTCCTGGGGCCATTCAGACTCCTTCAGCTTTCTTTAGAGCCTCGTTATAAATGTTTCCTGTCCTCTATCTGAGCAGCACATGCAATTCCTAATGAATTCATGAAATGGACAAGGTTTTATGGGTATTTCTGACCACTTTTTCTACTCTCCCATCATAACAGAACTAGCATTTTATAAGGATAGTGTGTAGTAGCTTCATCTAGAAAAAGCTTAAATTCTTCCTCATTTTCATCTTGTTGTGGTACCTGTTTAAAAATGTGATGGCTTGCTTGCTTTATATGGGGAGCAATGCACAGTGCAGATTTCTGTCCATAACTTTTGGCACAGCAGGTTTGCCCAGGAAATACGCCTTCAAAGAAAAAAACCTGCAAAAACATGATTGTTAAGGCTGAGGAGGAAAAAAATGGTGGCCATGGAAACAGCATTCAGATACATAAAAGAGGAAGGGAGTAATATATTCTCTGTATAGGCAGAGAACAAGGAAGGAACAAGGGATTTTCATTTGTCATTAGAAGAATCCAGTGGTAGGTCATAATTAAGGACTGAAACAGGTTGGAATGTGAAGATATATGGTGTGTCTGTCTGGGCATGTTTAAGGCCAGACAAGCACCTTCCAGGAATTACACAGGATTAGCTGACCCTGTTTATGTAGAGTGGTTGAGCCTGGTGTACTTCTAAGGTCCATTGATTCCATCCTTGCTGCCTTAATCTAACAGTTTTCTGTAAATTGGATAAACACCTTAAGTTATTCAGCTTAGTCAGATACCATGAAAAATAAAGGCAATTTTTGAATTTTCTCCATATTCCCTAAAAGTTTCAGCTTTTTTTCTCTTTTATTTTTGCATTCAGGGATTTTATGTTAGACTGGTTTCTTTCTGTACCAAATGATGTTCACATTGTATGTGATCTGAACTAGCTAACCTTTCAGGGGAGAGGGATTGTTAGTAAGATAAGCATGGAAGATTCAGTGAAAACTTCTACTCAATAATGCCAGCTATTAAAACAAAATTATTCAACAGAACATTATATTATTTCATGTACTTAGAGTTAGATAATTCTAATCTCTGCCAATCCTCCTTGGAGGTGAGCTTTGCCTGCACTTACAAAGTCTTAGCTTTAGACTGACCTAACTACACGACTGAGGGATCATCTGAAAGCATTTCTGAAGCAATGCCTATAGTAAGGTTGCTTTTCATTCAGTGGAAGAGATTTGCCAAGGGAAATTACCATTGTTCCAATATGCCAAGCTCAATAAATCGCTTGCTTATTAGCGACATGTTAGAGAAAATGTATCAATTTCATTCGCCCTGACTGATCTGCTGCTTAGCTACAATAAAATCTCGCTCATTCCAATGAAAAATGATAAAATCACAACACTTAGTCATAGCCCAGGAGAATGACTAGGAATACCAAGAAAAGTTCTCAACATAGAACATGACTGTCTACTAAAGAGAAGTTAGGAGGGGACATGGTATTTATATTAAAGGTAAGTGGTTTTCTTCCCACTCTTCATCTGAAATATTTCTCGGGCTATGAAGCTGTAAAATAAATATTCAAGCCAATAGCAAAATGGTAAAAGTTCTTATTTCTCAGTCATGTCTTAGAAAGGGAAATAATAAATGCAAATGTAATGTAATGTAATGTAAGGGATGTGAATTTAATGACACTAAAAGAATTAACACATAACTGTAGCTTTCAATCAATAAAAATGTATTTGATAATGCTGAGAAGAACGAGTTTTACATCATGTATTAATTAATAACACTTCTTGTTAAAAAAAGAGTGAAACACCCCCCCCCCCCCCCCCGCCCAAATCTCCCTTGTTCAGACAGCCTTGGGCATTTTTTGAAGTCTCATAATGCTATGTACACCACTAATGAAGCACATTTGTTATAATATTATTTAGAAATGTGAACTCAGTGGCTAAATATATGTTACGATTCTGCTAAGAATGCTGGCAATATTAATCATCATTCCTTCTACTTTCCCTATGGAAGGAGAAAAAAAATATGCTGAGGCCTCACAAGAACCATTTGGGTAAATTCCCATCTTTTTTTTTTTTTTAATGAGAAAATTTCTTTTTATTATGAAGACAGATTTTGCCTAGGATTTTTGCTTCAAATATCATAAAACTATTTTCACCCACAAGTCTATATTTGCAAAGAATACACATTTTTTATTTCAATAAGTCAGTCTTTGCCTACAAATTTTAATTCAGGTATTTAGGTTTTTTTTTTTTTCTCTGTCCTGAACAATAACTCCATTAATTCCAAATTTTGGGTTTTTTGAACTTGTAATTGGAATAGGTGAGTACCTTACACCTTGAGTGTACATTTTGGCATGTTGTGATATTTCTTAGTGTATCTGAGGGAGAAGGTAATTTATCTGGGACCTAGGAGCCTGTAGGAATGCTAGCCTCCTAGAGAGTGATTTGGCTTTCAAAATTAAAAGGCAAAAATCTGCTTTGGGAATTCTCAATTTCTTCTGTTGACATCCTTCTGATCTGAGAAAATAACTAAGCTGGTTGTAATAAAATGTCCCACACTAATGTGTTTAGGGTAGGTTTTAGAACTGCAAATTACTGATTTAACTTAGGAATTTCCCACATCCATTTTGTCTCCACCAGCTCATTTTCTCCCTTACTCTGTTCACTTCTACCCTCATTAAATGCTGATGCCCCTGCTTGGAGAGTCATGCTGTAAACTAGATCACTGGAAAAACTCTGATTAGCAACAACACAGATAACTACTAAAAAGGAGATTTAATTCAGTACTAAACCCCCCTCCTTTGTGTATATTTCTAGTTATTCTTCACTAGCTTTGGGGAAAAAAATACTTTACCCAGCCAGGTACATTTTCTATAATGAACTGATATTTAAAAAATTGCCCGTCTAAAGAGCTGGAATGGCAATGGCACTACTTCTACAAGCTTCTGAACAGCCATGCAATTAATTCATATAGCATGGAGCTTTCTCTGTAAACCATGGATTATTTTTTAAGGTAGAAGAAACCAGGTAGAAGCATGATTCAACATTTGCTTTTGGATGACTTTTAAAGCTAGAAAAATTGATGCCAGGGAAAACAATAGGAACAAAACATGCTGAGTTACAGTCCTCTTCGGTCTTGTTCTCTGGCTAGCTTTACAGGGATAAAGATCCTGAGAACAGAGTATTGCAACAGACAAGAGAGGACACAGATTTATGACTTTTCTTACTTGAGTGTCCCACAGTTTTCAATACTGTTGCAGATTTATTTTAGGTCTTCTGTGGTACAGTGATGTTTCTTCATGATGGCTTGCCTAACTGCAGAGGTCGACTGCTTTCTGTGGGACTGCATGGCTCAGAAGGTCATGGGTGTTTTGTGCTTGACTAAATCTTAAATTGCTAATGTCAGTGAGGATGAAGGGAATAGCTGCAGCTGGTATGCCTTCCTTGTACATGTTTTCAGACAGGATCCTTCTATACATTCCACAAATGCTTTTAAAATCGGTTCCCATTAAACAAACCAGCATGTGCTTAGGGATTTCAGTAGCTGGCTAAAAGTAATTTTCCTCCAATCAAGTCAGTTTTTAAAGGGTATGTGTTCCCTCCATTATAAACATGCTGCTATGCTTTGGAAGACAAAGCCCTAGTTTCCCTCTCCCTACTGCTCCCCCCCTGCTTGAGAATACTCCCTTGCTCTGGAATGCAAGACTTTTAATTCATGTCTTCTTTCAATCCCAGTTTCCAGAGTTATGCCATATTGGTGGGAACAGTGAAATCAGGCAGCGTATCAGAACTTCCACTTAACTATAGCTCAAAGAAGACAAAGATACAGAGTCCAGCATTGTTTCTTGGAACCAGGGAGTGTTAAAAATAAAGTCTGTCTTTCTTCTTTCTACATTAAGCTCATACTGTAAAAATTTTAAAAAGTTTTGAGATAATGAGTAGAATGATTAATAAATAATGAAGAGAATAAAAGTATTTCTTAATTTATGAATTTATGTATGTAAAAGTTATATTTTGGTAGAAATAAAATTACTGCAATTTCTGAAATTATTTCTTCCTCAACAAAACAACTTAAATGTTGTAGAATTGCTATTTCTAAAAACACCCAAGTGAAAAAGAAATATGCAGATAAGAGAATTTAGGAACTGGGATGCCTATGAGTTACTGTAGTTACTGTAGTCATAGTGTTTGAAGAAACACCCAAAAAGATTAATTTTTATTTTTTTTTCCTCATGACCTGGTTTTTATTCTTCACAGACTTCCGATTTCTATGAGAACCATGACACTCCTTGAACAAATGTCTAACTTGGACTGTAGTGCACGCTATAATATGTCCCAGCAGGAAGATGTAAACACGGCCATAGAGAGTGGTTGAATAGAGGATATGAAGTAACAGTTTATTTATGTTCCAGATCACAGTAACTTAAATACTCTTCACATTTAGTAGCACTAACGATACCTCTTGCTAATATTAGTGTGGTGCACTGCTAACAGCTGGAGGCCAATGCAGCACTTGAGAGTTCAAGGACAAACTACATAGTACAGTGCATTTGGGGACCAAGCTTTATTGCCCATTAAATGGCTATTAAGCAACACCAGAAAAGTGAAGACTTTTCATCTATATGTGTACTGTTTGAGGTTAAATTTCAGTTTTAAAAGGAACTTCTTTTTATTATATGTACAGATAAACTGTACATATAATCCGTCTAACTGGAAATCTAGAGCTCATTCTCGTTGGCTATGCACGGTGGGAAAGATACTCATACCTATTTCAGATTTATTCTCTCAGGTTTATTTCAGGTGTATCAGATCCTCTATTAACATTTTTTGCAAGACAAAATTTTAAATTTTCATCTAAGTCTTTGAGGCTGGTGATTTTGAATTTAGCATATTGGTTTTATTTTGTTTACAATAGAAAGTCAATTAAGCAAGGATCAGTGACAAAACCTCAGTTACAAAATTTATATTGACAACTACAATTAAAATTCATACTTCCTCAGGCAGATTTAAAAAAAAAAAAAAATCTCTTTTCTGTTCCATAAACTTTACAGAATGCCTTCCTGAATTGTTGAAATTGGTCTGGTTATGAAATAATTGTACTTAACTTCTTTTTCTACCATGCATTTTCAACTGGTGAAGGATTCTTTTCATCCTGTTCTAAAGCACTTTGCTGCTATTAAGTTTAAGAGCCACTAAATCCTCAGGGGATAAAGGTAGCTATTCAAGTGCAAGGTCATTAGGAAAACCTGAAATTTCCCAGTTAGTTGTTATGCCTTCTTTTAGGAAAAATATCTTTAAAAATGTCTTTTAAGTGATGCGAAATCTTAGAAGCAGCAGCCAAAAACCAAAATTGAGTGTGTTAGTACTGATTTAATAGCACAATGGAACCTCAATTCCAGACAGAAAAGCAATACTGTAAGAGTACAAAGAACATGGGTTTTTTAAAATTCAGAATTGATGATTCAATTACTCAAATTCATTAATTCCTCTGAGAACTCTGTAACTGGTCACAATTCCCTCCTTACCATATTTGGTTTGGCAATTTCCTCCATTCTTAATCCCAGTTGCAGAACATGTCTGATTTCATTGGGCAGTTCCTAGCAGGTGGTAACACCGCATTTAGCTCTCAAGAGGCATTGAGGCTAGAAGAAATATTCCTGAACAGTCCTTAGTAAGAAGGCTGTCCTAATTCTCACCCTGCCTGTTATTAGTTTTAAGGGTTACCTTCATCTTCCTCTTAGTAACCGGCTTCCTCTTCCCAAACCCTTCAAGTGATCACTTATAGTGCTCTTGTATTTTCTCCTTTCTGCAAACTAAAAGTCTTTACCTCACTCTACTCTAATGAACTCATCAATGCAAGTGATACACATAAATATTCTCCTTGCTGATAGATACAAACTGGTGAGAGAAAAAAAGTACTACAAAAAATGTATTACAAAGTAGTAGTAGTAGTAGTAGTAGTAGAAAGTATGTTTTTTTTCTTTAGATCTTATTAATTGCTATAGCAGCACTCTGAATAAACTGAATATTATTTGACTTTGGAAATTCAGTATCAGATATTATTTTTACAAATTCTTGATTCTTTTCTGAATCCGTGGCCTCCATGTAGGAACATGCTGTTCCTGCAAACATGTTTATACAAAAAAAAAAAATTTAAATGTTTATAAAACTAATTAATTTAGCATTTGAGTGAAAATATGAAATTGTAATCTTGACTTATTGTGTATAAATATCCAAACTGCACACAAAGTGCCAAATTTTACTATCAGCCTTTTCCAGCAAATAGCACGTTATTAGAAGTTACACAAGAATCTCACAACCGATCAGCTGAAAGCTTTATTACACTGTTAATATAAGAAGCCTAGAAATAGCAGAAAATATTTTATGTTTATAATAAGATATTAAGATATGAGTGTATTATTTGGAATAAATAGATATGAAAGAACCTCTTGCTCAAGCTTAGTGATTCTCTTTGTGTAATGTACCTTAGATCTTCAGTACTGACTTAAACTAAACCAGCTCCTTTGGGTTGTATCAATGAGATGTGTTTGATCTAAACATCCTTCACTCGTAGGGATGAGAAGAATCATGATGGACAAGGACTATTTAGTCCTGATAACCAAAATTTGATCCACTAGCAAAATGTTCCTTCTGATATGTTGCATAGATCTGGGCCGCCCTTTGCATGGCTGTAAGATGGAGATTATTTTGATTTGCTTGACAACACAGAAAGCAGACATTGTGTCTGTCCTGAAGATCTTAGAGATATCTCCAAGATACTGAAAAACAAAGCAGATTTCCTCCTCCAAAGAAACTTTTCATTGAAAGTGACCACCTACAAAACCCCCAGGAGAAAGCAATGACATAATAATAAGCCTATATGAATGACAATCCCATTAATATTCAGGGTTAAACCTATGTGGAAGATAACTCTATTACTGCTAATTTTTTGTATTTATAAGACTCAGAAAAAAATCAAAATGTGAGAATCCATACGCAACAGTAAGGTTGAAGAAATGATTGCAATTCTAAGAGCAGCCTTCAGTAAGGCCCTAAATGAAAAGGGAAGTACGGGAGAAGGAAAACAGATTGATGGAATGAGGGTAACGCTTGTGAACAATAACAAAATTGCCTACGGTGGAAACTTGGAAGACCCTTAGCAATAAAGAATTAATTATCAAAGAAAACAGGACCATACTGCAAGTTAATCAAGAAGTGAGTGTTAAATGAGAATATAACTCTGAATATAAGCTGTAGGTGCCTCAGTGAGTGGAGATGAGGAATGTAGCAGTGGGATAGGTTAGGTGACTGGTGACTTACAGTCACAGTCAATGTAATAGACATCGTGGTTTTAGCACCTACTCTGACTGTTATCAGGATGCTTCTGAATAGCTGTGCCCATTAAAGGATCTACAGCCAGCTGGCTGTTTCAAAGTCCATGCTGTGTCCCAGCTCACCTGTGGTGTGTCCACGTGAAACTCTGGCTGAGCTGACCTCCAGAGTGTTGGCTATCCCATGCTGCCTGCAGTTACACTATCAACACCCTATCAGTATTTGACTCCAGCACGGTCCTGTGTCGGGAGGCTTGTCTGCCTTGACCTGTCAGTATTTGCACTGACATTCTGCCTGGAGATGTACTAATGAGCTATTGCAGACACCCTAAATTACACACTGATAAAGAACACAGGCTGAGTTTGTCAGAAAATGTATCTTTTTGGATACTCTTGGAAATCAGTTTTTCTGCTGTAAACTATCAGTGTTATGGATTGTACAAAGCTACACTAATTTCCTTTCTTCACTAGGTGTTTTTATATCATGGCATGATGTGCTGTACATGTCTAGAATTGAAATATTCCACAAATCAAGCAGAAGAAAACTGAACAAAAGCAATTATGACAAAGTTAACTTTCCTCTGACTTCCTCTTAGTTATCATGAATAGAGTTGTATCATCAAGGGTCCAGTCAGCTGTGTCCAGCTGTTTTTTCAGGATACATCATTAGCAAATTCATTACATCAATGAAAAAATATATCTGTTTTCTTCCATGTTTTAAAGAGTTTTCTACACGAAAATAGATTGAAAAATATGCATAAATGTTAAAGCACTTTCTTTTCATGAGCTACAAAACATAAACATTAGACTGCTATGCTACTTAAGTAAATGTACTTAATATATTTAGTTAAAGTAAACACAAAACTATTTTTTTAAAAAAATTAGTGTGTTCCTGGACTCCTGCAAAAAAAGTTTCCTGTTCTGACTTCTCCTCTGCATTCACACAGACCTAACAGGCATCTCACTGAAAGTATTTTTGGCTAGATAAAAGAGTTTTACAGCTCTGGGGAAAATAACCTCACTATTGCTCTTAACTATCCCCTTGATACTTTCATAAAAATGTTAGACCAAACAGAATCTCTCCAGGAAATTCCTAAACTCTAACCTTTCGGGGTCAGAGAATGCAGCAGACAGTTTGTTGTCTTGAACAGTGACCTCAGTGTAATTCTACTCCAAACAAACTTTTAGATGCTATCTATGTATTATCTCAGGGGAATTCAGTGCTAGCCCTTAGAGATCAACAGTAGCACTTTTTGTACCACTTTCTTCACTTTCTACAGAGCATGAGGAAATGACTCTCAAATCCATTAAGTTCCAAGTATGTTGTAATCATTGTTTCTCTCAGAACAGTCCTAGTTTGACAAAAATTCTATATTGAAAATTATTTCTGAGGAGACAAAATGTGCAATATTTCAGTCATTATGATATGAATAATTCTCAAACCAGAGCCAGTTTTATGCATATTTAGGATATGATAGGACTGAAATCGATTTTCTGTGTCACCAAGACAATTTCTGTTGTAGTACAATACATGCTGTATAACTTCTTTCACAAATGTAAGAAATTGCATCTTAAAAGTGGTTTTTAAAGTCATTTACTTAATTCATACAAGCCATTATCAGATAGAACTTATCTCAGGATTCTTAGATGGAACACAAATTAGAAAGCCTTGCAGAAGTAACTTATCTCTTTCATGGAAATAAACTTCAACAGAAAAATGCATGCTTTGACATAAAAAAATTACCTATTACTTACTCTTCTATTAACATAAAAATTTCATGTAAAAGTACTGTCCATATATTTAATAATTCTAAATTAAGAAAAAAATATTGAAAAATATTATATGGTGAGGAAATTATTCAGTGGGTTTTTCAAATACATTAAAGCCATCAAATTAATAAATATTAGATAAATTAGATCTATAGATAGATGTATTATATGAATTAGATAAATTCATATAATACAATAATCATACAGTTCCATTACTCCTTTTGGTATGAGTTTTCAGTCAACAAAAAAGGTTGTTTTAGAGAGAGTCCTGTGAATCCTTGATGCTTCTCAGGTCAAGACGCATTCCAAACTTTGATCAATCTTTTCTGGAAAAATTGCTCAGTGGCATTTCTTGCTATTTTACCCACTTCTTTCTCCCAGAAGGCCAAAACTCAAAGATCTCTGTATTGCTCCAGCTGTAAAAGCACATCTGTCAGTTTAAACTAGATAGACAGCTTCCTATAGTCAAGGGGCAGACTAATGCCATTAACCTTCAAGCTTTACAAGAACTTTTGGTGTTCAGTTTTCAAACTCAATGCAAAGCAAATGCATGTGAAAATGATAAATGCTATGAAGAGTCAACAAACTGCATGGTATTATTTTGTTTCAGATTACTGGGTTCTAGTGTTCTGTAATACTTTAAGTGCTGGTACAAAATTAGAAAAGTATTAATTTACCAAGTAGTAGATTTTAAAGAAGAAATATGTTCTTTGTGGTTTCCTGTAATCTTATAAACTGCAGATTAGAAGTAAACAGCATTCAGTTGGAAAAAAGATAGCTCTCCTGAATCTTTAAACCTTGCAGTGTTAGTTTGCAATAGCAGAAAACATATCTATGTCTTTGTGGCATTCTAACTTTGATAGACATATAGAAAGGAGTGGGAATAAAAACACCCTTTTCCCCTCTCCAAATTATAAGTTGTGTGCCTGAAACATCCCAAACAAGGTAAGAACACATTGAATGATGTGGCTAGCAAGGAGACTTTTAATACAGTAACAACTACAGAGTACTAGATAAGATTATTATGTTTTCTGTGTCTTCAATACTTAAATAAAGTTGCAGATCCTTTTTGTCTGTCACTTATAGACCTGTACATCCTCATTAACAGATCATGTCTTAAACAACAAGGAGTTTATCACTGTTATTTACAGCATAGCTCTCATGACAAAGGTGGTTTGTTTTTTTAAAAAAGATACATGTGTGAGATAATGCTGAGTGGAGATACAAATCTACAAATTATCTGCTTGGGAAAAAAATCCCTTGTTTTGCACCATAAGCATAGGTAAATTTAATAAAGTTGGAGTACAGATACGATGTTATTTTGTAAAAAAATATAGAGAAGTAGAATACAGAGGTTCAATAAACTCAGTGTTGCAGCCACCTCTTCTCTAAAACAACTACCTTTTGAAGTTTCAAAATAAATTGATTATATACATTCTTCTATTTTGCATTTCACTTTGCACTTAAGTTGGATGTAATAAACAATGAAAACAATGAGCTCAGTTTTAAAAGAATCTGATGCAATTTTGTGAAGTTCAAAGAACACAATCCCATTCCCACTGACTCCTGTGGTGTCTAAGGATATTCAGTTATTTGAGGAAGACATAACGAAAGAAGTGAGGCAGACAACTTAATGCAGAATGTCAGAAAAATTGTCCTCAGGAAAGAAAACCCAGATTTGTCAATGGATGTAATAAACTTTCTGTTTTATGAATCAGATATAGTTCAATTCTGTGGTGTGTCCTTCATGACTCAAACATAAATTTGAAATGGAGTCTCTGATGGAAGACTTCAACAAAGTCAAAATTCTTTAGGTAAAAGAGTTAAGACACTTAAGGCTCTTCCCATGCTGTTAATGAAGTATTATTGATAGCACTCTTTATCTGTCACTGTTGCAAACAGCAAAGCTATGCTCGATTGGAGATTATTAGTTATCAGCAGAAAGTGAGCATTTATTTAAAAATTTTAGTAGAGAAAGAAGAGAAAAAAATACAGCAATATAAATACTGTTCCATGCTAAAGACAGCATGAATCAAAATACTGTGATTGAAAAAATATTTTGCAAGATTTTAAGAAACATCTAATATAAAGTACCAAATATTTCCAAGTTAAAATACTTTAAGAGTTAGAAGCTCATGTTCTTTATCTTTCTGCTGCTGGCTGTAGAATGTTCTTTCTTTCTTTCCACCCTTAAGCTTCTCATTGGTGAGCTCATGTTTTGTAGAATAAACTTAAGAGATCCATAACAATTTGGTAAAGCATTATCACTAGACCTTAAAGAGACAGTTTGAATCTATCAAGAATCATGGATTCTCACTTATTTTCAAGATGTAATGTAAATGCAGTTTCTATCTGTGGTTTCTACTCACATGCCATGTTCTGTAGGGGCACATGTGACTGCAAAACTGTGATAAACTCACTGGCCTGTACTGTGCACTGCTGTAGGCAGTACTTCCATTATAGGCAGTAGACTTGTCAAAAGTGGTCAGGTTAATGGAAATAGGGAAAGAGATCTCTTCTACAAACATCAGAACGAGGGATCGAGTCTTAGTATAAAGGCTTTTATTATCTTGCTGCCTTTAGCTGAAGACCTTCATCACTAGGCCTGCTTGCCTTAGTGACAATCTCTGATCTAGTTAACAGCTTTCGTCTTTTTCCCTCCCCTTAAAAGAATAGTTAAAACATGTGTGGTAGAAACTGTACTTATCTTTTCATGAGCTTTATGTTGGTCATTAGGAGGGAGATGTAAAGGCTAAAGGAATTTTGTTTTAATTTTCTCAGTCAAAGTAGTGTATTGAATCTGGGTCTTTGTTATCTTAAGAGAGTGCTTTAACCAGTAAGGTACTGTATAAAAGCAAAAGTGAGAGGGCATCACTATCACCACTTGTACAGAGCTTTTGAAAGAAAGGATGCAGGCAACTATCTGAAGAGTACAATTTGGACTGTAAAGCTGGAATGGGAGGCACCCTCTGCAGCAATGAGAAAATCATCCAAATATAGGATAAGGTTTTAAATTAAACTACATTCTCATTTTCAGGTTGGGCCAGCAAGAAGTGCTTCTCTGCTCAAAGTGTGGCTGAACAGGTCCTGTGCAGAGACTGGGAGCATTGAAATGAGTTAAACACAAAGCTGCTCAGCACTACAGCATCAAGTGTGCTTGTGTTTTCCTGGTTTTGTTAATCTAGCCTAAATTCCACTCTAGATATTACACAGGAAAACTGGTAGCACCAGAGACCAAATGTGTATCTGCTGAGTCACAGCTCCCTGCCATAACCACAAGACCGACGTTTCTAACGAGGAGCTACAACAGACATGAGTCACTGTGATTGCAGTTCTGCAAAGTAACCTTTTAGCTTCTCATTTAATAATTGTCACATTGTACTTACGTTAATTTGTACTTTTGAATAATGCTTTATATTTGGTTTATGTCTTTTCCTTAACTTTGTTTGTTTCAGAGAAACTGCTAGAAAAGTCTATTTCAAATAAAATACCTTTCTTATAAATTGTATATAGTACATCCACAAATAAACAAAGCAATTTCTTACACTTCTTACATCAAATTTCATTATTATGATATTTCAAAAATATTACCAATATTGCGTAACACATTTACATATAAGTAGCCTTTTGCAAGAATACTATTTTAAAAATATTTATAAAATAGATGTTGAATACTCACAGCATGCTAAAGTTTAGCTAGATGAAATGACTTCTAAAGTCTGCATCTCAAAAGTCAGACAAGAAGTTGCCAGTGACCCAATATTATTACATGTTTTTTTTGTTCATTTACTAATGCTGACAGCTATGCTTTATAGTTTGTAGTTTTTCTTCCCATTTTGAAGATGACAGGTTTTCCAAACACAAAACTCTTGGACAAATTTCCTAGGTGCTCATTTATTAGTACCACATAAATACCACCAAGAGTCTCCACTAAACTAAGAAAACAGAGGTGATTTTTTGATCAGTTAAATATTTGGACAGCTCAGCTGAACACTAAAGGTCTGCATTTACCAAGTCAGTACATAGTGGTATCTGAAATAATGAAAGGGTAAAAGGCATTATCTTACACCCCACAGTGTGGTAACTGTTGGGAAATGGGTGTTTTTATAAGTAAAGATAGCTGACCACTAGGCACTTTTAGCACAGTAGAAACACAGCTGGGTTTAGTCCATACTGAAAATATATTCTGAGTTAATTGAGTTTGCTTGTAAGCAAACATCTTTAATTCTCTTGCTAACCAAAGCAGGAATTTTTAAATGTCTGTTACACATTATCAGTAATCTTTAATGGAATGTCTTTACAACTACGTAATCTACAAGAAGTGCCAGAGAGGCCTGTCCTTTTGCCCTTTTATTTATACCTGATTGCTTTAGAATCATTGCCAACTAATGATACTAAAAACTGTGGTAGGTCAAGCTGATACAAAGTTATACTAGCCCCTTTTTACAAACACTTTAGAGATTACCCTCAAAAGCCTCATATTTTTTTTCTAGTAAAGACCACATTGAATCTCAGAAGAAAATGACACATGGAAAACAGTGAAATTTAAAAATTTATCCAAGAATTTGCTACGCAAATGATGTTTCAGGCTACAAATAAATATATGTTTTTCAAGAAGGGAATCCAAAAGAATACTTAAAAATAATTAGTTTCTATATAGTTAGAAGTCATCTCCAGTAAAAATCTATTTTTTTGTCTCAGAAATATTTTTCAGCCCAGTCTGAACAGGGCTCTGACGTACAATGCCATCTGTAGAAATAAAGAGTACTTTCTGTACTTCAAATAATTTTACTATCTGGAGAAAAAGAACAGACATTTCAGAAGTGACCAAATATGCAGAACAGAAATAAAAATGCTTTCCATCCTATAGAAATTAGTTTCCTGAAGTTGCTCTCTACATTCAGTATCCTTTCCTTTCTTCCCTTTTGTTTACTCTTCTCCTATGTTCATATCATTTGACTATGAAAGAGGTTATTTTTATACTAAAGTTTTATTTAGATAGTGACATGCTTCCACATTACACTAAAAATGAAAACAAAGCAGACTCCTGCTAATTGAATCCTAACATGTCCCAGAATACCACAAAGGCCAGCACCGCACAAAAATTACTAAGTTTAAACCCCACACATTCCAAGTGCTCTCAGATCCTTTATTTTTTTTTTTTTCTTTAGCAGGGGTACAAGTAAGCAATACAGTTTACAGTTCATCATGTTATCTGCTATACTCAGTGCATGCAGTAGTTATGTGAACTGTGGTAAGAGAAAAGTAAGCAACCAGTAGCATGCTCCAAGATGAATTCAAGCTTTGCCAAAAATAATGTACATATTTTCAGCGTATTTTGGCTGTACACCAAATATGAAACAATTTGTACTGCACTGCTATTTGTTGAATTGATTGTGTGATCCATTTACAGATTTATTTTCTTTAAATGTAAGGTTGTGTATTTTCTTTTCATGTAATAAGATGATATGTCCTATAGTATAAAAATACCAGAATATAAAAAGTCATCCCTTGGTGTTATATTCTGAACTTAACAGTTTCTTACAGGAAAAATCCTATATGGCAGAAAGTGATCTGTTTGCTGTAGGAGCCTAACTCTGAAAAGCTGAATTCTGTTGATCATAGCACTCAATGGAAGCCTTTGCATGCAAGATGATTCACATGCATCCATAAATTTCTAACTCCAAAAAGCCATTGTTTCACTGAGATATTGTATATGTCATAAACACTACAAATACATATATAAAGGATTCATTATTAGTTATATAAAGTGTACGTGACATAAAGTATACAGAATATAGTGTATAGTTTACAGTGTACAGACTACAGTAGAGGGGCCATATAGTAAGTATAAATAGTATATAGCTTGACAGTAATAGTTCCTAAATGAAGCTTCTTTAAATAGACTTGATTCAAGGTCTTAAATAAACAAGATATGAATGGTGCTTTGAGGGTCAACAGATGAGAGAAAAGGGAGACTTCATGCTCAGAAGAAATCCTTGTTATTGGTATGGGTTCCAACCAGCTAATACCAGACTGAATTCCAACCATAACTGACATTTTGTGAGATCCATATCTTTCATATTAGTTAAAATCCAGAAGTATTTTAATGTTTATTGTAGTCCACATATGGTGTGCAAGCAAAGAGAGCAACAATTCTACTATTAGGCAGCAAGGAAGTCATGAAAGCAAAAACTCACCAAAAATAATTTAAGAAAAAAAAGTTAGAGCAATGAGAACCATAACCATGAGAATGAGAACTGTAACCATCTAAAACTTCTCCATCCTTCATTGCCTGTTTCTGAGTGACTAGACTGCTCTACTGCCAAGTGAATTCTCTCACAGGTTGGAGAAACAGTAGACAATCTTGTAGCCACAGGTCAGCCTGGTGAGTTAAGTTAATCCCAATAAAGCTTATTGTTGCATATGTTCAAAGCAACGTTTTGAGTCTTCAGAGATGGTGCAGCACCTAATATAAGTAGCAAGATTTAAAAGTGACTGGACAAATAATTGTAGTATCTACTAATTTATTTTTTAAAATAATTAGGAGACACTTCTGCCCCTCCATTCCAGCCTTTGTTTCTTACTTTGGTGTCCAAAATACCTCTAAGCAATTTTCCCCTGATCACCAGGCAGGAGTGGTCACAGATGCCTCATTTTCCTTTTCTTTTATCAGCTTGTGCCCTTCATTTTTTCGTCTCAGTTTCTGACATAGCTCCTGCTAGCTGCCTCCTGGAATTAATGATCTAGCAGGTACTTTTGCTTTGGCCTTGGTTCCTAAGTGCTACTCTAGAGCTGTGAAGATAAACTTGCAATACCACTATCCCTGCCTTTGCTCTACTCTGAAATAATTTGCATAAGCCTTTCACTTTTGGTGCAGTTCCATGCATTTGATCAATCCATCCCTCCCCCAGTGGATTCTCTGCTGTTACAAAGAAGTGCGGAGAAAGGAGTAATACCTTCGAATGCGAGGCAGTCCTAGATTATTTCTTTCTTCTGGTGCTTGAGGCAAACTACCCAGGCTGTGCAGCCTGATGAAAATTTGTGTGGGTTGGTGATTTGCATGTTCATTTATGGTTTAAGAGGCAAAGTTCTACTCCTAGTTTTGTCCCTTGCTGTTGAGTTGCCCTGAGAAGGTCACCAGTCATTGCCATGGACTTGTGTTTTGCAAGCTGTAGAACTGGCACCTGCCAGTGAGGATGTTTGAGCTGTGTGGATGGACAGTAATGGAGAATACTATAATCAAGCAAAGCCTAGCAAATGGATCTTGCCAGAACGAAAAAACACTGCTACCAGAGTGCAGACTAATAACTGGCAATGTGAAGCCATGGGAGAAAGTGCTCAGTTCATGCCAGGAATATTCTCACAACCACTAGATATATTTGTTGCATGCCTTGTTTTGTTTTTTACTGGAAACTTTACCTGAAGAAGTATTAAGAAAAGTAGGAATATGTAATCCCACTGACTCAGTATGACCTCTGCTGGCCAGAGTCCTGTGTTAGCAGAAAGCAGACGAGCAACTTCTATGTAAGCTTCTGAAAGCATGTTAACCTGGTCATGCACTATCTTTGAGTAAAGGTCATTTAATACCACATAAATTTGTAATAAGTTTCATACCTCAGCTGATTTCTTTTAATAATATGGGAAAATTATTAGTAAAATAGAAAGCAAACTCTAATCTGGAAAAAAAAAATCATTCCTACCTATAACAAAGAAAATTGCTTTGACATCTACAATTGGTAATGAAATGGCCCAAATAAAGGCAAGTTTATGGATTTCAATCCTCCTACTCTTTCCTGCATGTAAAACTAACTGGCAAACAATAAATAAGCAAAACTGTAAAAGAAATAACTAAAGTGAGGTCAGTAGCTTCCAACTCATGATGAGTTTTATTAATTATTGAAAGATAAAATGTTTTGTATGGGCTAGATTCATAGAAAGGGTCTACAAAGATCACAGATGACCTAATTGTGTATTTAAACTTCTTTTGGTTGAGTTTTACTCCAAAATTTCAAAATTTAGGCACCTGAGAGTGCCTAAAATCATAGAATGTTTAAGCTTCTGTGAGTGAAGATAGTTATACAGTGAGAAATTAGGGCTTTGGAACACTTAGAAATGGCTAAAATTTAATTGAGCAAACCATAGCTTAGGAGTTGGGCAAATACATAAGTAAGCACATACCTGTATTTAATTTCCAGGAAAGACCTCTTTTTGGCTAACAAGCATTTGAAAAAGCAGTTTGTGAGCATGTTTTGACTTCAGTGTTAAGTCTCTGATGTGTAATCTCACTGAGTTTTTGAGCATTAGACACAACTTCCCTTTGAAATGAGAACAGCTCAGGCCCACCTAACTGCAAGACTCTGGACTCCCATCTATCATGGCACCTAAATTGTGGATAGGATAAGACAGAGATGCCTTCTAAACTTTGCATCTGTGAATGTGCAGTGCCTTGCAGTTATTAACTTGCATGTCAGAAGCAACAGTATAGTGCTGGGAAGAGCTCAGCACCTGATTTAACTAGTCTGGATTGTTTTGTAAGTTATGGGTCTGAAATGAATATTCTCCTTCAGGTATAAGTCTACATGTGGGAAAAATCCCTTTCAGGACGAGAGCAGCCTCAGCCATCAACAGAGTTGTCTCAGGCGTTGCCATTCTGCCTTGTGTGGTCCTCTATCCAGCGAATGTGCTCTAAAAGTCCTGTAAGGGCACCTCCAAGAGCGTGAGAAGTTATGACTCTGATGCACACCTCAGCTAGCTTCATATAGGTAACAAAACACAAACCACCAGCACCTCAAGCTTTAGAAAACAGCAGACTAAGGCTTTGGAAAGATTGTCCACTGGCTGCTGGCATAAGATTAAGCATATGCTGCTCTGTCTTCACTATTATTAATAGTCACAGTAGCTAGACATGATAATTGAATGAAGTTGGGAAGATACTCTATCTGCCTACAGTTGTTCACCTAATTCTACATCATTAAGTAATATTGGAAGTGCAGCATTTTAAAACAGCTGGGTATTTTGACATTAAAGGAAGAAATTCTTACAATTTGCTAGATCCAGACCTAGCTCAACAACGGTGCTGCTCATACACTGTGTGTATACCATCAAATATTCCAAGCCACTTGAAAGTCCAAACAATGTGTGTTTAGTAGTGAGATCCATTTAATCAATTTCAAGACAAAAAACCCCAGTCACTTACTAGTGACTGGTTGGAGTCACATTTAACTAGTCTAAAAACTTAGTTAAATTTCACTTTTGTCCACTTGACAAAAAAAAATGAGCATGAGCATACAGCTTGGTAATATGCTTGGGTAATTAGGTTAAAGTTTTGCAGCGGGGTTTTACAGAATGTGAGAGATTATCTTTCCATTTAAATTAATCTCGGAACCTAGAGATATTAATGGTATACTTATGTTATCCAACAGTTTGGTTCTTGGTAGTAATTAATAAGACTTTTCAGCTGCCACTAAAACTAGTCATGTTTCCAATTATTGCATCTCAGCTACATGTCCACATAACTATGTTGGTTGGTGTAACATGAATTATAGCTTCCATAAAAATAATTACTCTTTTATAGCATGATATCAAACATATCTTTTTACTGTGTGACAAAAAATTTTGTCAACACAATCGTTTAACGCAGGGAGAGGTGATAGGCTGGTACTTAGTGCAGAATATCACTGCTCTCACAGGAGAGCAGTCTATGATGTATATTATGATGTCATAATGTCAGGTAAGCAAAAAGCAGTTGTTTGGTTTGACTGCTTAGGAAATCTAGTTCTGTGTCTCACCACTCTTTGTGACAGAGATGTTTATATCAGGCAAAATTGAATGTTCACATATGAGGAATACCCTAAATCAACAAATCATTTTAGACATTGCCTGCATTGAGCGCGCTGCAATATACATTACTCTCATTGTTCAAATTAATTCCCTGGTAAATAAATGACAAAACATTTATCCTGGTGTAGATATTTAAAAGTTCATATAGCATTTGAGAATGAAAAATTCAAATAGTCTCCGTTGGTCTAAGAATTGCAATGATCTTATAACTTTATCAATTGTTTCATATTCTTAAGAAGAAAGGCCAAGCATCATTCATTCATTTAATTATTTAATAATATGATCAAATCACATTTATAATCCAATCATTGCAGTGATAATGCATGTTCTCTTGTTAGTAGGATTCCAGTGGTATAATTTTGTCTGTAACACTTGAGTGCTTCTCAGTAAGTGCCCACCCTCTCCTGTTAGGACTCCATCCATTAAAAGCAAATATGCCTTCATTAATACCCTCTCTCTGCTGTACACAGTTCCTAAAAAACCAGAAGTGACTATGAAATCTTGGACTACATTTTCGTCTCACTCCTAAATAAATACATGTTATGATAAGGCTGCTATATAAATCACTGCCTTGATTGTCTCTATGATGCAAGGCTGCCACATTTTTATGAGTAACATATAAGTGAGCAGAGGGAAAGGTGCTTTAAAAATATATTATCAGTGCTCCTTTAGTTTCATTTTTGGAACAGATTCTATCTGAACTACTGACCTTCTCCCATAACAATGAGTGCAATGTTTCATGTCACTGTTACAAGTAGTTTGAATTTCTTCTAATAACAACAGCTCTGACTTTTCTTTTCAAACATATTTCAGAACTTGAACTTCATGTTCCTACTTGAAAACTTAAGTAATGTGAACAAATATCTTCCAATTCTATGGGGACTTGGATTTATGATAAAAGAACAGCAGGCACTAGAAGCAATATGTGCTCCACACTAAAAAGAGAGCAGTCAGCTAAACCAGTGTAGTGATGGAAAAGAGTGGCCTTTCACTGATCTGTAAGTAGATATTTTTTCATCGTGAGAAAAGGAAGCATTCTGAAGTTGCAAAAGATCTGTGAGCTCTAGCACTAAAATTCATTTCAGCTCAATACACATCAGGAACGCAGTATACTAATAAACTGTAAAAAGAAATGGAGGAATAAGGGGAAAAAACAAAGTCTAAGTTTACTTCCTAAGATTATGGCCCAATTTTGTTTAAACTCTGACATACTTCTCATCCTGGTAGTGCCCAAAAAATTCACAATATTTTACCAAGATTCCCCAAAGCAGATTATCATTAATATATCATTAATTTAAATACCACAGGATTTTAATATTTTGAATTAAAAACTTCCATCTTCAGCCTTATGATTTATTCCCACAGAAGAATATCTGGATTATCAGAATTACTTAGGTACCTAAATCCTATCTAGTCACATAGTGGTTGTTTTTACAATGTGCCAAAATCTCTTACCTTCCTATTGGGAGCATAGGCTTTAAAATTTTTCTGTATGTGTTCTCCTGAATCTGATGTATTTCCATTTTATACTTGGAGAATGCTTCCTGATAAACTTTGCATAACTAACACAGATGTTTAATATCTTCAGTAATTTGATGACATAATTTCTTGGACCTCTAGATCTCATTATAGTATGTGCTTTTTAGATAATGATTGTATATTGTACTAAACATAATTTTTAAATTTAACTTTGTAGGAAGAGAACAATTTATCTGAGTAAAAGCAGTATCCGAAATAACAAATTTAAAATACAGACTGAAATTGCACAATTTATGAAACTTTCAGTACGCCTATCTGTATTGTTACTCCCTAGATTTTTTTTGTTGTATGAGAGATTAGCCAAAATTTCAGTAATGTAGAAAAAAACCCAGCTAGGTCAAACTGTACTCCCAATTATATCAAAGCCATCCAAGTTTCACTTAATCAAAACACAAATTTAAAAAAGGGAAAACAGAATCTAAATTAAAACTTCTAGATAAGGAACTTCCTGAAAATTATTCTCTTAAATTTTAGTGCTGAAAATATAAGGTCTTCTTATTCTGAGAAAGAATCATTGTTTCTTAGAAACATTATCTGGCCTGATTTAACATCACTACATCATTCCAGCTAAAAAACATTCTGTAGTGGAGGGAACACCAAAATGTTTTGTTACTTCTTCAAACCCAGCTGCTGCGTTGAGAGGGGAAGAATGCACAGAATTTCAGTGATTCCTTTCCAGTATACATACAACATATTCAGTATATATATTTTCTACTCTCCAACAATGAGAATTTTCTTGGAGGAAATCATGCAGCTTCTGCTATTTTAGGTCATGCACATGGTGTTGAACAAAGCAAATATAGTATTTCATAGGGTAAAATTGCACTTTAAACTTCATTTTTGCTACTGTAGATGCAAACTCTAACTTAGCAACCTGATAGACAAACAGTTAAGTCAACCAACAGATTTTGTTAATATTAATGGACATTTTATGAGACTCTGAATCCAGAAAAATGTATCTGAATTACTACTTTATTGAAAGCAAAATGGTATTTTTGAAACTGTGACTGTTAGCATGCCAAATCTGTGAGCTTCACATTAATTATGTGATGGATATCCCACATAATTATCCTCTGGCCTGTTTAGAAACCTCAGTCTGTTGGAAGAGCTGATTTATCATCTCTCTCATGTTATTTACAAAGAGTTGTCCACTTCATACTTGACATGACATCTATGTGCATATAAAATAAAACATGTCAGGCTCAGTAAACAAATTTGCTGAATAGATTAAATAAACATAAAAAAGTGACTTAATGCTGTTTTTAATGAAGACTTAAGTTCTTTAATAATTTACCCTTGAAAACATCAACCTGAACAGGCAAGATATTTTTGCAGATATCAAAATTTGTCAAGACATTATAATTACTTCCTGTATCTACTAATTTTTTCACTCTGAACATTTTAATGTCTGAGTGCATTGCCTTTTGGCTTTTTTTCAGAAGCTAGAAGTAATCCAGAAGTTTATTTATAAAATTTAATAGTTTGTCTCCTTATGACCCATGAAAGAACTGGATTTGGCAAAATGATCTGAAGAATTAGCTTTCTCGAGATAAACAATAAGATGTCTGCCACCTAAGAGAATCCTCCTGGGAAGACTGATTCTTATTCAGCAAAAGTTAGAATAATTTTGTTGCAACCAGTATGACATAATGACCCAGTACAAGGTACCTGTAAAAACAGGAGCAAGTACACACTCTTTTTAGCTACCAAGAGTATGTGATCTGATGTTAAAGAGAACTTTCAAAATTGAAATAAAATCTGAATTTACATAGAGTGACAAGCTACATGCAAACTAAGTATTTTCATGTACAGTAGAAACTGTGTACTTATAATTTTTGCACTCATATTTCCCTAAGAGACAAATATAGCAATATTTTTTTACAAAAACAATCTCCAGAATTTTTCTGGAGGTATGCATTTAAAATTATTGCTTAAATTTACCCATTAACTGTACTGATAAATCTTGAGCACTCCACTAGAACTACTTTGTTATTTATGTAAATAGTTTGTGACAACAAAATATGTGAAGAGCATGAGAAAAAGCTAAATGGTAGTGCCATAGATTCATAGATTTTACACTGTTCATAACTTTCATTTCACTAAAGCCTAAGTTGCTAATATAAGACAGCATCCAAATTTTCCTAAATTATGAATCTTCTGTGACGCATCTTAGATATGAGGAATAATTTCCTACGTGTTAGACATTGCAAGATGACAGTGGTGCATTTAATCTGACAGAAAAGTATTCTTTCATATGAAAAACTACATGAACTTAATTCTATACCTAATTAATCTCTGAAAACAATGCTTCACATAAAACTTATTTTTAGACTAAAGATTGTGGTGATTTTAAAGTGTCTAGGAAACTTCAGATAAAATTTTATATCTTGTGATATATTTAACATAGTACAGTTTATTTTAATGGTGTCAGCATCGTAAAATAGCATTTATTTTATTTTAATGCACAGTATTTATCATTTCTGGAAAAGAAAGACAGGTTTGCTTAATCCATATGGTAGTAATACCCAAATTCAGACAAATCAACTCATCTAAAAATTTCAAGAGTGAACCATAAAGTCTTGAAAGTAATAAATATGTCTTTATTCTGCCTCATGAAATTAGTGGATTGGACAATATGATCTGAAAAATCATCTTTCTCTAGAAACAAGATTCCTGCTACTAGGAAAACAGATTCTCCTTAAGCAAAAAATAGAATATTTCTATCATAATATAATATCTCAGTTTTATGTAGATGTTGAAATAATTTCAAGTACACAGTTCTATTTTTGGTTTTTGATATAATATGAAAACATGAATACATATAAACATATACCTTTCAAAATTGATGCCTAAATGTGGTTTTTTTTAATCCAACAGCCCAATTAAGTTCATGTTTTAACTTCTACTATTATCCAGTGGAGTTTGAGAACCTAGATTTGTAATCCATCACTGAAAATTCTTAAGGCTACTGTATTCTGGGGATGGTTTGGACATGTTTTGAATAGCTGTACATTTTGAAAGGCTTAGTGGCACTGCTGCTGGCAGTTCTTGCCAGGCATTCAGTGGGAAATTGGCATTTACTTTTTTTCCCAAGGCTGTATATATGTGTCTGTTTACATTACTGTTATCTCAGGAAATAGGCTGGAGTGTTTTTCTGTACTGTAGTTCATGGTCCTTACTGAAATCAGTTGAAATTGTAAAAATTAAGGACTACAACTATTTTTTTTTTTTTTGCTAATTTTACTGTGACACCAGATTGGGGGGTTTTGCTGCTTATTGATTTTCATATTACTTACCACATGTTGCTTTTCTGCAAGAAATATAATAAATTTAGACTTGGTATTACTTAGCACAATATGATGGGTATCTACTGGCAAATTATTATAGGCAAATATCAAAATGTACCTCTTAATTATGGGTGTACAGCTGCCTACAGCAATAATCTATATGCTCTGTATTTAAGGTATGCAGTGTATGTATGTACATAATAGAATATAATAGGCTATATAATACTACTATTCACCTACATACAGACAACTCATAGAGTCAGGAAAAGTGAAAGCTGACTCTTAATAAAGTATAATCTTTTATTTGCCTATCTTTTTAAGTTTTGGGTTTGCTTTCCCCTGCCTTTATTTGCTTATTGTTGTCGGCAAAAATGGTAAGGCACTTGCCATAGGTGTGGGAGTTTCCTTGCGTGCAAAATGTCACAAGTTCTCCAATTTTCAGGGGAGTGTACAGAAGTAGAGGTTATGAATACTGGGCTTCCAAACAGTAAAACAATGAATCCATTCCATAACAAAAGAATAAATGTAGAAGTGATTTCTGAATACTGCATATAAGATCAAGTGCAAATGGGATTTTGTCTAACTGCTGTACTTACTGAATACTGAATGACATGGGGAGAAAAAGACAGAAATAAGGAAGCTCTGATGTGCTTCAATAATTATTTCAGATAAAGATACTCCAAATAATTACACAAAAATCCTAAAGTAGGAATTACAGTGTTAATGGACCAGATATTTCATAATATTATTCATATAGAAAAAAAAAAAGGAAAAAAAAAAAAAGGTTGGCTTCCAGAGACTTCACTTACTTTTCTTTGAGCCAGAAAAATAAAATCTCATCTCTTAGCAGAAGGTCCCCAGAACTACAGACAGAAAAAAACCTGCTAGGACTTCTAGGTCAGCTCCACCAGTGTTCTTATAATTTTGTGTCTGACCAAGTTTGCACATCATTAGGATGAGATTTCTGTCATTTTGCTCAAAGTCCACTTTATATAAATGTTAAAGTCAAGGTCTAACAATGGCACAAAGCCTGTGCAATTAGTTGTAGTTAGGGTTTTTTAAACACCAGGGAATTTCTTTTGACATATAATAACATTACTTGTATTTCACACATTTTTAACTTTGGGGTAGTGAAGTTGAATTAGAAAAAGAAAAAACTATTGCCTCTTCAAACAGATTTTTCTTTAAAATATGTTATATTTCTGGATTATATTAAAAGAATTTGTTTTCTAAAAAAATATTTTTTATTTTATAGAAAAGACCAATAAAAGTTAAACAAAGTAACTATTGTTTGACTATATCTCAGGGAACACATGACGTTATTTCTAGTTGAGAAAATTAAATCACAATTATATTTGGAAGTTATATCTTTAAAAATTGTGGCTTCATTTCTTTTTTTCATTCTTTTCATTTTACATGAGGGTTTGAAGAACAAATTTCAAAAATAAAACTTGTGTTAGCACTTGGCATGTTTCAAAGGGTTTTTTTATCTCATTTCCTGTCTTTAATTTCAAACCAACTTCTGCAATAAGTAGTCTTTGGCAGCATTTTGCAGTAGCCAATTTGCTTCTTCAAATACTAATGGAGATATTTCGTGGATAAAACCCAAAGTAAATAGCTGATAATCTCAACTAATGAAATGTATTTGCTGTAAAATGTTTTGCAGGGAGATTTTGATGTCAACATGTTTTGCTTGACCCAAATTCTGTTTTGCCCTGATTCACTAAAGAAAGAATCAGAGAACAGCCATGTGTAGATGTGTTTTTCAGTCATTGTGCTAATCAATGAATGTTTTCCATGGAAAATTCATAATACTAAGCTAAAAATGGAAAATAATTCATTTTCCAAGAGTATCTGAATCTGAAACAGCTGCTTGGATTAGCCAACATATCTCCACTATTAGTGAATTAGTAATAACAACTGGACTAAAAATTATTTTTGTATTTATCTCTAGCAAATATTATTGAATCATTGAAACTTGTCACAGAATATTAAACATTATATTCATGGTCTCTAAAACAATGTAATATATGACAAGTGGTGCAACAAGATTTCAATCTGTCACAATAACAAATTATAAGTAAGGCTGGAACTGTGTCTTGATGTTAATGGAACAGCCAACACTGCCTTTAAAAAAAATCGTTTCTCTGAATTGTAGCTTTAGTAACATTAGACTCCATGTGCCCCATTCATCCTTCATGCTGTCCTCCATTAGGCAATGCAAATGCATGTTTTGCATTTTTCCATTAAAAGATTGCTCTTTCATTCTACTTCAGGAATCACTTGTATGATCAGGGCATTAGAATTCAACAAATTGTTTTAAAGTCGATACTGCTGTCTTAAAACACATCTGCTCAGCATGTCTAAATGTCTGACTATTTAGTGATTTTAAATAAGAGTCTTTTCCTATAGCCTAGCTTGTTCCCATGCTCCTTCCAAACCATCAGTTGTTTCTAAAATAAGATCTTCTCAAGGACATCTACATAATTTCCTGTCACATCTGTATTTGACTCTTACCAGTACACCAGCGTGGAATTCAGTTATCAGCTGGGAAATGCAGACATACTGAACTTCAGTCTGTGTTAGGAGCTATTCTGCATGTCGTTAGGATGGAACAACACCAGAAATTACATAGAAGTTAATAACAAAAATATGAAGTACTTCAGTTATTTACTCAGCATGACATTTTTAATGAATTTTTTTCTTTCTGGCTCAGTAGTAAATGCAAAGCCAGTTTTTTTCAGTACTTCAGGCAATGTTACAGGATCTTCCCTTACAGAGTTTGGGAGCTTTGCTAGCCAAAATTCTATCCTAACAGAAAAAGCTTTCACATCACTTTTCTCTCCAGATATTTCATACCTCCAGTGAATACTGGTAAAGTCCAGAAAAGATGACTATAAATTGTATTCTCTGTGAGCTGCTCTGCAAAGCTGTTTGTTTTGTTGGTGTTTGTACCCTCCTCCAGGAATGAGGGTGACTTGAAGAGGAAAGGCATTAGATAGAAAGATGGTCATAGACAGATTGAACTTTGTGGAAGCATAATTTCAGTAGATTAAAACTCAGCTTCATGCCAGGCAAATGGTGTTAGTTGCCATTTTTTGCCCCCTCCACCCTCCCTCCCCCCGCCAGAATCCTAGTTTAGAGCAGCTCCAGGAGATGCTTAATGAAATTATTCTTCAGTATTTAGGAATAATTTTATTACAATAGATAATAAATGTGACAGCACTATGGGTGCATAGCCTGGTTATTTCTTACTATTCTAACAGCAAAATATCTATTTAAGAATAAAGGCTTCATTATGGAACACACTGGGCAGAGAAGTAACAAAGAAAACTGTTTCAGCTCAGGTAAAAAAAATTGACATGTAGAAGGTATGGACAGAACTAATTAACCTGTGCAATTTCGAGAAAACTATGTTTAAATTTCCAAATTGCTATTAAACTACTATCACAGCCAAGAGAGCATCGAAGAGAAATATGTCCAGAATGAAGGAGTGGCATATGGAGGGAGAGGGAAAGAGCACTGAGGTAATTGAAGGGAAAATGGGTCCATCATTAAATAAAGTTGAATTATTAACTTTGGAAGAGTGTGGTTATCAAAGGTGAGTAGATTTGACTTTGAGGCTATGGCTAATTGGGGAGTGCACTTATAGATAAGGACGAGAATAGTGTCAGGAAGCAGACATGTCTGTTTAGGTACCTAAATCACTTCCATAATATTTTACCCAAAATTATTTGAAAATTAGTTTTTGAAAACATAATCATTATCTTTTCAAGGGAGGAATCCATCAAAACACAGCATATAGTTGATTCTAAATTCAGATCCTATAAAGAATGAGCTAAGGGCTTTGAATCCAGTATCTATGTTCATCTTGCTTGCTTGGTCCTCCCACATTCCCTTACTGATTCACCATACCTATCTTTAAACTTGATCTAAGTTATGTGATTTTCAAAGCAGACATATGAATCTGAATATTTGAATTAAAAGTTGCTCTGAAATCCTTATACGGTTGTCCACTAATTTTGATGCACCTATTTACCTAGTGAAATCAATAATTGCTACATTTTACCTAATTATATGCATTAAGAAGGAGCATAAAAAATGTCTCTTGAGCTAACCAAGAAGTATGATGCAGTCTTAAACCATACAGTTCTTTCACAGAAGTAAGGTGAAAGATTCCAGTTCAACTTGTTTGTATAGGCAGAAGTGGAATCTAAAACAGGGTACAAGCAGAAACATACAACTCTTGTGTAACAAATGGCCTAGATAAATACTCTGGACATAGCTTCAAATCCATTCTTTGCCTAATTTGACAAAGGAATTTCATCTGAGGTCCCTTATCCACAGAAAGTCCTCTTACTATAAAACTTTCTAGGTGTTCTGCAGGTACAATATGGCTGAAAGTAAAAATTGATGATCACTACCTGGAACAATTTTATTCTAATCTGTTTTTTGTATTTGTGGTCAGAATATGCCTTCAGAAATGAGTATACTGAGTTTAGGTTAGGAGTCTTCCTTTGAGACTGAACACCAACTAAGATAATAGCCGGCTGGCATGAGAACTGATGTGAACCCAAATTCTGGATGTGAAACTGAAGTACAGAGAGAATGTACTGGGCTTTGGAGAAAGGTGGCAGTTTGTGATATCAGTGTAGCCTAAATGGGTACTTAAGTGCCTGAAGTGGTCTGCATTATCACTAAAGTACTTTTGAGGAACCTGAGTGAAAATCCAACCATTGGTCTATCTCCAGGTATCTTCTAACTGAAACATGGCAGTTTTATTTTGGTCATATTCTGACTTTATCTGGTTTTTTCTCAGGCACGGTATTTGTTCTAGTAAACTCTGATAAAAGGAGGTCAGCTGTGCTGTTTATGTAACTTCTATTTCTGTCTTATTCATATTCCAGCACTACAATTATACTTTTCAATCCTTGATCACAGGATTATGAATTCTTGGTTTCTGGAATTTTTCTTGAGCTTTTCAACTGTAAGAAAAAAACCCAACATGTAGAATCTGGGGAAGTTCAGCAGTTTGCAACTTGTTACTATTTTAACAATAATAGCACTGCAGTTTTGGTCCCATTAACATGCCACTAGCACCATTTACCTAAAATACAACACCTTCCTGGCATCCCTCCCAAGTAAATCAGGAAATGATAAATAAACAAAATTGTATGTACATATATGCACTTTTGTAATCTCCAGCTAATTACAAAAAAAAAAAAAAGACTTGTGTCTGTTCAGTATAGCTACCAAGCTCTTTAACCTAAACTGCATTTTGTACTTGCTTATTTTAGATTCTGTCTAGTGCTAATTTGCCTAAAGCAATTATTTTAAAACAACATGTACAGGTCAGGTTTATGTATGAATCCAATGTTAGTAAATGTCTTGACATTTCTACATCTTTATTGTATTCACTGTAACATTCCTTTGAAGTAGATATCATTATTAATTCCCTTTCATAACATAAAGAAACTACAGATTACATACACAGACACATTGCATTTTTGAGCTGTGGGCACTGCAACATTTGGCTTTTTAAATCCCATGCAAACACTGCAGCCATTACCTAGGCAAGCCAAATGTATACCCTTAATTATAGTCTTGGTAGAATTAGAATGGAATTCAGAGCAGTTAGGGGACCAGAGGTCATCTGAGCTATGGATAAATAGTCTATGTGCTTAATCCCAGCCCAGTGCTTCAACAATACCATTAACAACTTCATTGACAGACTTTCTTGTTTTGTGCAACATGTAGATAGGCAGAGACAATGTCTCATGAGTAACTTCTTTTCATTTCTTTCCAAAAAAAACAGAGTAATTAAATAACTGCAACTTCTTCAGTGGGAAAACATTCACATTTTGATACAGATATTTTTAATGCTGAATACGCCTTAAATTACCATAAACTTGTCCCATTTATTAGTTATGCTTGTATCAAGTATGAGAATGCGTGGTCTTATTTACTAGTAAGTGCACTGAAATGACAAAATAGATTTTCAATTCAGGTTTATGTGAAGCTATATCAAGATGAACTTGGCTTCACATAAAGCCACAGATTTCACAATTTTACTGAAGGCAATATCATCTAACAAGTTAGAAACCTCTCTTAGTGTTAGAACTGTGCCTCACTTCTGCATCAGATACTTGGTAATTGCATGACTCAGTATGAACAGAAAGAAAAAACAAAAATTTACTTTTCTTTCCAGAAAATATGAAAGTCATAGAGCAAGACTGAAGGGAAAAGGTTGGCGAGAAGGATGTTGGCTGGAATTTCTAAAACAGAACCTTCCTTCATCTGTACTTCATGTCTAAGGCTTTGTATTCACCCTTGGCTTTGTTTCTCTCTGGATGTGAAACTATTTTACAAAGCTGTTTTCTTTCAAAAACAAATGAGATTTCATTAAAGGACAAAGAGGGAAAGAAATATGAACCTGGCAATTTTCCTGATTAGTTGTGTGAAATATACTGGCCATTTTTATGTTTCTCTTGTGCCTACTCTAAGTCTTGTATAGTTTACTGCATATGTTTCTCATCCTCATCTTTCCTTCCTGTCAATGGAAAAAGGTTGTCATGTCAACAATTTTTTTTCCAATATGTTTTATATGGAACAGTTCACATAGTTATACATTCTTTTTCTACTTCCTTTTGGAAAATATCAGAAATCCATTCTTTCATGCTGCCAAGTGTTATCTACAATTCTGATAATTATATAATTCTATGATTTCTAAATTATGATTTGGTTGTTGGAACTAGAGATAGTCCAAGGACAAATTTCAACACAGACCTTGGTAATAATGCCACTAGAAGCAACATTCACACAGGAGGGATTATTATTTTTACTGATCATGTGATCGGCACTAACTGATTAAGGCTTACAAAATAAACCCCAACCACCTGGTCACTAAAAAGTTGATCAGTGATCTGTTTTAGTTTGGTCTCCCTCTGCAAAAATTGAAACCAATGGTGATTTTATACTTTATTGCTGATCCTTTGCACTAGGAGAAGAGACTCCTAGCAGAAGCAGTGAAGCTAAACAGAAACACTGAAATTAATATTCTGTCTGAGAAGATCTGTAGATTCCAAGTCCTATGAAAATAGGTTTCCTTGCCATGGCAGCTGTGTAGTTTGTTTTAACTGGCATAAACACTTGCAGTATAAATGATTATTTTATTTTTTGTAGAAATATTCTTGTTCAAGCAAGACAGAAACATTAAGGGCTACATGAAAACTTCCCCTATATAATTTTTTTGCATATCATGAGAATATTAGGCAAAATAAAAGAATAAGGATCAAGGCCAAACTGAACATTTCTGTTTACCATAGAAAGTTGTTATTAAGATAATAAGCAACCTAGAAATTATGAATGTAGGTGCTCATAACAGGCTAAGTAATCATTAGGACATATTTTTAAAAACTGGAGGTTCACGGACAACAATTCATTACAGAAAGGATAAAAGATCAAAAAGTTACAGAAGAGCAACTGCTACTCTGCTGCTGTATCTAGACTGGTTCTGTCCAAGTAGTTGGTAGAAATTCATTTACCTGTTGAATCTTGTGACATGAAACACTGTGCTGATACAAGTATCCAAACTATTTTTCACATTTTGAAAGTGAAGTTTGCAAAGACAAAAGCAGGAATTAACTACTGGGAAAAAAAATCAGATTCTTCTAATATGAGAATTTCAGGTTATTCTAATATTATTTTTAGAAATATGCTAAATTTAATATTTTTCTCAACATTGATTTCTGATGGAAAATAGATTTTGATAGCAAAATTATTTCCTGAAGTATTTTTACATGATAGAAACTTCAATCTGTCAAAAACCTGAACTTTTATTTTGTTAAAAATAAATACATTTCAAAGTATTCTTGTGTGTACATGCCATTGTACAAATTTATAAAAGATATAATGTCCTCTTTTACTATTCTTCTTTATGTAGAAAGCACTTCTCCCAGACAATTTTTGAGTAAATTACAAGAACAAACCATAGTAAATCAAAGATTGTCTTATTAGAGAACCTGATGTTTAGAGGAAAGAAGGCAACTGTATTTTATACCAAATACTGAACAGAAATTCCATGAGGTGTTTGATCTAGCTATTTCCTCCAGAAAGCTGACATTTTGGTCTTATTGAAGAGAATAACAGAGAAATAAAACTAAAACTTGTTGGAGAATAAGTTAAGTAATAATTTACTGATTGTGTTAATGTATATTTGCATTTTATATGTTGAAGACCTGGTATTACTTGCAGTGCTGTTAGCACTTCCTCTTGAAGACCCACACAGTAGATCACACCTATGGAGAATTTTCTGACACTGCTTGGATCACTCCCCAGAGTTTGTGGTGTTTAATGCAATGCAGATATCCAGAGTTTCACCAACTTGACTGGAGTCTTATGGACAATTAGGAAGTGTAAGAAGGATCTATTTTTCCTCAGATTTGGCAAGAAATTTTCATCTGGATCTAAGAAATACTTTTCCAACAGAAATGTTCTTCCAAAAAGGTTTTATTTTTGCCAAAGTGACATTTTCTTAGGGGAAAAATATTAACATGTTCCCAAACAGTTTAGAGATGAATCATGCCAATAAGCTGCACTTGCACTGAGGACAAAGACAAGCTTTTTTACTTAAATTGAATGTCTTAAGCAGCCGAAGTAACAGGCTGCACTTTCAAGAGTATTAATAGCAGAAATATTTAGAGACTGATACAATATTTCCCTACCACTCTGAATGAATTGTGAGGTAAAGTCACTAATTAGATACAGGACTATCTCCCTTGTGGATTGGTCTATCATATACAGAATGTGAGAGTGAACTGCTGGGAGCCTGACAAAGTATATAAAAATGAAAAAACCCAGGACTATCCACATAACTTCTTTAACAACTGAAAAGCAGTATAAGATAAAGAGTTGAAAAACACTTTAACTTGGCCTCCAACTTAGCCAAGAACTCATTACCTGGATGAAGTTTTCTACCAACTTTCTCACTGAAATAAAATTTAGAGTATTTTGATAATATAAATCAAATTGTAAATTACCTGTGTGCAAATGCATTTTTGTCTCATATTCTCACAGCATATGCCACAGTTGAAATGGCCACAATACACAGAGTATCACCACACAATTTCAGAAGGTTTTAAGCATCTGCCCATACAGAGTAACAACACATCAGAAGGCTGCAGGCATTGGGCCTTGTGGGTCTTTAGCCCACCCTTTTATACCCCTCATGCTCATTCATTGCCCCTGAGTGCCCTCTGTTCCCCTTGGTGGTTGGTCAGTGCCCCTGGGCACTCCATGGCTCATTGCTGTCAGTGCTGCTCACCTGCTGCTCACAGCTGTGCCCACTGGGGATGGGGCTGGGCCACAGCCCCACTCCCAATCACCACAAACTGTGTGCCTACATCATACTTAAACTACAAAGTTTAAACATCAGAAGTGTCAGAGAGGCGTTTGAATTCCTTCTGTCCTGAGTGACCATTTGGATAGGGTAGAGAAAAAAAAATGTAAGGCAAATATAATAAAGAACTACTGATTGGTCTTCAGCACAGTGTCCAAGCAGAATCCGTGACACTTCGGTCCTTGAAGAACGACTCTACTAAAACACCTCATCACACAATTGGAACTGATTCAAAGCTAATATATCAGATTTTCTATTCAATTAATACATATTCTTTCATTAATGCATCTCTTTGCTTTTTGAACCTCCACAAAATTTTGGCTTTCCAAATGATACGAGAAAAAGTGACCTGTTGCCTGACAATTTCATTAATATTCCCTGATCTTGTATTGGAGCATATACTAAATGTTGTCCCTTCTGCTTACTTTCTAACTTTTGATTGGGTTTTTGGGATTGCTTCTGAGTGGTGACCTGATGTTTTCATACAATTCTCTCTCATAGCTTCAATTTTTGCCCTGAGAATGGATAACCCTTTTTTATCTTTTTTTGAATGTGTACTGCCTTTAC
This sequence comes from Onychostruthus taczanowskii, assembly GCF_017590055.1. Classification (NCBI taxonomy): domain Eukaryota; kingdom Metazoa; phylum Chordata; class Aves; order Passeriformes; family Passeridae; genus Onychostruthus; species Onychostruthus taczanowskii. The sequence goes on from NW_024498351.1 coordinate 12,762,537, forward strand.
CTATATTGAATTTTATCTCCCTTTTCACCATCTTCATTCAAATTTCAAAACTTTCCAAAACTCTTTGCAATAAATTTAATTTTTGATTTCCATTTTATGTGAGAAAATTAATTAATTTACGGCAACAAACTTCTTGTTTACTTGCTACATATAAATTTTAAGTTCAGTGGCCCAGAAGTTTATGTCTGTGCAATCTCAGAACTGTTCTGGTCAGTTTCCTTTTCCTCTCACTTTTTTTGTTTAATCTTCAAAAATAGATCAATTCTGCATAATTTTCTCATACCTGAGTTTGTTTTTGCTAGGTGTTTAGTTTCTAGGTCCTTCTTTCATAAGAAGAGGTCTTTCTTTTTTTCCTTCTTTCATTGTTTTTTTCCTATGTATCTGTAAATGTATCCATTTGCTGCCATCTGACCACTCTTTTCTCCTTTCTTCCTCTATTTCCTTTTCTTTTGCTCTATCACTTTTCTCTCTGATTATGTCACTATTTATTATACCAGTTATACCAGTTCAGTTATTTCTCTAATTTTTTTTAATCAATACTGAACAGTATTCAGTAGAAACTGAATAGAAAGAGGATATTCTGTAAGAGATCTGAATAAGAAGGCAGCTTAAAGGTACTGCCAGCATCAATGAAAGCAATGTAGAACATTAAAAGAAAACTTGTTTTATGAATGTGGTGGGGTTGACATCATAGTTTTGGCCAGAAGGAAGGAGTAAGTAAGACAAAAACATGATAACTAATCTGTGAATTAGGGAATGAGAATGTTAATGAAACAATTTGTCCTGGGCACTGATATTTCAATGTTCAAATAGATGCCAATGACCCTCAAATCCCCTTGCACTGTGCATGTAAGTGCTCTATGTATTCTTAACTCAGCTTTCATTAGCCTGAGGGTATGAATGAGATTACCTTGCCAAACATAAGTGAATAGTATTTATTTAGCATAGTCACTTAATCATTCTTGAACAAACTCCATGAATCTTTTAAACCCATAAAATCCTCCAAGGCATTTCATTCTGGCACAGAAAGATATTTAAAGGCATTCTGACAAATCTTTGACACTGGGGTGAAACTCTGGCATCATTCAAGGTAAAGGCAGATCTCCCGCAGGTTTCAAAAAAATCCAATTAATAATATATAATGTAAACATAAACATCTGCACAACACACAGAATTCAAAAGCTGATTTTTTTATATAATTTCACAGAAAAATAATTTTCATTCTGTGATATTTCAACTGATTTCTAATCTCCTGTAACTGCCGGGACATTACAGAATGTCATATATGTATTCTAAACAACAAAAATTGTGTGATCTCTGTGGCGATTGCCTACATACATTCTTTTGACACATTGTTCCTGAAACAGGACAGTTTTAGATGCATGCTTATGACACATTGTCCATTTCATCATGGTGGACAAACTTTATGGTATTTATTATCAGAGTTTTCCTTGCCATGATGGATTTTGCATTTATTTGGTGTGAAATCTAAACTGAAAGCTGAAATTTGAAAAAGCTCCACTGAATTTCAGAATAGTGTAAGCCCAGCCAGCACTTCAGCTGGTATAAATCAGTGAAAAACCATTGAAGTAATCTGAACAACACGAGTCTATTGAACAAGACTTGATGTCCATTCCCTTCTTCTGCTTTCCCCATCTCAGTCAGAATGAATTTCAAAGCTCATTATTAAACATAATTTTATGTATGTTTTATATATAATGTATATCTTATTTTCATTACACTTCAATAAATTACTGGACTTAGCTACATCATATGGAATTTTAATGGTCAGAAAAGACTGCCTGATTCAGTGGCATAAGCAGGCATACAGGAATTCTAAAACCAACTGCTATTTGCAGTCAGGTTATCTTTCCAAAGCAGAAAAATTTAAGCTTAGCTTACAGTATACTTATTTTGATAAAATTTTAAAATAGATTTAGATTTCCTATTTCTCTGATATAGCCTCAGTTGAAAATGAGAAAAGCAATATCAATTATTAACACAGAGACAAACTTTTAGATTACACACTCTCTTGCAGACCAAAATCAAGTCCACTATAAAGTACCCAGACACACACCTTTTGAAGAGCAGTTCAGAGGACAATAATTTTTAGAAAAAAAGTTGGCCCGTATTTATAACACAGTATGACAATAAAAGAACATTTTCTCCAGTGCAAACAGATTATTTATATAGCTTCCACAAAAGGTTAATATTACTTTCCTACGATCTTGCTCCTGCAAACATTATTGAAAATATCCCTGTATCCATTTTAGTAGGTATTCTGAGAAACTGCTTATGATGAGAAATTACACAGGCAAATAAAATGTTATGTAAGTAATAAAATTTACATTATACAACATAAAAATTACAGGAGTGTTTATGAAATTTATATATGAAATAAAAATAAAGATATGGAATATAAAATTTCATAGGTCACACATGCATTTAAAATATTTTAATAAAATATGGATCCTTCAAACTATCATTAGCACAAAGTAATATAAATTTTTCCATGCAGTTTTCCCTCCTGTAGCAGCTTACTACATGTGCACATGACATAATTAGTCAGGATGGTAATTTCTTATGCACAGTGCATTCAAGTATTCCTTTATTAACAAATTAATTTCTGAAAATTAGAAGAATATGTATTCTAATGAGAAACACCTTAGAAACACAAAATTAAAAGTTCTAATTATATTGTTCATAGCTCCTGCAGTCTGTTTCAAAACATCTGTCATGATTTAAACTTTACTTGAATTCAGCTTGTGCAAAACCCAAGAACAATAAAACGTTAAGCTTATTATTGCTGTCACTGAAACACATAGGAACTTTTCCTATTTAGCTTTAGTGGGTAAACTAATCAACTAAACTTATTTGTTGAGACATGTATCTAGGTTTTGTATAAAATAAAATGCAGTTAAAAGCTTAAGGATTCCAAATTATTACATTATTTGAATTTGGGGTTTCCAAGAGTTGGGGTTTCAAAAGCTGAAAGTTAAGGAGACAAGAACCTACCAGAGGCATCTGGACAATGCCCTTAAAACCATGTTTTAAATTCTTGTCTGCCCTTCAACAGTCAGGCCGTTGGACAAGATGATCATTGTAGGTCCCTTCCAAGAGAAATATTCTATTCATTTCTATTCCAATTATTTCTATTTCCATTTCTTTTTATTTCTATTTCTATTTCTATTTCTATTTCTATTTCTATTTCTATTTCTATTTCTTTCATTAAATAACCCCAAAGTAGTTTCATGAAGTAGTAATGATCACACCGTCCCTCTAAAATATATAATGTCTGAAAACCCCCAAATACTTGTAGGCAGTGGTTGCAGTGTGCCCCTTGAAGGCAACAAATGAAGTGTTTTGAGGTCAAAGAGGTAAACACAATACAAAATGTGACAATTTGCTATGACAGACTGTCAACAGGCTTTCTCCTTTCTTTGACCCATGTCAAGTGACACTATGGCTGTCTCGGTAAGAAAAGTGTTAAAACTCACATCACCAGACCTCAAAGCACTTTAGTCCACTTATGCAACTCCTTAAGGAACTAGTGTTTTACTGTGCCTATTCAAGCTCGTAGACAGAAAGGGCTCCTAACAAGACTTAAACTCCCCAAAAGGTCAGATAAATAAGACTTACCCTTGCTACAACGCACCCCAGAAAGCGAGGGTAACCCAGGTTCTTGTTAACAGATGCCTGGGGGCAGATTAGAATGAAATGACACTGAATGACACTGAATGAGCTGTGTTTGTAAATATGTACACATAGGGGTTTCAGAACAATTTGTTTCTGACTCCATCAATAAATGTAAATTGCCAAAAAGAACATTTTAACTATCATAAGACTGACTCTTAGGTCACTTCCTAGTTTGGGTTTAATTTTTTAGATTTGTATCAAGATACCTCAATAACCTTCTTTTGAGACTATTTAGAATATGAATATTTATTAAAAGGGAGAAACTACTAACAAATGTGAAACAGATATTGAATAAATATTACACTAAAATTATTTTTTTCAATATTAACTATCTATCTTGATTTAATTCTGTTACTTGTTTGCTCTGTGTTTGTTGTCACATTTACTTATTACTCCAACATATAGAAGGAAAATTTCCAATTTTTGTCTTATAATGACATCATAGAACAAACTACAATACATTACTGCTTTTATGAAATTGTGTTGCAGTTTTCCAGAATGAAAAAAATGAGTTGTAAACTGTTATACTAGAGTATTAACCATTTACCTTCAGTTATACAGTATGCGTGAAAGAAATAAAATTTTAATTTCTTTACTTATTATGAAATAAAAATAATGAATAATTATATAATCTTCTATTTGTTATGAAAAGTTGTATCTCTCTGTGAAACAGCAAAATATTTTAGTAGTTTATGATAACAGTTCAATTTATGGCCATGGTTCAGCTCACCCTTATATTCAAATGGCCAAATTTTCTCAATGGAATTCTTAAAGTTATCAATATGGTTGAAGTTTATCATGGTACAAATATTTTGCTCGGGCATTGTTTATATGACATCTTTGTTGTGAGCCACTCCTTTGTGTCACAAGGAGATCCTAAATTACCTAATCCAGAAGTACAGCTTCACTTCAACAAATGATAAATCAGATAGATTGGCCACAGGAGGAAATTAATTTCTATTACTGCTAGGTTGCATTGTAGGGTGGTCATAAAGAAAATAGATATATCTGGTTTTGACATGTGAAATAGAATGGCCAAAGAATAAAATAACACATCTTGGGCCAATAAATAAGGTAAATACAGTGCTGCTTCAGATAACTCAGAATGGTGATTTAAGATTGTTATGATCTTCCTCAGTTGCCCAGAAACTATCATACTGTATTAAATCTAAGTTTATCTCTAAATAAAAATAAGAATGTCTGTCTCAGGCACAGACTCAAATCTCAGTATTTTCATCAAGTACTCTCTACGGAAAGTAAACGCTGCAATTTATCCTTCTAAAAGTTTACAAGATTTCAAAGGAAAAAAATATTTGTCAATAAAAAAATAAGTTATTTTGACAAATTAGTCCAAATGTAAAATAAACTATAAAACCTCTTAAAAAAAAAAAAAGAGAGGTTTTATAGTTTATATCACATTTAAGAAGATTTAATAAATCATTAAAGATACAGTTAAAAGAGCTATGACTTCATATGATTATCAGGAGAATATTTTCTTTCATCATAAATAAAACATTTATTGCTTCATTGTTTCAAATTTCTATAAACAGAAAAAAATCTGGTTTGCAAACAAGCTAAGGTTCGATGTTTCTAATCATCCACCTGATAACTATATCTTTAGCCATCAAAATATATAAATTATCAACATAAATTCATCAATAAATAAATGCATGTACACAGCTTTTCATGTACTTTCCCACCCTGACTCCCATTGGCTCTTCCAGCCTTCTATTACATATACATCACATAGCTTTATCTACTAGATATCCTATTCTGGAGAGAAGGTTTCCTATTCTATATTAATTAAGTTGCTTTCATCAGAATGAGTCCCACATAAGGAATGGATAAATCTCACTTCTACTGGAGTTCAAAAAGCAGAGCCATAGCTTGTTTAAACTGGGAGCTGTACGCCATATTCATGTTAATTTATTTCTATGTTTCTGTATGCTCTTTACATTTACACTAGCTTCTATTATTACCTGTTTTTTCCACATCTGTAAAACAGTCTCACAAACTAAAGATGGTAGAAAATTATTATGATTTTTTAGCTGTAAATGAGCAGAAATGTGAAGTGACTGAGCTACCAATCAAAATTAGATCTATTCTAATATGACATTTGTTACTCTATGGTGCTTCCTTCTGACTCACAAATTCCTATGCAATTGGATAATTTTGCTACCATATCAAAACCTGAGAAATGGGTTTATGTTAATGTCTCAAACTATTGACTAGATAGTCAAGCTGTGCAGCCAGAAAAAAATCCTACTTACCAGAAATGCAGAGTTTGTAAAAAATTGTATGAAAATCAGTTTTTACTTTGGATGTCTAAAATATCTTTGAAATTTAAGAATTATTTTCCTCTTTCAACATAGCTAAAACTATTTGCTACATTTTGAATCTGCCTCAGTTACAATATATTTTACAGTACATTTTGTAGGACAGAACATGCACTGACAATCATCTACATCTGGAAGGTTCTCATAGTTGCTGTAATCTTTTTCACAGCACAGGATGACTGGATAAAAATTTAGAATAATTATGGAATATGGTTTTCTTACAGGGTTATGTTTCTCTGTTCCTGGCTTATGCTAAGATTCTCTTTCTGTTTCTTCAATCTGCAGTTGTAGCAAGAATTGTATTCCCAACTTTTTTAATTTGAAGTAACATTTGGCAGGTTTTCTCTAGCACTGACCCAAATGCGTATGGGTCAAATTGGGTTGGAGGAAATAATTTCTTATGGGAAAGTTGTAAAATTGGGATATTGTCTTCCAGAAATATGTGAAAATTTACATTTTTTGGCTTTCTCTTGTTGCTATGATCTTGTCCAATACTGCCCTGTATTTTACAAATTCTGATTTAAATTCTTTCCATTCAACAGGAAGCCATAGCTTGCCTTTTCATCCAGCTGTTGCTTCACTTGGTTACATGTTATCCAGAGAAAGTTACTGTGCTCTTATTTTCCAACACAGCAGAAAACTTCTTTTTTTGCGATACTCAAAAATTTGAGATCTTTTCTGTGGATTTATAGAAGAGATGTGGAACAAGATGCGCTTACTTTAGTAGTAACATATGTCTACATCAGGGAGGCCATTTCTGAAAATAAAAAGTACTGAGGAAAGTTTTCCAGTTCTTGAAAGGCACTCAGCAGGAAATATAGCACTGGGAATACTCTGTGTTTTCATGATATGAAATTAAAGGAGTCTGTGAAATATTGAAACTTTTTTTCCTTAAAATACACCAATTGTTTCTGATAAAACTTTGTTTGTGTTAGAGTTTCCTAGAAGACATTTGACGGGTTTACTACAACTTACTCATTTTGTATCTATCTTATATCTGTATGCCTGGCTTGCAAACCTCCAAGTTGTCAGGAGTTCACACTGTATATTTAGAATAGCCAAAGAAAAAATTTTCATGGCATCAGTGATGTTAAATCTTCCTCAAATCTTAGCTCATCAGCAAATCTGGCTGGAAAATTCCAGTTCATCAAAACTGAATAGGATTCATAAAAATTAGTGTGATTCAGTGAACCACAAGCTGCTCCTCTTACAGTCCACCAGAAATGCCCTACATCTGGCTTAGCAAATCACAGAACAGCTGAGGTTGGAAGGGGCCTCTGGAGGTCACTTGGTCCAAACCTCCTGCTCAAGGAGGACCCCCTAGAACATGTTGCCCAGGGCACCTTTTGAACATCTCCAACAATGGAGACTCCACAACCTTTTTGGGCAATCTCTGCCAATGCGCAGGCACACTCTGCTTCCTGACATGCAGACCAAATATGTGTTCCTGTCTGTGCCTGTTGCTCTTTTCCTGTGACTGGACACTCCTGAAAAGAGATTAACTCCCTTCAGATATGTTTATGCATTGCTGAGTTTTCCCCCTGAGCTCCTCTTCTTCAGGCTGAGGAATCTCAGCTCTCTCTTAGCGGACTTCCACTGGACTGTCTCCAGCATGTCCATGTCTCTCTTGTATTAGGAAGCCCAGAACTAGGCACAGTACTCCAATTTTGGCCTCCTCAAGGTGGAGTAGAGGGGAACCTTCCTCAATTTGTTGCCAGCTGTTCTTCTTATGCAGCCAGATGATCAGCTCTCAACAGGTTCTGGTGCATCAGATTGTTTCTCCCCAGGTTTTGTACTTCCTATGTCGGTTGACCTGAATAAGGTTCCTATTAGCCCATTTCTCCAGCCTGTTGAGATCAACCTGGTGCAGCACTGATGGTGTTTCAGCCATCATCTGCAAACCTGCTGAGGGTACACTCTGTCAGATCATCCAGATCATTACTGCAGAAGTTGAACAGTATAGGACACTGTATAGACCCAAGTGAGACACTTCTAGTTAGTCGTTCCAACTAGACTTCCTACCACTCATCACAACCCTCTGAGTTATGCCCTTAAGCCAGTTTTCAGTCCTCACTCTCACTCATCCTGCTTCATCAACATCTCTTTGGACATCTGATTAACTTGATCCAGCAGAAGATGTCCCTGCCCATGGTGTGAGGGTTAGAAGGGACCTTAAAGATTACCTAGTTCCAAACCATTCTAAGCAATTCTGTGCTTCTACAATTTTATGGGACACAGTGTCAAAAGCCTTATGAAGTCAAGGTAGACAATATCCACTGGTCTGCCTTCACTTACCAAAACAGTTGTTTCATCATAGAAAGTTATCAAACTGTAGATCCCCAATTCCTACTTCTTGCCCTATTTTAAGAGGTGTTTAAAATACATGTAGACATGATGCCTAGAAACATGGTTTAGTGGTGGAGTTGGCAATGCTGGGTTAATGGTTGGACTCCATGATCTTGAGGGTCTCTTCCAACATAAATTATTGTGTGCTTCTTTCACTTAAAACATGTAAGAATATATACAACAAACTTAATATAAAACCATTCATTGTTGAATCACTAAGCTACAAGAAAAGAACCATGTATTCATTGTTTGAATTTTGCATATTAAGACTCATATAAAAAGAGTATTTCCTGAGAAACAGCCCTTTGATGGTTTATAAATACCATATTTTAAAATTAAAATTACTTAAACTGAATTATACCCTTTAGGATATGAGATAGAGTTTTAAATATATCAATATATCAAAATATAAGCCAAAATCAACTATCCAGCATCTTAGAAGTCAGAATTCTGTCTTTTGTTGTTGAAAAATTAGAAAGGATATATAAAAACCATGAAATGAAAATTTGAACCAGTGTCATAGCAACTCCAGTAGGTAAGTTTAGATTTTTTTTTCTTTAGTACTGAGGCAGATAGAAAAGTCTTAAAGGCAGCAGACAACCTGTTAAGAGTTCTGCAAGATTCACATGCTTGAAGAGCAAAGTGGGAATATTTCATTAAAAATGGCACTAAATTAGATGTATTCAGTCTGAACAGAGAAGCAGTATTGTGGAGGAAAGAAATCCAGCAGAAGAGCTCAAAGCCAGCCTCCATCAGAATGTTTGAGTTATCAGGGAACAGGAAGCTGTGTCTATATGTGTGTGTGTGTGTTCACCCTCCCCAACCCCTGGGTCATGTTACCTAAATTCATCATGGGAATGTTAAGTACATCGCTCTGAAGTAACAGACTGAATAATACTTGTATCCCAACAAAAGTTGAACAGAGAGGCAACAGAATTATTTTGAGCTCTTTTCCATCTCTGACAATGGAAGCTTAACTGAACTTGCTTTTGCTGTATGGTTATAGCAGTTATTACTTCACTGATGCAAGCCAACTCATTTGACAGTCAGCTTGGGTGGCTGACTGCTCTGTGAGATACCTGTGCTATCTCCTGGCTGATAGCTGGAGTGCAGCTAGAAGTGCATCTACTGCAGCTCAACATAGACATGCGCCTGAGCCAGATTACTTTTCACCCAGTTCTGAAGCTTACATGGGATTCAGAGTATCACATATTGACTAATTCATCCTGACATTGAAGGAAACTTGGAGAAACACTAGCAAGGATCTACTGGAAGTTTATTTTGAAAAGCAGTGTTGGTCATGGTTGTCAGTGCCAGTACAGCTTTATTAAACTTGGTGCCAGAGACAGTGATTCATAACTGTTTATTCAACAAATCTTAATCTGTGAATGAGATGACCTCAACAAGTTTAAGTTGAAATACAAAATACAAAAAAATCTGATTTATAACTCTGTATTTTTGCTACCACCTGTAGTTAGATTATGATATTTACTCGTTTAATATACACAAAAAAATCAGTAATGAAAAATTACCTAAATTTTGCTAGCAAAACTTTGGAGTCTTTCAGTGAAAACTTCTTAAGTAGCTAGTAGAGAAATTAGATGAATTCATGATTAGCAAATATGTGGCAAGTCAGTTTCTCAGGTATTATAGGGATAATAAACAACAAAACCCACCATTTCAGTATTAAGTGATTAAAAGCAGAAAGTTTCACTTTAGGCTCACTGAAAACCATTTTGGGCAAGTTCTAGGAAGGTATCCATGAGTAGGAATCTCAAATAGAATAACAGAAACAATTGTTTGTAATAGCATTAAAAGAAACCTAGCTGTCACTGGGAGTAATAAATCCAGTATCTCTTACTAGACTGTAGTGAGAGACATGATAAAAGAGCACCAAAAAGTGCAAAGATCAGACAGAGACAGAGACATCATTGTGGAGCTTCAGGTAATTCAGGTAGCCTTTCATTGTAGAGTAGGTGAGAGATGCTAAGAATTACCAGTAAATTTGGGTGCATGCAACCACCTCTGTCTTTCCCTACTTGCTACCAGGGCCCTGAGGTACCACTGAGACCTGCTTCCCCTTCTGTCCCCTGCCAGGTTCATCAGTAGCATCACTGGCACTGCAGCAGGGCAAGCTCCTCACTCCCCACAGCCCTGGCCTCCTGACCAGGGCCATCCCAAACTGGGTCCACATCCCAGGAAGCTGTGTGATGCTGATCTAATCACAGACACAATCACAGAAGCGAAACCTTAGCCAAACTTGTACAATGTATCAAGAAGATGTGGTTTGTTAGAGATTCTTTCCATACATCACTAACCAGAATGAGAAGGACAAAAAGTAAAATCTTTCTAGGCATTTTCATTTTGGAAATATCATAGAATCGCAGAATGATTTGGGTTGGGAGGGGAATTTTCAGACTACCTAGTTCCAACATTCCTGCTGTGGGCAGGGAAATTTTCAACTAGACCAGTTGTTCTGAGCACCGCCCAGTCTGGCCTTGAAAACCAAGTATTTTGTTATTCACCTTTCAGTTTTATGGTTTCTGATCAAATGTCCATGTCTACTGCAGCTGAAATAATCTTGCATTAGTTGGACATGTCTGAATAATCCAGGATTTTCCAGAATTTGAATCTGACTGTGATTGTCTTGGTTTCTGGATGTATGTTGAATCATCTCCAAAGACTGGATTCATGCCCCGTGAAAATCATATGAGCTGGTACTAAAGAACTCCATGCATCTAAAATCAGAAAAGCTTTTTGAAAATAATTGCTTATGCCTAAATGCAGAATAAACAAAGCAGAGAAAAGTAATCAAAAACTTACTGAACAGCTTCAATACATACAGTCTAAATTTTTGGGACTATTAGACATAAACTAATCTATAGCATTGTGAAGGGCATGAACGCATATAAAAGAGTGGGGAATGGAAAGAAATGCTTCAGAATTATGGAAGATGTAATATTCGCTTGATTTCTGTTAAAAATATGCTTTTCAATATTTCATGAATATTGTGTATATTAGTATAGTGTTTCTCAGACATACATGCAAAAAAGCAGTGCTAGTCACTGTTTGAAAGAAACTGGGCAGATTGTTTATGAATTTTAACTTGCTAGGTGAGGAATATAGTGAAATGTAATGAAACTACAATACAAAATAATTTGAACCTGAAAGGCCTACTGAAGAGCTAAGGAACTATTAACTAGCAGTTTTCATTTGGTAATGAACAATTAAAAGCACTTTGCACAAACAACAGAACCCTTCAGAAAGCTCTATCCACAGAAATCTGCAGGAAAGCTTCCTAGTCATTCAGTCTGGTTATTTTAGATTAGGACCAAAATTTATTTAGCTGTTGGATTATCAACAGTGGTTGATTTCAATCACATATATCAATATGTCAAGGGCTGTATCTGTAAAAGGATTTTGACATCTAAAATCTGTGTCCAAAAATGTAGTCCACAATAACATAGGGACTGAACATCTAGACACTTTTATCCCACTTAATCCCATCTGGGACCCAGTAAGAAAGTGGAATTTCTGGGGATGCCTGATCTGTCTCCAATGAAACTATAGACATACATTCCTTATAGTGCAAATTGGCCACAGAAGAAAATTTTAGCTAACAAGGTAATGGTCTGAACACTTACCTAGGCAACAAGAAACTAGCCCCAAAACATCTTACCTCCTCAGTACCCACCATAACTGGATTTCAAAATAATTTTTCTTTCGTTACTTTTCTTTACAGGTAGAATGCATCTTTTATTATTGGTTTTGTTCACTTCTGTGTGAGAAGAAGAGAAATTATAGAACTGCTTTGATGCATACTTTGAGTTACATTTTGCTCAAGTTAATCTCAGAATGCACAGAGAAACAAATCAAGGCATTCACTTCCTTGTGTGTATATAATCCTTGTAGGAAGAGATTGTTTCCCGTAAATTCTGGGAATCTTATGGTTGCCTGACAATCACATGTAATTACCTAATTCATTGTTAATGGAGCATGACTGTGGCATGTACAAGACCATTTGGGAAGAAGACTTGGGCAGGATGATAATTTACACATTTGATTTCTATTAAATTGTTTTATTGGAAGGGTGTTATTGAACCTCACCAGCACTTTAAGAAATGGCCTGACTGTAATCAGCACAGTATTGTTTCTCTCTAGGCTCTCCAGCAGCGCATGATTATGGGAAATTATTAAGGTTAGCATGCTTATGAATCCTATCCTGCATGCGAAAATATTTTATTTGTGTGGATATACAGTTAAAAAGTATTCCTGACAACTGGTCTTATAAAATTTGAGGGATTGTCTGATTTTAAGCTTTATATGACACCAAGTACATTTTTCCAGCACAAAAAATCCATTTTGTTATGCTGCATCAATTTTACGTCTGAGACTTTGCACTATGTTGCTTACTAAATATTTTCTGTGTGAAGTTTAGTTCATTTCTATAAAATTGAATTGAGTTGGGGAGCACTGAAACCATCAGATTCATAAGTTCAATGTTAATGGCATTCTTTGACCTCTACAAGACCTTGTACTGCTGGCAATAAATAAGTCAGTTTTACTGTAATACATTTGCCTTATTGTAAATATCTGCAGTGGCATGGGACCATTGCTGTTTAGCAGGAAGGGAGGCACACTGTTATGTCAGAAAGAGAGCAGACTATGGGAATTAAGTTGCTGGGGGAGGATGTCTAGTTTTTCTATTTACCCCAATATGTGAGCTCTCAGTATGACATATGCTACATTTCTTTCTTTACTGAAAAACTTAGAAGGTTGCCTTCATCTGTAAAGTTTTCCAGATTACTCTGACAAGTTCTACAAGCAGTAACAAAAGTCCCATACACTTTTTAAGGTGTAAAGAAAAAAAAAAACCTATCCCATTAAAAGATTTTCTTTAAATTGTGTGAAGACTGGGAGAAAAGATCTGAGTTGTAAGGAAAGTGGTTGCTTGAAGATGTGAAGGAAACAGTAAAGAGAAATATATTCTAGTGAGCTGAGTAAGAATTTAAGGTTAGCTAGGCAAACTATAAAAAGAAAGTAAAAAAGGTGGGAACATGAATAATGAGCTGAAGCACATACAAATTACTAAGAGGCATTAAGGAGTCTGTATTGACTGCTAAAATAAATTAGAAGATAATTGGGATGGAAAGGTTGATAACAAGGACTGGAAAAAAAGCAATCTAGATTATTAAATTTTAATAGAAAGAGGAAAAAATATGGTAATGGGAAAGAAAGTGAAGGGATAGAAAAGCTATTGGAAAGCATTAATAATATGGAAGAAGATGGAAGGAAATTACATAGGAATAAAGATGACCAAGAGCCAAATGAAGCACTTGACGACTAAAAAGTGGGAACATGTAGTCAGTGTTTCTGAATTTCATCTCTTCCTCAAATGACAAAGTAGGAGGCACCGAAAGGAAGAACCAAAGAAGATAGATATCTTGAAGGTCTTGAAGACAGGAACAGGAGTCAAAGAACACTAAAGGTAATGGGAACTAATTGGAAGAATAATCCCTAAAGAGCATCAGAATTCAGTATCGTGTTCTCTCCAGCTCATGAATTCTGAAGCCAAACTTCAATGCATTTCTGCGTCATTGGAAGCTAAACCACTTTTTTTTTTCTAACTCCCAAGACCTTCTATCTCCCAAGGCTCATGTTTACATGCAAAATTGTATAGTAAGGGAATATGGAGTTAGAAAACCTTAGAAGTAACCTCCCTGTGTACATTTGACACTAGTTGTCTAGTGGCATTTCTACATATTTTATTTCTAAAACATATTTGTTCATCCTGACTACCAAAAGACTTTTGAACTGTAGCTTCCAGTTTTGAAAACATTACTCAGATTAAGTTTTAAAATTCTGTATTCTGTAGATCTGTGAAGAAATAATAAACTCAGTAAAAGGTTCTCTACATGACAACAACTTAAACTTCTGGTGTTATGCATAAATGTATTCCTCCTCCGCACAATGACTGAATTGTTTTAATATTGTAATTGAAATACTCTGTAGGCTTCCATTATAGAGCCTGTTAGTTAGCCTTTCAGTCAGTTGTTGGGAACCATGTTTTTTCTTGGCAGCAGACTAATTTTTTTTACCTAGTTTCTTTAGAAGACAGCTAGTGAAATAATTTGCCTCCTTTCATGCGGATTACAAAGGTCTAAAATACAATGTAGCAACAGAGGAGTGTGATTAACAAAAGTAGGACAGATGTACCTACATCAGAGACATGAAAATAGTCAAATTGTTGACTGTTTTTTTCTTAATTTTTCACAAAATATTGAACTCAGACTTGAAAAAACTGGTTTTTTACGTCTTAAATTTTGTTTATTTATTGTCTCCTTCTAAAACTAGGATCACAGGGAATGGGCTGCTTGGCAGCCCTCCTGTTACAGTTTATCTCACAATTCTAGTAACATTTGGTTCTTGGCCAACAGAAAATACATTTCCCCACAGTTAAGAAAAGCATTATGCAAAAATATTATAGAAAAATCAGCTCTGTGCTCTCCTGTTGTCTTGGAGATCTGTATGGTATGATTCCCAGGAGCACAGGCTGATATCTATCAAATTTATTCACTTCAGACCACCACAGACTGGAATAAATATTTTTCAACAAAGTGTACTCAGCGTTATCACTTCATAGACTCTTATGTAAGCTACAAGTAATTAGTCCAAGTATTACTTTACACTCTCTGTGCAGTGGTCACATCTTTCCTCACAAATTGCCGAACTCACATCTGGTGCCTTGACCTTGGGGCATGTACTTCTGTGTAATTGTTTGTGAAGTTCCATGTACTTCTATATCTATCATTGGGTTTTAGACAGAAACTTTTTCTTCTACCAGCTTTCAAACTTCAATTCATACTTTTTACATATTATGATAAAAACACATTTAAATTGCTGCCTTATGCCAAGATCAGAGACAGACAGTTAGTTGTTGGTCTGTCTTTGACAACAATTTAAAGATTTAGTAATAATATTCATAACCAATAACATTTCAGTCCTTTGCAGGGCATCCATGAAACATTTTGGAAAATAAACTTACAGGAAATACATTATATTTTTCATGTTAGTAATGTTACCAAATATAGCAGTTTGTATAAATTTTGTTTGTAACCAAGAGATATGATTCCATTTTTGAATAGGCTTACAGTGGATATATTCTATGGTCTTTGAAGTAACCCATTTCTTTTTCACACATGGGTGCTAATCATAACAGAACAGCATCAAGGGTATTGTAGCAATCTAGTCTCAGTTGTAAAGTGATGTTTATGACACTAATTGATTTTTTTATACACAACAGTTATTTTTTGGCTTTTCAATATAAGTAAGTCATAGTAATCCTTGTATTTAGTGCTACAAAGCTCTGGACAAATGTTGCATGTATATGCTGTCATTTGAAAAGGTAATTCACAGGGAAAGGGCTTGCTGAGGGAACTACCAGGTCTTATTGCCCCTGCCTGACTTCCCCTATAGTATTCTCCCACACTGCCCACTAGCCCATGCAAAATATGATAATTTTTTTTTTTAGAATAAATGGGTATGTGTGTTTAGGAAACCTCATAAAATCAGTCCTGTAATTGAATCTATTGTTGTGAGTATAGGTGATAATTTCACTGGAAAGTTGCAAGCATAGGGCTTGCAAAGAAAGGATCTACCCAAATTCAGTTCAGATCCTCATCTCTTGCGATGCAAGAGATGAGGATCATCTCTTGATGAGGGTCATCTCTTGATAAGGATCATAGCTGACTGCAGATAACATGAAAGAAAATAATCAAAAAGTATAAGAACTTTCAAACCACAAGCATAAATCTATTGTTTATTTAAACATATTGTTTTCTTGATAATCTATTTGATGAGCAAAGATAATTTGGCCTCTGTATTTTTTGTACTGAAAAAACCCCAGCAAGTTCCAATAGCTACATATGTTAGCTAAAGCACGTATATCCTTTTTAAATACACAAGCCAAAGGGATGAGGGAGGTGATTTTTTTTTTATTCTGAAAGTATTCATTGCTATGTTTTAGTATTCCATACATTCTCCCCCACACAAATAACCTATGAATAAATTAATAAAATGTATTTTAATTATTTGTAGATTATACAGTCCAAGAACCTGCATTGTCATGGAGCCCTCTCAGTAATCCAAAGTGAAATGGTCACTTATTTATCCAGAAGAAAAAACAGGATTCCACCAGATACAAGTAGAAATACAATCTTACAAAACATACAATATAGTTCTAAAAAATATTAGTATAAAAGAGAAAAATAACCATTATTTTGGAATTCTGAATAATTATTAAGGTACTTACACCACCTGCAGGTTCCACAAAATGAATAAAAGACATTCTGTCTTTTTCTCTGTATTAAAGAGTATTTCCTATCATGTTTTCCTTTATGCTTACTGAGCTCTTCTTTTAAATAAGCTTACCATTGTTATATATTTAATCTTTAAATATTCCCTTCCATTTAACTTATTGATACTGTAAAAAACAATGAATTCAAGGTAGAAGAGGACTATAGATACTGTAAAATATTCTGATATATATGGACAGCAATTTCCTACTTTTTTGTCTGAAATTTTTACATAAGCTGTTTAACTTCAGTTACTTCAATAATCATCCTGGAAAAGAAAAGTTTATTTGACTGGGATTTATTTCTTATTTTTACCTTGATTTCTATTAAAATAATGATGGATTTTGTTGAAAACTTCTGTATGAGGCTTGGCTCCAGGTTCTAATATGACCAAAAACAAATCCCAATGTTAACTGCTTTTTATAGAAAAGCTCTCAAAAGCTCTCAAACTTTTCTACTTTTTTTTTTCATTGAAAACAAAACAGTCAGACTCCAAGCCAGATTTATGTAAAAGTTAATTCCAGATGGATGACACTGTGTGGGGTATGTGTGTATGTAGGAATACCAAAAAGAAACCTGTGGTAAGAAAATTATGCGAATCACCTGAGGCAGTAGGCCTTAGTATTGTACTGCAAATTGAATAATCTGAAACTTCTAATTTATTGCAAAGAAAGCACATTGTAGAGATATGAAAACAATGCAGTAGACTGTTCTACTATGAAAGTCGCACAACAAATTAGTATTAGCTGACAAACGCGCAGTGGCAACACTCTTTTGTTTAAAATTATCAGTGCTAGAGGTACCAAAGGTAATTCGGGAGTTTGTTCTAACATCAAATCAGAAATCTGGAAACCTTCTCTTTCTTTTGCATAAACCCTAGGATCATTTGGACATTCCAGTGCACAAGTATGAAGAAACAATATTTTAAACAAGTGGTAATCATGGCTGCAAAGATGTTTATCGCAACTATCATCACGGATTTTTCAAGTTACTGAAAAAAAACAGGGTAATTCCTTTGGGTATATTGAAACTTTAAGTATTAACTTTTGAAATATTATTTCCAGTGCACCTCACTGGGAAATAACCATTTAAAGCATTCAAATGAAATTATGGCCAAGATTTTGGTAAATAAAGATTTCC
Organism: Onychostruthus taczanowskii; assembly: GCF_017590055.1. Taxonomy (NCBI): domain Eukaryota; kingdom Metazoa; phylum Chordata; class Aves; order Passeriformes; family Passeridae; genus Onychostruthus; species Onychostruthus taczanowskii. Next base: position 12,780,409 of record NW_024498351.1, read on the forward strand.
TGTCACACTATTTCAGAACATCTAAAATTTCATGCATCAAACAAAGCGATATTTCACAAACTGTATCTGAGCATGTCTGGAGAATACAAGAACTTGGATTTCCCACATCTATTTGCAGAGCTAATATTCTTTGAGTTTGGACTTCTTCCAGAGCCTACTTTTTATTTGCCAAAAGGAGCTATGGCAAGGTCCTATTCAGACTCATTTTGGTCATCCTGTTTTGCACAGTACATGTGGCTGGGAAAGCGTGACTGTATAATTCCAGAAGCTGAAAGTCTATAAGAGAAGACAATAAACGTTATATTTTCTATGATAAATATTCTTTTCATTAATTTAACTAATCCATTATATAATTTTGGATTATTCTGGTCAGTTGGTCAGTAGGCTTACCACAAGCTAAAGATGAGAGTTTATCCTTACAGTCAGCAAATAGCTCAAAACACATCAATTACTTCTGCTAAAAATCCACAGAAATTCAGTTACCTTAGAGAAAAATAAAACCAGTAAGAAATGTTTTGAATGCCTGATAAGTAGGTATGTAAACCCAAGTATTAGCTCATTTTTGGTTGACTAGAGCCCAAACTGTCCCCATCTGTTTTGTGCATTCATTACACTGCTTATATTACTTGAAGTCAGCTTACAGCAACACAGTAAATTATAATATTCACATTATTATGCAAATTAGCCCTAATCCATAATCTATATTCCCATATGATTTGGTGTTGGATTTGAATCAGTTAACTCTGAAGCCGGTTGAATTCTACATATAGTTCCATCTATTTTTCTCCCATATTAAATCATCTTCTGGGCTACTATTTTCAGATGTCTGAGAGGTTCAAATGATGGTCACAAGCTAATGTTTATTATCTTCCCTGTGACAAGTTCTCTATGACTTTGGAATAATAAAAAAAGGATGTAACTTCTATCTAGAAATGCAACTGACTAAACATAAAAACGAGCTGAAAATTACCTAAAATAACCCAACCGTGTTGTATTTGGATCTGGTTTTTTTTTTCTTTTTTTAATCTAATGTGATATTCATTAATTCCACTGCACAGATACAAGAAAGGGCAATGTTCGGTCACAGAGCCAGGATGGACAGTTTCTCACCAGTTGGGGGTCATGTCCTTCCTACTTGTACACATGAACCATCCCTCCCGAACACTAACTAAAGACTAATTATGTTTTACAGCAGATTCAGTGACATTGTTGCTACTAGTGGCTGGTAAAAACCGATCTGTGTTTCCAACATAGCCTTTTTTTTTTTTTTTTTTTTTTTTTCAAGGTAGCTCTCTTGCAAGGCAGAGAGCTAAAATCAAGGACAGAATCTTTTCTTTGGGCTCTGGAAAGCTGTACAATAAAACTAACCCCACATTAGGATTTCCAGTTCATACCTGTTGCCCCATTAGTCCATTTGGGAGGTCAGCTGGTAGTGTCAAAACTACATTGTGAAACCTGAGCAGCCTGTAGAGCACGAGGTGTGTCTGCCATTCACACAGCTCAGAAAACATTCTGCTTATCCACAGCCAGGTCTGCCACAACGATGAATTCTAATCAGAAGCCAAGAAGATGTAAACATTTCTGATACTCATCAAGTTTTCTTTTCAATGAATTGCTGTTAGTGCAAGAGTCTTTCAAAACTACAGTCTAAAGAGAGCACAACTTTCTAAAACACGCTATTTGCTTACACACCAAAAATAACTTGGAAGAGGTTGTGTAACATTGCCACCTGGCGACATTTATTGTAATATTTTTGTTTCAAAACTTAATTTTAACCTCTGTAATTTTTGCATGGTATTCTTCTTCACAACTAAGCATAATATTATTTAATAATTGTAAACATGTGTACATTTAAAGGCAAAATACTCAGATTTCATTGCATAGTAAAATGAAGCTAGAATATCCTGAAGTTATTTCTTATTATTCTCATTAGTGAGGTTTCCAGGGCAGATTGTCAATATACTACTATTCCCAACACAGAATCACTTTCTTACTTAGAGTCATATCTGTAAAAAAAAAAAAAAAAAAAAAAAAAAAAATTAAACTGACCCATATTTTTACAGAATATTATTAGACATGGCACAAAACTTCACACCCCATTTACCAGACTGTAATGAAATACAATAAATAGTTCTGTTGAAGAAAACATAATTAAATAGAATACTCTGTGTGAAAAATAAGCTCCATTTTCACAGGACATGAAACACTGCAGCTATAATACTGCACACAGCAGTTAAGGTCATTTTAACTGCTTGGAGGAAGATTATGCATGGCAGTAGGAATTACTTGGAATTCCATTTACTGCCTAGAAAAGATTACCTCTAGGTGTTTGGTGACGTTGGGTCCATCAGAAACACTAGGTAAGGAATGGACATTTCAAAAGCATTTGAAATCCAATATCTCTTATGTAGTAATTTGAAGAATTTCCAGGGGTAGAAGGAATCAGTCTCCTTAAGTACTAAAATGTGATCACTTTTCTGTAAGTAAACTCTTTCCAAGTAAAACTGCTAAATATTCTGAATTCCCACTTCCCTTAAAATTCTGTGAAATCTATAGATCACTTGCCTGGTAAATGAAAAATTCTCATTCTCATGAAAACAAGTAACTCTAGTCCCCTGTCACAACAGGCAACAACAATGTGATTTTACATATAAATGTCTGTGTGTGTATATATATTTATGCACTGCACACACATATATAAAGCTATTAATTACACCATATTTGTTTGAAAGTAAACTAAGTTTTCCTTTTGATAACAATTAATTTCTTCCTCCTTTTAAAAATAGCACTTTTCTTTTTACCTAAAAATGGAAGCTATTGTGAGAAGTTGTTTGGCACCCAGGTGGCAGTACTGTCATAGAGGAAGCAGAGCCGGTATCACTAAGACCTTGTTTAGTCTCAGCTTCTGGGTGGGCACCATGCCAGTCTGACAGATGGGCATCAATAATGGCAGCAATGTGCCCTTGCTTGTGCCTGTGCATCTACTGTGTTTGCCTAGGGAAAGGCTTTCATCCAAGATTGTCCAAACAGCTGTTCATTCTGAGTTTCTGTCCTTATTGTTAAGAAGAGATGTCAACACTAATCCATTTTTAAGCTAGATTAATTATTTTTTTAAAAAGGAAAGTAAAGCAGCTTTTTGGCTGGTAGAATGGGAGCAAAGTCAGTGTCTTTACACAAGCACATCGACTTCATAAAGCCCTTAATTCCAGCTTCTGAGTGAAAGAACAACTGAGAAGCCATGGTTACTCAGGACAAAACAAGGAAATAAAGCTGTGTCATCAAAAACATCCTAATATGAATGAGATCAAACTTAGCATGATAGTCCAGCTGGATCCAAGTGCATTTCTGCCTCTGTGATCAAGTGGTAGCCACTTGGACAACCACTGCTCCATATAACAGTTCTTAGAGGGTTCATGCTCCCCCCCCAGTCTCATATTCTGATGGTATCGGGAATATCTTCCTCCTAAATATGTTGCAAGGTGACAGGGGAGGAGTGAAAAGAGGAGGTAATAATTAGTAAAAAGCCATCATATGCCTCACAGTGCCAAACCTAATCCCACCTCCACTGCAGTAAGGGGAGGAAAATTAGTAACTTGATACAAAAGTTTCTGGTAGTGCAAAATCTGTTTTCTATGTCCTTTCTTTTCAGTATTAAATCAATATGTGCTGTCATACACATATGGAAGACTAAAAGGCCAGAGCTTTTCCCGCTGACTTTATTTAACTGAAATCACATATGACCAAAATCCTGGAGCCTAGATGTTGGTCTGTGAACTTTCCATATCTCACGGCTCTCAGACTAGCAGTTCATAGAGTTAGACAGTTGACAAATTACAGCTCTGAAGTTACTGACATTGTATCATCACTTTATTGGCTACAAAATCTGTAAGGCCTGCTGGTTCAGCAGCTCTAAAGGACTTGGCTGAATGTATGGATATATGTGGTGTCCAGCAATTGTTACATCATCTTTCTTTAAGTAATTTGGATGACAAAAAGATGTGGCTGATTCAGCACAACCAGCCTACAGGGCTGACATGCAAATATTCATTCCAGAAAATCGCTAGGCCCCCCCTTGGATTACAGAGGTTGTATAAAAATTCTTCCCAGTTAACGTGGATCTCAATTATGATTATGCATATTGATTCAGATTTATTAGATACAAGAAAGAGTGACAATGACTCTGAATTAAGAAATAGAAATTCAATGTAGATATTTCTCAATTTTCTCCTAATTTGTACATATTGCCTTTCCAGCTGATTTTATTCCTTGTGCTGGACCTGTGTGCTATAGTTGCAACCTAAATATGGTATCCAACAAAAAGTCACTGCTTGGTTATTTTTGAAAGATAGATTGGAAAAATAGTTGTATGTTTCAGTCAGATTACATCTTCCTAGGCCAGGTTCCATTTTAATTGTTTCCTTCCAATCGGAATCTCTCAAGGGGCTAGTATATAATCTATATTAAAAAGCAAAATTAAAGCAGAAAAGTCATAGTATTTTCATTGTTAAAGCTTCAACTCTTTTGGGAAATGAAGATTTTATTTTTATCTTTAACAGCAGCTGGATTTCTTTGCATGCTCCTGACAGCATTTTAGCCATTTAGTTAGAAGACATGGATTCCATTCTGACTCAATGAAATAGAAAGGTTATTTTAGTTTAATTGCCCACCAACAGCTCTTAAAATGAGTACTCAAACAAACAAAAAATCCTCTTTTAGAACCGCTTTGCCAAGAAAGATCAAGCTTCTAAACAGGAAATTTTTGGGTAAAGAGAAGAAGGCAATATGCCCAAGTTTCCTTTATATCAATGTCAAATTTTTTGCTCTGTCAAACATTTCAAACTTGAAGTATAATACAATAACATCATAAAGTCTGATGTAAATAAATGGTGCCTCCTGAGCAAGTTCCCTGACAACACAAAGCTGAGAGGAGTGGCCAATAACCCAGAGTTATTGGCCAGAGTATAATAACCCAGAGTCTGTGTAGGCCTTCAGAGAGACCTTGGCAGGTTGGAGAGAATGGCAGAGAGGAACCAGCTGAAATCCAGCTAAGGCAGATGCAGGGTCCTGCACCTGGGGAGGGAAAAAGCCCAGACATCAGACAGGCTGGGAGCAACCTGACGGAAAGCAGCTCTGTGGAGAATGTCCTGGGGGTTCTGGTGGACACCAAGCTGTCCATGAGCCATCAGTGTGACCTTGTGGCCAAGAGGCCAGTGGTGTCCTGGGGTGCATTAGGAAGAACATTGCAGCAGGTCAAGGGAGGTGATCCTGCCCCTTTACTCAGCTCTGGTGAGGACGTATCTGGAGTCTGTCCAGTATCTGGTCGTGTCCAGTACAAGAAAGACACATAGAAGCTGGAGCAGGTCCAGCAGAGGTCAATAAGGATGATTAAGAGATTGGACTATCTCTCTCACAAGGAAAGGCTGAGGGAGCCAGGCCTGCTCAGCCTTGAGACGAGACAACTGAGACGAGGCTTCATCCTTGTCTGTCAGTATCTGAAGGGAGGATGCCAAGAGGATGGAGCCAGGCTCTGCTCAGTGGTGTCAAGCAATATGACAAGAGGCAATGGACAGAAATTGCTGCATAGGAAGTTTCACCTGAGCATGGGGAAGGTATGCAGGTGACCAAGCACCAGAATAGATTTCCCAGAGAGATTATGGAGTCTCCCTCACTGGAGATATTCTAGAATCACCTGGAAAAAATCCTGTGCTCTAGGATTACCCTGCTTGAGCAGGGAGGCTGGACCAGATGAGTCAACATGTGGACGCTTCTTTAACCATTGTGTGATTCTGTAACCTCTGGTAAACGAAAAGACTTCTGGAAAATATCCATCAACAAGTACATAAAAGATATGATCCCTTCCTATTGAATTCATTCATATGGCCTTCACAGAATTTCCATAAAATCACATGAGATTCCAGCTTGGACTGAAAAAATAAAGTGTTCTTCGCATAGCACTATTGCTTTAAAACACCTTTCGTGTTCATAGAAGTGACCCAAGCAGTTACTGGAAAACACTTTAAAAAATTATTGCATTCCTTTCTTCATGATGTAAAAACCATCTTTTGACACCCATCATCTTAATGTTTCTTGAAAATTCATTAAAGTGCTTACAAATAAACTTTCTACATCAAAACCTGGGGTATCCATGCAGTGTTTCGTTCTGCTGTGAAAGCCACAACAATTACAGATTAGCCTGATAGATATTTGGGTTCTATTTCCCTAATTTTCTAAAGGCAACATTTTCTTTTGGAACTCATTATTATGTGTTTCCTTGACAATCTTTCTCATCTAGCCTTCAAGGCACAAATGACTATGAACCTGGCAGCCTTAAAACACTTCTCATCAAAAACACCCATAAAACATTTTCTTAATTCTTTCTGTATTGGTGGCAACACAGCAAGTGGGGAAAAAAGGTAGCACAAAGTATTTATAACTCTTCTCCTTCTGCCTGAGGAAATAAAGTGCATAGGTATCTGTATATACAACTGTAAATAGTCCTATAAATGTACATTCTTCAAAACATGTTGTGATGTTATTTGGGTAGCATAGTGCTGGGACATTGCTCCCCAAACCTCTGCTTCTTGTTTTCCCCTAGAACGGCAGAGACTTTTCACTCAGCTGGAATTGCTTCTGCATTTAAACCATGTTACTTCTACTAAAATCACATTTGGTCCTCTAAACCATACTTAGCTTGACTAAAACCCAGCTAAATAAAGTCATTGTGACTACTTCAATCAGCCCTTGAACTGTCTTTTATGCCAAGTGAAACTTGTGACTCTGTGTACAGCACTATGTCTTATATTTGTGTTCATGCACAAGCACGCTGACGTACACTTATCCAGTCTTCTATATGGATTATTCTACACTCCTACAACAATTGTATTTTAGTTCTCATAAAAAAGCACAAAAGAAAGATATTTTTTGTGTCTTCCAAGGGAAGAAATGAAGTGTAATGTGACTTACTTGCTTGGGGGAAAAAAATTAGAGTCTAGATTTCTTTAATCACTTCTGCCCCAAGATCATCCTCTCTGAATTCTGATTGCTACGCTAAGTTTAAACAACTTACAGCCATTCATAGGTGATTCTGTAACTCAGTGTCACTCTGACACACTGAGGTAGGAATTTTGGTTTTGTTCTGCGTCTGTTCTAAGACTGAGAACTAAAGAGAATGGGGGAAGAGAAAGGGGAAGGGAAAGGTGGAAGAGAGATTACAAGCTCCTCTTAACTAGATACGTGTTTGGAATATGTACTAGCCTAGGCTTCATGTGTTGAGGAGGCAGGTAATACCAGGCTTTTGATTTGCACCTGAAGAGCACTCACAAACATGCTACCCCTTCACTTGGTGATGTGAAGTTGGACTCACTGCAATGCTTGGAACTCAGGGCAGATAAATCAGATCAGAGATGCACAAGGTGGGTTATTTTAAACTACAGAATCCAGCAAATTTTTTTTTATTTCACTCTTATACTTTTCTTAAGAACATATTAGGGAAACATATAACACAAAATATTTTCTCAATTGAATAATTGCAATAATATGCATTTATCAACAAGTACTTGTAGCGGGACCTTTACTTTGAAATTAGCCATGTGTTGCATTAGGTGTGTTGGCAAAACAAATGCAATTTTTAGACTCCATCTAGATAATGGTGTGATAGTAGATTTTACTCTTAATGCCAAATTTGAAACAGATATTTATTAATATGAATTTTGGGGAAACCCAAACAACACACCAGTAAATTTATTCCAGTATTCCTTTGATTTTTATAGTAAGAAAGAATGTTAACAATTGATTTGAACCACTCTGTAAGGTTTCTAAGACACACTTGTAAAGTGCTGTACACATTCAAATTATAACATTTATTTTTCTTGGGTCTCTTTCCAGTTGCGTGGAAATACTACTAAATATTATATTCTGAATGACGGAGGAAACAGGTGCAGTATAGCATTTTCTTTTATTTCCTTCCTTTTATTTAATATTTTGTTAGGACTTTTAGAAAAATGCTACTAAGTGGCTTTGTATAGTGTTTAAAAAACATTTATTTATGTTGCTCAGACCATAAAGGAGTTTTCTTTTATGTTTATGCTACTTAGAGAATAGATTTAGTCATCTACTAAAGCATCTACTTACAATACATACCTAAAGCAATGTAGGCTCTACAAAATGTTTAAACCACATTACTTCCCCAGCAAAATTCTTCTAAAAACACATCAGGAAATTATAAGTGAACAAGACACTGGTGTATTGTGGTGCAGCAGGCCTCACAACTAAAAATGCTTCCATCACTATTAGGGGTAGGATTTGATTTTGGATCAGTTTTAGAGTTCTTACTTCTGACTAATCTCTTGTTGTATAAGAGATTGTATACACCACAGTTGTATAAAACAAAATAAAATTCTAACTGTTCCTGAAATCATGACCAAATGAATTCTTCACTATTTGCATGACAAATCAAATTATGCCTTTTTGTTTAACTCAAATGAACAGCTACTTTTACTAGTATTCCATCCTGCATATGCCCTTCACCCCATGTCTCTTGCTAAACACAAACATCTTTGTGAGGTTTAAATGTCTCATCCTTTATAGCAATGTTCAAATCTAGCTATTTTTGTCTGTATTGATGACCAAGATAACCTTACTTTGATTACTAAAATATCTCCCTATGCTTTCATGACAGCAAGTTAACACTCAGAAATTTATCCCAAAGCAATTTTTTTAACAACTATGTATGTGCTTTGTGAAATAAAATTGCAGAAACCCCCTCAAAAATCTGAGGCTTTCTTATGTTCTTGATGTTTTAAAAGCATTCTGTATTCCTTCTTCCTTGATTTTCATTTAGTTTTTCATTTTTTTTAATTTTTAATTTAAATTTTTAAATTCAATTTTAATTTTCAGAAAATATTCATGTTTTCTGTCACATTGATGTATGTATCTGTGCATGTGTAGGATTTCCTGCACATATATGGTACAATATATTATGTTTACAATATTATATTTTTTAACAGAACTAAAAAAGAAATGTAGGAATATGTTGCATCAATTGAGTGGAACATCTGACAGAACTATTACGACACCACCCTACCACTCTGCTCCAAGTTTCTTTTATTTATGTAAAGGAGACTTCTGGACATCATAAAGTTAATTCATTAGTCCATAGCATTCAGTGGTTGGGTTTTTTGACATTGTCCTAATAACAATAAACAAGTGTGCCAATCAGAGTTAAATATATACATGAAAGGAACAAATTATTGTGAGTGGGGACTAGATCTGCATGATTTGGATACTGGTACACTTGTGTTCAAAGATCTTCACCTTAACATAGGATGAGCATATAGCAAGACAGAAAAGTAGAGAAAATTCATAGATCATTTTGGGTTTCCTTATGAAATCTACATTTCCTCACTATTTATCCTTTGTGTAGCATGCAGCTTCACCTTCATATAAATTCAAATGCAACAAACTAAATATTTTACTGAATGCATCCTTTGCCCAAAGCAACTGCAATCAATATTCAGAAGGAAATTTTACACAGTCCTCCCCTTTAAATTATAAAAGAGATCCCTTCTGCCTTTTGCTACACTGAAAAATATTTTCTGCTACAAGCTATTTAATGCTGATGCCTGGCAGGACTTACCTATATCTCAAGATATATGGTGAATGCTGGCATACAAATTGCTCTTCAGTTGCTATGAATTTCCCTTTCATGTAGTATTGATTTCCCAAGGGGAAAAAAAGACAAATTACTCTTAGACATGCTGGGTATTATACAGCAGGGAGGTAGCATATTCCTTTTATTTTTGTTGTCACTGCCCCAGTTTCCTTTAACAAATTGCTCAAATAGATTCATTCACTTCAGATTTCATATATGAGACCCAGATGGTTTTTATCCCTAAGAGCTGACTCTGAAATAATGACAGTAATAGCTAATACCTTTTCTCTTTATCGGGATTATAATCATATCCTCTCCTTGTTTTGGAGAGTTGGCTTTTCACAAGAGAAAAGAGAACTCTGGAATACAGAAATGCTTCTCAGCTTCTGGAAGAAGACCTGTGTATTCTTTTTCCTTTGTACTCCCCCAAGACATACACATATTCCAGCTTCCCTCAAAAATTAGAGTGTGTGTATTCAAAAGATGTAGGGTGATCCAGCCAGGTGCCTAATACAGTAATCAGGGGGAAAAAGACTTCTGAATAGAGTGAAAAATTTTCCTGCCTGGCACAGAAGGCACAGTCAGAGAGGCTCCCCTCCCAGAACAACATGAAATGCCTGGATACATGTGTTCAGATTGTCAACAATATGCCCACTGTGTCCAAACTTAAAAATGACCCGAAGAAAAGCCATATGTTTTATAGCTTTTCCAGGACTGCAATTCTTTGTAGTCACATAATTTCTAACTTTCCATTTCCTGACAATTATTCTTTTTTCATTGACCTATTTAAATCAAACAAAAATTATAATAAAATTTCTGTTGAGGTCCAAATGGTCTTTTCAACATAAACAGCAATTTCTTGTTCATTTCCATTACATAGCTATATAAATCCACTGACGGAAGCAAAATCCACTGAGAAGCAAAAGGAATATGTGTGTTTTTAAAAAGGCATGTGTCATTTTAGAGTAATTAAGATTACGATACAAATACTTCACATTTTTAACTCACAGAATTAATTGCAAGCATTAATTTATCAGACATTATTTGTAAGTGATTACCATATATATGTAAATAGTGCATTGGATAAAGAGAAATTTTTTGTCTGCATTACCTCGATGCTATATGGCTTCATGGATCTTCCTTAATTGCAAAGACCACTTAAAGTTCTAAGAGCAAAGTCTGCAAAAAAAAAAAAAAAAAAAAAAAAAAAAAGGAAACTTCTTTCTTGTAACCTTTTTGTTCTTTTTCAGAAAAGTGGGCTTTTTCTGACTCACATAATCTTGGCATAGCTTCCAAGATGATGCCCACAATCACTTTATACTAAGTGCTTTAAATTATATCTGAAGTGCTACTGTACTATCCCTCAGAACCTGAGTTTTAATGAGAATTTCACCTTGCTTGCATGCTTGTTTATTCTTTCAAGTAAATACATTCATTTGTTTGTCCTCTAGTAGCTTTCACACTGCAGAGTTCAGACCTTAAAAGTTATGAATATTGATGATGTAGATTATATTTGGCTCTTCTATTTTCAAGAAATTCTTTATAATGCTGAATTTTACACCAGTAGTCTATAGCTTATTGTGCATAATGCCCAACCAGATGGCCAGTGATTTTCTAATAATAACAACAATTTCATACCTAGTTGAGATACCTTGTGTTTTATTAGGCTCAGCCAACTGTATTATTTCTGCCAAGAAATTGCAAAGAGGTCTCCGAGGCTTTTCAGCTCCAGTGGTTCATAAAACCAATTTGAAAAATTAGTTCTGAGAACTTAGGACTTCCTTAGCTACTTTTCATAAGACCAATCCTTCCTTTCTTGTTGTTATGCATGTAATTATGCTAATATTGCATTGTGAGAAATCACTGCCAGAAGCTGGAGTGAAATTGAAATATCTGTATCTGGTGTGCTTATCAGGAAATGTATGAGAGCTAACAATGTCCTAAATTTTCCCAGAATAATTCAAGAACAGTCTGGATGAAATTCTGTGCAATGTCCTCTAGCAGACCCTGCTGGAGCAGGGAAGTTGGATCAGACGGCTCACTGGTCCCTTCCAATCTTACCCATCCTGTGATTCTGGGATTCTGTAAATTCTCTTTTTGGTTATATTGCCTGAGAAGAACATGGCAACATGGACATTTACTTGGGATGTCCAATGTTTGAGGTGATACAGCATTTGCAGCTTATCAGTAAATGCCAGACAAATTTTCTGTGCTTGGGTAGACAAAGCACCTGGCTGATATCAGGGGGCTTTAGCATCTTGGATTTCCTCAACCTGATATAAGCAATGGGAGTAGCCCGTGTGCATGCAGTAAGTCCTGTGGGCTTGTTCTGATGTACTGAAAATACCCAGGTCACTTGGACAGGGCATGTACCAAACATCCAAATCATAAATGTTTTGTAGAATCTCTGCTGAGTCAAAGGTTTGCATGTAACTCAGACCCACTCACAAAACCGAGAATCACTGCTCTGAAGCACAGGCATGCTCAGCACAGCCAACATCTATTCTAGTGTTCCAGTGAAAGAAACAGGCACTTTTGGAGTGTGATGCACCTAACAAAATTAGCTGCCAACTTAATGTGAAATAGACTTCAGATAATGTTGACTTTGATGTTGAACAGCCATTGGCTATGAAAATAGCTTCATGTGACAGGCAAAGTATATGGATATAAGTATACAAGTATATATATGTATAAGTACATAAGTATATATGAATATTGGGGGGGATTATCTTCAACATTTGTGCAACACACAACATGGTCTAATGCAAGATAATACAGAAAAATAAAACTTGCTAATCAGAATTGTTTGATGTATGTAACATACGTGCTTCAAATGTGAAGTACACTGGTGTCTATTTTAGCAAGATTAAGTAAATTTGAAAATCTAGAATAAATTTGGAGTTATCAGTATTTATTAATTTACACTTATGTATCTAGAGATAACTGCATGCCATTCTAACATAATGTAGGTCATTTACCTGGTTTTGTGTGAGAGAAAATGTTCACATGCTCTAGTTAGAAGAGTCCATGCGCTATAAATACCCTTTATACATGCAGCTTGTCCCAGTTTTGCATTGTTACAATATTTTTACTCCAAAAGCACTCCACCTTTACATTCAGTTCCAATATTTTTACTCCATAAGCACTCTAAATTATATCTTTGTGGGAAACTGTCGCCCTGATTTTGTAAGACTTTGTTAAGCCTTCTGATGTTTGCATTCTTTCAACAAACTTTCTCACACACAGTTCTGTAAATAACCTATGTTTTGCATTCTTTCATGGAGGTGGAGAGAATTGATGGACCCTTGGTCTGTCCAGTGGCATTAGAGAGGTGGCACTGTCACCCTCCAATCCACTGTCACCTTTGGAAAACTATAAATGTTGGAGTCAGAAAATAAAGCTCTTTTTCTTCCTTTTTTTTTCCCCTCGAGAGCAGCAGTGTCTGTGTCATCATTTTGTGCCGTATCACAACAGGAAACTCTATTCAATATCCACAGTCAATTTACATGCATTTAAGTACTCTTTAACTTTTTAGTAAATTTTATGTTTTGTAGTCTTCCCTATTTCTTCAGCATGCAAAATGGTTTTTACAACTCAAAATGCAGATTTTTTAATCCCATTTGCCAAAAAAAAATGATCAAAATAAATTAAACTGAATAAAAGAAAATGGCAAAGTTACACTGACTTAGAATTTTGTCTGGAATGTTAATCAATTATCTCCTTCCACTGTGCTTGCTTGAACTGATAAATTTTGAAGTATGATATTTGCAATTATCAGGCTATTTTATATATTTGTACATTTATTTTTATTCATTAAATCAGAGCTTCATAAACAAAAACTTTAAATATGCATTTGGTCTATAAGAAGAGTTTAACAGAAAAATATTGACTGATTAAGGAAGTGGAGTGCGTGAGATATGTAAAAAAAAAAAAAGTCATTAGTTTCTTAATTAATATCCATTGTTGGTTTGATTACCAGAACAAATTTTAAGAAATATTTCTACTACTAAATTGCATTTCCCCTGCGTTATTCTGTTGAGAATTCATACTTGATTAAATAAAACAATCAAAAGAATTATTGCCCATAGCAGATCAGCATGAATATGTCAATTTGTCAAGATTAATTATGTAAGGATTCAAATTTATTTTCTAAAGGTTGTATTGAGATTAGGTCCTGCTTGTGTTCTACAGCCAGTCTATTTGAGTTTTGACCTTAGCTCTCTTTATCAATAATCTACAATTTTTAACAGATTTCTTTGCACAAACACCGTTTTATGTCAATGCTCTTACAGATAATTCTTGTATAATCAGCCAGAGTTAGGGATCAGCTCAGAGATTTAAAGCCATATGAAATAGATTTTCTAGTCTTGGTCCAATATTCATTTTCATTAAGCAGAAACCACATCACTTTCCAAGTTGCTGAAAGGAAAAGATGTACAGAAATTGATTTGGCATCAGTTACATCTGGTTTGGATTTGAAATGTTTACATAACGTTAGAAGAAAATAATACTTTGAAAGTTGTTTTCATTTCTTATCAATTATTTTTATTATTTTTTAACATTCCACTTCACCCACTTTTATTTGGCTCTGTCTGTCTTTCAACATTCAGACTTTTTTGGTAACTGTAAATCACTTTTTTTTCCCTCTCAACAAGTAGTTATTCTATTAATGATTTTTTAAAAAAGTCTACTGCAATAATAGATCCCCTAACTTGGCGTTTACTAAAAATGTTGAGAAACACAAGGGCAAGAGTAGAGATGTTGTTTTGATAATCTATCATCACATAAAATCATATGTATGTTTATCCAACAGAAAACAGAGTATGCTGAAGAGCCAACTAACCTCAGAAAAGCACACTCATTACATGTTTAAACTCTTTACTTGTTTATTCAGAACTAATTTTGTTGCACAATATCATTTCTTGATGCACAAAACAGCTTTTAAAAATATTAAAAAGTACAAAGAAATTATTAACTGATAGAAATCGCAAATAAACACAGTAGTTAAAACAACATAATTAATCCTGTGCTAATAGTCAGGCACTTTGGCATATCTGATAAATTTTAGTCATTCAGCCTTATTACCTCAGTGCAAAGTACCAGCTGTGACATTGTAAAGGGGTTTTTTAGCATCTTAGATTTCTTTAACCATATTCTGAAAATATTTGACTTGCCTAATTTTGTGTGTGTACACTTGCACTTCTGCAGATTTTGTACAGATGAATGGAGAAAAGTTTTGCCAGAAATGGGCTTTTCTTTAACCAAGGTAAAGTTTATTTTAAAACTCATTTCATGGCATTGAAAAGTATCTAAATTTTAAGCATTAATTGTTCTGACTTCAAAGGTCTAATCAGGATCTAAAATGCTAAACTACTTTAAGTCAGACTGGGATACTTAGTAATTGATAAAAAAATCCTATTCAAAATTAAACTGTAAAATATTTCTATCTGTTTTTTAAAAAGGACACACCAAAAAAAATCACATACACATTGGTCCCAAATATAATGCAAGCAGATACATTCGCACATATTTCTCTAGCCCAGGACAAAGACATGACAGGCATGTAGCTATTCTTCAGTTTCTAGACATGACAACAACTTGCTGCCATTTAATTGAATGCCTGTGTCTCATACAAGGGAACATACTGCTGGTTCAGTGTACACCTCTCTATATTAAAAATTGTATTATACCACGGTGCCATATTATATTGTATTATAATTGTATTATACCATCAGTGCCTTTCTGTTTAAATAATTATATTCATGTTGCTAGATTTTATTATTCATTACAGTTTTAAATGAAAACTACAGCTTCATTTTGAGACAAATTTAAAGATAGAACTACTCAGGAGAAGATACCATGCAGGGAAGCCATCATGATGTAAACCATGCTGAGGGTCAAAAGATGCCTCTCAGAGCTCTGGTTTCAGCTGTATCTTCTGAATGTGACTGATATTAAACCAGATACACCACTGTGTTAGGAACTAGCACAGCACTTCCTTCCTCCTTTAAAATGACAAGTGATTGTGGTAAAGAAAAATACATGGGACTTGATTCTGTTCTCTAGGATATTTGAGGTACTACTGCTGCACTGTTAGATTAGGTTTATGGATTTTGGGCTTCCTGTGCCACCTGGAGTGGCAGCAGAAGGTCTCTAGGGTACCCTGGTACATCTAGGGGAACTAAATGCTTATGTAAAGGCAATTGAATCACACATTTAAAAGCAGTTTTCCAGTTTAGTCGTGGGAGTTGGAAGATGTTTTACTCCTTTCAACAGAGGGTTGAATTTTTGCTTTTAGATCATGTTTAGTGGTTAGGTGAAGCTGGCTGTAACCCAGCCCTCTAGGTCCAGACTCTTCCTATCAGTAGTATCCTGACATACAGTGGAGCACTGTTCAAATGCATACTCCAGAAACTCTTGATATACCAGTGAAAAAAAGAAAAAAAAAGCTGGAATTAGTCACTCTTCATCCAACTTTCCCTCACAGACAAACCTGTAGCAAAAAATAATGTAATTTACTGTCAGCAGAGAGCAACTTCCACTCTGTATTGTAAAATCTGACTGGGGCTCCATGACCTATACTCTGCCAGGCTCTCCTGGGATTGCTGAGAGACTGCTGATCATGAACATATTTCCTTTGCTTCCCGCACACTCTGCTCTCTAGACTGTACTGTTGCTTTAGCAGTGAACTTTTATCCCAATCTTAGGCAAAAACAAGATTTCTGCTGTCCTGCCAATGTGATTAGTAGACAGGGAAGATGCTGCTGCTAGTTTGAATGCAGAAAAGTAAGTGTGTGGTGAAGTATAAAACAAATGGCTATAATAATCTGAATAAGTTAGCTAGCTTTAACACACCACTTTCCATCAGTGCACCATGTGACAATTTATGAAAAGATTATGTTTACATTCACTTTATAGATGGAGAAAAAATTACAAAATATTTCCCAAGAACACAACATGGTTTAAAAAACAGCCAGAAGAGTAGTTAAACCTTGACTGCCAAACCTATGTCCTGGAGACAAATAGCTACTTCCGCAATTTCTGGACAAGTCAACTCTGCTGAGATGTTAAGAGTTATTTTATTTGTTCTTCAGGTTAATTGAACAGTTTGGTTTGGTGGGCTTGGGGTTTGTTTGCTTGTTTGTTTTAAATGATGAAATTTTAATTGGTCTATACTCACTATAAAAATAAATCAATCAACATCAATCATCTTTTCCAAAACAAATTTATATTAGCATGATGAAATATTCTGTGGCTCAGTTTCTTGAATTATCAGTTGCCTAGATACTGCAGTAGGTAGAGCACACTTTGAAAAACCTCAGCAGTTAAAAGTACAGTATTGCTTTTATATGGTAAAGTTGAATAATGTAGAAAACAAAAACGGCTGCATTTTCATAGGTTTGATCATGTATCCATTGTCAAGGGCTGGACACCGAGCTGAATAAAATTACAGGAAAAGTTCTTTTGCCTTGCATTAAAAAAATATGGGAGAGATAATATTTTAATATTGTCAATCTACATTTGAGTATTGTAGATTTCTATTTAACAAGCTGTGTATATTCAATAAGAGCTGTTATATAGAGGTTGCCAAAAATGAAAAAGCTTCAAGAAACAGAAGCACAGTTGAAAATATTTTGTGTATTTTGGCATTCAAATAGCATGGCAATGGGTGAAATAAGGAATATATTCCAGTAAAAATTCACATGATCACTAACCAGAACTTTTGACAGCAGGAATAGTCTTACCAGAATAGTGAAATTGTCTTAAAAAGAAAGCAACATCAAAAAGTGAATGCAAAAAAGAGGAGAAATATTCAAACATAATACTGAGATGACAGCTTCAGAAGAGGAGTGTATGAACTATTTTTCCTGATGATGCGAGGAGGGTGAATGAGATCTCAAGAGAAAATGAAGTGGTTCACATTCTGTCACATATAATACATTTTTGGTGATGGTAGAGCATGCCTAAGGAGCTGGACAGAAGCAGTATAGATTCAAGTCCAAAAAGGAGTAGGTTTGGTCCATATTTCAGAACTTGTGACAGCAACTGCATTGAAACAAATATGAAGCAGAAGTGTCAAGAAAAGCTCAATATTTAGCCAAGAAATACAGAAATCAATGATGCTACATACATACAATTGAACATCATTGGGATTTAAGACCTGATTGGATTGTAACTTTTTGACTGGGGAGAAAATTCAGACCTTGGAAATGCATTTGGAAACACCAAGTCACAGTTGAGAGGCACTCAAAACAGAATTGTAACCTGAATACCTCATTTGATCTTTTAAATCAATAGATAAGGAGCGTATTGCTTCATCAATGGAGACTCCTCATGAATAGTACAAAATTTCTGTTTGCTTTTACTTATCTCTTCAGACTGAAAAATTTTAAGCACAAGACTTTATTATTTTGGAAGAAACAATTTTGAGTGATTTTTTTAATGTGGCAAAGAACCAAAAACATAAAAGCAATACACTACTATGACTGTTAACCTTTACAATTGCATTCATAGATCAAAATTAAGACGTTTGCAAATTTTAAGGCATTTCTAGAACAGAAATAGGAACATTCCCATTCCCTGTCTATTAAACCCAAATTATATGCTTACATGTGCAAAGTATGCAAGAATTGTCCAATTGACACTCTTTGTTCTTTTGTGTACTTTACCTGGGCTAAAGTGGTCCTCAGTGTTTCACAATATCTTTCATTTTTCTTTTACCTTTATAGGTTTGTGACAAAACAGAGATAAATATGCATTTTTAACAGCATTTAGTTGAAGCACCTTACGCAATCCATGAGTTCCTGTGCTTCAGAAAGGCAGAGAACTCCTAGGCTCCCTTGATGTTCAAGAAAAATGCACTTTTTGAAAGGCTACTACAATATTTACCCTTAAAAGCCAAACAGCAAATCCAGGTGGGGCAACAATATGACTTTGCTTCCCTCTTATTCTTTTCATGCCTTGAAAGATAGACTAGCTAGTGCCACAGGGGAATTCACAAAACTGGGGCTACAATTCTGATAAATTACAGATTAGAAGAAATCTGTCTGTAGACCATATAATCTCCCACTTCTTCTAAAATGCTGGATGGATTAATCCTACTACAGATCTGCTTACACAAAAACAGATTTGTAGTTCTCTTACCAATAACTTAACGTGTTTCTTTATACTCTGTCTCCTTCTAGAAAAAATTATATCAGAGTAGTTTGTATTTTAGGTCCAGGTACTTGTATTAAGCCACAGATAATAACTAAAGCCAGATCCCCAGAGGAAATTGTAAGATCAGGGGGAAAATCATTCTCTCAATTGCACTTGTAGCTTCCAACAACTTCTAATCTCTATCACCCTGCATTTGTCTGCTTTTCAGGCAGAAAAACCATATCTTTGTCAGTTTTCCATAACTTTGATTATGTGTTCTATTAATTCCATCTTTATTGCTTTTCTCCTGTCTTTTTAAATACTACTACCTTGTAAGCAGGATCCATGGTTGGAAAGCAAAGGGGTGAAGGAGCCAGCACTGCATACAAGACTCAGTAATTTCAACTAAGCATTCTTTAGGATAATGACATTGTCATTGTTTCAAATTTGTCATTTCTAAGCAAAAATGTACAGAAAGAGATTACTTGCCTTCTTCACCACACTCCTGCATTTTTTCCAGACATTACCATTGTTTTTACTCAAGGCAGTTCCCAAATTTTCTAAGATGAAGCAGAACTCATCTAAAACGCATATGCAATATCTGAAGTTCAAAGGAGAACACCATGGCACAAAAGGAAAACTGGTGTGTTTCTGCTCTGCACTGGTCTCTGAATCAGACCTGGATTTACACATGCCTTGCTCTGAGCCTGTACAAGAAGTCTGCTCTCTCTGCAAAAACTATGTGTGCTGTATTCTCTCTGGGTTGGTCCTGACTTTCACATGATACCAACAGCAAAACAGGATTAACAGAGATGACAGACAGCAGTTTGTTAAACCTTTGACATTCACTGATACATTTATATGCACATTGCAGTTTCCCACATGAAAAAAGGTCAGCCTTAACTGAAACTAATTCACAAGGTTTGGAGCTAATTGGAATTCTTTTGGTTTGCTAAAGAAAAATTAAAATGGAAGAGGTATTGAGATTAATACCACTTTCATACTTGGAGGCAATCCCTTTATGTTGAGGAATTAGAGAAAAGTTTATGCCTATTTACACATGCCATGCCCCTCCAACTGAAAAATTAATCTAATTTTTTTCTATTCCTCACAGTTACCTTTGCTATATTTAAAAGAAAATTCAAACTCCTATGCCAATGTCTTTCAATACAGGAGTAGGGAAATATTCACATTCCTAAAGGAGTAAATTGAGATAATACACATAATTTCTTTCACAATCAATATCTGTTTGAGTGTTGCCAACATTAAAAGCGTAATCTAGAGTAGTCATGTAATAATCTGTGATTTGCAGTCGTTGCTTGAGTGGTTAAAACACTCTGGATTTTTACCATCGGATTCCATGAGCTCTAAGCTAAAGGGTTTCACAAATTGCTTTAATTAGACACTTGAGGCCTGATTCTCTAAGGAATGCTCCACTATTAAACTGTATATGAGGAATGTTTGCCTGGTTATTTACTTTCTTATGTCCTCAATAGGGCATCTAGTTGTTTCCTTCCTAAATGAAACTCCCAGCAGCAGAGGTCATAATCTCAAAAGCAAAAGCATTTCCAGAATTTAATAATCTTCAATTAGAAGCAGTCAAGTGGGCAATTTGTTCCTAATTTTAGACTCCTAATTTGCTATGAGAGTTCTGCCACCTAAATGTGTAAAACATGTTTTTCCTTGAACTTAGACACTGAAGATATTTTCTTCAACAATGACCTTTTTTCAGCTAACAGACATTGCGCATAAACTTACACTTTTTAGCATTGTTTTCTTTTAGACTGAGAAATTATTAAGTTTCTTTTTATGAACTTTATAAATACATTTTATTCTTTCTAGCTTCTAGCTTATTTATTATGTCACAGCTCTCACTGGTGTCCTTTTGGATTGCACTATTCAGACAAACATGTTACAGGCAAGGAGGTTTGTAGGTTCAGGTGAGGGATGCAGAGACAGAAAAACAGAGCATACTGGATCAACATATTTTTTCCTATCCCTGGCATTATTGACAAGTTTGCACTATCTTGTTTCTAACAGTTTGCTCAGTAAGGCAAACAGAATATTCATACTCTGCTCTTATGACAATTTTTAAAGACCATAGGGTTTGTAGTATAGGTAATCACAGTGACACAAGAGAAGAAAAGGAACCAGGAAGACTGAAAGCTTGTGTAGACTCTTGATAGACTTGACTAAAAAAGCATCTGTTCAAAACAATGATCAAGTGGATTTCAAATGGGAAAAAAAAGAATCTGTGTAGAAGAGCAGAATATGTGAAGAAAAATAGATTCAGGAACTTTATATGGATACTTTAAAAACTATATGATTATAGAGTAAATTATTACTGAAGAATAGATGCTAATCAGACCTCTTCCATCTGATCATCTGTATTCTGCCCTGCTATCGCAAACCATACTATTCTAACGCTACGCCTCCCCACGTCTCCTCCACATTCCTCTAAGTGCTATACAGTGCTCAAATGGATGTCATAACCTCCATCTTTATTCTTATTATTAAAATGAGGAAAAAATAGTATATTGACCAACCTAGGTTATTCTGCATTGTTGCGACCAACTCTCTGTGTGTGGAGACACGAGTCTTGACTCCATTTCAGAAGGCTGATTTATTATGTTAAATATTATATTAAATACTACATTAAAGCTATACTAAAAGAACAGAGAGATCAGAAGGCTACAACAAAAACAAAACAGAACAGAATAACAAAATCCTGTGACTGCTCACAGCCTTGGCACAAGTAGCTGTGATTGGTCATCAATAGAAAACAATCCACATGGACCAATCACAGATGCACCTGTTGCATTCCACAGCAGCAGATAGTAATTGTTTACATTTCTCTTCTGAGGCTCCTCAGCATCTCAGGAGAGGAAAAATCCCAGCAAAGGATTTTCATAATATCATAGCTACACTGCATATCTTCTGGTACAGTTTTCAGCTGAGTAGATGTGAAAATATAAAAACATGAAGCCACTGTGGTGCAAGTTGAGCAGTTTCTCTGTCTTTTACATGTAAAGACATAACCTAACATGGAAGAATGACTATATTTGCCATATTCTCCTGTGCCACAAATTGGTAGGAATATTTTCATGTCTTGTTTCTAAAATAAGGTTGTTATGCAGTTTTTATCTTGGTGTTGAAAATGAGAGTTACACCTTTTGAACACCATAACTCTGGTCCTGTTTCACATGTAGAAGCACAATTTTATACGAAAATTTATGTATCCTGGAGGGCATTACTCATGCTGCATGCATTATGCCCTCTGTTTCTCACAGCACACCATCATTTAATTAAGTACTTCATGCTCATTTTACAGCTTATTCAGTCTCTTATTTCAATTTTCACCTAGTGCAGCCTTGTTCAAATTATATTTGTATAGAAAATAAACAATATCCAAATGTGATAAAGGATACACCTTCTTTCACTAAAAAGTCTAAACTTTCATTTTATGTAGAGATAAAATCCTATTAGGTAAAGGCAAGGGCCAACAAACATCCACAGAAATAGTAATTCTTAGTAGGTGGAAGAATCAGATGCTCACAGAAGATTACACCAGCACCTAAAACAAAAATTTAATGTGTCCTTTAAATGTCTGCTTAGACTTTATGAAAAAAAAAAATCCCAGGTATTAGTTTTAAAAATATAGGGATTTAAACTTCTTTTCTCAAGCATAATTAAATGGCCCAAAAAATGTTTAAAAGGCTACAAATACTGTAGAAAATACTGGTTTATTAAAATAATAGAAAATCAATTTCCTTAAATATCAGTCATCCTGATGTATGATATCCCAAAACAGTAAAAGTATCAGTTACTGTAGGTGCTTCTACACTGTTTTGTTCAGACATGGATGAGGACTGTACCAATGAAGGTGCCCAAGAAGAGAATGCTTCTTTTGTGATCAAGCTATCAAAGTCTCTAGAAACCTCTAGCTTGTCTGTGCCACACATCTACACTGATATACTTGAGATTTGTGTAATCCTGCTAGATTATTATTAAGATATCTGAAACATTATTTACATGTTTGCCACAGCTGTCGCTAGACAAACGCTTTCTCTCTGCAGAAACAGTTCAGGTAGGTGGAGTGCGGACATGAAGAGGACTAAAAAAATCTGCTTTGGACTTTGTTGGTGATAAAATGTGATAAAAGCCATGTGAACACTGACAAAGGGGTTCAGGGAGACAAATGCCCATCACAGGAGTCACCAACCCATTAACAGCCTATCCCCACCAGCCCCAGGAGAGGCAGGGGCACAGTGGCACAATGGCACCCACATAAAGGACTGACAAGGAGCAGAAAATTTATCTGGGCCCTCTCCAGGACTGCTGAGAGGCAGTACAGCCATGGGCCCATTGTCCTGGGACATGCCATGATCCCATGGGATGCGGGGGAAGAGTGTTTTGGGACTGGGCAAGAATTCTGTAGGATGTTCAGGAAAAGAAGATGGAGAAGAGGGGAGGTGTTTAGACAGTTTAGGGAGGAACAAGTGTGGGAAAAGAAAGGTAAGAGGATATAAAAGGGCTGGTCAAGTGTGAATAGATCAGTGCAGTCTCTTCTGTCCTATTACATTTTTTCTAAGTCTTTCCTGGGTGGGAAAGTCAATGTTCTGTCTGCATTGGAAACTGGGAAATCTTGGCAAGCTGTGTATGTGCAAAGCCTGTACCCAAAAGTATAATAAGGAATAAGTATTCTGAAAGTCTATAGAGAAACGCAGTCTGCTTTCCTCAAAAGGATTTTGGCCAAAGTTGACAAATAAATCTCTGAACTACTTTAAATGATGGAATTTAAACAAATTCTGTGTATTTGTGTACCGAACATTATTTGGATTTTTTTTTTTTTTTTTTTTTTTAGGAAAGCTAACATTTCTCTGTAATTAAAATCTGAACCATAACTTATATGCAGCTCCACTGAAGTTGCACAAGGACCGTAAATATTAAAATATTAATCTTAAAATTCCTGACTTTGCAACATTGACATTTCTACTGCAATGTTTTTCAAACACTCAGATTAATTCCTGCCCTTTTCCATCCCCTCTTATTATTTAATTCTACTGTCCCCCACATGGATTCCACATCAGGACTTTTTACTCTACCTTACATGCTTTTTTCCCCTCTAGGGGCCAAGTATACAAAGAATGTAATGATTAAGGCAACTGGAAAAGATGTAATGAAACAGTTCATCTGTCATTGTTCAAGCACTGTTCATACACTCAAAGTAGGGCTCTGAGCAGACATTTTTTCTTGAAAGAATGTATCTAAACTGATCAAATATAATCCCACATTAAGAATAAAATATTATACCCAAGATTTAATCTAATCATATTGCCCTACTTTCACTTTTTCTCCCTTAAGAATTCAGGTTGTGACCTAGTATCAGAGAACAAATCCTTCCATGTCAACTAATTCTTATGTGTCTATGAAACACAATGCAATACTGGGTATTTGTTTTTTGCAACCATAGTGATGAAATGTGTTTATTGGCTAAGGTCATAAGAATTTGAAACAACTATTTGCCTTCACTTAATTTCCGAAAATGTGAATGGCCCTCTAAAACCAAATAACAGGGATTTGGGGAATAGCAGAGCAAAACAAGTTTTGCAACATTTTTGTCTGATACCAGTCTACCAATCCGACTTTTTGATTATTTAAAAAAAAAAAAAAAAAAAGAAATACAGAAAGGCAACATAAAACTTATTATTTTACATGGTTCTTTATTTAATGCTGCATTAGTGACAAATTTTTATTGAAATGCCTCCAATTCTTATTCTTGAAGAAATGTTATTTCTGCTAGGAGCAAAGTGTCTACATCTATAATTTTCAGATCAGCCCTATAAGAAGTTAACAGAAATTGCCAGATAAATGTTTCTTGATGTTAATGTTGTGAGCAATCAAATTTTAAAACATAAATGCTTCAGGAAATTCAGGAATTAGTGTATTTGGTCCTATTTCACAATATAAAACTCATGATCTATCAAAGTCAGTCAAAGACATCAGATTCTGTTAGACATTTGGTCAGTCACATAATGAATAGCAGATGCCGTAGATAAAATCAACATAGAAAAAGTGGTATCAGTCAAGAAAGACTGTTGAAGACTCTCAGCATCTTTGCATAGAACTATATAGAAGAATATGTAAGTATCATGACTTTTAGGGATGGTAAAAAAAGTAACAGGCAAGAAATCTGTACTGGAAAAAAAAAAAAACACCAAAACAATCCATGCCTGGTGGCAAAGTTACTAAAACACAGACTTCATTCACTGGCAAAAATATTTTCCCTTTAGTGCAAATGAAAAACAAACAAACAAACAAACAACATCTGTCTCCTCTAGTGTAATTTAAAAAATTTCGGGGTAGAGAAACTGCAATCATGTTATCAACTACAACTTTCACTTGATTTTAGCAGCAATTCCTTAAATTTAATAATTTATATTTTGGTGATCTGTGTGACTTTCCTTCCTCAGAAATGCTAAGCATTACCTCATCTTGCAAGGTTCTGGAAACATTTTCTGTAGTACAGTGGATAATCTGGCTTTCAAGTCAATATGCCACAAAGTGGAATTCTAAATGGAGTTTAGATTCATATTTATATTCTAGTTTATTCCTCCCGTACTTTTTATACAAAATGTCTGACAGACATGAAAGCACATGAAACAACACAGTATGGTGTTTAATTCAGAAGGAATTAAAAATACATTTAATGTAGTCTTCTCATTGGATTAAATCCCATTGACAAAAACAATGGAGTTGCTCTTGACTCAGAAAAATGTAACTGAAAATAGAACATACTTCTTGCATTATTAAAAGAATTATCCATTCCAAAAGAACAAATGAAAAAACAATTCTCTTGCTCAACTGCTACACAGAATTCAGCAAAATTTTTATGATACCACTTTTTGACTGAATTGGTAGATAAAAATGTTTCATTGTGTTGGTTATCCTTGATTTGACATGGTTTTAGTGTCAGACTTAGAGGCAAAGATCCAGGGGAGGAACTCCAGGTGACAGAAATTTTAAAGGCAAATTTGAAATATAAGGGATTACATGAATCTATGAATTCCAGAAACTGTTTCTTCAGGGGTCAAAACCAAAACATGTATGAATTATACTGTCTGGATGATATTTCTCACATTTTAAAGCAATGTCAAAACTTAAACAAGGAAAGAACTGGAAGTATGATCAACTAATTTTTTCAATTCAGTACATGACAAGCAATAAGCTATGAAACATGCAAAGTATATGAAAAACAAATAATTTCTAGGACATCTAGAAACAATGTATGGAAATGTAAAAGTAACAATAACGACTCTCAATTGAGAAAAAAAAAATACTTTTTACAGGCACAAGATCCTATTCCAAATTACTTTAAACGTTCTGCCTCATGTTCTAATTCCACTTTTCTTTTTTTTTGTGGACAAGAGTTTTTTCTTTGTTGAGAAACAAAAGGAGTATGTCTGTGTAAATATTCTCCTCTACCTTCTTTTCAGTGAGAAGGCCAAGCATATTCATAGCTAGACTATTGCTAATGGCTTGTCCTTGTCAGTATGAATTCCCAGTAGAATTTCTGGATAAAATAGTGCTCTTTTGTCTGTCTGGAATAACGACACTTTCAATATTTTAAAAAGACAGTTGTCTTCTGGTTAATAAGCTAAACTGGCATCACAGAAGGCCAATGACATCAGACAAGATAGCAAATATTATTTTTGAATGTTATAATAACATCCTTTTGTCTAACTTCAGGCTTGAGTACAGAAACGGTGTCACAAATCACTCATCACCAAAATCAAAGAAAATCAAATTTTCAGAAAAATGAAGCAATCGACCTTGATGGCCAGTGATAGCTTCAAATGAAACTGTCCTTATCAGTTACTGTCTTCAAGAGTGTCCCTTTAGGACATCACTAAAATATACATATATGATCTGAGCTAGTATTTTATCCTTCACATTTTTAAACAATTTTCATGTGCTATAAAACTCTGGTGCAGTCACAGAAGTGCCCTGTGACTCAGCAACTGAACTGGACTTGACTATCAGTTTTCTGTTCAATATTTGATTTTTCTGGTACTCAAACAAACGCGTGAATTGTTAGATTTGGCTGTTAAACATGAACACAAACTCACGACATTTAAACCCAATGCGTTACAAATTTTCAGAAGGACTCCTGGAAAGGCAATAAGGACAAAAGCTTTTATCTATTTTTAAGCAATTTCTTTATTACTTGCTAGTTTTCTTTTACTGAAGTGAAGCCTTACCAGTTTTGTACTCTGTGCATGGTCAGTTGTGGTAAGAATAAAATGGGAAATATGGAATTGTGCAACTTGCTGATTTGTTTAATTTATCCCCTGAAAACAACAGCTTTCATCCCTAAGTATTTTTCCTCATGTTGATTTTTGTTTTGTTTACTTTAATGGTAAGTATTTTGAGAAAGGACATTTGTCTTTTTTGTTTTTTACTATGGAGCTTTAAAGACATTTCATTCTTTTGTTACAAATCTCTCTAAACAGCAATAACAAAATTGATAAAATCTCTCTTTAAAAAATTAAATGGTATTTTGAGCCCTCATAGTTATTATTATATTGTTAAACCATGATTTTAAGAAGCTAAATCATCAGTTATAAAGAGCATATCAAAAGACGTTTTTAAGATTAATTCATAATTTTGAAAGTCTAAACTTTGGTTTAGCATTCTCAAAGATGGCAATTATAAGTCAAGGGTGTGCTATATTAATTAACCAATTACAAATCCAAAAGCTGAATACTTGTTTTGTAACTGTTAATTATCACAAAATTACTTTTCAGCTTACGGTATTTCTTAGCTAGAATGTTAATTTTAAAGACCTGAGAATTTTGTTCATGGAAATTCCAATGCTACAAGAAGAAATGTCCGTCCCTTACTACAGCCTTCATTTATTTTGTCTGCTAAAAGTTACTGTGGATTTACCTTGACATAAAATTATGACAGCTCTGTATCAGAAAGCATAAACTTCAGTGAAGGCTTTGATTTGATTAATTTTTAACTATTCTACTCCCTTTATGCACTTGAAGCACTTTTTTTGATATACTTAGATTAATTGATGCAATTCCCTGCATGTGATACATAGCTTGATCTTTTTTACCAGTTTTCAAAAAAATTAAAATGCCCAAATAACAGCTTAGGCCACTCCAAGCTGATTAGTAGCTGCATTTAAAACCTCTGTTCCAAAATAGCCCTATAAATCTATAGAGTGTTTTAGTAAGTCTAATCTACCAACATGTCAAAGATATACAAGAGTTTGCATTTAGCTGGTCTTCAGCTTATGGCTCTTAAACTTCAAAGTGATTTTCTTCTGGCTAATAAGTGACTGGAATATGCATGTAATCCCTCCAAGAGTTTACCTAATTGGGACAGTCTTTGTGACATTTAGTTGACCCTACATAGAGCCATACTGTAAGGCAAATTAAGCATCAAGTTTTTCTGACATTTCCTGAGTTTATAGGGCCACTGTGTTAAATAAATAACACATTTATTTGGTGAATTTGGAAATTTTGGTGAATTACACCAATATCAACAGCCTATATTTGTATAAGGCTCCCAGCATCAGTTAAATGGTATTTTAAATAATAAATAACTTACACTTCAGGAAGAAAGCAAGATTGTAATAGTCAATTCCTATGAAGCATTTTTTAATTAAGTTACAATAAAGCAATACATTAGGTACAAATAGTTTAACCTAAAGTAAACTCAAGTCACCTGAATATCTAGTGAGTGCTCAGAGGTATCTTGGCAAAATATTTACAATGCTATTAAAATTTCCCAGAGGTGACAGGGCAGGTTAATGAGATGCAGACTTTGGTAGTGCCTCCTGTAATCATAATTACAGAAACCAACTGTAGACATTTGTCTTAGCGTTTTTATAAGGTATCTGTGAGAATCCACCTCCTAGAGAAAACACTAGGATCCTAATATACTGTACTTCATGCAAAGAACTGACACTGTGAGAATTGTTGACACTACAGAAATTGCTTTTAATTCAGAAACCACAGATAAAAATTTAAAAAAAAATCAAAATATATTTGTTAAAGAAGCTTTTTATTTTTTTATGCCTTTTTAGAAAAGGATTAATGAAAAGCCCTAGCAGCCCAGCCATGCTCTTGTGGAGCCCTCATCTGTACAGTATTAGATTAACAGGAAATGCACACTTTCAAAGATGGAGGATATTTTCTTCCAAAGATATAGATGTTGTCTCCACAGAGCACAGTGCATTTTTACCTTAATGATTATTGTGTATCTGTTAAATAAGTGTCTATTAATACAAAGATGCAATCTAGTGTAACCTGACATACTCTTTATGGTAGTTGAATATGAAAATATGAAAACATAGGTAATTGAATTTATGCCATGGAAGATACAAGGTTCAAGGTTTAATGGAAATGCATGGAAATTAAATTCTGAACACTGAACTAGAATTTGAGCTCCTTGTGTAATGCATAATATGAATTAAGAACATAGGAAAAAGTCATGGGAAGTTGACAAATATTTGGGAATGAAAAGTAGCAAAGAGTAAGGCTTAGTTTACCTAGCCTGACTGGTAATAACTACTTCCCGTCAGTTGAGGTTTTTGCCAAAAACATCCTGAATCTTCTTTTCTGATGCTGGCCATCTGCTTATGAAGGTCTTTTTTTACCAAGCAGGGAGTGTGAAGGACTCCCCAAACCATAAAACTAGACAATTCATCTGGATGGGAGCAACAGGTTCAAGCCTCCATCCTACATAATGCCAAGCAGTTCCCTAGCTGAGAAACCTGGCAGCACATTTATTGAAGGCAAAATGGTTCTTAGGGTCTCCTGCTGCTGATGTCAAACATTATGAATAATTAAGCACTCATCAGGATACTGGATGAATGTACCACTAATCATAAAATCTCAGTTTGTCCAGGATACTAAAAACAAAATGGATCATCTAGTTAATATTTTATATATATTACTTTTGCTTATATTGCTTCTGACAAAAAAAATCTGTATTCTCTGTTCAAAGAGCAGGTTTTTTGAAAACCTTCTTTATATTACGTCCATGAAGGTATCATGCTCTTATATGTGTTTTACAGTCAACAACAGGAACAAATTTAATCATGAAAAAGCATAACAATTATTTATATTATGCTTTTCCTCAGACATGTAGACTGCTGTAATAAAATAGAAAATTATTTTAGTCTTCTATGGGGCTGACATTTTTTAAATGCCTTTTGAATGGTTTTACTGCATTCTGAGACTTTTTCATAGTTCTTCTACTTGCTTTTTAACTGAATAATTAGAAATACCTTTTGTAGGGAATTATCAACAATCAACTTAAGATTATGATACTGTATATATAGATAAGAGAACACAAAAATTGCTTTATTGGAAAGGAAGCTGTAAGTATCAGGACAATTTTTGCTGAGAGACCATTAAAATTATCCAAAGCCAGACACAGAGCTATTAATAAAAATTAAATCTCTCTTTAAAGTGCATAGTTCTCAAACCTTATTGTTTCATTGGGCAGCACTGTCTACCAATACTGATTTATAACAAAATTTAAATTGGTTAGTATACCAGACAAATATATTTTTGTTACCCTGAAAAAAACCCCATATGATTACAGTAACAAAGTATTACAGATGTCAAATAAACATATTATGTTTTTAAAAGACTTCATCTGAGTCATATTCTAAATGCACAAATCAATGTTGCTGAAGGAATTACAGAAAGCAGACAAAACAGTGGAAAACAGTATTTTATTCTCAATCAGCTGAATGTGGCTGAGAAGATTATCTGATTTGAACGTGTCTCTGGGCATTTGGATTTTATACAGATGGCTTGCACAAACAAATTGTATGGATCCTACAATATCCCATTACAGGTCACAAAATGTCTGAACCTTAACTGATTGCTTTACCAGCTAAAGCTTAGATTCTTAGAAACTGTGCATGTTCCAGGTGTCTAAAATTTTAGTAGGTTAGACAGCTCGATGTAAAGTGATCTCTCTCAAGTTGCTAAAAAGAACTGTAATTACAACAATAATACAATGTATTCATTATACTTTACCAAATGAGGTTATAAAAATTAAAACAGGTGGTGACTTTTTATATTAAACCATAAACCTACAGGAAAATCTGCATCTTTCACTTCTAAAATACTCTGCAAATGAAAATAAAGTTTTCCTTCCAAAGAATGTCACGTATTTGTGACATTGTGACACTGTGTATCTCTTCTCAAATAGTGCCTAGACTTTTTTATACAGAAAAAAATATATACAGGCAGAACTAAACAGGAGAGCTAGTACAGGACTTTGGAACCTCTTGTCTTTACCTTGTACCCTTGTGTTAAAATTTTCAACTAGTGTATTGTAGTACATTTGAAAGAATACTTCTAACTACTGGAACATTAGTGGAAACTTCACTTGGTAGTAATCAACTTGATTTACATTTTGAGATCTGTAATACTCATTAGTGCTCTAAAAATTATTACCAATCATACATTAAACCCTTAGAGTGTTGGTATCTGAAGTCTTCCTTCAAAACTAGTGTTTCATTTCTCATAAGACAAATATTATTATGTTAATGCACTGACTAAGTCAACGTGCTCATGTCTCCCTCTAGTGCCTTCATCTGTCTTGTGTATCTTGAACTGGATTTTAGAGGTTCTAGTCAGTGCAGAAACCAAAGAATTCAAGGAAGGAGAACTAGGTTTGAATTGTGCAATTTTCTATGTGCGCTATAAATGCTATAAATAGGGAACAGTTTTAGGATTGTGTTGTGGTGTTTTTGCTTGTTTGTTCGTTTGAATTTTTTGGGGTTTTTTAAAAATTTTTTTTGATGGGGGTTGGATAAAGTAAGAGACGAACAAAGCAAGTATAAACCTAACTCTCAAATGGGCTGTTCTGTCTTGACTATTCTTTTGATCTCTCCTGCATTTATTTTAGTTTTACTAACTTCTTTCTTCAATAGGAAAAATTCTTTTATATAAATCTTTTCCATGTGCAAAAATACATCACCATAAAAACCAGAGATGACTTGAGAAATTCATGTTTGGATTTAACTGAATCACAAAAACTTGGTTTTGGTAGACTTTCCAAACAAGTGGCCTCCTACAAAGTGACACATGCAAGGATGTGAGACATTTACAGAGAAACAGCTTTTTCTCCATTTCCTTTTATTACTATTTATGAGATGAAAACAAATAATCATGTTCGCAATACATCTTATAAGTCATATTGAATGTCTGCTGTTATCAGATATTAGGGGTTCTAGTTATTGCTGTTTAATGCTAAGATGATGATACATGGACAAATAAATTCCTTTGAATTAGACTTCAAAAAAAAACAAAAACCTTTCAATCTTCAGCTTCATCCAGTAAAATGCATTTACAAATGCAACTGAATGCAGGTTGACAACTATTTTGTGTTCACAAATGGAAACAGAAAGGGTTCATGATTCACAGACCCAGCACAGAATCACTACCATCCTCTGTATTGAAAATGCTACTATGCAACTCACAGTTAGAAGTTATCTTGTCTCTGCCAGAGTAAATAAAAATACAGAAGTCATTACTTCTGAATATACTAATGTTCATTTTCTTACACCGTTTATCTCACCTAAGAAAAGACACCTCTTTTGTACCAGTTTTGAACTCTGCAGGACATTCTCTCTTAGTTTTCATGCACAGAAAATCACCCTGTTTAGCAGAATTATTCAGCATATTTTGTATAATAGAGAAAATAAGTTAAAAACTGGTTCTTACGAGTCAGATATGAAGCAATATTTTTAAACCATATTTTCCTAGGTATCTAAATCTGAAAAAGGCAGAATGTTCTTCTGCCAGTTAATTCTACTTATCCCATTATTCCCTTTTTATTCTGAATAATTGTACACTCTGTACTCAGACTATTTACATTATATTTCATGAAATAAAATTAACAAGCAGTATATTAAAACCTTATCTATAAGTCTGCCATGTAAACAAAGGGACCATCTAGAAGTTCAAAATCCTATCAAGCTTCCCACTTAGTAACATTGGTGAATCTATTTTATTTGGAAAATATTTCTGCTGTTTTCTTCTGATTACTTATTCTTTCATCAGTGTCTTGTCATTTGAATGAATTTTGGTCAATAACAATAATTTACTTTTTTAAGTTCACTTTCAATGAAGAGTTGCATGAACAAGCTCTTAGGTAGAAAGCAATTAAATGAATATGCACAGAATAAATGGTGAGAATACGCGAGCATTATTAAGTAAAGAAACCAAGCCACATTCAATAGTGTGTAAATAATATTCAGTGTTTGTAAATCTTCATGATTTTTGACCAAAAGGAACAAAACAATAGAAAAATGGATGTATTTCAATACAGTATGGTAAATAAGAGATAAAATTTCTATACATTTCATTATACTTACATGTATATAGAGTTACTATATTTGTTTTGTAAAACAGCTTCCCTATTTTTTAAATAAAGGCACACTTCAAATGGAAATGCAGATATATGTGAAAACAAGTAACAAAAATAACTTTATTGGCTGTTTTTTAAGACTATGTTTGCTAGGAAGTGGCCAAGAAAACCTGAAGATTTATTACTCTATTGTCTAAATGAAGGTGCTTGTGCACAATTAATAATCTCTGTGTCATTCAGTCTCCATTTTCAGGACCTATATTTTCATGCTTAGAATGCCAAAAGTATGAGAACTTAGTCCAGAATTTGTTATGTTAAACAAGTGAACACACAAAGCTATTTCCAGCTAAAATCTATCACAATATATTATGTCTATCACAACAAGAAAGCAACAATTGTACAAAAATTCTTTTTCCTTAATGTTACAAAATAGCATTCTTTGCTGAGAAAATGTACGCAATAGCAAAATATTTTTTATCATACTTTTTAAAATGGAAATATACATGTTTTGTATTATTATTACTTTCTCTTTGGTCATTCTTTTGCCCTTCTCTCCCCTTTTAGGTTAAGTTTTTCTATCTGTCACTAATTTGAATCAGTCTTAGAAACTATCCATAGGTATCCTCTGATTGAAAATTTTGCCTCAGATCACATAACCATTCAGTATGTGTGTACAAATGTGTCTCAGGCATGAAAGCTAAGGAGAAGGCTGTTACATTATTCATTTCATTTCTCAACCACAAAGATGATGCTTTGAAGAAAACTCTGTGGATGCTGAGAGTGTGCAAACTACTCTGCATAGTTACATGCCCATGCCCTCATGAGTGTAATAAAACTCTATTAGGCAAGTTAAAGTGGACTGTTTAAGTGCTTTTATAATGTAAAATCTATTTTTTTTTTCCACAATATGAAAAGGTTTCTTAGAAGAAAACCTCAAGAAGCAAGGGTGTTTTGACATCAAAATATTTCCATCAGGAGTATGCATACTGTCAAAGAGAAATAGTGAGATGCAAGCCTCCATGCCGGGAGCCTTGTGTGCCTATGGGCTCTCTGAAGAGCTGGAACTGAAACTGTTTCTTCTGAGAGCCTCTCTCTACCAGAAGAATGCAAAGAAAAATCAGCACTATTATCCTTTCTGTGGGAGTAGCTGCTCAGATGTCCAGTTATGCTGTCATGAGTCGCAAAAATCAAATGTGCAAGAATATTAGCAACCAGCTACTTCTCTCTATTTAAAATGGGCCTCCCTTTGTTCAGTTTAACTCTGTTCTCTTCTTCCATCTGAGCTTTAAACAAAGGTTTGGGAAACAAGAGAAAAAGCCAAAACCAAACTGAATCCAAAGAGATAATAATCTTTCTTTCTTCATGTCAAATCTGATGGATGTGACAAAGTTCCTTTCTCAGCCCATGTGAAGTCAATAAAAGATTCTACTGACTAGAACTAATCAAGCTTTAATAAAAATTGGTAGTTAATTAGATCCTGAGTTTTTCTTCTAATTCAGAGTGGTTTTGCATTTTATTACAAATAAATCAGAAGATATAAATCCACTTGTTCTTAATCACTGAAAGAAGGGACTGATTATCACCCTGTGTCAATATTTATTTGGGTGATTAAAAACCCCAGCATTTTGACATTTGCTGCTCAGTTTACCAGCTCCCACCCTTGTAATGGGCAATCAGCTCTCAACTAGTACTTTCTTGGCATTTTAAAATATTCATCTGGAAGTGTCTGCATATTTGCTTGTGCACATACTGCATAGAAAGTGATCTTGTCCTCTCTAACTCTGATATTGATTTGGGGTAATACTAGTCAAATAAGTCAGAGTTTGCTGTTAAAGGAAAAGAATTGCATTTTGCTCCCATGGAAACCAATCAGCTTGCTTTCTGTTGTGAAGTAGTACATGTAGGTCTGGACCTGAATGAAAAAAGATAAACAAACCTGTTTAAATCTATGCTTGCAGTTCTAAAGCATGAACATTACTTCCTATAGGAACCATTAGATATATCTAGAATCGAAAATCTTACTATTGTCCTTCTATTTTATATTGCAATGTGTTTAGAAAAGCCCAACTGTCCTTATAAAATCATGTAATTCACGCAGACCTCAGCTGTAGTTGCAGGATATTTATGAGTACAATGGAAAGTTTTCTACCTGTGCCAATGTATATTTTGCTAAATCTTTTTAGGCCACTTTTAGCATAAGCTTTTAATACAGTCCAGCACCTGAAAATGAACTGTTTTCTTTTAATGTGTTTATTTTTCTATATCAATCATAGTATGCACATCCAACACAATGTGACAGGCACTAAGGCAGGTATGTTTATTAAGGCATTCACATTGGCTTAATGATTTTCAGCATGCAAATAAAAGGACTATCTACTTTCACTTCATTTGGAAATATTGCCTTTGAATACAGAGAGTAATCTGGGATGTTTTTAAATCAGCTGCTCAGCTTGGGTTGGCAGCAAAAAGCTGTCAAAAAATTAAGGTTTTCTTTTATAGAATGTACTCTTTTACTGCTTGAGTTCTGAGATGGTTTTTCCCCTTGTATTACTGGAGAAACAATACTATGACTTTTATTGACTGTGCTTATGGAGATAAGAAGAATTTTAAGATAAAGAGATATGGAAATAGGAGAATGCTTAAGGAGGTGTAAGAAAGCGTTAGTTCTCATGTTCAATTTAATTACATTCAAAGTAATGTTCTGTTCAGAACCAGAACTGACATGGTATGGTAGATCATAAGATACCACAGCAATACATTCAGCTCATAGGCATGAAAAGGTAATTTCAAGAGAAATGTTTTCCATGTTTGAGCTGTGCTCCTTGTTTTCCAAAGAATACTTTGATTGGACTATTGGATCACTGGAATAACAGTTCAAATGCAGGTTCTGCTGCTATTTGTAAGGAACCATACTTTACAGACAATTATTTAGCCTTCAAAAGTAGAGTACTACTTTTCATGAATGAGCTGATTAGTAATATGCCCACCAAACTACATATTGATAATTTTTTTCCTCTGCCTCCCCACAGACATGCTTGAGGGTGAAGTTTTGATACTTGTTAGCCAAAGTACATGGCCATCTACACAACAGCAAGTAATCTGCTCCACACAGACCAGTGGAGTGGTCCCATAGTCCCACACAACAGGAAGGGAAAACACAAGAGAAATTCTGAGTCATGATTCATTTCCTGGTGTACTCACAGACTGTATAGATCTCATTATCCCCTTGCTCAGGGTGGATCAGAGAAATACAATTTAGACACAAATATTAGATCTTTGGATGCGATTAAATGAGTACAGTGGGAGTCAGTAATTAAATGAAACAATTACAGCCTTCTGCATACAAGTTTGAAGTCCGTTCTTTGAACTCAACAGAAGAAAATCCGACAAGTATTTGCTTTGGATTTTTTTAAATAATCAAATTAAAAGAGAACAAGCATGTAGGTTTCTTTACTGTTATTAAGTGAAACTCAAGTTAAAATAGTTTGGTTTGTAAGAGAGCAGTACATAAGATATCATAATAACAGAAGAATGCCATTTAAAATTGACCATTATTTGGACATAATAAAAATTAACTTATATGTTTTTTATGTCATTATTGAACCCTCATTTAGAAAGCATCCCAGAAGAAAGTTGCACACTAGCGTAGCCACAACAGTATGCATGAGAAGAGGCAAGAACAGGCCAGACAAGAAAACTTGTCAGGTAAGGAAAGGCATAAAATCATGTTGAACATGGTGCATTTTTAACTCTACAACTTCTACGAAACTGCAGTGGGATTCCAGACTGGAGAGGCCAGACTGCCCATCTTTCCAAAGGACACAGGGTATCCTCTTTCTGTATTGAGTGAGATTAAAAAAAACTCTCACGGTTAAATGCAAGCTATCTATTCTAATGCAGGACCAGGCAAAAAAGAGAGAAGACAAGTAGTATATTCTCACATGGGATTATTGTTAGGTACATAAAGGAGTGCGGACATTTCAACTCCATCTTGGGAGTACTTCCATGTGTGTTCCATCCATTCTGCATTGGATGTCAGATGATGCTGTAATTCCTTGCCAGATATTCTCCCACGAAGTAGATGACAAACTGAGTCAGCATGGATTGAAAATTCTTCTCATCATACAAAAGTGACATGCAATCTTGTGGCAGATTTTTCTATATTCAGCTCACATCTATAGATGTCTAATTTTGAGGATTAATTGGCTTTAAAGACCAGGTTACTTTTTGACTAGTACCTCGACTTAATAAGAACTGCTGCTGAGTAAAATCCAGTTCTTTGTAAACTAGTACAAGCAGTTCCCTTTTAATACTGGATGTCTGTACAATGTTTATGCTATTTATACTCCAAAAAGAGAAGTCTCAAAACAAAACAAAACAAAAAAAAAAAAAATGCTGACAGATAGATTAATGATTTTTTTCCCCCCTGGAAACAGAATTCCACAATTTTCAAATATATTTTGAATGATTTCTGTACTTTTTTTCACATTTTTATACATTTCTATAGAGAAAAAAGAAATGTCAGTGAAAAGGAACTAGACATACTGAATGAAAATGTCACAAAAAAAGAAGCCATATATCAAATTTATATATATATACATACGTGATTCAGATCAGTCCACAAAAGGTATTTTCAAAGATATTAGTCTTAGACCTTATATAATAAGTCAGTTAAAATGGTACTTTAGAAATAAGAATTTAACAAAAAAAATGCAACATATTTCTTATTTTTAAAGAGATTTACAAAATTTGTAGGAAGCATTTGGGAGACAGAAAATGTAACTTAAAAAAGGTTAAATGTCTAAAGAAAAAATTATTCTCATACAACAAAATAATAGGTCCTGCTTTCAGTTACAATCACTAGAGGAACAGTGAATTTCCTGAGCTATGAGTGATGTGGCAGCCAGGATCAAACTTGTTATGCTCAGTAACAAGCCAGGTTTTGCCTTTCATATGATTTTGAAGAGATTTACATGCTCTCATTATCTCTCAACACTCAGAAAGCAGAGAGCAAGCAGAATCTCCCCACAGTTTATATGAGAAAAAGGTTTCCGTTTATCATAACAATCTCTTGAATCTTTTTAATCCTCTGTTAAAAGGAGCGGGACAGCTTCATTTGAAGCCCTTCTTCCTGCTGTGTATTACTCAGTTGTTGGTTTTTCATGGAATTTGGTAACTGATGTAATTAGACTGAAGGGAATTGGGTCATGCTTATCAATTAACTCTGCTAATAGAGCTGTTGTGTCTAAATGCTCTTTTTGGGTATCTGTGTAAATATTTTCTCTTGGTAATTCTCTGCTCTCCACTTCTTTAAAAAATGGATTGGCAGCTCCTTCCACTATCTACAGTCCATGCTTATCAACCTTTAAGTTAGATATATGAGAATACAATTTCTTTATTAATAAACAGAGTAAATAATAATATGACAAGAGATGGATAAGGTGATCTCAGAAAGCAGATTACGAATTTACATTAGTGCAGACTGGACATCAGCATTTGAGACATTAGGAATTCTATACTATTAATTGCTTTTACAATTCGAACCTGATTTACTTGCCAATGAAATGCAATTCAACCATTGTATCACAGTCTTTAATACTGATAATTTATATTGCAGTTTGATTTGGAAGGTTTAATCATGGAAGGAGCTAAGGCTTGATTTAGTAGACTTAACAGAACTCAGTACTTTACACAATCTGGCCAGAGAAAGCAAACTTTATAGTTGTTGTTTATGAGGGCAGCACAAGAAGGGCCAGAAGCTGTTAAAAGAATGAAAAATATTTGAAAACAAATAGGTTACTTTGCAAATAATTATAAGTAAACAGTTCTATTAGAAGCAACATGGAGTAATGTGCTGTAAGACTAATGAGAAAACATTCTTTTTCTTGATCTACTAGACAAACAAGATAAGGTATTTCACTTCTCTTCTACCTGATATCTTCTTTAGAGCTCTGTCCCTCAGTATATTTTATATAGTGTTTAATAGGACAGCTCCTTAATCCTAATCATAACCACCAGTTCTGAATTCTCTCTTTCTCAAGAGATTTAAGCACACAGATATTACCAAAACTGTCACAATAAAAACCTGTTGCTGCCAAAGACCGAAGTGCCAGATTCCCTGAGTACTGCAGTACTTGAGCTGTGCTTACAGCAATTATACGGCAGGCTCTTGTTCAAATCCAGAGCTGATATGCTAGAGATTGACTCCTAATTTCCATGTAAACCTGGTATCATTCAGAAAACAAGCACTATGCAAATCCAGAATCCAGATCTAGCCAGCCTTTTAAGATCACACCTAGCGCACACTGACAGCAGTAACCTACTTCTGAGCTCATTTATCACTGCTTTGTGTCTGGAGAGAAACAAGGAATGTGATCACAGACCTCATCAGGAGTAAGGAAATCACAGCCTGCAGCTTCAATTGTCCAGATCCTGATGCTCAGATCTCTGCCTCCCACCTGATCCCTACTTTCGACTTTTACCTGTCTCTGTAATACCATCAAGCTGTTCTTCACAGGGCATATCTGCATTCAGGTTTTAGTTTAGACCTATAGTACACTGTTCATGTAAACCTCCTCATCAACCCTACTTATTGAATCAGAAAACAGAATTTCCTTCCTTTCAGAGGACGCTCAACTGGAAACTTCAGTCCAACTGTCATCAAATGTGCTTTGTGGTAGGTTTTTATAGGAAGCAACTACCACTGGAGAATCACCCCTTGGTGAATTCGGCCTAGAGTTTGATGTTTGTTTAGTGTGTTTTGATGTTCTCTAGGCCAATTGAATTTGGCCTAGAGAACATCAAAACACACTAAAAAAAAAAGTCACAGCAAAATTGATAGCAATTATCTAAGTATTCAGTAAACATTATTCCATAACACACCAACCAATCAGAATGCACAATCAATTTGTACCTATTTAGCATACTACTAATCATTGCTGATGGCATCAGAAACAAGAACATCCAGCAGAGATTTAGAGCAAATCTTCACAAAAATTACGCATCACTAAAGAAACAACATGGTGTCAACTTGTCTTCATCATCATCTTCATCCTTCATCATCACTGCCTGCTGCACACTTTCTCTACTGAATGAGCTTCTCCCCTTAGAGGTGATGTGTGCCTTCAGCTACAGATCTCACTACAGAGCCTTTATGCCTGCAAGCCTATGTAAGTCTGGCTTAACATCTTCTGTGCAATGCTGTTCTCTCCTCCTGTGAGCCCTCTCTTTCACATTGCTTTCTGCTGCTTTCTTTCCACCTACTAAAATACATGAGTGCTCTGGTCTTAGAAAAAAAAAAAAGATGAGACATCAGTGAATTTTTCTCACTCTGGTAAAGCAAAATCCTACAGTTCAGCTCCATCAATGAGTGCAGCTGTATATATTGATTAAAGACAAAATAATCTTTTCCTGCTATTTTCTCATTGTGAAGAAGGTGTTTCCCACCCACAGTGTTCTTATAGTGCAAGGGATTCTCTTCAATTCTTGAATCCTTCTAGATATGCTTTGAATAGCTCCTTCTCTTCTTGCGCTAGAAGACAGAATGGTGACATGGAAGAGGAAGATAAGGCTCCTCTGGAATAGCTCAGATTCTGTCTGCCTGCCCATAAAAGTCTAGGAACTCTTGTATTTCCTTTCCCATGGTCATAAACTCTGGAGAGAATGTGGAGCTTGTGTCAAAGGGGAAGCCTACTTATTTAATGAGTTATGTTGCTTATCCTTATTCAAGAATTTGTCTGAATCAGACGATTGCTATCAGAAACATCCTCCTCTGCTTAGAATCACAGGGGTATTTTTGTCTGGTAGGCCTTGTTTGAGATGGGGAAAATCCTAATTTAAAACTTCCTGGACTCTTTTTCTTCTTTGTCTCCTCTAAACCATCCTGGCTCTCAGACAGTTATGGCAAGGTTTATGTTTCAGTGCTTGAAAGGTACACCTTCAAACTGAGCTGGGTAATGATATTCCAAGGATGTTGACAGAGAGCTGGAATTTATAGCAAAATCAGAAGGACAAGAAGAAACTCACTGTTAGACAGAAAAGGCAATTTAAAAGCCAACTAGAAAGCAAGATAGAGCAATGGATGAGTAGAGAGTTAACACTTGCTCTGACTGAATCTTCTGCCTCTGTCTCTGACACTGCAACTAGCAAGACAGTCCTTTCTCTGAGTGCACTGATTGCCACTAAACCACAATAAAATAAGAAGAAAAAGCAGTTCAACTTACCAAAGTTGGTTGTACAAACATTCTCTTCCCCTCTGTTCCTGGGAAAGTAGCTATTATGGATGGCAATGTACGGGTCACTATTCCCTTAGGGACACTGCATACTTGCAAGAGAGACTGGTTTTATACTGGCAGTATACTGGCAGTATTTAGCATTTGTCTGCATTTGGATAGATTCCAGTCATTGTTCAGTTTTGAATAAGTGTTAGGGCAGTGGGTATGTAACGGATTATTTTTATAATATGCTTTGTGAATATGAGCCTATTTTTTGGTGATTTATATATGTGTTTTAATATTTTATTGACAATAAAATTAATGTAGGTAAATAAAATTTAAATTCAGCATATAAACAAAAGTTACTACAACAAAGTTTACTAAATCCCAGCCTAGAGTCAATATTTTCATGTGAATTTGTTAACTAGTTATTATTAGTTATACAAAAGTAGCTTGCATTATCACTCTTATCTGCAGCAAGTTTGAATGACATAATTCATTGGCTATTCTGAGCAAAAGTAATAAGAAATGCTTGCTTCATGCCAAGAATTCTTGTCAAAATGTGATTTGACAACAGTTAATTGTGACCCTTACAAGACCCAGAGTTGCAATGCAACTTAACAGTTATTAAATATTAGGCATCAAAACTGGCATTTTTCTTGGATGAACTTTTATATCCTTTTCTTGACCTAGGATTGTTTTTATTTCACCTGCCAGTTTCCGTGCAAATTTTCATCTCAAATCTTTTGCTCTTTGCTACTCTGAAGAATATATATGCACCAAATAAAAGCATTTATCAAAATAATCTGTATAAATTACTGGAATTTTATACAAATGGAAAACCATATATTTGGATTATCAGAAATATCTCAGTTCAACATTTTGTGTTTTAATCCTTACACAAACTGGTAAATTCTAGATTAAATATTCAAAAGCTGTAACAAAATCTAAGTCCCGTCAGTCTTGACTTGATACACACGAATAACTCAATGGCTTATGTAATTATCTCAAAAACAGGCACCAGCATTTAAGTGTTTACACTGATAAAGCAGAAATATTGTAACACAAACAAATCAGTATGTGTAAGTCCAAGACACAATTATCAGTAAGTGTATGTAGAAAAATAAGAGATTTCTTTCATCTGGGATCAAAGACTGTGGATTGTATGGTTATGAAATGTTATTACTACAGGACAGAGTGTCAGGTTTTTTTATTGCTTAACCAGGTAAACCAGTGACAATTGGCTAAGGCATATGATCTCTTCAATCTCTTAGGTCTTAAAGTTTTGTTCCCTCTGGGAATAATGCTCTTGTTATTAGTACTATTATCTGCAAACTATTTTTTTTTTATGGCCACACATAAATTCTTCACTCAGGGAAAGTCAATTTATAGCAAACACCAGCAAGAAATGAAGAACAGACTATAAGATTACTATATATAACCAAATCAAAAGACAAACTCGGATTTTTTTTTTTTTTCCAAACTGAAAGAATTTTGGTACTGGCATTGTAGAAATGTGAACAAATATCTACACATATCAGAGACAACCTAGAAAACACACTGGCTAGAGTTCTTTAATTTTAATAGTGGTGTTATTTTGGCAAAGGTTGGGTTTTTTGTGGTTATTGGGTCTTTTTAACAGCTCACTCGGCCCACGATAACACAAAAGCTTACTGCAAATTCACAGAATGTAAACTTCAAACCCTCTACATCTGGAGAACAGCATGTTTTGACTCAGCTAAACCCAGAAATTTTGTATAATTGGCTGAAATACTGCTAAATTTTGACCAACTTGAAATCTCATGGTGACAAAAAAAAAAAAAAAGAGAAAAATTGCAAGAAATTCTCATTTTGTATTACTCTCTTTACCTTCAACTTTCCCAATTTGCTAAAAAATAAATCCAATATTCTTCCAAGAGTACCATTTTTTTACAGTATTTTTCAGGGATAGTATGATGTATAGAGAATATATTACAATTGTGTCCCTGGTATTTTTCCTTTTAGTTTTTGATAAAGACTATGTCCATGCCATTCCCATGGGCTATTCTAGTATAAGTATGCTTACAAGCACCTCCCCATAAAATGTCCTTTCTGCATTCACACAGCAGACCTTCTAGGATTTGTTCCAGTTCCAACCCTCCTGTAAAACAACTATCACAACCTTATTGTACAGTACAACATAAGGGGCTCTACCTTACCCCACCATAACCAAAGTGGTGAAAATCCTGGCCCGGGACAGTACCTCTGCATCAGCATCTCGGCAGATAACAGCCTTCATGAGGCAGAGTGCACTGAGTCTGCCTTCACAGGGCTGGCCTGATGGAAGATCTCCATCACACACACCAGTGTTTCCCATCCTGGACTCTACAGAGCTTAAGAACACAGTGGTGTAGACCAGGACACCTACAAGGACCAAGCAGGAAAAAAATTCCTTTCTGAGCTTATGTTAAGAGGGTAAGAGTAGCAGAACTTGGAAACTGAATCAGGAGACACACATTTTATTCACACTAAAAGCCAGGGATATCCTTTACTGTTTTCAGGCCAAAACTCCTCTTCAGAGCTTAAGAAGAACAGAACCTTAAAACCAGCCTCTAAAGAAATGCTTTCCAAGCTTTTTTCCAAATGTTTCCCAATGTTTTCTAAATTTTTTCCCAGTATACTGCAGTTCTTAAAAAAAACAAAAAAAAACAAAAAAAAAAAAAAAAAAAAAAAAAAAAAAACAAAAAAACAAAAAAAAAAACACTAACAAAAACATCCCCACACCAAAACAACAACAAAAAACCCCAAACCAAACAAGATGAAGCGACCTTGTCTCCTTACTCTGGGATAATCTGAATTTAGATGATTTAGGAGTATTGGGCTCTTGTTCCCTAAACATGCTTTTTCAGACAAGAGCCATGGAAAAGAGTCTTGTCATCTATTGCCAATCAGTGAACAGTATTTGACCTTCAACAACACTGATTTTACTACCACTCATTCTGTTTTACTGATGCTGGTGGATCAGTTAAAGTTTCAGATTGTGCCTAGTAAAGTAAACACTGACTTGAAAACCCATAAAATATATTAAAAATGCAAGGGCACACACCTTTATTTTAAACCAAAGTGGACATGTAAAGTAGTGGCTTTACTTCCTACTTCC
The DNA here is from genome assembly GCF_017590055.1 of Onychostruthus taczanowskii. Lineage (NCBI taxonomy): Eukaryota > Metazoa > Chordata > Aves > Passeriformes > Passeridae > Onychostruthus > Onychostruthus taczanowskii. The sequence continues at coordinate 12,824,957 of NW_024498351.1, forward strand.
TAATTTTTTGACAAAAAAAAAAATCTGCTTTCTAAATAATTTCAAAATATTTTGGAACACGTTCACCTCTATAAACAAGAGTTTCATCAGCTTTTCCGAATTATCCCAGTTTATTCTAGATGTGTGTTAAATCCTTCATGATCTACAGATTTATTGGAATAACTCAGACTAACTTATTTAGTCCCTCAGGACAGACAGTCTGCTAGTTCATGTAAGCATACTATCTTATGGAACAAAACACCTAGCACATTGAGTTGTAAAGAATGTCAAAGCTTGTAGATGCTACACCACATAATTTCACAAGCTATGCTTTATTTGGCAGGTGTAATTTTCTTAAAAAACTGCTGCATAACTAACAGCTTTTAAAACTACTTTGTCTCACTTGTAGACTGTAAACAACTAAAAATTGAATACAATATCATGTAGAAAATAGGTACATAAGTCAGCCACTTTTAAAATATCACACCCATAAGAGTATTTGTTTTGTTAGTACATGCTGTATGAAATTCTGGAATAAGCGGCTCTTCCTTGCACAGAACTCTATTTGCTACCCTAAGGGTGTATGAAACATGTACTCTCTGACTCCCTGTGAGCAAAAAAAAAAAAAAGAAAGCTTTCCATATAAGTAATAGGGAAGGAAACCTTATTCTTTCTAGTGTTTGTTTAGCAGCTGAACTTCAAACATTCTCTGAAAAGCAAACAACTCCAGGAAAAGGACAATTGAAACACAACAAGCACATTGAACACATGAAAAGTTTGAAGTGCAACTGCAGATTAAATAACAGGTTAACAATTATGGGAACCAAATGCATAGTTAAAAATCCAAGATAAAGGGAGGAACCAAATTACACAGGTTCATGACAAGTGTTAATTCTTCTACTGATAATTTTGTAGGGTTCCTGTTCCTATTTTACACACTCTAGAATGAGAAATTTCTTCTTTAAGCCATGGGGGATCATGAAGCATCAATTTAACACAGAGTTTATTATTTTAACATCTTCATATGAAACAAACAGCATATCTGCATTTTAAGGAAAATTATTCTAGGTATATATGAGAAAGTCAGAAAATAACACAATATCTTGGGTGCTATTTCTTTAGCCTATAACAAATAACAGAAATGTCTCATTGCCCGGAAATAATGCATTACTGCATTGGAAAAAAAACAAAGCAAGAGCTCCCTCTACGCAACTCTAGATACATTACTTTGTTGTACTGAAATATATTTTACAATATACTGTGAAAGTGAATGATGCATATTACAAATCATCAAAATTATTCAAAACAATCAAGAGTTCTGAGCAGAAGACTGAACTACTTTTTCCCCCAATACAAATAGACAAGAATTACAGGCTAAAACACGTAAGATTTTTATACTACATGAGTTGTTAGGAAGTTACAAGACTGGAATTTCAGATGAAGCACAAGAACACTTCTACTCGAAAAGAAGTTAACCCACACTAATAAGAAACATCCAAGGAAGTTTATTATTATTGCTATAGTCAGATAACAGTAGAATTTACCATTCTCAGCTGTTTTCCGTACCTCTCTGTTGAAAGCTTCTGCTCCCACAGCAGGAACAAGTCCTGAACTATCACAGATGGTTCACTATCTCACCCAGATCATCACCACAAATTATATTGATGCTGCTTAGGGTTATTACTTTAATATCCTGAGGGCTAAACAGCAGTAGTTCAGAACTTGTTTCGCGTGTGGCTGCTCCTGCTACAGAAGCAGTAATCTCCAAGAGAATGAATACCGGGCAGACAAACAATAATTGCCTCAGCCAAATGAACTGTAAACACTTGTGTTTGCAAATTAAATTTCTGAACACAAAGGTGATTCTTTAGTGACATAATGCAGAAATGGGAATTCTTGCAACATTTCCAGGCTACCTTTGCAAGCATTCTTCTGCCTTATACAAACAATTCCTAGACCTCATTGTAATTTTTCACAGAACTTTGGCAGATAACCCTGCAACCAAGGGGGAAAAAACCATTTTTTTTTTCATGAAAGATAATCAATAATGCATGATAGTAGTGGGCACTGTTAACATATAGTTGCTGCAGACATTACTTACTGCCTTGAAGCTGTATAAAATGATTCTGAATGTCATTGCATGTTCTATAATAAGAAAAAGCTATCCCTTGCTCATCTTGTCCTTTTAGAAACAAAATATTTGCCAGCATACTTCAAATTTAAGTTGAAAAATTACTTTCTGTCCTGAAGTTTGTGACAGTTTTATTTAAAATTTAATGCATTCTGAGATAGATATGATCAATGTAAAAGGTAACTAAGGTGTTAACAGCATGAAAGTCTTACTGTTCATTTTGAGGTTTCCTCCTCTTCTCCTCAGTGGCCAGGCTGACAAGTATTTTGCAAAGAGAAAGGAGAACAATGAGTGCTGGTAGCTTACTGACTTCACAAATTCTTTTCTCATACCCTGAGGAAAGAACAAATTTTCTTTAACTTCAGAATCACTTGTTATCTGGCAGAAATACTTATTGCCTGTCTGTCAAAACTTCCATCAGAATGTGTCACTTTGACCAGAGCACTCTTTTCTTGTCAAACTATGCTGTTGAGACAATTCCAACCTAATTGCTGAAGACATCAACCAAGATTATTCTAAGAATTTTCAAACACAGGCCAGCCTAAGAAAGCTGCTTCAGGAGTCTTACAATTTATTCATAAGAAAGATGGTAACCAGCCTGAGTAATATGACTAGAGATTTCTGCCATGGTTACATTTTGTACAGTACATTCCTCTCCCAAAGGATACCTTGTCAAAGGCTTGGTGCTTCTAGAATTAACAAAAAATTTATTCAGATATTCACAGCAGAAGTTTACTGCTGGGGTGTTCATGAGTCTCTAATTTATACTCTGGCTTTGTGGAACTCTTTTTGTTGACATGTCCACAGCACTGGATGTTGGTACTGCCCATCCGAATAACCTACTGGAAAATATCACTGGCGTGGGGTTTCTGGACAATTAGAAATGTGTCATAAGAATTCAGACTTCATAGCATGGAAGGTACTCCTCTAGACACTACTAATGATTCCAGAGTTTTAATACCAAAAAAATTAGATTTGAAATATATATGTAATGATCTGGTTATAATTATAGGACAGGCAGGCACACTTTTGATAACTATAATCTGCCCAGCATTACTAATATGCTGGAAATCAGAGGCAATTGGCAATTCTTTGCCTGTTTTCTGGCTTCCTGAGCCCATGCAGTAGTATCTTCACTGCCTCTGTGAGATTAATTACACTAAATTTACTTGTGATGTGATCACACAGTTATTTGGGCTAACAGACCTAGCAAAATAATATCAATCTTCCAAACCAATGGCAGAAGCAGCATGAAGAGGAACAGCCGACATAGTTGAATCTTCCTTGGTTGCCAGAATGGTGGGAGGTAGACCACTGGCACCCGCTGCCTGTTAGAGGAAGTAGCTTTTAATTTTTTTTGAGTAAAAGAATAACAATTTACTCTAGGATCTAAAAGTGTATACTGGGAAATTCTATTCAACAATGAAACTTTTGGAAGAAGTCTATTGTGTTGATTCATCTCTTCTGATAAAGGACATCTTAATACTGAATTGTATCTTTTGTTAATATTTAATGTGAAGGAGGCAACACCAGTGTGAATTTGCATTCATAATTCCTTTCTGAAAAGATAATTTGACATGCCCTCCTTTTTCACTTTGCTATGTATTCAGCTTCAGTTGCAAAGATCATTTACTGTGCTAATGCCTTTCCCCTTCAAAACTGTCTGTGCTTGCCATGTCTCATGATGAATACCCATTTGTAAACAAAGTAGTGATGCATTATTATAGCTGAAGGGCATTGTTTTACCTGGATGTAAATTCATCATTTTTTAATGCATCGCAGCTTGATGCTTGATATCTCATCAAGCGCTCTGAAAGCTTTGTTGACACAGATTGATGATCCAAACAATTAACTTAATAATGGCATCAGCAACTGGAGGTTAGTATTAGCCAGAGAAAGAGCGGACCAAGTTCTTCCCTAGTGTACGCCTAATAAAGTCAAAGGAGGTATGTTTGGGAGCTATTTATTGCAAACAATTTATTTTATCCCTTTTTTTCATTTTCTGAGCTAATTTTAAGAGTCTAGCTATGCTGCATTAAGTACTCTGTGGACAACAAAAGGAAGCATTTTTGTTAAACAGGTTTTAAACTTTATAAATAAGTCTCCTTTGTCAGAGTAGTTTCAAAAAAGCTAATGATTTGTGAATATTCTGTTAGAGCTCAACTGCAGATAGCTACTTCCCAGCTGTTAACTACTACACATCACCTGAAACATGGTGTATATATGGAGATGTGGTAACTACTATGTACATATTTCTGGTCTGCTCTAATGTATAGTAAAATGACATTCAGTAAAACATTTGTTCTTTATTGTTTTTATAACTTGTCTAACTAGAAAAGCTTTCCCATTCTAGCACTATCTATCTCAATGCATCTCTGTGTGGACCTGGGAATCCACTGATGAATATATGAAATCATTTAAATTCAGACTGAACAAGTAATAATTGTCTTAAGGAAGATCTGCTGTGGATTTGATGGATTCTAGAAGACTGCAACATCATTATTATATCCTTTGCCATCAGTCTTTCTGATAACAACCTATCAGAAAACTCAGCATCTAACAGAATTCAAAATAATAACTCTTAAAACTAGGGAACTTAGTTCTGTGATGGTTTACCAGGGAGTCTAATTTCTTGTGCCAACTGATGTAATTGTACCTGGCAAACAGTGCATGGGAACTGCCAATTTCAAACTGGAGACTGACAGATGAGTGGCTTTTCTTTCTGAAATGAGCCAGGTGCTTGGAGTTAGATGTAAAGGGCTTAGGTATTGCCTTGAAGCTAAGCTGTTTCATCCTCTCTTTGATAGTAATAAATGAGAGAAATTCATGAGTCAGATGACTATAAAAGTAACCTGGATCCAAAGATGACCTGCCACCATATGTCTGCCTCCTTTTTTTTTTTTTTTCCTGTTTTTTGAAGTTTTTGTCATTTTTTTATAACATGGATAAGTTCTACATCCTCATCATTCCCTTCCTCTACCAGAGTTTTTTAAACTCAGATTTGGAACAAATTCTTCAGATATTCCACAGCAGTTAATATGTCTTTAATAGTACAGTTAGTGTTCTCATATTAATACAAATCCTTTTCCACTTGTACATCTGGCACCACACAAAAAGTGTGAGTTCTTAGCTAAGTAATCTTCCTACCTGTAAGGTATGGTTACGTACAATTACTTATATTTGCCAGGTCTGTTGCATGCATCAGTGTTCTTGCAGTTCTAATTTACTTGCAGGAACAAAAAAACCCGTGTATGTTAGTTGTCAAGGTACTTTTCACTACCTTAGGAATACTGATCTTAGTACAGTTGTTAACAAAGTAAGACAAGCACTGCTAACCATTTCTTGTATTAAGATGCTGGGTATGCTCAATATCGGCTTGTTTTTAAGAGAAGAAAAAATTAAAGTATTTCTAAAGAGTTTGTTACAGATTATATAACACGCAAATAAAGATGATGATACTCCATATAGTATGCATTTATTTGCTTGAGTTTAAAAAAAAAAAAAAAAAAAAAAAAAAGCTGAGAAATGGGGGATGATGACCAGTAGAGATCAGGGCTAAAAGAAGAGGAACTACCAGGTAAATTGGAGGTTGAATTGTGCTCCTAAAGATAATAACATAATATGAAAAAATAATAAGCTGTAGGGAAAACAAGAATGCATACACAAGCTTGCATTTTAAATTAATTTCTCTGAAATATTTCAGTTCTAGATTAAATTCTTTTCTACTGCTAATGACTTCTGAAAAGCAGTGAATCTAAGCTGAATCTTAAGAAGTAAATGGGAACACATCTTTATCTTCTTTTATAATCTAAGAGTAAGGTCTCATTCAAGAAAACAGGCTTGAAGTTAAAAGAGAATATTTTTATGAAGTACGTAATTAATGTGTTGAACTCCCCACCACATGATAACAATGATAGCAGCAGACAGAAACGCCATGTAATTTAATGAACGTTGTTACACTAAACAGAATATTAACATATATTTTCATAGATGTAAAGCAATTAGAGAATTGCTAGTCATATCAGATTTTTTGACAAAGCAAAAAAAGCATGAAAATGAAAGTGAAACAATACCAAATCCCCTTATTCAAGCATTACTGTTATTACGGCTGTTATGCAAAACAGACTGTGCACCACAACTCAGCTTCTGAAGGCTTCAACTTTTATTGTGCATCTTTTAGTTAAAATCTCTCCCCACCCTTCAACCCTATTCATTTTCTAAGAAAAATGTGTACATCTTGGATTTTTTCCAGTCAGTTCTACTGTGAAGATTTGTAAATAGTGAATGAATAAGATAAAGTGGTGTGTTTGACAGGCAAAATTAATGTTGTGATGCATGGTCTGGAATACACAACTCTTCTAAACCACAAAAAATATTTTCTTCAAACATTGCTCAAATTGAATTAATTAACAGAAGTAGAACAGCTAAATATTTTGTACACTAGCTATATAATTTTTCCCACATAAACCTTTTCTTTTAGTTTGGTGAAAATGCATTGTCCCTTTTAAAGAAGTTTAAGTGTGTACATAGGCGTGTGCCCAGCCCTCAACCAGCAGGTTGCTGCAGCCCAAGCACTGCCATTTGGGAGGGTATGTTTTACAGCCTGGGCTGTAAATAATCTCCGTTTTCCATGAGATTTGTGATGAAAATTGTAGGAGTTCTTAAGTATGGGTACTCTAACCTTGACAAAGAGATATCAGGCAATGTGAAAAGTTAGTTTCAAGCTTGGCTTAACTGAAAAATCTTTATTTTGATTTTTTTTTTTATTAATGGATGCCACCCCTGTGTGATTATTTCAACTTTGCTGGAGTATTTGATGTTGGCCACCATCAGCTCCTTTAAACTAATAGATAAATAGTGTTTGGCATAAAAATTCCTGTGACAAACTAGCTTATTTATTTCTGGGGCTTGCTGTTCTAAGATTAGTACAGGTGTGTTGATAAGCTTCTGTTGTGGTTTGAAAGCAAAACCAGTGAGAGACTCCAAGTCAGAAAATACAATTTATTAGGAAAAGAGGAAAAAAAACAAATACATGCAATAATACAAAGAAAAAACACTGACAGATTCAAAATACAACCTGACACCCTGCTAGTTAGGGTGGTGGTAGCAGTCCAGATGAAATGGTCTTGTTGAAGTGGTGATCCCATAGGAAAGATCTGGTGACTCTTGTTCTCTGGAAACCAGTGGGTAAGAGCAGCTGTTCCTCTAGGAATCCAGTGGAAAGACTGCCTGCTCTGTCCCAACCCCAAATTATATCCAGGTGGGGATGCTTAGCTCCTTCCCCCTGGGCAGAGCATCTCACAATGGGCTGTCATCATTCTGAGTCATGCGGTGGGTCCTTGCTTGCCTGTTAAACAGAAATGGCTCCTGGAGGGAGGTGTCTCTGAGTCATGTGGCAAGGCATAGATGGGCCCATTAACAGGAGATAAGGGGAAAAAATAATGCTCCTCCTGGTTTCAGCAGCTCTTGAAGATGAGAATAGAATACATCTTTATATTGTAACCTGGGACAGCTTCTCAGTAGATGCTCATTAGGAAATCTGTCTTTTCTGTGTATAGAATCAAGAAAAGGAAGTACATGAATGGTACATCTACTTTTAGGCTAACATACTTAAGGACAAAGTTACTTCTTCATTTTAAAAGTAACTAGTTCTAAACAAAGCTAGATGTGTCACTTGTAAATTACATACAGGTTATTTTCATACTTAGTGATTCCTATTAGCACAAAAATTGAAATTTTTAATACAGGACTATACAGATGAAAAGCACTATATTGTTTTATGCAATATATTGTAAAAACTTTTAACAAAAAGTTGGAATTAAAACATCTGCTACTAGTTTACACTGAGAAGTCACCAGTAGTACAAAACATATTATGCCATTTTATAGACAGAGCTATAATGAAAACATTGCTAAAGCAATGAGACTTGCCAGCTTGTGAAGAGACTCAGGAGAAACCCTTTAACAGATGTTTCCCACATCAAACAGATACTTATCCCTCTCTGATTACCATGATCTTGAAAATTCATTACTTGATTCAATGATCAACACCTCTTCATCAGTCCCATTGAAAAAAAAATAAAATAAAAAAAAAGAATTATTGCAATAGGTTTTTCCTTCCACACAGCAGCTGATAAAATACATTATGGCCTTAATTCCCTTACGGTGAAGTTGTATTACAGCATTGCTGTGTTCATGGCATAATTAGGATCCTGTCAGCACATCAGTCATACACTGATGAATACACACCTCATTTCCTTTGCCATTTTAAAAGCCACTATCCTCACAGCAACTAGTGACTACTGTACTACAAGCTGACATGACCACATGCATACTTTAAAATTTCCAGTGCTGTCCTCTGGGACTATTTATTATTATTTAACGAAAAATTAGTTCAAAGAGCTTCCTTTAACAGCTATTTTTTATTATTTTTAAATGTCCCTAACATACAGTGCACTGAATAATGTTACATCTGGATAGCCTCTTTCTTTAGCTGGAAGCTTCATTGTTAGACATTGTTTAGACACCTATCAAGCAGAGATATCAAACCCTTTCTAGAGTAGGTAGTCATCACCTAAAGAAAAAATTTTAGCAGCTTATACCCTGACTGCAATTAGCAAGAAAATAAGTTTGAGATACTAAACAAGCCTGGAAATACGGAGGGTCAAATGAACAGTTTGAACACAACATCCAGTTCTATTTGTTTCATCTTCTTTAATTTATAGAAATCTTCAAACCTAGGACATACTAATAATATTTTTAGATCTAAAACATATATACTTCATTTTTAAATAACTTGCTCAGCTCACAAAACATACATTGCACGTATGACACCAGTGTGCAGTGAAGTGCACTCATTTTTACACACAAAATACCTTGAAATGAGCTGTAGCAAAGAGACAATGAAAATAAATTCTTGCCAGGGAAATGTGAGACATCCCTTGATTTTTCACATTATTAGAAATGTTTAGAATTATGTTTTAGCTTTTGTCAGATTTTATACTTCTTCAGTTTTCACTGATTTTCATAAGGAAAATAAACCAGCTCAATTTAAGTGTTCTACTGCTTTTCATTTCCTTTAATATTTATCCTGTTAGTATGAATAATAACTTAGGTACCTCAAATGGCATGACTTATTTTTGCTATACAGCCCATGCTATAGTTTTTTATGAGTCGGATGAAACTAACAGGCACCTTGGGCCAAGAAAAATTATTTCTTAAACTGAAAGAAAATCTTTATAATAAGTATTTTTAATTCAATTAAAGTTTTTTTCATAGGTGAGTCAGGAGTAATAATTCAATTAAAATAAAATTTTTCAGCATAGATGTGGCACAAAAAAAAAACCCCAAAACCCTTGATCATCAATAAATATTTCTTTATAGTAAGTAATCTAATTTAGTCTGGAACACAAGAGAGACCAAATCACTGAATAACCAAATAATTCCAGCAAAACTGTTTTTAAAATTATATCCTGGCAACAGTGAAATCGAACATCTGAACTTAGCCTAGCAGCTTAAAACCTACACTTCAAAAAATATCACCTTGCCTACCTCTTGCACATAAATCATACAGTGCCACCTTGCCTGTGCAGCCCTTACTTTCTCAACTGCTAAAAATTGCTGGCATCATTAACTCACTTCATATTATGCTATTTCTCTTTCTGCCGAACCTGTCATCACCTCATTTTCTCCTGCATCCCCTGATTTGACAGATGCACTTGCAGTAATACTTTCCTAGTTTTTGACTTATTCAGATTCTGCTATATTGCCAGCTTCCTCCTGAGAGCGCTGCTGGATCAGGAGCCTGCTTCCTTCGCTTGCACGTAGAACTAAAGCAGAGCTCCAAGCACCACAAGAACTGCAGCACTGTGTCCTAGAGTTAGGCTGCTTATTTCCAACTTAACACATGCTGTGCAGTTTTATCCATGATTTACAGAAACAAGGGACTTTTCCAAGGGAAATGCATAAAGCTCACATTACTGTGGTTTAGACATCTCTGTCTCATTGACAGGCAGAGGGAACATGTCTTACCTATACACATCCCACACAGATCAATACACATGAAGTACATTCACAGCTTCTGAAAAATCAAGCAGATTCAATGTTGTTTGTATGTGTCTCATTTTTAGAGCTGGTGATTATAGTTATTCTTTTGCGAACTTTACGATACCTTGTATAAAATTGGCACATAACAAATGTTTCATTTTTCTTTTAAAAGTAATTTTTAAACAGTAAACTATAGTGGTGATTGCAGCATGGATAGATTGATATGGAACCCTATCAAAATCATGACACTGCTGATACAACATTATTTCAGTAAGGAATTTAAGGATATTTAATTAAAAAAAACACACCACTGTTTCTAGAAAATCTTATAATCAAATAAGTTTCGTGACATTGTTAGACCATATGCAATTTTGCATATCTAAAAGCTACTCATAAAAATATGAAGTAAATTAATCCACCTGAAAAATCTAAAGTAGCTACCAGTATCAAGCTGGGGTGCCTGTAGAGTGGTCTGTCAAATTCTAGTAATCTCCTTTCACTTCAATACTTTAGAATTAGTCAAAATTACTATACTGATGTAGCTGTTACTTCTCTCAAGCTGCTGAGTGTTTCATTGCATCTAAATAGTGTTTCAATGTGTGGTTCATACAAAAGTATACACAATCACAATCTATAAAATAACCCAAACATGGCCGCAGACAAACTGTCTTCATAAATTGTTATCTTCTTTATACTTGTCTTTGGTTTTAGTCTGCATTTATTTCTAGTCTAGCTAGGATCCCAGAATTATTTCTGCCAATTCAATTAATGGTCTGTTTACTCCCTCTTCCAGATCATTAATGAAGACGTTAAATAAAACCAGTTTTAACACTAATCCCAGGGTGCCTTGGCAGACATTTCTCCTCACAACATAATTCATCATACCCGTTGTTTGGAGATTACTTGGATGATATAGCTGATGTAAAAGAATGCTGCCCACCTGCTTGGATATGTTATCCACAGGGAACATATTACACCAATTACAGGAGAAATTCATTGACTTTTTTTGCTTCTTGCTGCAAGCCAGAAAATGAAGAGTATTGACAAGGCTCTAGAGAAGAGCTCTAAACTTTTTGGTTCCTGATACCTGAGAGACAGTTCAGCAACCAGATCACTGGAAATGCTCTTTACAGAAGCACATTTCTGCTTTTTGAAAAGAATGCTTACTAATTAATGGAGGTAGAGAGAGAAAAAAAAAAAAAGACTCAAACCATCACCTCCTAAAATAAAGCAACATATTTTAGGAAAGTGCTCCCAAACCAGAGCATATTAAGCTGAAAATCATCTTCCTTGGAATTTTTGCTAGCAAATTCAATTTAGCCGAAGTTGAACTGTATTTAAATTTCTTTGTACAGAGACTTCTACAGACGCAGAATTCTCTGGATAATTTCCCACCCCAGGTGGTGATCTTATGAGGTAAGCAACAATATTACATAGTAACAGCTGCTTTTCAGTGGTTGAATCTCCGGGCATCAATTTCCTTGCTGGCAAGTGAGCATACAGATGGTTAAAGCAAGGTCTTTCCCCCTCTGAAAAAATAAATAAAAATTAAGACATTTAGTGGTCATTGTGAGTTTCAACAGCTTTTATTCTATTTGTATAAATAATCCCTATAGTTTGTGTTATATAATCTCTATAGTGGAAGCCATAGTGGAAGTTTCCCACTATTACAAAAAGAGTCCAGGGGCTCTACATTTTAAAACAGCAGTCTCCTTAAACCCAAGATTACTGCAGCTGGTATTCTTACTGTGTAATTTCATGATTCAGATATTATTTAATGCCATTTATGGATATAAATCCTACAAATGTGTTTCTGTAGTGCAGTAAAAGACTTTATTTTATGAAGTTCTTTCAGTTTTCTTCATCAGATTCTACTTAGTATTAGTCAACATTATTTTTCCCTAGTTACTCCAATGTCTAAAACTTTCTGCAGTGATGGCACTTTTATTCGCTGATTTATACAGCCTCTTTTTTATATTTTTCATTAGATCTGACTTAAAAATGGGCAATAGAACAGGTACAGTCCACAACTACTTATAAACAGCCCTCTTATCTGTGATGGTCCACACTAAATAAAAATCTCACCATTATCACCATAAATCTGCATGAGAGAACTAAAGCCAAAGGCTGAAATACAGAGAGAGTTCAAAATACCTGAAAGCAAAAGAAATAAATCATTCATAACACTGCAATGTTGCCAACCCTTACACTGAAAAAGTACATCCTAAAGAAAGGTTTTGTCCTTTTTGAACTTTCCAGTACTCCTGTCAAACCTCTTCCTCCTCAAGTTCTGTCAAGGTCATACTCAGCCAAATAACCTTGTTGCCAAAGCAACCTTCTCCCCACTTCACGAAACATCAGAAACTTTTTTGCACAGAAGCCCACCTCTTACTGCTGTAGCAATTTAATCAGCAATTGTTTTTGACAGTCCTCTGCCAACAGCACTTAGATACAATATTTCATTATCAGGAGGGGAAAAAAATAAATGAAGTCTGAGTTGGCAGCACGTGCACCATACGATTTGCAATTCGTTTTAGTAACAAGAGAATTTCACACAGAATTCAAAACCACAGCAAGAGCAATCTAGCTGATGAAGAATGTAGATCTTAGACCCACAGGAAACAAGCAGGTTGGAGGAAACCTCTGCTCAACTAATCCTACTCAAAGGAAGGCAATATTCAAAGCGACATCAGCTTCCATTGGGTTTTACCCCAAGAGTACTCTCTTAATACGGAGATTTCACACGCACTCTGGACAACCCACTCCTGCTCTTAACCTCTTTTCATTAATTTATCTTTTTTCTTTATATAGAAAAAATATTTCCATGCTTGAATGTGTTGCATTGCCTCTTGTCCTTTTGCTGTGAACCTCTGAGAAGAGCCTCTGCATCCTTAACAACTTTACTTTTTTCTTAAGCAGGTGAAGACAGAAATCAAAGAAGTGCAAAAAGCCTTGTTGCTCTGTTCTCCTAAGCAAACACTGCTCTCTCAGCTTCTTGCCACCCAGCTCCTAAACATATTGGTGGAGCTCAGCTGGATTCGCTTTAGTTTGCCAAAGCCTCCCTGTGCTGAGAAATCCTAAGCTACACACTGGAGCCCAGGTGTGGCTTCCAGTGGTATAACTAAGCAGAACGTATCGCTCCGTGTGATGTAACTTAGCAGAAGCCACGGTTCCCTGTGGGACCATGGCAAAGCAGCACCCACGGAGCCGCTGTCCCGCACGGCGCGCTGCCGGCCGCGCTCCCCGTGCCCGCGGGCCGCCGGCAGCCCCGTCCTGCCGGGCCGCTTCGCCGCCACATGCAGCCCCGGCCAGCACTTGCTGTGTGGGGTTATTCCACTCCAGGAGCTGGACTTAGAAAATGAGGCATCCTCTCTCTTCTGTACAAGTCCAGGCTTCTTTGTTTCTGACTTTCATCACGTCTAGAAAATACACTACAACTATTCACTCTGAAACCCAGCAAGCCATTTACCAATTCTCCTCCTTGAGGCCCACATTTGTTTTCTTTTTTTGCTTCCTTCTAACGCCTTGAGAAGAAAAAAAAAAAAAAAAAAAAAAAAAAAAAAAAAAAAAAAAAAATCTGGCTGGCCCTTCCCTGCTTTCCTGGCTTGAAAGCCAGGAACAAAATGAAAACCTCAGCTGCAGTAATGATATGCTGCCTCCTTCCAGCCAGAAGGAAAAATCTTTTTTGAATCTCCACAAGGACAGGCAGAAATTCATAAAGAGCTAAAGCTTTTTATCCTACATCAAAACTGTCTCTAGCCTTTACCAAACTCAGCAAGATCTATCCTTTCCTTCCAGATTGTTACCCTTGACTAATGCTCAAGAATAAAGTAGTGATTGTAAGCTCTTTGGGACAGGCAGGAAGCTGGACATCACTTTTGGGTAAAATGAGTATTTTGGAAGACAAAAATAGAAATAAAGTTCATAAAATGGGACATTCACATTACTTGCATTAGCCAATTTGAGTTCTGTTTTGCATTCTTTCTTGCTGATAGGGTTGCAAGTAATAAATATATGTATGGAAGGCATCCAGTTTTGTTTAATTCACTGGCATTGTCTGAGGAGCAATGAATCATGTCAGAGATTTAAAGGGATTACTGACAGAGAAGAGTGTAACCTTTCTTCCAATACAACAGCTGTTCTGAAAAATTTCCATAATAACAGTTGCTTTTAATTATATAAAGAATTGCAAAGCCTTTCTAGCTTCATATCAATAATGCAGCTTTGATTCAAAAGTTGCTAAAGAGATAATCCTCAGCGTTTTTTGTCAGGGCCAGTTTGCGAATACCAATTATTTAAATCCCAATGTCATCTTTTTTTTTTTTTTTTTTTTTTTTTTTTTTTTTTTTAAAAAGAAAAAAATAGATTTTTTTTTTTTCCTTGGAACTTGGACTGAAAAATTACAAACAATGCTTGGAAAACATTATTCTCATAAGAGTCCTTCAAGAAATGCTACTGATGCCTAAACAGACACATGTAAAATAAAAGGATAAAAAGTACAGCAGATATGGGGAAAAAAAAATTCTAAAATATCTAGTCAAACATTACTGATAAGAATAAATCATAAATCTCTATATCTAGAATTAGTGTGTTTTACTAAAAAAAGGATTATTTTTAGTAATTTTAAGGTCCCTGCCAAATCAGTAAAAATTGTATTTCTTTATCTTCCACTCTTCCTGTTTCTCTCTGTGATTAACTACTGGCCTCTGACTGCTTAATGCTTATTCATTCTTCATTTTCTGGGCAGATCACTAGTTTGTGAAGATAATTAGAGACCCCTGCTATTCCTTCTAAGCCTGGAATCTTCAGACTAATTAAAATGGAGTGCCGCATATACACATGCAGATGATAAAGGCTTATAGCAAGGTACTAAGAATCATACTATTTGTGTCACAAAAAAACCCCCCAACTCATTGCCTCTGCTAGGATAGAGCAACATTTTTGCTATGGTCCTCTTTTGCAGTTTAAGAATAGTATCCTCTAATTTAGTACTCTCACTGAGACACTCCAAACCACCTGCTACTCCCTCACTTCCCCTTTCCACTTTGCAACGGGCTGGAGAGGAGAACTGGAGGCACAAAAGGCAAAGATCATTCATGAATTGAGATAACAATTTACTGGAAACAGCAATGAGATAAGGAAAAAAAAAAACCAAAATAAAAATAACAATATTAAAAGCAAAAGCTTACAAGAGAGAAAGAGATTCACATGCAAAAATGCTCCCCATGGCACTCAACTGACCGAAGCCATGTCACCCCAACCGCTCTCACTGGCTTGGGACCAGTGGCACCCAACTGCTCCTTCGAGAGGGTTCTTCTCCCTGGAAGAGTCCTTTCCTCCCATGTGGGATCTCAGCACATCACTGTGGATGTGCAGAGACACCAGGGGAGCCCCTGGGGGGCTCGGAAACCCTGGAATGATGCCAAAAGGGTTTGGTGGTTGGATTTCGATCCATCAAAAGGAGAAGAACCTGTGACTGAGGAAATGAGAACTTCTTGGGTGTGAATGATACCTTTATGGAGGGAAATATAAATTTCAGAAAAATAGGTACAGGGGGGTCATGAAGGCAAGATGGAAGATTCAGGGTGTGGTCCTGTGTTCTTCTTTCTTCTTCATGTCTTCCATTTTGTGTGGTGATGTTGGCACTTAGAGATTGGTTCGTAGTGAAAGTGCACTTGTCTATAAGGATGAATAGTATTGGGAAATAAAGGTAAATATGTCACACGTAATTTTTACTATAAAAGACACAACCGCCCTGTGGGCGGGGGAGAGTGCACTCGACTGTCCTGCTGAGCGGACCTCGGCTGGGCAAAGAGAAAACTTTGTAGATAAGAGATAATAAACAGAACTGAAGACCGAAAATCTAAGAGTCCAGACTCATCCTTCGCAATCGCGGCCGCCCAGAACCACCTTTCCCCGTGTCGGGGCAGAGACACATAACAGCAGACCCCGACACTCCCACCCTTGGCAATGACCTGAGTGGTACAGAACAACCTCTGGTCCTAGCTATGCCCTCTCCCAGCGACTGCAAAAATTAACCCTGTCTTGGCGAGAATCAGGATGCTTTCACTGTATTTAGCCCAGTTACTTATCATTTATTTTGTTCTGTTATTACAGCTTCATGAACCTTCTAATGCTACCTATGCTTTTGAACAAATATTATCCTAATATTCCAATATAGCATTAAAGTATGACATTTAACATCTAAGAAAATACGGTAAATTCTTCATCAGGATCATATTCTCCTAACTTCTTTTCTTTTTCCTTGAGGCGTTAATCCTTAATGTAAAACATATAGAATAAGTGAACACATCTCAGAGCAGTGCACATATAAATGCAATATAGGCAAGAAGGCTACAAAGAATTTTTCTGCTTCTCTCCAGATACCAATTTTCTCTTTTCATCTGTTTTAGCATGTAGATAGCCTAGAGGCACTGCTGGACACTTTATCTTAAAGAGCTTAAAGACTTTACCATGTGAATAAACTACTGCAAGCTCTAAATGTTTTCTTTTCTCCTCCAGACAAGTGAAGTAACTTTTATTTAATTTGGGATGAGCCGATATCCATCAAAAAAAACAAGCGAAACTACTGGCCCTAAACTGTGTCTCAAGATGCAGTAAAGTTATGAGCAGTGTTCATAAATTGCCAAGAAGGTTGTCTGTAGTTATCCCATGAATATCCAGCCTCAGTAAGATCTGCTGTCCCCACCCTGAGGCAGTTGCACATTGCTGTCATATTGTTTCTTCAAATGAAGTTAAACTATGACTGTAAATTAGATTTTGCAGTTCTGAATGGGTAGAGGCATCTATGCTGACAGATTTGAGTGTCTAAAAGCAGCAAGAGTATGTATCTGGGAAGGGAGTAAGAACCTTTAAGGAGTTATAGCTTTCAGTACAAACTTACAAAGTAACTTTTCCTTTCAATTTTTTCCCAAACATTTTATTTCTGAATTAAGTAGGGTCTAAGTCAATTCTACTCCAATACTAATCTATAGAAGAAACATTCAGGAAAGAAATTTTAAAGGCATCATTTGTGTACTACAGTCAGCACCTCTGAACAAATTCATACATTTTTGGATCTTTCTCCAGTTTTGCTTACTAACACAAAAAACCTCTCACTTAACTAAACTTGCAGCTTCATATCATCAGTGAACTTGCTGAGGAGACATTCTAATAATTCTTCTGCCAAGTCTTTTCCTAGGAAGCTAACTTTGTGCTGCAGCCAATTACCTCCACCTAGAATATGCTCACAAATCAAGAGTTGATACCATTTTTCTGTACCTCATACATAGGTGGAATTGTTTAACTACCTCTACATATCTTGATTTTGGAGTGTGCTCCAAAAGATGTAGTTTCTTGTAATGGTCACATGGTTAATATTGGTCAGCAAATGGTAAGGAGTGTAGTCTCACTTGGAGTGGTCTCTGCAAGTCTCTCTCCTGCTGGCTTGAAACAGTCACACAACAAGGAATATATCTAGGTTCAAATTACTCCATATGATTTGAAGCAGCATATGGACTGTTGATCTGGTGTCAACAGAGGAACTGTCATTTCCAACAAGCCAAAATTAAATTCATAATATCAAAAGCCCCTGTCACAAATAATGGCAAGATCACAGCCCTAGATCAGAATATCCTTCCAGATTTAACTCTATTACAAAATGTAAAGTTTGAGGTGGCTATGTTCAGAAGTCATATGTTGAAAATTATATTTGGTAATTCCAGGCTAATGTAAATGATTAAATTAAATCTATCACCTTGGTGATAGTCATAGCTCTAGTGAAAAACAAAGCATATTACGCAAAGAAAAAGCATTCTGATAAGAGGAACAGCTCAGAATAGTGTCTTCTCTAGTCTACTGCATACTTTCTCAGGAAAGGTCTGGGGTCAATTTTCTCCACTTCCCAGGGGAAGGAGGCACCAATGAATGGATTGGTCCAGCAGTTTAAAGAAGCTGCCACATTCTCTTTTTTGAAAAAAAAAATTAAAAAACCCCAAAAAATTGCTTTGCTTGGATTTCTAACCAGAGGAGCTGGTTCACTGCTATGAATCCAGACTGCAGAGGCATCCAGGAAACTCCACTGGCACTTTGAGTTCCGAATGGTTCAGCATTCAAGCGAGTCATATTCTCTGAAATAACTCTCCCCTTACACTGGAAATAAGGGAAATAGGTGACTGCTTGAAGGTTCCCAGCAGGGTATCCAATAGAAGGAACTGCTATTGTTCCCAGTGTGGCTAATGGAGAGAGAGACCTAATGAAGCCCCTGCTCTAAATCACTGTCTGGTGAGGTGCCTACCTATTGCCACTGATCACTTAGAGAGTTCACAGCTTCCATTACCTTAGATATATAGTATAGTTGATGGACCTCGATCATTACTGCATTTTAGGGAGTGTGAATAGCTTGCCTGTCTCTTTTTAATCCTAACTCACTCTAGTGGATTTAACCCTTCGGTCTGAGCAGCAGAAAAATTCAAATTTAAGAGAGATTATTTCTGCTCCCCTCCCCCCGCCAAGCAAAGTCCAAGAAGTTAATACAGTATGAAGATCTCTTTGGAAAGAAGTATGATCTTTGGTGCTTGAAAGCAATCCATATCTAATTCCTGACTGAAAATGGCAAAATTACTTTGCTGAAAACTAGCATGTCAAACTAGGCCAGATTTCCAAAGGTGCTGCATTTTTTATCTCTAGGGAAATCAAGGATTGCTATAGAGATAAAAAACTATCATTTCTAAAAGAGTGGTCCCTTGTTTACAGCCAACCAGTCATTGAGAGGTGAACCTGTCATACTCTTAATTTACCCAGGGAAATTCTGGTAATATTGTGACGATATTGAAAAACAGTTATTTTAAAAAATATAATTGCACACATAATTAAGCAGTTTAGGGCTTTTTTTGCATCCTCAATCTGTCTAATTCAAAAGCATGTCCTCTCTGGAAGTTTCGAGTACAATATACACTTCTAAAAGTATTTTTCTTTCTTCTTTAGTATATGAGTTGGAACCCCAAGAATATGCTTATCTGTGACCCATTTTCAATGGGTAGAAATTAGGACAGAACTACTAAGTCTCAACTATCCCTTTTACTTCCAAACCATTAATCCATTAATCACACCATTTTGAACACATACTCCCATGTTCAGTGAGAATGGTATGTAGGCTGTAGCATTAGTATGGCTGCAAAAATGAAATAAATGCAAGAAACTCTCGTACTAAAGATGTTATTCACAATCTGGTTAATAATTTTATATTGATACGTCACTGCAGTTACCAAAGAACCTCCTTGATCTATATCTTTGCAATAACTGCAGCTGTAAAAACAAAGCTGCAATAGTATAGGGGTTTTTTTTTTGTAAAGGAAAGTAAGAATCCAAACACTCATAGCATTATTTATTTTCAGATAACTGACAAAAATAATTTGACTATGTTCTGTATCAACTATGCATGACCCTCAAAAATCACTGGCAGACCAGGAATTTATAACTACAACACATTCCCTGGACAGTGCAACTATTTGGATTAATTGCATTAAGAGACTTAATTTTGAAGGATTTGGGAATGTTTTTACAAGGTTTAGGAAGGATTTCATTGGGATTACATGATGAGCAATTTTGAGTGTGCTTAACTGTTCACATTAACTCTCTAAGCAACCATGAAACGGATCAGTCACCACTGATTATTAATTCTTATCCAAGATTTTGTCACCATAAAGGGAATATCTTTGTAGTTCAGTATACACTTCAACCAGCCAGTAGAAAAAACCCCTTATGCTTTAGCAAGGATCTCAGTGCTGATGTTCTTCATATTGCTGGATTTGAACAGAGTGAGCTTGTACTCTGCATATTTCTGTTCCCCTGTGTTACCTTCAGAAAAATATAACTTTACTATTTGATCTAAAATGATATTTAAGTTGGTCTTTATACAAAGTGATCTATATTTTCCATATGATATTACTTGCCAATACCACTTTCAAAGCTCTGTTAATTGCAAATTTAACTTAGGTATTGAAACTGAGCACCAATGTCCTAAGATTAAGATATTAATTCAAGGGAGAAAATATGCATAAACTAAAAAGTTTTAGCAGTTGCTCTACTTACACCAATTATCCACATCAATTTTATGCCAAATGTCCTGTTACACGAACTGGGACAACAAGGCAGAGAACTAGGGCATCTATATAAATTCTGGAAACCTGAATTTAAAAAATTTGTATTTTGTGTATTTCTGGGAAACCTGAAGTTTTAGAAAGAAATGCACTTCTCTGTGTTTTTTTTTTTTTTCTAATGAGATCACAACTGCATTAATATATCAAAATGTGAGTGCCCAATGCTGAGCACAGTGTTCTGTGGTATGTTATTATCTGATGGTAAATATGCAAATGCACAAATAAACCAAGAAATGATGCCTGCAAACCCCATTGGGAAAAATAACAGAGGCAGCTGTGCACAGAGCTCCAAGAACACAGGTCAAATTTATGAGCATATGTAGATTTGCTCAATTTTTGTTTCAAAAACAAATGTTATCTTTCACTGCAGATAATTTGTGTTACTAGATACATCAATTATTGTACAGTAGAACAGACGTATTTTGGCAGTCAGGAAGTAAAAAAAAAGTCAAATGCTAAACTTATACTTGAGTGGGATTTATTTGCTTGTTTGTTTGTTTGTAATTTGCACATTTAATTACCTGTGGGAGAGATTATTGTGGACATTGGTTTTTTCAAAATCAAAATCAGGTGTGAACAACTATTGATGGAATTACCTGTCAAGAAAGATTAAATTCTAATACAGAACTCTGGAATAAATTAAATGAAGTTTTTAATTTTTTTACATTTAAAACTTGCCTTGTAGCCTGGTAACTTCATTGTTGAAACTGAATGGCAGCAACTGAGATTTCCTGACTCAAGGAAATACTTTCGCAAAAGCAGCTAAGACTATTCTATTTGGAATGCTGTAAAACACAAACAGCTGTATATTTCTCACTTGGCTACACTATTAGATCACTAAGAAATTATATCAGCAATAATATTGCCCAACAACTGTTCTTCATTCAGGTGCTGTCATTTAGGTACTTTTACCTATAAACTATCCTGATTTAAAGTTCAGCACTGGTCATTTGTTACAGAATACAGAACAGTCAGACTGGTATATTACAGTGCTATTACTGCTCTTCCCTTTGTTTCAAACATATTATTAAATGTTTTTATTATAGCAAAGAAATTCCCAAATGTTTGTCACCACCAAACACTTTAATATGAATCTCACCAACAACAGATCGTGCATATCTGCAAGTCAGCTTTTAGCGGAATAAAAGTGCGTGCAAAAGGTGAGTTAATGCAGAATCTATGGTTAAAATTCATACATAAGTGAAAAATGGCTAGAGAACCTAATTAATGGTTCCTATTGGAACTTCTGATTCATCTGCAGAATTAGATGTGGAATTGAAAACCCAATCTGCTGTAGCACACTGCAGAAACCATCAACTGAAAAATATCCAGCTATGAAATAAAATCCCTTATTATAAAAAACATTGTATTTGACTGCCAAGTGACAGGAAAGATTGGCTGTGCTTTTAAGGTACTTTAAATATTATATTAATATAGAAACCTGAGTTAAGTATCAATTTCTAATTGCTTGAAAGAATAGTAAGGCAGAATTACAGAGCAGCAGAAAAATCACTTTTGCATGCCATTTTTTAACATTGCCGACTTCTGACTCGTAAGCTTAATTCTCTGACTAAAAATTGCCTTATTATCTTGATTTTAAAAGATCACAGATCACAGCAAAAACTCAACTGAGAAAAAGAAAAAAGGCATTTGCAACAAGGGTAGCACACCCTAACTTAAGCTGAAAATGTGAATTATATTCCAACAAATATCATTTAGCCTGATTTATCCATTAAAAAAAAAAAAAAAAATGAGAAAAACACATTTTGATTGAACCCAGCTAGAAGAGTGGATACAGGCTGTGTATATAAGAAATAACATTGAGTGGTTTTAACCAGTTTGAGTATTGCCTCACAAGCTCAGCATTGGGAAATGGTGTCCAGTGTGCAACCTTGGAATGCAAATTCCCCCAGTTTTCTCGGAGCTCGCAGAGTTCATTATACCTCTTTGTACTTCAAATGTGGTGGGTAAAGGAGCGGGAGTATTTTACAACTGTAAACCTGGACTGACTGCAGAAAACTATTAAATACCGACTTTTTAAAAGCTGAAATTAATTTCTGATTGTGGATTAAGTCTTGGAGGAAGATCCACTTGCGCGCGTTCTCGACAACACCAAGGAGCCACCACGGCCCAGCGAGGAATGCACGAGCACCAGGAGCCGCCGTTCAGACGGAAACAAACAGGAAACAGCGGGGCGGTGCCTGGCGCGGCCGCACCGCCCTCAGGCGAGCGGGACGTTCGAAGGCGGCAGCGGCGGCGGCGGTCGTGGCCATGGTGGAGGGCCCGGGCTGCGCGCTCTGCGCCGAGCGCCTGCGGGCGCGCCTGCGCCGGGGACAGCGCGTGCGGGCCGCGCGGGGCGGCGCGGTGAGGGCACAGGGACGGCACAGGGACGGGGAGACGGACACGGACAGGGCGGGGGAGCGGCGCTGCCGGCCCGGCCGCCGGGACGGGACAGGGCGGGGCAGCTGCCTCGGGCAGCGGGGCCCAGCGGTTTTGCTCGTGGCTGTCCGCGGTGGTAAACGCCGCCTGGTGTGGGTGAGAGCAAGCGAGCGGGCAGGAAACGCTGGGGTGCCGCGGACTGGCGGCCGGAGCCCCGAGCGGGGTGGTTGGTGACCCCGTGCCGCGGCTGCCGTCGTCCGTGGGTGGTGGCGGGTGTCATCCGCCAATACTGCCTTTATTCTTCCTTGAAGTTGTGAAATATTCCTGGCAGCAGCATAATAGGTCTCGGCAGGTCAGATGTGTAAAGGCGATGCTGAAGCTGTAGAAAGAAACAGGAGATTTGAGGTTAATATCTTTCAGGACAGATTTTTTGAATTAAGGAGTTGCGCTCCTAAGGTTTCAAAAAGAAATCTCTCTCCCTCAAATAGATTTCATTATCATCATGTTGTGCAGTAAAAGGCACCTCAGGGCAGCCTCTGTTCATTAGAAAATGACCAACCTAAGGGTCTTGCACTTTTTAGATTTCACAGAGGCTGCTGACCATGGCCAAAGCCTCGACCACTGCTGAAGATTACACTCTTTAGTAGAGTTTGTGCTATGATAACTGTAAGGTTTTGCCTGATACCAAAGAGGTGTGAATTTACCTTCAAATATTTGAAAACACAAGTTAGTTTTCCATCTTAGTAATTTCTTATTCTGGTTTATTTTTAACAACCCTGAGTGGCTTAAAGTTCAAATAAACTTTGTTGCGCAGCAACAGCCTCCAATACTTTTATTGGAAAGTATGAACTGTTTACGTGGGAGCAAAATTTTGCTTTCTTCATATTTTGATAACAGACAAAGTAAGTGTTATGCAAGAAATGTTTTTATTTTCCTACTTGACAGAATATTAACCATAAAACTCTAAATGTACATCATTTCAAGGTAATAATACAGTGGGAGATTGCATAGAGAGTAGCTCTGAAATGTCACTAACTAGCAGAAGCCTGGCTGATTTGCCAGAGTTGCATTCATACATATTTGCATTGAAATTGAGTGCTGGAATTGAAACACTGATATGTGTGTCTGCCTTGCAGTCAGAGCTGTGAGGACAGTGAATCTGCTGCTCACAGGTTCCAGCAGGGTCTGAAGGGATCTTGGGGTGCTAGTCAGGGGAACCTTTGCAGACTGAGAAAAATGAGCTGGTAGAAAGTCAAGTTCAGCCTTTGGAAAACTTGCAGAATCCTGCACTTGGAACAGAAGAGTTTCATGGAACAGCACAGTCCTGGCTGCTGCTCAGATGGGAAATGGCTCTGCATCAAAAAAGGGCCTTAGGGTCATGTAGAAGCTGAGTCCATGTCACTTCCATGTTCCAAGAAGAGGGACAGCCCCGTGCTGGCCTCTGCAGGTTGAGGAGAGTGATGCTTACCTCCGAGCAGCAATTGCAATTGCACCTGAGTTTGCAACTCCCCAGTGATAACAAGATAATAATGTACTAGAGTGAGTCCTCTGGTATGATTAGCAGGGTGAATGAAGCACATGGTGCTCAAGGAGAAGCTGACAGAACTGGGGTTTTATTGCTCTCCTCAGGTACCTGTAAGCAGGATATGGAGGAGACAGAGCTAGGCTCCTGTTGGGCATGCACAGTGGGTGAGAAGCAGCAGGTGCAGGTGACAACAGAAGTTCTCATTAGGTATTAGGAAAAATTTTCCACCACAATAGTCAAGCCATGGAACAAGGGCCCAAAGATGCTGCAGTGTCCATCCCTGGAGCTGCTCTGAATCTGACTGAGCTCCCTGTCCTAAGTGTATTCTGCTTTGACCTTGTTTGGACAAGGTAACCTGTAGACATCCCTTATAATTTCAATGTATTTTCATCTGCTAAGCAAGAAAATATGATTGCTTCAATTTCACATTTGTCTTGTCCTTTAGTAGTGTCCTGCCTGCTGCTCACCTGCTTCTGAGATTAGACTAGCAGGAAGAGAGAGATATCTCTGTGGGCTCAGTGGAGGCTTTTCTGTAACACACAATGCACTGTGCAAAATACTGAAGGGCTGTTACTAACATTTGAAGAAGGATATAGATCTGCAAATGGCAGAATTGACACTGACATGTTTTTAATATTCAAACTGTACCTGTTTATTTTACACCAATCTGAAACTCTTATTATAAATTCATGACTTGAAGTAAAAGGCATGAAATTCCCTGATAAAAAAGATATATTGATTCAGTTAGGAAAAAAATTAAGGTAAGTTATGATGGTATTAGCGATAGTGACTGCTTCCTGGGTTAATAGTCTCATTGTTTTTGGTAGAATGCTTAAGGAGAAAATAGTTAATGTTGTCCAGGCTTGAAAATTAGTTTGTAGAGCTGTTTGCTGAATGTGTACTGGTGCTAGAATCTAAGCAGCATAAATTGTCTTTAATCTTTGTGTGTGTGTGTGTACTCATTTTTCAGACTGCTGCAAGTAAAGAGGGAATCTCTGGTCATGATTTCCTTGTTGGACATGTTTACAGGGGTGTGGAGACATTGGGAAAGGAACTTTTTATGTATTTTGATCAGAAAGCTTTGAGGTAAGTGAGAAAAAGGCTTCCTATGTATTCAGACTGAATGTATTTGGGGGGTCATCTTGATCTTGCTAATGGCACTTGCAGAGATTTGAAAGTGTTGGAGAGAAACTTCTCATCAGCCTCTGCAGTATAGTCACATGTTTAGATAATTTACTGCTTTACTCCAAGATTCCATGTAAAGGTATCTAAAAAGGACAGTTATTATTGACATGCTTTCTTTCAAACAGGAAGTTGCATTTTCTGGAGACAAAACAGTTATAAAACATGCAGTGCATTCAGATCCCTGCAGTGTCGTGTAGCACGAAATAATTCTAAAGTCTCACCTTTTTAGTTTAAAACTGGAAATCATCAACTCCTTACTACTAGTTCTCATTGAATAACATTTTCCTAAGTTTAATTAGCATGACTTTTCTATTTGTAATTAAAAAGAAGATTTATATTTTGCCCTATTTCAGGACATCAAAGGTAATGAAACACTTCAGAATTAAATTTTATACATTTCTTAATGCTTTTGAATATAAATGTGTAGTGGTGATTCAGTTGTTTTTTTTTCTAGTCATGAACTGAGAAGGCACTAGAATAGCTAATAGTTGTGATTCTTAGAGTTTATTTCAAACAGTATACTGGAGCTTTGTAAATGAAAGCATCAGCTATAAAATTGAATGAAAAATAATTTTCTGGTAGCATTTAATGCTTTACCATTTGTTAGCAAGATGCAAGAGTTTGGTTTAAAAATAAATTTGTCTAGGTTTAAAAATAAATTTGGCTCGTTAAGTTTGTGCATTGCTACTCATGGCACTTGAGAATTGAAAATTATTTTTTAAGATAAAAGTGATTGAAACAACTATATCACCTGATCTGACTTGTAAGAAGAGATTTGGAAATATGCAGGTTTTTAAGTAAATAATAACATTAATTACTTCATGTTTTAAAGAGTTAACTTCAAGAATAGGCTTCATGACATGTTGTCTTACCCCATCTGTAAATATTTTAAATGCCTGTCCTTCCTGAAATGTAAGAAAGCTGGGCTTACTGGAAATAGAGACCTGATATTGCATTTCTTTGGTCTTTTGTGTAATTTAGTCTGTTAAATCTTCTTGTAACTACAAAATAATCTACTTCTGATATACAATGTTATCTCACCCATTACCTTAGGGTTTTTAGGACTTGATTGTACCAGGTGAAATTGTAATAAATAAAATGTATGTGATAATAGTCGGACTTGTCCTTTGCTCAAGCATGGCTCCTCGTAGAATATTTTATAAAACTTAAGACCTCTTAAAGCATTTCTAATCTGTAAAATGAATGCTTGAAAGGGTCTGTTCTTCTACTTTGCCATCTGTGCATTTTTCAGTTTATTTCTTTTATTAATTTTTAATTGACTTGCAGGTTTTGCCGTGGTTGTAGGCAAAGAAAAGCAGAAAACAACATATGGCAAATACTAATTATGTTGTTTATGGTGTTACTGGATTTAGCTGCAATGTGATAACCGTGGTGGGAATATGGGGACTAAATCTTTCTTTTCATACCAGGTGACTTCTGCCTGATTTAACAGAAGATTTTCTGGTCAAGTGGCCTCATTTCTTTCAGCCTTCCTGAAAGTTTAAGAATCTGTGTTGGAAGATCAGCATGTTAAATGAAAAAAATTCTTAAGTGCACCAGAAATGGTGCTTCTTAATGATCAGGTTTGACTTCTGTGCAATGAATTATGAAGTCTATACAAAAACATCTGTGTTTGGAAGGATTTTTACTTGGGAAGCATCCTTTCTTCTTTGGGAATTGAGCATGATGTAAGCTAGGTTTGTTGCTGTGTCACTGGTAATGACTAGAATTAATGTACATGCATACTGACTTGGTAAAGTAAGGTTCAAAGCTCTGAAAATAGTCTGGTGTAGTGCTTGGAAACAATAGTGAAGTTAAAATACCTATAGAACCTCTCTTTCTTTCCGAGGATTCACTTTGGTATGAATGGTACCATGCGCATTAATCCTGATGGAAGCAAAGACAGAAACGGAGGACAACCAGTTTTGGAGATACAGCTTGTGGAGGATACTGTTTGTTTTTGGGATGTGACAGTAGAGTATAGGTAAAGCAGAAACCAATTAAACAATTTATTTCTTTTTATAACATTCTTTTAAGCTAAATGAAGAATCATGTACAAATCGTTAAGTGCTTGGATTCTATCAAGACAAAACTTTCTAAACATATCATATTTGTTGGTGTGGTAATTTGACTTCCTTACTTTTTTATCAGAGCTTACATTCAGTTAAAGTAGTTCTATGCCATAGTGTCATTAGGTAGTGTCAAGACTGGGAATGAAAGTTCGATTTCATTCTATTCTTAGATCTGTATGCTTAAACCCATTGCTCTGTTAATTTCTATCCAAGTCTCATTTCTCAACAAGAGTAACAAACAACCTGTCACGATTACTGGTTTCAAGTTTTTATGCTCCAAAGGTTGGGTTTTTATTTTTTTTCTTTATGGAAGCAAATTTTTATAATTGTTCTAATTTACATTAAACAGATGTTTATGCCCATTAGCACTGTACTTCACACTGCTGAAAAAAACACCAGCAAGCTTAATTTTAGTGATCAAGGCTCTTGAGTGGAAATGGGTGTGTAAATTAATAAAACATATATAAGTGTATAAAAATTACAAAAGACAAATCAAGACTTCTTGTACGGTATTATTTTCAAATAAATATGCTTACCCTAATAATACAAATCTTAAAATATGAATATATATTTTTCTAAATATTGTAACTACTGTTAATAATCTACTAATACATAAATCTATTACATAATAATAATTTGCTCGGTTGGTTAGAGCATGGTGCTAGTAATGCCAGGGTTGTGGGTTTGATCCCCATTTGGGCCATTCACTTAAGAGCTGGATTTCATGTTTCTTGTGGGATTCTTCCAATTCAGAATATTCTGTGATTCTTTGAAATGTGATGTATAAATATATTTTACATATATATATGTCATGTTGTAACGAGTGGACCATGTAACCATACAGTTAGGTATGTTTGAGGGTCCAAACACATGGGCTTTCCATCTTGGAAGTAGTTTAAAAGCAAGGAACTGGCAAATATTTTTCAAGCTACTAGGAACAAAATTAGATGATTTCTTATACATTGGACTAGATGCATGTTCCATGCATGTATCACTGACCTGTTTTTGGAAGAGGTATTTAATGGAATTTCCATGCCACTTCTTGTCACTGGTATTTTCATGGTTTGTTATCTGCGTATGATGTCCTAATGTGTTGTTTTTAAAACCACACTGCAATATTAGGATATATTTAAAATAAAAATTAATCAGTGTATTTTTCTCTTCCAGAAATGCAGCTGAGTGTGAGCAGAAAGTGAGGATGATGGAAAGTTTGGATGTCTGTTCTCCAAAGTTTAGCTTCTCAAGAGCAGAACATGAGATTAAGCAGCAGAACACCCGTATGTTGTGTGATGTGTTACTGGATCAAGCAGTGTTACCTGGAGTGGGAAATATCATAAAGAATGAAGCACTGTTTGATAGTGGTCTTCATCCAGCTCTTAAGGTGGGTGAAGGTCTCAAGATGGTTTTTAAGGACACCAAAATATTAAGAATTTAAATACATATTTATTTAATATTTTGCTATGTTCTTACCTTTATTTTGTCATCTGTAATTTCTTAAGTTTTTCTCGAACACTAAATTAATGTTTTATCATTATAACAGGAGGCTTTTGTCGTGGCACTTCTTGGAGCTGATTAACTTTCATATTTTAAGTCTGACATCCTGTTATGCTACCATTAAACTGACAGTCCATAAATAAGGAAAAGTGAAAAGTGCTCAGGTTTTTGTTCATTTACTACCCAAAATAGTTTATGTGGTAGAGTTAATAATTTTTGCAGCTGCTTCTTCTACTTCTTATTCTGCTGGCTGGCATCAGTTGTTTTTTCTACCATTGTTTATAATACTCTTTCTGTTTTAAGATCCTCAAGCGTGTGTTTTCAAACTTTGGTTGAGAAGATCATATTTGCAAAACAGAGATTACATAGGATGTAAGTGGAAACTGTAGAAGATTAGTAACTGAAAAGTTGTTTAAACATAGTATTTTGAAATTTGTTCATAGGATCAATCTGGACTTTTAAGTTTAGCTGTGATATGGCAGAGAAAAAAAAAAGTGATTTAAAAATTTGAGTTCTTAAGAAAAATAAATTTCATTGATACATCTCTCTAATTGTAATGCCTTGGATTCCTGTATTCTTCCTGAATATGTCTCAGAGGAAAGAGCCTCAGATGATAGGTCATATTATGATCCATGAGGAAATTGGGAGGGATGTGAGACTTGCTAACTGTTATTCGTGTGCTCGTGAACTCTTTGGTCAATATAGAGAAAAAAACTGAATTTTCTAGCACATGTTTTGCATGGTTGAGGCAAAGCATGTTGTTTGGTATGCATGCAGTGAGTTTTTGTAGTACAGAATGTAAACATGTACTGTTTTACTGAGATGATACATATAATACAGAGTCAGGGAATTACCACAACATGGAGAAAAGCAGCTCCATATCAGTGCGCAAAGTGCAGCTGCCTCATAGGTCTTTTTTTGGTCTCTTAGCATTGTACTGTTCTAAAACTCATTCTTGTCTTTCTTACAGGTTTGCCAGCTGACAGATGAGCATATACGTCACTTGGTGAAAATGACACGTGATTTTACCCTGCTTTTTTATAAGGTATTGGCACATATTTCTGGAAAACTTCTAAAATGTTACTCTGGCATGTTAGCTGTGTGCGATCATCTGGTGAAAACAGTATAAAGATGCAGCAAAGGAAATGTTTCCATGAATAGGAATGTTGGTTTGTGTGCTCTTTATTAATTGTGAATTGTCAGATGATACAAAGGTAGGGAGAGTCAAGATTGTCAGAATATGCACAGCTTGGCCCAAAAGACTTTCACAGATGCTGCCTGAGGGCCAGTTTAGTCTTTCTGTGCATGTGCTGTTATGCCAGTCTGAACATGTCAGAATTGATGTAGGCTAAGCACAAATTTACGTGCAAGGTAACATAAAGATTACTCTTCACACTGGGAACTAGAGATTGTCCCAGGGAAGTACGAAGGTAGTTGATGTGGCTTCCTATATAAAACTTGAAATAGCAATGAAATTTATTTGACTAAATAGTTTGCAACTTCTAATGACTTTTTTATCCTAACCAAAATAATGGTTTTGATTGATAAAGTGAAATAAATTACAATTTCTGCCTTCTGCTATAACTTCAGTAGGACTTAATTTCTTCCTGTATGAACTCCATAATTCTTGGTGCTCTAACTTTTCACAATAGAAAAAGAGAGAATTTGACCTAATTCTTCTATGTTTTGTTTCTTTAAGCCACATACAAAAAAATGAACAGATGTAGTGACATTTTTGTCTTTTTCTCTTGGTGTTCATGAAAGGCAAAGAGCTAGCAGTGCTAAAAAGAATTCTTTTGGAGGGTGAGGGCACCTAACATTCCTAAAATCATAAAGGCTAAAACTTTATTTAATAGTTTGCTTAAAATGTCTATTTTCCCTTGACTCACTAAAGAGTGCTTTAGTTTTTTGGTAGGGAAATGTTTTCATTTCTCTGAACTTTGTAGTGAAGTCTGCCAGTAAAGAGACTAGTTCTGCATCAACTCTAATACTCAGAAATTTAAAGGCTTTTGGACTGATAACGAACAAGTTATACTTTCTGTTTAGCCAGTTTGAAAACTTCTGTAGTCCACACTTAGCAAGTGTTCACCAGTCAAGTACTTTTAAGAGGGCTAGCCTCTCCTTCCATCTTTAAGAGACATAATGAAAATATGTTAATGAGGGATAGTGCTTGAATTTTTATAGACTGTTATAGATTGTTTGCAGTCATCATACTGTATCATTACAGATGCAAAGATGAAGAATCTTGTTTGTGTAAAAAGCTGTTGCTTTTGTTTGGTTTTTGCATAACTGAATGGTAAAAAAAGCTACTCATAAGAAACTGACTGGAAACCTTGAGGAGGCAGCTGTGAATATTCATGCAAATATATATTAGTAATTCCTTCTGATTGAATTACTAGTTTTCACTGGCACAAGAATTCTCTTTCAGCAAAACTGATGAATAAGAGCACAGCAGAAGCAAATATACTGTGCTCAAAGACACCTGTGTTTTGGGAGAACTCCAAGAGTTTTCATACATTATGGAACTAGAGCTAGTGAACTCTGCCAGAGCTGTGCTGGTGTTACTTGGCCAGCTGTGGTGTCATTGGAACTAAGTCCAAGGATTTGCAATTGTAGGGCAGAAACTTGGGTGGCTCAGCAGAGTTGGCTGCATCTCTACTGGGCACTTCTTTGGATTTTTTTTTTTTTGCCACTTTTAGCTGTAGTGTGTCTATGCTGACTTCATGGGTGTTTTGGGAATTGTCTCATGAAATGTGCCTGCCAGCTGTCTGGAGGCTTTTCAGGTCACTGCCCTTGAGCTTGTACTATACTTAATTTAATATGGCTTTCTGCCAGAATCTGGGGAGCTTACCATAGTGCCAAGAGGCTTTTCATGAGCCAGGTTGTCTGGCATGGCTAGGGCCAAGATGGAGCTGAGCAACTTTACTGGGCACTACCCAACATTTTCAGAATCTTGGGAATATTTCTGCATTGCACGGTTCTTTAGGTTTTGGGAAGGCTTATTAACCCAGATTGTAGCATCACATCTGAGCTGTGCTGTGTTTTTGGCTCTTTTGGGTGTGAGAGAAGGCAGTGTTTGTTTTGTGGTTTATGTTTGTTTTGTTTTCTATGCTGCATTGATTGGAGCTCATTAGCTCTTCAAGAAGACTCCTGCAGGTGTCAGGTCAAAGACAACTGGTGCTGAATGAGAGCTAGCTGGTCCAGCTGAACTCTGAGAGTTCCTAGCATGTATTTGCTTGCACCTTGATATTATGCCTTTTTTTTCCCTGTCTTTTATTTAATTATGTACAGAATTACAGACACTGTTATACGTGATTTGTCAATTCTTTACATAAAATAATGTGAAATACAGGGATACCGTTTATTAGTGTCTCTTAAATATCTTCATCTAGTCATTGACTTGACAGTGTATGTAGGGTTTTTTATTGTCAGACTCATGTAAAATGCATCCTGAGTCTCTAACCTGGATTTTAAACATGTTCTGTTGTAGTGCCGCAAAACGGGGTCTGCGCTATACCCACACTACAAAGTGTACAAGCGCCCAGCCTGCAGGGAGTGCAGTGGCAGCGTCACCGCGTGTCGCCTGGGAGACCATAGCAGGATGACTTACTTCTGCTCTCGATGCCAAAAGGCAGATCCCCAGCTTGTCAGTCTTAGGTATGATGGTAGCATGGTGACATTTTTAAGCTCCTCAAAGTGCTGTTACATAAGAGGAAATAGAATGGATCTCTGTAAATTTTATAACTAAATTAACTATGCCAGACGAAAACAGAACATGTTGCATGAAAAGAAAAGTTTTGGCTATTGGTATTTAAAAATGGTTAGAAGCTTTGATTCTTTGCTACTGTTCTTTTCAGAGGTGTCAGCTATTACTGTAATCAAATGTAGGAATTACAAAACAATTCAGAGTACTCAGATTTATTCACTGAAACTAAGTCACTGGAAAAGTTGCCCTTTGTTCTTGGTGTTATCAGTATAAAGGGCATCGATGTTTCTATACAAGTGAGTTGAATATCATGAAATAGGAATTTGTGTCGTCTTTTTTGCAGGATAGCCTCGTCAATCCTGGCATACCTAGATAGCTGTGCATTCGTGCAATTTTCTTCTGGATATAGAATTATACTAAGGATAACTAAAACTTCAGTAAATTCAGAGTGCAGTAAATATTTTAGGGGCTTAGTACTTTTTCTTCCTCCTTATTCGATTTTAAAAGTTTTTGCTATAGGTGTGCTGCAGAGACACTTTCACTTCCACATAAATTGTGCTAGCAGCAGCTTTCCTCCTTTTATTTCAGGAAAGCAGAAAGTGCATTTGATATCACAAAGGGTCAAAAGGTAAAAGTTCCAAAAGTACCTTATTCAGACTTAGGCATCTGTTATTCTTGAAAATTTTCATCTGAGGCTTCAGAATTCTGCCTTTATACTTTCTGTCAGTCTAATATAAGATGCTGTTTCACTTTGCGACTTTGCCTCGTTAGTATGTGTGGGGGTGTGTGTGTGTGTATATATATACATATATATGTTTTAGATAAGATTTACAGAACACACAAATCCCTCTCCTACCTCCAAGCTTCTTTCAAGACTCAGATGGCTGAAGGGATTTTGCTTAAAGCTTAAAAAATTGCCTTTGAGTACAGATCAAATATTGAAAATTCCAGCATGGAAGATAAATATTTCACAAGCTGATAACCCAAATCTGCTGTATTTTCAGAAAGTAATAATGAGAAATATTTTGCAGAAGTGTAGGAAGACAGTGTTCTTCTGTTGAGTCAGATAAGTAGAAAACAATGTCAGGAAAAAAATCTTTCTGTTTTCTAGAACAAGTAGTGATTTACTATTTTGTTGTTGTGCTTTTAAATAAACAATTAGAGTGCTGTATTTAAGTGAAAAACATGGTAGTGGTAGCTATAAAATAAAGATATTTTCTTGTCTTGTCCTTATCCTAATGGTCAGTTCTTTGTTTTCTACTGCACTCTTTTCAATTTTATAGTAACTGTTACCATGTAAAACTATGTATAGCTCAAGTAATTTATTTGCCATTCCAGGCTTTTCACATTTAAAGACTGGAAGGGGCTCATGTGATTAGACTGACTTGCTACAGATCATAAACTGTAGAATTTAACCCAGTGGTTCTTGGGTCAAGTCAACTAGTTTATGATTTTGCTCAACTGAAAAAAAAACTAGAAAATACCCATTATAAACTTAGCCCATCAAATTGAAATGTACCTTGAATTTAAAAAATAGACATTTCCCCACATATTTCATAAACTTGGAAAGGGTGTGGGGAGGTATAATGACAGGACAGATGACCCAGTGGAACAACATGGAATTAAATTCCCAAACATGACACACTGAATATATTCAGTCTAGTAGTGCATTTTTGATAACCGAGTAGAACAATTGATCGAATAACGTGAAAATACCCATTTTAACATTTACAGTTCAGCTGCTTTGTTTGTTAGCCACAGTATTTTGTTGAACGCTGCTGTAATATCTGTTCTGCCTCTCAACAGCACAGACTCTTTGGTATGTGAGCAGTTGTCATTATCCTCCTTAGTTTTCCTGTTGTGGAAGATGTAGTAGGTAGTGGATATCTCTACCATTATCTTAGAACTCTAGCCTCTTACTAGAGTGGTAAGTGATCATTATGGGAAAAGTGACTGTTAAAGGAGTGTCACAACAGTGCCCAATTGCAGCATTTGCATTATTGATTGAAGTGCTTAAATTTTTAGGATTAATGAAAGTCTCCAAAAAGTCCAGAATTCCACAAAAACTGTATAAAAAACCACTTGACAACTTATCAACCATAAGTTGGATAATATCATAGCACTTAAAAACATACATACATAACTTACTGAACAGGTAAATTCAAGTTACATTTAATATGCTGTCAGTGTTTGGACACTGTGACAAGAGCAGCCCCTTGTAACAGAAAGCTATAAAGGAGTAACTCTGATTCTAAATCAGTCTGTCAATATAGGAAGTTATAATTTACAGGAAAACAAATACAATTAAATCTTTAGTGGTGTCTGGAGTAGCTTTGTCTCACAAGTCACAGTTAGGTTCCCTAATTTTGAACAGGTTCCTACCTTTTTAAAAGGCTTTCCTGCAAATGGTGGCACACAAGGGACTTCCTAAATTTTAAAGCTTTCTGTGCTTTTGGCTATTATGATAACAAAGTGGACTTATGTGTAGCATTTAAATGAGAACAAAAAAAATTTATTTCTAGACTGTGTGATTTCTGCAGTTCATCTTCTAAACAGTTCTTCATTCAGTAATGCATTTGTAAACAAGTTTTGTGTACAAGAGATGGGGGGAAAGCCCTGAAAGAGTCTCCATTTCTCACCAAGCTTTTTGTTGCAGTACTTGGAAATGGTAGGGAATCTGGGAGACTGGGGCATTGTCCTGGAGAGTACCTCAGTTAGTAATTGTTGTGATAAGGCACGAAATGATGACACAGACACTGCTGCTCTCGAGGGGAACAAAAAAGAAAAACTTTATTTTCTGACTCCAACATTTATAGTTTTCCAAAGGTGACAGTGGATTGGAGGGTGACAGTGCCACCTCTCCAATGCCACTGGACAGACCAAGGGTCCATCAATTCTCTCCACCTCCATGAAAGAATGCAAAACATAGGTTATTTACAGAACTGTGTGTGAGAAAGTTTGTTGAAAGAATGTAAACATCAGAAGGCTTAACAAAGTCTTACAAAATCAGGGCGACAAATAATTAAATTTATGTCAATTTCTTGTTTAAATATTTTTATTTGTATTACTTCTGCAGCATCTTTGCCCTTGAGGTAAAGAAAAGAAAAATCAAAACTTGAACAGTGACATGCTGTCCGAGCTCTGATAGGAGGCTTAACACTGCACACTGCTTGTTCTGTAGCCCATGCCTCCCTGCACAGAGTGGTGTACGGCAATTTGTAGAGGGAACGTCACAAAACACTAACATCGTTCTTTTGTTTCACAGCAAACTGCCAGCTAGAAACAGCCTAATTGGCTGGGCATATGGCAGGGGGTCATGTTCTAATGAACATGTAGCTCGGAAATCTGAAGAGGAGTGGACGTGTATGTGCTGCACCCTAATAAACAAGCCTTCTGCTGAAATTTGTGATGCCTGTTTGACTTCAAGACCTGAAGGTACTGAAGGGTTGTCTGGCATCTGGATTGGGAAAGAAGGGAGGTCTATGATTTCAGTGTAGTTTTTATGTAGAAGTGTCTCACTGTGAATCACATATATGTAACTAGCTAACCTGAAGTCAGATTTTGAGGAAATCTTACACACACAATATGGAAACTGTCTTGTCTTAAACCCTGTAAGTGTCATCTTCCAACCTGGTGTGCAGGTGGGATTCTATAGATCAGTGTCTTCCGTGAACCTTTGTTTTTACTGGGGCAAGGAGTGAGAAAAATCTCCATTCTTTCAACTCTCCTTAAAATCCTTCAAATTTTGCAGTGTAAGTCTGAATTAGAAATCATCAAAGGTCAGAAAATTACCTGTCATTCTTTCAAGTGAACAAAAGCAGTATATTTTAGTACCCTTTTCTAAAAGGATGCCAG
Organism: Onychostruthus taczanowskii; assembly: GCF_017590055.1. Taxonomy (NCBI): domain Eukaryota; kingdom Metazoa; phylum Chordata; class Aves; order Passeriformes; family Passeridae; genus Onychostruthus; species Onychostruthus taczanowskii. The sequence continues at coordinate 12,861,488 of NW_024498351.1, forward strand.
GTTTCTCTGAGGCTACTTTTTTCCCTTCAAGTTCAGAGTAAAAATGATTTTGAACTTCTTACCTTAATTTGTTGTTTGTGTCCTGTTGGAGCTTTTAATGCTGCTATCTACATGAAATATTGCTTCATTGCTTAATCGTTTTATGACTGGAGTGATGCGTGGAAAAGGCTTATTTGGCACTAGCTATAGTTCATTTTCTCAGGTCAGGAATCAATAAAATTATGTCTTTGTGCCTTACATGACAGTTGCTGTCAACACACGCTAATCTTGCATAATTGTTCTGCCAAATCAGCACCAGAAACCTGAAAATTTTAATCTATTCGTAGAATAAGATTTACCAACTAACATTTATCCTGGAATTAATACTGTCTCCTAGCCTTTATAATATATCATAATATATTATAAAGGCTAGCTGACAGTATGTGTACAAAGGCTTTAAGATTTGAAACAATATCTTTTTCCTTCTCCTGTACTTCTGAGTTTTACTGATTTAGTTATATGCAATTAATGAAATCAGGTGTGGAATTTGAAGCTGTTTTGGACTTGATGGAATACTGTTGGGAAATACTTTTTTTTTAAATATAAGGCTTTATTTTTGCATAGGAGTGATATTTGAGATTTTTTTTTTCAATATGGGTTTGCTTACCTCTTTTTTTCTTTAATCCTTAAGAGTTTCCCCTCTCACTTGGTTCAGTGTTTGTTTTTTATATTGTTTCTAAAATTACCAACTGTCAGCAGAAAAGTTTGAATTTTTGAGGATGGAATACTTTGTCTGTAAAATTTGCTGCTGGCCCTACAGTTGAAATAATTCAGTTTGTAGACAGATAATTATTTACCATTACATTGCAATTTCCATGCTCCTTTGCTAAGCACAAGGCCAAGCTACTACTATTCTTTCTTAAAAAGTCTGAATGAAACAAGTATGTTTCACTGTGCAGTAGTGGCAAAATGGAAGGCTCCTGGAAACAAGTAGTGTTCCAAGTCAAATGTAGAGATTCCTATTCTGTTTCTGAGTGAGAATGCCTTTGGAGAGAGTGTGTATGTCTCATCTACCCGTGTTCTTGTGTATGTCTCATCTACCCATGTTGTGCTTAATTCCCTCTTCTTTGTATGGAATACAATGGATCTCACAGAAAAGGAAGGACTCTCTCCTGGAACTTTGTGGTTTCTCAGCTACCTAAAAAGATTGCACATAGGATGCCATTAGGTTTTCACGGTTTTCTCAGGAAAGGGATTACCTACAGACTCCTTATGTATTAAATTGGTATTAATAAACTATTCCCATTCTTTTGAAATTATTATTGCCTACTAGGAGGGCCTCTGATTCTGTGAAGAAACTGTTGTTTATACCACAAAGCAAATGTCTGAACTGCTTTCTTCTGAAAAGCCTCTTACAGTAACTAAGTTTGGATGAACACATAGTTTGGAAAGGATGGGAACTCTGAAAACACTAGAAACCCCAAAATCTGAATATTCATTTTTGTGTTAATAGGAAGGTAGTACTTCAACAATGGATAATGCGTCGCTGCTTGGAGGAACTATGTTCCGTTATCTCCCATTACTGGGATTATAAAAGGTTATTTTGAAAAATGTAAATACTTTAATCCTTGTGTTTGGGCCAAAATAATTTTTTTATGGTTAATTGTCCAATAGCTTTCATTTACATAGTACTGTTAATTGATCCTACTCAAGCAATAGTAATGCTATCTTGAAACACTTGTTTTATATGACTCTTAAGAGTGCATGATATTTTTTATTGTAAGAAATTTTGTACTACTATCTAATTTGTGACAGGTTTTGAGATGGTACTGTAAATTTACTCTTTCATTCTCCAATGACAACTTACGAATACATATCAGAAATATAATGTACCATTCTGTGCAGATGGATTATAACTAATAACTTTTTTCCTTAGTTCCAAAGATGGAGAGTTTTGAAGATTCTGCGGCCTTTAACACAAACTTAATGAAGTACCCTTGTAATGATTTCAGAAAACCAAGCACAGAAATAAAAATCAATAGGAAAACTGCATTTGGAACTACAACTCTTGTCTTAACAGATCTTGGTAACAAAACTGTTTCGAGAAATGATATCCAGGTATCTGGTGGACACAGTGAGTGTGTTTTTCCAAAAAGCAATTGTAAACAGATCCAAAGCAATGCCTGCCAGTCAGGAGGAAGCACAGACAAGGAGTGCTCAACACATGTAACTGCCCTGGCTTCGTCCTCCTGTCAGCAGCCAGTCTCTTTCAAACACATACAGAAGAAACAGAAAACTGATCATGTACCTTTGGTTCACCCATATAATAGAGCAATCAGGTATGTATTCTAAAATGAAAGCAAGTCTTTATAATCCTATAAACCAACTTTATCCTTAAAGATTAATTGAATACTGTGCTGTTTGGCTCAGACAGTGTTGTCTTTGCATTTCTGCCAGAGGTAACTTATTCTAGGCTAACTATAATTTAATTCAGATTTCAAAAGCACTGAATTACCTAGGCTGTCTTGATGTTGGCATCTAGCCAGTACTGCTGTAAGCTAAACAGCTGTTGATAGTTCAGCTATTCCTATTGAGTAGGCCAGTCTGGTTTTAATAGGTCAAGCACATTTCTGCCTAAGGAGTTGTCTGGTCTTAGCACTGTAGTTACTATCTGTTTAGAGAGATCTTAAAATCAGTGTGAAAGATTACAAAAGGAAGCTGTCTGGATGAATGTATTCTAATTGAAGTTATTTGTCAACTACCAGGTTTCAGCATTCTTCCAGGAGAGGAAGCTCTGTACAGTTACCTCGATGAGCTTCCCATCGCTGCTTTTACTCTTAATTTCCCTCCCCATTCTATATATAACCATTTCAATGCTCTACCCATACTTTTATTTACAGAGCCCTGTTCAGACACATCCATTGCCTAGTTAAGAGAAATGTGAGAATCTATGAGGGTTGTCACAGAAAAGTTGGGCAGATAGTAACAACAGTAATGGGAGTGCAAGGTAGATGTCACTTACAATGGTAAATTATGCAGGCTGAATGTGAAATATTGATGATATGTTACAAAATTCTTCGTCATGTGTCTGTTCTGAGATACAGAAATTACTTCTTACATTGCTGAAGCATCGGTTTTGAAATGATCTCGCTGACTAGCCAGGCTAGACAGAATGAATACAATTCCTCCTCACACTCTCAGTACAGACTGAGGAACTGAGGCTTTAGGCAGGATAATTGAGAATACAGAGGACTGTAAACAAGAAATGAGATAGTATCAATCATGACAACAGGTTGTTGTAGCAAGTAATCAACTGAAATGTTATTTTTATAGTATTTTCTTAAACAACCAAAACTAACAAAAATCTGTTGGTTATTTTTATCTCCTTGTGTTTTAATGAGGTGTTGGAATAAAACTGCTGGTGTCTGCAGGACTGCAGTCTTCCAGACATAGAAGACAACATAAAATTCCTAAGCTGATAAATTGACCAGAATGAATTAATATTTTCTTTTTTCATTAAGGTTCCATTACTGCTTTTCTGTTCTATAAATATATTGGAAAGACACATTTCAGAGCATTAATCTTTTTCATGTCACTATTTTTAAATGAAACCTTGTATATTGCAGATAGTCAGAAATTGTCTTAATCATGAGGAAGAAGGAGACTTTACCCCATTCAAAGAATACTATTTCATCACTTCATCTGGATTATTTCTTGTCCAAATGTGATTTGGAGCATTACTGTATCTTTTCAGTAAAGAGGCTGAGAGTCTTTTCTGTGAAGCATACTAATGCCTTCAGACTGGAGTAATTAGTGGTGTTGGTCTTTTTCCCACTGAGAGCAGAATACTCTTTTAGAAGGTGTCAGAATTTTAGGTAGGCAGTATAACATCAGTAGTAATATATATTTTTTTCATACATGAATTTGAGTACTTCAAAATAATTTAAGATGTGGTGAGGAAAACCGATATAATGCCTCAAGGAAAGCACACAGTCGTGTCTATTCACAACTCGCAATCGTTCATTCAGCTTTGAAGGTGCAATAGGGTGCATTAGAGAAGCAAGTCCTTTATCTGTCACTGTGTGCAGAAGTACACTGGGTGAGCTATTGTAATGGTGGAAGAGAGTTCTTTGGCTGGTAATCCCTTTTAAATTACACAGAAGTCATTTTGTAACCTGTCATTCCAGCGCACCTCAAACTAATGTGAGAGATGATACTCGTACGTCGAGCGTGGGGCGTCCTCACTGCAGTAAACACAGCCGTCTCTGCAGCCTCAGAGTTGTGAGAAACGATGGAGAAAACAAGGGAAGGCAGTTTTACTGCTGCCCCCTCTCTAGGGAAACTCGGTGTGACTACTTTCAAGTATGTATAAGACTTCAGAACCTGTTTTTATAATCAGTGCTTGTTCCTGCAACCTCCTTGGCCCAGTGACCTGTCAATCATGGACAGCGGATCTATTCCATTTAAAGCTTTACATAAATACTCTTGCATACTGAATTGAAACTAAGAGCATAATAATAGCTATTGAACTTAACAGTTTTAGTTACTTCTCTTAGTGTTGAGATGGGACCTGCTTCTGCAAATGCTCTTTATCTACTTCTGAGTGATGTGAAACAGATGCATAAGAGAAATACTGGTTGGAGGGGAACTGTACAAGTTCTTCAGATCAGATTCTTTTTAAAAGGACTATAACAAACTAGATCTATTTGTCAGCCATATTTCTGGCTAGCCAAAATCCTGACAGCCTCTCAGGATGATGATTCTGTAATCTGCCTGGGCAAACCCTCTCACTGCTGCACTAATACCTAAAATGACCTTCCTAGCTGCAATTGGTGGCCTCTGCTCCTTGCTATGAATGTAGGTGTCTTAAAAGAGTTTGGCCTGAAAAGTGGCCTGAGAGTCATGACTATCAGGTGGTTAATAGATAAACTCAAGACAGTAATGCCTAAATTTGAAAAAAACACTTGTGCTAACATAATTTCAATTTGTACCAGTCAAAGTGCATGCAGTTGCAGTTGATGTTAAAGAAAAATCTAAAAAAGTGTTCACAAAAGAGATAAAGCTAATCTAAGTACTAAGAAGTTCTTCCATGGCATCCCCTGTAGGTCTTTTTCTATTGTGCATTTTAAAATAAGGAATTCATAGCCATCACATGTGCCTGAAACCTGTTTCTTTGGCAGTGGGCTGATTTGGATTTTCCATTTTGTAACCATGGCAAGCGATGTGTTATGAAGACTGTGTTGAAGATCGGTCCCAATAATGGAAAGAACTTTTTTGTGTGCCGTCTTGAGAAGGAAAAACAGTGTGGCTTCTTCCAGTGGGTAGAAAATGGGCCAGATATGCAGATTCTTCCATGATGCTCATGTTACAGTTATCTGTTCTTCAGGATATCTTAAGTGCCTGTAGTAATTTCTCTTTCATTCTTTTTCCCTGATTACTCATTAATTAGTAAAAGAGCTCCAATGTAAAGAACAGATCTAGAAAGAGTAATTTTACATAGTCATATAAAAATTAAACACTGCTTATATGCAGCCTACAATTTTGAAATAAACATTTAGCTTGCAACATAGTGTGACATACTATTGTATTTCTAATAAAAATTGCACTGTTTCCTTTTTACATGCATTGTTTAAAAATGTTTTGAATTTTCATGTATTTTTTAAATTTTCTTTGTATAAACATGTATTTAACAAAAGTGAATAAAAAGAATATACTTTATTAAATACCACTCTGTGCTTTCTTAGAGCTTAAGATGAAAAAGCAATGAACTGTACAATTCAAATATTACAACAGTTGATTGACCTTGCTTAGATTTGGAAAATAACAAAAAACTTCCCTAAAACAAATGACATGATTCTTTGGTTTTCTAAATTACATATTCTAAATCCATGTCTTAATGTTTTCTTTTAGTTGCCACTGAACATTTTTCCCTAAATCCATATATACTGGGTAATAAAATCTTACCTCCAAGATAGCTAAAACTCAGTTTATGTTTGTTGGTTTTACCACTATTTGCTTAAGCAAGGGGTAGAGTAAATAGAATATGGTAAGCTATCAAATCAAAAACAGAATTCTTCAAATCTTTAGAAAGTGTACTATAGATACTAAGGAAAGTGAGACTAATGAAATGGTCATACATCATTCAGCTTCATACATCATTCAATTGCAACCAGTTTTTAATTGAAAATAATGGGAAACAGTGTTGCTCCCAGCAAAATATGTGGAAAGAAGCACATTTAAAAGCACCTTGCAAATGGTTCTTTGGTCTGTGGTATTTTGTTTTATGGAGGACTACTTGATTTTCTTGAGAACATTGTATAACTTCATTCCAATTAAATCTTCCATTCCATGATGCAAGGGAAGCTGTTTAATTCTTTTCCTAAACAGCACAAATTCTTAGGCTTCTTCCTCTTTTCAGTAGCATTTGATACCTTTGAAATCTTTCAAAACTTTCCTTACATGGAGAAAATCTTTTTTAATCAGATTGTAGAAACTATAATCTTTATGTTGGTCAATGGCCTCTTTCCAAATAATGTATCTCTTTCATGAGGTACAGAACTCCACCTGAGAACAAAACAAGCTACTTCACATGGTGAAGACTTATTTTTCCATTGCTATCTCTCTCTGTGATGCTTCTTGTTGCAATGATGTGTTGCTGCTAGCTTTTGCTTATCCATCTAAATCTTTAAAATTGCAGTCTAACCGGTATTTGTACAATTCATTATGGTGATAAAGTGATTATTTTTAAATTGTACATGCTTTTGGATGTCTGGCACAGGAATTAATCTTCAGCAGTTCAGTTAAAGTTGAAAAATAAAAAAGAAATACAACCATTTATGATTACTTGCCTTCTACAAACGTTAAGATTTCTTTGAAGCTGGAAGTTAAATGAATTTTTCAAACTTTAACACATGAAAAATAACAGTTGGGCTCTTACATATTTTTTTAGCTTAATAGCAAGACAAGAAGTGAGTATCTGTTTAAATAAAATGCATACAAGTTTTAAAGGATTAAGTACATATGTAATCACTTTATTTTTCTGTTCTTGTATTTCTTGAATATGTTGTATATGGTATATTTGTACCAGCCTAATGTTGCTATATATGCTAGTTGTGTAATGTCACAAGGTGAGGAACAGCAGACAGGGAAATCAAAGGGCAAGGACACCCTGAGCTTATCACAGTGAACTGGATGAAGGAATCTCACGTGTTTACACTTAAAGAAAGTAGGAAACTAAACAAGAGATAGTGAATTCTAATTCATTAGATGCCTCTGCAATGCAATCCTTACTGCTTTTGCCAACACTGCTTTTTAAATTCTAATTTTTTTTGGTTTTTTTTTTTCCTTTCCTTTGGAGACGATGGCACTTTGTAGCTTGTTTAACAAGGTCTGGCTGATAGCTGGCTGTAACAAGTTTTGACCAAAAAAAGCTGGCAACAAAAATTCTCTTGCAATAGATTCCCACTCAAGCTTTAAAAAAGAAACTGCAACCAAGGGTGCAAAACCAGATAAAAGTCCTGATTTTTGGCTTTTATTCTAATAGTTTACAAATGTGTTTTTGTTTTTTCACATTGATTCATCTATTACAGTGCAAGTGATGGAACACACTTCTTTCAGATTTGTATCTGACTTACACATTTTAATGGCTTGTGTAGCACACAATGAACTGTGAAGGCTAAAAGGAATAACAAGACCTAAGTTAAAAGAGGGAGCTGTTTTTCACAAAGATTTTCTGTAATTTCTATTCCTAATGAAAGCAAATGTAAATCTTTGAGAAAAGAAATGTAAAGCTTTTAGAAAAATACAATCTTTTCTAAAGGCCTTAGGGTTCTGACACAGTTTTTGGCCTTTACCCAAACACAGCCAGAGAAATGGGATTATTACCTAACAGCCTACAGGAGGCTGTTAGGAGTGACAGGCTCACATAAGCTCCTTTGGATGATTTCTAAAATGCGGTGCTGATGACAATTCTGTAATTAAAAGGAGACTTCCAGTAAAGCTGACTTCTAAGTACTCTCATGTACAACTTTTAGGAGAGCTTTTTTAGACGTTAACACTACACAGTGATAGCATGACTCATAATAGAAATCTGTCTTTCACCTTAAGATGAAAACACATTTTTCTATACCACAAAACTAACCTCAAAAAGCCCCTGAACTCAGCTGAGATGCTATACAAAACAGGTTTTAGAGGATCAAATCAAGGTCACACAAGTTGTGGAGTAAAAATTTTAAACTCAGAAAATACTAATGCCATATGCCATAACCAGTTTCTGCTTTATTAGTTGCACGTTCATTACTATTACAGTTTAAGTAAGTTTAGGCAGAGTATATATCCTTTAGACTGAAATTAATGTTTATTTTCCAATTTGTGCCATTTGGTTTAGAATCAACAGATTTTTATGCCTGGTTTCATGCCTTTGAACCCTTATTTGAAATAGTTTTTTAACCAGGTACTTGTTAAAGACAGGCATGCCATTTGATGTCAATTCAAATTCAGCAAATAAATGAATAGAATACTACTTATTAATTCACTGAGGGACAACTAAATTTACTCTGAAAATATGCACTCAAGTTTTGGGACATGACTATGTCACAACTGTGACTACAGACCTTTACAATTATACTGCTATTCTGTATCCACCTTCCTACTTAAAAAGGTGTTAGTTCTCACTTGTTTTTCTGGAATGGAAACTTATGTAAGAGTCATTTATCTCGATGATGGAAAGAGATTTTCAAAGAAGCAGAGGATGTCTTAATATCAGTATGAATGCTGATCATTAGTGGCTAAGCATCTTTCACATGAAATCAAAAGGTATTGTAAAGTCTCTAACAGACTTCACAGCAACTGTGAACATTCTAGAATATTTAAAATTCTTTTCAATACCTCCTCTTGTACCTTTTTGCACTTTCTGCAATTCAGCTTGCTGATGATAGGCAGAGTTCATCATCCAGTGTAACTTAATATTCTGCACGTCTGTTTTTTATTTCTCTGATGCCTGAAAGGTTGTTTATTATGTCAAATTTTTACTTGAATATTCAAAACATACATTTAAAATTAATTTAGAAGTTTGTGGGAATGCACTATAATTTATATTAGTGGAACAACAAAATAAAATCCAATCTAAGGAGACAACCCAACAAATTATTTTCCGTATGAAAGCTTATTAAAAATGCATCAAGCACATTTACGGGTGAGCAGAATTCTGAGTGTACACAGTATTGTCTAAACATAGTTAGTGCTTTAGTTATTTAACTTACTGAATTGCCACTGCTGTAGAAAGTGCAGGTCCTTGCAGAGTTTGTATGCTTTGTAATTTTTTTTATAAAACCAACTTCAAACAACAGGACTGTCTTTCAGCGATTAGCCATGTGATATGATCATACTACAAAAGGTGCTAACACTACTCATCTTTTAATACTAAGGTTTTAGACAGAGAGATGGCACAGTAAAGAGAGACCTCTCAATACTGAGCAGCAGAGCCTGACTTAAAGGTGGCATGAACTGTGTAGTTAGGAAGGGGAAAGTGAAGCAAGAGTTCCTCTGTTTTGGCAGAGGAGAAAGCCCATTTGACTGGTTCAAATGTACTAATAGAGCTGAAATCTAAGTCAGACACTAAAAACCTGCATGATCTAAATAATCATCTACCCTACACTTCTGTAGAAAACATGTAGATTTAGAATGTTTTTCGGCTATTTTCTTTAAACATAACTTCTTTTGTTCTATCACAGTACTCATGACAACAGTGAGAGTAACCATTTGATGTGCAAAAAATCCTTCATAATTTATTAGAGACAAGGACACTGTAGTATGGAAGAGACCACCTGAAATGGGGAAAACTGGGAAATGTATTTAAGCTTTATTCAAAAAACAATGCAGCACAACACAGGGATCACCAGTTTTGTTATCTGCTCCCAGTTAAGGAGCATTTGCAAGGTGCTTTTGCTCCAGCTAGCTGACTTTTGGAAAGCACAATATTAGCTTAGGCTAACATTATTTCAAACCTAAGGCAATATCCATTAAGAATAACTAGAGGAAAAAAAATAATGCATAACCTCTCATGAAAATAAGTCAGACTACATTTCTCAACTATAAATAATTCTATACCAGCAAAACCCCAAAGGTTTTAATAAAAAAGAAACAAAATCCAAGCATTTATTAATTTATTAAATATGTTCTAGAACTTCAGGATGACCTAAACATAAAAATGAAAATTTTGAAATACTTTTAGAAAAACACTAAAGTTACAAGATATCTATAAACAAGCTAAAATTTAAATTTCAATTTTTAATCTAGACTACATTTGAAGAGCAACTTTGCAATATAAAAGTTAAACTCATCACTATAGCAATACTGCTGAGCCTATGGAAGTGAAAAATACATTTAACCAAAGTTCCACTCAAGGCAAAGATGGTGGGCTGTGGGGAAATTCTAAAGGATGGTACTTTGACATGAAGTGGTCTTGAATATAATAGTGTAACTTGCTTTGATTATAACTGAGAAATAACATTTAAGTCAATATTTAGCCTTGTAGAGGATAAAAGTAAAAAACACTCAACACTAGAATGCATGAGCAAGCTTAAAATCCATTTGTATGAACAAGAAATTAGAAAAAAAACCAAAGCACTTTCTTTACTGTGCACATAGAATATGTAATTTTTCCTTTGCTTATCAGGCAGCTCATGTTAGTTGCACTGTATTTGCCACTTTTCAGCTTCTTTCCAAGGTTCAATCATCACCTAGTATTTCAATGCCATACAGTTTCACCTAGAAATCCAAGCAATATCTCATGCTACACTTCACTAGAAATAGAATATACTTCTTTTTAGTCAGCCTAAATTAATTTAATGGGACGAGGCTTTACAATAAAAAAATAAATCTATAAAAGTAGGCTTTCAGCAAATGCATTTCTTAAAAACATGAACTGATTTCAAGTAGACCAGAACAAATATATCTAATGTTATCACACACCATTCTTTAATCATAAATTAATCAGGATTACTGTAAGTAATTTAAACCAGTGTCAGATACTAAAAGCACCAACAATGTTACACAAGAAGTTCACAATAAGGACAGAAGGTTTCAGAAAGTTACCTTTGAAACTTTTGTGTCTTTGTGAGAAAGGAAACCACTGAAAAGGAATTAAAAGTCAAAAAAACCCCACCATTACATAAACACATCAGAACATATGTTTTCCTTTTGCAGGAGAAATGTAGTCTTGACATTAGCTATTAAAGGTTCTTGGGTTCCACAGAGCCCAACCCTGACAAAGATCAGGTGATCAAAGCAAGGTGTAACCACACAAAGCATTCCTCTACAGCCTGACTTGGCATTTTTGGACACAGCAATCTGAATGAGACATAAGCATAGAAAAAACTTTTGCCCTAAAACTATTCAGATATGCAGATGTTACAGCACATACAGAAGTTTCAACTATACATATTTTGCTAATTATAATTTGTTTTGACAAACTAAAACAGGAATTATTTAGTTATGGATTGAAGCAGAAGGTGAAAAGCAGTTACGGGACAAAATAGAAGATGGGATTCAGGTGAGGGGAATAAAGCCCTGAAACTATGGTGCATATAAAGAGGTCCTCTCTCCCCTGAAAAAAACTGTCATGATTACTAACTTAAAACTTTATTTAGCAGATCTCAGGTGATTCTAGTTTGAATGTAATGCATTAGGTACTATTGAACTCAGTCCCTGATAACGATTAACAGCTGCAATTCAAACAACTTTTGTTTCCTCCTCATTGCTCTGCACAAGCTACATTTGGGTGCTGCCTAGAACACATTATTTTCAAATTCAGTTTAAAGCCTTATTGATTGCACATGGTGGATTAACTTAATTTAATTTATTGTTATTTCTACACATAAAGCACATGGAAAAATTTAAGCACTTGAACTTTGTTCCTAAAATCACTAGAAGCCATATAAAGCCTATTTTTCATATATCCATTTAGCTGTATCTGTTGTGAAATTTAAAAATTGATATGGTATGCAGGACTGACAGCTTTAATGGTAATAAATATTGGAAAAAAAAATTCCTGAGATAGCGCTATTAATCAAGTTACACTTTTTTATTTTGTCAAAAATACTAGTAGTGTTAATTGCAAGGTTTCAGGTGACAATCAGCTAACAGGCTCTGCTGATTGAGAGGAGTCTTTTAATGACAGTTTAGGTGATTATATTCACGCTATATTTAGAGCTTGTTTGGGCTGCTTGACTGAAAAAGTAACAGAAAAAAACCCTTGTAACTGAGGTTGGGATTGTCTCCTAGGAGCAAGAATGACTGGAGGACACACAAAATCTGCAGCTCTTGGATTCTACTCCGTTAGTGGCAGAACTGCAGGCTCAGCCACCAGCTGGCAGCAGGCTGCATTTGCTCAAGATGACTGAGTCAAGAACCAGCCATATTCAGTGTTTGGTGCTACAAAAGCACAACTACATCAACTTTGAAAATGAAAGTATACCCAACTGAAACTATTTAAAATCAATCACCTTGCTTTACTGAAAGTTGCTAAGTAAGAAAATATCTATCCTGAAATTTTAGAAGCCCTCTCCATGGGCAAAAGTTAAAGATAGTGCTTCTCTAGGGGTCAAGACCCCTCAGTGCAGACAGAGAAATATTTCCTGTGCTCTAGGTTCCAACAACTGTACATATCCACTGAAAATATTGTTTCCTAGATATTCCAAATAATAAAAGGATTTTGCATTGCAAAAAACCAGCAAGGTCAAAAGAGATGACCTTCAATTTTTCATTACGTACGTTCACATACAATTTTGCCACCATGATAAATACATTATAGTAATGGCAATTTATTCTATAATTTCTTTTCATGCCTGCCAGATGACTGTAACACTCTTCTTTGGTACAAAAACAAGTCCAGCAATTCGTTTGGGTCAGCTAGAACTATAATTTTTCCAGAAGTTTTGGAAGACTTCATAAAGTATGAGTTTGAGGCAGTCAAAATGCAGGAAAATATGTGCTCAGATTGCAGAAGAAAATAAAACAATTCCCAGTTATTCCCTGCAATAAGAATGAATGAATGAATGAATGAATGAATGAATGAATGAATGAATGAATGAAGCTGTTTCAGTTATAAAATATCCTGAAACATAAATTTCATGTGCTTGGCCATATGATTAAGACAGATGGCAGTCACAATCTCTCACCTAAATCGGTGTGCTCTTCTGTCTTTAGGCTGTAACACTGCTTTACCAGATAGCTCACCCTGAAGTGTCATTTCTGAACACATGTTTCCATAACCCTGTTAAGTAAGGCTGAAGTAAACATTCTTGGATGTAGGAAAGATATACTGATCATTAATTAATTACTGAGAATACAGTGATATCTGCTAAATGGTTCTCCTGTGGACAAGCTGCTAACATTGCCAGAACATATTGAAATTTGATAACTGTAAATTCCACAAACAGCATGGCAGACCTGAAACTGGGACTGCATAAAGAAAAGGGTTGTGCCTAGGCTGGTAGTCTCACATATTTAGTTTGAAAATAAAATTTATTCTGTGAGAAAAGAACACCTAGCTTGTAATTCTGAGGCATGAGATATGTACGCTGTTAGTCATTCACTATTAAGTCATAATATTATTGGGAACAGACACTTGTTAAAATGAAAATGTCATAAGTGAGAAGTTAAAGAACCACACTGACAGCAAATTCTTGTAGTCAGAAGTTTTACCAGAAAGTTGCCTTAATGCCTTATTAGTGAACCACTCAGGAATATGATCTGTTTTCTGAGTTCTGCTGGTATTCAAGGAATGCTTAACAGATGGTAAGGAATGGGAGAAAAGGTTGAAAACCAGAAGACGTGGTGAAGAGGTGGGAATAGTTTTGCTCAAGGTGACCTTGCAGCTGGGATTGCTAAAAATGTCAGTCTGGGAAAAAAATGTCCATTTATTATGTCTAGTGTTGTTTTTATCCTCTGCCTGTTTTAAATGGAACTCCTGTGAACATAACACACTCTCACAGAGATGCACAAAGCCTTCTGTAGCAGTAAGGCAGGCAGAGACGCTCCTGGTGCCCACTAGGATGAGTTAAGCCCAAGGAGCCTATGTCCCTGTGTGTCTCTGCTGCCCTGTTTTTGAACGAGGCTCACAATTAAATACATTTACTCTGCATTTTAGGTGTGGCTTAGTGGTTGCCTTGGTTACTGTATGTGTTGATTCGCACATTACCTAACCAGCACTGACAGGAAAAGACATGGGTCAGCATGTGTGACCTTATGGAATCTTCCACTTTCCTAAAGAAGCAAATCTTCACATGCTATCTTCCTCATCATCTCGTGTTTCTTACTGAAGCTGTTCCACCTAGTATAAATGAATTGCTACTTATTAAAGGAAAATGAAGAGAAAAAAATTCTTTGGTCTCAGCGTTCTAGGATAATTAGGCAGGTTATTATTTGAGCATGGATTTTCATGTTCCACACACAATAGCACAGTCATTAGAAGAAATGCAACAAACCACAGATGCACAAACTCCCTACCTGCTGAGCAGTACTCAGTGTGGTGGACCAGCAGGTCATCCAACAAGGCGCTGGGGTTGAGCTTGAGGACCTGTTATCTTACTAGCAGTGGGAGCTACTGGTTTTATGCAACCTCAATAACAAAATCATAGATTTGGGATACTTACAAGGATAGAAAGCAGCAGCTGCTACAAAGTACTGAGGTCTTCATAAAGCTTAAAATGTTGGACTCCAGTGTCTAGGTCTCTTTTGGAATTTCGCAAGAAAAGGCAACTTTTCCCTTTTTGGTGCACTCTGAACAAATACTGAGACGAAAGGCTGAGTAGTACTGTATTGTCCAGGGATTTTGTTATTCGGTGTGAGAAATACTTTAGAGGCACTTACATGAGATAGTGTATTGGATGACCACATTGCCTGAACTTCTAGTATGCATTTGAAGTTCTTCCCAAATGCCAAACCTGGAAAAATTGTAGGTACAAAGCAGAACATAAGTTCAGCACTGACTGACATATTATGTATAGCTGCCTGACCAAAGTGCAAAAATTATCATTATAAATGACAGTTGGAATATTTATCTGGCATTAGCACTTATATTTCTCATAATGAGGCACTACATGATTGTTATAAAAGTACAACTTTATGCAAGATCAAACTTCTATTCCCAAGTCTGAAAGAGTCTTGATTTTTCAAATTAAGTTACAGGGTTACAGCTCTATTCTTGAGTGTGCCTGCAGATGTTATCATAGCTCTACTGAGCATATTGGTGATTGTCTCTTCCCTAAAACTCTTTATGATTCAGTAATCAGACATCCCTGTGACAGAACTCCCCAAGAATCCAATCTCATAGTCTGTCCAAACACAGCGGTGTTAACACAAAGCACATCTCACAGCGACTTTCAATTAAATAGCCAGTCAAGGAGACTGAATTCATAGTGCTCACATTTTCATAAAGCATTGTAGTAGCAGCAGCTGTTCTGAAGCTGTAAAGCCTCCTCAGTCAGCAGAAATTCAAATTCACATTTTAACAAAGAGAAGGTGATCCAAAAGTTATATGGGACTCTGTATTTTCCCATCCTGAAAATGGGAAACCTGTGGTAGATAATTAAGTATTTACATGACAGAAGAGAGAATAAGGGAAGCACAACAATAGACTGTTGATAAAAGAATAAAAGAATACTAGATGCCCATCCTGATTTTTCGTATCTTTTACTGAATTGTATTGGGGAAAAAAAAGAGTAGATGGGCCTCTAGCCTGAGGGTTGAATCATGAAACCTATGGGGAGACAGGCACCTTACTTCAATCTGCAGGAAAATTTAGAAGAGTCTTTTTTTGCCAAGCTAAGAATGTGCTGTCACCAGCTGGATAATTTCCCGTGCTCCTCGGCGCCCTACTGTGTATTTCTGCATTCTACCTTTTGTTAGTATTAGCAACTGTGTGGCCCTAAAGCAAAACAAAACAGCTTGCTTACATTCTGAAAAAGAAAAAAATTACTTTTTTTTTAGCTATACAGCAAGCTGATCCATTTTGTGGAGCTCCTCAATTACCAGAACCAACTGCATAACTGAAGAGAGAATACATACTTCAGGATGTGGGTAGTATCCTGCTCCTTTTGAGTACAAAATCTTTCTTCAGCTAAAAACATCCTTGAGAGATGGACAAATATAACCTTGTCTTCACCCCTTCATTATTAATTGTTATTAACACTTCATTCTTCCTTGTCCAATACAGTTGCTTTTGGTGGATTGTATTAGCACTGCTGTAACTATGATTCCTGGAGCTCAAAACAGGAATGATGATGGTATGATATACATGCTTGATGCATGCTCCCCCAGCAAGCCCTGCAGTCTTTTCTTCCAGCTATTAGATGGGAATTTAGAGTCGATGGAATGGGGTGCAGGCAACTGCTATTCTCAGTGCAAAGTGCAGAGGGAGGTCAGAGAGGCTAAACTTCTGGATCTGGAATGAAGCATGCACCAGTCTGCCAGTCCTGGTATATGAACAGTAACCTCCAGTGAAGAGACACAGCAGGCAGGGAGAAGTAGCACTGCAGAAATCAGTTAAAGGCTGGTAACACCCTCATGCAGCAAAGTGATGTTATCCCTAAAGACCCATTTTTGGGGCTAGCACTTTCACTAAGCACTGACAAGATCTGTCATAACTCTAGCTGGGAAGTGAGATCACAGGACTTTTCATGTTGGCAGATTTGTAAGAATGGGTACAAATGGAATGTCAAAAGTTGCAGTTCATTAACACTGCAGCTACTCCAGTGTAATTTACTTTCTACCCTATACATACAAATTAGTCTTCACTAACAACCAGATTAACAAAACACACTTGACTGCATATGAATTAAACTTGTTTATAATACCTTTTCACCCACCCTTTTAAACTAATATTTTGCTACATGTATCACTGTAGATCCTCCAGAAAAAAAAACCCCACATATGTAAAGAAATTATTACACAAGGAAAGTAGGAAATGATCAGTTCTACATTGCTACCCAATGCTCAGGAAAAAATGCTGCAGATAAAAATATTAATTTATGGCAAGTTTTAGTTCCTTTGTACTTCTCTATGTATCAGCCTGCCAACCCAACCACAAATCTCACAGATGATCCATGATAATTTGTCTTGGAATTTTTCTTGTAACAATGCCTATCCAGGAGCAGCATTAAGCTTACAGCATAATTGTTGTTGTTTTCAAAAAGCCTGTCACACTGTATTTAATAAATAACCACGTATGCCATCAAGCATCTACTTACGAACAATAAGCATTCACGATCTTGCTAAGTAGAATTCTAAACCTGTACTGCTGCAATACTGTCATCTACTGCTTCAGTAATTATGCCACCTTTAAAAGGTCATATCATATAGAACTGAATCCTCCCTGCCAAATACTGCATGACAAAATTATACTACAACACAGTCTACATCATGCATGAAGTACACTTCAAAAAGAAAATTGAGCAACAGTGGAACCTGGATGGGTCTAGCCAGAATGTGTCAAGAAAGCTGTTAGGACAGGCCTGCTGGCAACAAAGAAAACAAAATTAATATAAAAAAGCATTTATAAACTGAAAAACTACAGAGCTGAAGAAAATATAAAGTACCATTAATGGCAAAACAGGAAAAACACCACTGGGATTCTTCTGATTATAGGGGGAAAAGCCTTTCTCCTATTTGGAAGGGTTAGGTCTATAACAATTTTTCTATACTTGTATTGAAAAAGTAACAAGTTTGGGTCTTCCTGTCTGTGCATCAGAATATTTGAAAAAAACAATGCCACAGGATTTATCACTTAACTGAATTTCTTATTTCTCCAGATCTTTAAATGATAAATGTTTAGAAATTGGAAATATAAAACGCAACACAACTTTCCAACTACATTCAATGGCAAAGTCCACTGCTTTCTATGTAATTACACAACACCAGCAATCAAAATTATAACATAGCAACAAACAGGGTCAAAATGTATTTCAGAGTCCAGCTGGCAAGTATGCAGAGGGTGAAAATAGGAAACTTCCTGTTCAACTAACACATGACAGGTTTTTTTCTATGTAGAGAAACAAAATCACCATTTTTAACCAATAAAACCCTCTGACATTTACAATACTTAAGCTTTTGAGCCTTTGTAAAGCTCTACCTGGAAAAAGTATAATCAAAACTTCTTGTAAAGCTTTTTTGCTATCTTATTAGGAAACAGGAAAAAAAAGTCACCAGTAGCAGGGATTCCCTTAACTGGCACCCTTTGAAGTTGCTATTGTTTTTATTTCACAGCCCCCCACCTGTCACTGTAAAGGTATGAGCTAATCACATGAAGACAGCACTGCAGCAGCAGCTGTATTTACTTACCTTGATTCCAGCTGTCAGGGGAAAAAAAAGAAAATGAAAACATAGATAAGGTTTTTAAATGCACAAGCATAAATGTTTGCTTCTGACTCAGTAGCTTAAACAGTAACAATATTAGTCACAAAATTCTTGAGATTCATTCATTTCTGCTCCATGAACATTTTAGTTTTTGCTGTTAATTTAATGGAATTTATGCAGAGGAATGAATGGACCCTCCAGTGAAAACATATGTACTTCAGTGCTTAATATATAACATACCTGCTCTATATTAGAACTGGAGTAAATTTAACTGTGTAACTGATGTTTCTTCATGCACACAGACTATAGGTAATAGCACAGAAACCCTGCACACACTCTGTGTTTCAAAACAAGAATGAACAGCAGTGTTAATGAGTTACAACAGTCGCGTGATAAACTAAACTCAACAAATGCCCATAGATTCACTTCAGTTTATACAGCACTGTAGATTCCATCAAAAAATCAATCTTGAATTCTCTAAAACTCTGAGTTATTCTTAACTGAGGGAGCTACAAATGAAAGAAAGTGTTTCAGTGGTAACCAACAAATGGTGAAATCACAGGGAAGCTTTCTTCAGTAAGTGCATATGAAACTTTGTCAGGGTACACACAGATTGCTTTATTAAGGAACAATCTGATGCCATGCAAAAACAGAGCGTAGTTCGCTTTTAGTCAGACTGTTGAGCAAAGATTCTTCTTCTGTCTTTATAAACAGATAAAACATGGCTAAAAAGAAGCAAATGAACTTTAAAAAGCCCCACAGCTTTACAGACAGATGCATTCAATAGAACCACTAAATCCTCATATTCTGTGTGGTAAAAGTTGGATAGTAAAAACTGAAATCGAAAACAGTAAAATACTGTTTTGTAACCCAAACTCATTGTCACAGTTTTTGCTTACTTTTGACAGGAGTCTGTACTTGATATCTCTTCTAAAAGAATTTGTGTGTCTACTAAGCATAACAGAATATCATGAACAACCTTTAAAGAAATATTTTAAGACAAAATATCAAGCCCATTATTTTTCTAATTCTGTCCATAACCTCAGAATGGTACATACTTAATATTATGATTTAATATATTGTCAAATTAATGATATATCAAAATAACTTACAGAAACTAACCCTTTCATTTATAACTAATGCATCATCACAAAGCAACCCATATTATTAAACCACATGTATTCGTGCCTACTTGTGTCTCATGGAGACAAGTAATTTTCATAGAATAATAGAATCAGTAAGGTTGGAAAAGATCTCCAGGATCACCAAGTCCAACCTTTCATCAAATATCACCATGCCAACAAAACCATATTACAAAGTGCCATGTCCAGTCTTTATGGAACACTTCCAGAGACAGTGAGTCAACCATCTCCCTGGGCAGCCTATTCCTATGCTTGACTACCCTTCCAATGAAGAAACTCCTCCTGATATCCAGCGTGAACTTCCCTTGGCACAGCTTAAGGTCATTTCCCCTTGTCCTGTCGCTGGCAGTCTGGATAAAAAGGCTGCCTCCACCTTGCTACACCCTCTTTCCAGGCAGCTGTAAAGAGCAATAATGTCCCACCTAAGCCTCCTTTTCTCCAGGCTAAACAACCCCCCTCCCTCAGCCGCTCCTAGGATTTACTCTCTAGACCCTTCAAAAGCTCCACTGCCCTTCTCTGGGCTCGCTCCAGCCCCTCAATGTCCCTTGTGTTATGAGGGGCCCAGAACTGGACACAGGACTCAATGTCTGGTTTCACCAGTGCTGAGCACAGAGGGACAATCCCAGCCCTGGTCTCAATGGCCACACCACTGCTGATCCAGGCCAGGATGCTATTGCCTTCTTGGCCAGCTGGACACAGCTGGCTCACATTCAGTTGCTGTCAGCCAGCACAGATAAGCTGACTATGTAGGAAGCTAGCACTGCAACAGTTACTTCGAGATGCACTGTTACAGGGTACTCATAACCTTTACTGGCATAGACTAGCTAGTACAGAATGACATAAGCACTCTAGAAAGCAATCTATGGATGTTCCCAAACCTCTTTAAGAAATGAATCCTGCAGGATTCAGCTGCAGCAATTTGAGACATTACTGCTCTGCTCCCAGTACTGAACCTTCTATGTTCATAACCCATGATGCAGTCTTCAAAGTAGCAATCACTAGGATTTTATTAATCTATTTGCACTTGACTGCCTGAGTTATGTGAAGATGGAGCAGCCATGGAAGAAAGATTGTAGGTAGCACAGGTAGAAAACTTAATCCATTAAAGATGTACTCAGTAGGAACTTCTCTGACAAAAGCTTTCTGTGGCCTGCAGTGAATACTGCTACAACATGCTCTGAGGATCCAGTGACAGGAGTAAATCACTTGGTTGATGAAGTTCAATAACAAGCCATTAAACAGCCATTCTAGTTTGAATGGTTTATTTCCAGCTTTTAAAGATACCACCTTGAAACATAAAGCAACAATTAATTTAAGACACAGTACACAAGCATCTAAACGATTTTATTAATACATTAATGTGTGATTTTATTACCCAATGATTTTAAGTAGACAGAATAATTAAAGTGACAAGACACACTCTTCTTACTTGTCTCCTCTTTTGCCATTCCCTAGGTCAAGTTTAGTAGAGATTCCATCAAATCAGCAAGCCACCAATTTAAGACAATGATCAAAGAGATCTTCAAATACCTGTGGAATAATCCTCATGATGCTAAAGTTCTATTACAAATGAATCCTGGTGTATCTAGACACAGAAAGTGACAAAACCCAAAGCTACAGGTAACTGTCACACTCTAGGCATTCAAATGCTCCTTGGTAGAGGTTAATGTGCTGTAGGACAGGGTGAGTGCACAGCATATTACTGACAAAGAAATCACTGTCATTATGGTTCATAACTTAATTTCCACTACAAAAAACAGGTGACAGGATGATTTCCAATTGTCTTCACATCCAGTCAGTCAACCAAAATTCCTTGAAGGTTTGTACTACCAGGGATGCTTTCTCAGCTGTTGTGGAACAACTTAGAATGGTCCATAAGGACTTCTTATCTCTTCATTAAAGCTTTGAAATACTCCAATACTCCTCAAGCCTCTTTCCTTGCGTGTCAGTATTTTCATGCAATTTCCTTTTCAAGATAAAAGAAAACCTGGACTAAATCTTAGAAAGACAATTAAATATTCTCAACATAAGTTTTATGAGTAGAGTCATAGCTCCACTTCCAGCCTGTTATTCCAAATGTCTGACAAATATATATTTAAATGGCAAGACAAAGGGCCTGTTCAATGGTTAGTATTCATCACTTCTGGGTACTCACTTCTTAGGAAAACAAGCAGACCACAATAGCCATTAAATGCTAGAAACAACCATTTCAAGAAGTAATAGCTGGCGGAACTTAGCACTGTCCTCTTTTAAGATGAGATGCTAACAGGATAAAAGAAATTAAATGCAGTCTACTACTTGCTCAGTTGGTTGACTTAGCAAAGGGTTTGAAACCATGAAGTGAAACTGAGTGAATCCTGGAATTTTATTACATGCAGCACCTAGGAAAAAAATAAAAAAAATTCTAATTTACTACATTTGGGATTAGTCTCTCTGTCATTGTATTTTATAATCCAAAGATCCAGTTACTAATTCTACTACAGTGGTATAATTATTCTTTTACAATCTGTTTAACCCAAGACATCTTGAAAGTATTTCATTTTTAAGTTAAAATACAGTACTACTGACTACTGTAGAGCAATTAATACTCTTATAGTACAATTCAAAACAGTAACACAAGTCAGGAAAATCTCTCTCTCTTTCAATCCTGATTAATTTAATGAGTTCCTTCAACACTAATCTCTTAAACACAGAACTACAGGAAGTAAGAGATCAAAAAAGAAGCAAAGCAGTCTAACTATATAATCCACACTGATTAGCAAATTGTACTTCCTACTGATCTAAGAGTTCACTAATGAGATGCCTGGCACAATGACTACTCTTAGATCACTTTGAAGCTATGCTTAACATTCATACTCTCCTTCCCCTATGCCATATCTAGGGAAGGCAAAGCAGTCTTTTTTTTTAAAATCTTCAAATTAATCATATACAGTCCAGGAAAACAAATGAAGGTTAAATATTTCTGGGTTTTGCTAAGACTTCCACAAAATTTGTGAAAGTCTAAGACATCAAAACACAAAATTAAATTATCTCCAGTCTGCACTAGGACACAACTGCCCTGCTAACCAGCATTCCATACTGTGAATGGCCAGTACTGATGCAGTCTTTAAAGAATAATTAAAGAGTTCTTTAAAATCTATGTTCCGTTTTCTACATCTGTGACTTAGTTAGGGTCAAGCACCTTTGTCTGCAAAACAAAATACATACCATAACTTCCAGTTGTATTGGCACAAATGATAGCACCAAAGAACTTTGGAGCATACTTCCGGATTCTGGAAATAACTTTCTGACAGGCTACTGTTGGGTCTGTTCCCATCCTCATATATTCCACAGCTTGGTAACTAAAAAAAAACCAACCCCATACTCAGAAAATTAGCCATATTTAGGTTATGTAATTTAAAATACCACAGAAAAGACCCTGGTTTCACTGAATAATGGAAACACATGGGGTTTTTTAGGCCAACTTCATATTGGCAATTATTACTCAAATTATACACAAAAAGCAATTAAAAACAAGACTAAAAGGGACTGTAAGATGACATCCATACCATGTATCATTCTATGGCTGGCCAAACCAAGACAGAACTCTGGTCATTCGCAGTAGAAGAGGCTAAGCAAAAGATCAGTTGAAGAACTGCAAGGAGTAGTGGCTTAGAAGACTTAGTGGCTTCTACTTTTCATCACATGATTGGGTTTAACATGAGAAGTAATTGCTAGTTTTCAGAAAGGCTAATGTTAAGATAATTTTTGAGGAAAACTCAATATTACATCACTGATAAATTACTGAGTTCAGTAAGCACTAAAAAAAATATTTCCAAAAAAAATTTAAGTTTCTGAAAACATCAAAATTGACAGATTATTTTATGAATATGAAGGCACCATGTTTTGATCAGGACATTGAGCCACTTTCAAACTTTTTGCAAAGTGATTAAAAAAACTCCTTATTCTAAGAGTAATCAAAATTAATTTCCTTTATATTGAAAGAAATTGCTTGAGATGAACCAGTTGCATTTCCAAAATGTCCTGAGGTAAAAATTACCTATGTTGCCATTTTCTTTCAGAACCTGAAGATTAAATGATAACTCATGACATAACTTACAGGCAAACAAGATTTTATCACTTTGATGAAAGATGCATAAACCAAGACAAACTCATTACACTAAGTCATCTACCAATTGCATTAATTACAGATGTTATCGAAGTACCACAGAAGAGAAAAACTCTTGCATTTTGAGACTCCCTATTATTTTTGATTTATTCTAACAATCAAATAGGTTCAAGTTATCTAAAGATAACTACCTGAATATAAAGCTGTATTTCACTCTTGATTAATCAAAAACTCAACAAGAAGTTACCACCTCAATGAAAGCATATGGAAAATATTAACAATTTTGCCCTTTATTTGACGCTTTCTACACCTCTAGAAGGTTAATTCTTGTCTTTGTTTTCATGTGGTAATATCTAAATATCATGGAATTAGTAAAAATCTTTATCTATAAGGAACCAGTAATTAACCACCTAGTCTGGTGATTAACCCACTGCTGCCAACATTAAATGTTCTAAGCATTACAGACAAACACTTCAGGCTGCTTAAGTGCAATCTAAGCTTTTACTGACTAGCCTTATAGTGGAGATTAACTCACTACTCATCTTGGTATCTTGTATGACAAGACAGATAATTCATGAAGTTGTCAACTGCCTTGTATTTGAAAGACTGACTCAGAACAGCTTGAAATTCACTGACAACATCTGTAAATATGCAACAGCTAGCAGGCTTTCTTGGCTGCCAGTTTCAGATAAGTTGCCTGAGCAATATGAAGGCCACTTCTGTATTATCCTTCAAGCATCACTGCCCATTATGTTCAGCATGGACTTCAATAATTGATTCCTGCTGAGACCAACCCACGAGGATGCTCAAGAAGAGAGCCATTTCTTACACAGTTTATGCAACCACTGTGACAACACTAAAACACCTCTTTCAGTTTCAAATTAGATACAATTACAAAGGATTGCTGCAGTGATACCTCCTGAGTGGGCTGAGACCCACAGCTCATCCTTTCTACAATTTATGATACTTTCCCACACAACAAAGTGCTTTGGAGAGGAAAGCTAATTGGTTCTGCTAAAAAGCATACACGTTGGAAATTTACTCATTACCTGCTGCCTGTTTGCTCACAGCTTGGCAGTATTAAGGAATCTGTCATCAGGATATTTAAGTCTCTTCTTTTAAGACAGATCATAAGGGTAACTTGGTTCTGCTATTATTCTTTCCCCTTCCACTCCTTTACTCCCACTTCAGCAGCCACTAAGTCAGACCATATTTTTAATCTATTTCTTCATTTGCTGAGTCCACATTTTGCTGCAGAAATCTAGCGAAGTGTGCCCTAAGGACAAACCTGGGTAAGAAGCGCATCATGATGTCACCATCCCCAGTGGCTGCAGCTCCTCCGGCTGTACTATCCGCATAGGATCCCGCTCCAGCTATTGGAGAATCTCCCACACGGCTGTAATGAACAATGGAAAATAAAAACCAAACTTTGTCAGTCTTACTGCCTCCAGCTGACTTAGCATTAAACCCACAGGAGAACAGAACAGGTAAAGAGGTCAATCCACTGCAGTCAAAAGTCTTGTCTTAAAACTACCTGTAAAAATGATCTGTGATAACCTGACTGACCTGAGGCTTAATCCACTGCCAATGCATAAGTTTCTGTTTTTATACTGACTATAGTTAAGTCAGTGAGCTTTAGCCTGTGGGCAACAGTAAGCAGCTGGGGACATTAATTTGTTCAATAACTTCTTGCTAAATCCAGAAATTGTCTGACTTGGTTGACAGACAATAATCCTAACTGTGTAGAAAAAGTATCTCAAAGACAAAACACAAGCCTGAGGCTCTGATTTTATGTTCATTTCTTAGGAGACTGTGTGCCTCTCCAAAATGCTTATTTGTCCCTGGTGCCTTGCCTTACAAGTTGTCTCACAACTGTGCCAGTTGTCTGTGTCTCTATATGGTGAATTAAGCAAGCTGAAAAACAAACGTTCCCTCAAATGCAACACATACTCTTGCGACTGCATCGGTTTCTCAATATTAGGATTTATGGCAAGTGCACAAAAATAAAAGCAAAGCCATTTTATGATCTACAGGTTAATATTTTAAGCCTCAATGACAAGTTTAACATAGGAAACAAGGTGGGTAAAAAAGCTATTTTGTAAAATCAGAGATACTAACCCTGGAAGTTTGTGGATTGCACCATTAGTGGATGTCCCAGAAGCAACGGTTCCACTCACACCAATTACAACCATACCTAAGATTTTCAACAGAGACAAAACATTCAGGAATACTAATAGCATATTTGTTTAGTTTGCAATACCCTTATTAAACAGAACCACAATGCCCAGACTATTCAAATTAGTGATATCCTGAAATACAAGAGTGGTAATCTTTCAGAAAACACGTTCTTTTTAAAAGATACTTGAAAATTTTTACAATGTAGTACAAGAGCTCAAAAAGGAATGTTAAACAGTGTGTGCACACTGTTCAGAGCTATGTGTTATGCTGCCCAAGCAGCCACTGCCTCCTGATAAACACCTCTGTTAGCCAGTAGAGAACAAGTACCTGGTGTCACCACATCGAGCTCCAATACCATCAGAGCAACAAAGTTTAAAAATTATAAATGGTACTTGAATGAAATTTAAAAAAAAGTCAGATGCATGAGCTTAAATTTGGCAGAAGATGATACATTGCCTACCAAACTAACTAGAATTACATGATGGACAACCAAATGTATGGATGAGCCTACCCCTTGCTAATTTTGTGCTGGTGAGAAAGCCACTGCCTAATACTAAAGAAGTTTAGACCGTCACTTGGAATCAGTTTTGGGATCAGTTCCTTCTCCATAGCGCAAAACTTTACCTCCAAAGGGCAGGAGAGGACATGAATTGCTGCTAGCATAAAACTCCAGTACAAATTGACAGCCAAGAAGCAGAATTTGATGAGATCAGTTCTGTTTCTCTGACCTCACTAAGCAGTATCTTCTTCTCACAGAAAAACTTCCTGACCAGTAGGAGCTAAAAACAGAGGCACAGACCCAATGGCCTCTGCAATGAGACTGGAAAGGCATCAGCTCCTACCAATGTCCTAAATGCATGCTGAATGAAGACTTCTCAAAATGTGCTACTCCCAGAATTACTTCATATGTAAAACAATGGGGTGGGAGAACTTGAAATACTAATACAAAATAGCATCATTTACTAAAAAACAGCTTAGGACTACTTAATGATAGATCATTTCATAAATTGTATTTAGCAAATTCCTCTCTCCTGACACTCCACAATTTCTAAGTTTTCCAGCACTTACTGAATTACCCCAGTAAGTAAGCTAGCTATCAACTTCAGAATTTGGTAGGTTGCTTGACTTCTGTAGACCATTAATTGATTATTAGTAGGATGAACTAGAAACAAAGAAGAAAGACTTAACACTTGAAACAACTTGTTAATTCTTGGTCTTATAAATACCATCAGACGAAAACTTATTGCTAAACTTAGAAAAATCCAAACTAAACCAAAAAGTGCAAGTTTCAAGACTACAAAGTATAAAGATATGAAAGACGTGAATCTGTAACTGCTCTAGTCCTTTGTCTGATCTGCTCATTAATCAACTTATAGTCTTAGCAATTAATGATCCTCAATCAGTAAACTCTCAGAAGTTTTTGGGACTACTACTGCTACTGTCAATGTTTTAATGTTAGTTTCTGTAGAAATTTACTGATTCAGAAAAAAGCCAGGATAGAAGAAAAATGAAAGCAAACTTTATTTTATAAGCCTAAGGAGTGTGAAAAACACTGCTTTTAGATGGCAACAGGACTAACGGTAAACTCATTTCTTCTACCACTGCAAGGCCTTTTAAGTTGGTCTGACAGCGCACCATAATCAAGACAAACATAATTATTTTAAACTTAGTCAGTTTCCTAGGCATCCACGGCTACCCAAGCAATTATGCCAAGCTATCTATGTGAAAAGCAGCAAGTCAATGAACAAGAGTTAATGACAAAAATGAAGCCAAGTGTCTGCGCAGCCAGTGAACTTGAAAAAAACAAATCCTACTTTTAGGCACGCCATCCTAACACATAAGTAACAGAATCTTGAAACCACTATAAACAGGAAATAATTTGTATATTAAATACTCTTCTTTAAATAATTATGATTTAATCATTAGAGGATTGAGAAAAAAAAAGATCAGCATCAGAGTTACCAAAAGTTGTTACCAATAGTATCATGGTTATGAACACTTCTTTGTGAGCTGGTCTGTTCTTCTTTATGAGTTACTTCTTCACGCCGTTTATACGGTCCACAGGATTTTGAAGAGTCTGGCACCACATTCTGTAATTAGTTTGTGATTTGCATGAATAATATAATATATTCAATACAGATAAATTGAAATATACTCCAATCAATACCTATAATATACCATAAAAGCATTAGATGCCCCGTACTTAAACCACAGAGATGTACTGAGATCCCAAAAATTGTTTTGCTTAATTAATAAAGACTAATTTCTGGTATTACATGGTAAAATTATTTTCCTGGAAAAGTTACATTCTTCAAATTAAGGACTCTCTTTTGCTCAACTGACTGGTCAAAAAAGACCCCAAACCAGTATACAAACATATAGAATTCTGTAACACCCAAAGCAAAAAAAAAGCCCCATTCAAACAACAAGCCAAGCTCACCACAACAGGCAAGTTTAATGGACATCTGCACTAACCTGATGTACTCATAGGTCTGCATAAAGCCTCTCAACTAACTATTTTAATATCTTAATTACTACTGTAAGATTTTCTTTCAGAAATTTATACATGCATCAAAAAATACATGCACTGCTTTGTTTATCTTGGTAAGTCCTATCCCAGTTAAGAACTAAAGAATAACTCCCACACCAAAACACTACTGCAGCAAGGTCAAAAGCAGCAGGATCTAAGAAATAATAACTAGACACATACACTCCCAAGTCCAGCAATTGCTTAGTAATACCAAGTTTTTTCTGTCTAATAAGCGAAACTTATTTTCTTCACATTTAAAGCATAACTTCAATATAAGCTGAAAGAAAGAGGCACTACTGACTTTCTAAATCCCCCCTTCACTGCCATCACTGCACTGTACCTTCCAGTAGTTTGGCTGACAGCTTTGATTAAGCCACTCTGAATACAGCGAAAGGGATTTCTGGGTGGTTAAATCTTCATACGGAAACCCCATTCTGACAGCAAATAGGGAGGCTTGAAAAGCAAGAACAAAATAAAAAAGAAACATTCATTTATTCACAGTTTTATGTGTTTTATGATAATGTATTCATGTTTTGTTTTTTTAGAAATCAAGAAATTTGACATCCTTTTTGGAGATGAGCAATACATCTTCAGGGACCAGTATCAGCCATTAGAGTGATGTACAACTGCAGTAGCCGACTCTCGCTTCACAGGCAGTGACATAAAAGTTTTCCCAATGAAAGAGAAACAAATTCAACTCTGTTAATCAACTGGACACAATTAAGAGGGTGAAGAGAACGGCCTAGGCTGTGTGCATCACAGAAATAAATAAGTCATACAAATATAACTGTATTTTCCCTAAAAAGCAAACTTTTATCAAATATAAAGAACGTAACACTACGTTTGCCATTAAAACTGATACCTGAAGAAAGCAATCCACCAGTTTAAATCACATTACACTTCGTCCTTGCAGCTTTAGAAATGACTGCTTCCTTGTTTTGAAAATTAATATAGAATGTGGCAAGAGAGCAAAAGAAATACCAAAACAAGCAACGAAAGAATGCTATACTTCTAAGAATGACTTATCATTAGGCAAAGGGAAATGAAAAAAGATCAACTCTTCTGTCATCTTTTAGCTGTAGATACCTTTGATATTACCCAGTAACAGATACTGTTGCTAGGTTCAGATGCTTGAATTTATATTATCAATCCTTGATAATAATATCACTATAATGCACAACTGAACAAACTTATCCAGTCCAAAAATTAAGAGAAGCCTTCAATTATTTCTGGACTGCTTTTCTATATTTTTCTTAAAAACTGACACAAGTATCAGCACTCAGTGGAAAAGAAAACTGACAGATTCAATTAGATAAATATTTTCCCACTTATGGAACAGGCAGGCAGAATTTTTTTGCTGTTGTTGTTGTTTTTTTTTTAAATTTAATTTTTAAGATAAAATTGTGCTAGTGCATGTTTGTCAAGAATTCTTTCATGGTTTTTGATACATTGTTTCTATTCCAGGAAGCAGAGTTCCTAATTTTGCATCTTGAATTAAAAAAAACCTGCAGAGATTACATGCATTTATATGAAAAGATTTTACTATTCTAGCTATTTTTTCTGTAATACAAGTGTTTTTATTTAGAAATACACGTATTTCTATTTTGTTCTCCCATATGCCAGTTTAAAGGTTCATATGGATTTTCTTTTTTTTCATCTCATGAAGACAACCAGAGATTCTCTTATCCAAGTTCCGATTTCCAGAAAAAATATATTTCTTCAAAAGAAATAGTCTTTCTCAATTTCTCCACTGCTTTCATGAATTCATTACCATTAAACACCATCTACAATTTTTACTCAGATGAATCTTTAGCTTTCACATCTTTCTTTTGCCATTACTGCCGGATGTTTTCTTCTGAGCAAGCTATCACTGACAGTAAGTATTCAGTATAACAAATTTGTCCACATGCCTCCATTAGGCAAAGAGCTATCTTCTTAGGTTGGAAGATGTATCTAAAATCAGCACTTTAATCCTTCTGTTTCTTCATTTTCCGTATCCTTTCTGTTCATTCTCCTGATTAAAAGTTAAAAATACTACAGTAACTAGCAATGAGGGGCAAATGAGTACTAGGAGTATTGCTGCCTCCGCTATTTAACACCTGACCAGTTTCTTTTTCTGCACTACATGTGAAATTTCTCTTAGGAAAGCCACTCATCATCATGGTCAATTGTCTTAAATTAAATAGAATTTACAGGTTTCTCTGTTCAGACCTTCAGTTAAACTGTATCCTCACTTCCCAAAATTGTTTCACTTTACTCCATCAAAAGTTGCTCGTGCACTTACTCTGCACAAGCTAATTATTTCAAGAATATTTAATCTTTTTTATCAATTTCAAAGCACTTGAATCACCATTAATGCTCAGATGTCATTTTCCACACTTGTTTGCATATTTCTTTCTGAGCAGGTAGAGGTTCAGAGCAGGCTTCTTAAAAGCCTAGAAACTGTTTACCACTCACACTCCTCTGGGGAATGAACAGCTGTTTTTGAAACTGGTACTACTCTGCCAACAGCAGCCTGTATTTAAAAAGCTCAGCTAACCCTCCAATTTGCTATTGCTCCTTTTGTTGTGCCTGGGAGTACAGCCTCTAATGAGTTCTCACTAATACTTTTAAACTATGAAATACACTCATCAGAAATCAATATATACCAAAATATTAGAATTTAACTCCAGTGCCTATTAATTCTGCCATTCCTCAGAAATAGTTACTTAATGGTTTTAAACGCAACATTTATATCTAACCATTTCTATAGTGTCTTTTAATAAATCATCTTTGGTAACTTGGTTATCAGTGATATTAGCCTTGGGATTACAAGTCAATATTTGCAGTTAAGCTGATGGAAAAAAACATACAACTATTTTTTCTGTCTAAAAATAAACCTATTTCATGGACACAGAATGAAAGAATAAACACTTTTGAACTATTTGAGTAGATTGATTTGATTGTCAAGGAATTCTTCCACCTATACTACCAAGATGAAAACATGGCAATTTTATTATTAAGTGTTTTGAAATGAGGGTTTGACTTGGAAACAGTTAAAGGAATAATTACCTGACTCTCCCACTAGTAATGTATGCTTAGTGTATTCAATGACCTTTCGTGCTACACCGATCGCATTTTTCACACGCCTGAGATCCGCAACAGCCCCAACTTCCATAGTGTTGCTGGAAACAAGGAATATTTAAAATTTAAAACTCCAAGAATAATTGCACATTTTTTACTAGACAAAATCTGTTCTCATCTAAATCAAAAAGCTTGCTCCTTTACCATAATGCTTCAATTGATCTATGCCACAGACAGATGTCATTACATTAGTAGGGAAAGACTTCCTACATAGAGTTTCCTTTCACAGGGATGGAGATGGTGCCCAAGAAACAGTACTTCCATTCACAGCAATATTTTCAATAGAGTAACTACTTTGTTACATAAACTCGTAACATGAACCACACATTTGCAATCACTTTTTAATCACGACAGCTTTAAACAACAAATAAATGACTGAAGACAATTGCTCCAAAAGTGAAATATTTATGGACTGAACGTAAAGGGAAAGCTAACAATGCTACAAGCCATCTGTTTCAACTGCTATACCTAGAACTGGATTAATGCACTACAAGTGAAGAGTAATTTCCTACTTTTCCAACAATCAGGTATGTTTTTTTCCCTTGTTTCACAAGTTAGCTTGTCCCATAGTCAGCCTCAAACCACCAAGATGCTGTAACAACCCTTAAGTGTGCTAAAAATGGCAGGTGTGAGAAAAAAGTTAATGGAAGTTGGCTTTCACTGGGTGTTGTATGAATTGATATTATTAATTATACTGTTGATTAAATATTATGATGTTGTCAATATTGATATAGTGATATGTGCTGTGGAGTGGTTGATGTTGTTGCAGTGGCCTAGCCGTAAGGCTGATTTTGTGAGGATGGTTTTGTGTCTTGTGTTTGTGAGTTTACATTGGATGGACTGTTGCTGGCCAAACCTTTGAGACATGACTTGAAAATGAGCAGAACTCATCCAGTGATAGTCCTGAGGACCACAGTGATGAAACTGCCTGGATGTCCAGGAGAGTGACATGGGGCGAGACTATGTAAAAGCAACATAAATATGCAGCAAGCTGATAGAACACCTGGGGTATAAAAGGCAGAGCTGCCGTTTTGTGCATGAGCCTCTGGTGTTCGGCCATGCTCCCAGCGCTGTACCTTTTGCCTTGTGAACTTTTTTATTCTTCTCAATAAAACTCTTATAATGCATTCCCACTAGGGGTCTGAGCCATTTATAACAGCAGGGATCATTCTCTTCTCTGTACAGTTTCCTTACCCATCCATAATCATTGCATCCAGAGTTGTTTCTCCACTTTCATCTGGGCTTCCTCCATATCCCACGCTCCCATCGCACTGATCGATCTCACATTGACCACAGCCTCTCTCGACTGCATCCAGCTCTGAACCTCCCGACTCCAATACTCTCCAAGCTGCAATCAACACAAATTATTAAATGTCACTAGGGAAAAGTTTCCACTGCTTCTTGAAGACAGACATGATGCAAGTGCCCTACATAAGTGGATAAAAACCAGGGAACTATAAATCGCAGACTGTGAAGTCAAAATATAAAGATAACCAAAAGAACTGGTTGTTTTCTAAATTCACTATTCACTTTTCTAAATATTCTTTTCCCTGTGTATCTGATTAGTATTTCTGACTAAGAAACAGAGCTTTTCTTTTGCCTGAGATATTATTTATTAATAATTATCACAAGTTCTCTATATCAAATGCCCTTCTCTGTCCAGAACCAATCATTACTTTATCACCACTTTTTTAAAGCCTTCTGGGAGAAGAAAGAGGGGAAAAAAAAAATCTTTCACCTCAAAAAAAGAAAATAAAAAGGCCAAAATAAAAAGCTGCCCTCAAAAATTTCGTATGAGAATATCAAGTGCCCAACTGCAGAATAAAAAGGTATAAACCTACACCAGCAACTACATAAGCACAAAAGCAAAGTGAACATTATACTTAAGAAATTAAGTCTCTACATTCTCCTGTTCAATCCTTGGTCTTCTATTCTTCAGGATCTAGATCATGGTGCAGCTTTGTAAGACATTGCAGATGTGTCAAACAACATGACTTGAATACATTGAGCCTGAAGGCATTGCACATACAAGACTTCATAAGGATGGACCTCAGGCAAGATCTTCTAAGGTGCCTGAGCTTGCTGCCACTGACAATCACAGTCCTGCTTACTCCAATTTGTGCTGGCTCTGGTGCTCCATCACCTGACAGACCCCGCACAGGGGAGGCAGCAAACGCCAAGAAGCCTAACCATCACAGATGCTTCACAACTAATACATGAAGTTGCCTGCACCAGGGAAGCAGTAAGACTTAATACCATGCATCCAACTGCACACATGCTTGCCTCTCTTACAAACTTCAGTGTGAGGATTGTCTGATTCCTATTACCTTTACTGCCGTGACTAGCCTTAGCACAGGCTTTCAGAAGCTACAAAGCCAAGGGCCTTGCAATTTTTACGAGTGCACTTCTGGCCATTGCAAGGCTTTATTGGTAACTCATTTCACAAGTAAGCATTTTGTTGTTTATTTAGGGGTTATTTACAACTCGGCTGTAATAAAATAATCTGCAAGTCTTTTAAAATTGCTATTCACAGCTAATGTATGTTGCCATAGGGAAAGCCTGCTTTGACTGCCAACAACACATCACAAAACAACAGTTTCAAAGAAATAATGTAACTACCTAATTCTTTAGAGGAATAGAAAAAAAAAAAAAAACCCAAAACAACAAAACCTTTAAATACTGCGCAAGACTGCAAACTACATTAACAAAAGCACGTCTGATCTAGCTTTTCCGCAGTTCATAACTCCCCTCGTTAATTTTTGTGGGTCTTCGTCGGGTTTTTTAGCGTGATTTCCCATCGTGGAAAGTGAAACCATTTGCTTGCAGGCTCCCAGCGGCAGGAGACGGACGGGCAAGCTCCGGCGCTGGGCCCTTCCATAGGAAGGGAAACCCTTTCCAAGCCGGCCGAGGCACGTCCCGCCGGCAGCGGGGCTGCCTCCGAGTCGTGACGGGGCAGCGCGGAGAGCAGAGCCCGGGCTCCGCTGGGCAGCCGGGTCACAGCCGGCTCCTTCTGGCCACGCTTCGGCCCAGCCACGCCTCAGAGGCTCGCTCTTCCTTAAGCGGCACCACCACCCAGGTCCTCCCGGCAGCCCCTCAGCAGGAGGCGCTCCCGAAAGGCACCGAGCGGCGTGGCGCGGCACAGCACCGCCCCACCCGCCCCGCTGCAGCCCGGGGCCCCGCCGGGACACCTGTCTCTGCGGCCGTCCTAAACGCCCAGGTGTTGATGACTACAGGCAGAGCGGCAGCTGAGGCGGCGCCCGCCGGCGTCAGCACACCGAGGAAGAGCAGCGCGACCGTCACTCCCTGCCAGTCCCCGCCGCGTCCCGCCGCCATCACGCCCGGCCTGGCCCCGCTCTGCTCCGCCGCCTCCAAGCAGGCGGCGCAGGCGCGCACGGGCCGGCAATGACCGCGCTGCGAGCGCGGCCGGGCCCAGCGCTGGCCGTGGCCCGGTGTCGCGTTCTGCAGTCATGGAAACCGTGTCATGGCAAGGAAGAACTAAACCCTCAGCAAAGGCCGAGGCCCACGCCCACAAATACAGTTTGTATTTCGCAGAATCATAAAATGGTTTCGGTGGGAAGAGACCTGAAAGACCACATAGTTCCAACCCCCCTTCCGTAGGCAAGGACACCATCCAGTACACCAAACTGCTCAGAGACCCATCCAACCTGGTCTTGGACTTCCAGGAACGAGGCATGTACAGCTTCCCGGAGTAGCCTGTTCCAGTCCCTCACCCCCCTCACAGTAATGAATTCTGTCCTAATATGTAATCTAAGCCTACTCTTTCAATTTGAACCCGCTCCCCTTGTCTGTACATCTATTTAGACATGTACGTCTAAATAGTCTTGCCTCATCTTTCCAGTAAGTTCCCTTCAGGTACTGGAAAGCTGCAATTAGGTCACCCTGAAGCCTTTCCAGGCAGAACAACTCCAGTTATATCAGCTTTTTCTCTTGAGAGGTGCTTCATCCTTCTGATCAGCCTGCTGTGGCCTTGCTCCAGCAGGTCACCTCCTTTCTGTGTTGGGGTCCCAAAGAGCTGGATGCAGTACCTGAGGTGGGGTCTCACCAGAGCAGACTAGAGGGGCAGAATCTCCTCCCTCAACCTGCTGGCCATGCTGCTTTCCACGCAGCTTTTTTATTGAGTCTGGATGTGTGTTACAGCCAGTGTGCTTGTGCAGGGCCCCCACCTGCCTGTGAGATTGCCAGTGGTGCTGGAGTGCAGGAGCTGAGCTGCGGTGGTGTGGGAAGGCTGTGCAACAGCAGGGCTGCAGGGTGGGAGCAATCTCCCCCTAAGCACATGAGATCCATTTGCAGCATCTTTATGTGCTACCTCGCTAACATGGATGTCTTGTCAAAAGTGCCTTATGCCACAGATGCATTTCTGCAAAGGCTGTCTTTTGGGACCTACTACAGCCAAATAGTTTATTTAAAAAATGGTGAAAAGCCTTGCTTTACAGAAATCATAAAACTTATAACAAGTAATTTCTTAATTCTGTCCCTGCTATTCAAGCTTTTAATGATAAACAATTAGCTGTAGTTTAAAGCCATTTGACCCATTGCCATAGCACTCTGACAGTTTCCAGGTCTGAAGGCTTACCTGCTGTAAGCAGAATTCACTGGCTTGTGTTCAGGGCTGATTAGGTTCAAGGAGCTGCTGATCATCAACCAGCTATTATAGCTGAACAAAATGAAAAAAAAAGGTGACTTTTGCTTCTATGTGGATATAAAATCAATTAATTTTTTAAAAATAATCTTTTGGCTTGTCCTCATTACTCCTTTTCAATATATAATGTGCCCAACTCAATTACACTTTAGCAGCTGTCACCATGATATTTTATGAAAAATCCTTTGCTAGGATTTTTCCCTCCTAGCAAGCTGAGGAGCCTCAGGAGAGAAATGTAAACAATAACTATCTGCTGCTGTTGAATGCAACAGGTGCATCTTCCATTGGTCCATGTGGATTGTTTTCCGCTTGATGACCAATCACAGCTACCTGTTCTAGCCTTCTGATGAATCTTTTCTCTCTATTCTTTTAGTATAGTTTTTAGTATAGTATTTTAATATATCATAATATAATAAACCAGCCTTCTGAAAGATGGAGTCGGGATTCTCGTCTCCACACATGGGGCACCAGACACAAAAAGCAGTGATGTTTTTGGTCTTGTGTTTGTGCTAAGAGGGGATACTTGGACCTCATGTGTGGCATGAGGTTTGTAGGCATATGTAAATTGTGGGTGCACCCAAGCTGGTTTAAGAGGCCTGAAGCAATTTTATTTTTATTGTATCAAAATGTTCCACAGCCTTTGGAATTAAATGATTACCACAAAGGAATGTGTTCTCCTTTATAACAGAAGTTACAAAATAATGAGATACAGTATTGAGTTTGACTTCAGTGATAGCATGGCCTTGGTTTCAGCCATTTCCCAAAAGCAAAACTACAAGTAATCTAGAGACACCTTTATTCAGATAAGTACTGTTGGCTGATTTATTTTTGCTATTACTCTTCTTATTTAATACTGTCTGTATTTTGGTGTAAAGCAGTTAGGTAAGGGAGATGGGGCCAAAACACAGATCCAAATTAATGTTAGCTGAAGGGAAATAGAACAAAATATTTTCAGGAAATAAATTTAGTAATAAGTAAAAAAAAAAATATATAATCCAACACATTCATAAAATGGATACATTAATGATATTTTTCAAAGACAGTTTTCTTTTCGTGAGATGAAATAGACTGTTATGAAAGAAAACCACTTTAATATGGATGTCATTCAAGTAAATATTGACTGTGATGGTTTCATCTGCAGGCTGAGCCTGCACAGCTGTGGAGAGAATGTTTTGTATGACTTGAAACAGCAGAACATTATGCTTTGAGGCTCATGCAGAAATTCGGTTGGTTTGATTTCTGTGGCATGCTGTCTAACTGGCACTCAAATGTGAACGACTTCCTGCTAGAAATAAATGCAATCTTGAATCCTTGCTTTACTGTATACAGTGCTATTTAATATATTTTTATACTGTGTGTGAACAAACAAAGCAAACACTGCTTTCAGATACACTGTATAAAACCAACAGCAAGGTCAATAAAACTCTCTTTCTACATGCTGAAAGCACAGGAGAATTTGAGCAGTGTCTGTCCAAAACAACTCTGCAAGTCTGTTGTGCTACATCCACAGGCTCTTGATTTATATTCAGTCTCTCACATAAAGTATTTTAAAATTGGTCTTGGGATTTAAAAATTCTTTATATTTTCTTTAAAATTACCTTTTGTTTTGAATCATCCTTGCTACATCAGCAGTGGAAGTGCCCCTTTATCTGTTTGTCCCCAATAGTTACTGTTATCTTAGAGACTGTAGGTGAGATAAATGGTGATGCTAACAGGCTTTTGTCTCTTCTGCTGAAAAGCAAATCAATGTTTCTACAAGAAGAATTTTTGTTCATATGTATAATATTGAAAGAATATTCTAGAGAAAGGCTTGTATGGACAAGGGATTACTGAGAGGATCTACAGTAGACAACACTGTGACTGAATGGCACTGAGTAATTAATGAAAAACACAGGAAGAAATTCACCTCTTTCACTGAGAGGGTCTGTTCCTACAGTGGCCACATTCTGACCTCAATTATATCTGTGTGACCTAATCTAGCAGCATCTGTTAAAAAATGCATGCCTAGCTCCTTTTTGCTGTCTCAAATTTTCTGTAAGTGTGATTAGAAATCTAATTAAGTTTTGTAGTTATATAGTTATATAATTTGTTTACATTTTTAACTTCATTTTAGTTAAATTTTCTAACACTAACATAAACACATGAACAGAAAATGTGGGAATAATTTCCTTAATAAAAGTAATCAAGTTTGCTTAGCACTTGCTAATTAAAATATATTTTTAAATAACTGTGTGCTGTGGTTTTCTCTTTTGAGTAGATTTGTAGAAGCCCTGTACTCCTGGGTTTTAAAATTTTTTTTTTTTCTTTCTCTCTTTCAATCCTTTTTTTGGCTTCTTATAATACACGTGTTCACTCATTCAGTGAACAACACTGTAAAGAATGAACAGATTTATTCGTAGTGTATGTATCCGTCAACTACCTCTCAAATCTACTAGGAAAGAGCCTTATGCCTCTTCTCATACTTGAGAAGAGCTGCGTGTAAACATTTTCAAAGCTACTTAGTTATCTTCACCTGAATCCCTCGTAAAACTCTTCATCAGTGTGTCATCTGTCAAAGTGTATAAAATTAGAATCACACAATTACCCAGACCTCTGCTTTCCCTACTGTTTTCATGTCTTTCCCAACCATCTTTTTCCATGTGTTGCATGTTCTCTTTCACTTCTGCATCAGGTCTTTTGGGTATGAATTGTTATTCCATTAAAAGTTTGTACAGTGTGTACCACCAGTACTTGCTACCTTAGCATTGTCTGGTCCTTGGCAATATGTTAATTAATATTGACAATGAGAAAAAAAAATACAGCTGCTAATTATAAAAACCAAGCAGCCATCAATAATAACTAAAAAATAATAGCAATGCTTCCATTTGCTAATTTCCAATGCTAAATTTCTTTTTGTTACCACTTCTTTTTTTTTTTAAATCAAATTCTAAGTTATAGTAGTTTCTTTTCTTCCTTTGTAACCTCAAGATAATTATTATCACATCATGTCACAGAATAATATGTTCCTGTACTATCATTTTGGTCTGTTGTTAAATTCTGTCTCAAAGCAAGTTATGGGTAATATATTTCCTTTCTGTAATTGCTGTACTGGTCCACTGCTGTAATAAAGTTGTCATATGGAACACATAATGGACTACAGTACATCTTTGGGTTTTTTTGGTGTTTTTTTTTTTTTAATTACAATTCTTTGTAATTTCCTGATATCCTTATAAATGTGATCCATGACAATAATAAACTTCTTGGACAAATACAACCACTTTCTGTTTACTTCATCCAAGTCTGAAGGTTGTCTTGACATTGTTAAATGAGCATATTTAAAGTTCTCAGTGTTGGAAGGAAGCTAACCACAAACCTTTATTATACAAATATTGATATAGAAATATGGCAATTTATGATGTCTATATCTGTTTCAAATGGTTTGAATATGCCCACTAAGATTTTAACCTGGATTCTCACCCGGTTATCTAATACCAGAGTGTATATCAACACGTGCAACACTGTGACATTTTCATGGTTAGGCTATGGAAAAGCAATAAGTAGTTGATTTAGGAGGTAATTTAAAATGTGTGAGCCCCATCTTTGAAAAGAAGACTGTGTGTTGTCTCTGCATAGCACTTTCTCCAAAGTGCTTCTTTGTTAGGACTAATATTACTAATGTCATTCTGTTTTTTTCAATTTATTCCATTGTATTTACCAACCCCTTGTTTTACACTGGCTTCCATGTCTCCTACTAAATTCAGCCACATAAAGATTGCTAAAGTATCGCATCCCCATAATGTTCAGTGTAAACTCAAACTTCAGTTCGACTATTGTAAAACTTTGAAGACAGGTTTTAAGAATGCGTCTGAGAAGTAGTAAAGAGCAAGTTCCTACTCCATGATGTCTGAACTGGACGTATCCACAGCACTGCAGTGTTTCTTAACCACTGAAGAAGTGTACAAATCAGGTCAAGGCTGTTTTGAGAATCTGTTTCAGCAATGTACCAGCTATTCAATTACTGTCCTTTGGAAGTTCCACTGAAGTCTGATACCAATCACCAGGGTTATTAAGTGGGAAATTAGTCTTTTTTACTTCAGACTAACAAATTAAATCTTGAACAAAAATCCTCTTGGTAACATTTACCTAGCTATATTTTAAGATAAGATGGCTGAGATATAAAAAGCACAGAAATACAAAGTTGTGACCTACCACTACATTTTTAAGTTAATTTTTGTGCCAGAAATTGATTTTCTCTGTTGATTAAATCATAAGATATAATGCCTAGAGACAAGAGGGCAAGCCAATGGTTAGCAGCAGGTGTGAGTCTGAATTTACTTTGTGAGTCTTTAGTCTGATTATATCAGTATAATAATCTCAACCTTTTCTAGTAACACAAGTGCCTCACCACAGAATGCAAAGGAGACTATGTAGGTTGGAATAAGAAGAGAATTTTGCTTCAGATTTTGTGTATTCAGTCTGTGTAAATGTTTCTCAAATTCTAGAAGCTTTTACTTGAGAGAAAGGAGTTGTTTCATGTATATGCTGTCATCTTTGATTTTCACTTTTGGAATAATGTTATGACTTAGATTCATAACATATTCTATATGAATATCAATATAATATATCTCTTCCTAGTTTTCTTCTCTGCAGGGTTCTGATTTTACAATTACCTTTTAAACTTGAAAGGAGAGGCTACATTGTTTTTGTAGCATAAATATGTATTCAGATTTGAATAAGTAACAGTTAAATTGACCTTTCAGACCCTTACTGCTATTGGTGGCCCCATTGGCTTCATTGGAAA
Organism: Onychostruthus taczanowskii; assembly: GCF_017590055.1. NCBI lineage: Eukaryota > Metazoa > Chordata > Aves > Passeriformes > Passeridae > Onychostruthus > Onychostruthus taczanowskii. Next base: position 12,902,342 of record NW_024498351.1, read on the forward strand.
AGTATCTAGTAAATGACTACTCCCTCATCAACAGCAGTACTTGTTAAGCTACGAGGCACGTAGGGCACTTGCCTGGAGCTCTATGCTGGGCAGGGACATGGCCATATGAGAAAAAAGGGATGCGTATCTAACCTACTGACCTGCAACTCCCTTGGTCTCTAATAACACATGTAACGGTGTGTGAGACACCATTTCTGAATTCATGAATTACAATAGTCTGTGGTCATCATTACATTGTCTTGACTTTCATGAAAACATTAACATACACCTTTACAGAAATAAAAATCTGAAAATATTAAACCGAAGTATCACTGAATTAAAATAGCTTAGTTTAGTCAAGACCATTGTCTTTGTTGTCTGTTAATTTTCCCATATTCTGTACACTTTATTTGGAGGAAATCTAGATTTGGGCCAAAATTTAGAACCTTGTCAATGACTATAGCAATAACATCACTTAGCCTTTACTTAGAGGGGCTGTAAGATTTGATTGAGAGGTGGATATATTGTACTGAAATTATGGTGTTACCATAGACTTCCATTAAAACAGGACTTAATTTTGAGCTGCTCTGGTAGCAAACACCTCTTTTGTGGCTTGATAAAAACGATCAAGCTTTTAAATAGAAATAATGCTGTTTGGATTTGGGGTGTAAAGAGAATTTTCCAGAATTTTCACTTAAAATATTTATGTGCATAAACACTACACATTTCTTATTAAGGTGAATTATGTTACCAGCTACCATGTGCTCTTTTGTTTATGTGTATGAGGGACAGCTGTGTAGCTTGAGGGAATATCTATTGAGCTAGCTCTAGCTGACTGTATTTCACCTGGAGATTCAAATTCATAATCACAAGCAATACAAATATAGGGGTGTCTAATATTCTGCTGGAATTGCTGTATGAGCTTGTTTACATGAAAGCTGTGTTAAGACTAATAGATGTATTTTTGCTTGGATTAACCTTTGTACTGACAATTAATTCACCAGAAAATACCTAGGATTTTCATGCGTATGATTCTTTATGTAATAGCAGTAATTCATCATGTCTGATTCTCCTGTAAGCAGAATTACTAGAGATGTAGTATGAAAAGACATAGTTTATATTTGACTTAAATCAAAAATGTGTCTTTGAAATATTATCCACTGAATAGACAGCAGTGAACTAATTGACGTGGTTCTTAAGGACATGGCTTAGTGGTGGGTTAATGGCTGGACTTGGTGATCTTAATGGTCTTTTCCATCCTAAATATTTCTGTGTTTCTATTAGTTTCTGTTAGTCTAAACAGAACACTCTGACCTTAAATAGAGGACAGGCTGACACACTCTCTAGATCTGCATTCTCTACATTTGAGAGATGTGCAGAACAATCTGAGCCCATGTGTCTTTCACATCAGTAATATCCACAGAAAAGTACATTCAGAGGATTCTATCTCCTGGCATGCACCAGTGCCTGCACAGCTACAGAGCATCTCTAGGGAAGACAAATGAAAACTTGAGATTTAGTGTGGTTGTGAGACTCACTAAGGAATAGCAGCACCCAGGGAAGAGGGAGGATGAAAGCGCTATCTAGAATGAGGTATGGAACACTCAAGTACCTCCATCCTGCTTCTTAAGAGCCTAGTATTCTTCATTTCTACCTATCAAAGTCACCTTAAATAAACTTCCTTGAAGTATTTTTCTCTTCTGTTGTGCCTTTCTTGTCTATGTCTACTTTAAAAATTATGATCTCAGTGCAAAAAATGTGTCTAAAAATCTTTTGCGCACCATTAAAGAATTGCATGCAAATAATAATAGTAATCACACATAACTAACATAAGATAATGCATAGTTTCTTCAGTAAACAAAAACATATGACAGCTAAAATGTTTTTGAAAGTGTACCCATTTATTGCATTTTTTATTAAACCACAATTTACTGCATGTATGACAGCAGGGCGGACAAGTGTGCAATCCTGAGGTATTGCCTTTGCCCTGTGTTATAACAAATTGAACAAAATGTGGCTGATTTTTCCATGTAATTAATTTTGTTAATTTAAGTTTTGATTTAATCCATAAGTGGTGCATTATTTGATTAAATTTTTTCCAGAAGGCTTATCCCAGCAAATACTACTTCAGATGGAACTACTTACAGACTTTGAGAGAAAATTTATTTAACAATTTCTTCTAACATTTGTTAATTTCAGTAATCCTTGTATTGGAATCATGATCATGGCTAAATGTTGTACTACGTGGTTGCTACTTAAATCAGTAAAACTGTTCTGGGGACAAAGATGGTTGTTGTCATATGAGTGCCCTCACTTTTCCTAACTCATTTTCTAAAATTGTCTATTATGTTTTAGTCATTGTTATTACCAGAGTTTGCTCTGATCAAATATGCATTCTAATAGTGTATCATTCACTATCAGTATGAACTTTGTTTACTATACACACACACAGAAATAGTAGAGGATCGGGGACTGTGTTATTTTTTAATACCAGAAATACCCTCCAGTGCTTTGTTGAAACTGTCTTCATCAGAGCATGGTAGGAATAGGCTGTTCTTTCACATTTATTGAAAACAAAGGCTTCACCCCTTTAAAAAATGACTAGTGTAATTTCAATTTATGATATTTATCATCTTGGCAGTTTCAGTTTTCTTTATTTACATTTTCAAAGTTAAGCTGTTGCGATTTTTATCACTGCATGTTTTCTAGTGGTATGTGGACTGCTGTACTGTTGTATATTCTCTGTCTTCTGATATATTCTGTGACATGTCTATTAAGAATGTATGGTAAGTAAGTATGTAAAATGTGTAGAGACTAAGCCTATACAGTAATTTGATAAAAAATCTGCAATATTAATCAAGCATCAAATTGATCAAATAATGTGTAGCAAGTCTGTAGTTTTAGAAGTCTGACCTTTTTTTCCCTTGCAATTAATTTTTGTTTGTTAAAAGACATACCAACAAAAGTGTCATCTTTGACTGTGTTTACTCCCAGAACTATACAAGCTTTAGTTATAAGCAATCCTCTGCTTGTGTTTAAAGAACTTAAATTCATTATCTTTGCACATATTTGGCTTTGAAGTAGCAAATATAGACTCCTACTAGTCTACAGATAGGATGAAATTATGATTCTGTCTACAGTCTGTAAGAACTAGCAGATGAAAGGGCATTTTATTTCAGTGTCTCACTCATAAAACCAGGTTTCAGTCAAGGAGAAAAACAGATTACAGATCAATCCATGTAATAAACATAGTACCCAGCAGATGAAAAATGTATCTAAAATTTATAATAAAATTCTCTTGGAAACCAGATGGGACATGGAACTTCCTCTCCATTTGATGTTTTAAGATATGTATGGACTTTCAAGCAGCATTTTTCATTTTAACTTGAGAAACAGAAGCAGCATCTTGTTCCGTGCACTGTATGTGTTTGACTGTGTTCTGATTATTTTATAAAAAGAGGGATTAATGCAGATTAGAAGATATGCCTCTGAAAATGGCTCTTGATCAGCAAATGACTTAGTAATTAGGTGCATGTCTGGATCAGTTGCCTTTGGCTCTATTGTCCTCTACTGCTTGAGAGGACAATTAAGTAAATATAGTAAATATATACATGCAGGCAGACAAACAGGCTTTGAGGACAAAACAATATAAATTGTATCTTAACATTTATGATGCAGTAATAATAATGTTAAGATAATTGTATCTTAACACCAGGCTTCCTGATGCCTGTATATATCCACTTAAAATGGAGGACATAATTGCAAGGAACTTCTTCAATTTCCAGCTGCTAGTGAAGCATACTTGGTTTTTTTACTACTCCAGTAATGTGAAATCCTAATTTCCTAATCCTCAGCAGTACTAGGAAAAACATCTGGGCTCACATATATGCCATTAGTAGTGTCCACTTGTTTCATGCTTATTAGTCGTATTTTTGTATGGATGTATTCTTCTGTATAGACACAGTTACAAAATATGCCAACAGCTATTTTTCTGTAGCAATGCAGGGTTTTCCAAACAGGAAATCTCTGTCATGCAAGTGATCTTTTGCTTAGGAACTGAATGTTTCCTGCTAGAAAAAATAATGACAAACTGGTCCTTGAACTTCTTAAGTCATGACCTGCCTGCTTGGTGGAGAGTGCTGGTGAGGAAAATGGTTTCTGAAACAAGTTTGTTGGCAGTCAGGGTGATTGAGTACCTTCAGAAATTTTTGGTACAACACTGCCTTATGCCTTCATAATCTCTGATTAGAACATTTTCATGTAGTCACCTCTTGTCTGGCATTTCTGTGTCCCAGTGTAAGTTCTGAAACAGCCTTAAGTGCCAATATTGTGACAGTGAAGATATCACTTGCAATTTGTCAGTCCAGGAGCTTTACCACAGATTTTTTTATCCCTGCAGTCTAATGGCACAGTCTGATGAGTCTAAGCGTTCAAGCAGGATTTGGACTGCCTCATCACTCTTAACAAATCAGATTTAGTGTTACCTAGGCATAGGTAGTTTGGTGGCAATCATGACAGACCACACCACATAAGGTTTCTCTACTTCCTTGACACTGGTGGCAGTGCACAAATGTTTTACAGGGCAACACTGATGTCCATCAATTATGCATATGTGCATAGTGATTAGGCAGGGCAATGCACACATGCACAAACACACAGGCGTGAGGATTAACATGGTCAGTGAACCATGTTATATGCCACATGACTATCACAAGGGAGCTATAGATGTCTGTTTTTAAGGCTATCTGCATCATAAACCTGCTCCTGTATACTCAATTTTCTTTTAAAGTTGAATTTCTGAATTTATTCACTAGGTGGCAATGTAGTATATCATTTGTCCAGTATTTACAGCAGCATGGAAGTGATCAGAAATAACTGCACTACATAAATATTTTACACTGGGTTGCAATAAAGAAATATTTCATTAATTCCTAGTCTATTTTTTTAAAAAAAAATATGCCCACAAAAATTTATACTTTATTTACAACCTAAGTAGAAAATATATGAGGTTGTTGTAGATTGCAAACTGCTAAGAGTCACAGGTACCCAGTGGACCCCACCATCTCTAGTACTTAGTTTGGGTCCCCATCATCTCTAGTGCTTAGTTTGGAAGTGTCAGGGCAGGGGTGGAGTGTAATGTAAAAAGGAGCACATGTAGCTCAGTTACCTCAGGGGAAAGAGTTAATTTCAATAAGTGAGAGAAAGCTGGTTACAGACAGGAATTAGAAATGCTTTATTAGAATGATTTGTTGAAGTATATCTGCTCTGATCATAACAGAGCTGTAAGCATCGATGTGAAAACTGATTCACAGCAGAAGAAAAATGTGTATAGCTTTGTCTATGAATTCTTTGGGTTTCTCTCTTGGAACATTTAGAAAATGCCCAGAGGAGTCTCAAAAACGTGGGGTAGAGGTAGCTGCACCAACCTAGTGACACTAGTCAGAATTGTCTCCTAGAGACCTGTGGCATAATGAGGTCTGCACTGCGGGGCCAGAAGAGGACACTGCAGAGCTGGAAACCACCCTTAGGATCAGTTGCAATCCCTCTTTTAAGATTCACTGTGCATGGAGTGGATAGGCTGCCTGGGGACAGGATAGCCTATAGCACTGCCTGTGCAACAGATAGGACTCACTTCAATATTAAATCTTCCTTTTATAAATGGGAAGAATTATAATAAAAACTTTCTATTTTATAGAACGGAGTTGTTATTTTTTTCATTTGCCTTGTGAATTAATGAATACTTTATGTCAGTCAGATTCAATCTTTGTTGGTTTTCAGAATGTCCTCATGCAAGGCTGTTTGCCTTGTTCTCTGTAGGCGGCCTTTTGCTGTCTCCAGATTCATTATGTGACTTGAGCAGTTAATTTTTTGTCTTTTGAGCTGTCTGTACTTTTGACTCTAGTAAAATTGGCAAAGTTTGTATTTAGAAGGTTTTGCTGCCATGATGCTTTATAACCCTGATAGTTTAGTCTGTCTGACCCAGAAATCTTTTGTCCTGAGCACTTGCTCCTGAGTCAAATTGTCTCAATTATGCCTCCATGCATTTGATAGATTGTATTCCTGCTGTAATTCTCAAATAGACAATAATTATTTAGGACATTTAATTATTTTTGCATTAGGCCTGTCATATATATCAGAATTTCCAGTGCTTTTGACTAATGTATTTTATGGGACCAACTAAGACATTATTTATTGTTAAAATGCATGTTGCAAATTTGGGAGAATTTGGAATTGATACTACATTTTAGATTTCCTTTTGCTATCCATATTAAAAGTAAACAAATTCCCAAAATGTCAGAAGTCTTTTGCAACCTAAAGTGGCTCTCATTTTGGAGACAGTGGGGCCCAACCCCACCAGAACATTATAAAACCTGCTAAAATATTTCTTTGTTATTCTATTTTAATGGGGACATTCACATTCAATGCAGCAGAAATTTAAGAGCTAGATATGTTTTTAATTACTAGGGTATAACTGATGATTTGAATTAAATTATTTTTCCCCTATTGTTACTTGGTTTTGATTATGTTACTGTGCCTGCTGTTAAGTTTACTGTTTCTTGTCATCTTCATTTGCTTTTCTTATGTATATGGGCAAATTGGAGACACCAACTACCCTGTGACATGATCCATCATTATTGCACTGTGAGGCTTGCAATATTTGTTGTTTCTCTTGAAAGCTCATTTTGTGAATCAAGGCATCAAGAAAGAATTATAGATTTCAAGTAAACAAAAATATAAAGTTTTGTCTTCCTAGTATGAGACAAATGTTGATCATAGGACTTGAAAAGCTTTTAAAGACAGTAGGCTAACGATAAATATAAAATTATTTTTAAATTATTATGGTGTGTAATAAAAAACTTCTGTTTTGAGCTCAGGGTGATTGCTGAATCCTGGGCATTCAGGAGACAAACAAAAGAGATTTTAAGCAAAGGAAAAGCATTCAAAAATACTAGCAGGCAAAATTATCCTGTGCATTGTCCATTTCAATGAAACTGACTTTCCAAGTTGCAGATAAGAAAACATCTGCTTTTTGATAATAATAGAATTAGTGTCCTGCTTGAGCATAATATATGCCCCTAAGAAATGCTAGGACTCCTAGAATGTAGAAGCCAATGGTATTTACATTATGCATACTGGGGAATGAAGCTGGTCAGAGGTTTCTGGAAGGATTCACAGGGCTTTTGAACATTGATAGTGGAAATTCTTGATGAAGCATGTAAATGGTAATAGAAAACAATAGCAACTGCTTGGTTTTTTTTTTCCATTCAAATCTATATTTATTGAGCTAAACAGAACTGCTGTTCCCTTTAATCAGCTTTATAACTTTACAGAATGGATGCGTTAGGACAGAATAACAAACCCCCACTCTGACTTAAGTCAAAGAAATAGAAGATAAAGCAGAGCTACAAAATTAACAGTTTTGACTTTATTTTTACTAGTTCTGTTAGAGTAAAATATGTTCTGCTATATCTGACAGCCCGAGGAAGGTGAGGCTCCTGTAGCATCCCCAAGTCTAACAAGTCTGAAAATGTTTTCCCAGTATGCACAAGCACATGGAGCACCTAGATACACCACCTACCTCTGTATATACAGGGCCTGCCACTCAGAAGTTTTTGTTTATTTTGATGGCAAACTTGAAGTGGTATTATGTAGCATATTGAATTTTCTGGTACATACCCCAGTATTGTAGGTACAGATCTGTTGAATATTTTAAAATAGCAGAACAGACTTTCACTCTTCTGAATGCTTATGAAAACATAGCCCAATATTCTTGCAAGAAATTCTAAGCAGAGGTCCAAAGGGGGTAAATCTTGAGGACCCTAATCTGTTTTCGTTTGGGCTTGACTCTGATAAAAGCCTTACTTGCTCCTATACAGGTTTTGCCTGAACAAGCACTATGCAAGACTTACAATGCCAAGACTTAGCCTGCAAAAATTATTAGCTCAGGTCACAGTCTAGGCTTTTGTATATACTTTATCTGTCACTTACTTATGTTGTAAAAGTGCAGAGGTGATAAAGAAGTCATCTCTCAGGTCATATAGCAGTTTAAACTGCTGTGTCTCTGATGAAGCATTGTAGACAAAAGGGGATAATAAGATCCAGGGGAAGATAGAAGAGTAGAAGTAAAAAGCTTGCACAGCTATTGAAAAGAACACTTACATTATTTTGCTACAGACTCCATAGGAGCATCTGATCCCCATTTCTTATGAAGTGTAGCTCTGACTGCCCCAAAATTGCTTTAAACATGAAAAAGATGAGACCACTGTGCTTAATAATGCTGTTAACACAATGTCTGAAGATTTGTCCCTTCTCTGTACTGTTCATAAATACTGCTTGGTCTTCATCTGTGCAAAATGTAGAGGTAAACTTTAATTGAGGGCTTTTCTTTGGGGATCATGTGCATTCAGGGGGAACAAAACTCCTATTATCAACTGAGAAATATAACAAGTTTGAGAGCATTGTCGCATGGAGATACTGAAACGTTAATTCATGCTTCTGTGACATCGTCTGGATTACTGTAATTCCCTGCCTGCAGGTCTCATTCAGCCCTCCTTTCACAAAATAAGAACTTGTACAATAATGTGACCACTGAGATTTCAGGCATATACAATACCTGGTCATCATATGTCTCTGCACTGAGCTCTCAGTGCTGCCTGCCATTAGGTACCAGATCGATTTGAAGATCCTGGTGATGTGTTTTAAAACACCACATGTATCCAAATGAGTCTTTGGTTCCCTATTGTCCATGTCCAATCTTGTTGAAGTGTAAAAATGTTGTACTTTCATTTGTTCAGAGGATTACAAACCACTGTGTCCCATACCTTCTTCATGCAGCTGTGGAATGCGCTTTGTCAGAACAGATTTAGAGTGTCAGTCTTGTCATTGACTTGAGGTCAAGACTGTGGTGGGTTTCTTAGCTTGTCTTTCTTTCACCAGCATTTCTTCACCAGCATTTATTCATATTTAATAGAACATTCTAGGGTTTCATTTTCTTAAAACTTTTTCAGAATTGAAGCATCTTTACCAGTGGATTTTCAAGTGCTAGTAAGTGTTGGCATTTTTGATTTTTTGAGAGACACAAGAAAATTTTTAATACAAGGAAACTAAAAAAGTAACTAAAGTGTTTCTAATATTTCTAATACTAGGGATGCACCTACCTTACCTACACTTTTTGTATATCCCAGGTAGGACATGAAAGACTAATTAAAATCTTCAGAAAGATCTTTAGCTATGCAGTTGTGCTCCTTCTTCCTTCTATACTTTGGAATAGGAGAAAAACCAGTTTGCTTATATTGGTTGTGTACTACATAAAAATGTCTACCAAATTTGCTGTGTAAACAAGACCTTTTTATCTGAAACAGCTTATAAAATCAGTTTTCCTTTAAAAATTACTACACAGATTATTAGCTGCTATAGTTTTACCTTCTTTGCATGCCCATATTTCCCTCTTTTGGCCATTGTATGTTGCTCATAGTAGACACTGACTATAATTTGAAACATAATGTACCTAAGCATGATTGCTAAGCAAGAGTAGTGGAAAATGTCATCCCACAGGAAGGGAAGGGATTTCCATTGAAATTAGTTAATATTGGCAGATTGACACCTAAATTACCTTATGGATTGACTCCTAAGTACTTAATTATTCCTTAATCCTTGTGCACATCAGGATACGGTATATTTTTCTGTAATTTACTTTTCTGTCATTTTATAGCACTTAGCTTTCAATACAAGTATTCTATTACATGCATATGTAACATTTCCTTCAAAGCCAGAATACCCTTTTTTGTTTAGCCCAACTTCTAGTTTCTTCTTGTCAGTTACAGTTTTGATGATTGGGACAGGTTAAAAAGTGTTATCCTCCAACACAGCATGTATCACCTACACTAGATGAAGAAAGGCCAGAGTATTAAAGTTCTGCACAAGTTCAATATACCGGTAGCAGACCTGCTAAAGTTTCCAAGTGTTGCAGCTTCCAAGTGTAAAGTGCTTAGTTTCTCGGTTAAGAAACAAGGGTGTTGTAAAAGACTGGGCCACGTGTTATGTCCCAAAAGACTAACAAGCTCATACTTCTATGGAAGTTTTTATGACAAAAAATATCCTTATGATCATTGTAGACTTAAAGGTTTTCTGTGCCATGGATTTTTGTGCTTTACATCTCCATTTGTACTAAGCAGGGTTGGATTTCACAAGGTGTTAGGTCCTGATGTCATTTGAAGACATTTTACTGCTCATAGTCCTGTTCGATCTTAAGTGGTTTGTGAAATGTTCTATTCCACATAAAGTGTGCTGATATTCTTGTTTGATCCTGAGTGTCAGGGAGGATGTATCATCTTCCTTGCTGTGCCTGTTAGTTTCTGCACTTTTACGTTTTAAATATCTCAAACAGTTAAACCTATCTGTGTATGCCCCTGTGTCTGTATTCAAGGCCAAATTCAGACATGGTGTGTGTTACTCAGAGCAATTCAAAAGGTCCCTTTAGATTCTGTCAGATCTATTTATACCACCTCTATCAAGATAAAATATAATCTGCAATTTACATACCAAGGAATTGCAAGAGCATTTCAATTTAAATAACAGAGACTCTTCTTTCATTTACACCTACTCATGAGCCCTTATTATGAAAGCTGTAGCAAGTTGGATTGACATCTGATGAACAAAGGGCAATTGTTTTCAATGGAAAATAAAATAGTGTTCCAGTAGTTTTTTGAAGCATCTTTTTACTCTTATCATTGTGATTTTCATCTTGCTGGGTTTGGTGAACATTTCCAGTGTTTCATCCAGTGAATTGATATTGATCCCTGCCAGTCAGTATTTTGCAGCTGTGTGCAGGGAAAGAAAAATATACTTTCTTTTCCTTTTATTTGTGTAGTGTTGCCTGAATGAATTTATGTCCAGTTGCTTTGTGGATTTTTAATGGGTTTTACACTGTCTGTAGTTTAACTGGTTCCAGATTTTTCTCCTGCTAGTTTGCTTTGCTTGGTGTAATGCTGTGGTGAATGCAGAAATATCTCTGGTCAGGGCAACCCTGGGAGTCTGGGAGACAAGGTATGTGGACATCCAACAAGCTTAACCAGCTTGTTAGAATCATGACCTAGATTTTACTTTGTATTTTAGAGGTAGGATAAAACCCAGCAAAATTTCTTTTAAGTCTTTGTGTGCTAAACATCTTTCATACTTCTTTTCAGATCAGATATAATTTCAATGTGAGAGAGTAGTTAGAAGACACTTGTGTTGGCCTGCATTACCTATATATTTTTTGCCAGTCAGTCTAAGCAAATATCCCTTCTGAGAGGTGAAGTATGAGGCAGTAGGTTTACAGGCTGAGCAAGGTAGAGGGGATTCAGAGAGGAAGAGGAAACTCAGATGATCTTATTTCCCCTAGTCAACAGCTGGAGATCAGTACTAATAGCACATTCTGTCTATTCCTCACCTCCCAGACTATATATGTGTGTTTGAACAGTGATTTAAAGGGCAAGACCATCTGGCATTAGATCCTGTCAATTAGAGAGGAAAGGATTTTCACTCATTTCCCCCAGCTTTGTGGACTTCTGTCCTTCTTGCTGTATGTTGTACCACTTCTCATCTGAAGATTAGGTGTGTTAGAAAAATATTAGCGATCACAAATGTTGTCCTACTAAACTGTATGTTAACTGGAGCTGTTCTTCTGATATTTGACTTAGCAATTTTCAGCTCTGTTCTGCTGACTCTGTTCTCTGACCTGAGAACAGATCTATATTACAGCTGCTGAGAGTATTAAGGCTTCTCAGTAATGCATGTAGGCTCTGGCTAACCAAAACATTTTGTTCACTTTTGTGGACTTGAGAGTGTCCATAAAGGAAGGAATTATAATTTTTTCTAGAATCCTTCATACAGTTTCAAACTGTCAATTTGTCTCAAAGATGGTAAAGTCTCATTTTGGTACTTTATCTTTTTAAAATAAGTATATTTCAATTTTTTTTCTTTTTATGAAAGAACACTATTTTTGTATCATATTGATGTTTCATGTCAGAAACTTGCATCCTGGATTTGAATGACATACTTTTGCTTCTGTGCTACCTCTCTGAGATTTTAGATAGCTGTTAGCCCTCTACATGCCCTCTATTATGCAAAACTGAAAATTAAATATCCCTGTGAAATACTCTATGAAAAGCCCTAACCATAACAAAGATCCTCTGGAAAAGCTGCATATTTTTTCAAACTTTACATTGGATGCTGAGGAAAAGGCAAAATCTCAAACATCTATATTGTGGTTTTTTGCAAGTTCAGGCAAGCTTGTGATATTAATGAGTTTTTCCTACACATCTCCTTGTTTTGCTAGGTTGATTGAATAGGCTTGCACTGCAGTGGCCATCCTGCTGCCTTAAACTCTGTGTCTTCTGGGTTTATGAAATATATGGTTTCATATGTCACAAAAAAGGAGGAAGAAAGAAGGTGAATGCCTGATTAGTTCTTTGGTCATGTAGAAATAGATTTCTTCTGCAGAAATAAGGTTTGAATGTGACTTAAAACACATACTGTTCTTTTAAATCACTCTGAACCCAGATTTGCATCGTGCAGGGTGTCTTTTGCAGTATGCCAAACAAGCTCACTGCCTGTTAGTTTTGCAGGGAGCTAAAAGCACTTATTACCATGCAGGATCAGTCCTTTATGTTTAGAAATAATGATAAAAAAATGTGTCTTACCTTTAGGGAATGCCTTAAAAAATGAAAGGGGTAAACTCACCATGAAGCTACTTTTATGCTCCTAATGACTGTGTAAAAAAATTCCACAGGGATAAAAGGATAATGAAGTAAATACAGCAGTGCCCCACCCATTTCAAAGCCAAAATCAAATCATCCATAAAATTTTGTGAAAACAATATCCACCTAATCCACAAATGAAAGAGCTGAGATTATCTGTTAAAAAAAAAATAAATTAACAGGCCTGGGCTTATTTGGATGATAAGCATTAAAGATTTTCTGCAATCATTAAGGGTTGAGGGTTTGCTATACTCTTGGAAGGAAACCTTTTAAATAACTTCCCAGTTTCCAGACTACTGAATCTTTGAAAAGTTAATTTTTTGTTATCTCTAAATACAGGAAGCTTAGCACAACAATGGCAGTTCAAAGTCTCCCAGGTAAAGAGCCTTCAAAGAGTAATTCGCAATACAAATTCATAAAAGTCAACAGTTTAGACTACTCAATTGCTTTTAAGATTTTCATCAAATGCATCTCAGCAGTTGAAACTTGCCACTGATGCCTCCCAACTGAGTTAAAGTCAGAAAACACTGACAATGTTACGTTTCTTTTTCTGTGGATTTTCGGCAGTGAAAGATAGCAATTGAGCTTTGCCTCAATTTACTTCGTATCTGATCTTTAGAGATCTGACTGAAAATAAATGCACATTACATTTCATGATATTATTGAAGTTTTAAAATAATAATTAATAGCACGTGAATTATTGAAATCAGAGTATACAAATGTCTGATCTGTCTAATTAAAATTCTTTTAAATATAGATAGATGCTCCCAAGGTTCTTTCTGATTTAATAGAGATACCTATTCTAAGATCGAGTTTATTTTAGAAGACATTTAGCACTTTGGGGAACATTCTAGGCTTTTGGGAAAAGGTGAACAATCTCCTCATCAATGTGACAATAGTATGATTTTTCCATAAAGTGTAGAAGAAGTTTTCCTTTAAACGGTACAGAATTGCAGCCCAGTTTTACTGCTTCAGTGTGCATTATTCTGGCATAATCAGAAATTAACTGTATTACCAGAAAAATGAATTTACTTCTCTGTCTGGGCTTCCTTCTCTATCTATTGGACAAGGCTTTCAAAACAGAGGTTAGTGAGACAACTTTATGAGAATTTTTTTTCTTAATTTACAAAGTTGAAAATATTGTTATTTAGTACTGATGGGTTTTTCTTATTCTCATGGCAGTGATGTGGTTGCTGTTTTAAGAATTTGTGCTGTGTTAAAAACTGTATACAAATACATTTATATGTATGTTTCTATCTGTTTGAATGCATGTATACATATGACTGAAGACACTTGTAGCTTTGTCTGAAATAAAAAGTTCTGCATTAATTTAAGTCCTTTTTTATTATTGTTTCAACATTTTCTGGTACTATTCTTTCAAACATATCAGATAGCTCAACAATTTGTGCAACAGTGTAATCTGCTGCTGCTGTGAGATGCTTAGACTTGCTAAGTAACTTGTACATCTGTGCCTTAGAATATCACTGTAATAATATGTATTAATTAAAATAGTTGCAAGGTGGTCATGAAATGAAAATAAGATTGTTTTATTTTCATTTTTGTTTGCAAAAGAATAAAATATGAGTCTTTATCCAAACGTTTGAACCCCTTGGTTATAAAAGACTACAGTATGAGATTTTCTTATGAGCTCTTGTTTTCTCACTCTCCATCAGAAAAAGAGACTACCACAAATCTTTAAAATACTACTTAAAAAAAAAATAACAACTCCTTCTAGAGTGAGTCTGATGTATAATGTTATCATTAACAATACATCATGAGATTCAGCTTGGGTCATCTTCTGTTTTGTCTTTTAGAGAGAACAAATTTTCTGTATGACTCTATAATCCTCAGCAAATGTGATGCAATGATACAGAGGCGACCATTTCCATGGAGCTTTCTTCCACGTGTAGAAATAGCAGTGAAGGTTTCTTTTCAGGTAGGATTCTTCCTAACTCATTCTAAGTGATTATTGTTCCAGGGCTACCTTGGTGAATTGAAGCTGATTTCCCCATTGGATAAAATATGGAGTATAAGTACTGTTTTGTTATTGTTGCTTTCTTTGGTTAGTTGTCAGGTTTTTTTTTTTTTTTTTTTTAATTAATTTTTTTATTGGAGGAGGGTGATATGTTGCTAGAAATAGTTCTCATTATTTATACTTTGCTGGCCACCCTGGCATCCACTTTGCTGCTGAACTGAACCTTTTTCTTGGTGGCTCATTGCAATTCCTTTGTCAAGTGAAATCTGTAGCTGCTGCTTCATCTCTAACAATATTCCAGACAGATCCTGGTGACTTTCATTACTCAACCATTTCATCACAGGATTTTTAGCAGGAAAAAACAAAGCTCCTTGCAGTTATATAATTCAACCAGTCTGCCAGTTAAATAAAAACATCTTTAATATTAGAACCTGAATAATCTACCAACCAGAAGTCCAACCCTGCAAACACACTGAAACGATTGTTTACCGCTTTTATAGTTGAACCTGTAAAACTCATCAGAGTATTTGCATTAGTATGGACAAAGCAAGATCCAGAGCTGGTCAAGTAGTCATTAAAAGATAGAAATCATAATGAAATCACTTGAGGTTTGAGTGAGAGAAAGAAAGATTTAGAAAATAAATAAATAAGCATAAGATTTCAATTAGGGTTTCAGCAGTCAGGAGTGAAAAGAACAATGTGCTAGGATATACAAGGGATTTGCTCTTAGGGATTCATGCTGAACTTATATAACATTATTGTAATGAAAAGCTGTATATCAGAACATTAACTGACTTCCTGTCAGTCAAAGTATTTACTTTAGCTATCACTGCAAATAAAAGAGGAATTTGGTGTTCATATATGTTGTATTAAAATTCTTATCAGAAGGTATCTATGCAAAGTTAAAACCAATATTGTTTTAGGATTTTTCTTCTGAGGATTTTTAAAATGTTTTTTGGGGTTTTTTTGGGCTGGATTTTTCCCTCTGCCAACCCCATCCCTTTTGTCACAGTATACACCCCACATATCACAGAATCACAGTCACAAAGTGGGTCAGGTTGGAAGGGACCACAGGGGATCATTCGGTTCAACCTCTCTGCTCAAGCAGGGTCATCCTTGAGCACATTGCACAGGGTTGTGTCCAGATGGTTCTTGGATGTCGCCAGTGAGGGAGACTCCACAACCTCTCTGGATAATCTGTTCCAGTCACAATCTGTTCTAGTCACTTACACAATAGAGAAGTTCTTCCTCCTGTTCAGTTTGAACTTCCTGTGCATCAGTTTCTGCCCATTGCCTCTTGCTCTAGTGGCTAGCACCACTGAGCAGAGCCTGGCTCCATCCTCACTGGCAGACATTGATGAAGCCTTGTCTCAGTCTTTTCTTCTCGAGGCTGAAGAGGCAGAGCTTTTCCCTGTATGAGAGATGCTCCAGACCCCTAATCATTGTTGCCCTCAGCAGGATGTGCTCTAGGAGCTCCATGTCTCTTTTGTACTTGAGGACTCCAGAACTGGATGCAACATTCCAGATGTGACCTCAGTAGGGCTGAGTAAGGGGTGGGATCACCTCCCCCAACTCAGTTTGACTTGACCTGTGGCTTTATCAGTCTGGTAAAGAACCAGATATCCTAAAACAAAAAGGGTACCTCCCAGAAATTTTTCAGAATTACTTTATTACTTTAGTGCTTGATGGTATTTTCTTGAAAAACAGAAGTTCCAGTGCTCCCTCCTCTGAACCACTGGAGATGCAGATACTTCATAGATATGCTGCTTTCTGAAGCTGATGTCCAAAACTGACTTAGGAATAAATGTACCACTGGGAAGTGATAGAAAAATAAACCAATTGTACTGTTAATGGGGAAGGCAGCGAGGCATAATGAGATGCTCTGATTTCAGATAGAAACTGAGAAAAGTTTGGATTAAGCATGAGAGGAAAAGAAAAACCCAAATCTAAACCCAAACCCAAACCCCTTCTTTATGCAATTTCACTGCAGCCCTCCTTGCTTTTGCTATCAATGGTAAAAACCTTCTCTTTCTTAAGGTTATTACTTAGGACAAATCGATCTCTATTTTTCCACACAATTACCTGGTCTTTTTGACTCCGTTTCTGAGAATCATGTCTCTGAGACAATTGCTCCATTTATCCTGAGTACTTCTTCCCTCCCCATTTCCTCAAAGCCTTGTCCCTTGCTAGCTCTGTCACCACTCCAGCTATCTGCCTCTTTTATTTCTCTGGAGCACTGGCTAGCCAAGAAAGGGAAAAAAGAAGCCAATTGTATCCTTTTTAGCCACAAGTAGAAAAGAAGCTACACCTACATAAAAAGATGCTCACTGATATTTCAAATATCATGGCATATAAATTCTCTGTGCTTCTTCAAAACAGAAAATAAAATGTCTAACATTCAGAATTCAGAATGCTATGTACGTGCTCTTTTTCTTGGAAATCTGTGTTTTCCAGCTACCACAACTTTGTTGCTATTCTAGACAATGCGAATAAACAATGCATTTGGAGACCCTCAGTCTTGTCCTTGAGAGCCAAATATTTTGCATGTTCTACTCAAATGCATCCTTCTAAGCCTGACAAGGTCATGCACATTGTACAGAGACCCAAAACAAGGAATGCAAGATTAACAGTAGACAGTTTTAAATGATAGAGTAATTTCTTTACCCTGAATACCATTGTCACTTGCAATTAATTTCAACTCTGAGCTCAGAAGAGTATGTACCAGACACTTTGAAAATGAAAATCTGAATCCAGCAGCAAGTAGGAGCTGCTATTTCTACTTTTATATTCTATACTAAATTTTATTATGTTATATTGGTTTATGAGTTTTCCAAATCCTATATGTCACAGAAGCTCGATAGATTAGAATGCTAGAGGGATCCCTTCTAGTAGATGCACTTTAAAATTACTGTTCCTTATTACTTTGCTTTCCCCATCATAAAAACTTTGTGCTTGTATCTGTTAAAAACTGTAGAAAAGTTACTTTGTGTGGTTCTTCAGCATTCAGTTTTTTAATACCTTCTTTCTCTGAGTCCCTTGATTGGAAATGATTTTCCTTACTATATACTACTAAAGTAAGGACTACACTTTTTTTCCTAAATTCCTCCTTTTAAACATCTCTACCTTCCTCAACAATTGCTCTCATTGAAGAGTCCTCTCAATTGTCAACTTCTTGAAGGCCAAAAACTAATAAACCAGCCATTTTTATGTTTTCAGGTGAACTGAAATCCTTAGGTGCATCTGCCTCTTCTGTATTCACTTACATCCTTCAGAATATTCTCCATCTATTGCATTAAGGGCAGACGGACACATTTTTCTTTTTTGCCACCTGGTAAGCAAAGGTTAGAGTTCAACTTGTCCCAAATCAGCTTATTCTTCTACAGGGTAGTCAAAGCCCACTTACAAACACTCTAACGCAGTTTTACATTTTTGCCTCCCACCAGCATTCAAACCTGGGTAAATGTCTTTCTCTGTCAAAGCAGCAGTGGGAGGTGAAAATGAAAGTCCTTTTTTTCTTTCCCTGAGAAATTGGACTGTAAAAAGCTGTCAGTTTAAAAATGACATAGTGGCACAGCATTTCTATAAGGTGGCTCCTTTCATTTTTGACTCCTGCTGTCTCTCTGACAGTTGAAGTTGCAGCAGGAGGTAAAAACTAAAATGAGCACTGCTGGCATTTGCCCTCGAGCACAAAATTAATAATGGAAGAAACAGGGCAACATCCAAAACCGCCTCATATCAGATGTCAGCCAATGAGGTTTCAACACTTCCATAATACGGTGACCAGAATGATGCCCATTATTCCAAATATGATCTTATTCTCTATTACTTTCCTAGTGCTGGATCTATTTTCTCCATTTTAGATTTGATTCCCTGCTTTGTGGGTTATAGAATAATTTAAATTCTATTAAGCTTATGCTATGACTTTATAAGTTTTCCCCCTCTGCAGTGTAATTCTGGTCAAAATTTTATGTATGTTGTCTTTTCTTGAGCTTTATACCTCTCAACTTTTCTACATGAATGTTTCACTTCTAAATCACTGTTTAAATTATCCTATATCCTATCCTTAAATATGAAAAAAACTCACAACATAGTAAACTGATAGCTTTTAGTCTAAGCAGCCACAGGATAAAAAAGCTGAAATGGTTTTTGCTCTTGTAAATTCAAGAGCTGAGTGTTTTCTGCCAAAATGAAGGAAAAAATGAGTTGCTATTAGGTGGCTGAGAGATGGGGAGCCCAAAATTCTTCAAGCAGGGCAGAAGCCTTTTTTCTTTCTTGAAAGACTCAGCGGTATGTCCAAGTCTTACCAAAATTAACATAGGCAGGCACAAAGTGTCTGTTAGAAATGGAGTACAAGTGTGGTTCTTTCTTTCTGACATGTTTCAACCATTTTATGATTTTAGCAACATTTTGGTGGTATTTAGTATCTTGCTTTTGACTATTCAGGACGGGTAATATTTCAGGGTTCACATGCAGTCTTATTGCAGTCTTACACCACACCATCTCATTCAATTCTTCTGCCAAGCTAACCTTTGAGGGTAACCAATGTATGCAGCGTGTCAAACCTCTCTTAACCTGAATTTTTACACTCTTCTGTATTGTATGCATTTGCTGCTGCCTTCTCACTTCCACCTTCGCTATTGCTTTTATTGGCATGCACGATTTTTTTCACAGAAATGAAGGAGGAAAACTCTCAGCAAACCAGTGATGTGGATAAGTCTCAAGTGCTGACAAATACACAAAATAAGCACATTGTAAAAGAAAGCATTTTATTTCTTCATGTGCTACTGCTTTCAGGCTTTACACCAGTCATCTAGCCCACAGCTTAAGACATCTTTTATCTTTCTTAGGAGAACAAGAGTGACTCAAATGCTTCAACTGAACCCATTGATCTCATTGATTTCAACATATGTTAATGACAAAGAGAAGCTGGACTGGATAAACACTTGTAGTTTGTTGCACTACTTTTAGTAGTCGTTCTTCAATTTCTAGAGGATCTTTTATTGTGTGTTTTAACCCCTTGTGCAATTTAACTTTCATTCTTCTGATTTTTTTCCTTGACTCTCATTTGCAGACTTTTTTCTATAATCCTCCTTTAGCAAACTTAATTCTATAATCCTTCTTTAGGATTTTTTTTTTTTTTGATTCTCAGTACTTTTTGTGCTTGCTTGCTCATTGGTTTAGTTTTCTCAAAAAGTTCATTCATTGTGGGAAGAGCCACAGTGTTTGAGCATACATTTATTTTTCATTCCCTGTTCTCCCCACTGTAGCTCCCTACTCTATGGCTCTATCCCATCCACTTGTCCTCATGTTTTCCATGTACCTCTCAGATTTATTCTGAATAGTTATAGTCTATGTCCACTATATATGTCCACAATCCTACTTTCAAATATAAATTTTATGATTGCTATTGTTTAGCTCCTCCTCCACCTTTGCTCTATGGCCTTGAGCATATCTCTGCTTTTTAAAATACAAGAAAGCATTTCTCCCTTCCCAATTTCTTCTTTCCTGGTCTGTGTGTGTTGTACTACTATTTTTGTATTTTATCCCAGTTAGTTTTCCCAGATTTTGCCTTCTGTTTAATGTTGTCCACTTCAGGAAGTGGGTAGCTACTTGACGTCTTAATTGCCAAAACAGATTTTTCTTTTTAACAACTCATGTTTTTAAAATGTCTTATATGTTTTAAAAACATGAATTTTATATTGCCCTCTCTTGTTACTTGTCTATTGTCTTCCTTTTTCAAAACTGAATTTCAGGCCATGATTTTGCATGCAGATATAATCTTTTTCTCTCGTGTAGCATTGTTCACTTGAATTACTCATTTCAGATCTCAATTTGCATCCATCAATGGGAAGAAAGTAGGACTACCATCTTAGATCGAGTTATTATAGCTTTGTTCATATAGTTCCCTTCATCTTGATGTTGAACTTGGGCAAAAACAATCAGATTTGATTCTCTATCATTACGTGCAATTGCTCCTTGCTTTATTTGCTTTTGTTTGAACTGGTAATTAACAACACAGTACTTCTGTCTTTTGTCAAAATTTGAATTAATCCACTACCTAAATATTCCCTTTTCATATGTATATCCATAGTACCAGTTTTTGAGAACTATGCAATTCTTTTGCATGTATCTTAACGTGTTCATCCTCTGGACTTATTCCAATGTAGCAGTTTGCTTCTGTAGAAGTAGGAGGTGTTTCCAAAGTTTCTGCTGTCAGCTTTCATAGTTTTTCTAGTTTGTGGAAATATTTTATCAGTATGTAAAGGAAATAATTTCCCTGAATTCAGTGTAAAAGAAACAGACTCATTAGAAAAGATTTATTCTGTTCCTTTTTTTCTCATCTCACTTTTTTTTTCTTTATTAGTACACCATTCATGTGTGCAGGTCTCTATTGTCTTCTTTACTATTTTTAAGCATTTTAGTATTACTTTGTATCACATGATAGGCATGTGGAATGCAGTGAGGGGAATTATCCCATGTAAGTTCTGATGGATGATAACACAGCTGAATCATTTTAGACCATGTATTGTCAGGGGTCTGCTGATAACAAATCTACATTTTCCTTGTTCTGTAGGGTTGGCTTCTAGCACTGTTTCTTTTTCTTTTCTACTGTATGACATTGGGAAGTAAAATAATTTGATGCAAAGGGAGCTGGGGGTTGATCTCCTCTCTGTGGTTCAAAGTCTATGGATTTTTGAACACCATCTATGCCCTTTCCCCACTGGTATGTTGTTGGTAGACACAATAGTTCCTTGTGGATAAGAGACTTGAGGGGATGGTGTTCCTCTCTTCTCACTGCGGTTCTCTAAAGGGCAGAGTCTGCTGCTGTCCATTGGGAACCTGCCCATCTCCTCCAACTGCAGCGCTCCTTGACCTGTAGGATCCTGTTTGGATGGATGGGCTGCTGGTGCCTTGTTCTCAAGAGCAATAGAGAGGACCTCAGTGAAACATGAGACCACCTCTCCCAACAATAGAGAGAGATATTTAGTTCATAGGTCTGGCAAGTGCAGAACATCTGTAGAGGAAACCGACTCTCTTCCTCTTGGAAATATCTGTTTCCCTGACAACTCTGCAGAGGTACAGACACGATGAAACCAGCTGGTTGATTATTTCTCTGGAAAAGCAGCTCAAGTTCAATGAGTTATGCTTCAGAGTCTGACAACCCAATACTCAGTTAACGGGATAGGAAACAGAACTGGTGCTCATCAGCAGTGAAATATACTGATTTAATGTAATTGGATTTTAATGCTCACCCCACATTACTTTTCCCTATTGTACCTTATTTGCTTGCCAGTAACTCATGTGCACACTTTAAAAATCCCTAATGTACTGTTATGCCAGATCCCTCAACAGGCCTGAAACACAAACAGCAGGGCACCAACTCCATTTATAGCACATGATCGATTAGCTGAGGTTTTCCCCAAGTCTGAAAAGCCTGTCCAACAAGACTTTAAAAATAATGTCTCCCCTGAATATCTGGAAAACTGAAGTACCTATAATAATTTCTGAAGGTATTTCTGAAAAACTCTGCTTGATTCTCATGTTAGGTATACAAAATACACTGTGAATCCCCACTCTGCTTTTAATGAGGAACTGTAACATAGAATAAACATCTGTTCGCTGAAAGGATGGCTGATAGCAGCAGTTTCTCTGAAGCAATTATATTTACAATAAAGGTTAAATGACTTGTAAATTCAAAATTTTTCTATAAATGTATATATGAATAGATTTTAAGTTATTATGGTATTCTAAAAAACACCCAAAAAACAAACAAAAAAAACCATATAAGACTTCCATGGGGAGAATAATGGACCATGGTACGTCATAAAAACTGATGCCCTGGCACTTGTCACTTACTTAGTCACAAGGAGCTGTTCTTGACAGGTTCTCTAATATGTGCAATATAATTTCTAATAAAGCAATATAATTTCAGCTGCTGTTACTAAGAAAGGAGAGAAGGGGCAAAGTAAAAAGGCAAAAGTGTGCTACAAGAAGAGCATGATGTGGTGCTCCACAGTGAGGGCTAACTGTGTATCCATCCCCTTTTCTCCTGAAATTGCTGAATCTAGAGTGAGGCCCAGGACTTGGGAGGGATTCATATCTTGTGATTTCTCATTCCCTGCCAGCAACTGGAGAGAGCTGCAGCTATCTGAAAGCTTCACATATCAGGACTCAGCTTCTGAGTCATACATACTTTGAGATCCTGATATCTAGGGTTTAAACTCTGAATAAGCCTTTGAAGACACTCTGCTGTCAGAACCCCTCAGTGCAGAGCAAAACCTGCTGCAGAGAGGCTGTATTCACCCAGCCAAGCCATGCCAACAGCAGCTATGGTGGAGCAAGCCACTATGCACACAGCAGCTGCATTTGAGGTGGTGAGAGCTAGGATGAAATGAGACACAAAAGCAACCATGCTTTGGTTCTAGCTGATGCCTGAAGAAATTGGAAACTTCAGATCAGGTACTGAGCAAGCTGGAGAATCAATGACTGCCCAGAGCAGTCCTTCATCCATTCTGCTCAGGTTTTGCAACTTCATTTTGTGATTCCAAAAGATCTTTTCCCTTCTCACATTAAAAAAAAAAAAAAAAAAAAAAAAAAAATAGGGTATAGACATTACAGTTCTGCAGAGCTTTGTTGTCTGGATAGATTGAAGTTGCCATGCCAGTCTGTCATGGGCTGCATAAAGCAAAAGATAAGTCACCATATGCAATTCAGCTGACGGTAGGTGGATTCTCTGCAGATTCTCTGAGGCAATATTGGAAAAGAGTCTACCTGTTAATATTCTTAACAGTGGAACTGAAAGAAGTTATTTTAAAAACAATGCCCCAGTAATTACTTTTTTGTTGATATTGTTAAATGTAGCATATCCTTTACATCAATGAGTTCTGTCATGATGTAGGAGTTGGTGAAATTCTATGGCTTGTACAAGTAAAGGAGGCTGAGGTGACTAGATGATGTTAATTGTCCATTCTGACATTATAATTTATGCACTTAGGAAACTTCTTTTCCAGTCTGAGAGATACAAGTCTCTTTTTTTAAAAAGAAGCTGCAAGGTTGTGTAAGCCATTCTGAAAACATATTGTAATTTTTAATTTTCTCTCTGTTAGACAGGCTGATCATAATTCCATTACAATTTCTGCTTTGTTACTGCTAATGCTAAGAGTCTGATTTGGTATATTAGATACATTGGTCTATTATGTTTTATATATAGCTGTAGGCCTGTCCAATCCCAAATGTAACAGATGAAGCTACACTCAGAGAAAAAAAATGAAAGTAAAGGAAGTAAAGTGAAGAAAAAAATCATGTCCTTTCTTTTGTTATTTCTGGTAAGTGATGGGTATGTTGGAGACTCAGAAACCTAAAATAGACCTTTTTTACAGATTGCGCTGCCCAATTTTTTTGCTTGATTCCCCAGAACCTTGTTTCAGTAGGCTTTCTTCCACTTATTGGTTGCTTTTAGCATTAGCCTCATACTACATTATATGACTGCCAGCTGGTTAAAGTTGGGGTACACTCTGGTCCAAGAGAACAGTGAAGTGTTCAAATAGGTCTTACAAATGGGCCCAAACAAAGGAAGAAAAGTAAGAGCTTGCTTCAGAGAATAAAGGTATTAAGACTGCCTCCCTTTTGGGGGTTAATATCTAGCAGTTTATAAATTCACTCGCATCAGCCAAGTACAGCACAAAATATACTGCACAGAGGAGCAGCTATTATGTACAGTAGCCACTTCACTGATTGCAATCAATGTCACAAATTAGAGTGATTTCCTGGCTTGAGATATGTCAGAGCCAAACTTTGTGTCATGAGTCATGCTGTCTGGACATCCATCTTTGAGGCACTGTGTCACCCTCAGGAATTTTCAATTTTTGTCTTTTGTGCTATTGCCACTGGATCTCTGCTCACTTACAGTAAATAAGTCTGAACTGCTCATAGGTGCATTCAAATGACATTCAATAGTAAAACCAAGCTCCCATCATGGCTTCTATAACTTATACTGAAATATATCGGGTTTTTTTCAGCATCAGAATTTCTGTTTAGAAATGGCAGATTTTTGTCAATATTATCTAGGTGTTTGATCTGAAATTACAATACTTCCTTGTGCTTTTCTCTTGTTGCCTTATTCCTTTTTCAAATACCTGATGATGGCTTTTTCATTCAAGTCAAATGTCATCCTCATATTAATGCTGTAGTCTGAATCCCCGTTCTGCTGCATCCATATGATTAAATCCGCAAAAACAATGTTTTGCACACTGTTTCACATGAAGTTTTTATATTTTGGCAGGTGAAAGTTTTGATATTTTTTATTTTATGTTTTATATTTTTTATATTTTTTCATCATACACAAGGACAAACACATTTCTCTCTGCAACAAAGAAGTACAGTGTAATTAGAAACAGACTATCCAGGGAGATTAGTGGGGAGCTGGTTTTTTGTACCTTGCAGCAATGCGCTGTTTCAGTGGATTAAGAGCATCCACAGCCATAGCATTAATTAAGAGTACCTGGTACACAGTGATTTTATGCTTCAGCCGACCTGATACTCAGTATTTTGTGGAAGAGACACATGACATTGCTTACTGGGGAACAATTTAATGAATGGCAGCTAAACTTTTGCATCAACAGGCAACAAAGGAAAATTAAGCACAATTTTTGCTATGAATGAAAGGGTCAGCACTTCCATGCTGGATTAACTGCTACTGGAGTAAGTGAAGATTGGAGAGGTAGGTAAATTATGGAATTAATTTCTTAATAATTTATGAATTTTTAGGTGTGGGTTTGCCTGCGCTCCACCTAAGTTGAATGCTTGTTTGCCTTAGCTTTTCTCCCAGAGTCACTCCTTCCACTTTTAAGGATGTTTAGAGTAGTGCATAAGGAAGTTTCCTTGGCATCTTCTACCATCCTTTTTTGTTAAATGTTTGCCAAGAACTAGTCAAATATGAGAAGAAACAATCATAATATGGCTCCCACGAGGATGAGTTACCCAGTTATCAACAATATTTCTGCTTGAATGCTGTGTTAGGAAATCAGAGACCACACAGAGAAAAATATTTCACAATGGGAGAAGTAGCCAAGCAGAAACAAGCATTTAAACTAGGAAAAGGTGTGCCCCAATTCAAAGGGAAATCAGTTTTATAGAAAAAGAAGGGAAACTGTGGTGAAAAGGAAAAACATTTCTAATTTACTTTCTGATGACAGATGAAAGCAATGTTATATGATATAAGACCATAAAGATAGCATGACTTTATACCCCCAGTGGAGTTCATAGACAGTTCTGTGCTTTAAAATATGCATCCTAGGTCTGCCCATCTTATTTTTGACTGCTGTGGGATGGCTTTGATTTCTTTTGTATTACCATTTTACTTTGCTTTCCCTTTTTTTTTCAGTCACTTGTATTTAAATTATTGCTGAAAGATATTCTGCCATAAAATCTCCATTTATTTAGTTTGGGCAGGCATAATAATTTCTATAAAATGTCTCAGGAATACAAGTCCTACTTGATCTTTGCCTCATTCTTTCTGTCTAATATTTGTTTGTACCTATATATATATATATATGTTTTTTCTTTGACCCATTTAGTGAATAAAGTGAGCATTCTCTTGTATCAGAGGAATATTTTTGACTTTTAGAAATGTGAAATTAGAAGAATCTAGGTAAATATAGCCTGTCAATGTACTAAATAATCCTGCAATGAGTTAGTGAATATCTTATGTCTTTCATATCTCTATCAAGAAAATTCCATATGGAGGCCATGACTGAAATGTTCACAAACACAGAATATGTTGTGCTCATAGGTTTTTAAATATGTACTTCAGGTCTCTGCTGTTTGTTTGGTTTAGACACAAAATGGGATTTATTTAAAGGGACACAATCAATTTGAAAATAACAGTGTTGTCTAAATAATTCTTTCTGAATGTGATTATAAGTAAAAACTAAAGCTGTTATAAATGAAAAAAAGTAATTAAATAAATCTCCACTTTTTTGATTGGTTTACATTTTGTGCTTGACAATTCTGTATAATAATTATAATATCTCCTTTTATGCAGTTCTTTTCATCAGTAGGCCAGTTTTACTAAAATATGGTTCATTTTGCTTTATGTATACATAGTTTTACTGTTTCTTCCAGCCTCAGTCAATTCCTTCCTGTCTGAAAGTCCTTTATAAACATCAGCTCAGAATCAATAAAAGGTCCAAAGTATGTGAAATGACAGATCTACTATTTTAAAAAAGATCACTATCAGCTGGGTTTAATTAGCCCCATTATAAAGAAAAGGTTGAAAATATCTTTCAGATTGTAAAATTGGAACAAGAATTGATCATTAATGTCTTAATAATTTAAAATCTGCCTCAGATTTTGGATGTTCTAAAATTATTTTCTGAATTCCATTTAGCTCGTTTAGCCTTGTATTAGGTATTCAAGAAGAGAACACCACAAAATATTACCAAAATTATCACATACTATTAGAAATGAATAGTTTGAGTATCCTTTATGCCCATAAAGATGATGCCTAGAAGCAAAGTCTTTTCTTTCCTTATTTCATGAAAACCAATGTTTTCTCTCTTCTTTATCATCATATTTCCTAATTTAGAATCCTGAGTTCTTGATTGTTGGCTGTTATTGAGTTCATAACCTTGTATTTCTAACTGCAGCGAGAAAGTGTCTTGACTCTCAAATGTGGAGTTTGTGAAGAATGTTGCCTTTGTGGAAGAATGTACATTAGGTGCCTCTGAGCTGCTCAAGGGGTGAAATAAATATGTGGAACAATGTTTGGTACCTTTTGCTTTTCAAAAGACCTTAGATCTCATAACTATACCCTCTTAAAAGCTTTTGCCATACACTCAACAGCATGTTCTGCTTTTTTGTTAGATTCATCTTTTGGCCTACTTTTCAAACTATATTTTAACTGGAACTCAAACTCTTTTCCCTTTCCTACTATTTGCTGAGTCTAGCAATCCCATGCTGAGTAAATAATCTATAGTCCATGGTCTACTATCCTATCAGCCTTGTTATCCTGGCTCCAAACCCCAAAATGTTGGATATCTAGCTGGTAAGTATTCCCAGGAAGGCTTCCTAATGAACTTCCCCACTGGTTACTATCATCATGGCTTATACACGGATAGAACTACCTTGTAATACACTGACTATATTTGGAAAAATTAATTGGGAGTTCTTATGGTGTTTTTGTTAGGAAAAGTGACATTTTTGAAGTTAAGAAAAATATCCCAATTCATGTCTTTCATTAGATATAACAAAACATTTCTAGAGAAAATATATTCCTAGACCTAATGGTACTTTCTTTTGCAATAAAACCAGCTTGGGATCCAAATCAATCAGCAGATGAGCTTATTGCAGTAATTTGGCTGCCCTGCCATTTAAAAAGTATTTTTGGCTGCATTTATAAAACATTTAATATATGCTTAAATTTAGTGCAAACATATAATTACTTACTGAGTAATAAAAATACAAAAAAGTTATGCATGCATTAAAAATCAAGACGATGGAAATGGATCTACAATCGGTAAAATTTTATTTCATGTCAGCTGAGAAACCTACATATAAAATTTACACCTGAGCAATCTTATTGTAAAACATTGTAAACTCTTGAAAGAAAGAACCTTTATCTGCACTAGTTAGAAGAGTTTATGATTTGGCCACTAAGGGTTTAAAAAAATCTCTTTCTTCAAATACAAGCATGGGCAGTGAAATTCTTTTAGTATACTGTCTTGTCTCAGGATAAATGCAAAATCAACAAGACCCTTAATATGAAGGAGAACACGTAGAAAACAAAATTGTCCTGCATTGCTGATTGCTCACGCATGCAAGTGCAGACAATGTCTTTCCATCTGAACGTCTTTGAAACTGAGCCTTCCAAAAAGAATGCACACTTATGTCCAGGTCAGTCATAAGGCAGGAGCTTAGCTGTGACTTTAATGATGCACAGGATTCAAATGTTGTTTCTGGCTTTTATGCAAAGTTCATTTTTTTTAGTCCTATGAAAATAAATATTTCAGCAGCTTCTGTTGTCATTTATCAGGTTGCCCTTTCATGGGAGCCAGAAGGATAAAAAAATACTAGAAAAGGTCTTTTATACTCAAATTGTCTAATTAATTACACTGCCAGCTAATCAACTATGGCAAGTAATGGATTGATTTTACCTGAGAGCTGTGAATTCCATGTTTAAAAGTGGAAACTGTGATAGATGAAAAACCTAAGGGAAGGTAAACATCTCAGTATAATTTGCTGAAACTAATTCCCCAAAGGGCTACCTTGGTACACTGGTAGGAGTTTCCTGAGTGCCAGCACTAAGGCTGAAGTGGCACACTGAGGTGCCATCTAGCATGCTCCACTTGCAAGGTGGATGTGACGTCCTACGGCAATGAGCTTTTACGCATGTGTGGTGGATGCTTCAGACCATGAAATGCTGCAAATCCACTAATGACGAAAATGCAATATGCATGTGTGGTTGTAGAATAAACACATCTCTGCAAATTATATGGCTGCCCTTCCCTCTTTGCACTGTCTTGTTCCGTAATTTGAGAACTCCTTGTCTCATGAGGGAGAATGGCAAAAAATCCTGACCACACTAACATCTATCTGTCTTTGACTCTTTCAGATGTATCCTTTATGGAATACAAGAAAGGAACCACAACCAATTCACTAGTAACGCTGGTGGGACCTTTGTTGTTCAAGATTCTTATGGTAAGAAGTCATTAATCCTCACACACAGAAAAGTTGATCAGGATATGACCATAACCTTGACCTTACCTGGGAGAAGTGCAGTGCAGAGGACAATACATGAGGCTCAGCAATCAGCTCAGTCAGAGTAGACCTATAAAATAAATGTTATAATCAATAGGGAAACATGTCCTTGTGAAATTCTTTTTTTTGTAATGCTGTACTGCAATTATTTTGGCAGGATGTTCAGAGAAATCCTTTCAAAGAAGTCATTTGCTGAATATGATGAGATTTTTAAGAGAGCTCTTCAGATTTTTTTTACATTCCTGAAAAGACACACTGAAGCAAATGAATAATTGGCAGAACATGGAATATGTAACATGCTGTGTGAAAACTGTATTCTTTCAAATCATCACTTGTCAGAAATTAATTCCTGTGTTAGAGCCTTACTATTGAGAATGTAATGACTTAAATCGAACTGGGTTAACTTGGGTTCTCTGTGCTGGTAGCTAAGGACAACTGGTGCATTTTAAGTTATTCAATTGCTCAGATGAGCTTTCACTTGTTCTCATTTTAAGTGTTCTTAAGCAGCTGTCTTGTATGGAGGTTGTAAATATGATTTGAGGTACTGTGTGTTTTCAGGGCTAGTCTCCAAGGCTATCACCTTTTAGATTCTTGTCCTTAAGAATTCACAGAACTCAGAATAACTTAAAGAAAATTGCTAACCTCTTCTGGAAAAACAACATATGAGGTAAGTAAAAATAACTGCATACCATTAAAATAATTGCCAAATGGTAATCATGCATAGTGGAATGTTTTCAGACAGTTTGTTTGTAATAGAAATTATGCCTGATCACAGCCTTCTAAGAGCTACTGCAAACTTATTATTTTAAACTGACAAAACTGATTTCCAAACAATGTTCTCTTATGAAAGAGTTGGTGTTGCAGATGAGAACAAAACTCACAGTATGAAGGTTCTATTACCTTGCAGCTTATGAACACAAAAGGCAGATGAAATTCTCCAGGTCAGGCTGGTATCAGTTCATGGTCTCTTTACATGGGATTTTGTTACTTCACTAGGTTAGAGGCACCAGAAAATCTGCTTTTCTCTTTCTCTCAGAGTCTTTATTCTTTGTTTTTGCTTCATGAAGGTTTTTATTTTCAGCCCTGAATACAAAGCCCAGATAATGACTTTCCTTTCCTTTTTTTTTTTTTTTTTTCTTTTTTTCCGGGACTGTTTTCATCTGACAAAATATTGATTCCAGTTTATGGTTTCTGATTCTCAAAAGAAGGAGTATGACTTTACTGTTATCTTTATGTGTCTGAAGTGGACAGCATCATCAGATAACAAACTTGGACCAACATATATTTGGAAAACAGAATTGTGAGCAAGTTTTTTTCCTCAAATATATTGCAAATAGTAGATAAACATTTTTTTTTAATCTCTGAGCAATAAGTAAATTGTCTGTTTGATCTCTACTTTGTAGAGATGTTTTGATAATTTGAAGTTTGGTGTCAATATGCACTTTTGTGTTCTGCCCTATACTTATTCTTGCAAAGCCTTTCATATTATTTAATCATTATTTCATGTATAAGATACACTTCTACCATAGATGCTGTCATGACTATCATTAATATTGACAAGAATTTTCAAAGCAGTTGGAAATAATAGTTCTGTACAAGATTTTCATTGTATTTAGGTAAAAATAAAAATTAATTTCTATCGGAAAGAACTGTAACTACAGATTTGATGAAATTATGAAATTAATTTGATAATCACAAAAGCCCAATATAAGAAAAAAAAGTTTAGTAAGATTTACTAACAATTCCAAATGTGAAACTGCAACAAAATGATATCTTTCAGTAAGATAGTTTTGATCCACAAAAAAGGAAAGAAGAATTTAATCTTTTACCTCAAAATGCCATTCTTTCACATTCACCATTTAGTATTCATGTATCTAGCTTCAGGGTCATCCATTTAAAAAGGTTTTCCTAGCATATCTTCTGATAGGCAAACCTTTAAATTTTCAAGAGATGATTAGGGAAAGTATTACAGCAGTGATCTACTATACATTTTCCTACTTTGTTTTCTTGCTTTCTAGAGTGTAAATTCCTCCAAGATTTTCCTTTATCTCACTGTTCAGTAAATAATGTACCTGTGTGGAGTATGTGTGTTTCTATGCTAGGAGAAAGGATGACAACAGGATAGCAGGAATTGGGGACTGCACATTTAACTAGTTTTAGAATTAGCAATTATTTCAATAGGGTATGAACTTTCCTATGTTTGACCTGGATGTAATGCATATGACAGAAAGTTCTATCGGAGTTCCTTTGGCATCAGTGTGTATAAGCTGTCAATGTTCTCAGAGTTAAAAAAACCAAATCAGTATAATAAATCAAAAAGCAGTGGCTGGTGAGTGGTGACAGTGAGTAATGTGTGGATATTTTGATTAATAGAATCTCAGTCTATGTACACATGCTCTTACACACATTCATGCACTTTTCAGGCATGAGAAATGTTTTTCCATCTTTGCTCTCAGCCTGAACCATTGTGCATATGTTATACAATCATCTATTTTTGTGCTCTCATCTATGGAGTTCATGAATGTTATGAATATGGGTAATAAAGTGAGGACTCCTTGTTTTAAGGTAACACTTGATGAGGGGTTTTAGCTGTTACTGATTGCATCCATCATGCAGATGAAGATGTCCATTATAAATGCAGATAATCAGATCTTAGATATCTAAACTGCTTGAATGTGTAGAAGATACACAACTTTTATTATAAAAATATTTTTAACAGTTGGCATTTATACTATGTATGATAAATTTAATACATTTAGTGAATAATGAGATTCATTAAACTTAGTTTAAATTCAATAGTTAAAATGTATTTTCTGCGAGGAAGCTGACTATAAGAACCAGTGAAGTGTCAATTGCTGTCAACAAAAGGTGGGAAACTTAGACATACTGTTTGTAAAATCCATGGGTTGAGATAAAGATACTTTACAGGACAGAAAAGAAAGGGATAATAGTAGTTGTAGTAATAGTAGTAGCAATAGTAATAATAATAATAAAAATTAGACTACACAAAAGAAATGAGAGTGCAGTTGCTCATCCCTGCACACTGATGGTCAGACAGTTCATGAGTAGTGGTGTCCAGACAGCTTTCCTCTGAATTTTGTGTCACAGATGCAAAGAATAATAAGGACTTCTACAGGTAAGTTCACCAAAAAGGAATGTCAAAGAAAGTGTACCCCTCCTGATAAATAATGCTGGTAAACTGGTAAAAATGGATAAGGAAAAGGCTGAGGTACTCAACAACTTTTTTGCCTCAGTCTTTAATGGAAACCTGTCTTCCTCTTGAATGGATGGACAGCAGGATGGGAACTGTAGGACCAAAGTGCTTCCCACTGTAAGTAAAGATCAGGTTTGTGACCACTTGGACAATCTGAACATATGTAAGTCTATAGGACTCAATGAGATTCATCCCAGATTCCTGAGGGAACTGGCTGATGTAGTTATGGAGGAATCTTTATGACACGTCAGTCATGTCAGAAAAGTCATGGCAGTCAAGTGAAGTCCCAGATGACTGGAAAAAGAGAAGAATTCTACCTCTCTTTAAAAAGGGTAGGAGCCTGGGAACCAGTGACATGTCAGACTCACCTCTGTGCCTGGAGAGATCATTGAACAGATCTTTCTAGAAGCTCTGCTAAGGCACGTGGAGACAGGGAGGTGATTTGAAATAGCCATCACAGCTTCACTAAGGGCAAGTCGTGCCTGACCAACCAAGTGGTTTTCTGTGATGGGGTGTCTCCATCACTGGACAAAGGAACAGTTACAGCTGTCATTGGTCTGGATTTCTGTAAACCTTTGACATTCCCTCTAAATTGGAGAGAGATAGATCCCATGGTTGGACTGTTAGGTGGATGTGGAATTGGTTGGATGGCTGCATCTAGAGCGTAGTGGTCAATGGCTCAAATGCCAATGGACACCAGTGACAAGTGCTGTCCCTCAGGGGCTTGCACTGGGACCAGTACTAGTCAGTGTCTTCATTAATGACATAGACAAAGGGATTGAGTTCACCCTCAGCAAATTTGCTGATGACACCAGAAGTGTCAACAGTGGTGCTGTTGACACTCCTGAAGGGCACAGTGTCATCCAGAAAAGTGGATATGCTCTGGAAGTGGGCCCATGGGAATCTCATGAGGTTTAACAGGAGCAAGTGCAAGGTGCTGGACTTGGGTTGGGGCAACTCCAGGTATCAGAACAGGCTGTGAGGTGAAGAGATTTAGGGCAGCCCTGCTGAGGACTTGGGGGTGCTGTGGCTGAGAGGCTGGACATGAGAGGGCAATTGTGTCCTGCTTGGAATGCAATACCAATTGTATTAGTGGAATTCAAGTGGAATTCAATTCAGAGGACCTGAGTTTTTGTATTGTGATAAGTTTTTAATCTTATAAACTTTAAAACACTTTCAGTCATTTGGTAGTAAAAAGAAGACAAAACATGACTCAGCTGGATGTCTGTTCCCAGTGCAACCTATGCAAGATAATCAGCAGCCTAAAGAGACAGATGTGAGTTCAGACAATCACTCAGGTCTTCGCAGACAAACCACTTATCGAGGAAATCCACAATGGATTCTGTAATTCTGTTTTTTTGGGGTTTTTTTCCTTCTATTTATCTCCTTGTGCTGCATAAGGTGAAATTCATGTAATGCCATAATTTTGTTGTCTTGTGATAACTCCAATATCAATTTAGTGGTTCCTGCTAAGGTTCTTGCTTTCTTAGTCTTCATGAAGAAATTCACATTTTTTTTCCCAATAAGCAGGGATGAGGCTTAAAGGATCTGTGCCCTCCTCAGGAGGAATAGAACTTGTCTGTCCAGAAAGGACATGTGTTTCACACTGACACGTGGGAGAGCCAAGCAAGTGCAATGTCAGTGCAGTTAAATGTAGATAGTTTGTAGTAGTTCATTCACAATATCAATTTGTTAGAGTAAAATTAATTTGGATTCTGTGCATTTCCTCTCTGTTCAGATAAGGTTCATTCTAATCTACAGTTACAGCAGAACCTGCTGTATTCATAGCTCCCATTCATAAGGAGCCTGTTAACTTAATTCACACCAATTTGCACGAGAACAACAGGCAATCCTATGTCTTCAGAATCACCAGAGCTGTGCTGCATTTTAAGGTAGAGGTTATTCATAGTCCTTGCTCCTACATGAGAAGGAAAAACTCCCTGCTCTGGCCAAGATGCCTTTAAAAAGATGTTTTGCAAAAATCACATTTGCTTCTGTCAAGACTTGTTGATGCAGGCATTAAAGAGTGAACACAAGTCAAAACCAGCAGAAAGTAGCTCCAGCTCTGTTCCATACAATATTCCACTGAAGAATCAGAAGGTCAGGGTAAAATTGAAGCCATTTGCCAGAAGAGTGTGGTGTGATGTCATTTTCCGCAGTGCTTAGTGCTGTAAAAACAAAGAATAAAAAACAAAAAGCAATAGTTGCAGCGTAAGCCCCATGAAGTAACTAATCTACTTCAGATATGAACAATAGTACTGTGAATATCCACAAACAAATTATACTGAATCAGGGATATACAGCAGCAGAATCTCCTCGTCATGTTAGGAAAGAGAACAAAAGTTCAGATCAGAGTGGTGATCTGAGACCATTTTTCTCATGATGAAGAAAAAGAAGCTGTTTTATGTTGTGATAAAACCAATTTTATTTTTCTGTTTCTACCTTCCCTAATTGAAGTCATTAGTATTGATTTCAGTCATAAAGGAAAAATATAAAAACTGTTGCCTTCTTTATTTTAGAAAGACAGCAAAATTCAGGATAACTTTATTCCAAAAATAACCTGAAGATGGCACAGTAGGCACATGTTGCTCTCTGGTTTGCATAATGTGTACTGTAAAATGAGAGAATTATTTGCTAAAATATAACTCCTTTGGAAGAGCTCTTTAAAAAATAGAAGCAGAAGAGATATTTAAACCTTTTAAAGCACAACCTATCAATAAAATTATTTTACAAGTGGAACACAGGCTGTTAATTTCATGCTGCCTAAAAGATTAATATAAACAGGTGGGCAGACAGGGACTCATCATGGCCGGGTGTTATTGGCAAAAATAAGTTTAATTTGTGTTGTTTAGTTTTTTATTGATACATTTCTTTTGTAATTGTATAACAACTGATAACCTCATCTGTTATCTCCAGCATAATGTATAATCTACACCTAAATGCCAACTTTTATGAGGCCCGTTTTGACTTTGAGAGAGACAAGATTACTCGTATAATCTCAATTTTATTAAAAGATAAGAAATATTATGGGACATTTTTTATTAAAAAAGAAAATAGTGTCAAGTAGTATTAGTGAATTAATAAGTCTGCATTATATATGAATTAACCATAAATATACTTTCCACAACACACACAGGCACCCTGAAAATCTGGAGTTTATAAAACATAGAAGCAATTTCACAGATGTGCTATAGCTAAGGGTGATTCCGCTTACTATATCCAAGTATATATACTATGTTTGGATTTTCAAAATGTGTTTAACAAAGGCCTTGTGCAGAATGATTGTGTGGAATCAAAGCTGTCTCTATGGCAAGAAGGAACAGTCCCTTTGTGAATTGCCACCTGAAAGACCGAGAAACAAGAGGGTAGGACTAAATTAGCTGCTCTACAGTGGTTGAAGGTTATCAGTGGAGACCCACAGTCTCCACTTTACTAACACCTTTGCTATTTCACGTGTCCAATAACAATGAGGAGAGGAGACGGGAGTTGATAACACTTACTGTCAAAACTACAATATGTAAGGCAGTAAAAAAGAAAGGCAGTGACAGTGAGTTGCAGAGGGCTCCCCCTGTTTTAAGTGACTGAACAGTACAAGAATAGTTGAAGTCGTGTGTGGATAATTATATTCCATGTGATTTAGATGGGGAAAAACAAATGTTACTATATGTTCACAGTAATGTTGTGGTTTACAATAGCTGTTACCGCTCAGAAAGGAGATAAAATTAGTACTCCAGTGGTGTACAATATTGCAAAACACTGATTTTAAACAAAATTTTAATTAGAAGCTGTTAACAAGCAAGACTGGGGCTGTATACACAAAGGATAAAGGCACCTGAAGGAGGAGGGACTATCCTGAAAGCAAGCTTGGCACAAGTGAAACTTTTTTTCAGCTGGCATCTGCTGTGGCCATTAGTGAATTCCTAGGAGGTGAATCATCTAATTTCAGTAATACACATATGGAGTGTCTAGTTTAAATAGTTTTATTTTGTCTCCTTTCATAGCCTGTGTAGACATCCATGCTCTTCCAGAGGGGAATTCATTCCATCCTGAACAGATATCTAAGGCAGATGAACTGAAATGATCATCTCTCCATAAACTGTGTTGGCATACTGTGTAACTTATCACCACAATAAGCATCTAAAAATTATGCAGCTACAAGTAAAGTGTTCTTCTTGTGCTGTAATAATTTAATTGATTGTTTTATAGCTGCCTGGTCTCAAAGTAATGTTGCCCCATACCTGAATGTCTTAGAGAGTGAGGGAGGGAAGAGGAGAGCATGGGAACATTTTCGGTTGGGTTCCTCTCTGAAGCCAGTGTACTGCAGACTCTTGACAGCAATGAGCAGTGCCTAAGTGCCTTTCTGCTGCTTGCTCCCAAACAGGGCATTCTCAGTGGAGTCTCTTTTTTAATCTCACCTCTAGGAGCTTTTTCTCTTCATGTAAATATTCATGGGAGCACTGACTGAAATACAGGTTTCCCAGGAGAACGTGGTACCCACAAGAGTCTCAAATCCTTCTCACTCTGCAGGCTCATATATTCTTTTCTGTATTTTAAATGTAGTGAAATGGCTTTAGAAAGGGGAGCTGAGTGATTTCTTTACAGGATATCTTGTCTCAGAAAAAGGAAAATATGGATCGTCATTCTCACTCATGTCAGTGATCGTCCTGCTCATTGCAGAATAGTTGGGCTAAATGAACTTTTAAAATCCCTTTGAACACAAACCATCCTATGATTCTATTTTAATATATGTTTTTTATAACCTATATGAATGCTGTAGCCTTCAGTCATTGGATTGCCTGTATTGCCCTTATATCTAAATTTTTATGAGAACAATTTCTTAGGACATTTGATCCAAGAATGATTCCTGGCAGTGGAAAGTAAATGGGAGAAAATTTTTATTCCACTGGATTTTTTTAGAACTTCTCCACCTTCCCTAGCTGCGACAGACTTCATGTGAGCTGGTAGCAGCAGCTCTCTTTCCATGGTAAGAGTTCTGGTAAGCCTCTTTCCACAGGGCTAATTCTCTCTTTGCTTTGTACTTTTCTGTACCTGGCTGAGGGCTGTGAGCTCCCCCAGACAGTAAGCATTTGAAAAAAGATTCACAAGATTCTGTAAGGGGAAGAGTGCCCCTCTGTAGTGTTCCCTTGTAAAAGTTCTGCAGGCCAGATTTATCCTCGATGAGGATTGTTAGGGCTTTGGGATGGTTATCACAATTTTTAGATATAAACATGGACGTGAGTCACTATCCCTGAAGGTGGTTAAGAGAGATGTAGTTGTAGCACTGAGAGAAATGGTTTAGTGGTGGATTTGGCAGTATTAGATTAGTGTTTGGAC
Source organism: Onychostruthus taczanowskii (assembly GCF_017590055.1). NCBI lineage: Eukaryota > Metazoa > Chordata > Aves > Passeriformes > Passeridae > Onychostruthus > Onychostruthus taczanowskii. The sequence goes on from NW_024498351.1 coordinate 12,940,341, forward strand.
TCAGTGGTCTTAGAGGACATTCCAGCCTAAATGATTCTATGATTCTATACAAAGAGCAAAGCTCCAGCAAGGACAAAGGTTTTGGCTAAAATACAGCTCCTGAACAAAGGAGGGAGAGCCAAGCTCTTCTTTGTTTCCAACAAAAAATTGATAGTTTTTCTTTTTTCTCTTCTATTATTTTACCATCTCCATATTTATCTATCCCACTGCCTGGATTTCTTCTGTTCTTCTGAAGGTGACTGAGGTATAGCTGTCTGATTTTCATGGAAACTAACTACAGCTGCCCATATGGACAATTAGGGTGCTCCAGCTGTGTGTGGGGTGTAATTTCCAGCTGCGGGGTGGCAGTAAACAGCTGGGGGTGGTAATTTCTCAAATTTCTCCAGCTACATTCACAACATATGCCTATGCCCTAAGGATTTTCTGTAAACTAACCATATTTGTTAGCAGTATTTAAAACATTTCTTATTTCAAATGTACAAAGTAAAAGCCAATACTGCAAATTTTGAGCTAACTTAATCTTACTCTAAGCAAAAATGCCACGTATTTAAGGACAACAGCTGTGGCTACTCTGCTTGAAAGAATTTCTATTGCCATCTGGGAAAAGAGAAAACAAAATATTATGAAAATTTATACAGATCTATAGTGTGCTTCCTGAATCCACTTAAACTATGCCACTCAATTTTCCTAATCAATCAAGTCTGTTAACAGTGATGCTAAGATTTACAATATAGCTGGTGTGCAGCGCAAGTCTGGCAGAAGTGAAGCTCCTCTGAAAATTTTCCTAAGAATTACTGTGTGCACTTATAAAACTTTCACCATCCAGACTGATGAATTTACTACACATTCAGTTTTAAACCTCTATAGGCTAATTTTGTGGCGTGCTCATCTATGGATATACTTTCTCTGGAAAAAAGGTAATATAGAGAATATAATTGTAATATAATGCATATAGCAGCCTGCCTCTTACAGTAATTGTATGTAGGATGCTATGAAGCTGATAGCCTGCTGCTAAGTTATAAATAGCAAGTCCTAGTCAGCTGTGGAAACTGATTGCAGTGCTGTTCTGCACACCTGTGGCTACACAGGATTCAGGGTGCCAGAGGATGAGAATGGCAGCATGCAAATATGTAAGGCATTTAGTGGTGGCACTTCTGCCATGATGAGATTGCTTATGGCATGTAGGGCAACTAGCAATGCTAAGTATCTGTGAAATAAGGCCCCTGAATTACAGTCCTAAATATAGCTTTTGTGCTTTGCTTCAGGCTTTTAAATTTTACTATTTCGACTTAGCTGCTTGCAGAACCATAGTTTATAATTTCTGGTGCAGTATTCAGCCAACTTATAAGAGTTCATGCAAAAAGAGTTGTTTCAGAAATTCTAATAGACCCCAAACTGTCACACACGTGCACTGTATAATAGACAGTATTATTATTATCAAGAATTCTCAAGAGAAATCATGGTTATGTTGCCTGCTTTCACTGTTTAAAGTTTTTTATAGTTAAGAAAAATATTTACTCATGACTTCAGAAAACTCTGGTTCTTTTGAACCAAGCATCAGTTGTAATGATTTTACATGTTGTGCAAATGATGATAAAAGATATGTATGAGAATATATGTAATATACTGTATGAGAAAATGGATTTGATTGATAACTTCAACAGGATAATATTCAAAAGGATATGACAACCAATACTTTCAAAATACCATCTTTTGCTGGTTCTTTTATTGTTTCAAAATATTTTTGAAATGGAACAGTAATAACAATAATAATTTGTGTGTATGTTTCCTTTCAATTCTGAATCAAAGAGTACATGCATTAATAAATTAAGCCTCACAGCAACTATGTAATTTAAGAATATTTTTATCCATGTTTGACAGATGGAGAAACAGAGGGACTGTGAATCATAAATGGATTTGCAAATGTGTGATTAGGCTGTCCAGAAGAGAATATGAATAGAGAATCTAGGGTACTCCGGAACAATGGAGAATTTTCAACAATAAGAGGTATGTTCTTTTGAAAATGTGGTCCTACACAGGATGTGCAGGCTGATGGCCTGAACTGGCATTATCAGCATGGCACAGCACTGCTCTTTGAAGTATATTGATTTGACTCTGTGCTACTTAAAAGATCTCACTGCTGCTGCTCTTTCCCTGTTATAGATCAGCATTCTGAAACCCCTGTCAACAGCAGATCGATATTTCGATGCTTCGCTATAAACTAGTCCCCATACTTGAATTCATGTAAGGTGGTGTTTTTCAAGGTTATGAATTGTCCACATGGTGCCAATAACACTGCAAACCTGCACTGGGCAAGTGACAACTGCTCATCTGCAGCTAGTGATTTTAGCACAGAGTGAGCTCTTCCTGACTCAATTGTTTTTGGGATACCAGCACTGGAAATGGAAGAGGCCTCTGTTTTGTTCCAGGCAACATATGCACAGCAGCTGACACTTCGGGCAACACTCAGGTGCAATGAAAACCATCTTGTGTATTGCTGAAGATATATCTGGGAGCACCTGCTCTGTTTAAGGGCAAGTGAATATTGACACCTGTGATGCCCTGTGAGATCCCTGGGTCTGTGCAGATTTGCTGTGTGTCCCAGTAGAAAGAGATTCTATTCAGCTTTGTGTTTCAGATCTGAGCTAGCTTACTGACTCTTGGAAATTATTTGGAAGAGGTGAACACATCAACACCAGGGCAGAATTAAGTGCTATGACAGCTTCCTTCTAAAAATCCTGGTATCTGTCCTCAAGGCAGATCAGAATATCCTTTTTGGCACCAGAGGTACTCTACTTGACTGCAGTTATAAGGAAACCATTTCATTCTTTCTGTTCTTCCTTAATACAGAACCAGGACATTTTGTAAAATCTCAAATGGTAGAACATTCATCATGAACAAATTACTAAAATGGCTCTTTAGTCTTTGATAAAGTATTAATTACCATTAATTTCCAGATGAGATAGATAGAAATGATCAAATTCAACAGCACTTGTCACATAGCACTCTTCTTATTCTCAGAGTTTGAACTTCTCATTTTAATGCATATGTAGAAATGAATAAGCTTTGGTTTATCAGAAATCCAGAATTATTTCTTGCAATTATTCTGCAATGACTAGATTAAAGACATAATTTAAAAAACTACTATAAATGATTTAGATTTATTTGAATATTCATTTTGTTCTTAACTTAAGGGTTCATTGCAATAAGCAGAGGAAAAAGTGCTATAAATAAATTCCCCTCCATACTTTATATGCAAATTTCAATCATAACAAGAAGAGTTCTACATTTCTTTTTATATGGGGGTTACATATGTTTTATATAGGGATACACATGTGATGTGTGTTATACATTAATAAATTATGAATGTCTGTGGTACAAATATATTGGTGGATAGAGATGCTTTATATTCTTATTGGATGTATTTTTGCTCAGATTTTCTGTTTTGTTTCTTCTATTTTCTAACACTAGGAATTAGCAATTTCTTGGAAAAAGGTAACTAAATCTCATTGCTCCAACTGACCTTAATTAACTCCAATCTGTCTGAAATTAAGAGAAACAACTGTTGCGACATTTCCTAAAGATGCAAAAAATAGCTCAGAAATTTGAGCACAGTATGTCTAATATGTTTTAAAAAAATACAATTCAATAATTATTCTTGTATAAAGTCATGTGATTTAAGTGTTAATCTTAAAGTGTGGATTTTTTTCCACCCAGGTAATAGGGGAAATTTTCATTCCTGTGTTTAGACTGTCTTTGGAATATATGTGAAAGGTATACATCTGAATCGTCTCTGGAAAAAGATGTAGATGGTAGAAAGAAAAGCATTGTTTTCTATTCACTACCTCCTTGCTCAGTTGTGAGGTGCCAGGGCTGTGATTTACAGTGATCTCAGTTCAGCCAGATGGGGCTTTGCCAGGTAAAGTACTGCAGCAAGAATAGCACTACAGTCAACCTCCTCCCCCATGTTCCTGGAGTTGTTCTTCCCTCTTCATTTTTCACATGCAAGGGTTTAAAGTAGGAAATACAAACTGGTTTCCCTACCTTTATGATGTTCAAGGACTCCCTGCTCTGAGAAACTCTTAGCTGCTTGTTTAAAGCATTGCTAAGTGCTCATTGTGCTATGGGAGTTAAAACGTATTTAAGAATGTGTTTTAACTCTTGCCCGTTGTTTTAATTTTAAAAATATTCAGGCTATTGATTAGCTGGATTGTCTCTTGCCTATTTCCTTATTTAGAAGACCTCTTTGAATTTCCCTGATGTGAGGGATTATTTTCCCTATATAAGTGCTGTAGATAAAAATAAAGGCACATCAATTATGTGAGAAGCAGGATTATGAAGAATGCAAATGATATGAAAATGAAGTCCAACCATGGGAAACAGTTTTTATAATTACATTAGTTAAAATTCATTACATTTTCAAGACAATATGTTTTTGAGTGAATTTCTTCACAATTAAGTGAGAAATACAGTTTTAGGCCTACCTTGTCCAGAGTGTGGAGTTACAGAAATGTAGCTTTCAATTCCTTTTTCCCTTTGCTTTTCTGCACCATCTGGTTGGTCAATATATTAAACCAATGAGCTACTAACCACCTTTTCCCATTACTTTTCCCAATGCATTCCTTTGTCATTAAGATCCCACACTTGAGAGAAAGCTTTTTTCATTGTTTGACGTTTTAGTCTTTGAAACAGGATCACAAAGCTTTCAATTGAGTTTAGGGAAACTGCTTTTGTGTCAGCAAGGAGATGAATGTTTCTTTTCTACTTTTGCCATGACATATCCTCATACTTGAGTTTCTTGGAAGGTTTGTCAACTATCAGTGCTTCATCCTCCTTGGGGGCTCTTAGTTATTTCAGGTTTCCCAGTACCCTTCACCTTACAACTTCAGTCATTTCCAACAAATTTATCCTTGCTACTCATTCTTCATGTCTGGCCTATCTATGAATTCTTTCTATCCAAAGCGGTGCTGAAGATTCAGTCTTTTTTAAATTTTTTTTTATTAATTATTTGCTGATTTAGCTAAAATTTTTCCAAACTTTTTCAATTGTCCTCCTTGCTGTGAACTCTTTGAAAAACTTCATTCTGTATTGTCTCATCCTTCCTCAAGCCCCTACCTAGTGCTTCATTCAGATCACTGCTGTTGAAACTTAGCCCACTGTTGTCATATTACTTTTTTAAATTCCCATTTTTGCCATTCTAACGTCTTTTAAATTTTGTGTCTTTTGTGTTTTTAATTTTTGTGTCTTTTGGGTTTTTTTGTCAAGAATTTAAGAAATTTGGTCCCTGCTCATTTGGCTTTGCATTCCACAGTCATCTTGTTTCCATTCTGCTCCTTTCTACTAGTGGTCCTTGCATTTTTTTCTATTTCCTTTTCTACTTTTAAATTATTTCCTAATATTCCTTTGCTTTGGAACTTCCTTCTTTATCTCAAATGTAAGGTGTCTAGTTTTCTGCTTCAAGTTTCTGTTACTCAGAGTGTGCTGGTATTTGGCTTAGCATATATTGCTTTTATTGTGGCTCTTTTGCAGATCACAGTCATGAAGTATCTGGTTTAGTAAAGGCAGAAATAAAGAGTTAATTTCATTTTCTAATGAGCAGACTAATTTCTAGAACACAGACCCTTCTCTAATTCTTTTATTCCCTATATTCTGTATATAGCAGATAGGAATCGTTATACTCATCTCTGATGTGCTTAACATTAAGGCAGGTTTGGACAAGCACCTGACAATAACTTCCATTTCACAAAGAATGGATATTGAAAGAACGGGATAACAGAGGAAAAGAATATTCACATGTATCCTTGAACACAACTGTGGCTGATTACAACATGTATTTCTAGATGGGTTTCATCCTAGAAGAAAATGTAGTGTGAAAATAACCTCAGACCCTCAGCACTAGAGGTCACTAAACACAACAATTTCAAAGGGTCTATAAACAGTGGTGTTGTTTTTTTTTTTTTTGTTTTTTTTTTTTTTACACCACTACTTAATTTACATTACTACAGATAAAACCCTCAAGAGACAGCAGTAGGTGAGAAGCCATCTGCTCCTGTGTATAAATGTGGAAGGTATCAACAGTGAAACTGCTCGGCTGAGACCATTCCTCATGATGTCTAACCCTGTGCCTCACTGTTTCCTTGTTCTGTTGATTAAGGAAAGGATATATTGGGTTTTTTTTCACTTTTACTCCAACTTGCTTTTATAGTCCAGGCATCACAAGTAGGTGATGCCTTGTAATGGCATGTAGGCAGGATGGGTTGAAAAACTTAAATAACCTTAGAAAAATAAGCTTTAATTCAGAGACCAAGCAACAGGTTAAATTGTAGAGGAAAGGTCAGATATTAATGCAGTATGATTACTTGCATCTTAAGAGATCTTTTTCATAGACCTTCTGTCTTTGTGGAAAATATTTCACAAGACTTATCAGTACAAAAAAACCCCAACATCACCAAGGGACAAATGCAATGAAGTTCTCAGCCAAGATAAAAGTAAATGAAAGAACTTTTGGCTTTGGATGTGTTGGAAAAATTAATGTATTGTTAGTTCTGGTTGATTTAAATGGCTCTCCCTAAACATTTTGAGGACTTTATGGTGTTATCTTCCATATCTATAATATGACGTTCCCATAAGATGAAGTGGATTCAGCATAAGAAAAGATGGAGAAGAGATTGAATAGGGCGAGGTTTGGATCACTCTTTTGGGAGAAGGCTACAGAAAAAATGGTCATCTTTCACAATGAACATATTGCCCTGCACAGTCTGTAGTGGAGCTTAAGACTCACACTTTATGCCATTACCCTGATACCAGCAAGAACCTATGGATTTCACCTAATGTCCTGGTCCTTCCTGCTGCTAGGCCACACCGGAGCTGATGGGTTATTAGTGCTGTCAGCCACTCTTTCAGCTCAAATAGCACAAAGCTTTCTCATCCTGATATAAATCCTTGTCGCTCTCAGTTTCCTACCATGTGATGGAAGTAGATTTTTTTAACAGAAATTTTACATTATTTCAAAAAAAGCTTCTTTATAGAAATTTTATTAGAATCAAGAAGGAATTTATTAGAATCAAGAAGGAAAATAATTTAATAGTCAGGAAATTTCAGAATTTGCCTTACTTTTTAAATAATACTTTTGTTATCTGCAACTGCACTGTGCTGTAGGTTATAATTGTATAGTATATGTATGTTTTTAATAAAGGGTCTCTGACATTGCACACGAGTAAAAAATATGCACTGAAGCAGACTATTGTCTACAGTTGCTAAATGAGTAGACCTTCTTGAACTTAATTTCTTTGTTCTTCAGTTCTCTATCATCTTGTAGGAGTGTTGTGAACAGTGGTTAATTAATATTTTTAATTGTTTCCGTACTGTGGTGGTGAGCACCCGAGAAACTTATGAGGAAATTAACAATTCTGTCTTGAGAGAAGGGTTTGACTAGTGTGCAGTAAATAAGGCCTTGGGTCACACTTTGAAAAATGAGGAGAAAACAAAATATTGAGTAGCTACTCATTATGTGAACATTCTGTGCACTGAGCAAAGCAGAGGTCCTGTGAATGAGAGAAGTGCTCACATAATTAGATTTTGTCAAAAAGCTTCTGTGCAAAGAGGGTGAACAGAATGAAGGATGGACAGGAAAATTAAAGATGGGCATTTCTTGACATTTAAAGCTTTCTTCAATAGTCTAATGGTATGCTTTTTACATAATTTGGATTTTTATGTGTGTATTTGCCTTCTGTGTGTAGGCAAAATAAATTTTCTATGGCTTTGAAATATATAAACTATTGAAAGCTGACATGATAAATCTTGAAGGAACATTCAGTCTTAAATCTGTTTTATCTAGACTTTCCAAGGAAAATTTTAACAAAAAATAATAAGACAAAAAACACATTGAATCTTTCAAAGTAGTTTGCTCCCTTTTCCTTTAGTTTGTTTCCTTCAGCACTTTGTGGCTCTTGGATTAATGTGATTATCCTGAAAATGCCTGTTTAAAAAGAACTGTTCCCCATCAAAAATTATTCCTCAAGTAAACTGTTAGGTGTGTTCACAAAAAAAAAAAAAAAAATCTGAACAAGCAGATAGACTTCATTTCTATCAGATGATAAGAGATCTATAATGCATGGTCACACCTGTATTCCTGATACTAGCTTAACAAATTTCTGGAGATTGCTTTTTTGGACAAAGTGTCGATCCTTTGAAATACTTACTGGCTGCTCTGTCAATAGGTCTAGGGGAGAGGTTATCAGATAACATCTTTGCAAGTGTGGTGAAGGAATGAATACAAGTTTTTAGACTTTTATTTGACAATGGACATTTTAAAGGGACTTGGCAGGTGGGGTGTTATGAGGTATTTGCTTGAATTTTAAAGTGAAACTCAAATTCTGGAATATATATCTTTGTTAAAAAAAAAGTTAAAAAAAGTCCCAAAGACTGAGCTGTAGTAAAGCAATTACCTGTAGTAATTCCAGACATCAAAACCTGTTTTGAAAAATAATAGCCCTTATCCAAGCCTTCCTATCAATATATTTACCTAATGTAAATATAATGTTATGACTATAGCGCTAGTTTTCTGACTTACACATTTGTATTTGATATTGTTCATTTAGCAATATATTTAAATATCCTCACAATAGTTTTTAACCATGGATATACTCAGAGAAATTACTTAGCAGTCTTTCAATGTAAAATTGCCCTACTACTATTACCCATGATTTGGCAATTGGCATCACTGTGCAGTAATTCATGGAGCTATAGAGTTTCTTCTTTACTCATAATGTTTTCTTTGAAAAACAGAAAATAAATTTTTATGCTTTGTGATTTGAAAATATGATCTATCTTAAAAAATGGAGCTATTTTCTTCCCAGGGAATTTAACAGATTATATGGAGCAGAAGACTATATCTTTACTAATACTTTCCACTATGTTTCAAGACCAGATCTGAATGTGTGGGGACTTCTGTCACATATTATTACTGGGGAACAATTGGATTTTCTGGATTATTTTGGCAGTAACTGTAACAATGGCTATATTTCTTTTGATGTTTTTTCCCAGATAGTTTATTTTTATCTTGACATTTTGCCCATCCCGTGAATCTCATCATGGGAAAGAAACAGCAGTTTGTCTCAGAGCAGTTCAATTTCAATCTCTAGGTGACAAGTTGATATTTCTTTCCTCTTGAAGAAGCTTTTAATATGATGTGTTAAATGTCAAGGAAACTCTTCAATATATATTGAACTTTACTAACCTTATTTCTCTTAATATTAATGACATATTGACAGCATCTTTTGAAAAATGAACACTTCTCACAGATGTTAGGATTCAGCACTCACATTATTCCTACAGGAATACCACATTCCAGTTGTTATTGTTCAGAATTGTAGTAACTTTTGCTTTACAAGGACTTTTACAGACTTTTAAAAAAATGCATTTCATGAGTTTTGTTTAATTATTGGGTGCTGACAATGCTGATATAATGGATTGGAGAGCACAAGTTGTTTAGTAATTGTGTAAGTTAGCTTTGAATGATAATTTTAATTTGGGATCTGAAGTTTCTGAAGCTAATTCTCCTAAGCTCATTTATTGATCTTAGAAATCTAGGTGACAAAGTGCAGGTGTCCTGTAAGGGCTACTACTCATGAGAACAAAACAGAATTTTTGTCCAGGAAAACAGCAAGTATCCATATTGGAGTCAAGGTCTCAATTCATGATAAGCAGTGCTGAAGGTCCACTGGAGAAAATAGTTCTGTGGAGAGATTTGAAAAGGAGAATGAATAATTTCTCAAACAAATGTCACAAAGAGCACCCTTAAATGGGAGCTCACTGAGCTGCCTAAGCAGTGGTACCTGGAGCCATCTGCAGTGCCCGCAGGCTGTGACACCTCTCTTAGGTGCAAGATCTGATGCAGGGAGACCCTCTGCAGCTCCATCTGACGTGGAAAGGGTGCCCATGGATATCTGCAAGAGTACCAGCTGCCTGTGTGCCAACAGCTGAGATGAATGCCTGAGGAGAGCTGTATGTTTCCCTGTGTATGTGCTCGCTATCTGGGCCCCAGGTACCGAGCACAATGAGATTTGAATCCCTTAGCTCACATGTTGTTCTCTGCATACAGGCACTTTGTCTTCTATATACCTCAAACTTAGTCCTGGTGCTTCCTTCTAAAGCAGATCATATACAGCTTCTTCTAGCTTCTCATACTCTTTCTGTTTGTTGCACATTAATACATATTAGTGTATTCTTCCAGACATTAAAAAGAACTCCTACCTAATATCATCCTATTTGGACAAAATTCACGTGAGTATGTGTTTGGAAGAAATTCTACTTTGAACACATTAAATACAGTTTAAGGATTTTGTTGCAGAGATTTTGCATTGACTGTCTGACGTTGAAGAAGGAGTGTAATTATTGATCTTAAATTCTGCTGAATAGTTTGGTGCACATCTTACTTTCTCTTTAATACCGGATAATATGATGTAAAATGCAGTTTATGTCCAGTACAGTCAAACATCTAATCTGTATTACCAGGGAGTATAACTTAATACAGTTGTGGTAATTTAAATATATTTGTGAAGCTCTTAAATTACACTGAAATACAAACAACTACAAATGATTTGGTATGGGTTTTTCCTTGTAATTAATAAAATTCTGAGCTACAGACCCACAGATATATTAATTTTGTTTCAGTATTCATTTTTTAAATAATTTGTTTAATGTGCAAGAAGAAAAAAATCATGAGAAGGGAAAAGCTTTTTACATTCCCATGAGAAGTCTGATATACAATATAAACCTGTCTATGGAAAAGTAGTGCCTGCTTCCATTTATAGTGTATTATACTTGCTTAGAGCACTAAAAACATTTGTTTAGAAGGGAAGGGATTACAGTTAACAGCAAACAATGTGCAAAACCCATTTGTTTATTTACTTATTTATTGTGAACTATTCAGAAAGATCTATCCTGGCTTTCAGAGTCTTTATGAATATTTAAAGTTTAACGTAAGGATAAATATTCTTGGTAGAAAAAGTCATGATTGCCCAAGGCCACAGCATTCTATCAGTATTACAGATAATTGCTTAGATCTTAAACCCCATAGCATAGAAAGTAACGTTGAGTAATCAGATGTCTCAAGCTGCCCTCTGAGAAAACACCAATAAACTATTTGTCACTATTATTCACAGTTGCTATTGCAAGAAAGTCAAGGGCAATATAGGTTTATGGAAAGTATACGTTATGCACAAGGAAGAATAAATACATCAGGAATAATGACAAGAGCCTTGCAGTCCAAGGGCTGGACTTTCAGCCTGAAGAATGCTCAGGATAAGCTGTGAGGTGCTTGTGTTCTATCTGGGCTGGAAGAGCTGGAAGCACATCTTGCTTCTAGTGGCTGCTCACCACTGTCCTGCCCCTGCTGATCGTGGCAGAGCACATGTGAGGAATAAATTACACACAGCCTCAGAGAGCTGCCTGCACTGTGCATGAGAGTGAGGAAACACCGTTCTGCAGTGCTGGCTCCTGGGAAATGTCAGTGCTGCCACCAGTCCTGGAGTTGGGGATGTCACCTCCCATAGACACTGCCACTACCACTGTCACTGCTGCTACCACTGCCACACTGCTTTGCACATAAAAATGACAGTTTTAGTCCTCTGAGAATATTTCAGGTATCTGGAGAGTGTTGTATACCTCTACAGTGAAACAGGATAAAGAAAGATGGGAGAACCCTGATATCCCACCAGCATAGTACAAAGGCAAGGCTGGGGTTCTTCAGCTGCAGAATTCTATGCTTGGGATCAACAGGAATTGATACATCAGTCTGTTATCAGCCCTCAAATTCTCATCTCAGTTACACTAGCTGAAAGGTGGAGCAAATCTAAAAGAATTCACAAAAGATAGTCTGGATTTATATGAGTGCATCTAGGGACAGTGTTTTCTTCTGTTTTTGCATGCAAGCAAATTATTTGCCTCAGCTTTCCAGAAAAAAAGGTTTCACTTAATGGGAATGCAACACAATTGTTTGTGGTTTTTGCTGAAGTTTTTGTTTGTTTTGTTTCCATTGCACAGTATCCTTCAAGTATTCAGAAAACAATCTGTGGCTATTTATAATCTTGCAAACTGGATCAACTCTTCTCTTTCTCAGTGCTTTATGGAGAAGGCAACATTGTTAATTTTCATAAAATTAACTTTGTAACATTATTTCAGTGCTTCACAATAGGTTTCTATGATGCCCTGGGGCACCTCTGTTTGCACTCAAGTGTCTTGATCACAGTTTTGTTAGAGTAGAATCATTTGACCTTATTTTCTCTCTCTTTTTTAAAATTTTTTAAAATTTTTTTTAAATAGCCTGAACTCAGGCTGTTTTATAGCTGCCCTCTGATACAAATAGATGCACTCTTGGGGAACTGATTAAAATGTGTGTGTTTTAGAAATATGTTCCTAGAATCATGTTGCCACAGGAGTGGCTCTGAACTATCAGTATCTGTGCTATTTTCACATCAAAGTGGAAACAGGAACTATTCAGAACCACAGATAACTTATAGTCTTCTTAAAATACTATTTATGCATACTAATTAGTTGTAACCATGGGAAGCGGTATTAACAGTATACTTTTCATTTTAAACCAGGCTCTCTTGTGCTCCACTTGATTAATTGTCACAGACTGTAATTTCATCATAGTTAAAACTGATTCAAGCCCATTTCCCTGTAGTAATATATATATTTTTTTTGGTTGGAGAAATTAATATTCCTCAAAATCTAATTAATGATCTCTAAAGAATTATTTGCATGGACGATGTTAGAGTTTTACAGCAATTATGCATTGTGTGTAACTCATTAACAGGTCCATTTTCATTACTGGATTTAGTGATGAGGTGACAGGCGTAACCATTCCAACTGGCCAGGCAAAATACAAAGTGAAACTGGGAAATCCTTCATTCTAACGCCATCAGTGTAGCCAAGATATTTCTCCATCATTACATTTTTAGAAAGAAAATAGCTCTGAAATTAACAGTAGGGTCTTTTGAAGGGCACCTGTTGTCTGCCAAAAATTGTGGCACTTTCCTTCCATTCAAAGAAGGATACATCTGATGGTGTTCTGAAGAGCTGGATCCTGCTGCATTTGCTGCTCACTGAGTAATATCACCATCAATCATCACTTGATTTGAATCATCCTGAACCACAAGATATGATGCTGTGTGGGAGAGGGTGGGCAGCTTTCACTGGTGGGATGTAGAGCAATGAGGTATCAAGCGCCAGTTCTTTCCCAAACCTATGTCAATTTCTCCTCTCATAATGGGAGAAATTAGAAGGACCTTTCTTTTATCTTTTATTTGAGCCATATTTTGCACAAAAGTTTGGCTCAAAAATTGATCTTTAGTTCTGTTACACTGGAAGTGGCTGTGCATAACAAACTTTAATATGTTTAATTTGTCTGAGGCATCATTAAAGCCCACCAGGCTAGCTGTGCACAAGGTAACATAATTCATGGCAGACAGGAGATCCATTCATTATTTCTGCCATAATTACAGCAAGAGCACCATTGATAAATCAAAGAGAAGTAATAATTCTTTTTAAAAAATGAAGTTTCTGTGGCTTTATAATGAAACAGGAAGATACTGTATGCAAAATCAGTCTTCTCAGTCGCACATTTGTTCTGAGATGCAGAGCAAAAACATTCTCCCTTTGTGTTTCACTTATATATTTAATCTCAGGCAATGTTAATATATAGAGTCACACACTACAGTTCAAAATATGTAAACTATGCATTTTGTCTCTTTCATTCCCACCTGCACATTCCCCAATAAATCAGTGATAATAGTATCTGAGGTCCTAATACAGCAAAACACTTAAGAACATACTTAACCTTAAACACACGAGTAGTCTCATTATAATCAGCAAGATTCCTCATGCTTTAAATTTAAGCTCATATTTAAGTGCTTTGTTGAATCATAGCCAAAATGAAATTGTACAAACCAAGGTGTTTTCTGCATTAAAATACAAGTACAAATTCAGGGCATTAACACTGTGGCTTACTCTGATGAAAAAAAAAACACCACTCCTGGAAGTGTGAATTACAAGAACACTATTAATTCAACCTCATGGGGCTTTAGTATAGCAATGCATGCTCTATAGATGGGATTTTCAAGGCTGAATGTATTTAGAAGTGCTAAGCACAGGCAAACAGAAGAATGGTTATCCTGGCAATCACTCATGATTACTGTGTTCACCTTGGTTGCTAACATGTCCAATTATATCTGTCTATTGTTAGCATGCCCTCAGTATTTCCTATGTTTTAAAGCCCAAAGAGTGTGATTTCACCAGGCAAGTAGTATCACAGCACTATTTGTACAATGAGTCTGAGACAGTGTTTTGGTCTATCATGACAACAGAAATACTAAATAACAGCAATATGTTATCTCATACTGGAAGGTGATTATCTGGATGACCTAATCAGGTCTTTGGTTTTTTTTGTTTAATACACCTTTACCTTCAGATTCACAGAGAGGTGTGCAAATTTGCTCCAAATGCTAAGAAATAAATACAAACATATTTTTTTAAATCCTCAGATAAAATAACCAATTTTTGCTTTTTATATTTAAAAAGAAAGATCCAATGTACAATCTATTTCTGAATACAAGTTAGCCCAACAGCAATCTCACTGGAGTTTTAATATTTTACAAGTGTGATCTAAGGCTAATTTGTATCTGCATATAAAATGAAGGCAATTAAAGAAGGAAAGAGGAAGGAGAATCTGATATATTCTCTCTCCTATTATTCTTGATTAATTTGGATAACTTTAAAGGACTAATTATTTTTCCTACTAGCATGTTTGAGGTAGCATTTCGTCCTTCTGGGTGTACTCAGTTGTACACTAATTCTACTTTAACCTGACTAGTAATTTCAGAGTTTGTATACTTCTTACTCATCATCATGTAAAATGTTTTCTCTCAGGATGGCGACCTTTAAGCTTTGTCATGGTTATTTTTGAGACAAGTTAACTTGTACTGAAACAGAAGTGTCAGTACTAATTTTAATATTTGTCAGCAGTCAAAAGCCTATAATATGCAAATGCTATTGCTAAAATTTTATTCTGATTCACTGTTATGTAGAAAATGAACTAAAGTGTTACTAATGTCTGAGTTAGTGCAAGCTTCATGAAACCCTCATGAGATTGCTCTTGTGCTGATGGTATCCCAAAGCTTAGGAGCTTTGGTGTTTCTTTTGGTTTTCATTTTTTCCCCAGACCAGAAATGAATGAACTGTTCTGTGCCCAAACACATGGCATTGTAGGACATGTTTTTTGTATCTGAAATTTTTACTTGGAATTGCCATTTCATTATCTAAGGTCGGAAAATGCCTAAACTTATACACATACACTTCCTCTTCACTGGGAGGTGTAATAATTACTCACCCTCTTTTTCCATACATATAATACTAAATTAAAGTTAGGATGCATGGACTACTCGATACTGGTGATTTAGAAAAGACAACTAGGCAAAAGTCTGGTTGTGGAGCTAGCTTTGCAACAGTTTAGGATGATACTCAGGATTTTTAAGCAATCACCTTCTTCATCCATGTTCCCAGAACATGTCTGAAAATAGCTATAAAGGAACAATTGCATTCCACTTATTATCTGTGAGCTACAAGGAACAGCTGTTTCAGAGAGCAATGAGATAATCTGCCTGCTGGCAACATTTTTTTTTAAAGTTTCCAATAGGGAGAAATCTTTGTATGAATTAAATATAAGAGTTTACTTATATGTTGCTTATTTTGAAGTGCTTTGTATATTATGATTTTCCTTTGCTTGTTCCTACATATTTCTAAATTCATGGTTCAAGTGTATTTTGTAGTAATAAATCTCATAGGATACATTTTTCTTTTTCCTCTGAATTTTTTTCTCTTATTATTGCCACATTTTGTAATAGTGAAAAATATCCCCTTCCAACTTTTGCCCAGAATTTTCTGAATGTTTCCCTTATTTTCCTGCGTTTTTTCCTTCCCAGTGAATTAGCATGTCCTGGTCTTCCTGTTCCCCCTCCAGATAAGAGTTTTACCAAGACCATAATTATTTTTTGTTGGGATCACTAAGGCCTCTGCTGTGTTTCCAGCAGCACTTATTAGTATAAATGACTAGATTTAAGCAGCATTTATATAGTCTCAGAAATTGATCTAGAGCCTGTTTAAAGTCACTGAAGACATTCCAGTTGACAGCAGTTTGCATGAAACCCTTGTAAGATAATGAATGCAATAACAAGTTGAAGAGAATGTACTAAAAATAATAATAAAAAATTGAGGGAGTTTTTTTTAGTGTAACATTTGTTGTCCAGTCATGTGTTCTGAAATTTGATTAAGCATTTATTACTTCTTGCCAAGTAGCACATGCTATTAATTTCCATTCTTCAATTGTTTTAAAAATATTCAGTGTTCATTTTATCTATTGTTCAGTCACACTTTGTCTTTGGATGCATATTACACTTTCTTCTCAGGGAACGAACACCTAAAAATTAGTAATTGGAACATAAATGATGAACAAAGGACAAGGAATGGAGCTCCAGTACAAATAAGAGACTCTTGAGATGTGCCAATAGCGGTTTGCCTATGAGTGGTAATACCAGCATTTCTGAGTGACTAATATTATAATGTCATAGAGAGAAGACAGTTGAAGACTGAATCACAAGGGAAAAATTTTTTTTAATATTTGACTCTGGTATCTAGACAAATATACATTTATATTTCTTTGTATTATTTCTGGTATATCATAGAATCATAGAATCATAGAATGGTGTTGTGTTCAAAGGGTTCTTAAAGCTCATCTAGTTCCAACAATGTTGCCATGGGCAGGGATGCCTTCCAATGGTCCAGATTGCCCAGAGTGCCGTCCAACCTGGCCTTGGGCACTTCTGCATCTACAACTTCCCTGGGCAGCCTGTTTCAGTGCCTCACCACCCTCACCGTGGTGAAATGTTGCCCACATGTATGTGTCTCTCAGTGTAGGGGAGAGGTTTAAAAATATATTAATTATATTAGGAATTTTAAGATTAGGATTTTTAATTTAGTAATTGTTTATTAGCAATATATCTGACTAAATGTATGTACAGATTTAGCTGAAATCAAGAGACCTATTTGCATCCATTCTAGGGTAGTACTTCAGTTTTTATAATGGAAACCTGATGTGGTGTTTCCTCTCTTGAATGGTCTGCTTCATTTATCTAATTTCCTCTGGGACTCTGGATTGTATGAAATAGGCTATCAGGGTGCTTTCCGTGGAAATGATCAAGCACTTCAATCTGTTAACATTAACTGTAAACTAATGTTTAGACCTGAATCAAAATGACCACACTGATGTACAAAAGAATATAAGTTTGAAAATGTCACAGTGTCCCAAGTCCAAATAATATTATATATTCCCAGATATGTTAAGCTGAGCTCTTATAAAAGGATGAAAGTTAGATTTTAGAGAAAGCAGAAGGAAGCCTAGAAAACAAATCTTCTAAGGTCCTTGAATGAGTACAAATATAGATATTCAATGAAACATTTTTTGCAGCATTCTGAGTCTAGAATATGAATCTGTCATCTTGTAGACAGGGCTGAAAAACATGGTATTTCAATTGGATGTCAAAATAGCAGGCAAGTTTTTAAACTGTATCAGCAGGAATGTGATGGATTGAAGGATTGAAATCAATTATTTGAATAATACGAGTCTCTTTTCCCTAAGGAATAGTTTTTTTGCATGCCACTTATGAAACAGTACAGTACATCTAACTGCATTTAGACATTAATTGCTAATGATTTCCTTTTACAGATTCTAAATGGTGGATTTATAGAATCAGCCTAAATTTGGTCCTTCAGGGGGATGTAAGAATAAGCTTGTCTATCCTTAGGAGCGAACTGCAAATCAGCAATTTTAGTGCTGCCTAAGATTGTCTGTTGTGGTGGGTTTTTTTTGGTTTCATGGGGGTTTTAATTTTTTTTTTTAAATTAATAACATATATCAAGTTTATGTTAATTATATGGAAACATTGCAGAGATATTCAGTAGCATTTAAGGAACTTAAAGTAATTAACCTAGTTCTAAGTTGCAAAATGCTAGAAGACTCAGCACATTAAAATAGGTGTAAAAATATGATGGAACACTTGGTTTTACTGGTATTCAGCTTTTCTATGAAACTAAGGTAAACTTGTTTTTCTAAATATGTTAATGAACTTTCTTCAAATATCATCTTTTTTCTCTATCTTTCTCATGTCTATAGATTTCTTTTCCATCCTTATGCAATCATCTAAAAAGCCACCTTTACTTCACTGGAAATGTCACTTGAATTTGTTTATGTTTCATTAGCTGTACAACACAAAGCATTTATTTTTTTCAGTCTGGATTACATTGTAAGTTTTTATTCAGAACAAAACAATGAGGAGCAAATATATTTTCTGCAAGAGTCAAAATGACCAGGTGGCCAGTTATCCTGAAACATTCAGTGGAAAATTACTTAGCATACACCAACAGAATCCCAGGAGCATTGACTGTGTATTAGTGATGATCAAGATCATGTCTTATTTTGAAATATCTTTACTGGTGTATAATGCTCTACAGCATATTAACTTACAGAAACCTTTAAATTAATGAAATTTATTTATTTTTTAATCAAATGCACTCTAGTTATAGAAGGAAGTAAGTTTCTTTATTTCAAAAGATATTTCAAATTTATAACCAGGAATTTATAGTGTGTACGGACTCAATAGATCTAATGAAAGACTACACGGTTCCACAATTTGACAATGCTGAGATATTCTCATGTTAAGTTATGGAAGAAAAGGCAAATGAATCCACAAAATTATTCTAGGTGTTCCAGAAATACATGAATCAAATTGTATTTTTCTTTTTCTGAAAATGTATGCGTGCAGTGATTTTTAATGAAAGCATTCTAAAAAAGATGCATAACTGCCAGCTTAGAAGTCTAGTTAAAAAAAAAAAAAAACAAAACCAAACAACATAGAAAGTTACATTGCAAGCATTTTCTTTTGCCTTTTAAGAAGAGATAGGGAATGAAAAAAGATTAACAAACCTACCAGTGAATACTTTAAATAAGAAGTGTGTCTAACTTCTGCATTGTAAAACTGTTTGAAAAAGAATGTAAAAGTCATGACATATCACTTTCTCCTAAGATGTAAAAGCATTATTTTCTCCTTAATTAGTTCCTTTGAAAAAAATCTGTGGTCTTGCCGAAAAAGATATTTTTGTTTAGTTTTAGTGAGTAGGTGTGTCTCTGGATGGTCCTATATTGACAACTCTGAAGACCTTTTATCTACAGAACCATACACCTGGGCAGCGACATTGCTTGCATCACCAAGGTGCCGTGCTTATACCTTCATCTCAAATAATGACAGGTTTGTTCTTTCTCCTTGGCTTGTCACTTCCTTTGCTCCCTGTCACAAGAAAGACACAGAATATTCCAATTAGTATCAGATGTGGCAGCGTTGTTTCTGAGCCAGCGATATTTGGCCTTTGGGAAGTGAGCTGAGTGCTCCATACCCCTTACTGGAGACACAGTGGCACCTGTCTGATAGCAACATGAATTTCTCACTCTTTCCGGTTTGACCTGGGTGAAGTCTGAGCCAGAAATGCAGTATTCAAAGTACTTGTATTCCACTACATGTCTATCAAATCTATTGATCCTTTTGGAAAGAGATTGCAAGATGAATTGAAGAAAAGGAAAAGATGGCATATTTTTGTTATCTTCATGTAACAGCATGAGGTTGAATTTTAGCAAAAAATGAAACAGGTTAAAAAAAAACTCTTTTTGACATGTAACATTCCTTTAAACAGAAATGAAAAATTTGTTGCAAATGTATGCAGCACCTCTTTCCTGACTTAAAAAACATTTTGAAACATGATTTCTATCTATTTATTACATAACTAAACAAAGCATGGTTGCTGTAGGAATTTTGTAAAGGACGCTGTAGTAAGCTCTACTGAGTCATTTGGTCAAAACCCAAACTTTGCAGTTTTACTTCTCAGCAGAATTTAAAATTTAATCTTGAACATTCAATGCATAGTGTTTGCATCATCCTGGTTGCTGTTAGATGAAATGAAAAATGGTGAATCTGCAAAAACCTTTTAACTTAATTTGCATATAAAGACCTCTAAATGCATTTTAATTAACATTATGTTCCTACTTACTGACAAAGTGGTTTTAGTCTGTACATTTTTTTAGGAATGCTATTTAATTCTGGAGTATGCTGTAGAGTTTTGTACCACAGCTCAATTTTTTTTTTTTTTAATGGCAGAAGAATTTGTGGGAATACCTATGTCATGTGTTAGAACTGATTGTAATTAAGACATGGAGACCAAAGTCTAGGTTCCCTCTGGCTGCCCTGTGAACACTCAGAGAAGAAAAAATGCAAAAATCATTTCTGTGGACAAAGTTCCCATCCTGTTCTGGTCCTGTACTCACATGTAAAGAACTTGGGAGGAGTAGCCACTGATTTTACCCCATCAGTGATAGGTACTAAATGAGTGTAAGAAGGGACAGATGGAGAGTGTCATGAATCCTCTGCCTCTGAGGAAGAAAGATAATTCTCAGGAGGTACAACTCATTTTCCACAGTTATCAATGCCTCCAAATCTGGTCTGGCCTTAAATAAAAATGGCTATAACCTGCAGTTTTCCTAAATGTTGATAGTACTAAATATTTTCACTACAAATTTTATGCTATGATCTCAAAGTCCCTGCTTTTTCATTCTCTGAGATTTTTGAGCTGGTGAAAGGGAATATAATACCTTTGCTGCTTGTCTCAGGAGAGTTTTAGGACTAAATGGTTGTTCCAGGTATCATTTTAATTTTTTTTTTTCCCCCAGTAACAATGACAGCTTAAGTAGAACCTCATCTACTTTACCTCTAGTCTTATTATCCTTTTCCTACTCTTTTCCCTCAGCTGCACCAAAATTTGTTCATTGGAGTGCATTGAGAACATAATGCAATAGGTGATCTAAGTTAAAAATCCTCTTGCAGGAGAAACAATAGCAGGTTTCTAAAATCTGTTTCAGAAAAGGGAGTACAGATTGCACAGTTAATGTCATAGTGGGAATCAGTTTCCAAGAATGAGCTGGGGAATAAAATTCATGTAAGTGGCTCAGCTACAAAGGAAAAGATTCATATTATTATGGAGTCTGTGTGTGTGTCTTACTGAAGATGCAAATAATTTAGCATATGTTTTCAGTTTAGTGAAGCCTAAGCATCTTGTCAATCTCCTAAATTTCAGTTTTAGGTTTTCCTTCATGTATTTTGTTTCTTTCTTTCCTCTGTACTTTACCATAGATTATTTATTCAGGAAGGTGAGTATGGAAAAAGGAAATGAAAAAAGATTGAAACTTATGCACTTGTTCAGATCTCTGTTACAAGCTTAAGTTACATGCCTGTGGTGCTTAACTGAAGGCTACATACCTATCTAGAGGACATGGGCATGCAAGAAAGGGTTTATAGCTTTGTTTCTAGTTTAGCAAAGTGCCTTTGAAGTAGATTGACCACAGACTATGTAGACAAAAACATTAGTTCTTGTTTAACTTGTGCTGAATGCAGGAAAATCTCTCTGTAAACAGTAGCTGCTAATAGTAATGGAAAAGGCTTCTAATCCAAATACTGACAAGGTAAGAAATAGGAATGAGTTCTTGTTTACATTACTTATAACACTTGTGAGCAAGGTTCTTCTGCTTAACTGTTGTTGAAATGGCCACCAAAAGATAACCATAAACCTAAGAGTCAAGCAAAATTGTCAGGGTTTCTATCTGCTTTCTGTGAAAGGCCAAATATGTAAAAATGATGCATATATAGAAACTCTCAACCATGAGTCTGTATTAAATGTATTCTAAGGTAGATGATGTTAAATGATAGGGGGAGTACTGGCCAAGTATTTTTTTTTCCTCCTTTCCTCTTTTCTTGCTTACAGCCTTTGGTGGTATGGATATAAGAGGGAATGGACTCAGAGATTGCAGCTCCCATAAGATATATTATGTACATATTATTTTACATTTATTTAATAAAAAATGAAAATATTCCAAGTCACACCACAAAATGCTTAATTTCCAGTTTTCAGAGGGAAACAACTTATTTTGAATTATTTAAATATATATATGGAAATTGTCAGTATTCTTTGGAGGGGAGAAAGAAGAGCTGAGGAAGAAAAAGAGCAGAGGTTTCATTGCTTCATAGGAAAGCTTTTTGATAAAAAATTCTCAATCAGAATGGAAGACTTTAAGGAAATTGTATTTAGTCCTGCGGGGACTCAACTTTTAGGGTTCTGTAGGAATTAATCTCTGCCATTCCTTGTATTTCTTAATTGATGTCTTTGCATGGATTTTTGGTTTTGATGCTATTTAGTTTGGCACTGCTTACACTGTGTTGTCCTGAGCTGGAATTCAGAAGAGACTGATGTGGAGTACTGGGATGTGGGCAAGACAGTTGACCTTATTTTAGTTCCATACAAATTAAAATTGAGAGAAGTGGGTTGCAAATGCTATAGACCTGATCTGTATTCCAAATGTCATAAAATTCATAGATATCCTCAAATGATTAATGCCTTCTATTATGCTGAAAGGTGACATATATTAAGAAGCAGAGAACTCTGGTGGGTTAGAGCCATCTGTGCAGCCATCACACTAGAATGTGTGAGGGTAACTTCTGTATTATTGTTGGTTACTTATTGCCATTACTGAGCACACCAGCATTTTTCAGCAGCAGAGACCATGGTGATGCACTAGCTGCACATTAAGATGTTGAACCTCATTGTGGGAGTCCAGTAGATAACTATTTTAATAAGAATAATCCCCTTCCAGGAATATTTCGCAGACATGTGCCCTTAATGATGGGGGTTATCTGCCCTATATCTAATTCTGACACAAACTATTTCTGTAGATCACTAAAGTAATTTCTCTTTCCTAAAGAAAACTTTCTGCATTGTTCATCCTATTCCATGCTGTCATGCTATCCTGTCATAAATAATCTTAAGCTCCTCATGGTAGGTCTAATACATTTAAAGGCTTCCAAAACCCACTGTGATTATCTAATCTAACCTCTTTCATAATGAAACTGTAGGACCTGGCAGTATGCATTCCTGTTGAAACCTAGACGTCTGCGTTTGAACTAGAGGACACCTTTTGAAAAAAACGGCGACCCATATTGAATAAAAGCCTTTCCACAATTCTTAGAAACCTAATCATTAATTACTTTCAGATGTTATCCGCTTTCTAGGTTGAAATTGTCTGGTTTCAGTTTCTAGCCATTGAAGTGTGCTAACCTACATCTGCTCGAGTGAGGTGCTCTGTTCTCTGTGCATCCACATACAGGTTGTGATCAACTCACCTCTTTGCTTCTCTTTGAGATAAATACACTTAGCGCTTGGAGACTTTTGGTCTGTACATATTTTTCATCCTCCAGTGATTCTCTACTCCTTTGGTAACTCCTTTTCA
Organism: Onychostruthus taczanowskii; assembly: GCF_017590055.1. Classification (NCBI taxonomy): domain Eukaryota; kingdom Metazoa; phylum Chordata; class Aves; order Passeriformes; family Passeridae; genus Onychostruthus; species Onychostruthus taczanowskii. The sequence goes on from NW_024498351.1 coordinate 12,963,778, forward strand.
ACATTTTTCTTGATCTGAGGATATAAGACTAGACATGACAGCAATCATACTTGTGTTAGGTAGGTGTGCTCTTATTTGGTATTCACCTACTTTTACATCTAAAGGGTTGTGCTATTCTATTGGATGGAGCATCATATTAAAAGCTCACATGCAGCCTATTAGTCGCTGTAGCTCTTTAATCTTTTAGAGTCACTATCTGACAGAACAGACTATAGTAGCATGGAGGATTTTTGCTGTTACCATGACTCACTTTACACTTGGCCTTGTTGAAATGAACAAAAAGTTGAAATAAATTTTTCTTGCCTCCAGAATATCATCATATCCAGGTCCCTGCCTTCCAGGAGACTGATAATGATGTTAAGTAGCAGAGAACAAAGACTATATACCAAGAAAAGATCTCTAGAAACACAACTGAAAATAAAGCTACTTAGCAAAAATTTCCTGCTCTTAATGACATTCTAAGAAATGAATTCCATTATTGTTTCATAGCGTTTTAGTTGTCTAATTGAGACCTCCAATAGCAGCCAGTCAATCGCCTTGTTGACCCCTATGCATTGCAGTCACATGGTAGTCTTTCACACAATTGCTACAGTGACATTTTGCAGACTGTGTGCCTAGATGTTTGATGCTGTATCCAAAAGTATATAATTCACTTTCACTTTAGGCTTCATTCCCGCTAGCTAGAAGCAAGGTTTATTTTACATGGAAAGGGTGCCAAAACAAGTCACAAGAGTGTTAAAACACAAAAATTGTGAATAGCAGAGCTGAGAGGCAGAAGAGGCACCAGTGTACTGTTCCAGAAGGTTCAGTTGCAGAACTAGACATGTAAAGTAAAAAAAAAGCATTTTCCTCTTGAACAGCCCAGTCTTTCTCTGATTTATCTTAATGGTCATCTACAATCACCTGTGTGCAAGAAAGCAGAGGACAGATTCTGTAGCTAGCATCTGCTAGCTCTGTCTGCTGCATTCATTTTCAGATGAAGTGTTCAAAATAATACCTTTGTTCATAATGGATTAGATCCAAGAAACAGCAATAATTTCCCCCACTAGATAGTGACTGATGTCAAAGAAGGATCCTACTTTTGGAATTTTCAGTGTATTTTGTCCTCATATTGTGTTCTCAGTTATTATATATTGAGAGGGGAAAACATGCAATGTAAACTATTATCAGAAAGATGCTCCAAGGATAATGTTCATGTTGAGTGGGGATCATCTGACAAAGGAGATGACACTGACCATTTCTCTCCTCCCGTGACAATGCTGTCAGGAACATGGTGTGATTCTTGGGGATGATGCTGAGCAGGGCCAGGAGCTGGACTTGATGATGCTTATAGGTCCCTTCTAACTCAAAATATTCTGTGATTCTGTGTTTGATGAGAGAGAAGTCTAAGGAGTGATTCAGAGCAGAAAAAGAAAATGGAGGGAACTCAAAAGTAAAAGAAAACTGCCTGCTGCAGCCTTTAGTCTGCACAAAACAGTGATGGCTTAGCTAATATTTCTCTGGATATAGACACTTTTTGATCCAGTCATGCTGGTCATCATGGCTAGATGACTTTTTCTGCTGCTGATGACTATTGATGAATGACTATATCTGCTGATAGAGTCCATTCCTAACATCAACATGAACTTTTATAAAGCTACACATTACATATGAAAAATCAAAATGAAAGAAGAAGGAGTGGAGACAAAGAAATCCAGAAGACGTTGGACACTTACTGGAAGAAATACCTTTTCTGATGCTTTCTAAGCACTGGTTTTGTAGAAAAAGCAGCTAAAATAGCTGTTTATCATTGTACTCTATCCAGAGAGAAATGGGAGGTTTTTTGAAACATTAGAATCTTTAGAAACATTAAAACAGCAGTTTTGTCAGGTAAAGGGAAAGCCTGTAATTGAGTATATTATCATGCATTAAAAAATGATAAAGACCTATGCTTTTCTCCACTCTCTGTCATTCTTAGTACTGTTTTCATGGTATGTCTGTATCGCAGAATCCACCAAGCTGTATGGTACCTTCGAGCTTGCAAGGAGCCTGCGTGGGGAGCTCTGTGTCCCTCTGGTAGTTAGCTTTTTCTTCTTTGTGTACTGGTCTGTTGAGAAGTCTGAGACAAAATTTTCATGTGCTGTGTGCCTCACTGCCTGCTAAATTGCAAGATATTTCATATTTTCTGTGCAAATGGTGCTTCTGATCATTCTCAGCAATATTGACTGGTCAGTATCTGAGTCAGGACAAGGGGTAAGTAGGATGCTCAGAAAAAACAAGAGCGATATTGGAGAGGATATTAAATTAATGATTTCTGAAGGCAAAATAGGACATTAGGAAAAAGACTGGATGTAGTAGATTGAGAGTGAAAATAAAGACAAGTGTTTCATGGTTCTACTTACTGTGTGCGTGGTATATGCAGTGTACATTTCAATGTTACGTGTTTAATTCTAGTGTGACCAACAGGATATCTTCTCTTGGAAACAGATCTGTGATGTGTGCTCATATCCTTTAGCTGTACAACACTCAAATGAAGGAGAGGATCCAAGTCCCAATGTAGACTGACATAGCTGTCAGTATGCTGGCTTTGAATTTTCTGGTGGAAGAAACTGAAGTTCTGCAGAGTGGTCATAGCCTGGGGCCATAGCCTCAAAGATGTCACTGCCTCTGTGACTACACAAGTGTAGGTACAGTAATGCTGTTAGACTGTGACTCTACAGAATCACTGAGCATGAGATTTCTTTTCTCCAATTATGCATTAAAGCACAGAGGATTTTCTGTCCTTGAGCAAGTCATTATGAGGTGTCCTTATCATCTCCATGGCTAGTCCTTAGTGTGCAATGGAAATGAGAGGTGTTTTGTGTGGATGTTTTCTTGCTTTCCAGAAATGCCTAAGAGAATTCAATGCTGTGACCTCTTTTGTTGTATAAATTCACTAGTTTACTATTGTTTCTTTAAAGACTAATTATGATTATTGGTCTTTAGTTTTCTTTCCCAGCTGTATATGTTTCATTCCAGGAGGCCAAAAGGACTCTTTCTGGCAGAAGACAGAACAGAGTATTTGTTGCCCTTTTTAAAAATTCACAGTATGGTTTGCTAGACAGGATAAATGTTTCATCTAATTATTCTATCATTATTTAGTTTTTAAACGTTGGCTTTTTCTGAGGTGCTGCTTGTGAGACTGCTGGCCTGCATGCACTTCAGAAGGAATTTCAGATATCATGAGGTAGAAAACATTAGCATCTCTATTCCTCACTGGAGGAATAGAGAGAATATGCTAAAACCAGAGAACTGTTACTAGCATTAGTTTAGAGGGTAACATCAGGATCAAATCCTCTGGAACTAGCCTGCAGCAGAAAAAGGGTCAGATTTTGTAATCTAGTGAAGAATGTTGCCTATCCATGGGGAGAGTCTCAGACTGATGGCTGAATACACAGCTTGCTGATGAGTGGAGAGAAGTAAAGCTGTCGATCGGGCTGGATAGAGCTTGTTCTTATTGGTTGCCCTGAGTTTCTCATTGCTCCAGCATATAATGTTTCTCCACAGTTTACCTTATGGAAATGATTTAGTGGGATTGACTGCTTACCAAGATGCAGTTTTAGTTTTTGACTTGATTTTGCTACAGTATTCTCTCTGAGCCTGTTGTTTCCTCTTTAGACTGTCAGAATATGGCTTTAAGGGTACTTTCCCTGGTGCCAGATTTTTTTCATCAAAGTAGTCTCTTTCCAGGGTTTAGTGCCTTTCCTCTACACAAAGTGGGGTGGGTTTTTTTTCTTTTTTTTTAATTTTTATTTTTATTTTTTCTTTTTCTTTTTTTTCTTTTTCTTTTTTTTCTTTTCTTTTTTTTTAATTTTTATTTTTATTTTTTCTTTTTCTTTTTTTTCTTTTCTTTTTTTTTTTTTTTTTTTTTTTTTTTTTTTTTTTTTTTTTTTTTTTTTTGTTTTTTTTTTTTTTTTTTTTTTTTTTTTTTTTTTTTTTTTTTTTTAATGTGCTTCCCTATTGATGCTGTCTGTGCCTTCTGCCTGTTGTGTGAAACATAGAGCTAACCCTTTGAGAGCTCCTCCCATGCACAAAAATGAGCTGTGAGTTGAAGTCTGGGGTTAGCATGTGTCTGAACTCCTAACCAAAGAGGGACAAAGATGAAAAATGCCAGGGATTACCATTTGTCAGGTAACCTGCAGTTTTCAAACCTCCAGGAGGATGCACATTTGAACCTTGCCTCTGCCAGGCTTTCCAATATACTTTCATGCTGCTGCTGCTGCTGCTGAAGAGTGTGTTTTCCACAGCTGCATTTGCTGAACTCACAGGGTACCAGGGCTCTGATTCTTCACGAGGTAACAGCGAGCTGAGGCACATCTTCATGTACGGTGAGGCAAGGACCATCTGAATTGTGCTGGCTGAATGGAATTATTATCCAGCTATCTATGAACCCACAGATGGTCTCCAGGGTGTTGGAACTCAGAGAATAAGCACTACAAACAGCAAATAGAAATTTGGGCGATTGTAAAATGACACTGGAGAGGAAGATAAATTTAATGTTGTGCTCTCAGCTATACTTCCACTGTAAAAGAAATGGATTAAAAACTGCCTTTAAGAAAAACTTGGCAAGCTCCATACAAACCCTTGAGACACCTTGGGCTCAAAAGCCATGTAACAGGTTTGTAAAAGTTTTGTGAGGGTAGTAGAGGGATTTTCGAATAGAAGCTGGGTAAAAGGTTAGCTGTCAGTGACAAACCTGTTAGGATATAGACAGCAAGCATGCAATGCATCCTGGATCTGAAAAGTCAAAGTTCTTTTTTCAGATTAATTCATGTTTTAAGGAAAGATATTTTCACATTGAAGAAAAGTTGAATCCTTCTTTTTAAAACTCTCTTTGAAAATAACTAAAAAAATTAAGATGATATAAATTATACCCTTCTAAAGGAGTATGTTTGGGTTTTTTGCTTCAGAGAGAGAGATCAGGGAGGCCCTGTGGATCAATATAATCAATGTGAATAATTAATTCATTTAGCATACCAACCATAGGGTCTCTGAGCACAAGCTGCTTGTAATTCAGCAGCTACGATGATTTGGCTTGTCTTGGAATGTGTTTAGACACAGCGGTGTAGATTCTGTAGATTCATTTTGCACAGGAGGCACTGGCGCTGTGCATATGCATGACATAAGGGAACAAGGCTGAACTCTTTTATTCCCTAAAACAGAATTTCAAACTTAATTTATTTATTCTTTGAACAAGTGTTTCACTGATCCAATGGACCACCCTCCCATTTTATTCAGTGTTTTCTTGGACAAAAATGTTTGATAGTGCAAACAGCACAAGATATATGGGGGGTGGGGGTCCCTGAAAGGGGATCATCTGTTATTGCTTAAGGATTCAGTAATGCTGATGTGGCCATGGGATCCCCCTGCTCCCCTTTACCTGCTTAAGCAGTAACCACCAGTGCTGGCTGTGGTGGATACACCTGGCTTACAGATAACAACACCGTGGCTGAGGGCCTTGAATCTTGCTTAACAGCTAAGGGCCATAAGTCTTCAACATCTAAGGGCTAGCTGAGCACTCACCATTCCAAAAGACAGGTGGTGTGCAAATATGTCTCTTAGTTAATTATCTCACTCCATATACATCGCATAAAGCCAAGGGCCCACTGAGCACTCCAGCACGGCAGCGGGCGCACACTAGGATTTCCCCCTGAGCAGGGATGACTCTCAAGGTTGCTTCTCAAGTCTGAGAGGTTCTTTGCTCCAGTAGATTCTCAGTAAGTGATTGATTGCATGCTTAACTTTAAAATTGTAGCTAAGTGAAATAAAGCATTGATTGTACACATACAATCCTTTAAACATAAACCATTGACCAAGTCTGGGGCTAAGTCTGAATCCAGCAGAAGAAGACTCGCTTCTGAAAATTTTTAGACCACAAAGAGGTTCTTTCTGAACCTCATGACTCAGCTGGAGGGTCTTTCTGGCAGTTTTGCCTGAAGCTGTTCCCTATGTAGTAATCAAGGGTACCTTATCATCTATTTTTGTTAAACCATTGTCACATTTAGTATCAAACATTGTTAAATCACTGGTTTATATCAATAAACATAATGCTACTTCTCTAGTAGAAATGAAGTTCATCACCCTACCCATGACAACTTTGTGGGCAATTAGTGCACAATGGTATATAATTTTGGTGGAACTTACAGTACTTTTCATGGCATGATGTGAATAGGCATGTAAAAGGATTTTATAGCAAAGAATTGCAAAGTAATTGTGAAGAAGAACACATTAAAGTCCTTTAAATAGTAGTAAGATGTGACTGAAGACGATTTAATAACATGTGCTACTGCATTTGTGTCTGAATAGTCTCTGGCACTGAGGACTCATGTCCTTCCCAGTACAGGACTAATGCTTTATATCTAAACCACTTGAAGCCAAGAGTAGTAATACTATGTATAAATCACCTGGTATTTGGATTAAAGCAAGCTTTGCCCTAACTCTATGTGTCACGTTTCTGTTTGTGGACTGATTTATGTCTTCTTGAATGCCCTCTTTAATGAGTTATTTGTTTTCCTTTCCTCATCATTCCTTTCCTCTCCAAAATCTCCCTCCCTGCTTTGAAGTATTATGTAATTCTTGTAAGAGCTCTGAGATGAAAGAACACATAATCCTACAAAAAAAAGGGATTGCTATTGATACAGGTGATTGATTAATAAATCTTATTGTAATTTTCTTATTTGCTTTACCACATACCTGTCTAAATGATCTGTTGTTCTGAGGACATGTTTGAATCGCTCAAATTAATACTCAAATAAAATCCCTTGTTTATGTTCAAAACTATTGGTCCTTTTAATGTCAAATGGTTGTATACATTTTAAGTTTCACATTTAGAACTCTTGCTATTGCAAAAAAGTTGAGAACTTCAACATTTTACAACCATATTTATGTCTTTTATGCTGCAAAGGAAAGCCTAAGGATGGCTTAGGGGCATCTCAAGAAAATTCTTCACCATTCTTATAACTTTTTAAAAATTAAAACAATATTCTCTCGATATGTAAAACCAGTGTTTTGTGATTTAGGGAGGGAAGTAAGAATTAAGCAGTGGGTCTGAACCTTTGGGGCCAGGCAAAGAGGCCTTTTCAGGAGCTCTTCTTCTTCTATTCTGTGTATCTGTAATAAGCTACTTAACATTCTTCTATGAGTTTAAAAGAGAAAGCTTTGTTCTCTCCTCTAGCTGTTTTCAAGTAAGTCACACAGAGCTTTCAGGAATAGCATCTCTCTGCCTTGTGTCAAAGTCTCTGTGGGATGAAAGTGAAGGCTTTCTAAAGAACAGTTATTACTGAAGCATCTTATAAGCATGTCAGAACAAAAGGCAGCTTCTTCATTTCCTATTATTAGTTAGGCCTATGTTAAAATCTTTTCTGCTTTCTTAGTACCAGGAGTTTAGACTCACAGTCATGCTCATGTGTGTCTACAGTGGATGTCTCTCCATCCCACCACACTCAACAAACACACCATTATCTTTTCCTCCTCAATTAAACCAAAGAAACCTAAAATTTGGACTATAAAATGAACATGGGACACCTCTTTTCTCCATCACTGTCTCATAAGTGAAAAAAAAAAAAAAACCAAAACCATGCCGAATGACAAAATTTCTTTAAAGTAGGGCAGACAGATCTGATATTTCTGTTGTTTTCATTTGCTTCTGTCACCTGTCTTCCTGGGGCTCCATTAGTCTCCTAAAAAGCAAACTGTTCTACCTGTCAGCTTACATCAGAAAACACAAACACATCAGAAACTAAGCTTTAAAAAAATGCTTGGCTGTGATTTGTTCATTTTCACACTAGACTTGAGATACACCTTATTACTTTCTATACATGCTGTTTCTCCATTCAGCTCGGGATTAAAAATATGTATTTGTTTTGGGTTTGAGTGTCACTACATACCCCGTGGTGCTGTAAATATGAAACTTGAGTAAGAGAAACTCAGGTTTCTGCACAAAAATAATGATAGCTGATCCTCCAAAGTCCCAGTTTCTGTGTTATTATGAACCCCTGCCACCCTGGTCTCCTGGAGGGAGGGAAATAGTTTTAAAACATCAGTTTACATACTTCTAAGTATAGAAATGTTTGCTTACATTGCTATAATTATGTCAGCATTTCCACTGCCCACTTTTTGTTTTCATATACGTAACATTTGACTCTAGAAGTTATTCTGACTGAACCTTTTAATTTAATGCTGATCCATACACTGCTGTGCTGCAAGGTGAAGTTATTACACAAGAGCCAACAAAGAAGGAAAAGTAGTAGTACTTAATACTGTACGGCATCAATTGCTGTTCCTATGGTTAAAAGAAACAGAACCCCAAAATCCACTTGCACAAAGGCAGCTCCTTCTCTGTAGCTGCAGGAGTGCTGGGTGGTGGCACACATGCTCAACCTTTGGAAAGCAGAGCCTAAATGTGTCCCAATGCAGGTAATTCTGTCTCCAATTACAGCATATAGTTTGTGCATCACAGATCATTTTAATCATTCTTCATGCAAAGGAAGGTGTTTATGATTCACCTGCATTTACTGCAGCCTTTCCTAAAATTTTTAACCGCAGTAAATTGTATGTCATTTCCTCTGGATCCTCTCTCTGCACTCTCTGACCCTGACTGCTCTGGGCAGCCTTCTTTGCCAGCCTACCTTCCGCCAGATGAAATCGGATGGAGGGGAAAGTTCAGTAAGTAAGTCAACAATTTCTCTGGGTAAGGAGCCTGAATCTGGCTCTGCACTTCTCCCTGAGACCTGACAAGGAACACATTAGTCCAGGATACTGAGTGTTTCTTCGGCATTTCATGAATGTGGGAGCAGAAGCCCTACTGAGAGGGAAACGTCATGTGAGTCTGGTGCAGTGTAGTAAATCACCTGTGCCGGTTGTAGTCCATTTAATGGGGAAAAAGAGAAGAAAGGAAAGGAAAGGAAAGGAAAGGAAAGGAAAGGAAAGGAAAGGAAAGGAAAGGAAAGGAAAGGAAAGGAAAGGAAAGGAAAGCTTACAAAGGCAAATAACTCACACTTTTGACCTGTATTATCACTGTGATATGAACTTACTCTCTACACAGTTTTCACTCTGAATTCCAGCGGAGCGCGAGCTACCATAGAAATACAATATTAAATAACAAATACAAATGGACCAATTAGTCCATGAAAAGGTGATCAAGACTGATAATGAATGGGTGTCACAGAGTTTTATATGCCTCCTGTGTGGCTAAATGGACAGGTTTCCAGCTACAGAGAATCTAACTTAGGGCAGGGAGCTAAGTGATCACAGCTCACAGCTTCTCTCCATGCCAAACAGTATCACGGCTGTTTCATGGCAAAGGCACATTGTGGGAAAGGTGAACAGAATGGCTTGCTGGGATGTGTTTTCCCAAGCTTACAAGAGAAAAGGGGAAAAACCAGGATATTTTGTTAAAAAAAAAAAAGAAAAAAAAAAGGCAGTACTAATAGAGACAAATGGTACCTATCCTTGAGATAATTAAGAAAATAGCTGTTTAGATTGAAAGAAAAGGCAGAGAAGAAACAAGTGCTTTATAGTCAAATTGATCCTTCTATTGATTAGACTGATACCCCAGTAAGCTAAGGGGTCAGGAAAACAGGCTTTGAAACCTGGGGATTTGTCTTAAGAAGACAAAGAGACTTTCTTGAAAATATGAAAATTTCAGTGAAAATTTCAGTGAAAATTTCAGTAAAAATAAGGTATTTGCTTGTTCATGCAGACAAAGTGCCAGGTGTATTTCTAAATTTAAATGTTTAAAAAAAACCCCAAACAACCCTTTTATCTGGCTTAGTAATAAGTCTTGTCAACTTTTTTACTCAAAATACCCTTTTTATAGGACTGTAATTACAGTGACTTCTGACACTTTAGTTACCAACAGCATCAAAAGAGGTATTTTTTGTTATTTGTTTTTATTTTAAAGGGATATTTAAGTAATTGCTTCCCTTCCCCTGAAAAAAGGCAGGTAACTTTCTTACATAATAGAAATTTCTAATATAACATATTTCTAATATAATGCAAAATAAGGCCATTATAACTTAATCTGGGTTTATAGTATATATCACTATGTATTTACACTGATGAAATAAAAACGAATCAGAAATTTACAAAGGAATTATCAATGCATTTAAAAAGAATTATCATAATTTAACAATATGAGTCTGGAAATGTAAAGTAATTCATAGTATCAACAATGTTAATCATATTATATAGTTGAGATTTAAAAAAATCTGTACATTTGGAATTTGTTTATAATTCTGAATGGATCCAGTGTTTATGCTAATGTAGTTGGTAAAAAAAAAAAAAAAAAGCAGAAATAAAATCCATCTGATACAGGCTTTAATACATAAATTAGAATTTTTAACTGTCTTGCTCTCATAACCTCAATATTAAATTTCTATAAATATGTGCAATATCAATTTAGCAGCTGCATACACGTAAATGACAAATTCAGTCACAATATTTACAATAAGACTGAACAGCAAACAGTTCAGGAATTCAGTGAATGTGAGTTGTTCTGTGTTCCTTTTCAATATCTAAACGCAGTCATCCTCACTAAAATATTATTCAAGACCCACATATTCACAAGTATAGCATGCAGTATATAATGATAGCAAAGGAATTTTGACAAGGGAAACATCTCTTGTACTCTCTGTGAAAATGTGAGATAATTTCATTCTGCTAAAGTTTTGACAGAAAAGATACAAAACCTTTGCAAATCCTTTGTATTAAATACTGTAGGAGTCATATTTGCAAGAAATTGTCAAATATTTATTAAAGAATAGGTGGTTTTCTGTTCATGAGGGATACCTTAATATGACAGGCTGTCAGAGACCTTGTGTAAAGATGACTGCAGTAAGATTGTGTAGATTTTGGTTAACACTGGTGTTGTCTCAAACAGGGAGAGAATAGGTATCTGGTCACATAGTTTAACATGGCAGGCTAATATCTGTACTAATTGAAAAAAAATTAAAAGGGTGAGAAGTGCTAATGGGCTGAAAATCTGTGTTTCAAATATATTTTCATTTTGGACCCAATTAAGTTTGTGAACTTCAACTGGGTGTTGGTGTTCCATTGCTTGAAGTTGTGGACCAATACTTTTTCACTATATAGGAGCTCAGGGATTTGAATGGGGTGAAATTTTTATATAATCCTATATACATGCTAAAATTGTTTACAGATTTCTACTTTTCTAAATGTGTAGGAGAAAAAAAGATTAATCGTAGCTGTTGTCTTGTTATTTTAAACTTCCATCCACCCTGTGAAGAAGGTGATGTTTCTTGGGTGTTTTTTTTAGTCTTACTGCAATTCCCTTTATCTACTTTGTTTAAGCAGAAAACTTCAGTCTTATTCACACCTAATTTTTTTTTCACCACTGCTTTAGGCAACTAAAGGTCATTATTTTCTTATCAAAAAACCCAAAAGCATTTTAATTTTTTTTAGCTCCTTCTGAGAAAATTTTGCAAATCCCTTGGTTTTAGTGAATTGACTGATTGTTCCCAAGCCTCAGCTACTACTTCTGAGTTTAACAATGCACTTTTATTGGAATGCAAAATGTTTTCTATGACATTTCATTTTCCTGTGCTGGTACCAATTATTTGTATTGCACCTATTGGCTGCTAAGAGAATACTCAGTGTAATTTTGGCTGTGTTACATTGACAAAGATCAGACAGGCATTTAGGGAAAATAACAGAAAGCTTTAGTTCCTACCAGTTATTCCTTGGGGATGCCATTAAAATGATTGATGACAAAGCACAGCCAGACCTCAGCAAAGGTTTTGGGCGGATTCTACAAGAGGTCCATGGTGTATTCAACACACATGCACCAGAGCTACCTCCTAAAGGTCCCTGTGGACTGTACGCGGCCACACTTGCTGCTCCACAAAGAACTTCCACCTTCCACAGTGTGCAGTGGAATCTACTCCCAGCACAGGGCAGCTTGCTGGGATTTCTTGTCCTCTCCACTTTTGCAAAAGTGTGGTGAGGCACAGGCAAGAAAATGGAAGGGATGGAGCATGAGGAGAGCCCTGAGGTTTGGTTTAGAGGTAGGTAGTCTGGCTAGCTGTCTAGCGTCTGTGCACCCTTGTGTAGGGTGGTGGAAGATACCATGTATCAGGAAAGCATAATTAGAATTAACTGCATTATAAAATAAAGAAGTAAAAGGGAATCATTATATATTTTGGAATCAGTGTGACAGAAGTGGCATTCATATGTATATGTGCACAATCAAAGAGAAGATTATGCATTTTTATTATATTAGTAGCTGTTACATAAACAGCACTCAATCATCATGCAGCTAATTCAAAGATGTAAGCAGAAAAAAAAAAATCTCCTGGTCAGTACATTCCTAACAACCACAAAACATCCAGATGCTGGATCATGAATTATGAAATTGACAATGAATAAAAATATTTCCAGTATCAAAAAGAGTCAAAAACTTGCAATTGCTTTTCTTTATGTGTTTATGTGTTTAATTAACTATTCATTTGTTGTTCAGGCTGACTATTGTCAACATTGAGTACTTGAGGATATAATGGGATCTTTATACACACAGCAATTATTTAATTCTTTTTTATTTTGAAGTTGAGATAAAAGCAATGAATTAACACAGGTGAAAGTAATGACATAAAAAGCTTGAGTTTTTACAACATTAAGTGAGATTGATTGCATAGAGTTTTTTAAAAAGATGTTCTTTGAAGGTGATAGTGTTCTTCGAAATAACAGTTTGTGACTGAAATCTGTGGGGAATATAGTTGAGAAATCTATGTCTTTTATTATTAATTGTATGAGTTGAAGATTATAATAAAAATTTGAAGTTAAAAGGGAAGTAGGGTTCCTTTCTATGGATTTTGAATAAATTGTCCCGATTTTGCTTTGTGAATGAAATGAATACAATATCTTTATTACTTAATAGAGTATGAGGAGGTAGACAGGATTCCAGATAGATCTTAGAAAAGAAAATAATTCCTATTATGTATTTCATATAACACCAGTGAACCTTACACATGCTTTATGACAGTAAGGTATTGACTCAGATTAATTTAAGGATTTGTAGCATAGTATTTATTTTCTGAATTTACTCTCTTTAATCTTGGGTTCTTCATGTTTCATAAATAGTTATAAGGAGATAAAGTATTGTTCCATCATTTGTTGTGCCTTTATAGTAATTCCCTTTGGTGGAAATGCTTTAAAAGACCAGCAAGTACAGCATAGGACAGAGAAGCTTGTTAAAAGCAAATGAAAGATTATGATGTTGGCTCATGATTTCTAGGGGAAACATTATTTAGAGATTGAAAGACACATCATCTCTGAGTATTAGTAGTAGCAGGACTCTCAGAAGTAATTTAGTTAGTTTAACATGAAGTTCCATTTCAGAACTTACTTTGTATAAACCACCATCTTTGCTTCCCTGTGTGTTGTTCTATGCATCTGCATTCAGTAGTAAGACCCTTGACACCAAAAATTTCCTGATGTTTTGATTTCTGTCAAGATTCCTCCAGGGCATGTAAAGGTATCCTTCTGGGCATATCTGCAAGCATATACATTTTGTCAGCTTTGAGCTGAAACCTAAACCCTGTTGAGAATCAGTGTTGAAATTTTTGTGTCCATTTTGTGTTTACGCTCCTGTTGTGTAGGCACACATGGAGCAGTGGAAAATTAAAAAGTGCAAGTAAAGGAAGTGATTTTTTTTCTTCTCATCTTTTGATAAAGAAGCATCCCTCCCCATCCTGTACTACACCAGTTACTATTCTGGTCAAAGATGGGAGAGACCTGATTTAGCTTCCATTATCAGTCTAAAGAAATAACACAGTGAATTCACCAGAAACCAATATTTTAATATGGGGAACTCTTTCAGTTTTTCTTTTCAGTACACATTCTGTGTAAAAATGGTTGAACATTCATTGGGCAAAAACATGAGACAGACATAGCAAACAAACAAGCAAATGAAGTTATGGCTTAGCATTTCTAGCTTTGGCTCTAATTAATACATGGTATAAGCTACACGAGCACTGTCTTGGTCTTCCTTTATCCCTAAGTTATACAGAGCAGAAAGCCTGGCTGCTAGGCAGTGGAATAAAATAGTTTTGGTTGAAGTTTTGGAGAAAGAGTTTGGATGCATAGCTCCAGGAGGAGAGCTTATGTATTCCTGTCTTTTTTTCTACAGCCTGGGACAGGCAGAAGTTTATCTTTGGCAATCCATCTAGGTTACTATGGGGTCTGCCCTGGCTCTTGAGCTTTCTCTTTTTTGATGAAGATTTCCCATACACAGGAAGATTTCAAAACCCTAGCAGATCCTGTATTCACCTTGACATTGCCATGAAGTGCTCTTTCAGATGGGCATATTAATTGCTGCTTGGTTTTCCACCCTTTTTCTTTCTTGCCCCGTACTTGCACATCACACTCCCAATACCTTGCAGATATACTCACTGGGTAACAGAGAGGCAACATCAGTCGTATGATCTAAGAGTTCAGCACTGTATGTCCCAAATCAGTGATGGATTTACATCCAGTGTTTTTGGACACTTTCTTACCCTGGATATTAAAGAGAGTGTTTAGATGTGGCAAAAATGGAATTACTGCTTCTCTGTCAATCAGTTGTCCATGGGATTTTCCATGGGGTAAAAAATTTATGTCTGAACTACTTGGAGGACAAGGACTGAAGTACTTGTCTCATATTTAGGCAAGTACTTTTTGGAGGCATATACAAGCTTTGGAAGGCTATTAATTCCCAATATTCTTCAAATACAGCTCTAATTGGTTGCCCACATCTCTGCTATTAAAAATAGCAAGCCAGAGTCTCATCTGGTGAAAATCAGTAATAGAGCTTTAATACAGACAGAAACTTGGCAAACTGGATGAATAAGTGGCTGATAAAAGGCAGATTTAAACTGACTACAACCAGATTATGTTTTTTACTGGGAGATAATTTATAAAAAAGATGCAAGATGACAAGGCAGATGTGCAGTGTTTTTTGAGTAATCATTTGTCAGAATTGACCTTTCCTTGGCAATACCTACAATTATTTGATTCAGGAAAGAATCACATCAGAAAAGAAAGATTGTGCCTGTCAGTGAGTGTGGTTTTGCTGTAGCAAAGTCTTCAGACCTGTGAAGGTCCTTCTGACTGTTACATTGTGGTTGGAAATGCACACAGGACTAAGAACTCCAAGCAACTTTTCTGAGTCAGTGCTGTAGTGACATAAGTGGAAGATTTCTTTTCTGCATGCTGCAAGTTAGACACTCAAGTGTGAAATGTCTTGGACATAGTACTGGAAGGGATATAAAGCATTCACAGATGATACAAAACTGGGAGGGGTTGTTGATTCTCTCAAAGGCAGGGAGGCCCTGCAGAGAGACCTCAACAATTAGAGGGCTGGATAATCTCCAACCATATGAAGTTTAAAAAGGGAAAGTGATGGATTCTGCACCTGGGATGGGGCAACTCTGAAGGTACATACAGATTCAGGAATGAGATGCTGGGAAGAAGTGTCAAGGAAAGGTACCTGGGGGTCCTGGCTGATGGCAATTTGAACATGAGGCAGCCAGGAGGGCCATCTGTGTCCTGGGGGGGCATCAGACATGGCATCACCAGCCAGGCAAGAGAAGGGATTGTCCCACTCTGCTCTGCACTGGGGTGGCCTCACCAAGTGCTGGGGGCAGTTTGGGTGCCATAATATAACAAAAATACTAAGATATTAGAGAGTGTCCAAAGGAGGGGAAGCTATATGAGGAGTGGCTGAGACTTGGTTTGACTTCTCTGTGGTGATCAGTGGCAGGACCCAAGGGAATGGCCTGAAGATGTGTCAGGGGAGGTTTAGGTTGGATATTAGGAAAAGGTTCTTCACCCAGAGGGTGCCTGGGCACTGGAACAGGCTCCCCGGGGAAGTGGTCACAGCACCAAGCCTGAGAGAGATCAAAAAGCATTTGGACAATACATGGTGAGACTCTTGGGAATGGGCCTGTGCTGGGTTATGAATTTGACTTGATGAACCTTGCGAGTCCCTTACAACTCAGCATATTCTGTTATTTTGAGACAAAGTGAAAGAAACCAGACAAAACCCCCGCTGTTTCCTTTCCTCAGGAAGGAAGCCTTTATGGAGAAATCCCTATAGAGGGCGTCTGACTCCATCTGGCCATGAGCTAAAGCTCCACGGCCGTATGTGCGCAGCACCATGTATTAGGTTATTGTAATTGACCTGGGGAACTGATCCACTGGTGCTGGAGTAAACCTCACTCTTCAGTTCCAGAATTCTTCAATTCCACAACATGGAAGCCCTCTTCCTTAATTCCTTGTTTGCATAGGGAGAGGAAGGCTCTAGCTCCCTCTTTTCTGCAACGAGTATAGCTTTAGCAGATTTGTGTGTGTGTGTGTGGTAAACCAGGTTTTGCACTATAGCACATGATCTGGATTTTGAAAATCTGTAGTCTGTGACTTTGATCATATGGGTTTTGTTCATAGCCATCTCTGTCGGAAATAATTGGCTGGAAGGAGGAGATGAACTTGAAATGGTGGTAATAATATTTAAAGAACACAAAGTGAGAGCACAAAGAGAGAGTGAGAGAAATTTATTAATATGTATAAATAACTGAAAAGGAGTTTACATTAAATAAGATTCTCTCCAAATGCAAAGTTATCTAAATTCATTTATCAACAAGGATGTAGAAATAATTAAAAAAGGATCAAGAATGCAAATTATAAAGCTAAGCGAGCACTGGCAAAACAGACAAAAGAAAAGGAGGAATGTTTTACCTAGCAAAAAAATATATAAAGCCAAAAAAAAGAAAAAAAATACAGTTGAAATTGAGACATATAAGGAGCAAAAGTCTATGTGCACATTTTAACCTTTATGCTTTATATACAATTGTTCTGCATTAATTCATTATTATGAATCTTATAAAAAACTTTGATATGCAGAAACTATTGCACTCAACATGAGATAATTCTGGGGTAAATAAATCACCTGGCTTTTAGTGATTGCCTAGAGACTATTTTTTATGACCTGATTTCTTACAGTGCAAATGAACAAGGGAAAGTGCCAATCAGAGTACATATGTATATACATAACTTCATATGTCTAAAGAGCAAATTGATTCAAAATTAGAAGAGTGTGACTGACTCTGACTAGGAAAAAAAAAGGAGATAGAGAGAACAGGAATTAAAGGGGAAATTCTTTTAAAAAGTATATAAATGAACATCTATACAGCTACAGTGAAAAAGAGGACAGCTTTTTTTATAAGCCTATGCTTGTTTCAGGGACCAATAATGACAGCAATTAGAAATAAATAAAATTCTAGAGGTTTTTAACCTAAAATTAAATAAGGCAACAACTTTTGTAAATGGAAAGACTCATAAGAAGAAAAACCAAAACACAACCAAACAATAGATGTCAGAATAAAATCCATAGCTGGTATTTCTGATATTAATATGAATCAAGTTTTATAGTGTATTAGATACAAAATTAATCTTAAGTTTGATGTGAGCAGTTTAATAGGTGAAGATGGTAAAATTGTTAGCAGTGATGTATAAAATGCAGAAGTGAAGGATGAATATTCCTTTCTTTACTTGGAAGAATAGGGATAATACATTCATATAAAATGCTCTCTGGCCCATTATTAACTGGAAAGAATAAAATGAACTACAGGTCATCCTTTTACAGTCTCCAGAACCCAGTAGCACACAGTCCAGATATGTGGCCTACTGATGAAAATTAATAACATAAATTGGAAACTGGCTATAGTGAAGGATGCAAAAGTTTTAGAACTGTGCTACTGTTCAAAGAAGGAAAGTGGAAAACTGGACTGCCTCATCTAACTGGCAACATGCAAAAAGTTATAAAAGACCTGATTTTTAAATGTGAGAATGAAAGAATGTTTATACAATAATCAAGAAGGGACATGATTTTATGGAAACTGGGACCTATCAAACACATCTGAGTCTGAGTTTTACAGATGTGTTGTTTTATTGATAACACACTGAGGTTTCTGTTGCACAGCAAAAGCTGCAGGACAAAGCAACGAAACACATAGAACAAACAAGGATGAAAGATGAGTAAAAATATAGATAAAATTAGAAAAAGTATTTTTAGTGGTGATAACAGTTCACCTTTTGAACAAGATTGATGGATTATTTATTTTGGTGTGCAGCAGAACCAGATGGTTTTATGTCTTTTCTGAAAAGATACCTCACCCAAGCAAGACAGACTGAATGGCAATTTAACTAGATAGATTGAATGGCCTCCAGCTCTAAGAAGTCAGAATACCAGTCTATTCTAGTTGCCAACTGTTGAATGTGCCAATAAATTACTTATTTTTTCACTTTCCAGCACTTCTCTTCTGGCAAAAATGAGCCACTAGCTTAAAAATATTGAATCTCAACCCCAAAACTTTTCAAAATTTTTTAAACAGTAGAAATAGTACTGGAAAAGATATTAGGAAGAGAATTCTAAGTAGCAATGGAATAAAAATCAAAGAAAATGCCTTAAAAAGTCAGCACAAGATCAGTTATTTCAAGTACAAAAAAAAAAAGGGATGTGCTAGAAGAATAAAATCATGCAGTGTGATAGGCCCAAAGCCCACTTTATTGCTAAGAACATCCCTGCAAAAAACTAATGTGCTGTGTAATGGCCATAACTGTATTAACAGCTACAAGGAGAGCTAAAAATATCTCTTATCTTTGAATTGCTTTGCAACATGGAACATGTCACCTTGAGGGTAAAAAGAAAACATCTATTTATTCCAGAAGAGCAGGAAATAAGTCTTGGCTGCAGCTATGCCAAGTGGGCATTTCCCAATTAAGCATGGTGCAGTTAAGGTAGAAGGACTTTGAATAGTTTTGCTGCCAAGAACTCCTAATGGCCTTGTTCACTTCTATTTTTAATTGTTTGCCAAACTGAATATCTGCTCTCAAGTGGTTGGTGTGTGTAACTAATGATGATTATAGGGTCAAGCTCAAGAGCAGCATGGAAAAGCAGTACATTTCTATACAAAGCAATCCTTTCTTGCCCTGCATGAAGTGCCAACAGCCCCCAGAAGGATTTTTCTCCCTTCAAACATATGTATTCATGTCTCTTAAAGAATCACTGCTGGATTCAAATGGAGATAACTGAGAGGGAACTGCCATTGCTACTGAAAATGGCACTGGAAATAGTTAAAAAGAAATACCAGAGAATCCCTGTGCAAGCTTCCTCACCACTGGAGCACAGAACTGTCTAAGTATTACATAAAATAGAAAAAAGTATCCTTCATATATTGGCCAATTCACTTTGCTCTCTATTAGCTATTTTTTTTTTTACAGTCACAGTATTTTGTTTTTGTCTATTTTCTGGTATTTTAGAATAACAGGACTGTCTCCTCATTGAAGTTACAGGTAATGAGTCGGACAGTGGCACTGATGCTAAAATACTTTTGCGGTACATATATTTGGCTAGCTGTGCTTGAATTAAGTTTTAATAAAAAATAAATTTAGAAATAGTTTCCCTTTGGATATTATCACCAGTTGGAATGAGATAATTAAATTAAATTACCATGGATTCCCTTAAGGAAACTGCACTTTCCTTTCAATCAGTCTCTTAGATATCATGACTTTACTTTATAACCAAGGAATTATTACAGCATCTAAAAATATATTTATTTCTAGATAGCATTTTAAATAAAATATTTCAAGTCATATTTAAATTAATAGCAAGACAATATATCTTAAGAACTTGAATTTGAGAAAGCATATTTCTGCTGTGGCTGTATCTGCTTTGGCAATCTGAGGTTTTACTTAGAGAAAACTTTATGTAAGAAGAAATTTGCTCAAGGTGACGTTTTCTTGCTCAGATAAATAGGGACTTTACTCATTTTCTGAAGGCTTATATTACTTACTGCAATGGTCTTAGAGGCTAATGACCTTACCATAATCTTATTTATTGAAAACTGACAGTTATATTTGTACAGTTAAATAAAACATGTAATGAGGGAAAACTCAAAATAGGACTGATTATATTTCAAAGAAACATGTCATAGATTTTATCATCTTTACTGACAATGAGAACCCCTGTGTAATGATGATGTCAACTATAATCTCAGTTAATGTGATCTCCTTTTATATTAGGCTTGATCATTCAGAATTATTGTAACAAAATGAAATATCAGCGCTACATATTTCAGAGTGGTAGGCCAGAAATGTACCTGCACTTGGATACGTTATCAAACCATCATGGTGACTGTTATAATGATTAGGGAATTCCTCAGTAGTATATAAGTGCCTGAAATAGAATTTAGGCAATAATAACATATACTAAAATGATATGGCACCCTTAGGCACCAATGTAAACATCTGGTCCTTTCAGTTAACTTGGCTTTTTAACATCATGTGTTTTGTAATGTTAAAATGTGGTTTTAAAAAATTATTGATAGGTTTCCAAGCAAGGCTTATTAAAAATACTGGATAGGGTCCTTGAAGCATGTTCCATTCAGCTGTTTGTTTTTAAATTAGCATGTGCTGTGCAAACAGCTGGTGAGAGTGTAGCCATGATATTATGAAAAATCCTCTGTTGGGATTTTTCCTCTCCTGAGAAGCTGAGGAGCCTCAGGAGAGAAATGTAAACAATTACTATCTGCTGCTGTGGAATGCAACAGGTGCATCTGTGATTGGTCCATGTGGATTGTTTTCCATTGATGACCAATCACAGCCACCTGTGCCAAGGCTGTGAGCAGTCACAGGATTTTTGTTATTCTATTCTATTCTGTTCTTGTTGTAGCCTTCTGATGTCTCTGTTCTTTTAGTATAGTCTTAATGTAGTATTTTAATATAATATTTAACATAATAAATCAGCCTTCTGAAATGGAGTCAAGCCTCGTGTCTCCACACGCGAAGAGTCCCCAACAGTGAGAGGTTACATGGCACAAAGAGGGAAGTAGGTAAGTGGAGGGTACTGAACCTGAGAAATTGATCCATCTCTACAAAGAGACAGTGGATAACAAGAAAAAATATTTTGGCTTTGTCCCACACTTTTTGAATCATGCTCCACACATTTTGAAAGGTTCTGACAAGTTTTCAGGAAATTTTTGCTTTCTCTTGGGGTTTTAGTGTGCAGGGTACTGTACCATGTAAGTATAATTTTGTTATTATTAGTAACGTGTCTCAGTCTTTGTTATGGCTTTGCAAGCCTTTACAGATGGGTTTGTCAGACTTTGTCAAAATTTTCTTTGCCTTGCTTGGAGTTCTGGGGTTTGGTTGGTTTAACTGGAACAGCAATTTTTCTAATGGCCTATGGTCTAGGCTTGGTTTATTTTATTTCAGTTTATTTTTTAAAAATTATTTTGATAGCAGTCATGACTTCTTATGTTCTGGAGACTGAATTATTTAGGGATGCAACCTAATGATTGAGTGTAGAGTAACAGGAGAATAGGATAGCAGCAGAAGTTGTGAAAGTGAGGTGCCCGCAGGGTGCAGTGTGCAGGAAAGAGATTGTAAGAGAGTAAGGTACACACCAGCACAGAATATTCTGAGTTGGAAGGAACCCACAAGGAACCATCAAGTTCGACTCTTAAGTGAATGGTCCATCAAACCCGCAACCTTGGCATTATCAGCACTATGCTCTAAATGACTGAGCTAGTCTCAGAGTTTAAAATGCCAGCATTCTGTAAACGTATCAGAGGAGATAGTTAAAGAATTGTGGGTCTGGAAATTGAGGAAAATTAGTTTTAGGGTAACAAAGGTAAACCAAAAGTATCTAAGTGTGTGGAGTCTCCCTCACTGGGAATATTAAAGAACCATCTCAACATAATGCTGTGCCACATGCTCTGGGATGACCCTGATCAAGCAGGGAGGTTGCACCAGCTGATCCACAGTGGTCCCTTCCAACCTGGCCCATTCTGTGACTCTGATTCTGTGACTGATATTCAGTAACTGTGGAAGCAGTCAGAGAAGACTCTGCTTCCATACTGACTATGGATAGAGTAGCTATAGTTTCAGAGTGCATGTATGAGTGATTATTAAGATAACTTCTATAACAGTGATTTTTTTCTGTACTTTGATTTGACCGAATTATTGTTGTTAGTTAAGATGTCTATAGTTTTTGCCATTACACTTAAGGTGTGTTTCCTTTTTGTTCATTTCAAGAGTTTGAGAATAACCATATGCGTGCATGGTATGATGTAGAGATTTTTGAGTAGCAATAGGATTTTTTTATATACTTAAATAAAAGTTCTGAAGTGTAATACCACATTAAAGTGGCCTTAGGTACAACACTGGGGCTAGAATTAAGTCCTTGCACAGACACATACATGCTCTACTCTAGCACATGGGTCAGCTAAGTCTATTATCTTTCTTTAAAATGAGACTATTTTTCTTTTCAAATCTCCTTGCACTTATACACTGTTCATAACATCTAATATCAGGAACCATAGGAGTATAAATGAGAGATAAGTAGTGTAGAAAAGCTGGAAGAATCCTACCTGTCTGGAGGTGTTGTTGTGAAAAGAATCTATTGATTAACCAGATCCTCAGTAAGGGATATTACAGACTTTTTCCACAAAATGCACTTATTAAAAAAAAAAAAATATTAACAGATCTTGTTATATGTAACTTAACGATCATATATTTCTCTCCTCTTCTTATGCTTGCCTGAAATCAGTCAGTGGTCTAAAAAGTTACTGCACTGTAACACAAAGACACGCACACACACATATATATGTAAATATGTGCAAGTAACATCTTCAAACAAGCCTTGTTTCTCTAAGAAACTCATTCTTTCTGAGGAGTAAAATTAGTCAGCTTGCCATAAGACACTAGTATAAAAGTTTTAATAAGTCTCTGCTATTTGGTTTATCAGTAAAAAGGGGGTTTTTTGTGCACCAAATATGGCATACATTTAGGGAAGAACGGAGCTCGAATAATAGTGGCATCCCAAGTGCATCAAGTGTTGAGAGCAATTTATATTTTCATGCAGTGATATTCTGTCTCTCCTTTGCAGTAGAACTCATTAAGCCAGTAAGTGATGTAGGACTCATAAGATTAGTCATGCAGGAGGACTGTATGAATTCATGCACGTAACCACATCAAAAAGATAACACAGAAAAAACGACATGATTTCTGTGTTTGGCCACCCTTTTCTAAATCTCTCCTTTTATTGATAAATGGTTTACAACTCCTGTGTCTTTACCAAGATTTTCTCTCAAGGTTTCATATCTTGGCCATTACCCTTCCTCCTTTATTTTTATTGGTGTATATCATTCTGTCTAGTATCTGTACCCAGATTCTTTACTTACAAGTGACAGGTCTTCTATTGGTATTGCTTTCCTCAGGGGAGGAATAACTTGATTCTCTTATTGCTGTTTCTGTAACCATAATATTTTTCTTTTTCCACAAATTTGCTCAAACTCAGAAGCCTCATACTAAGCTCAAGCATGTTCTGATACATGTCCAGGGCTTAAATGTTCCTGTGTGTATTGGAGCAATATGCAATTTTAAAGTGTAATTTCTGTTTCAAAATTAAAGTTTGCATTGACAAAAAGATCTCATGGTTGCGTGAACAACATTTGTGGGTGGACTGAACCAAGTGTGGCTGTTTCTAAACCTGAAAAGAGACTGCAAAAGAGACATATAGAGTGTGTATAGGTCTATTTCCAATGCCCTTGCTTTATGTGTATTGAGGATCAGGGAAAAATGTGAGTATTCCTAAATTCTGAATCTCCTAAGTTCTGGTGACTCAAGTGTCTTAAATTCTCATAAATTAAAAAATTTCTAAAAGGAGACTGAGCTCTGCCTGCTCTATTCAGGCTTTTCTAAGTGTGAAGGGAAAAAATCCCTCTCATTATCTGAAAGACAGAAGTGATCTGGGTGTGTAGCAAGGTATGCAAACAAATGCATACCTCCTCAGGTGGAGGAGCAGCAGACAGCCACAGCTGCTTGCACAAAACACACCACACAGAGGAAAAGGAGGAGGTCCCACCTCAGGGGTTGTTAAAGGCTAGAAACTCCCAATGAAGCCTTCTGTACAGTTAATCAAATAGAGACCTCTATTTCACCCTCCCAAGGCAATGTAAAGGATAAGCTCTTCTGAGGAGCTAGAAGAGGAAGGGTGTTCTTAAGGAGACTTTAAAATTTTCTTTCTCCTGAAACTCAGGAGATATATTTTCTCTGGTGACACTGTGGAAGGAAAGCATGACTTCTAGCTATGTGTCTGCATTCCTGATAATTGCACAGGCTTGTAAAAACTCCTATGATAAATATATTATGAAAGTAGATGACTGTCACTGACAGTTCTACAATACGTTCTTTTTAACTGGACTATGATCAGGTAACTCTTGAAAAAATGCTGTCAGCTGTAGTTTATTTTTAAAAGCTGTTTATATGCAAAAGTATATTTATTGCATAAATTGTTCTGTCCACCATTTATGCATAGCTCTATGCTGTAGTATATATCTGTATATTAAACAAAAGTGCTGTGTAATTCTAAATAGGCACTTTCAGTCTTTTAAAGACTGCCCATAATTACCTTAAAACTTTTTGTTGGTGTGTTCTGCTTTGTGACTGCTTTTAGTTGAGTCTCTATGATAATATTCTATTTCCAGTCTCATCATTATCATATACTTTGTGTAATAAACTGAAACAATTTATCAGTCCATAAAATAAAACCATTAAAAATTAATTAATTTGTTCAGCTTCCTAGTATTTTCTCAACAGTATTTGCATTAATTTTACACAGCTTTTAAATCACACAAGAGCCCATCCTTAAATTTGCAATGCATATGGAAACAATGAGTGAGTGTCACATTTCTTCAATCTCTGTTATGAAGTTTAGTCAGACTAGGAAGCAGTTTTGTATCAGAGTCCTGAACCTTCTCCTTCCAAACAAATGGTACTTTTTGGAAGCATCATTTGATTTCAGTGCCCTGAATCCAATTTCTCCTGATATTCAAGCTGATGATCTCCATTCAGTCTGTGGCTGTGCAATCTTATATGCATAATCTATAAATTTTAACTACTCCTGCCTACACTGTGGTGGAATCAACAGGCCCTGAGTTAGATGAGGAGTCCATGACCCAGGTACACCCAATGGCTCTTTCCAGAAAAAAAAAATCAAAAGCCAAGGGCTCAGCCCATGGCTTACTCACTGCGCTTATGCTGCAGACAAAAGCAGTAAGGAAAAAAACTGAATTACTATTTTGGTTTGTGATGACAGAAATTAAACACAGGAAATTTCACTCTGTTTCAATAAAGTGCTGAGTAGACATTTAAATAATGACTTGATCTAATTCCTATTCAGTAAACTTATATAAGTGTGTTCTTGGCATCTAAATGAATGAAGTCATTCACAAGATCTAATGTGTTAAGAATTCTGTTCTTTTTCAGCCAACATTTCTATTCATAAATAAAGAAATATGAGTGAGTTTAGTATACACTTACTTACATTTAAGTATATACTTACAACTGCACAGCTAAGTTTGGCATCAAATTGTTTATGATCCATACCTGAGACATGAAATGAATTAGATTTCTGTGATTGCTAATCTAGATTTACCATAATGATGAATTTACATGTGGGAAAACTCATAATTTAGGTGTGAAATTTTTCTTTTTTGTATTGAAAAGTAATATTGCAAAAAGAAAGGGTCCTGCAGAGACTGAAATCACAGCCTAAAGTATGTCTGTAATTTAATCTCTATTGAGGCACAGAAACATATTTTAATTTAATATGGAGGTATCATATTTACTATTTTATGTTTGTTTGTGAATCCAGCTATGATTTTTGGTATATGAAAGCATTTTGGCTGTTATTGACTGACTTACACATTATTAGTTTTACAAATGCAGGTCTTTTGAGTGTTCAGGTGCCCTCACATCTATGGTGCCCTTACGTCTATGATGTGAGGTGCCCTCACATCTCTTCTATTGTTACATGTCCTCTTCATTCCATTCCTCAGCACTGGGATGGCATTATGTGCCCTCCAGTACTCCTTGGTCTTAGTGTGCTATTGAATTTGGCCAATACTTTCCCCCTGTTTCTGCCTGTCTTCTGCAGAATTCTAAAAAAACATAATTCCCCTGAGCCTGGAATTCTCAACTGCCTTGTATAGTTCTAATTGTCTAATTACCTGTTCTGTGCACAATGGGGAAGGATTTTAATATTTTCCTTTCTCCACTTGGTTTCTATCCCCTTTTCACCCTTTTTTTTTCTTTTTTCCTTTTTTTTCCCCAGTCACATTAACCATCTCAGTTTCCAACCCTAGAAAGTCACATTAATTCCCTTTTTTTCTTGCTTTCCATAACTGAGTAAGTAGAAGAACATTTTATGATATATGTTTTATTTATATTATTAACTGATTTTCCACAACAGTCCATATTAATTTGATATTGTCTTTAATGCTTTCTTATACACTAATTATCATTTTCTTTGCCTGGGATTTTAAGTGTTCAATAAAACCATCTTTTTCTCTGAATACTCTTTGCTTTGTGTTATTTATGCCCACATTCTGCCTTTTACCTGATGTATTTTTACCAAGTAGCACTATTATGTGTGCATAATTTTTCTTTATCATATGTATCTTGTGGCTATCAGGTTGTCTTAAGCAGGTTTTATTTTCATTTTATTTTTATTTTGATTACAAGCACAGCAATATTGCCTCCTTCAGCAGATTATCTTTTACCTTTATGTCTTCAAACATATCCGTTGTGCCATATCAGAAGAACCACTGTGTTATTTATATGCAGAGTTGAATGTGAACATTGGTATTACATGTGTGCATCTGCCTGTTCTTCCAATCTCATTACCACATTTAATGCACTCCAGGTCTTCCCTAGGAAATAAAACCACCCTTTTCTTACTAGCATTTTGTCTTTTACATACTTTTATTTGCTCAGTTTGTAGTCTTTTCTTTTTAGATAAGTTTCTGTAATTACAATACTTTGCAATTTGAAGCATCTACAATCTTAGTCCATAAAAAAATTAAACTAATGTGGGTTTCGTCTGATCCCAATTACCAATAGTGGTAAGTACAGCTAATAAAAATACATACAGTTAGCAAAATATATGGCTTCTACTGTTTGCATTGTACATTTATGCCAGATGATATTTGGTGAAATAAATTCTGTGGTAAGCTTAGATAAAGTTGCTTCACAATTAACCGAAACTTGATGACTCCCATATTGCAAAACACCTTGATGCCAAGGAGAGAAGTATTGACCTACTCTCCTCTGATTTTTGGGAAATGCTATTCTAATGTCTGCAACCTGTTCAAGGTGAACCTTGGCAGGGATGGTGGATTAGGAGATCTGTAGAAGTCCGTTCCAACCCCAAACATTCCATGATTTTGTATGAATCTGTGAAAAGATAATTTATATTTTGTTAGATATGAAGTCCCATCTAAAAGAAAAAGAAAAGCTATCAAAAGAAGCAGGAGTTCTGTGTTCAAAAGGCCACGGTATTTCAAAGAGCATTAAAGACATATGTAGATATTAAGTATCATTCTTTGGTATTATGTAGCTGAAGATCACTATATGAGCCTCTCATGTGAGCACTGTAATTAATTCCAATACATGTTCAGTATTGCTGCTTCATATTTCTGCTGAATTTATTTTATTCTATCCCTAGGAGATGTATTCCATTGAGTTTTTTGTGTTAACTTGCTTGCAGAAAATGTGCTACTATGAAATATACTGATATCTAGATTTTAAGGTTTTCTGCAGTATTATTTCAGAATAACTTTTGCTGAAAATTCACAACACTGAGTTTCAACAGTATTTTCTTTTTTCCTTTAGATGCAATTTCACAAAACATGAAACAAATGCAATAAAATAACTAATAAAAGCACACATAATTTTACATTTTCTGAAAACGAATATAAGAAAAATATTGATGTAAGAAATCACCAGGCCCATTTTTCTCAAAATGCAGGAGATACAGAGGGTTTTTTCCTTCTCTATGTAAGAATGCACCTTAGGCAATGGTTAATTGTTTATTTTCTCTCTTCAGCATTACTTGTTAGACTAACCAATAGTGGCAATCATTACTTGCTGCTTTCCAAATGAAGCATAAATCCCTGTCACTTTAGAAACATACATTCAGTGTTTTCACTCTGAAACTGTGCTGTTTCCATTTCACCCCTTGCAAAGCATATATACCTTCATTGCTGTGAATCTCTGTTCATACATCACTTTTTTATGTCTATAATATATTCCTAGCAGTAGTATTTTCCTCCCCTTCCCCTACTCCCACCTTTCTCTCCCTTTTTTAAAAAAAAGGATAATCTTAATATGCTGACAGTCCTGGTCCTAACACCCTGTGTAAAATAAAATTTCTCTTGAGGATGTCAGCTTTTTGCCATGTTTTATCATCTCACTGTCTTATTTAAAGATAGTTGAGGATTTTAATTCCTTTTCTATGAAGCTTTCCATGTTATTTATTTATTTTTTCCTTTTGGACAGATTTGCTAGTCTTTAAACAATAGGATGATTGGTTCTATTACTTTTTAGATTTTATGTGCCCCTAGTTGCAGTAAACTAAAAACAACTAAACAACTTAAGATGTTAATTGCTATTTCAATGTTCCTTTTGGTGTTAGTTGAGCTGATAATGGTAGGACTCACCTTGCTGGTTGAAACGTTCCCTGAGGTAGCAGACCATGCACAGCGCAGATGGTGGAATGAAGGGAGCAGACAGTAATCTCAAGAGACACTAGAGATGTCCATAAAGTGCAATGCACTGCTGTGAAGAAATCCCAGACCTCTGAATTAGATGGTTTTGGATCTGGAAATATAATGTCATGTATAAGGTAATTGAGAACCCAGGCTTGGCAATATTGGATATCCTGTGGATGAATTAGTTCTCTTGGCACTAATTCAGTCATCATTAGCACAGCACTGCTATGAAACATCTGTTCTTAATTTCCTATCCCTTTCTAATCTGTGGGATTAATGCTGTATGCTTGAAGAACTGCTGTGCAGGCTGTATTCCATGTTAATTGGAAAGATAATCTAAATTCCTGCGAGTGGGTGTGTTTTTTAAAAGAGTTCAAAGGAAAGTTATGGGAAACTCATTTTCCTGCATGAGAAACTGCCAGCTATAGCTGACATGCCACTGTCCCACTGCAGCACCTTCTTGAAGCTGCTGGACAAGCCAAAAGCCAAACCTTCACCTGCAGGAGTCATTCTTTTAGTTGTTGGAACTTGGCACAGTGTCCAAGGCTGTGGTCCAAAATTTCCTTCTAGATGCCAGTCATGCCAACTCGACCACACTTGTTCAAACAAACTTTTTTTTTTGGTTTGCACAATCACCATTCCTAAATGCCTGTATCTGGAGAGCAGCTGGTAGCACTGCTTTATAGCAAGGAGCTATAAAGTGGGGTAATTGCAAATGCATTGCCCAAGTAATTCTTTGCTCCTTCTTTCCACAAACTGAGGAATCAATCACCATGTCTCTGAGTGTAAATGATTATTAGTTAAGCATTTGCCAGATGAGTTGTGTAAGTAACTATATTTTAGCCTGTGGCTCTGCAGAAAACATACTATGCCCTTTTCTCATACAGTGTGTAATCAATTAACTAAGCCAATAATGTGGATTTGTGTTCAAATATTTTCAAAACAATGGGATAGTCATTTGTATGAGCATGTAATAAAATTTTGATTATATTTGATAATATTTTTACTAGAATTTATTTTCAGTGAACATGGACAAGAGTTAGATACCAGAAATAAAGTGAAGTAAGCATTCTTTTCACTATACTCATAGTTAATGGTTCCTGTATCTATATTTCCTGAAATCATAATTTTCAGTATTGAAAAGTGAAGTGTCTTCATTATGTGCCAGAGAAGGGTCTACCCTATAAACTCTTTCTTTGGTTGCTTTCTTTGATATCATCCATCTGCTTCAGACAGAAGGTATTAGAAACAGTTACTATGCTGCAGCAAAATGTTTTCTTTACTACTCCAGATTTATATTTGTTACAGCTAATCATAAAAAGAAATGTGCAGGAGGTAAATCAAATAAAGAGGGATTCAGAGGAAATAAGTATTTTAAATTGTGGGATAATATTGTGAAGATGACATTTAAGTCGTATGTGTTTGTGGGTGCCCAAGTATTGTAAACCACTGCAATTTATACACACACTAACTGGACAGGTTATAAAGGCATAACAATATTTTTCTTTCATGGTTGTACTGACATGAGAAAAACACTTCATATTCACTATCAAAGTCTATAGTGCCATCCAGCATTACTTTTATAAAACATGTTTCTGAGCAGAGCAAAGGAATATAGTTTAGTTTATGCTCTTACACTGATTTTTTTTCCAGTATATTAAGAAATAGACGTTCTTAAGTCATAGGTAAGCAAAAGAAATTACATATCTTAACAGATCCTTGTCTTCAGATTCAGTGGCACAAATGCTGCCATTTGTAGAGTATTGCCCTTGGGCTCAGTTGCTGACTGATGGGACAAAAACTGGCATTTTGTGGATGCTCTGACATAGAACAAAGCAAAGGGAGAATTTTACTTTACATACTTTTATCCTCCTCATGTGTTCACCTTTTAAAACACAACCCAGATGAAAATTATCTATGAATATTAGTCTGAAATTTTTGCTATTTGTACCACTCAAAGTAGCAGTATGATACTTTAAAAAATGAGTGTATCTAACTGTCTGCTTTGATTAAATAGGATAACTGCTGCTGACCAATAACTTAGTAGGAAAGTAGCTGTGTTCTAGGTAACAACAACCTCCCATATTGCATTAACTATACATATATATGGTTATATATATATATATATATATATATATATCACTCTAGCACTTTGGCATTGCTCAAAATGATATTGAATATATAATACAAATTTATTATATAATACAAAATTATTATTATTGAAACTATAAAGCTGAGTTGGTTTTTGTGATTCTTAGGAAAATGATGCAGTTTTCTAACAATGTTCAGTTCTTCAAACTGGTTGGGTACAATTCTCTATGTCATCAAAGTTTTGTTTCTCAGAATATTACTTTTCCTGAGTGATTTGCTTACTTGCCCTTTCTGTCTCCCTCCTTCTCTTTCCATCTTTCTATCTTTCCATCTTTCTATTAACTCAACAGTTGATATCTAAAACCAATTTTAGTTCCTGATGGGATAAATCATCATGGAATTTTTAAAGGTGGTCTCCCTCATCTAAAGGATGATTCCTTTAGAAGTAGTAATATTTTAAACTTTTTTTTTTCCCTGTAACCTCAGGTAAATCATCAAGGTCTAATGGAAGTAGATGACTATCTGACAGGTGGAAAAGATCAATCTGATCAGCAGTCAGTGGTTCTCAAATATTTTAAGTGTCGCTTCTGCATCTGTTTGTTCAAGTTCCAGACCTGCTCAGTAGATTCGGAAGTCAGTTGTATCCTCACTTACCTGTCTCAGAAGTATTTTGGAGGTCTCTGCTGGAGTAATACATACTGAACTTTAAGGTTGTTTTTTTCCTCAGTGTCTTTATTCACCTCTTCAATCATTTGGTCTTTCTAAGATGTCTAGAGATCTATTCTGAAACTCCATTTTCAAGATGGATGTTGTTATCTGGGAAATACATCATTTGTACATTTAGGAGACAGCTAAATAGCATCCATAGTTCAGCCTATATGCACAAAAGTCCAGGGATTCCTAGCATGGTTGAAATTCAGGTGTAGTATCCTTTCTATTTCCCCTGATGCCTATATTAATTCCTGAACAACTTCTATCATGACAATGTAAGCATTTCAAGATGCTGTTAGGTTTCCATTATTGCCATCTCTAAGGAAAGTAAGGCACGTTTTGACTCTATGTGGGTTTCATGAAAATGAGTAATTATAAAAGACTGCATCAAAATTACCTTGGCAGATGTCAACACCAGCACTGTTGATACATTAAAAACCCTTTTCTAAGTGGGATGCAATTATCCAGTAGTCAAGGAAGACATTTTTTTTCATGTTAAGTAAATGATTTAGGACTTGAAGAGCTAGTCTGTGTGGTTACAAGGATGTCTTGCCATTACTTCTCAGACAGATCTCTGATGCAAAATTATGCATGAGGTTTTTTTATTTTTATTTTTTTTACAAAAGTTAATTATGGAATTTTTATTAATATTAAAGAAAAGGTGAAAGATAGACATTCTGTAACCCTGTCAATAATATTTAGAAATAGAGTGGAAAGAACATATAGAAGGAACAAACCTTTATAACATGAGTATTTATTTTGATGTAACCTTCAATAAAGAGAATTTTGGAAGATGGATGCAGAATTTTTCTGTCTTGTTTGGTGCCTCCCATTTATCTCAAGAAAGAAAATTCCTTTTTTCTTTCCCAGTTAGAATACATTAACTTAAAATACTATGAAGTTGAGCTTCATAGAACAAAGTATGAAAAATTGTGCATTCATCCTAATACATCCAGGTGGATTTTGTCCAAAAATCATGATCAGAATTCTCACAGGTCTTGAGGTTTGCTTAGGTTTGCAATACATCTTGATTCTTCTATGATGTGGTTATTTTATGACTGTTCACATCCTTGACTGGCACCCTACCTATGTAAAATATCAAAGCCAGAAATCTGATTTTTTTTTAATCCAGGCTTTAAGAACCAGAGCTCAAACAGTTATTACTTTTTAAAATATGTATATGATTTACTTAAATCATGCATGTAGTACATTATTAACATTACCACAGGGGTATAATGTCAGACTTGTCTGACATTGTTCATTCTTATAAACAGGGCAGTCAGCGAGTGTAATCTGCTCTTAGCCTATTTTTGGTCACAGTGATGTAAAATGAGCATTGTAGCTGTGGCATAATTTCAGCTACCGGAGATATCTCTTGCACAGATCAGCACAGAGTTTGTCACAGATCTTTTGGTGCCAAGACAGGAACAGACATGTGTCATGAGTCAGACGAATTGGCAAGCCTGTGTGGAATCCCACTCAACGTGTGTCTGCAGTAGAAGTAGCTTCCTCTCATGAACAGGGACATCAATTAATTAGATATACTATCAGAAAATCACCCCCCAAATGTTATTTCTGGATGTCTTAATATCCCAATGTCATCATGTCAGAAGCCATGACAACAACATCACTAGACATATGGGAGGCTTATCAGTGGTGTTCAGTGGAATTTAGGAGCTTTTAAGGAGCTGACTAAAAAATAATTGCTTGTAGTCTAAACACTTACTCAAAATGCTGTGTTTGATGTCTGCCACGATAAAGGGACAGACTGCATATGTTGTTTCTGGCCAGTATATGTATGAACTAGATGTGGATTAGATATGAGTGACAAGTACAGAAAACTGCTATTCTTTGATTTCAGAGGTGAGGTTTCTTTTTGAAAAGAGAATGCTGATAACTTTTCTGTGCTTGTCTTTCAAAGCGTTTGTATCTTATGGACCAAAACATTTTTTACATGCAAATTTGGCTGTTATGGTTATGTCACTATATAATAGTTATGGTTAGAAAATAAAATGTTAATTACTTAGTGCTACTTTAGTCAGTAGTTTTCAAAAGACAATTTTAAGAATATAAAATGAAAGAAATCAGACAGATGAGATTAGACTGATCTTCTAATTTTAGATTCAATCAACTGCAGTCAGAGATAGAGGTGAACAAACGCCTTTGATGTCTAAAGTAAGATTAAATTGACATGCACACATTATATTCAGCATTGAAAAGTCCCTGAAAAACGGAAATAAAATTATCAGAATCGATTAAAAGAACTGCAAATTTAGTGGAACAAATTTAGTAGATGTGTATGTACAATTATATAAATCAGTATAACCTATGGGAAGTGAGTCAATGTGAAGGAGAAATTTTCTTATTGCAGGTTTTGAAGGTGTCAACAAATGTCTGTAAAAGTCTTGCTGACAAAGCATGATGGACTTCTCCTATGCTTCTAGGTGCATCCCTCACCAAAATCTTCTAAGGAACTTAGGCAGTGATTTCAGGAGTTTCCCCACTAGGTTAATAATTGTTTAAACTGACTAGTCAGGTAGTTGTAAAAATTGACCAGGTGATAGGAATATATGTTTCTGGCACGGAAGGAGATCACAGTAAAATTTTCATGGGGTCAGTATTGGAATCTGTGCTTTTTAAAACAGTCACAGTGACCTGGAAAGGAAGATGAGCAGTGAGATGGGAATATTTGCTGATGATATAAAATTATGCACAGCAGTGACATTGAGAAAACACAGTAATTAAGGAAAACACTATGAAGATGAGTGACTGGTTAACAAAATGGCATATAAAAATCCATTGCAGGTAAATAGAAAGTGATGTTCTTGGAAGAAGAGTCTTAATTTCACATAAGAAATTATGAACTTTGAGGTGTCTATTACCACTCAAGATTGAGATCTTGTGATAATACTAGAAAGTCTCATGGTAATATCAGTTCTATACTCAAAAAGAGTTAAAAATGCATACCAAATTAATTATTGAAAAATACATAGAAAAATACATGAAAGATCCTTATTGTCCTTCTGCCCATATGATGAATATTGTAGTTTATAATGGTGTCCACTTCTCAGGTTCTCATAATCAAGCATTATGAAACACAGGTTATGAAAAATCTTATATATGGAGCAAAAATGCCGAGATGCACTCCAGCAATGTCACAAGCAATGTGTCTTCTGCCTTATTCCGTTGATCAAATTCCTCTCAACTCTTCTAATACTGTAAAGTATAATACAGTACAAACTGTGACTTATTTCTACATGGCATCTAACTGTTGATATATTAATTCAATTTCTTCCTTGCAGTTACGAAGAGCTTTGCCATAGCTCCTGAGTTAAAGAATTTGATTCTGCATTTAAATCAGATATTGAACATATTTGTATTCTTTGACCAAGACTCCATGTTCTTCATAAAATTGCAACATTTCTTTTTTGGGCAAAGAGCAGCTATCATTAATTAACTTATATTAATTACACACTGGCACCTCTAGGAAATTTATCATCTGTGTTCGTCCTTTCTGTGTCACTATAGATAAGAGTAAGCAATAGTATCTTTATGTCTATGGAGTTGAAATGGACTGAAACCTCATCTAAATTCTGCCTACATGATAATCAAATTAGCGTATTAAATATTATTGTCTTTGCAGTAATTGTACAGGCAGCAGATATTCTGAACAAGGTCTCAGCAAAGAGTTGAACAGAGCTATCAGAAGCAAGAGGAGGGTGAAAATCACCTGGGAGCTTCACAGCAAGCAGACTGGCTCCGAGGTGAGGGGTGAGTTAACACACGGCCCTGTGCGTGCTCCTGTGGCTCTGATGCCCCGCATCCCTCCTGGTTACAGCAGCGCAGGGACGGATGTGTGGAAAGGGAGTCCAGGAAAAACAAGTCCAGGGCTTGGGCTCTTCGTGCTTTCAGCTTTAAATGGGGAAACAGCCTGACAGGTTAAGGATCACACTGGCTTTCCCGCTCTGGTTCAGCAGCACAGCTCGTGGGTCAGAGCACCCTGCTTGCTTTTCACTGGCCAGATGTGAATCTGTTCTTCAAGCAAAGAGTAATAGTAATAAAAACACCTTATTTCTAATAACTTGCATTTTCACCCAGCTAGGGATAGCATACACTAGCATGTATTCTCAACTACTTTTTAATTCTGTAGGGAGAGAATAAGAGTCCTAAAGCAGGAAACATATCAATAATACAAAGAAGTAAAACTTTATAGGAATTTTGCAATTACTTCCATTGTAAGGATTCAAGGCTTCCAAATTAAACTTAATTTACCCTTACAAGAATTCTAATAATTTTAAAATCAGAAGTGTGAGATTAAAGTCACCACACAACCTTAATTTGGTCCAAAAGTAATACCTAGTGAGAAAAAATTTATCTATATAATAAAAAAAAAAGCCATTAAAAACCAGCTAAATCTAATCTAGCATTTCAAACTTTAAAATGTATTTTTCATAACCATATAGTTATTGCCTCGTGTCACTATAAAGCTGAGATAAGGTTATTGCATGTAGCATCTTAATATATATTTTATCTCGGAGATATATGCATAATTCATATTTATTAAAATAGTTTATTAATATGACCAAGGTTAGTCAGTTGACCCTGAAAATCACCATTTTAGGCTTTCTAACTGAAGCTAATAGAACAGTTCATCTAGTGCCCTTAATGCAGGCAGTGTTACATAGATCAGAGTTAGTACATCAAGTATGCACTAGGATTTTCTCTCTCCCTATTACTCTTACAGTCTTTCTTTCTCTACAATTGCAGACCTCATGCAGATAGTAAGGCTGAGACAGGAAAGTGAAGCCTTCCATGGCAAGACATAACTAAGTGTTGAGAAAAGCAATGGGCTTCTGAAATTTTCAATATTTATATTTTTTACTTGTAAATAACTTTGAAAGACTGCTTGATTTTTCATTGAATCTCAGAGTTTTCCATTGAAAGTCTATTGATGCGGATAAGCAACATTTTACATTATATTAAAATAACAAGATTACTTATTCTTGAGTGTACTTCTGTGACCAAATTCTTTGTCTACTGGTAAAAGAAAACCTATGGAGCAAAAAATTAGGCCAGGAAGTCACAAAATAGATACTCCTTTAATAAATATTTGGTGTTCTTCCCATATGAACCAGTACAGCATATTCAGCGTGAGAGTACATTTTGAGACAGATGGAGCTCTGAAAACCTATCATCATCCACCTTAGGCCTACTCAGAGAGAAGATTCTCCTTTCCATTAAAACTTCTTGTTTCTTACTTGTTCTTTTTTGTTTCTGAACTTTGGAGGGCATCCTGGAGTTCAGAGTTGA
Organism: Onychostruthus taczanowskii; assembly: GCF_017590055.1. NCBI lineage: Eukaryota > Metazoa > Chordata > Aves > Passeriformes > Passeridae > Onychostruthus > Onychostruthus taczanowskii. The sequence continues at coordinate 13,000,512 of NW_024498351.1, forward strand.
TATTAATCTAATCTTGGCATTATTATGAGGATAGAATATTTGACTGCTCTCATTCATAATTAATGACAAAGGTGTCCAAGAGGGCACTATGCTTAATTAGTGATTCCTGTACTTTGAAGGCAAAGAAACTGCCTTAGAAAGGAAATGAGGCATCAAAACTTCTAAAACTTGCTGTTGATAAGCCAGGAAGAATAGCTAGAAAATTGTTAAATGCTGGATGCACAGCTAAGAAGGGAATGCTATGGACAGGCTCTGGCTTGTGGCATCTGCTGACTGACCAGATCTGATACTGGCAGTACCCCCACCTCCATGCTGTAGATGGCTTTGTGAGGCTGCTCAGCTGCCCTTTTCCTACTCAAATCCAGACTTGCAGTCTCTGGAATCCCAATAATAAATACTGTTGGAAGAGTGGAAAACTTAACTGACGTTATGAAAAATAAGAGGGATGTTGACATATTGGAGTCCAGAGGAGGGTCATGAAGGTGAGGACTGGAGCAGGTCTCCAACGTAAACAGGCTGAGAGAGCTGGGCCTGTTCTTGGAGAAGAGAAAGCATCAGAGAGACCTGATAGCAGCGCTCCAGTAGCTGAAGGGGGCCAACAAGAGAGCTGGAGTGGGACTTTAGATAAAGGTGGGCAGCAACAGGACAAGGGAGAATGGTTTTAAAATGGAAAAGACTAGGTTTAGAATAGATACTAGACAGAAATTTTTTACTGTAGGAGAAATTCTTTACTGTTCCAGAAACACTGGAAAATATTGCCTGGAAAACTTGTGGATGTCCCAGTCTTGGAGTGTTCAAGGCTGAATTGGATGGGGCTTTGAGCAACCTTATCTAGTGGATGGCATTCCTAGGAATGTCTGATCTAGTTGGAAATAGCTGCTATTTAAGGTCCCTTCTAACCCATAATTCATTCTATGGTTCTATTATTCCATGAAAGTGAGCTAAAAGAGCTCATTGTTTTCTCAACTGGTGAAGGATGCATCTGCTCATAAAAGATGAAAATCCAGAAAAGATAATGGAGAAGGTGATTAGGATTAGTCACCAGTAGCTGTATAAAGTAAAAACAAGACATATTTGATCCACCCTAATAGCTTTCTCTTTCTCAGCAACTTTAGTGATTTTCCAACTACTTTACGATGCAGTGAGGCCAATAAAGCCCTAGCAGAGTTGTACATATACCAAGTCTTGACACGTTAGCATATATTGCTCATTGAATTAAGAGATACTGGCAAAAGCACTTTTTTGCAAATATAATAAAAATCAGTATGAGAGTTTTAGTGGCAGAACTCTGGCAGTAAAATTAAATCAACCAAACACTTTGATGCCAACAAGTTTAGGTACAGAGAATCCACCAGAAAAAATATGTAACAAGAAGTAGGGTTTGGGGAAGATGCAAGAGAATCGGGAAAGCAGTATAGTTTGTTGCAAATGATCTTTATTGTGGGTTTGCTGTTTTGTTTTGTTTTTTTGGTTTTTTTTTCACAGTTGTTTTTTCTTCTACTTAGAATGGTATGTAGCAGTGGAAGTGATAGAAAAACTATATGTTTTAAAACTAGAACATAAAAAAGTGGCTACCATATGTGAAGTGCTAAAGTAAACTTCACTTTAGAAGCTAAAAGACCTGGGGAATTATCTTTCGAGCAGAATAGGAAACTTTGCTTTTGTGCTGTGAATACAATAAAGGTTGGGAGCTAGAGACTGGGAGGTCATAGGTAGCGCAGCCTTTTCTGTATGTCTTTTCTGTATAAATCTACCTTCTGAGTTGACGTGGTGCAGCCCTTTTATAATACTTACTTGAAAAAGATGCTACTATTTAATGCTAACCAGTCAATAACATTTTCATCCAAATAAGCATTTTCAGTTTAAAAAATCTTGAAATGAAAAAAAGTGTAAATAGAGTGACCTTTAGTAATAAAACAAGGTCCTCTCTAATTTCTCCCATTAATTAAATGTGTCCTAATTTTTTAATGTGAAGTAATTTTGTCTGGGACTCACTCAACATGAATCTCATGAATTTGCATGAGCAGCCATCATGCTCACAAACCAGAATCAGGGAAAGGGGGCTGGCAATCAGAAAGGCAGCCATATGGCCCTGGAGAAAAACTGAGTGATGAAAGAAGGTTGGGAAACAAATCTGAGATGGTATGTGAAGAGTATATGCATCCTGTACACCTGTTCCAGATCTAAAGACTGATGAAAGGCATATAAGAGGTCAGTGTTGCATCATTGTATAAGGAGGGTATTACCTGATGCAGCTTGGTAACTCTTGACCTTTCTGCCCCACAGATTCCTTTTCAGTCCTTCTGTCCATGAGAGATATGGCTGTTGCTCACTGCTCTCAGTAATAAGGATAGAGCAGGCAGTCAGGATTTGCAGGTTGAAAACTCATTTGTTTTCCTCTCAAAAAGATACTTTTATCTCTCCCAATCCAGAAAACCTGTGCACAGCATTCATTATAGTGGTTTTGTCTTTCATATCTCTCCAGGAACAGCAAACAACATGAGATCATCAGACCACTTGCTGCCTGGAAAAAAATGAATCTTTGTAGAAAAAACCTAGCAAAAATTCTCTTTATAGAGTCACTCCATACAAAACATGTCATATAAATTGAACAAGAGTTCCCTGCAGGTAAGATACCTCTGGATAATTGAGATCTGACACATACGGCATATCTCTGAAAATAACTTAATCTCTGTCTGATCAAAGTTTCATAAATCAGATAGTGCTTAGGGCTTATGACAGTTAATTATAATTTTGATTATACCTCCATACTTTAGGCTTCTTATATGTCAGAAGGATTGCTCCTCTTATTAGAAAGAAGTATACTGTAGTTTACTTTTATTTTGCTTTGACAAATTGCCCCTAGAGAACAGGTACCCGGTGCCTACTCATTTGGGGGCATATGTTCAGTAATGACATGATGTAATTTTTTTTTTTTATTTTAACTGTGCCACATCATTTATAGACTGATTATGTGTGCTTAGTCAAAATATACACAAATAAGACAGCTGTGCTCTACTTTTGTTTTACCAAACCTAGCAAGTATTTTATTTGCAATAAAGAAACTGAAGGGCCATCAAAGTTGTATACAACCATCTGCTTCTGGCATTAGTTTCATATAAGGGATTTAAGTCTTGGTGATGTTCTTCTGTGCAGGAAATTGAAATTTTTTTCTGCCTTTTTAAAGTATGCAGTTGAGTATTAAATGTATTGTTAACAAGACATAGCTTACTCCCTTCTATCCTCACCTCAATTTGTGACACTGCTCTTCTATATGACAAAGGCATATTAACGAGTTGAAAGTTTTGCATGAGAGATAAGTTGTTCCACTATGTGCTTAGAAAAGTGCCGACTTCCTGGTTACATAATAAGCTCACTGCTGAATTTGATATGTAACATGTGATAGCAATAACACAAAATATAATGTTGTTAGAGGCTGGTAGATGAGAGATCAGGTGTTAGTAAAAGCCAATGGAGCCAACTGTGATTTCTGCTATATCGAAATATTAGTGCTGTGATACCAGCTCCAACTTGTTAGACTAACAGGAAAACCCATTAAAGCCCCATATATTAAAACATTTAAAACAGTCTTATGGGGGATAGCAAAATGGGAGTTACCACAGGGCTGTTGATTTTATTGTGAAAAACATGTTATTAGTCAAGGCTCACTACAGAGACTTAGATTCTTAAAGAGGCAATTAGGTTACTAACTCCAAATTAAGGATCACTGGCATGCAAAAAAATCCTTTTCAGCTGCTGCATTTGCTTTGTGATGTCTAAAGTCCCTCAAGACTGAATTTTCTGCCAGGACATGCTTAAAGCTGCCTAAATCTTTAATTACCTGGCTTTTGCTGTATCCTTAGTCTGCAGGGGATGTAAAAATAAGGCATTTTCTCATTTTATCTCTTTTGGACTGCCTGAGTCAGGAGTGTGATAAGAGTACACTGTGTGTGCACTTGTGATTTCATGTCTTAGAAGTCAATGACTAAGAAGTAGAAAAAGAGCTGGGAAATCCTGTGAGGGAAAAGGAAGAATTGGATGAGGACAGATGTGCTTCTCTTCAAAGGCCACAATTAGATGAGTTGCCTGGACCACAGGAGAGCCAAACCCCTGATTTGAAGAAAAGGTTTGAGCATTATTGTACCACCTTCTAGAATACCCTAAAAATAGTCAAATGGGTATCCTGTGAGAAAACTCTCTTTCAACATCTTAATCAATGTTGCTTTATATTGTACAAAGTGCATACAAAAATTTTGGCTGGACTTTGAAAAACTATTATCATTAATTAGCTAGAGAAGTGAGACAGTGTTGCAAAACAAGCTAATTAGTTGTTGAGGTATTGAATGAGTTATTCTAAATTCAAGTACTTTTTCCAGTGACTGCAGAAAATAAACAGAAACAGCTTCAACAGAAAAGACTCAATAGGACATGGCTACTGTGGGATGATGCACCCAGGGATGATCAGGCCTTTGGAAGGGGAAAGAAAATATTTTGTCCTGCCTCTGTGAATGATCCTCCAATCTAAAAGATATGTGAGTATTTCACATAATTTTGCAAATATTCTTGTTGGTCAAGAAATTTTCATTTTTTTACTATGGTTGCAACCCTTTTTGACACCTCAGGTTTGGGATTGTTCTGGATGTTTCAATCCAGCTGGATAGAAACATCTGTTTGTCTGTCCAGCTGCTCTGTTTTAGCTCATTGGAACCCACTTGTAAATCTCACCGTTGCAGTGTTTGTAAAACTCCCAATTATTGGCTTAGATGACTTTTATTTTAATGAAATGACAGTTTATGCTGTGTAGCAGGTTTCTTTGTCAGTAAATCCAATTACAATATAACTAATTATCCCCAGGGCTTGGCCCATGTCCTGCACTCTGGACTGACAACTTTCCTACTATCTGTAATATGTTCTATAACAGTATCTTTTTTCTGTGCTGCCATAAAATTCAGTTTCTCTTCTCAGTCTTCCGCTGACTGCCCTCCTATAATTAGCCACTACGTCTTTGCAATTTTTTTCCACAATCTTCAGCAGGTCTTTTAACCATCAGTTTGTGTCTGTGTACATCTTCTTGCTATGTGTCTAATGAGTGCTTGCAGTAAGACTAAATTCCTCATTTAGTTTTGGAACCAGGTCCAAGATCTATCTCATACGCTTTTCTGAAATTATACACTTCTGTTCCAGAGTACCCTTATTAGTTATCAGGCCTCTTCTTTAGATGACACTTGTTCCTGGCCTGCTTCCTTTGTAACTTGCTGTAAACAATGGAATTGGATGGGGTAGTGGGAACCTGGGTTCAATCGTACATTGATTGACTGAAATGTATTTTCCTAGCTTGCCTTTGCTTCCAACAGGCTCTATAACTCCTCAAGCAGCCTTTCTGGAGTCTTTACTTTTTACAGTAATCTGGAAGACGTTTCCTTCTCAAGAACTTTTAAAATCTTTCAGTTCTCAAATTGATGCTCTATTGCACCTTTTTGTACTTCTTCTACATTAAATTTCTCTGACCATGACAAGATAAGCACATGGCTCAACCTGAAGACTACTCTTTTCTGTTTCAAAAATGGATAAAAATTTGATAATTGAATTAACATACATTTCATTTTGGCATAATTTTTTGGCATAATTTCTGTCCATCTATAAAAAAAAAAAAAGTGGCATAAGCTTCCCACTTAGCAGTCACTAGGGTAGCTTTCCTTTGGATGCCTCAAAACACCCGAGAAGAAAGAAGGAACTAGAATGACAGGAAACATCTTGGGAAATTCATATATTTATCTTCCTTTATCTGGTATTTTACTGTTATCCTTAAAGCAAAACTGTATCTTAGCTCTTACATATAAACACCACAAATGCTCCATAAATCTTCATAATTTCAGCCACTCTTAAAATTCAATCATGACACACTAATATATAACTTTATATAATCTAGCCAACCTACATGAAAGCATTTCCACATTCTTCAATATATATTTGTCACCATAAAATAATTCTTCACTGTTTCCCACCCTGTGACAACCTTCAACCATTCTTCTCATAATTTCTAGTACTGTGTAAACACCATTATGTTAAGAAAACTGATTGATGAATATCAGAAATTTCTGTCACACCACATGTAAATAGTATATGGGTTTTAAGCCTTTAGCTTTCATTATGTGTTCTTTTGTGTTCCTTCTAATGTGCATTCCTTCTTTCTTGTTCACTTCCTGAAGCAGATAGAAGCTCTGCTTTTACTTTAGTACTATATATTAAAAAAAAAAATAAAAAAATTAGTCATCATATTTCCAGTCTTCTTTATCAAATGAGCAGAAAAATATCCAAAGATAGTTTCCAATATTGCTGATTCTCTGTCTTTAGCTTTGATGATTATCTCAGTAGCTCAGTTTCCTAACTATCACAGTAGGAAGTTTCAAGTCTTTTCTTGTTCAGATATATTATTACTGACTTGTCATTTTCTCCTTAATTCTCTGTTTTTTTTAACTTCAGCCACTGGATCTTCCTGCTGATGTCTTTTTGATGGCTGATTTATTTATTTCCCACAACTTCCTCTAATACTGCTTTATAGTCATGACTACACCCTAGGGTGAATCTTGCTAAATTATTACTTCTTAGCAGTCATCCTTTCAGGTAATATATTAACAGTTTAACAGCCTAAGTACTTTACAACACAGAAAATATCCTCCTGTTATTTTGCTTAGCACTGAAATATTTAAAAAAAATTTGAAATATTTGTGTAACAGATTTCCTGCCATAGAAGCTTTTCATATTTTGTATCATCAAAACAGCACCAGATAATTCTTAATGTGTTTTCTTTAGCACAATAATTATTTTTTTTTCATAAGTTATAAAAAACATTACTCTTGCCTTTTTTTCTTCTGTGAGTCATCATAGCCTATGTCTGACACTTTTAATGATAAGACTCATTGTTAAAGGATGAAGTTTTAACAACATAGAGCAGCTGTGGATGCATTTGTTGAAAAAGGTGATTTGCAGCCTGATATTTATAGAAATAAATGTGTTTTTATCTCAATATATGTGAAATGCCATTACTAATTCTTGTCAGTTGATACAGTCAAGAATGAGATAGCAAGATCAGATATTTTCAAAGCTGGATTTTAAAACATTTATTGTTTGACCAGAGTAGATTAAAATTGAAAGTCTATAAACATTAGAAAATGCAGCAGAAAAAAAAGAAGGCTCACTCAGTTTTCCTAGGGTTGTGAGAATAATGTTTATTTCAAAACTACAAATATTACTTTGATGTTTGTATTCTGTGAAAAGTTGTTGGAAAGTTGGTTTTTAAAATTCATGCCACAATCCTCTTTTTGACACGTATATTTTAAGAAGATGGGACGCAGTGGGTTTCAGAAGCTCTGTGATTGTGTTAAGGAAAAGAGGAATATATTTTGTAAATGCAAGAATCTTTACTGTTAGAATCCTCCTGTAAGATCCTTCCTTTTGCAGTCTTTCAGCTATCAAAATATTGAAGCAATTCTTCCTCCTCCACTTGTTGAACACTAGCTATAATCCACATCCAAAAGAATATCCAAATCATAACCTTAGTTGAACAGTAATGAATTTTTATTTGAATTATTTTACTGTTGGTGGGTGAGTCTCTGAATGAGCCTTAGCACCAGGTTAATAGTTAATTAGGTGAATTGATTGTTCTGCAAAAGAAACAGCATTTTCTTGAAGGAAAATTATGATAAATGAATAGGTAAATGTAGACAATTTGAACAAATTGTAATTATCTACTGCTATGTACCTCTGTGTATAAGGGAATGATTATTTTTAATGACTTTTCTACTTTTCAGTGATTATTTAGATATTACTTAGTCATGTTTCCTCATAGCATACTGCAAATTATATCCTTCCACAATGATGGCATTGTAATTAGGAAAAGAAGTCACATTCATATTATCCTTTGCATATTTTGACAAAGCACAATTAAAAAACTTTCTGTGGGGAGCAATAAAATAAAGGAAAGAAAATGTCATAGCAAATATTTCCCTTTTGGTATCCCCTGTTAATATTTTTATGAGTCTCTTAAGCTTATCTAAGAGATTTTTAATGCAGCAGGGTATGTTATTAGGTTTGTATTTTTTTCCACACTATCATACATTTCAGTCTTTATCACAGTGGGAACAATAAAATAACAGACCGCAATGCATTAGCATCATAAAGAAAATGTAATAAATGGCTTTATAACTGTAGTAAAAGTTGCATGAGCACCAGCAGCTGTAACAGAGATGTTGCTACAGCAGCATTTTATGACCTAATAGCACTCAGTGGGCTGATAATATTATGTGTGTGTGTGTAATGCCAGCAGTTTCCCAGGCCTAGATTTCAATTCAGATAAATAATTGAAAGCACTTTTAGACTTTTCCATAAAATGTTTAATAAGAGATCAAATCCTCCCTTCCTGTAGTGGAAAATTAAATAGTTTTTACAGGGATGTTTTATGATGAAATTCTAATATTAGGAAGAGATTGTATTTGTTTTATTCCTTTTTTTTTTTAATGTGGTTGCTAGAACTAATATGTGTTTGAAGAAGCTCTTGTTTGTTTTGTTTCATATTACTAGTAGTAAAGAATGATACTTGTTTTTATACTTGTTTACCATTTCCTGATATTTGGAGACAAGGGCCATGACAATAACATTTACTGAATTACTTTGAATGTAATAATAATCATGACAATGTGTCTGTATTTCTAGAATGTGAAAAAAAAACACAGAAGAGCGTCAGAAGAATCAGTTTTAGAAAATGGTGGGACCAATAATCATAGGGTATAACCGTGGAATTCACATAGGGTTCTCTAACAAAACAAAGTGACAATTATTTCTCTATCTCCTCAGCAGAGATTGAATGCAAAGTCTGCGCTGGATGAGTGAATGAAAAGGTCATCCACTGTACTGTCCGCAAGATCATGTTACCATTTAAAGCCCACAAAATACTTTGTGATTATTTGCTTTTTGTTTTTTGTTTGCTTTAAGAGGATTTTGGAATTGCTTATTTTTCATGAACATTGCATATGTTTCATATGGGAATTGCTTGTTTTATAAAAGGTGAAAGAAAGAGAGTGAGGTATGTATATTGAATTAACTACTCTCTTTAATAATTTTGTTTGGCACAATAACCTGCTCTTTCTGTCTCACTGTTCTGAATACTTATGTAACAGATAATACAAAATTTCTTGCTTGCCAAAGTGCTCCTTCTTGGACTTTCTTGCTTCTTTTCCATGATCTTCAAACGTGGCTGGTAAAACAAAAATCCTCCAAATATTATTGCTTTTCCTTGTCTTCCCTGTTACCCAAAAGAAAAAAAAGTCATATGGTTTATAACAACGAATTTTATCAGCATAAAACACTTTAAAACAACTTTATGTTTGGACTCTGGGAAGGCTGAAAATACTCAGATAGAGAATAATGCCTCATGAAGCACAAAGTATAGAGAAAGAAGGACAAGAGGACATTTGGAGGTAAAAGAGAAAGGAATTGAAACATACACATTGAATTATTTTTGAAAGTATTGCTCTAATGTGTTTCTGAAATTTTATATTATGAATGTTATAATAGATCATCTAGATCCTCTGAAAGGACTTCTTTATTATTTTAAATCTAAATGAATTAATACAGTAATAAAAAGGAATGGAAATATAAGTTTTAAAAATTTATCTCTCTGTAATGAAAAATCCACAGAATTATTTTTGGAGGGTCTAATACAGAGTTTGGTGGGGCAAGGTAATTCCCTTGTCTTAATCAAATATAAGTAGGTAGGAGTTGATATCATCACAGGCAAGTCAGCTGAAATTTTTTTTAGTGAGATATTCAACTTTTAAATTGAGACAAATTTAAGCTACACATTTACCTTTAACTGTTTTCTCTTTTCAAAATTGTGAATCTCATTTGGTAAGAAAAAGTGCATGCTATGACAACTTGGTATTGTGTTTAACAGCAACATTAAATTAACAGTCAAACTGTGATTTAGTTGTGTTACTTTTAATAGAAAAGCATCTTCTGTTGCTGACAGGCTCTATGAACCACACTTAAGAAGAAAGAGCCCTACCCCAGCTAAATTTTGTTTCTCTTGCAAGGAGTTTATTTCAGCTACATCTCTGCAAAAGTACAAACTGCAATTTTGTTAGGATTACCTTAAGAGTCAGAGATATCCCTACACTTCAAATGCCTTCCAGCATTTAACTATGTCCAAGATCACTTGTTACTTAAGTGAAATGGAAACTAAGACAAATGACCAGCTTGCTCTGACCCTATCACCTTGTCCTGAGACAGAAAACCCCCTATGCAATTGTTGCTTTTTAAAATAATCTATATGCTAATTTATAGGTAAATGCAATAAAAAGTATTCCAGTTTTTCTATCAAAAAGTGGGAGGTCCTGCTACATAACAGAGGTAATAAAATGTGAAAAACTGGAACATGCAAAATATTTCTAATAATAAGGTAAGACAAACCTATACTTTCTGTTGATTGAACTGTAAAAACTGAGCACTAAATATTGATATTTCTCCCGCTAATTAAATTGGATGAACATAGGTTCCACAATTGAAATCAGGTATTTAAATTAAATTTTAGAATATTTCAATTATAATGGTTGAAAGGATTTACAAAGGACATGGTAAGAGGTCTGTTGTCCAGATTAGGGCTCTCAAGATTTATCTTAAAGAAGCTTATCTTGTTTTAATGGTTACAAATATAAATATTACCAATTCAGTTTACTTACATATCATTAAATAAATATTCTTGTGTCTTTTCAGAGAGCTGAAACATCTAACCTGGCTAAAGGCATAAACTGAAAAACACACAATGACCTTGGGAAAACCCCACATAATTAGTAGCTTACTTGCAACCTTTTTTTCCCCCCCAATTCCTGGCTTATTTTCAGTCTGACCCTGAGCACAATATATGAAGGCAATGCTGTCAGGCTTTTTCTTTTTTGTTTTATAAAGTTGCTGTTAAGGTTAAATTTTCTTGGGCTGTGCACAGCATTTCATATTGTTGACCACTGCTAGCTTCATATAGGTAATTTCCTTGTAAGCATAATCTTAAAGAAGCAGAAATGAATGGTCTTCTTTGAATTTCTTTTGTAAGCTATCAGACAAGTTATATTTCTGTCCTTTGGGAAATGCTGCACCATGAGCATTTAATTGATACTTGCTTTCACCTATTTTCCTTGTGAAACTTAGTTCCTTTCTCATTTTTCAGAGCTTGACTGTAAACAAGGTGTTCTTGCAGCAGCTCACACCTTGTGGGTTTGGAGACAGAGAAAGTGGTTGGGAAGTCTCAGAAGAGATTCTTTTAAAGCTAGTTAACTGTATGGAGAGAATAAACTGATCCTGAGAAGAGAATGAAGTGTCCACAGAAAATATTTTACATCCCCAAAAAAGTACTTGATATACATGTCTCTTTCTCAGCCTGAGTCTCTACTAACAGAGACAAATGAAACTACAACTATCAACAAGATATGAAGGAATACATACTCATTATCTCACCCAGTTATGCTCCAAACCCTAATTTTCATACCAGCTGCTGATTTTGATTTACAAAGACCTTTATGGTTACTATCTTGGTTTCCTTAGAAACCACCTTAGACTCATGCTCCACATTTTATGAGAAAAAGGCCAAATCACCCGAGGTTTTTTTGGAGCCTGGATATTGTCTCTGAAGGTACTGGTGGCAGAGATGTTTTGATGGACAGCCCTTACAGCAGGTAAATTTTTTTTTCCTGGATGGATTAATTTTAATTATGGTTCCAGCATGCTTTGCCATAAATCTACCTCTATAATTGGGTTTTACCTCATCAGGCTGTTCATAGAACTTATGAAGTTCAATTTGTTTGACAATGGCTCGAACATCGTATATATTTATATTGGTCCATTTGCCCCAGAGTAACTATTTCATTTATATCTTTATGAGTCTTTATATTTTATTTTGGTGTTGTTGATTCTTTTAATTTTAAAAAGGATATTTGATATGGTAGGGTTCAGGTGTCAAGGCCTACAATATTCGGCATATTTGCAAATAATCTGGAAAAAAAGAAAAGTGACCAACTGTGCCAATGCTAATAAACTGCAACATAAGACTCTGTGGAACTACTGGTGTATTCATGGTACTGAGACAATAAAATGACATTCAGTGTCCAGAGATAAAAATTCAGTCTGTGGAAATACTGTTTTAGGGAAGGGCTCTGTGCTTAGAAAAGATATTTTTAAAGTTTCATTTTTCTATTCTATAGCACAATCAGTTTATTGCTGGGTGATATTTAACAAAGCAAAAGGTAGCATTTACAAGGAGTGGGATAGAAAACGTTATTATGGTCAAAATACTGTGCATTCCTTTGAATTATTGCCCATTTTGGACCTGCTGTACCTGGAATGATAGAACTGGAAAAGATAGGGAGGGAGATGATTTAGGTGAATGAAAGATGCAGAGAGATTACATACTGTGGAGAAATATTCAGGGATCTTCAGTCTGGAAAATAAGTTACTAAATTAGGTATGATAGAAATCTATATATCATGAGCAATATAGATATTAGAAACTATTGTAGGTTTTTTTTTTTTTAATTTGAGAAAGAAGGATATAAACTGAAATTATCAGACAGCAGAATCAAAGCAACAAAAGGAAGTACTGCACACTGTGCACAGATAAGCTGCAGTGATAGCCAGCTGCAAAGTGTTGCAACTCTGATGCAAGACACTGCAGATGCCAAATAAATGTTCAAAACTCCAGTAAGGCCAAGTCGTTTATAGAAAATCATTTAAGACTCTAAAAACACAAGAGAGCCACATTCACCCCAGAAAATACAGACTGCTCAAAGCTGGGAGGACATAGTGGGAAGTATCTCTGGATGTGTTCCTTGTTTGTATATTTTCTTTAGGTGTCTCTATTAGCATCAAAGAAAGTATGTAGAATCTCCTGAACCTTTCATCTAACACAATGTCCAACCTGACTGTCATACACTAATAATAATATTACACTCTGTTGTGTGTGACTTCAAGGCTATTTATTCTTTCCTTCCCTCTTTGAAAAGCAAACAATCTGTGTGAAATTCCATAACTCATTCTTAAAGAAAATGGGGTAGCTTCAATTTGTTTTGTCGTGTGTGTTTTTCTATCTTAAAACAAAGATTTTTTTTTAATTACATTTTTCTCTATGATTACTATTCAGACAGATACTCATTTACTCTGGCAGGAAAAAAAAAGGGCACATTAATATGTCATCTATTTTGTCTAAAACCTGCTAAATTAATTGAGAACTACCATCACTGAAGCAGAAAATAAGGTTGAATTTGAGTAATGAATGATGCCTGGCTAATGATACTAAACACCATTAAAGCAAGATACTTTTTTCTCGACGTGATTGGGGAGGGGGTTGGAGTTGGCAGGAGGATGCAAGACTAAGTGAGAAGAATGTGTTATTCACGGCAGAGAGCAAACACTGAAATTTGAGAAAGAAGTTAGAAAGCGAGAGAATCAAAGGAGGTCAGAGGTAGAAAATAAAGAAGAACAAAACTAGGTGAAAATTGAGAATTTGACAGAAATCTTTGGCATTGTAAAAAACAGCATTATGTCAGCTATATTTTCCGTCTCTCAATTTTCATATGTTTAGGATGATTGTTGACCTCAAGATCCTGGTAAAAATCCCAGTCTACAGATTGGGATGACAACAGAAAGTCAAGGCTAAGCTTCCTTCTTTTTCCTTATCATTCACTGGATGATGGGAAAATCTTGTATATAGTTCTCACTGAAAGTTTTGGAATAAATGTAAAATAACAGGACTGTGTTTTCAAGTGGCTTGTTTACCTACAGTAAGTTTTTCAGTTGGACAAAATTATTCTTTGCTGTGATGAGATACAACCTTTTTCAGATGTGGTGTGACTGACATGACAAAAATGGAGTATTCTAGTTTGCTTAACTTCTGTACATCATCCTTTCAATTTTTAAACTTTTAAGTCACTCATTTCAATGCTTTTCTGAATCCAAAAGGCTGATGAAAAGATGAACTGCATGTTTGACAAATTAACTCCCTTTATGACATTATTTTTCTTCTTTTTTTCCCTGAAGAGTCTTATGTCTTTAAAAGCAGACTTGAGCTGCCATATCCAGAATGAAGTGACCTAGAAGCTGATGTGAAATAAAAGAATTTTCTTCCTAATTAGTGTCAGAAAAATGACCCAAACTTTAAAAAGTAGTCTCTGATACTGTTTTCCTCCTGACCTCTTCCCCCCAAGGAGGCACTGAAAAATCTGTGGGCTTTTATCATGTAGGACCAGTATTGTTTCCAGTACCTTGTGCTTATAATGAGTTAGCACCACAGATGTCTTACATTTCAAACCTGATGCAGTCACAGCATAGAAATATTTGAATATTTGCTCTCTCTGGCTTAAAATTAGGTGATTATTTTTCAGTCTCATTAGTTAGCTTTGCTCTACAGAGACTGACAAGGCTGCAAATTGCTACTTGGGTGACTGTAACTGAGCTGACCTTACTCTCACTCTTGTGTAGCACTGCATGTTCTGCAGACAGAATGGTCTTTCACACTGCAGCAGAGACTCACAAGACTCTTTCCCTGTGATCTCTTGATTAACTTGTCTGTACATTGAGGTGCAAGATGCAGATTGTGAAATGGGATGGGTAGACTGCAGGTGTATTGACAGCAGTCCATGACTTGTGTTGATTTGATTGGAATCCTATTAACAATAATGGGCTAAGTAGCTGAAGGACTATTACATTAAAACTCATGTTATATTTGTGCATAGGACCTGACTAAATATACTAATTCTTCTTAGCTTCTGAATGTTCTTGCTTTCAGCTAGCTAAATATTTTAAATACTGAAAACATCCAAAAGTGTAAATTATTGTTTTAATATTAGAGATGTTTCTTCTCCCTTCCATGGATTTTACTCTAGAGTTATTAAGGAAACCACTACAGAGATTCTATTTTATATCTGTAAGAATAAGGAGATTAAGACAACTACCACAACTTTGACTGACATAATGTCTAAGTGCTTGACCTGCACTTCACATAACTTTCCTCCCTCATCTATAGAACAAAAATAGACCATGGAAGTGACTAATAACTAATCTACTGCTTTTTAAACCTCCTACAAAACAAATAAAAGGAATGCACATTTGGCATTTTGCTGAACCAAACAGAACTAATGTGAAAATTATATAAAGTTTGGAAACTATTTGGCTTATAAGGATTGATAAGAATTTAACTACCCAAAAGAAGTGAAACATGGCTTAATATGTATAACCTGCTTTGAATTTCCAGGGTAATGAATCTAATTATTTTTTGTCTTTACGACAACCTTGCAGCTTTTTTGCCTTTCCCTTGCTAGACAGTATCACAAAAATTTTCGTTATGCTTTTGTCTCATAATACCTTACTAATTGCATACGGCACAAGAGAATGAGAAAGCGCACTTGTGTATTTCTCACTTTTGTTGTTCATATTTTATTGTGTACAGGAAAGGAGGTGTTGAAAAACACTATTATGACACTCAGTTATCATTCAAAACAGGACTGTATTATTGGCTTGGGAAAGCAGTCTTGGATGACAGGATGCCTGTTCTCTTTAGGTCCAAAATTAAGCTGTTGTCAAAAAAGTGAATAAAGCCAACAAGAATTTTTGAAGCAGAATTGTTTATGCTTTGTAAAGTCCTTTACATAACAAATGCTCATTAAGATAAAATGATAGCACCTGCAACTCACTGAACACAATTTACATTTTACTTCATCTATTTCTTGTTTAGTTTCAGTTTTATCCTAATTAAAACGTGGGCCAATATCCATGAGTATGGGCTAGAAGGGCAGTGATGCAGAGCAATGAGCCCAAGGCCACTGATGTGTGGCATGAAGCTGGGGACACCAATGTGAGACATAAGTGAGACAGTTTTATGGAGTAGCCTAGAGAGGCTCCAGGGAGAAATTATATGCTAGAAAATGTTACTGAAGTCCTGTAGTCTGAAAATTACTAGAGGAAGACAGATGGATGGGATGACCGATAAAGGACAGAAATATGTAAAATGGCTGATTTGAGAGAACTGGTAGGCTGAGTGTATCAGAAAAAAATAAAAAAAATCAAAACATGGAACCCCAGTGGAACAAAAGGCAAGAGCTAGGAATCAGTGAAGTATGGAAGCGGCAAACTTTCCAAAAGCTTGATTAGCAGAGCGCAGCTACGCCTTTGACTGAGAGGGTCAGCCAAAGCAAACTTTGAAACTTTAAATATCATTCATGGTAGCCAAGAGGTTGAAATACACCTCCTGTGTCAGGTCAGAAATGATAGACCATAGAGAAAGAATTTCACCATTATTTCCATAAGCAGCTGTAGTGCTCAGCCGTGGTTCTGGTGGTGCACGTGGCAGACCTCACTCTGTTGCACGCAAGCGAAGGTGAACCGTGTGGCCTCAGAAAGCGCTTGGTGGCTACAGAGGGAGGCTCACAGACCCAGCAGGTCTGTGTGTGGTGTGGAGGTGCCCTACACTTTCAGAGGTCACCATGCTGCAGAGCCCACTGTGCCAAGTGCCCTTTGCATTCAGCTCAGCGTCCGTGCCAAGAAACTGAATAAATTGGCCTGTAAGGAGCTGCATGCTGCTGCAGCTACTCTGCAGTGAGTGCCTGAACTATTTCATTTGCATATAGCTTCACTTCCATGTAGTTCAAGCTACCTTGCACTGAAAGCTACTGCATATATTTAGTTATAAAAGAATAATAGTGGCATTTTAGTTACATCCTATTTTTTTTTTCTTTTTGTATCATCCAAAACTGTGTTCAGAACTCAGAAAACCGATAAGAAGTTAATATTCATTCCAGCATATTGGTACAGGCAGATTCTTAACTGAATAACTGCATGAGCTTTTTCTATTATGCTACCAATTTTCCTGTGCTTGTCACGTTATTAGAGTTTATGCTTGAAATTAGATTGTTATGCCTTAGGAAAATAGTCCGCTGTATATTTAAAGTATTTATCAGTTTTGAGGATGTTTCCCTGATGCTAATTTTTAAGTCTTGTAACGTCATAAAATAATCATGGGAAAAACCACCACAAAACCCAGACTAAATAATGGTGAAAATAATTTGGAAAATATACAATAAATTAGTATTTGTCTCTCATTTCCTAATTCTGTTCTCATAACCATATCCATGAAAATATTTTATGAAATTTACTTCATGTCAACTTTTCAGTTTTGGCTTTGGATTTTGGTACATATTCTAGTTAGGCACATAAAATTTTTAAAAGTTAAAGGTTCCTTGTCTGTAATAGAATGAATTAAAATTAGTGAGGAGCTTACTATTTTATATTATATGTGGCTCCTCTTTCCCTCTAATGTGCGTATGCATGTTTTCTTTAATTCTTATATTTATGCTAGGCTGGGAAATAAACTAGAGACCAAAGCTTTTCCTTGATTAACAGTGCTCTGGAAAGGGCTTTGAGAGAAGCTGAAATTGAATTAGGATCCAAACTTATAATTCAATGCTATGATAATCTATAAAATAAGAAACACTATTAAATCAACAGGAAATGAAAAAGGCTGCAGTTAGCCAAGCAACCATCACTCAGAAGAGAAGCTAAGTGATCCTTGAACCGGATGAATCAATCCATACTGCCAAGGTCAATGGTTGCCATACTCGAGGAAATATGAACACATGTAGTAGGAGCCTTGCAATAAAATGAGCCATGCTGCCATCTTTTGTTAATAGCAGCTTTATCTGATTAAGGGGCTGAAGGCAGCCCTTGTATCAGCAAATTTGCACTAGCATTTGGAGCAAATTGACTGACAAGAGATGATCCAAGGAAGAGTTATGAAGTAGCAACGCTGCAGTACAGTCATACGCTATTAAGCTGAGCAGAGGTACTGCAGACAGTAGATTTTAGTATCTCCCTACAGCTGAAAGGGGTTTAAGTAGCTGTCTTTAGCATAAAAGGGTTTTGTATGCTGCATTATTTTCTGGTGAGTAAGGCACAAAGCTGAGAAACAAAAACATGAACTTGGACTTTTAAATACTTTTCCAGCAGCACCTGAATAGAAATATTCTTCTTTTCACTCTAGTGCATTATCTCTCATAACTTATAGCCTCTTTTGCCTTTCAGCCTCAATCAGTTCTGTCACTCTCACATCTATTTCACAAAATAGGATTTGCATAATGAACAATTTCACAGAGATCCAAAACATAAATTAGGTTTTTCTGACACTGCAGTGAAAGAAATTTGAAAAGATTTGATCTTTGTGACTGTCAGAGTCAGCAGGGGTGAAAGTTAAGTTGTGTAGAAAGCATAGCAATCATACTTTTCATTAAGACCTGCATATTTTCTCATTGATCATTCTCTGTACATCATGGAGATGGAAGACCTATCTCAAACATGACCCTTTATAATAATTTCCTTACATGAGCATAATAATTCACTGTCTTCTCAGTTGCAGTATAAGATCTTAACACTGACTTCACTCATTTCTGTAATCAAAGAAACTTAGTTACTGAAACACCTAGAAGTGATAATAAGCACTGACAGGAAATACATTAGTGCCTTTAGCCATTAAGAACTCTCCCTCTTGATTGAAATTTTGGATTCTGGCATGGTAATATGAAGGAGGATGGAAGAGAAGAGAGACTGCTTTAAGGGTACTTATAAGAGGTTACAAGGTTTGCTGTAATGCAGAGATGCAGATGAAATGGAAATTGTTCCATCCTGAGTGCCAGCACCCGCAGTTGGTAAAAACAAAAGTACTTGCAGCACACTTCTGAGTGCTTTTTCAGAAGTGTTCTCAGACGTGAATCCGTGCATCTCTGAAGGCTAGGACAAGGATACAAGACTTGCAAGAGATTCCAGTGAGTTAGTGAAGATTGTAGTGTGGTTCTGAGAAGAGAGAGAGGTTTTGATTTTAATGCTGGATGAAAGGGAGTTGAAGTTCTGAAGAAAAAAATCCTTTCCTATTGGATTCCTTATACCATAAGGAAACTATTTCAGGTTCTCTACAAGTAAATAAGAATGTGAAATAAATATACTGAATATTATTTTTCCTCTTTGCAAAGATACACCTTTGCAAAGGACTTCAGATCATAGGTGAAAAAGGATTGAGGAACTTTAGATTGATGAGCACTGATGAGCAAATTCTCCTAACAAAACCAAGAGAATGTGAAACAGTAATATCTTTTTGAAGGATTTATTGTGATCCTAAACATCATGAGATCTGTGGTCCAGAGAAGCTTGTACAACGTCTGAAATGCTGCTTTATAAATTATGGTAATACTGACTTATAGGCAGGATAAACACCCCCATGGGACTCAGTTACCAGCACTGGGTAGATAGTATATTAGCCTTGCTAACTTGCTAACTTACTAACTAACTTAGTAACTTAGTAAGTTGGGTGATTTCCCTCACCAGTTAGTAGGCATATTTACATTCTTTCAAATGGAAACTCATGCCTGCATGTGCAAAAAAATGGGCAAACTTGGTGAGTTCTTTTCAGGTTTCTTTTGAGATTGTTAGAAACATATAAGCTTTAGATGCCATGAGAGATTAAACGCTACCTGTTAAGCAATGACAGAGAATCTGGGAAACCACTTATGCCAGGAGAAAAATTTGTCACAACCAGATATTTTACCAGCCCTAGATAAGACAAGGAGCAAATCTGTACTTCAGCCAAAGGTGAAACTACATTATAATTAGAGCCAAACATTAATCTACTTTGCATGAGCAGTAATATAAATGACGATATGATAAATGGAAAACCCTGGATCAGGCTGCTGCAGGATAGAAGTTTGTCAGCCTGTCAGGTTGGTGGTGACAGTCAACGCCAATGTTCAGATGCTATGTGTCACCTGCGTAAGCCAAGTGACTGCAGTGAAGGCATGCATTTCCGAGTGCATTTAGCCTGTGTTGAGATTAGGAGGCCTTGGTGAAAAAAGCTGTGTCTCCTTAGCCCCTATGAAAACAGAAAAGTGGTTTCTAAGGTATCGTTACCTTAGAAGCTGCATTAGTAGCTTTGACAGAGGGGGTTATGCTTGTTGGGCTGACATCTCTAGCTGTTCACTGATTTCTGGGCAAAATAAATTACTGTGTATCCTTTAAACTCCCCTGACTTTTTTTATATTTTAAGATCTTTCTCTAACCTATGGTCTTCAGTGAAGTGAAATATTTCTTCAGATTAATACTGGTGTATCTGCTTTGGCTCTATAGGACTTCTTAACAACAGGCACATGGTTCTCAAAATAATTAACATATCTATGTTGCCTCTGTAACCCAAGTAGCAGGAAGCAACATTTGCTGAAAATATTGGCTCCAAAGGTTGGCAATGGCCTTCTTCTGTAGCACTTTTCTTTGTAACAAAAATGAACAAAATCAACCTCCTCTCTTCACATTTACCATTGAATAGTGGTGTCTTTCTTTATTATTGTCAAAGAATTGTCCTTACCCTTTATCTGAAAATGTGTAGCTAAGCACCCATGTTTCTGCTTCAGTGAAAACCTTCGCATTTAATCGATTTCACCACCAACATAAAGAGATCACCTTTTGAAGATTTTGTGGAACAAGAAGCTGACTCACCCAGTCAGTTACCTTCATGTCTCTGATAGTCCTGGAGTGTCTCTCATGCTACCTGTCAAGCCCCCAATAGCCAGCAAATAGCACTAGTTTTAGACATAGTTTTTCTACAATTAGTTACTTGAGAAAAAATAATCTTAACCTTTAAATAATCTTAACTTGCATAAAAGGACTAAGAAAACTCAGCAAAAGAGAGAAAGGTGCTGAATTAATCACAAAAAAATCCCCAAAATATATATATCTCCCAGAATTTTGTTTAGGACTGTAGACACTAAATAAGATGTGGATAGGTAAACTGAAATAGATTTATCAATAAATTATTTCTATAATGCAAAGTTAATATTTTTCTCTTGCTAACAATTTCAGAACTGAAATCTTCATTGTATGTGCAACAAAATGGTTTATTTGTGATGCTAGTCCAGCTCTTCTCCCATCTTTCTGCCAGTATCTTTTTTGCACATCCTTAGTTCTTAAAAGCAATGCGAAATAGGAAGAAAAATGTTTATATATTAAATTTATGGATTGTGCTTAAGATTGTAGTTTGTTACAAATAGTCTCATCATTAAGTTCTCTGAAAGTGATCAGCATTGAGAGATTTTAGGAATGATGAAAATTTAATCAAAGAAGGAAATATAATGCTGGAACAATTGTGGAGAGGATAGAAGTCAATGTTACTTTGACTGAAAAGTGAAATTTGTAGATGTTTCATGTGAAGAGGACCCAGCTACCACTTTAAAATGTACAAGTCTTTGCTGTCCCTGGAAAGAATTGAACCAGCCTACTGATCATTTTCTGTTATTTAAATAAATGCCAGATATATTATATCCAAATAAAAAGGTCTGTCTGCAGGCAGAAGAAATTGCCTTTCCACCATGAAAAGATTAATATGTTTGATTATGGATGGGTATGGTTAATTAATGTAGCTGTACAGTCCAAATTAGTAGTATTTTAAGTACTTTTTTAAAGTCTGAATTGGAAATACTACACAAAGTTGTTTGGAATGAAAATCGCTTTACAACATTTTTAACAGCTGATGTTTGAGATAAAGTTATTAAAATGACATGTAAGTGCTAATTAATCATAACAGACCAACATAACACATTGGAATTCTTTATGGTCTCCTGGAAGATATATATGTTCACCATTGCTCTTTTTAATAATAGAAACAGGAACAAAAATAGGAAGTTACACCAACAATTTTTTTGAACACAAGCCAAGAAAATTTAAAATTACCCCAGAGATAGCAAGGCTGAACACAAATAAAATGGCTAAGTATGCTCATTACTGATGTAGGGCCCACAATTAAGCTTATTTATATCTGACTTAAGGCTTGTAGTTAAGCATACCCATAGCTGGCTTTTATGCCAGTGGAAATTGGATCAGGCTTTTGGAAAACATTAATAGTTCTTAAGGGCTTAAGGGTGCTTAAGGGCTGGCTCCTAATTTAAAATTGCCTGTTTTTGTAAGAGAGGTGGAGCTGTCTTATGCCCTACTCACCTGCATGGACAGGGCTGTGGGGAAGTTCTCTGTGCCTGGCTGGGATTGCTGGGCCAGGACAGAGCCCACTGCGGGACAGCCCTGGTGCAGGAGCTGCTGTTCTGACTTCTCTCTGCATCCTCCCTCCCACCCAGTCTCAGGTTTCTCATGCCCCTTCAGACAAAACCTGGAAAGCTGCAGTAAGCCACAGATTCAGGCATGAATCTGGCTCCAGAAATAAACCACTAAAAACTTTCCAAAGAAACTGGCCAAGAGAGCTACACAAATGGCTTAATTCCTCAAAAGACTAAACATTCAACCTTTGGGTATTTGGCTGAATACCCAAACTGCTTGAAAATGGTTTATATACTATTTGAATATCAGCATTACTGACTGCCATCTCAGTTTCATAAAGATTGCTTTTCAAATATCTGCCACTCAGATGTCCGTAGCTATCACAGCAGTGAGAGTTTTATAAGCATAGTTACAAAAAAAGCTATCAATTGTATGTCTGCCTATACCTCCTGTATTCTCAGTTCTTCTACTTTTCCTCTACAGGATGCTTTATAACGACATTTTTACATTAATTTTTATAGCTATTTTAATGAATATAGAAAAAAATCTCCTATAACTGTCACTACTTTTGTCTTATACATAGAAAAATAGTTATCCATCTAGCAAAAAAGGACTGCCATATTTTAAAGAACCCTCCTGAGCATATTTGTGCCAAATATTAATTTCTTAAAAATGTAAATGTGTCATCCATGCTGTATACTCTTGTAACTTTACAGCTTGTTTCAATTTGTGTATATCCCCGCTGATCAGTCCTACTACATCTGCTTTAGTGAACTAAGATAATAAAAAAATATTATCCAAACTATTCATCTGGTCTTCTTTTCTTTGTTCCTTCCCTCTTCAGCAGGACTGATAGCTCTAACTAGTAAATTCAAATGTACATTTTATAGCTTATTGCTGTGAGAGAAGGGATTCTATTGAAAATACTCCAAAGTGTTTCAAATGTATTTTGGAATTAAGATTGTAATCACTGAAGGAGTGTACAAGGAGAAGAGATCTATAAAATGTTAGAGGCCTAATTAGATGGAGGGGTATTGTGAAACTTCTCCTTTTCACATGCATTAAAGCATTAGGTGATTTTCCCTGATATTTGACAGAGTGACTTTTATACTGCATCTTTTATGAAATGCCAAATCCCATTCTCCGTGGCTATGAACAGAAACTTCAAATATTCCTGGGGGTAAGACATTCCTTGGTGTGAGAAATAAGTGTAAATTCTGCAGTGCAAGTGTTAACAGCTAGGATCACCCAGGATTGCACTGGGGAAGGCCTTTTCATCACCACACACCAACCTTGCCTTTCTGCTTTATATCCTCAGGGTAAATGTGAAATCCTGCTCTTTTCCCCCTCCACCCTTTTTCAGGAGGATACTACTTTGAAATCTCTGTATGAACAGCAGAGCAAAATAGGCCTTATCTTAAAGGGGAGAAAAATTGTATTGACATTGAAAATGGAGAGGAGCAGAGTCCAGAGGAGCAAACAGCAGACTTGAGAAAATTGCAAATGTTTTCTCCCCTAATGCATATACAGATACAAAGCAATCAAACAGAAATGAGTTTGTGCAGCTAATAAAATCAATCAGGCCAGGCTGGCTAGAGCCATTTCCAGATGGCCGTGGAGAGTTCCTTATCACTTCTGAATGGTTATTGACGAACATGTACCAACACTTGATCTCTCTTGGGAAGCTATTTAATTTATCTCCAAATCATCTGTCTAACTCCCGGGTGGCTGTTTATCTTGTATCAGTATGTTTTTCCAATTGTTAAAGGATTCCTTCCTTGTTTGCCTAGATTTTCCTATGTTTCCTCTTTCTTTGCAGATTGTTTATCTCCAGTTTTCTCACTCTAGGGGAGCATGTGCATAATTTGTTTGTCAATAATAAACAATGAACACATTTTATTATGTGTTACTAATGTTTTGGTGCAGAACAGAAGTAAAAACCTTATAAAACTGCAAATTCACTGAATGTGTATAAATACCAGTGGGCACCTGGCATGTCTTTTTCTATTTGCTTTTTTTTTTTTCATTTTGTACATCAGTATTTATATTTTTCTCTTCATTTAGTTATAAATAAGTGACATATATATAGATAGTGTTTGTATATATATCTATATATACATAGTTTGGTACACAAATTGCATGTTGAATATATTTGAGATTTTTCTGGGTAGAGACAAGACATATCTGGTTATTTCACAAAATCAATGAATGGCTAAAACGTTTGCCTTTAACATCAGATGCCAGTCATTTTGTATACTCTAACATTTTATTGTGTCCCTGAATCTCAGCCTGAAAAAAATAATTTTAGTCCTCTATTCATAGGTGCACTGAATACCTTCTGATTTCTTCCTTTTCAAGTCTGTCTTCAGTGATGGCTTGAACTTACCTATCTGTCTCTATTAAGTGTCTTACGGGATCAACCCCTTTTGTTCACTTACTTTTGTTCACTTATGATAGTGCCTTGCTTTCACCTATGATTTCCTTGAGGTAGTTGTATGGAGTATACTGTAACCCTGTGAGTAAGCTGAAATTCTCTTTCTGCCCAGGTCCTGTGACACAAACAGATCGAACAGGAGTGTTTGGGGGCTTCTTCTGGTTAGACAGGGAAAAGTGCAGCAAAATTTATAACAGAAGCAAGACTGATCAATTGTCAAACACAAGCAAAGATGCCAGAAACTGTCCTGTGGGGTTTAGCATGAAGGCTGGAATGGTGCAAAATACCAGCATCATCAATTATGTGATTCTGTATTAGGGACAGGAGAATCCTTCTGAAAACATGCCAAGTATTTTCTTTTGATGTCCTACTCTTTGATCCCCCAGTTGCTTTGTAGGTTAAAAACTTTCTTCTGAGTTATGATATATGTATGCACAGGATTTTTATCTCCATTTGTCCTTGTTTCAGCACTGTCCTTGTCTTTAATGTTAGTGCTTGACATTCTCTTCTTGATGCACAAAGACAAATCAGTCTTCTCCCTTTTGTTGTACATTTTGGGCTGCTGGACAAGCCCAGTCTCCTAGCGTGCCTTAGTAAGACAGACCATACAGTGCCTTAATCATTCTTACGTGTCTGTACCAATTCCAATCCAAATCCCTCTTTTGTGGTAATGGCTCTGCACAGTGTTCACTGAACTCTTACTGGCTTTCTGCACAATAGGCTGAAGATTTCCTAAGCTTACTTGAAAACAGCTTGATGGCTGCATTTTAAACTTTCACTTTTCACAGGCACTGCATTGATGAATTATACACATAATGAGATCAAAACAAGGACCAATTTATTTTATTCAGTCATCACAGTCCATTATCTCCAGGCTCATTGCAGAAATCAACATTATTTTATTCTCCCAGTGTGAGGCCTTGCATTCTGACTCTTTCTGTACTAGTCTATTCTCATATTCTGTACCTTTCACCCCATTTTTATTTCAGCTTTAAGGTGATGCTTATGTTCTTTCTGTACAGTCTATCCTCTGTTCATAATACCTCTCTGCTTCATTCTGTCAACAGATTTTGTTAGGACGCATCTGTATTTTTCAGGAAAAATGTCTCCCAACCCTGTGACCCCCCCAGTAGGGTCATTCAGATTACTTCCTTACGTATTTTGCCTCACCTCTGAACATAAATTCATTCCTTGTCAATAACCTGTCTGGCAGAAAATGGTAGCTCTACTCAAAGGGAACACTGCATTGAAGGGCTGCCTTAATGACACACCACAGACAATTATAACCCAAGTCTTTCCTATCAGGTTTGGATAAGAACCTCCTCAGGACCAAGTTAGATGGCAGGTGTTTGCTTCTTCCAGCACCTATCTTCCAATTCATTTCTTACATGGGTTAGTGCCAATGCAGCAGCTTGGTCTGACTGGTTTTTAAGCACCTCTCAAAGGCACAGCTCTCCATGACATGCCAACAGCCATTCCCTCCTGTGACCTCAGCATTTAAACCATCAGCTAGGGTTCATTTGTGTGGGTGGAGAATTAAGATCTGATTCAGTCATTTCCTTCTGTCACATTGAAAGTTATGGCTGAGATATTGCCTCTCCAGGTCTCACATTTAACTGAGATCCCACTTGTGTTTCTCCATATCAGTGTTAGAGAGTAGAAAAAAAGTTATTTTGGATCATCTCTTTCTTTTGGATCACAACTCTTTGATGATCTTAGGCAGACTTTCAACTGAAATAAAATCATTTTACTTTATGCATCAGAGATAGTGTAATAACCACACTCCTGTGCTTGTGCGGAAGTAGGAAAACATAAACTGTCACATATTCTATAATTTTTAATGTTCAGTCTTTGTGCAGTCATAGAATGTAGAAGTGTATTTTTATTGGTTGTTCCAAGTCTGAATTCTGTAGGGCTCCAAGGGTTCTGGGCTGGGCAGAAGCTTGGATTAGTTGTATATGGATGTTGTCAGGACTCATAAACAAAGAATGACATAAAGAGGCTGCTGTTAAAGCATTTCTAAAGCAGAATAGTATGTCCAAATTCTGTTCTTCTGTATTCTTTAGAGAAGGACTATATTCAGAGAAAGATACTTTGGGCAGGTGCTAGCACTTGACTCCTCATGACATGTGATACAAAAAAGCTAATCTCATTAATTAATTTTCATTCCTTTGGATTCTTTCTAAACCAGGGCTGCTTGTAGCTGTAAGAAGAATGTGTAATGGGGTTAGCTGCCTTTAATGGCATTGATATTTGGAAAGCAGACTCTTATTTCTGAGATGCTCTGTTTGCATCTTTATCATATTTTTTACTAACAACAAAAAGAAATTAGTCCTAAAAATCAATCTGTATATTGGCCCAAAAGCAATATCAAAAGTCAAACTAAAAGCTTAAATATGGACACCAGAGAGCCTTAACAAGGTGCTTAACAAGGTGTGACAGCTAACCAGACTTGTAACAAGCAACAGATATACAATGGAAGTATCTGGAACGTGACAGTATTTTACAAATTAAAGTATGGCTCCTCCTTAAGTGTTTTGAAGGCCTGAATACTTTAGATATTCCTGTTTTCTGGTACACTAAATCAATCCCAAGCTAATTCACAAGTATTAGTACCTAATCAATCAGATTAGGTTCTCACTGGTTAGAGACAAGAAATGAATTGCAAGATCACTTGATATCATGCACAAAATAGCAGCTACATCATGGCCACAAACTTCTACATTTGTTAAACATTGCATATCCAGCTGCAGGACTGAAAATGCATCTTCAGGCATGAATTGTTCTTTGCTCAAAATCCTGTGCATTACAGTTTCTCAGTAGTGGTTTGTTTTCCTGCTCTGACAGCACAAGCTCTATTAATAATCTGTGTTCATACAGCTACTGGCAAACCAGGAAAGTAAGTGATGTTGTGGCACAGTAGAAGCAAGAGCTTTTAATCACACCAGCAGTGTTGTCTGGAGGGAAAAAGAGTAAGCCAGTGCTAGATGTGCAGAGGAAGTAGAGAGAGACTGGAGCAAGCTCATGGAGAGTTTTATAATCAAGAAGTTTCTTTTGCACTGGGTTCTGAAATTAATGAGCAGCCACTGGAGTTGCCTGACAATGGGGCTGATATGGCTTAGTGCCCAGGGATCACAGAAGTTATTCTGAGCCAGACACACTGAATCCTTCATTGTTTTCTCCCACTGAACAGTCTTATAATTCAAGTACTTAATCAAAAAGAACAATCAAGTTCTTTCTCACTGGCTTCGGCTTTTCTACCTTTCCCAGCTGGCTGATCATGCCTTGGATAATCAGACCTATCTCATCTCAGACGTATACACCTGATGGTTCCCCTCTCCCTCTGTGTCTGCCTTCTACTTTGTACTATAGCTCTATCTTCTTCATATTCCATAGCTTTATTTGCTGACTTCTTTCACAGTTTCCTTGCATTAATGGCATTGCTTACAGAAATAAAAGCAGGAAAACATAATTTCTGCCCCTCCCATGCTATTGCTGCCTTACTTACACTGTTCTGTCCTCATTCCTCTTTTGCACCTTGGCATGTTTGCCATTTGTGACTCGTTAGCTAGAGATGACCATTTGAAGCTCAAATATCAGGACATTATGGATTTCACTAATCACATTTCTCTTCATGGTCTTGGGTACTTTTCCGATTCCATTTCCCAGCCACATCCCTCGTCATGGCAGCACTATTGATTTGACTGAAATTCTGCCTTACGCACTCAAATGAGATTTCCTTGACAGTTAATAGTATGAATTTTGGTCTCAAATTAGTCTGATTTGCAGCATTAGCCAATGAGTATGTAACAATTACAGAATTGTACTTATTAGCTGGTAGTGCTGTCCAATTGCTAGACTCAGATATGTAAAATCATTTAAAGTGGAGTGATGTAAAGTGGGGTGATAGTCATGATGGAGAACTAAAAATATATTGGAAAAAGAAACTTCAAATTTCACTTTTTTGAGGCTAATTATTTTTTATAGTAACCAATCAAATGCAAGATATTGAGATATTAAAATACTTTTTTTGTTTTCTTAAAGATAAAAGAAAAATAAGATTAAAAAATTCAGAAGTTTTAGTAATATACAAGTCACCTCGACTTATCAACAAAAACAGAAGAGCATCTCTTTAGGGTTAAGGGGAAAAAAACCCTATTCTGGCCCCACTGGGCAGTAAAAATGACAAATCTTTGGCACAAGGAAAGATTTTTTTAAATTAAATTAAATTTTCTTTACAACTTAAGGCTTTTTTGATTTATACTTTCTAGCCCCAAGCAAGGGTCTTAATTATTTTTGATTTATTTCCTTCATTCCTGAGAAAGGTCTTTCAGCTTTTCTTTATTATTTCAGTTCTTCTTCTGTAGGCTTATCTATGTTTTCTAGCTCTTATTTCTCCTGCTAAGTTTTCATGGTTTATTTCCCTCTTAGGTGAAATACTATGGTGAAAGCCTTCAGGTCTTAAACAAAACTCAGCTTCACAAATGTAATGTAAGATCGGTGTCTTTTGATTTTAATTTCAATTTATTAATTTGTTTCCCCATGACTTCTGCTATGTCACTATAAATCAGATATCCTGTCCCACTCTATAAAGTTATGTTTCCTGAGCATCAATATGGCCTCTTTTTAGTCTCAGATGATATTTTTAGGTAAAACATTCTATACAAGCTTATGGATTTTTTACCCTAGTGATAAAATTGGGTTTAGTCATATGTTTTCTCCTCTTTATGAAAAATAGTTTTGTTTTCCACTTACTATGTATATAAATGGAAAAAAACTGTCCTGATATACTTTCAGGATAATGATAGGAAGATGTCCATGCTCAGTAATTAGAGCATTCTCTAGCATGTCAAAATCCTCAGTCAGATAAAGGAGTTAAACCATTCTCTATTCAGATTCATTAAGCTGTGGCTGTTGTTGTATAACAGGGAAAAGCTGCTTTTCTCAAGAAGGTCTGTGGGTGCTTTCTGAGCCCTGCCAGGGTGGAGAGTCTCTGCCGGGCAAGAGGATCCTCTCAGGCTGACGTGTGAGCAGTATCTGGGGCCGCTCTACCAAGCCTGACCAGGCAGTCCTGCAAAACGGACAATTGTGATGCTGAGTGCCTTGCTAGTAAAAAGAAAGCGCTGAGAGATTTTAGGGCTTTCTCAGAGTTTACTTAGTGTGAGTTTGCTCTTTGATATAATATCTGGAGTTTGACTCGCCACACTGCCCTCCATGCTATCTGCAGCTCATGTTCAAATACTCAGCAATTGCTTTCCATCCAAATCGTCAGAAACATGAGTTCGCCTGCAATGGAGTTTGAGAAAGTCAGATTTGATATTACAGGGGCTTAGAGTGCATAAAGTCCACAGGCCAAAACCTGTGAATTCAATGCAGCAGTAACAGTACAATCTAATGATTTTTTGTTTTTTATTTCAACAAAAACCCATTCACTGTATGTACAGAAACCTGTGGCCATAACCAGTTGAGTATTTGTGTGTATCCAACACTATAGGTGATTTTTCTTCCATGTGAAATTCAATGTTGACATTTTTTGATTGAAACAAATGCAAAATGGGAAATAATGGTATTGCTATTTGCCCTTGCAGGATCAAGAGGAGCTTTTTCTTTGATGCAACTGAATATTTGGTTTCTATTATAATGCCTTAAATTCTGTAAGATGTGTTTTAACATAAAATAACTATTTAATATGGAAAAAAATTGTTCAGAAAGGCAAATACAATTAATTTCATATATTTTTGAGTATTATAAAATAAATACTAACAGTAAAACCTATATTTTTCCTAAAGAAGTTTGTTTATTTTTGCTTGTTTTAATGTCAAAATATAAATTTAAGATCTAAAATTATTCAAATCTATGTGATCACTGTATAGTTAATGATTAGGAGAACAATTTTTGAAGCAGAAGCCTGGTAAAGCATTGCTACACATTTTGATTCCCATTGTGCATCCAAGACCTCATTTAACGCAAAACATTCATTGCCTTTGCTGAAAACAGCTGCAATCTAGAAGAAGGGTTATGCAGAATCGACTTGCAGACCTAACAAGGGAAAGTATCTAGTTACTGGTCTTCACAGGAAATCAGACAGCATTTTGCAGCACTGTAAATGCCTAAAAACACAAAGCAGTCAAAAAAGCAAAACTAAATGCAGAGAATAGCCTTTTGCATGTTTTGAAAATTCCTGAAAATAGATCGGAAAATTTCATACCCAAGGCCTGAAGTTAACTTCAAGTCTTACAAAATTGTGTTAGAGAATGTTTTGATGAAATGCTGTTCAAGACAATAGTTCATAGATATCTATGCTATTATACTATCACAGCAGCACTAGTGAGGAATAAAGACAGCAAAAGTAAAACACTAAGACACATGAGATTGCTAGAAAAAATTAATAATTGTTGTTACATGACAGATTTGCATCAAGGTGGGATTAGGAATTTCAGTTTTGGTATGTGTTTGTTTTTGTTTGTGTTTTTTTTTGTTGTTTTTTTTGTTTTGTTTTGTTTGCTTGTTTAACTCTTTCTCAGAAAACAAAAAGTTTACAAAAATAGATTTGCACTGTGAGAATTACAGGGACATATCTTCTTCGACATGAAGCAAGGGAGGACTATGTAATCTCCTGTGTAGGACCACTAATTCCAGCAGTCATTCTCCATTCTCACCTCCATAACCAGGGTTTACAAATTCGCCAATTATCAATTCACTCCTCACCAGTGCAGCTGAATTGTCAAAGGTCATTTGCACTGTGGAGTAGTGGCAGTTCTGGGATAAATTGAGAAAAAAGCCAAAAGCTGTGAAACTATAGATGTTCTACAAGCCTAGACAAAGCCATGTGATGGTTCCTTTGTGTGAAGACAGGGTTAATTCAGGAATTGCTTTTGACAGTTACATAAACATTATTTTTTCACTCTGATAAATTAATTTTTAGTGACCCAGGGAGAGAGCAGAGAAATGCATTTGCCAGGATGATGTTTCTTCCCTTCTGTTCACCCTTCTGCATTTTTCCTTCCTTTAGGAAGGACTAAATTCAGAATTCAGGGCTTTCAGGCCTGAATTTCAGAATGCTCATGTTTCTGCCTGCAAAAACAAAAAAGTGGATAGGCAAGGGTTGCAATATCTGTGCATGAAAGTAAAGGGGCACAAGAGACTGAAGTTTAGTGGTGAAGGACTCTGCTTTTATGTAAGTAAAAGCCTTTATGTTAATATGACACACATCTACAGCCATTCTAAATTCCCTACCTGTCCAACCACCAGTGCAGAGTTGGTTCAGTTTGCTCTTAGGATCTAGTTACAAAGAGGCATAAGAAATGCTGCTGTTTGTCAAAACCAGACATAAAAATGGAAGGTTATAAATCAGAGAAGAGGGCTTTGAGTGGTCTAAATGCTGTTGTCCCCATTTCATCTCAGAACACCCTGGTGTAAACACAGCACCTAGAACTGTTTTGTAACAGACAAAAAATAACATAGTAAAATTGCTTTAATAATGAGATTGAAAGAGGAAGGGAATTATACACAGAAACTAAACCTTGCATCCTGGCAGATGCTGGAACAAGACTTTTGTGCAGCACTGGGTAGAATCCAGGTGGACAGCTAGAGGGTGGCTGTGGAAAGGTTCACCTTCCCTCCCTTACCTCTGCTCTTTAATGTAGTAAACACAAGAATATACCTTGTCTGGGGACATATGGAGTTTATCTCTCTATGCTCACCAGAGCATATCTATCTACGTGCATCTAGCAACTGTATCCAGGAATGACATGTATCTAAGGTATTCCAGCACATTCCACCACATTTTTTATACTTATATACATATGGGATTTTACTGTGGTCACTCATGCTAACATATAGGCTTGTCTAGTGCTAAGCACAGGGTCTAGTAAAGCAGACATGGCTTGCTCAAGACTTTTAGAATGTAGTGTCTTCTGCCCGATTTCCATTACAGAGGATCATATCTATGAAATAGAAAAAATCATAGGCAATTCAAACACAGCTGACAGGTGGGTAAGCTCCTGTTATGACAGCTGGGTATTGATCAACATGGTGTGGGAAAAGCTGGTCAGAAGTCAGGAAAATAGCATGGTAATCAAAAGCTAGATATTGAGAGGATTCTGAGCTCATTCTTAGGTTATGCAACCAAGGATACATAATTCATCCCATGTTCTTAAAGTAAGAATCCATCAGAGTGAGACATTAAGGCTAGTAGCTAAAGAAGATACAAACTAGCAAGCTCATGTTTTATAGTAAATGCATAAACAGAACCCCTTAGACATATCATCATTTTTACTACAACCAAATACACAGTTCTATTGAACATGGTGAGCTATGTGTGTTGAATTCCCTTTGGCCTCATCTGATTATAATTCAAAATGCCAAATCTTGCCTTAATATAACTGGCAGTTTGAATATGAAAATAATTTTTACTCAAACCAAAAGTGTAGTGCTGGTTCCTGAGGATGTTTAGTAAATCTTGAACTTGTCAAGGTTGGAAAGATGATACTTTCTTAATTCAAGAGAACTAAATGGATCCAGAAAGCTCAGATGTATGAACACAACTTTTTCACTGCATAATATTAGGCAGTTAAACATGGTTCAAGATTTTAGTCTAGGGCTTCTTTACTTACTCCTATGGAAAATATAAGCAAAAGAAGCCCAAGCCCAAAATGGAGAAAAGTAATGTGCAGCACAAAAAGAAGTGAGAAAAAAGGAAATGTAGTATTATGCAAAGCAAAGATAATTCATGCCTGTTTGCCACACAGAGGTTACTTGATAAAGTTCTGTCTTTCCTAAGCAACCCACATGAGCAGGAAAGAAGAGGTTAATTTTAACCCTGAAAGAACAGAGAGCACAGCAGTTACTTTTCTAATTTTGACAAAATAGGTAGCCAAAAAGAGAAGTGTAAGTAGTATAATAAATCAGAAGAAAAATTTATCTCTAAATATCAGATTTTTAAGATGGTTTATCAGTCACAGGCAGATACTTAGAAGTGACAAGTTGCCTCTTGCAGCTATTTCCCTAGGACTTAGTGCACTTCTTTTGTCTAAGGCATTTTTTGGCTGTTCTAGTTGGTCCTTCTTCAACTCATCCTTCTCAGGCATTACAGAGGTGGACAGTTTTCCTGCTCATGTGCAGGAATAACTTTGAAGATAAGAATAAAAAATGGCAGAAGAAGGGAAACATATCCAGAGTAAAGTCACAGAAAAGGGGATCAAGGTGGAGGGAATCCTTGCTAGTTTGGTAACAAAGGTCAAAAGCATTCTGTTTCTCTGTACCTCCTAAGGATCACCGATACAGGGCAGCCTTTGCAAACAAACTGTAAACTAACTTCCTCCATGAGATTGTCCAGGAGTAATTTCACTTGGTTTGGTCTCAAAAGAGTAGATGGGTAGAATGGACAGTTTTCTCACTCTCTACTCACTAAGCTAACATTTTAAAACAGGGTTCTGATCTACCTCTGTTTACTGTACCTGAGATGATCTCAGTTGACATGGTAACAATAAGTCACTCAGACTGAATCCAATTGTCTTCTACTTTTTATATTTTTGGTGGAATTATTTCTTTGCAAATTACTGTAGCACTTATGAAAGTTTCAGCTGCTTCCTACAGGCAGGGTCAGCATCGGTAGCTTTTTAAGAAAAATAGTGGGATGTTACAGTATAATTACTTGAATGTTAGACTGGGCAGGTTGGAATCTGACTGTACCAAAGCTTCATGAATGAAATGAGATCACACTTGCCCTGATGACTAGCATTCAGAACTCTGAAGTACATGTCTTCAGGTAGAGAAGAAGAAGAAAGGTAGAAAACAATTCTGCCGGTTGATTTTTTTGCCATCTAGTCATCTTTCCTTATATCCACATTGGAAATCAAGCTAAGAATCTCTAGAGAGCCAATAAAAATGCTATTCACACTCTTGCTCAAGCTCAGAAATTGCTTGGCCTAGTGAGTGACATATTATCCAAGTTAAAACTATCGTAATGTAGAAATTAATAAATTTTCCTCCCTTAATTACTGCATTTTCTGAAAAGAAAAAAAATCTGCTTCAGGTGTTACTGTGTCTCTTTGTCCTTTCAGAAGCCTTTTTGGTGGCCTAGCAGACTTTTTTTCCCCGAAGACGCACTTTTTTCCTAAATTAGAGTTTTGTGTGGGTTTCAGTGAAAAGTCATTTGAAATTGAATACTTTATGTATTAAAGCAAAAGAATATGTTTTGTCTTATCAAAAGGATAAAAAGAATAGTTCCAGAGTAATTACTTAATTTTAACTTTGGAGATATTCATTCTGCCTCTATGAAACAAAGGAAGGAATGCAAGTTTTATATTTTGCTCTTTTGTTCTTTCTTTTGACCTTTAAATATTGCATGATTCGTGTCAAGATTTATCTTTTTTGGTTAAAGCAGATTGAAAATCTAATTTATTTATCTGTCTTTCTGCGTCTTTTTTTTTTACCTCTAGCCATGAGAATTACTCAGCTATCAAGTTGTGGTAGCACAATTTCTTCTATTAATGTTACAATTAGCTCTGTAATTATTAGCCTGATTTTTGATCTATTTATTCTGTTTAAAATCTGCAAGGCAAAACCCTTCTAGCCAGGCTCTTACCAAGAGAAATCCTCCAAGAGCCAAAAGTTACTTGGGCTAAACTTTTCAGATGAAGAAAAGAAAGGGAAAAGAAGCATAAAAATGCAACAAGCTTATTCTGAAAAGTCTAATTTTTTATTGTATTGTATTCTTTAACATTTGTATGAAAGTGTGAGGGCAGATTTCAGAAAGTCTGAAAGTGTGAGGGCAGACTTCTGAAACTGCTGAAAAATCCCAGCACCTGAAATTCAAAGCAGGCATAGTTTTGGAGACCATGTCCTTAAGTACCAGACAGGGAGCTATGAGGATATTTGGAACATGGTAGATTATAAAATAACATAAATGTATACCTGAGAGTAAATATCTATTTTGTAAAAGGAGCATAATATTTTCTCAGTCGTGACAATAAATTTTAACAATGTTAAAGGGAGAATAACCACTGAGGTTGCAAACACTGGTAATTTTATGTATTACTCCAAAAATCTTACAAGAATTCATCCTTGTTTACACAAAACAATAAACAATTCTTTTGAATAAAAAAGAAATAATGATGGTTGCATAACTGAGAATTCTTCATTCCCCAAATAACTTAATGCTAACCTCAACTCAATATGTTTCTTTTAATTATTGATCAACTAGCCTTTTACACTCCGCTGGCATAACGCCGCTCACTGTCTGCCATCTCTACAAAATCCCAGTTCTCCAAAAATCCATATACATTTTCTGCTAGGCACTAATTTGATGTGAATAACAACAGAAGAGCTCTCTTAATTCCATGATAATCCACAAAATATTAATCACTGAAATTTACTGACACTTTGTTTTTCTTTCTCTCACCTTCCAGACCCAGCCCTGTCTCTGTTCCACCATTTAGCCCATTTGCTCATTAATTCTTCAGTGCTAACAGTGTTTACAATGCCCAGAAATTCTAACCTGAATCCTCTGAACCATTTGACATGGCTCAGACAGCTTACCAAAGAATTCAGCCTATGAGTGCATGAACTCTTGAAGGAATCAGAAACTCTGCTGTATAGATAAGCATTATATACAAGTACTTGTTGTCATGGTTACACAGGCTCACTTCTGACTTTTCCCTGTTCCTTCTGAATAGGAAATAGAGATCCAGGGAGACTCTCAAGCCCCACTCAACAGACATTCGTGCAATTTTAAATGTGTACATGTCTGAGAAAAAGAAAAAAAAAGAGTGGGTGGGCTGTAATCCATCTTCTTCATCCTTTAAAATATTTATAGATAGCACAGTGTAAGTCAACAAAAATAAAAGGAGCCTATACAGGTTTCACTGCATTTTTCAGAGTCAAAACAGTGTTTTGGTGTCAGGGAAATCAAAATAAAGTAGTTAAACAAAGTATTGTAAAGAGTAAATAGACCTGAGAACCCGTCAATGCATTATTTCAGTAGACATTTTAAGTAACCAGATCTTTTTTGAGAAATCCATGGGAAAAGATTGTATATATGGCTCTAAGCAGAAAATAATAAAGGATAAACAAAATATATATGTTGTTCTTGACAAACATGTGCCCTGCACAAGTCCATAACTCAACTATTGAGTGCTTTAAGACTTAAAATTAAGCTTAAATTGTGTGATAGCAATTTCAAAACAGATAATGCAACTTCTGAGTGAGAAATTATACTCTATTGACTGAGATGTGAGGCAGGCATTTAATGCATGGTTATCTCCTTAGCTGAGATTAAATTGTTTGCTTAACTTCCTAGCTGCTGATGTAAATATTTAAATAATTTCACTGTTTACATATTTGCAGGTTTTTGACCTTTAGCCTCCAACCACGCCTGAGTGTCTGGGCCAAGAATCTTTATAAAATCTGGCATCTAGTCAGCAGGCAACTATGACTCACTATTTATGGGGTGGATTCAGGTATTCTCTTACAACAGGCTAGTTATTGTATCCCCTCTGTTGGCCAGAAGTTCTCACCAGGGACTCACTGGCTCACACATGCACTTCTTTTTTCTTAAGGATGAGTAGCTGAAGGTGGAGATAATAGCTGAGGAACCAAGACCTGCTCCAGCAAAGCACCCAAGCATGCAATGAAGTGTAAGTAAATAAGGAGTCCTCTTTAGTCACAAAGGTCTCTATTATGCAGACATACACAATCAAAATTTAAATTATCTGGTGATCTGTTGCATTAGTTGACATATATAATACCTTCACGTTTTATCAAGCATTATGGTAATACATGTTCCTATTGTCTAGTAAAATTATACTTTTTTTTTAAAAATACTTTTCAATGAAACCAATATACAAATTACTTTTTCTTATTAATATTAATATAATCTGAATTTGCTGATTTAATTTTGTTTCCAAGGAAACTGCCTGGGAATTTTTCCCATGGTTTTATGTTTTTTAAAATTAATTTTCTTGTCCCTTATTTGGGGCAAAGGTTTATGTATATTTCACAACAGAAAAGTTTTTTCCCCAAATCATGTTGGTATAAAGTTTCAGCTACCTTGTAATCCCTCCATAACATTATTTCTTTGGGTTTGTTTCTCTACTGGTCATACTAGTTTGATATTTATTGTTTTTATTCCTTTTTTAAACTTTCTTGCTTTGTGATAAATTAGCCAGCTCTTTCTGGTCTCATTCCTTTTAGCTGTGAGTAAGGTAGGTCTGAAAGTACTGAGGTAACTTTTGTTGTTACAGAAAAGTCTGTTAAAAATATAAAACCAAGGGAAAACAGGTAGCATGTAAACTCTAAAAAGCCAGCCAAACAGATTTTTTGAGAGTGAGGCAACGAGAAATCACTTAGCTATCCACGCCAGCATAGATCAAGTAATGGCACGAAGTAATTTGAACACTACACAGGTTCACTGTGAGGATGTGATGCTGTCTGGTGAACTGAAGTGGGAGTTTTGCTTTTACTCACATCCTCCAGGCTTTGGGCAGCAGTTTATTATGGGTATGACAGCTGAGAAAAAGTTGAACATTGGATAATAGAAAGTCACAGTGGTGCAGGGAACTCCAGAGCCTGTGCTTTCAAACTCAACTTCTTTTTGTGAAATATGCTTTTTAGTTTGTTTTGAATGCTTATAGTGCCTTTTATGCACTGTCTGCAGGCTATTTTAAAATATATTATTGCGACCTTGATGGTTATTCTGCTTTGGTTTGCACACTTTTTCCTCTGTCTTTTTTAACTCTTCCCTTGCCTATTCTTTTATATTTTTTATCTATTTCCTGATATACTTCTCTCATTTTATAAATAAAAGGTTTCCATCTCATGTCCCCTGCTTCACCATGCACTCAAGCAACTCTTCAATTGTAATCTCTTGCCTATCGTCTGGGAGATGGGAGTTATTCTAAAATTTGTTAGATAGTTGTAATTTATTTTCTTGTCTTTTACTGAAGATGCACTTTCTTCATAACAAAAAATAAAATACAGACTAATTCCTCAGCTGAACACGTTCCAAAATTATACCTATAATAATTTGTGGGATTTATCTTATTTTCTTGACGGGAGCTAGAATAACCAAAAAGACTTAAAGAATCAGGAATTAGAGTTGGGTTTTTTTTAATTCAAAAGAAAAAGAAGTCAGGAGGAAAACATGGGAAAGTTCTCTTTGTTGGTGTTCAGGAATGGTGTCCTGTTGGTAAAGCAGTGTGGTAGGTTACCATGGCTGGATGCCAGGTGCCCACCACTTTGTTCTATCTCTCCCCATCCCTTCTGGACAGTGGAGAGAAAATAAGATGGAAAAGCAACTTAGAGTTTGAGATAATACTGTTTACTACAGTGGAAGCAAAAGTTTGGGTGCAAACACAAAACCAAATAGGTTTATGCTCTACTTTCCATGAGCAAGCAATGTTCAGCTTCTTCCTGGGAAGCAGACACTGCCCTGGAATGTCTTGGATTCTCAGTCAAAGTGTGGAATTGCCTTTCTTTCTTTCTTTTTCTTTCTTTCTTTCTTTCTTTCTTTCTTTCTTTCTTTCTTTCTTTCTTTCTTTCTTTCTTTCTTTCTTTCGTCTGGCCCATCTGCTTATCTCCATACCTCTAGGACATGTCAGTGCTGTGCTCCACTAAGAGACCACTACGAAGCACTGTGGTTTTTTAGCACCATGCTTCTCACACACTAATACAGACCACTTTTGAGCAAGGTCAGGAAAAAGGAAAGGGGTGTTTAGGAGAGATCTCAGTACCCACTAAGGGTCAGCTCCCATACCCCTCTGTTGAAACTCAGTTGGTGTAGGCATATCACTATGTTATGTCCACAACATTGAGTTCATTTGTGGATGTCATTTTCTAAGAAAGCTGTTGACAAATTAGAGGAAAGGAAAAAATTAGAGGAAAGGACAGTTGCATTAATTGAGGTTGCTCAAACTGAAAGACAGTAATTATTTATGGTAGTAAATGGTGTAATAATTATGAAAAATTGAATGAAATTAAGATAAAAGATATTTAAACAGAATATTAGAAAGTGTTCGCTGACAGTGAGATATATGAAGCTGCAGTTTCTAAAGAGAGGTGGTGGGACTCTCATTGCCTGAAGCACTTGAAACTATACAGGAAGAGAAATGTTGAAAATCCTGGGAAGTGTCTGTGCCTGAACTGGCAGGAGAACTGAGTGACCTTTTCCTTCTTTTATTCTGTGAATATTAAAAATGGGACTTTTAAAATACTTATATATCCATGTCAAAAATTATACCTATCTTTTCTGGTATTTTCAGGTATTTTCTTTCTTTCTTTCTTTTTTTTTTCCTTAATTAGTATGGAAATGTCACTGAATACATTAACTGACACACTCTTTATCTCACTAAATTCCTTCTTCTCCTTGTTAATATTACATCTAGCTTATAGTGACCATTAATTGATTTTTTTTATCTTTCATAATTTTTTTTTCATGTGTATTGCCAATAGCTATCTTAGAATATTTTCAGTTTTGATGGTTATTTAATTTTCCATCTAATGACAATTACTCTGAGAACTTCACTACTGTGGATAACACTGTTGAGGTAAATGTTCTGGTAAATAAATTATATCCCAAGCATTTAATTGTTTAGTTCCAGGCATACACCTGATTCTTTCTAAAATTTGTCAAAGTTTTTGTTTCTTCCCTTGTTTTGGTTTGTTTCCCTCAGACCAAAAATTTAGCCTATGCAGATC
Organism: Onychostruthus taczanowskii; assembly: GCF_017590055.1. NCBI lineage: Eukaryota > Metazoa > Chordata > Aves > Passeriformes > Passeridae > Onychostruthus > Onychostruthus taczanowskii. The sequence goes on from NW_024498351.1 coordinate 13,040,757, forward strand.
TTTGTATTCTGCAATATATATAATATGAAAATAAATTTTTATCAAGTATATCTTTCATGCTGCTCAAAATTTAAATTGCCTGTAGAAACAGCATTTCTAATGCAGACTTGGAAGCAATACCTGCAGGTGTGTTACTGCTTATCAGAGCCTTAAGGAAAGATCCAGCACAACAAATTTATTGGCATTAAATCCTTTACTAGAAAGACATCCATGTTATAAGTACTCAGTTCAAGCTTTGGATCTGCAGGTACAGTTTTTCTGTTCTAAATCACTCCATCTCAGTTCTGGGCTTTTAAAGGAGCAGTAAGCATCCCTCCTGTTTCCTCTGATGACTCTGCCAAAGCACATGAACTTTCAGCTCCTCCTCAGCCTCTGCAGGCTGGATTTCTTTTTTTCTGGGAGCTGTCTGAAGAAGCTGCTCTGTGCTTGTAAATTCAATGTCAGGCTTTCCATAATTTTTCATGGTTTCTGTCTTTTAACAAGTTCAGTGACTTTTTAACTAAAAAAAAATTGATTTAATTTTTTTCCTTCCACTGCTACAAACTTTATCTTTTCCAAAACCATTTTTTTTTCTATAACCTTGTATTTAACTGACATACTTGGTGAAATGGGCTGAAGCCATTTCCGCAAAACATCGGTTTCACCTTCGCCACCTGCCTGCTGCTGACTTACCTAGTAGTGACAGCATCCTCAGGACTGTCTTTATTTAAAAGGTGTGTGAAATGTTAAAAAGAAAAGCTGTCCCATTTGCAGCCTGACAGTCTTGTATTGCCAAATATTGCTTTTTTGAATATTTTCCCTGAGCAAGCAGTACTGGACATTTTGTCCTTTCTAAACACCTTTCTTTGTCCCTTGCCATGGATACAGTCCAATGTAGTCCTTTCTTTCTCAGAGTCTCTCCCAAATTCTGGCTTTTACCACAAAATATGCAGATTTTTTTTGGAAATAAATACTGAAGTCATTGTCTTTTTGACACAAATGTCCTTTTTTGAATGAGTTTGTTTTTTTCTGTTGGCCATGGTGAGTCTTTCTTCATATTGTGCAGTCTTTGTGATAGTTCATGCAGTACTTCTAAGGACTTGTCCTGAGTCTTTCATGGCACCACTCCTCCAGGCTTTTCCTTTTTTTAAAAAAAAATCTGATTTCCTAATGAAGTATCTATAACTCATTCATTCCTTCTTTGCTCCACTTCATCATTATCATTAATGTTCTTCTGTGGTCATCCTTTTTCAAAATACCACTGAAAAAGAAATCAAATCACCTTTATACTTCATTTTCACAGGAAGCACAGCATTTTCCAGACCATTAGCACAGAAGTCCATTGTTAATTTCCTCTGCCTGATTTAACTGAAAATTACTAAAACATTAAGTTGCTTCAGAAGCAGCTTCTTTCAGAAATATATTGCTTGTTTTTGGCACTCTATTCATCGCAATTGCAGGATAAAGCAAAATTAAACCCTTTTTTCCAGTTTACTCAACATTCCTGTGCTGCTCAGAGTAGAACACAACCAATCAGCTCTTTCTTCTGTATCATCTCCTTAACTTCTCTGTGTGATAGTTTTCCCTAATCTACATTCCTTCTCCTTGGGCCCTGTATTTAACACAGTTTGGATTGATGTGCTATGGATGAGAAGAGACAGTTTTTCAGACATTACTGCCACACCGATAATGATGTAATGAATAATTTTCACCTGCTCAGACAAGCAGTTCATAAAAAATACCTATGTTGCTACTTCAGACTGGTATCTAGTGAGACAGAAGACCAAAGGATCTGTGTCCAGGAATAAATATGGTCATGAATTTGTCTGGAGTTGCTAAAGTCAGTGAGAGAAGAAAGGTTCTGAAATTAAGATATTTATTGGGCAGATCCAAGAGTCCTAGGAAAATAATAAGATGATGTTGTTTAAGGAGTGTGGCAGAACCATATGGATGGGAAGACTAAGTGAAACCCATTCCATCCTATCACTTAATGTCTACTGCTCTTAAAACGAATCACAGAATCATAGAATGACTTGGGATGAAAGGGACCTTTAAAGGTTGTCAAGTCCAATCCCCCAAGGACCAGCCTGATCTTGAACATTTCTGGGAATGGGGCACCTACAACCTCTGGGCTCCTTGTTCTAGTGTTTCACCAATGCTTACAGAGTTGCAGCTTTCCAATTGAATCTGATTATTTCTATTTCTTTTCATCATTTTGGAAATGAAATTTATGCTATTGTTTAAGCAGAAATAATTTGAGTCATAACATAATATTTGAGGTGTGATTTCTGCAAAACATTGAGTATTACCCAGCAACAATTGTATAGTCTCATTATCTTGTAAGAAAATCCTTTCAGACTTTCTAGGGGACAGGACTTCTGTATCTTGTGAAATTCTATAAAATTTCAGTTGACTGCATTGTGTTGACAAACATATATTTACAGTAAAGGAAAATACTTCTTAAGTTCACCTCATTTTAAACTTCTCTTTCCAGAACAAAGGTTTAACTCAACCCCTGTTTAGTCAACCAAATATGAATGTGTCTTGGCTGGGGAGGGCCTCATACGTCCTTTGTTACATAAGGAAAACATACATGATACCTCTGGTGGCAGTACTCATTATACGTTTTATCAGACACACAAGGTTAAGCAAAGAAAAGAAGTCAGAGTTTTCTGACTGTTTTTCACATTAGCTGCAGTAACTTCCTAACAAATTAAGTGGAAGTAGATTCTAAGATTCTTCTAGACAGCTACAGTAGGTATTGTCAAGCTGCAATCCAGAAAAAAATATTGTGGTACTTAAAGCCATGTCACTGTTCCAGCTGACCAGTTTAACCTGAATTTCATACTGTAGCACAGAGCAAAGTAAAATATCTGCACTGGCTCTGAAGTAAAAGGAATCTGACTCCATCAATTTGGGTTTGCGCATAATAAGTCTGCAATACTAACCAAACTCTTTGTCAAGATTCTTTGAAACATAATGAACTCTGATTGACAAAATGAGTTTTATCCTTCTGAGGAGCTAAATATGAACTTTATTTTTTTTTGTTTGTTTGTTTTATGTTTTGTTTTGTTTTGTTTGTTTTTTTCTCTGACTGCAATAAAAGAAACTTGCTATGTATGCTACAAGACATTTACCTTGTATGTAATCCAAAACCCATAGGAAACAGTACAGGCAAAACTTTCCTTCTTTTCAGAAATTAATGATTCTGTTTTCAGGCTTTTGGATTCCACAGGAAGACTTGTTTCAGAGACACAATCCTGTAAGGCCCAGGAAAATAATCTGGGAATTCTCAGGGTATAGCAGGGATAAGGGGAGAGTTGTTTTTCAGTGAAAAGTTGAGAAAAGAAAAGGTTGAAAAAAGCAATAAGATTTGAAGCAAGTGCCACTTGCCCAATTCTGTAGTGCAGTAAACAGTACACCGTCTCCTTTGTCTTTCCTGCTCTTTGTTATGACATTATACTTCCTAGAATAGCATTAGATAATTTATTTTAAGACACAGTAACATTTTCATCAGGCAGATACATGATACTTAGGTGACCTAAGATATAGTACTACTTTCAACCAGAAGAGGTAGAACTATTTTCCTCTGTTGAGGGAAAAACTGATACAAAGTGCATTTAACATGATGGGTGAGAAGTAGGAGTAGCAATGGTCACTTATAAAAGGTACAGTAAGAAATCTGCATTAAAAATGGTGCAAAAAATGAACAAGTATTGAAAAGAAATACAGAATTAATATTGCTTCCCATAAATTTGCTGATTGCATATATTAACTATTCAGTATTGCTTTTTTATGTTAAGCAGAAATTTGTTGTTACTATTGTTTGACATCTGTTGTATTTCATCCTGAACTAATTATTACAAAAGTTTCATCAGAGTGAAAAAAACTCCACCATCTCTCTCTTTGGCACAGCACTACCAGCAGACAGTCGCGTATATAAGAAACTAGGCTCAAATATATTGTTACCTAAGCTACCTATGGAAAAAATGACAAGAAAAGGACATTAGTACACAACCACATTATAAATGTTTTGACTTACAAGCATCTGCTATTCTTGTTTGTGAGTGCTTTACCATGCATCTGGACCTTGACATCTAGGAGCTTATTGAATAACTTGAATTTTCATCTCTTATAAACCTTATTGTGGAGAACTACACAGGGTAACTTTTCTAATTCTTAAAATGAAACCCTCCCAACAGAAGAAATGCCTGGTGTTTTAGAGGCCAGAAATCATCAACCTAGAAAAGAGTCCTTTAAAATGTTCAGCATAGGAGAATGTTCTACTTAAAGTGTGCTGCTGATAAAAGAACTCTCTATCTATAGAGATACAAAGCAGAAAAGAAGATGTTGTATATCAGAGAGATAAAAGATCACTGTGCTGAAAGTAATCATCAAACTATGACTTTTAAAGCTTGAAACTGCATTTTTCTAAAGTTTCCACTGTTTCTTCATTCTTTCCACATTTTCACAAAATAATACTGTTTCTTTAGAAACTACTGAAAATATCTGGAGAATATAAAAGTATAAGTTTTTAAGACACACTTAAGAAACTCTATCTGAACGGTTTGTTCATTTAAAGTAAAATTCTCTAAACAATCAGTCCATTAAACCAGCAGTATTTTCCACTTTCCAGAGATAAAAGAGATTGGTTTTAATATGCTGATTGTATCAAAAGACAAATTTAAACACTGCAGAACAGTCTCCCAGGCATACAATTAATCTGAATGAAAATTCTAGTTGGTATCTTGATATAAATAAAAGATACCGTTAATTTGTTGTTCAAATTACTGAAAACGTCCCTGCCAGGAGCAGTCTGAATAAATCCAGGTTTGACTGATATGGCATTAATGGCAAGCACTCAGACACTTAAATCAAAGGTTTATTATTCTTTGTAATATTTTTCCTGTACCCAGTTTACTTTCACATTCAAGTCCTGACCAAGATTTTCCTTTAATTGGCCAAATTTATATTGATAGAATATATTTAGCATACTCATATCATTTTGGCTTAAATGATTTATATAATAGCCTCTTTCAAGGCAGAGCAGTAGACAAAGATACTACTACTAAAAGATAACACTGCTAATTGTGTCAGTATTTATTAAAATACTAACACTCATTCTGTAAAGAGAATTAGTGGTCAGTGTAGCTCTGTTTTTACTGAGGAATCTGGTCACAAACATTTCAAGGTATTGCATTACTCTCATGGTTCTATTGTTCCAGCAGGATATGCTCAAAAAGACTTTGCTGCTAAACATCCTCCTCCTCTTCCTGTGGTGTGCATGGATTGCAAGGAAACACACCTTACACCTGTTTTCTGCTGAGTGAAATGTCTCAGGGCCACACAGCCCCCTGTGAATTTCACAAGGTAGAGGATCACACTAGCAAGCACCCAGATAAAACCTATCAGTATTGGCTCAGCTAAGTCCACATGGATAGAGGCTGGGTAGTCACGTACTGTGTGCACAAATGTCTTGCTTCATAATGAATTCATCAGCGGCAAATCTTAGTCTTGGAATCTGAAACCCCTTAAAAAAGAGCCTTGAGTCATTTCCCCAGGTTTCGCAACAAATCCTATTTTGTTTTCAATGGGGATGAATAATACAAACAGTGAAATCAGACTGTAAGTTACTCAATCTGAATTTACTGTATAGTATAGAAGTAATATAAACCACCATTACCTTGAGAAATACAGTGACTGCCTTCTGCAAATTGTGCTGCAGAAATAGTAATTTCTGTGCTGAGGACTGAAGTGTGAAAGCAGCAATAGAATTCAGAAGGTATATGATTTATTTTTCAAGAGTTTATGATGACATTGTATCATACTTGTTATTTTTTGGCACAGACAGCATTGTGCTGCTGCTGCACTGTTTGTCTGAGATTGAGCTGCACCCCTTTCTGTCTGTTTAGCTCAACATCTTAGTAATATGAGTAATAAGTGCAAAAGATTTTCTGAAGAAACTGCATCTCTGTTTCCTGTCTATACTTGGTAGAACACTTTACTCTTATTCCTTGTTTCTCACAAACTCATTCCAAGCACATCAGTGAAGCATAGCGGCAGCACTTGAGTTTACAAGAAACCATTTACCTGGTAGAAGGGAACAAAATTCACATCCAAGAATTACCGCTCAGCCCAGAATATTGAACCTGTTCTTAATACAAAGTCAAACTAGGCATGTCCTTAGCATTGATGGCACATTAACAAGACTCTCCTCATCCCTGCAACAAAGTCTGGAAATACCATCTAAAAATTGTATGCAGGTATTGAATTTTCAGTACAATTAACACTTTGGAAAATGCTGGGACTGCTAAGGACTCTCAGTGTTAGATAGAGCTATTTAAATAATGTCTTGGGAAATGTTAAATTTCAACTTTCTTCTTGTTTACAAATAATCAGTAAATAGATGCAAAGTTTAGAGAGTTTGTCTTGCTGAGTATTTTAAGAGAACATTTTTTACCCTACAGATTCTTTTGATCAAGAGTTGAGATACTTCTAAGAGAGATGTATTATGGAATCATGGAGAAAGTAAGTAGCTGCCTGCCTGGCTATTTTTTATAGCCAGTAGTGTCTAGAATTCATTATGTGTTTTGTGCAATTAGTCACACAATATTGGTTCTGTGCCTAAAGATTATGCAAATACATGTGAGAAATGCAGGGAAGAGTCTTTCATACCTGTACACCCTAATAGCTAGGAGCAGTTCAGTGTTTCAGAGAGAGAGCAGAAGTCAATTCCACTGTATACTTTTTAACCTTTCCTTATTTTCCTTATTTTGGTTTGTTTGCTTGTTTATTTTTCCTCCTAAAGAAAACATAGTATATGTTTACATATGATGACTTGGGATGTAAAAACCAAATTCTCTTTCTATTCTAGGAATAAAAATATATAAACTATCTTGTCTGAGCTGAATGTTTACAAAATACACACTCCTTTTGCTCTTGTCACAATCACCTAGAGTAATTGTATTTATATGAACACAGCACTACTTGCCAAGGATTTGCTCACTGGCGTTTGTCTCTCTTATTAATCTCTTAGATTAACTGCCTGAATGCCAGGGTTCTTGTTGGAGTGTTTAGAGTGCTGCTGTGTCTATATGCTGAACATTGTTTCATCTGCTCCCCTACCATACAAACTGGAGCTGTTTCTGTACTTAATATCATTCTGAATAGGCTACTTTTACTGTTCATTCCCTTCATAGGCATGGTGCAGTGAATATTCTGATATATTACAATACAGCATTCAGAATTATTTTTGCTCGTGCCATTTGCCTTATTGAGTTTTTCAGTGTAAGTGGTAAGAGATGTATTTTTACAGATACAGTGCAAATTTTGGACCTTCCTACAATTTATTGCAGATAATCAACAGGTGATAAATTTGGGGAAAGCCTAAGTACATGATGAAGAATTTCGACATTTGATTAAAAAAAAACATCTGAAACAGAAATTGTCTAGGAAGGAGATAGAATTCTAGAAAACAGGAGTCAAACTCAAAAGGAGCTTTAACTAGAACTGCAAATCAATGAAAGTAGACAGGTATTTTTAGGTGTGCTGTGCAGCTCCTCCTACTAGAACAAAACTCCAGCTTCTTATGGCTTCGCCTGTCTTTACATTCAATGAGCATTGCAAGAGTATTTTCTCAGCCTGTATTAATAATGATTATTTCAAGTGTAGCTGAAACAGGAAATGCTGGACATGATTTTCCTTCTTAAAGGGACTGTGATAGATCAGTACCAAGTTGTCCACATAACAGAAATTTAGTCATGGATTCTTTGGCTTTGAAACTATATTTTAGATCAGGGCATTCCCCAAAATTGAACAGTCTGAGTGACTTGTCAGCATGTTTTCCGTGATTCTCACTTTGCAGAGATTGCCTGGAATTGAAGTCTATAGGTAGTTTCTGATGGGAAAACCTGATTATGAAATAGAGTACATCCAATACAGCGACTGATCCAGCCAGGATGGTTGCTCCCCAACATGATGTACTGTTATCTAGAACACAGGAGGCATTCAGCAGCAAGGAATAGTTAACTTGGATACAGTTCCAGACGTCTCCTTCCTCAGTGCTCCATCCAAAATAAATACTTTGCTTAAGTCTTTCTGTTAGTACTGCTATTATCTATCAATACCGCTATTATGCAAATTGATACATATGTTGTTCTAAACTCAGGCATTTTTATATGTCTTAGTATGATTTAAAAAACCCCACTGGGTATCTATTTTCTCTTTAATTAATGACAATCTGTGTCTGAAAACCTTGGAAGACTGGGCTTTTAAAACTTCAAAAAGGCACAGACTTCTGAAAGTCATTATCATATCCCACTAAGTCTGTTCTTAGAAGTATTATCAATCATTTCTGTGAATGCTGTTATGGGCATTTATGACAAACACTCCCTCCCACTGACTGGGAATGAGTCACACAGTCACCAAATATACTGTGCTCCTGACATCTGTCTCTGTCTGATATGGTCTGCATTGTTCTTTTTAATTTTATAACTTTTCTTTGAACATTTTCCATTTGTCAGCATTCTCTTAGAAGTACAAATTTACAAAGAAATGGCCATAGCGTTCCAGTGGTCACAACCCACTGAAGCAAGAGGAACTCTACTGAGGATTAGTCCAAATGAAGATTCTCACTTTTGATTTAAAATTTGAGTAAAGCTGTCAATTCAGTAGCCATCCTTGAGCCTTTGGCAAAATCAGCTGTCTGAACATGGAAACCCCTTCTATTTTCATTCTTTGTTCATTCATGAACAACTGTATTGTTGGTCATATCAAAATGTAAATTATTTTCTTGACTTTTGAGCAATATGTATTTCATAATCATAATATGATACATATGCATTATACATACTGAGTATCTTTCCCAAATGCATAACAAGTGTTTAAGGAAAATTTGTTTTCTTCTCCATTGTCATTGAAATAAATGACATTTATATCTAGCTGCTGGGCAATTTCATTGCCAGGATCCTTTTTGATCCATATTTTCCTTGAAGAAAATTCTTTATTTTCAGTCTGATAATGATAGATTTTTCCACATGTAGTATTTTCCTTTCCACAGTCCTTGTGAATTTTCCATGATTTCTAATGTCATGTATGTATTTATTGTTATTAGCTTAGCTATTGACTAAAAGCTTACCTTTTTCTATCCTCTAGTTAATAGCTACTTTTTAAAATCAGACATCATACTTCTTTATGATTTCAGCACTACTTTTTTATTAATATTCAATTTTTTCTTAAAATTTGTCTTAGACAAATTTCCAGTGTTGTATTTTTACTAATTTCATATTTTTGTGTTTAAACGTTCTCCTCCCTGATGAACATAAGTATTTGGAGGGATTGTCTAGTATGCATGTAGTAGTTTATTTTAATGCACTCATTTAGTCCTGTTTATAGAATAGACATAATCAAATCATCATCATGTAGAGGTCATAAACAGGTAGTATTTAGTTTGGTAAATGAAATATATTTATCTTTGTGCCATAAGGTTCCTGGTGTGTGTTAAATCTCATTTCTGAATTTCGGTGATTTCCTCTCCTACTTTATCTATAAGAACTAATATATGCAGGCAGAAGCCAATTTTTTGGGTTTACAAGACCTACATCTGTGAGTCATTAAATGATGGAAGTTATTGATAGAAGCAGGAGCACAAGATGGAGGGAGAAATAATCTATACAGATTCAAAATCAATGGCACCAACCTATCAATGATTTAAAAATTCAAAAAAGGATCATTTTGGACAAGAAATATCTCTTATGTCTTCCCTATCCTATTTTTGTTATGGCATATAACCATTGATTTTAATATTTCTGTCATTAATCCTCCAGGTTTCTCTGATTCTGATTGAGACAAAAGTATGCTGACAAATGAGAAATTCCAAGTCTTCTTGTTTACTATTTATTCTCAGCAGTGGCATATAAAAAGTTAATAAGTATCATTCCCTTGTGTTCCCTTAGTGCCTTGGCTAATTTTGTAATCAATATCTTGCTTTGGAGCTAATTGCTTGATTTGTATTCCTCTGTGCCCATCCAGCCTGTTAGTGCTCTGCAGACTTCTGTCCCATCACAATGCTTCCTTTTTTTTTATCGCATAAAGGAAACTCAAATAATTGGTCTCTCACCGCAACAAAGATTGAACAAGTTTCCAAATTCCTACATCACTTATTAATCGGTGTTTCATTTCCACATTTTTACCATGTTTCCTTCTTGTTGGACAATCTTGCTTAATGGTTTTATGGAAAAATTGCACATCAATGCACGTGTATAAAATAGGGTAAACAGGTTTTTAATATATGCCACACTTTGTAGAAATGTGTCTTCTCTGGTTAAAGAGAATGAATTGCAGTTGCAGAGGAAAGAATAGATATTAAATGTTTGTGTTAGTTAAGCTGGGAAAAAAAGTATAATTTTTAATTCTTTTCTCTTAAAGCTGTTTCATGGTCTAACATTTACTCTTGTTCTGTTCATAAATATAGTGAAATCTGGGGCCAGGTTCTGTGTATCTGTCTTTCAGGGCTTCACATATAGAAAAGTCACCTTTCTGAACTAGAAAAATGAAAAAAGAAGGAGCAAGGTGAAAGAAAAAACTCAAAGCATTTAGAAGAATGCTTTTTCTTTTCTCTCCAACTGATGTCCCACTCCAACTTTCAGTACCTTGTAGTTGCATTATTTTCATGTATCATTTTCAAAATTTTATGCTCAATTTTCTCTCATAAAGGACTATGAACGTGGCATTCAGGATAAAGCAATTCTGTTTACAAATACATGTGAGTTTGTTTACTTTAGACTAAGTCAAAACTAGGTAAAGAATTGGAGCTGCTAATTCATTTTTCATGAGCTGTTATGATGAATCATTTCTGCTAAGCCATGGAGTGAATGGAGAGATCTATAAAATTAATTGCATCTCATCAGGTACCAAAGACTTTATTTCAATGCAGTCTTCATGAAAACAGGAATACTGTCATTTCACAGGTGGCTTGATGTTTTGCCTCATTCAGGAGGTAAACCAGACTATCTTCATGGTTCATTAATTTACAGCCTAACATGTAACACCATCCAGCAGTTCTCCAGTCCAACAGCAGAGCCAGGCACTGCTGCACTCTCTTTGATGACTGCGTGCTAATCCTGCAGAGCCTCATATTTGACTGACACTTTGAATGGCTGCTGTGGCCTCCTGTCAAATTACAGTAGGTTATAGACCCAAAAATTGCCTTCCCATCAAGGGTTAAACTATATCATGTAATTGAGGCTTATTCTAAAAAATCTGCTTGCCCTGAGGTCAGGCAGAGCACTGAGCTGCAATCATTAATAAGCCATTTTGTGTTTGCCTCTGTGATCAAAGAGTCCTTGTGCAGGGCGCAGTAGCTTGTTTCCTTTGCATTTCAGCTTCAAATTTAGTTTCCAGAGAGAAGAGAGAATAAATCCTGACAATAACAATGGTGAATCTTTAATGGCACTTATTAAAGTCAATGTTTGATTTTTCAACTGTGCTACCTGAAATTCAATTTTTAGACCAAAAATGCATTTAAAAGCTTTGGGGCCTTTTGTAACAAACACCCTTTCACAAGTTATACTGATCTGCTATGTTCGAAGGAAGACTATTTTATGTTATTTGTTCCATTAGTTCCTTTAATTTCCTTTATAATAACTGAACCTTTACAGCAGTTAAAAAAAAAATCTAATAGCAGCTTTGATCTTCAGATATCAGCTAGAGGGTACTCCACACTTGGATTTTAAATAATGTACTGTAGAAAGCTACCATCCAATGAAAAATCCTCAATTACTTTAAAAGCTATCCTTCACCATGCTTTTACATTTACAGGCCTTTCTCCTTTTTTTTTTTTTTTGAAATTTCAACCCCCACATTACAAAGGTGCTTTAAGAAATTATTTATGATACCATTACCTCATACTAATTTTCTGCTCAATGCATAAACCAGAGTTGCATCTGCTTTTTTAGAACAGGGAACATGATCTAGCTGATACATATTCTTCCTCTTCTCTGGCATAATCGATGGAAAACTCCCCCCAGAGACAACATTGCCTTTCTCCCCTTGTACAGAATACTGTGTTGATTTAAATATTGTTTGGTAAATACATTAAAACAAATGATAAAAAAAATCCCAAAGCAGAACCCTGCACTATAAAATGCTAAAATACATTTATTTTTGCACCTCTAGGACCAAAAAATCTGACAGATAAAATTTTAAGCTTCATGTGCTATATGAGTTAATGAACCTCGCTGTCTGTAACTAATCGGCACTATTCGATGTGCATATGTTTGACTGTGGATATTCATGCCTGGCTTCTTCTACATTTGCTGTGGGCATGACTGAACACGGACTGCTCCACACAATGCACTGCATATAAGCAAAGATGCTTTTGCCCTCTAGAGGGGAACCGGTTGGGAAACAGTCATACGTGTTTCTAGAGGAAATTTCAGTTTTGCAGGAAGAAAAAGTGATTTGATTGCAAACAAATCAGGTGGAAGTCTCTCAGGATGCAAAGCCTACCAGTTTCAACTGATTACAGGTTATTAAAGGTTGGAGATCCTAAAATGGGCACCTACACATGATGGAAGTGCAGCCACCCATTGTGCATAAAGGGCACAGGGAATTGGATTAGTTTCAGAATGGAGCCTCAATAATCTGCCCAGCACCAGTGAAATGCAAAGGAGAGGTCTCAATGATGACTAAATGAATGCTATTCCTTTGAATTTTGAAAGTCTTTCTGTCATTCAGTATCTATACCTACTTGCAAACATAGCTTTTGGAATAAATATTTTTATTAATGTCCTGGTATAGGAGATACAGATTTAAATTCATGTCCTGTGTGATGAAAAATGAGGCTTGTATATTGAAACCACCAAACTGCTGGGTGGTTTCTCACTCTCTTGCTGAAACCTTTCTGCCTTGTATTAATAATTGAATAGGCTTGAAACTGTCTTGCCACAGCTCTGCTATTAACAACGTCAACTAATCCAGTTCTTAATTCCTCCATCCCTCAAAATATTTAATTCCTGGCATACAGTGCTGCACTCAGTCTCCCCAAAATGAGGTGACTGCTAAACACCCTTGACTGTTGGTTAAATGCACATGTAATTTGTGCTGTCCTCAAAGTACCACCTCCCTTTACATTTCAATTCTGCTACCCATATGCTAGGGTGCTTCTTATCTCGATTCCTGAGATCAGAGTACTTCTGAACCTGCCAGTCCTGCTGATCTCTGTTAGGCAATTAAGTTAGAGGCATGTCATAGCTGAGAGATGTATTAAAAGGCATTTGCTGACATTACTTATCACATTCTGAAGCCTGCTTCCAAGAAATGGGAGACAGATGATCTCAGCCAGATCTGAAGTTGCCCTTCTCCACTCAATTGTTTAGGTGGGATGCAAGTTCAGCTGAAAGGTGAGCCAGGTGAATGATGACAGGGCTGTCACTCTTTTGTTTTAATTCTTTTGTTGTTTTTAACTTTCATGAAATAATAGGATTTTTTGAATACCCAATATTAAAAAGCATAATAGCAGTTAGGTAGTTAAAAGAAGAAAAATATTAACCCCGATTTTTCTGCCAGTTATAACAACGAGGGCAAAGCTTTTTAAGTCTGCACTGCAAATCTTCAAAATATTTTAAGAAATTATTTCTAAGAACTAGATAAATGTAACTGTAACTAAAGCAAGAGACAGAGGTGCATTAATCTTATAACTGTAATTTAGTGAACATAGGTTTATCCTTTAAGATTGTTTATCCTTTAAGATTGTCTGGAAGACAGAACTGGTGCAGACACAGCTGTTTTCTGTCTTAATCTGAAATATCTGTAAAGAAATATCTTTGTACATTTAAATGTGAAATGGGCTGTAAAACTTATATTTCCTGAACTGGGAAGTAACAGAAATCAGATGACTTTCTCTTTTTTCATGGAAATATTGCAAAACTCTTAAGGATCTCCTAAACTCAAACTCACAAGAAATCTAATGAAACATATAACAAACATAAAATGCACTCATGAAGTCCTTCCCTCAGGTCATTAAAGTACTTTCTGCAAATTGTTCCTCAAATCCTTGGACTGAAGGAAACAGAGATTTGTACAATGAAATTTACAGTGTGGTCCTGTGAGATTTGCAAATCCGTCATCAAGCTTTGTGGAACTGACAGTGCACAACAGATTTGTGCCTTCCCCCCGCCCCCCAACCCTTCAATTTCAACTAAACAGTAAACAAAATTACCAAAAGTAGATTTTGATACAATAAGTTTCAATTTCTTCTCTAGAGCATCATGTTGCTTTATGTTTGGTAATTCCATCCAGAGACCTAGATTTTCCTCTTCTCTGCTTCCTCTGACACATAGTGAGTAATGGATGTCCAACACTGAAAAAAGTATGGAGGAAAAATGTGTTTTCTCTTGGCACTGTAATTGTTTACAATGATATTTTGGAGCCACCTTTGGGATCAAGGTCTCTTTTACTAGTTTAGATTATGATGAAAAACATTCTCCTCACTTCAGAACAGTTATAATCTTACTGGAAATGAATGAAAAATGGAATATAGAGGGCAGATGCATGACTTGTAGGCTCTTGTAAGTCAAGGTCATTTAGGTATGTCCTATATGAAAGGGTATGAGTATTTTAGTGTTGGTATTATATGAAGATTAGCAGTCGAGAGGAAAAAACTAAAAGACAGAAATCTAGTCCAGAATTGTGGTGGACAGGGATGGATTTGGATCCTTTTATAGTTAACCTGGTGCACACTGAATACGTGAACAGGCTTTTTCTCCCTGTTCACACATATGCTACCAACCCTTGGAGCCCTCCTCCAGGAAGTGAGTCAAGGAGGGAGGACTGAACATGAGTCTCAAGGTGGAGTAGGAAGTTGGCTCAAGCAGCTCTGCCCCACCTCCAGAGGACCTTATTTTCCAATCACATCTTTCCTGTCATTACAGTCAGAAAATTTTAGACAAAATATGTTTAGTTCTGGTCCTCCACACTTGACCTATACATTTACAAGGTTACATTTACTTCGGAAGTAAGAAGTGCATCATTTGAAATGTCACATTTCATCTATTTACCCTTTATTACTGGTGTCCCCTTCAAGTATTAGTATTACCAATTTGGGTGTCTTGGTAGCTGGTGTAGCAGCATGACATTAATTAATGTTAATTCATGGGTTTTGTATCATGCCCCATGACTGAGATGATATTTTACCAGTGCTTACCAGTCCTGCTATGAAGAATTCCATTGGGCTGATGATGTTCCATTTTTATGTAATATGTGAATCATCTCGGTTTTAGCTGCACAATCCATTATAGTTCTTTCCCCATTTCTGCAATTCTGCAAATTAGGCACAGTCTGAATTACCTAGTTTGTCACAAGTCTCTAATTTACATTAACCAAGAAAGCAGCTGTGGTACTCAACTTCTTGCAAAATTTTCAATTTTTGTAGAGGTTTTAAGAGAAATTACTGTGTTGTTGGACATTTTGTGCTCTTGTTTTAAATCTGATTTATTAATACAGGGTTTGGTTCTTTTCCTGACAGCAGCATCTACTTTATCCTATGCTTCATGGTTTGAGACTTCTGGAAAAGTCTGAGATTAGCCTCTGCTCAATAGCTCATATGCTGGCTGTGAGACCTTTCACTGCCTGCAGATTTTCTGTCCACCAATTTTGGAGGAACTCTTCCTGCAGAAGGCTCACTACTCCTTTCTGTAGAGGACCCAAACACATGTCACTCTGCTGGGGATATTTTGAGTTCTCTAATACATCTCCAGGTATGAAACTAAACACTCAGTTTGGCTTTATTTAGTGGCTTCTATGCTCGGCTAACAGTAATTAGCACTGTATGGAAAATCACACTATAAAAAGCAAGTGTCCAAAAAGAAGACAGAGAAGTCCTGCAAATTTACTAGAATAAAGGGAGAGAGTCCACTGGGGCACACGCCCTCTGGGTTTTCTTGAGGTTTTGGAGGGCACAGCCTCCTTTCATCCTAAACTCCCGGCTTGCCCTCTCCTTTCCCCACGGGCTGAGATACTGGGAAGGTCCAGCCTTCCCGAACCACCTACCACATGTGCCCCCCTGAACCTGTCATTTTACCCCAAAGCTCAGGAACTCAGGCTGGTGCAGACACACTTGTCCGTTTCAGAAGCCAAGCTGTCTGGGCTCTGTAACAAACCTGCTGCTTGAAGTCAGTAGAGACATTAAAACCCATTTCAAAGACGTTAACGCCCATCCCTTCACCCATGGAATTGTTTGTAAAGACTTTAGTACACGTCTTCCCTATCATTACAATAACTATGGCAACAGTTTCATGCTCTTTTTATATTGTTTTATTGAAGTTTAGGTAGACTTGCAAACTCCCCAAGTTCTTGTTTGCTCAAAGCCTCTTATTTAAAATAAAAAAAGAGAGAAGATAAAGAAGAGAAAGAAGAGAAAAAAGAAAAAGAAGAGAAAGAAGGGAAAGAGGAGAAAGAAGAGAAAGAGAGAAGGCAAAAAGAAAAATGAAAATAAAAAGAGAAAGAGAAAAAGAAAAAGAAAGAACAAGAGAGAGAAAAAGAAAGAAAAAAAGAAAGATAAAGAAACTAACTAAAGTTTAATTTTTATTTGGAGTAGGACTCCTCAAATTTCAGTGATAGTATTTCATAGTTAACCTCCTCAGCCCTGAATTAACTGAATATTTTTGAAACATCAGAGCTTCAAAGCCAGACACCTATTGTTCAGAATAGCTCCCTGTCTTCCTTTTCTCTAGCACCTGTTGCTAAATTGCCTTCCTTTTATTACCTTTTCAGCTGTTGTGGGGCTTTTAATGGCTTCATTTTTCAAGGTCTTTGCCTAATTTGCTGAAGTTCTGACTCAATTATAACTCAGAGCCAAGAGGTCTTTGTCTCAGAGTACACAAATTTTGGCTGGCGGATCAGCAGCCTGGGTCTCTGCCCAGCCACCAAATCCCACTGCCTCTGGAGTCAGATATGGATCAGAGGAATACCTCTTGATAAAGTCATTGTACTGGTAGGCAGCACATTTGCAAAGGGCAGATTACCAAGACTAAATGTTACCTTTGCTACTGGAAGGACATTTAAGTAAATGTTAATCCTTGGAGTCTCCAGAGATCCTTTTGTTTTTTGGAAAGAAGATCAAGCAACTAATCACACATAACAGAAAACCACTATGCATTTCCATTACTCAGAAAACATTGCCAGAAGGCAAATTCTCTCCAATGACTAAATATATATCTGCATGAAAGAAATTGGTGACTAATCATGGTATGGGACCTGAGTGAGGGAGAGACATATCAAGGAAGCACAGAGAAAAATCAGAAACTGGAATTTCAGTGTATTTGTGCCAGTCTGTTTTGTGGGTTTAAATTACAGACTTAGCATTTACTCAAGATTGATTTGGATGACAGTTCCAATGTAAAATATATTTTCACCAGGTCCTATTGAAAGCCCAATTTCAGACTCATTTACACCGAAATCTATTTAACTTAAGCTGGTGCTTTTGGAGTTCTTTATATTACTCTTGTTTGCAATCAAGTCCACTATTCTAGTTCTGTTAAAGGAAAAAAATTGTATCAGCCACAGTATAGGCAAACATAGGGAAAAAACCCGCAAACAAACTAAATATATATATATATATATATATATATATATATAAGTGCTTTGAATTCCAAATGGGGGAAATAAAAATGATTTGTATTAAAGGTTAAATATACCCTAAACTACAATGTTGCAAGTTTCATAGTAATGATGTCTCTATATCCTTGTGCAATACATCATCAATCCACAGCCAAATACCCCTGACACTGTACATATTTTATTTTTACAGAAAAATATTTGGATACAACTTACCTCTGAGGCAGTCCTGGAAATTTTAAATATACTTCTTTCTTGGGAAAAAAGGAAAAACATCAAAATGAATGATGAAACCTACAAAATGAATTTTAAGCTATTTTATGTAAACTGGTAGAAAGAGTAAAATTTCTTGTTCTGTTTCACTCTACCCAGAGTTCTGATGATAGCAATCAGGAGAGGTTACATTACCTAACTAATCATCTAGTTGTTACTTAGTTGTTACTGTAGATAATCACAAATAGTCTTTCTTTCTTGTGTGCGGTGGAACTATGATAATACAAGCTTAAAGTAGCCCCATGCAAATCTATGGAACTAGTTCCAGCTGGGCTGGTGAAACACAGCATTTTAAAAATAACATTACTGAAGCAAGAGCTCCTATTTAGTGGCAAATTTGCAGTACTTCCTTTTTATCCTGGACTAAAGGTATTTTATTCTTCCTCCTGGTGAACCAGAGCAATACTGGCTAGAAAGCTGATAAGAAGTTATCACAAGCTTTCATACTACCCTTCTTTATGAATCTCATGGCTTTAGTAAGGAAGAGAATCATGATCAGAAGGAGCTCTGTACTATATGTTGGAGAAGACTATGTACAAAAATCAGTAGTGCAAAATTACTGTAAGTGTTTTTAAAGCTGAGTAGAAACAGATAAGCAATGTTTACTGCGATCAACTACAAAGTGAATCCAGCTGGAGAATGCTCTCTGCTCTATAGAATGCCACTATAGCATCTTTTTAATCTTCTTGCAATCTAATTTTGTCAATTCTAGTATGTGCATTATGCTTTCATGATACTAGTAGAGTATGATGAGGGAAATGCTGTCCTTGCGGCTAGGGTAGGCTTAGACAATGGTCTTCTATGGCTAATTTGTAATACTTCCATCATTGTACTGTTCTCTGTGTATGATGACTGTCAGTTCATTAGACCTTAAATCCGCTTTTAAATATTTGATGTTAAGTCCTTTGTTAAAGAAACTCTAAGCCTTGTCTAGTCTAGTGATATGTTTATTGTTTAAATGAAACCTTAATATTTTACTTGCTCTAATGTTTTATATGGCAATAGAATTTTACAAAGGCTTAGTAGGAATAGGCTGAGCTAGCTCTACTGTCATGAAAAGGTTTTCTGTCTTGCCCATTTTCTGCTCTTATTCCAGTCTCTCTCACTGACTCTGAGATTTAGTGGCTCATGTGTTCTCTTAGACATAGTCATCTATATGCTATGCTGCTGTGACTATTTCATTATTCTGTTTCTTGCCTTCATGCCCATGTCATCAATTCAGCAATTGGTTATTCAGTTTGTTAATGAGGGAAAAGTGCAATGACCATTCAGTCAAATTACAGAATATAGAAAAGGTCAAGGTACTAGAGTACATTATTCAAATTCATATAATATTGTACATAAGAAGCTATATTTTCCATTCCCCGATACTTCATTTCATGGGAAAATTATTACAAGAACATAATATGGCATAAAATTAATCCACACTAAGAACAAAGCCTACAATTAAAATGCTAAATTGCATAACTTGAATCCTTTATTTTGACAATTAGTGGAGTAAGAGTAAGGATTTCCTCTTGTACCACATAAAATCATAATTTTATGGTTATCATTTGCCACAGGATACTAAGGATTTTTTAAGTCACAGGTGCTGAAGTGTTCCTTAACCTTTCCTCCCCATAGGTAACTCAGTACAAATCAAAATTCTTCTGAGTTTCATCTAAACATAGAGATGTGAAAAAAGAGCAAAGTTTTTCATCAAGGAAAAGACAGAGATAAAGAATACAGCCAGGATTTTGTAGGCTTTTTGCAGTTTCTAAAATCACCCATGGTAGTCAAGATCACGATGACAGTCCTTGCTGGGCAGCTATGCAAATATTCACTGTAAAAAACTGCTTTAAAACCACAAACTTCTTCCTGGAGCAGAATTTAAAATTTCATCTCCATTCTTGTAGACAGCAGTCACAGGACAGGGGAATTCTTGTCGTTTGCTCTGGTTTTATCTGACAAATCTTCTGCTTTATGTTGTACAAAACAGAAAAGCCTTGAAAAAAAGTTTTAGAAATACCTTTCCTCTTAGCTCAACCCAGGATGAGTGGGCACTTCCAGGAGGTGCCAGATGCAATCTTTCATGTAGAAGAGAAATTAATTCCAACTCTTATCTTTCAACAACTATTTTAACTGATACATTTTCATTTAAAAATAAAAGGGAAGAGTATATTTTAAATGAAATAATGTTCTCTTTTCTTTTAGTCCTCATTCTCCCTTTCCTGGGTATTTTCTTTTTGTCAGAAAATGCTTAGGTAGGTAATTAAAGAGGCTACACATCAATGAAGGCAAGAACATCAATCCAGGAGCGACAGAGTTTTAAATACATTTTTCAATTTCCTAATGGATAGCACGCTATTTTACTTATAATTGCAAAGCTTGTGAGACATTTTGTAACACCCTAAGGTTAGTTTCACTTGGTATAACTTTAAAGTCATGTCTAATTGTGGAGCTTCTAATTGGCATTTTTTTTCCCACAATTTTGCTCTATATGTTAATGCTGCATATCTACCTACTTGTTTCTTCCATTATCCAGAACAGTTATTATTTTTATTCATACAAATATTAGGCTCTCATGATGGTCATATGAATTCACATATTTTTGAAGCCTGTAATTTCCCTCTATTCTGCTTCACTAAATGGACTTATTGATATTGTGATGAATTGAGCTATTGTACTGTGTCTCAGTTCTTTCTTGCTATTAATTATACTACATTCATTAATATGACAAATTGCAAAGTTTCTAATTTTGCTGTTCTTTTCTTCAGTATTTGGAAAAAAAATTAGTTTTAATCAATGAAAATTAGACCCTCACAGCAGATAAAATTGAGAAGTTATAGTCAAATAACAGGTTGGATCAGGCTGAAATCCGCACCTGACTTGTGTTCACAATACTGCAAATTATGAATCAAGCTGCTTTTAGTCAGCTAAGGGCTTGTTTTACATTGAGTTTTGTTTTACTCTTTCTGTCATAAGTAGAATAAGATTGCTTATGTGACCCATTAGTCTCTCTGAAATTCTGTTTTACAGGCAAACAACAATTGCTTTGAGACTTTTAGCAGCTTTTCACCTGTTTCAATAGTTCTTTTTTTGTCATTTATTTGGGGAAATAAGTATATTTGGGTAAAAATAATATACAATTCCATTTATTTCATATGGCTTTGAGAAAAATTTGGGAACACACTCTTTAATCTTTATTTAAAGTTATGCATTCAGAAGGAAAGGAGAGCATGCATTTCAACATATAGTAAAAGATTCATAATTTTTTTCTGGTACATATGCTGCTTGAAAAATAGCTGCACCTGAACACCATTGCATTTTATTGCCAAATCCACTGTTACAGACTTGAAAATCTGAAGGACTTAATTCAGATGTATTTTGAAATTTATCAAAGGATACATACTTTCATTGACACTTGTGGTTGTAGGGTTTGGTTTTTTTTTTTTTTTTTGGTAGGGGATTTAATAATGTTGAATTACAAAAGAGAAAAGGTTATGAAGACCATTGCAAAGAAAACAGATACAAATATAAGAAAATACTATTATTTCAATACTGGGAGACATTTGAATGAGGAATTTCAACATTTCTATAAACCTCTCACTTCTGTCTTTTTGTCTTTCTTTCATTATTATTCTTTCTTTCTGCCTTTGTGGTGTTTTACAGATTTTTTACATAATCCATTTTTTGTCCTTTTTTTAAGGAAAATAATTGTGTATCATAACATAGTCACATAAACAATTTGGATTGGAAGATTGATATATATGCATAACAGTTAAGTATTATCCACATATATTAATCAAAGGGCTGAAGGGATGTAGAGGACATGATCCCAAATAAACCAGCAACATTTTAGACCTGAAAATGTGACTTCTCTTACCTTTGTTGCTGTGAAGGAAAGGTTGAGGATTCTCTGGAGATTCTGTGATAGCTCAAGACATGTCAATGACTCATCTGTAAATATCTATTCCCCTGAAGCTAGCAAGGAAAACTCCACAGAATGTGCTTGATAATATAAATCTCATCATGAAGTGATATACATCTTGTAATTGCCACTTCAGGGGTGAAGGCCAGATTTCTTGGCAGGTGTGAATTGGCATATGTCTGCTGAAATCACAGAACTGCTGTGTTACAGCAGAGCCTGGACCTATTTCCTGAACTATTTTTGTCATGCCCCTAAAATCAATTCCTTGAAGGCTAAGATGGTGAAGAAAGGAAATAACTCTATTCCTGGGACATTGCCTACTTCATAGATTCTTGCCCTAAGACATTTGGGTTTTATTCTGTTATAAATGATAAAATGTAAAAAGCTATGTAATGTTAAAAAGATAAGGCAAAGGAAAGAGAAAAATACAAAAATAACACAACATTTGAAATCACAGTTTCATGAATTTTCCTCTTTATTTTGAACTATTTCAGATAATCTGCAGATATGCAAATATAAAATGAAATCTATGAAGCAAATGTTTTCTTCTCACTTTTTCTATATCTCACAGTAGAGTCAGAATTAGACTTATAGGGGTGCACACAAAGGAACACTTAAATATTAAATATTGTTAAATAATCAGACTTTTCTGAATAATCAGTTATTTTTGGTTTGATATTCTGTGGATATGTGTTTATAGAGTGCCTATTTATATTAATAGCACAAATGGCATCATATTTTCTCTCACGTCTGAAAAACAATCACAGGAACCCATTTAATTTTCCATGTTTCCTGCCAAACTACTGAGTCCATCTCTCATCTAGATATCCTTTCTCTTCATTGTCAGTGATATGAACCAGAATGCCTATTTACTACACCTTATATACTCCAACAGCAGTCAGCTCATCCAGTTGCAATTACATTACTTCAGGATAAGACTTTAGTGTCACAGTCTTTTACACAAGACATATTCGCATTGAAAATGGTCTGTTTTTAAACAGTGAAAAATTAAATTTACTGGTAAGAGCTGCATACACTGAGAACAGACTACTTTGTGAGTCAGTTGGAGTAAAGGACTGGAAACCTGTGGGCATAAAATATGTATGGGATTTTCAGCCTCTTGGAGGGTGTATTTGCCCAGATACTTACAAAATTTTTGAAGTTGAACACTTCAACCTTAGCTGGAAAGTGGGTCCATCCTGAAGCAGATCCAGCTGCTTTAAGGAATACATCTACCTGGCACAACACAGAAATCCTGATCTACATGCTTTGCTTCTGTATTGGCTTTAAATGTCCAAGGTGTTGGCAGCAGGAGGGCTGCAGAAGTGGTCTCTGTGGGAAGAGGCCAGGGCAGGGCCAACAGATCCATTGCAGAAGGACCAGGAGCAGGAGGAAAAGGCAAAGGCAAAAGCAAAGGCAAAGGCAAAGGCAAAGGCAAAGGAGGCACTTCGGTGCCACAGCAGGTGTCTCTTTTGCAGCCTGTGGAGGATCTCATGCTGGAGCAGGAGGGTATTTCATTAAAGAACTGCAGCCCATGGAGAGCTCACATAGGAGCAGGGGAAAAATTTATGGAGAAAGGATCTGCAGAGAGAAACTGTAGCCCCCTTCACCCTCTATCTCCTCTGTGCACCTTGGGGCAGTGGGGAAAAGTCAGGAATGAAAGTGTGACATTGGGCTTGAGGAATTGGATAGGAAAGGTGTTGTTTTAGTTGGTGCCTTCATTTTTCACCACCCAAATCTATTTTAATTGCCTATAAATTAATTTTTACCCAAATTAGTCTATTTTTCCCATTGCGCTAATTTGTAATCAATTTTCCTGTCTTTATCTGAATCAATAAGTTTTCTGTTCCTATTACCTCCACCCCCTGCACCATCCCATGAAGGAGGAATGTGAGAAGCTGGATGGCCATTTGAAACTTAGCCAGGGCAAATCCAGCAGGGGTTTCTTTTTAGAGAGAAGCTAGTTTTGTGCATAACATACTTGATCTGTGATGAGTTGTGCTATATTCACCTGTGTTGATGTCTATGCTCTTTTGCTTTCAATTTCTGTTGCAGGGATTTCTGGGGTATGCCTGCCAGCCATTGATTGCCACAGGCATAACTGAAGTTCCAGTTTCCTCACAGGTGTCTTTGACTTGCATGGACTTATTCTTCATAAAATCCTTTGAGATCTACATATGAAACCCAGTGTATCTGAGCTGAGTTATTAATTTTTTTTGCTGTACGAGCATAGATCATATTAGAAGACGTCAGAAACTGACATGATGGTTGGGAATTTAATGGAGTATATTTTCTTCTTGATAGGCACATATATTTCCCATTAATGCTAATGGCAATTATATGTGTGCAGCAGGAGAACACACCACTTTGCATGTAAATTTCACATTTTATTTTACAAAGGGTATGTAACCCTATTATCACCAGTGCTGGCACAAAAATTTTTATCCCAGTTCAGTGGGTTATAATCAAACATTAAAATGATCTAGCTGAAACTAATTTTATTTTACCTTTCCAACTCTTTTGTAATGAAAGTACTTTAATCCAAAGCATTTTCTGTGTCATGTGTGTGAATAAATAACACTTTTCTTGAAGTTAAGTTGTTTTTAAACTCTAGATAATAAAACTACTTATTTCCATTTCCATCAGAATTACAAGTACAGATAAAAGGCTTACACAATTTATATTTGAAATGTTCTTCAGGAAGAGACTGGTAAAAGATCACATCCTTAACTTTTGAAGGTGTCTTCTAAAGCTGATAGAAAATGCCAGCTTTTATAAATACTGTATTTGATCTAGAAAGTATGTAAGGATTTTGCCATACAGTGATTTTTCAAGTAGAGAATATGCAAGGCTGTACATTTTAAATAAAACAAAATCTTGTGACTCAACTTAGGGTAGCATTGACCATGACTCATAAATCGTATTAAAATTAGCAATCTCTCCTTTTTCTTCTTCCCTTATGATTCTCATATGTACAAATTTCCTCCTTTTTCCCTTACTAACCTGCCCAGTCATATCACAAGCAGCTGCCTTTTCCCTGGTACATTCAAAAGGTGGCCTCCGCATTCAGGAACATTAAATTTCAGGATTTTTCTCTGAAATTAATAGTAATTTAAAAGATGTCAATGTGCTAGAAGCAAAAATGTCCCTTTGTTAAATTTTTGGAAGAGAAAAAATTTCTATGAATGAAAATTTTTTTTCCCCAAAATATCCATAGATAAAACTGGAAAATACTAATTCAGCTGTAGTGTTTACCTCTCCAAAAACATAATAATCTAATAAAATGAGCCTTACATCTAGCATAATGAATTCCAGGATATACTATTCATGGTAAAAATCTAGCTGCAGATTTCTGGCATGAGCCAAGATTTTCAGTGTTATCAGGCTCTGTTTTCACAGCAGAAAGCCTCTGGGAGATGCTTAAATCAAAACAAACTGAGTTTTTGCAATAAGACTTTGGTTCTTAAGTAAATTCCATCCTGCTGAAACCCAAATAGAAATCGTGCTGGAGTGAAAAGCAATTAAAAATTATAATTTATTTCAACTGCTGGCAAGACTCAAGTTCTTTTATTTGCTAATCAAATAAGAGGCATTGTAAAGGTAAGATGGGAGACAATAGCAATTTGAGCAATACCTAGAGAAGATCCGAGGTCCTTGCTGCTTTACAAAGGTAAGAACTGATAATTTAGATTTCATGTATAGGTGGGAAAAAAATCCATAAAAGCTAATTTAAAATCATAGGACAAGCATTTCATCCCCAAATCAGAAACCTGAAGCCAAAAAGAGATTTATCATTGACTAAGAACGTAGCCTTGGGGAAAAAAAAAAAAAAAAAAAAAAGTAGGTGTGATTTGACAGAGGTAGTTACTTTGTAATTTTGATTTTCGATTATTTCTTCTGCTGTCTGAGCTCCATAACTCCCTAACTCTGTTCTTCTTCCTCCAGCCTTTTACTGATTCTACTTCTGATCAGATCCTTGGAAATCAATGTGGCTTGAGTTATTCCAGGAGAGGAGCTCTTTTCATTATACCATCATTGCAAAATCACCATTCTTTAAGAAGAAACCCTAAACTTCTCTCCTGTAAAAGTGTTTGTGTACTGAAGAATCTTGATACACAGAGTGCAGCAGTGCAGGTTTCTACTAATATTGATAAGATTTAAAAAAATTAATAATCATGATCATCATCCTCATCATCATCAGTATAACTTAATTTTAGCTAGATTTTCTTACAATTTACCTTAGATACTTTTTTATATTCATATTTCTTCCTTCTGAATTTTGAAAACAACATATATAAAATTCACTGGAAAATTTTTCATACTTAGAAGACACAACAGTACTTTGGTTCAAGAATTACCATCACTGTTCCTCCAAAGCAACCTGCACACCTCTTATATAAGTAAAGTCTATAAAGTATAAGGGTTACAAAGCTGTTTGGCAGGAAAAGTCAAAATTAGTCAGGTTCTAAGCCCTGTCTTCTCAAAAAGACATAAATACATAGTGAGGAATGACAGCCTTTCTGCAAATATGCTAAAATGTAAAATATTGTAACGAGTGTTCAACAATAATAAATAATTCATCTTACTTTTAAAATAAAAAAGTAGAATTGTGAAATTCTCTGGTAAATTCTCTTAGTTTTTTTCAGACATTCCTGTAGGCCTTTGTGCAAAGGTCAGTCACATGAAAAAAACTCATTATAAGCATAGACAAAACTCATGTTTCATGCAGGTAAGCTTATGCACATATTTTGGAATAGTCTTGACTTTAGTTTCAGTAAAGTAACATGACTTTCCATCCTAGAAAATCTTTTAGAAGCTTGATTCAAATTGCTGATCCCTGTATAGAATATAAAGGTATTGGACTGATTTCCAAGGGATTCCTGTAAGCTGTATTGTCTGTCTTCTCTCAGAATCCTACTGTACACTAAATTTCATGAAATTTGTCATGTGGCATTTTTGATAGAGGCTAGGATGTCTAACATAGATCAGTGAAGCCTGGCAGAGGCTAGCACTAGTGCTCAGAAGTTATATTCAGGTAACTGAGATTTAAAGATACAGTCAGTAAGGCTGGACATTTGAAAAATGGTGTCAAAAAGATCCTTATGGAAAGACACACAGAATGTCCCCACAGGGTTCAGGAAACCTTAGGACTTCAGAGAAAAATGTTAAATAAATTTTAGTGGAAGAGGAAAAAACATATTTATTTTCTGTTTTTTTTCTGTCAGAAACATTGAACGTGTGCTGTGTAAGACCATTCTTTCAGTTTTCACAGGAGACAAAATGAATCCAAATTGTTATTAACTTTATAGAAATTTTTACTCCATAAGTGTATTTTAAAACTAGTCTGTAATTTTTGGTCATACCACTCTGGTTTAGGTCATGGCTGTTCACATGGGATAAACAGAAATAGAACAGTAGAATAAGAAGCCTAATCAGAGCAAAAATTGGCTCAGATTAACTCAGTTCATTAGAGCACAATGCTGATAGCACCAAGGTTGTGAGTTCCACCCCTGTATGAGCATTCACTTAAGAGTTGGACTCAATCACGTCTCTGGGTTACCTCCATCTCAGATTATTCTGTGATTCTGTGAATTTGTAGAATACTTCAAAAAGCAAATTAACATTCAAACCAAGATGGTGTCTGTTGTTCCATTCTTAAAAGTGTGTTAGACTATTTAGATATATAAGAAAACATATAAATTGAAAACTGTGAGAATTGTGCCACACTTTTGAGTCTGGACTCACTCAGTGACCTGCTTCAACTGTCCTGATTTCTGTTGAAATGAAATGTTGAAACTCGTCTTCTCATATTAGTCCTTGAAAACCAGTCGTGATTAAGATACTTGGGCCAGACTCACCATCCTGGCAGCTGGGATACTCAAACTCAGGAATACTGTTGAAGCATAATTTTTGACACAGTTTTGACAGGCAGACTTACACTTATTCAGAATTATTTGAATTATAAATTGTCCTCAATAAACTCTTAATCTCAAGACATTTTTGTACCAACATCAGAGGTGGCAGCAAGGGGTTTATGAAAGTGCCTGAGGTCCGGCTAAGCTCTATTTCACTCTTGCAAAATGCAAGTTCTCACCAGTCAACAGTGTCTGTGCTGCTGAACCACAACAATGAAAGCCAGAGTGGGGAAAAGGATTTATATACATAATCAAAGAGCTATTAAGTAATATTTAGGGGAATATGTAATCATTCAGCATGGCTAAAATTTCTGCAAGCCAAATCCTCTGTCTGATTTGGCAGTAGAACCAAATCTGAACTTTCATGAAAATAGGAAAGTAGTTCTGCAAATGTACTTATTCCCATGGCTTTATCATCTTCTTGTTCTAGCTAACACATTTTTCGGCTGTGGTCTAGACCCACAGCTGGGATAAGAACTTCTAGATAGTATTTGATAAATGCCAAAACTCTGTGAGCATAATTTTCTAGAACTGATTCAATTTGATAGAACCTGTTCATCTCTCTACTTGTTTAAAATCACACTTTTCAGAAGCTGGGAAATTGACAGGTTGATCCAAAAGGACTAAGTGCAAACAAAATCTTGAATGTCTTTTTAAAATGAAACTTTGAATATTTTTCTGCGTGTCTCCTTGGATTTGTTGTGTAAGTATTTTAATCTGATTCCTCAACACCATTCTATTTTACTAAAGAGTTTCAGTCTAAAGGGCCATGGATTTTTTGTGGGCATTTAAATGGATTTTTTGTGGACATTAGCTGTTACCCCAGGAAACAGGGCATTTTTATCCATATTAATGGCAATTAATATTATCTGAGGTCAAGTCATTTGTTTTGAAATATTTGTTTTTTCTATATTGGAAACTATTTCTTTTAGCTACTGGAGGAAACCTCATGTTCAATCCTTGGGACTCATAAGGATTTGTGGTCTTTTTAATGTCAATTTTCTGGAAATTACAGAGAGTTCTTAGGCCTACTTCTTTGTCAGATGAGGATTAGTAGAGAAAACATTTTAAAATGACAAGTGACAAGAGGCCCTGCTAAATCATGGTTTAAGTCTTTTAGTGTCTCGGAATGTTCCAGTCCTTCTCCACAACGAACTTTTAAGCTGTTTGATATTTATCCAAAATTGCCTTTTTTTTCCTTTTAAATAATAACATCTAAAATAGTCCTAGCACATTTACTGTGACACTAATATACCTCAGGGCCACCTTCTTACTGCACAATTTACCTACAGCATTCATTAATGGCTGAGAAAAACACACCCTGTCATGGCTTACTGCAACCTAAAAGACTTAAATTGCATCCAGAAAGCTGACAGGCCACTGCATTATTAACTGAGCCACTGAGACCCTTTAAACTGCATTGTATATAAGTTTATAGCACAGGGAGTACAGAATTTTAAGCTTGCACATTTTAATGTATTTAATTTGCCGCACTCTGCAGTTTGCTTTGTGAACTGTTAATCTTTTCAACCGATACAGCAAAATGTCACTGTATTCATTTGCAGAGTATAATAGGCTTATATCCTGAAACAATAAAGTTATAATAGCCTGCCTGCTGCCTGGAGAAGTTATACAAATTCAGCATGTACAAGGCGTTGTGTGTCCTGCTTACCCTCTAGGTTTTAAAACTCATCTTCTCATATCAGTGCCTTGAAAACCATTCATGCACATTACTTTGGTGAGATAAAGGCAAGAAAGTGTCATGGATCAAGCTCTGCTGAATTCCCTCTCTCTTTTTCTCTCCCTCACCCTCTCTGGAGTTGCTTGCAGTACTTTGATACTAATTCATTCTTGTCATCTCCAGCCATTGCAACTGCAAGCTGAAGTCACAGATATTCAGGTTTGTTTTGCACCCTCTGTACACACACCAACTGGAACTGATGGGTGATTCCTTCACTTGCTCTAATGGCAGCCAGGTAACCACAGATCTTAGGGAAAAAACCCTGCTACTAAACAATCTAACCTCCAGGAAAGAGGTTCTACAAAATTGCTCAAACCTTACTGATGTGCTTTGTATTTCACCTCCATTCTTTCTTCAGACAATTTCTGTCCAAATTGTCATCTCTCTTTTTTCTACAAGTGTTATGAAAAGGATTATGTGATCATGGTGATATCACAGTGTTTCTGCAGAAATGAGACATCCTCTGCAACAGAGAATAGTGGGTGTGAGGGTAAAGATGATAACAGTAATAAAGGGAATTCTGATGCTATCAGTACCAGCATAGTGAGACCTTACTTTTTTTTTAATGTGCTTGCTGTATTTTTTGAATGAAACTTACTGGAGAAGGAATGGATTGGTTATTTCTATAATAGGCTATCTATTCTGAGGAGTGGAAATGTGATATCCCACAATGAATTTCTGTCAGGTGACTAAATGACACTGCGTTTATTCTTAGTCCTCTTTAAGTTCACCTTGTGAAGCGCTTAGTTGACTTTCAGGACATATTACAATGCTTGTCTTTTTAAAAAAGGATTGTCTTTCTAAGTTTTGTGGGGACTCTTTGTCCAAAGCAGGAATCTCATGGAGGTTAGTTGAGCCTCCACACTTAGATATTGTTAAATACTCTTTAGAAAAAAAGACTGAAAACAAATAAACTGAAATGCAATGGAGAAAAAACGCTTGTCAAATGAAGTCTTTGTTTTCTGGACTATATCTACTCATAGTGATTAATTAAAAGGTAGCCTGAAGCAGAAGAAGGTCATGCATCTTGGTTCACAACCAAACAAAATCTTTAGGGAAAAATCAATAAAGTGATCCCAGGCTGACTGTAGTAAAAAATATCATGTAAAGAAAAATAAGATTCTCTAAACCAAATTCAATACATTAAAAAAAAAAAAAGTGCCGGTGATAGAACATAACTTTCTGGATACCCTGGACTTTAGCAGTTCTAAAGGGGAGAGCGGATCTTAAAAGGCAAGATGACAGGAAGACAGTAAGAAACTTACAATTCTATTTTTTATATTGAAGAGAACTTTTAAAATGAAACTGCACTTTTCAGTGTAATCTTATTTCTAGTGTTTTCATTGTCTGAAAGCATTAACAAAAGTAGGCAACATCTTAATGAAAACTATTTCTTTCAGCAAAAGAAAACATAGCTTTTAAAACTGTGCCCTGTCATCCAGGTTAATTTGACATAGAGAATTAAATGAAAGATTAAAACCAGAGTTGTTGAATAAGGTTGTGATGAGTTTGTCTGTCTCTTTTTAATGAGGAAATTACAGCAATGGTTTAAAGATTTTGCATTAGTAACTGCATTTATATTGGAGTTTTTTAGACATTACTCAAGGTTACATTCTGTTTTGGGACTTGTTTTTTTTTTTTTTTTTTTT
This sequence comes from Onychostruthus taczanowskii, assembly GCF_017590055.1. NCBI lineage: Eukaryota > Metazoa > Chordata > Aves > Passeriformes > Passeridae > Onychostruthus > Onychostruthus taczanowskii. The sequence goes on from NW_024498351.1 coordinate 13,071,837, forward strand.
AATGTCTTGGTTTGGTTTGGTTTTGTGTTTTTGTTTTTAATAGGTAAAAAATCTCACAGATTCTCTTTGTGTCTGGAAATGCAAAATAATGAATGAAAGCATGGATCTAGTTCTTTTAACTGCGCTGCTTATATAGTCTTTTAGGTCTTTTTATATGCCTATATAGTTTGGAGATTTCTATGGCAGTGTGATGGATCTGAAGCAGTCAGTTAAGCATCTATTAAATGCCAGCGAATTAAATACCATCGGGCACAGGACTATACATGCTCCATTTTGACCTGGTGGAACATGGCACACTGGCTAACAAAACTTCTCAAGCTACCAGTTTTTATTCATGGGGACATTATCATATATCTTTATGGTCTCAGACAGCCTAATCTTGGAAACACTCATTATTAGAAACTCATTTCTACATCTTGTATTTTTTATGTCTGCTGCAACTTCTTGATTTATTCCTTTGATATTATTTCAGATTCATCAATCAATGCTGGTTTTGAGGTCCTGATCATCTGAATGAATTTAGCAAACTACAAGACATGAAATTACTGTAAGTAAAATCTTTTCAATTTTTACTGTGGTTGGGGTCAGGGAGAGTTCTTAAATAAAATATTTAAGGAACATCTGAATATAACCCAATGAGAAAGTGGGAAAATTACATTATTTCTTAGACAATTTTAACATCAAAGGTAGCGCTGGCAAGACAGATAATCATTAAAAGACGAATTGCTGAAAGTGTCTCAGTTGTGCACTTAAACGCATTTCAGTTGAGTGAAATAATTTAAAGTGTGATCCAGAATCACATATGTCAATTATCATGTTGTCTGTGATATTAAAAATGTATGCAGCTGGAGGCTAAATTATCTGAGATCTCTAAGAGTTATAAACACTTCATCCTTTCCTTTTTTTGAAATTGAATGAAGGGGAAAGTTTTTCTATCTTTTGACATTCTTGGAAGCCAGGATAACATGAGAGATTTACAAAAACTAACTTTAAATTTTTTTGTGCGGATGGAATTTGATTACCTGCTGCTGATGTTGCTTGACTGAATGTAATGGATTTTTCAAATGGAACAAAACCTTTTTCATGAAGAACTATTTAAAAATACAACATCTACTGCATTTGCATGTCTGCATGACTATCGAATTTTTCTATGAAACTGACACAGAAAATTTTGTGTCATCTTCATTTTTCTGTAAAAGTGATGCATTTTTTTCTTTTATTATCCTAAGTAATGGAAACCCCCCCCCCCTTGAACATAATGCTATTAAAATTAATTTGCTCTTCACTGATCTATTGTCTCAGTTTTTTGGCCTCCATATCAACATTAATAAGGGTAGGACTAATCACTACAAGGTGCATAATACAACAAATTCTTAATAACAAGACACTTATTTTTTTCTTAAGTCATGACAAAAGCCAAGGTCAGAAGAGATACTTTGCCTACTTGCCTATAAGTTGGAATGATAGGAAAATACTTTCTTGGTCTTTTGAAGACCAAGGTGCAGTTCATATAATCATAAAATATCATGAGTTTGAAGGGACTCACAAGAAACACCAAAATCCAACTCCTGGCCCTGCACAAGACACTTCCAAGAATGACACTGTGAGGGTATTGTCTAAATGCTTATCAAACTCTGTCATGTTTGGTGCTGTGACCACTTCCCTGGGAGTCTGTTCCCATGCCCAACCATTCTCTGGTGAATTTTTTTTTTCTAATATCCAACTTAAAGCTCTGCTGATGCAACTTCAGGGCATTTTCTGAAGTTTTGTCACTGGTCAACACAGAGATCAGTCCTCTTCCTCTCACAAGGAAGTTGCAGACCACAATGATGTTTCCCCTCAGCCTCCTCTTTTTCGGGCTGTACAGACCAAGTGACCTCATTTGCTCCTTGTGCAGCTTGCCCTCAAGGCCCTTCACCATCTTTGTTGTCCTCCTTTGGATGCTCTCCAACAGTTTAATATCTTTATTAAGTTGTGGTGCCCATAAGTTGAGGAGGTTCTTTCAGAATACACCTCAATCACAAAGCTTAGCCGTTTGGGAAGTAAACACACAAGTATGAAGAGGGAAATCTTGTCTTCTAATAGTTCTCAGGAATATCTAATACTTTTTTTTTTTTTTTAATGGGCAATTACAGATGGGCCTTGGTCTTTAGTTATCTGCTGGTAGATTTTCCAAATGAGATGTCAGGGGGTCAGACAGAAGACCAGAATATGTGGTTTGTCCAGTAAATTAGAAGAGATTTTCTTATCAGACAATCAGCATTTCTGCTGGCAAGCCACCCGCTCAAACTTTATCTGCAGATTCCATTTTGAGGAAATTTAGTTTCTCAGAGATATTTCTCAGATAGTAGTTAAAGATATTTCAGTATTCATTATCTGAAATTCACTTTTCAGGAGTCCATTGTGATCAACCACACAAATGATCCCAGGATTTGGCTTAATCAGATGTTTGTTCAAGTGAAATATGAAAATTGTAAAAGTACAGTAAAATAGGACTGCCTTAGTTCCAAACTTAAAGGAAAAGAAACTGTAGCCTTTATTTCAGCCAAAGTCCAAAATTGTTTATTCTGTTCATTTATTCCAGTGTTTTGTTGACCAAGATTATTTCCTAAGAAAAAAATTCCAATGAAAAGCACTTTATTATCCATCCTGTTATTAGACTTAATCAGCAACATTGCTTTCAATTTGCTTTTGAAAGTAGACTTTTTTAAAAGTATGAACACATGTCAGCAATTGAGGCCTTCCAACTCAAAATATTCTGTGATTCTGTGGCTTCTTGATTTTATTTTATTTTATTTTATTAGTTTAAAATAAGCATTTGGACTGGCCAATCATCCTGGACACTCATATTCCTGAATCCTGTTTTGTGACTTACAGAATGACATTCCTTCAGAGGCTACTGAAAATCCATTGGTGGTCAGAGGATTGAAAATCATCTGAAATTAACACCTGCTTTTTACAATCTGAATCATAGCTTGTTTTATTTTAGTTTACATGAAAAGTCCATTGATTTACTAAAACTATAACTATATTGAGAAAATGTAGCAATTTTCAAACTGAAGCAGTTTGTTCATTTGCTTTAGTTCCTGTATTATACAAGCAAAGTGTGGAAGGCCTGTCTTTTTTTGAAGCTACATGGCACAGCAATTCAAACAGAAACTGCAGTTCATACATCAACATGAATTGTGAATTTGCTTGTTAAAACACTTGTGATTACTTACATGTACTGTAGCATTACTGTTGTGATGGCTTTTAATTTTATTATTCTTCTGGAAAAGGATCTGCTATCAATGCTGAACTGTCAGACATGTTTCCGGCTCATTTCACAGCACTGTGTGGGAAATTTGATCATATAGTCTTCCTTGCAAGTGTTGTGGAAACAGTTTATCCAGGATTAAGAAAAGTTTTTATTCAGGACCTTAAGGGCTTCTCCATCCTTTTCCTAGTTTGAACTTCATCAATATCTCTCCTGGGTCATAATCTGTGTAAGGAGAGTTCATATGGAGAATATGTGCTGATTTTTACCTTATTACTGCACCTGTGTGCATGTTGTATTATTTATGTTTATCCCAGGTAAAGGTTAGCTGCGATGGGTGATGGTTATTTTTTTTGAAATTGATATTCTTGGTGGGCCAAAAGGCAAACTACTGTGTTAGGCACTTTACAAATGGAAAGCCAATGACAGCTCCTGTCCTAAATAATTTTAAATTTGCCTATGATTTGTGACAATTTAGAGAACTGCCTGTAAAATAGCAAAATGAAAGACCAATTAATAATGACAGCCCTTTTCCAACAGAATGCAAAAGCAGTTCAACAAATCCTTCAACAACTCTAACCATAAATATGGATTTCTGAGCTCCAGAGTGTCAGAATATGCATGACTGCAAAATGTGCATCTCTGACCACGTTATTTCATTGTCCACTGAATTGCATGGCCCACAGCACTTGGTAAAATACCTCTGTGCTACTGATCTGAACTTATTTTGGAAGAGACAAGGACTCTGACACTCTGCAGCTGAAGACAATTGCTGAATCCACAGAGAGATCTCTTAAAATACGTTCATCCTTCTCCTAGAACGAGCAGTCACTGTTATGATGACAGGTGACCTAAGAAACTTGAACTTCTGCCAGCACATTCTTGAGTCCCATTATAGCACCATATAGGTATTTTTCACCTGATATAGGATCTTTGGTATGACCTTCTCTGAAATTTACTGACTTTATTGTAAGTGGTATCTTTCTAATACTGGCAACACCTTCATACATTTTAATGAGCTGCCCTGAAAATAATAGACTTTTGTCATCATGTTCAAAATACCTCAACTCTGAAAGGAGTATTTCACATCAGCATCAATTCTTAGACTCCTATTTCCAGCATCTATTCCTTTACATCCTGGAGGAAAAAGACAGCTTGTTCTCATTTTAATGTGGCAAGGAACATAGTTTTTTTGTTGGTCTGTTTATCCACATCTTGTAATTTCCTTTGTCTATTAAACTAACAAATTCAATTTTTTTTGTTATTATTATTTATTGTGTGCTGCAGCTATAGTCTACATTACTATGCGTCTACCTCTGGCCCTGTTTCAAGTCTGTAAAACAAATGTAGGCCCATGATAGTCTGGTGAAGTGCTAGTACTTGCTTAGCAGTAGTTTTCCAGATTTTAGTAGGTTATTTCAAAGAAGACAAACTTTAAAAAACCTGAAATACCCACAGAAACATTAGCTGCAGCAGCCATTCCTGTACATTGATTGCTACCCCAACATTTGTATATGAATGAAAATTAAACATCTGGTGCTCTAAAGAGTGGCAAGGAGCTGTATAACAAAGCTTGATTAGGGGAATGCCTGGGTTAATACTGCCTTTTATTTTCTTTTTTGAATTGTATAGTTTGCAGCCAATAGCAGGACATATTAAAGTATGGTAGGCAATAAACAATAAGTTGTATCATATTTGTAGTTTTCTTAGCCAAGTTCTACTCAGTCAAGCAAGACTAAAAAAACTTATCTTACCCTTCTACTGATCCACGATAACAAAATTAGATAGAAAACCTGAACTTATCATGAACTGCATCAACTACTCAAAGAAATCTCGAAAGACGGGAGTTACTGTTCTTTTTCAAGACAAGACCATTCAATGTATCAACTGATTTCCTAAAACAATGTTAATATAGCAAAATAATATATATTTATTATATAATATTATTTGTTTCTATTTTATTACTTTATATTTATATGATTTATAATATGTTATAAATAGTATGCTTTACTACATTAAGAGAATATATATGGAAAAATCTTATCTATATGTACAAAGCCCCTAATTTGCCAAAACTCTCACCATTAACTTAGAGTTTACCACATAGTAAAGCACTCTCAATATCTTCAAATAAACTACCAATACTCATGAAGTTAAGCATTTATTTATAGAGCCTACTGAACTGAGAAATTCATCATTTGTAGTTTTTGAGATTTCACTGAAAAACTGAGTTTAGTGGAGAATAAGCTGCTACCAAAAGAAACACTGAAACATCCTCTAGAATACTGCAGTAGGAATATGTTTTCTATTAAACTGCCTGGGACCTTTCCACAGATGAAAAGTTGAGTTTATATAATTCCATCTGGGGAAAAATAATCCAATAAAGGAGCAAGCCCTCAGCTAGGGGATGCTAAAGTCAATAGCAATGCCATTTTTAGAAACTTTGCACATGCTGAAGACACACTTCTTTATAGGATTTTAATGCAACACTCAATATAACCAGCATTAGACAAAGTGTCTGAGACAACATTATCAGCAACAGAAAATGTTTCATATGCACATATATTGACATAACTGAATTTTTGTGGCGTTTTTTTCTGTCTCCTCTTTTGAAAATATTTCTCCATGCTTTCAATGACTTTCTCTGTAATATATAAGAAGCATTATGCTTTGAAAAAAAACCCACAAAAGAACACCTGAAAAAAGCATTTGTAATTTTTATTCCAAATATTTTCATGCACATAAGTTTTGTTCCAGGAAGAAATGCAGTGTCTGATTTTTAGTTAATATTACTGTTTATCAATGAGACACACACAGGCTGTCTCACAGTACATAGCACTCGGATGTGCTAAAGAGGATCACAACAGCTTCTTTGGTCTTTAGGGCAGTCAGCTGAACCAAAATTCATGGAAAGAAATAGAAATGAGAAGATCTTCTAAAGTGAAACTAAATGGCTGCTGCTTTTCCTGCTGTGTCTTTGTGCTGTGCAGTTGTGGTGCAGAAGAAAGGCTTCATGACCCAGCCAGAAGCCCCTGTCCACTGTAGCTCTGTGCTCAGGGTGCTCTCACAGCATAGTGACACAAACTTTTGGTTCCAAGCATCCAAAACAAATTAAAAAATTTAGTTGAAATTCTCTGCTGGTATAAACTAATGCAAGACAATCAGAGTCAGTAAAGCTTTGCCTGTTTACACCAGTGAAGAAATTATTCCTCTCCATAGAGAGATCTTGGAGTTCAGCTATCATGGAAGACTGATTTCCTGTCAATAATAAATGTCCTCAGTATCCTACACAAGTCTTCAGTTTATTGCCTCTGGACATTTTTTAATAGCTGCAAGTCTCAAGATGGAAACAGATTTTTATGCTTTATTTTGAAGGGTAAGGATTGTTCAGAAAAGATACTTCCTGAGCTGCCCAGGGAAAAGACTATTATAACACTAGAGTGGTTCAACCTATCAGCCTAACTTGTGTAAGAAAAGAAACTTATTTCTTTATAACTTGTCTTTCATTTTCACATCCATTTGTTCAAAGACGTCTGAAAGTCCCTGAGCACTGACCTGAATAAAATGAAGAAGGAGGCTAATAGAGTGTTCACCTACAGTATTGTTTCCTCTCTTGTTATTAGATGGATATGACCCTGTCTTTGATCTTCCTACAGATGATACAGCCAAGGGTGTCTAGAATAAAGAGTGTCACACTCCTCCTAGGAGGAAAGAAAAAAGAGGAGTAGAGCGGGAATATGCACAGGCAAGGAAATGGCCACTCTGGTAATTACAAGTGACAAAGATAAATGAGTAAGAATGTGTGAACATGGTCCTCAGTGGGTCCTTAAATAGGTAGAAAATGTAAAAATGCAGCATGGGAGTTGATGAAAGCAAGGTGAAATGATACTGAAATAAAACCAGGACTTTCTCTTTGATTCAGTAACACTGTAAGGGAAATGATTAAAGAAATGAAATATTTTAAGGGTTTTTCTCTCTTGGTGGTTCTTTATATACTAGCACACTGTTTATTTTTCAAGGGTATAGCTCCTTATTTCTGACTGCTTGTCAAACACTGAGCTTATGTCTATTGTCAAATTACAGTGAAATGGTTGCGGTTTATAGAGACACATAACAAGTAATAAGGTAGCCAGCTCTGATGTGTGAGTAAGAGCTTCACCGGGAAGGACAAGCTACTTACTTGATTGAAGAAATAGGTTATGTTCTTTTATGTGTTTATCCCAGTGTGTCTTTGGCTGTTGCTCAGGTATTTAGCTTTTGGACTATGCAATGAAGAATTTGAATGAAGGAAGCAATACTGTCTCCTCTCCTTGACATTAGAGAGAAGATATGTTACTATGGATCCTTTCCCCACCACTCCCACCCCATTAAAGATTTTTTAGCTAAAATTACTGGCCAAACCTGTATTACAAAATATACATTGCTGCTCTGAGTCATGAATGGCTTCATACCACATTGGTACTACAGACTCATCGCATCTATATCTGAGCATAGCTTTTTCTGAATCTGATTGGAAAAAAACTCCAAAGAACAAAACAAACAAAAAACAAAAAAACCAAACCAAAACAAACCAACAAAAACCAACAACAAACACAAACAAGAACCCCTCCCCCCACAAAAAAACCCACAAAAAATTATGCTTACCATTTTTTAGATGTGATTCAAGTTACAATAGAAAAAGGAAGGACTAATTTGCTCTTATTGACAGTTTCTGTAGTGTTTCCACTATTACTGTGAATAAGTGAAGAGGTACATCGTATTTTAGGCTGACCGCCAGAGGATACTCTGTCCCATGGCTCACACAGCCCTAGGTGCAACAGCATTCCTCTTCCCACATACTTGTGGTGCAAGGCTGTAATTGACACTGGAAGAAGAAGAGAGTCCCTTGTCTTCAGAATTTGGTTAAAATACATTATTAAGAACCACAATTAAATACTGGATCCAGGTACTGTCCTTAACTCTGCTGCTGGTTTATTTTGTGACATTGGTTGCATCACTTAATCTCCGTCTATATGGTTCAAGTAACCTTTTCCTGTCTCTGTTTCAAAAACAAAAGATTAATATTTCTACACACGCATACACATATACAGAAGCTTTGTGATATCCAAAGGTTTTTGAGGTCTTCAGGTAAAAATTGCTTGCCACAAAATTCAGGAAAACATTTCTACACATCTTCCACGGAACGTATTTAGGATGGCATTTGCTTTGGCATAATTTACAGTATTTCTTTATCGTTTTTAAGGTAAATATATCAAAATCATATGGACCCAAATAAGACCTCTGGTGGTGAGTGTGATTAAAAACTGAAATATGAGCCTATTCAGTCATACCATCTGTTTTGCTAACCCTCCAGAAGGGAGGAACAGTTCTACATAGTGATTAAAGTGTGTGACAGATAATTTCATCTGCACATTTCCTGATTGATTGAAAAGTAGGGAAATATATAATAAAATAGCTAGGAAATATATTTGCTTCTAAAAATAAACTGTCAGGAATATGAGAATGATTTTAAAACATCAGAAGTTTTTGAAACCTGAAATGTCTTGATTATCCCCCAGCATGTTGATTCTTCCACTTCGAGAACATAAAGGTATATATTATAAACGTGCACCTCTCATAAGAGAATCTTAAAAGCCTATCTTCCATATGGCAGGGAGTAAGGGGAAAAATGTCAGTGCTTTTTCTTTAAGAAACAAATAATTATGGCACTAAATGAAACAAAGGTAACTTAGCAACAAGGTATTCCTTTTCTCATCTAGCATTTTCTAAAGAATTCCTACTGAGGCCAACCCATGAGCCTTGTGCTGTTTATCTGCTTGCTTACATTGGAAGCATTCCACTTCTTTTTAGCAATGCTGTCTGTGAAAAGCCAACCAAATATGAACAGTGATTATAAACTTGAAGTGCAAAGGGAAGACCTTGAAATAGTGTTAAGTGCAGTATTTCAGAACTCTATAGATATAGCTTTTCTAAAGCTGGATGAATCACTTGTAGCAAGTGGGCTTTTCACTAAACATACTCTTCTACATGTTTATGAAGTGTCACTGAACAGACTGCCTTTGAAATTAATGTGCAAATTTTAAAGTGTTTGAGAAAGGCCTTATCCAAAGTCTAAAGAGTGGATGGAAACACTCCTACTGACTTCTCTTGACAGAGGCCAAATACAGTGTGCAAACATATTTTATTTGATGGATCGTCCACTAGCTGTTTACTGCAAGTATTGTTTAGGAATATAATTAGTGCCATTCAATGTGGATTTATAGCGAGTAAGTGTTGTCAAACCAACCTTTAACAAATTTCCCTTAAAAAGGTAACTATATCTTTGAGTTATTACTGAGGCATTTAGCATGTATGAATGAGTCATTAATGTATGAATGTATAATTTTAATGTATTTAATAACTAAAAATCTGACAAAAAGATTAATGCTGTAAGATATCAAAGAGAAATATGTAGTTAAATCAAAACCTAATTAACACGCTGATGAAAAAATAACCCATTAATGAGAAATTGTTGTTAAAGAGGTTTTGCTTAGGGAGTTGCTGCAAGATATTGGTGTTGAATCTAAAGTTACTCAACACCTTTCTCAACAGTTTCTTGTAAAATGATAGATAGATAGATAGATAGATAGATAGATAGATAGATAGATAGATTTGGTAGAATTTATGTAGGACATAAAATATGGCAGTTGAGTTTAAAAGATTAATCTTTTAAATCTTGGTCTCTCCCAACATGACAAGGCAGCTTAAACAGACATTTTAAATAATACAGACAAAATTTTGGATTAAGAATAAAACCCAACAAAACACAGAATGAGAACTAGATCTACAGAATGGGAAATAAATTTACTGAAAACAACTGCAGGAGTCAGTGATCAGTGGACATGTAAGTGAAGACAAGTAGGGAGAGCAGGGAGTTTGCCTGTATGTTCAGTGCTGCTGGAATCAAGATATATTTCTCCATACAGATGTAGGGTTCACTTGTAAAAGTGAAGAAAATACAAAGCAGGGCCACAAATATTGTCTAGACACTACACAAAAATGGCTTGCTATGCAAGTGGCAATGGCACCTGTTTAGAGTGGCAGAAGTAAGACTGACGGGTGACCTGAATGAAGTGTGTTAGCAGTGCCATTGGATATTGGCTTATTTTAATTAGAGGTAAATCACAAGAAGAACCAGTGACAGGAAACTGAAGGAAGATAAATTCAAGCAAGAGCTTGGTCATCTTTTATTTGGTATTTTACTTTTATTTTCAACAATGCAAATTAAGAGCCAATGGAAAAAAGCCACCAGTGGAAACAATGAGTACACCAGGGTGGGTACTGGCTAAACCTATCTACTGTCTGTGGCAGAAAGGAAAAAAGCAAAAGATATGGTTTAATTAGGAAGTGGCTTCATTAGATTAGCTCAGCTGGGATCTATATCAGCCACAAATCACACAGTGAAGCTCATGAGCCTATTTTGAGTTGTTTCTGCTTGTCAAAGCCTCTGTTTGCCTTTGATCATCAAGGCACTGCTGAGGCCAGACTGAACTTGGAGAATGAGAAGGAAGTTGGAAGAAGGAGTGCTGTTTTCTCTCTGCAACTGAATAGTAAATCTCCCTGAATCTTGTTTCATAGGATACAGAAATAATTCCATGAAGTATAAGATTACCTTCATGGGAGGTCCTAGCAATTAATTTGGTCCACTTGCCCCTGCATGCAGTCAGTAGCCAAAGAGATAACATTACCATTTTTAGTGAAAAGCTGAGGCATTTTCACTCTGGTCTATATAAGTGAGATATAATGACTTGTCATATACTGAAGATCAGATTAGACGATTTGAGGATTCCTTCTGGCCTCAGGTTTTATGAGTCCTTCACAATCCACTTTGTGCTCTGCTTCATTGGTCCTGTGAATCACATGCCACTGCTCCCACTCCCTGGTTTTTATGACTGTGACCTTTATAAAGAGGAGTTTTTGAATAATTTAATGGAAAGGGGTAAAAGTGTGAAAGCAATCTAAAGAAAGGTAAATGAACAAGGGATAAGAAAGCCTCAGAAATGTTAGGACATTTTAAACCTATTTACAGAGCATAATAGTCTGCCTGCATATAGACACACCAGATTTTAAACATGTTTTCTTTCCTGAAGGAAAGGTATCAGTGGAATGGAGTCATATCACTCATAATGCAACATCTTTTAGGATATTTTTACTCTTGCTCTAATATTCTCGTTTCCTTAAATTCCAGGCCCATAGATATGATTTCATACAGCTCTCAGAATTCTTAAATTACTTACAGTAGTTAATGTCTTTGAGTAAACAGTGTCTTTTGGGCATTTTCTGTTATATGAAATGATAGTGTGCTCTCAGAATACTTCATAGATATCCCTGGTTGTTCTGTTATTTGCTATAGCTCTTTAAGGGGTGTGACTCTTTTCCTCAGATACAATAAATTAACTCTGATACGTGTGACTGTAGAAGTTTCTGTTCTGTTTGCTGTTTCCAGGGAGTTTCTCCTGAATGGGAATGCCACTGAAGAAAAGAAATCCCTGTGCATGTCTATGCTGCAACTAAGTTGTTATATATTGCTTATGTTACTGTGCAAATGGAGAGGCTTCCTCTTATGCTTCAAAAGGCTGTGGAAGTGCCAACCATGAGATAGCCTTCAACTTGACTGGTTTTATGCTTTTTAAAGTTTATTTAAATTTTTTTTTTAATCTTCACCAAGGAAGTTAGCATTGGAGAAGTTCAGTTTTGAGATAGATACCTTTATTTCACTTTCCAGAGCTCTCTCATCTTTTTACTGTTTCTTCAGAACACTTTGGATAAATGTAGCTCTGAGTAGCCACACTATCTGGCGAATTTTTAATTTTTTCTGTAAGTGGAGATTACTTATTTCTATAGAGAAACCTTTTGTATCTTAATGAACTTCAAAATCAGTTTCTTTCCCAGATTAATATACTAATTATATTGTTTTACTTTCTACATTTTTGTAAATTATAGCCATACAATCTTTTTTTTTTGTAAATACAGCAACTTAAGGACTGTGAACAAAAATGAAATGGCAGCTTCTCCAAAGAATTGTGTCATAGTGCAAATGCCTCTATGGTAGTAAGTCAAAAGGTTTGTAAATACAAATCTTTAGAAAAAAATAAGTGCTGAAGTCTGATTTCAGTGACACAGAGATGCCTTAATGATTTTGAAAGTCTGTGATATTACTACTTGAGTTTTTGCCTTTAGACAAAATAATAGACCAAGAAAAATTTCTTCTTGTCTGAATAAAAGAATACATAAGAAAACAATCCCTGATAGATACTCATTTTTTTTCTGATGTAGAGACAGCAAGTGTGATTAAATCTTTACAATATGTTTTGTTAGTTTTGGTTATAATGTAATAATAATATAACATTATATTTATTTAGATAAAAAGTGAACTTCTGAGGAGGCTATAATTGTTTCCTTTTTATATATCTGCAATGTAAATCTATTAAATATGTAAATACAGTTAAACACCTTAAATATAAACATGCCCTTATAGGTACACCATGGAAGGGAATAGGCACGCTTTTAATGTAGTTTGGCTTCACAGTATTGCAAACATCTTTAAGAAATATTTATAAGAAGTTTGAATTCATTATCATATCACATGGGCTTTACATTGACTCAAGATTTAAGTTTAGCAAGATACTCTACAACCATTGTGTCATCCAGTGTTAGTTATGTTAGCAAATACTTAATTTTCAATGAAGATAAAGGTGTTAGATGATGAATCAATATTTGTGCTTCTGCTGTTCTTGCAAACCTTTTGGTAATTATTTAATTTCTAAATACATGCAATTTCTGTCATGTCAAGATTAGATATCAAATGAAATAGAGGGCTGCTGAAGCAATTGTTTTAAAAAAACCCCAAAACTTTTAATGAGATTTTAAAAAGTAATGTGATTAAAATTCAATATGTAAAACTTGACCAAAATGACAGATTTTCTTAATCAATGTGAGACAGATAATTGGCTCTGTCCAGGTTATTCTATCATATAACAAAGAATGTCTTCATCAAAAAATAATAATCAAAACAAATTGAGTTGAACAATCACCTTCTTCCCTATTACATAGGGAAAGAAAATAAGAGGCTAGATAAGGAGCTTTTAAAATGAAGAGTGAAAATGGATAAGGGGTAGCAAAAAGTTTAAAAAAATCAATTCCACATGACCAATTAACAACTTTCTAATTTTTTTTTTTATCATTTGGCAACAAATTAATTAAGAACAAAATTCTATTAACTTCTTTGAACCACAGAGATGGAAGGCTTATTTTCAAAGTAAGCTGTTATTCACTTTTTTAGAAAAGATGGTAGAATCAAGCCTGAGGACTGCCTTTGAAGAGTAGACAATACCTATAACAAAATCATTGCATTAAGGAGTAGGCCTGCCATTTTGACAGTGTTCTCTAACACACTTATTAAGCATCCCGTCAAACCCCATTCTGCTCATCTTTCCTTCTGGTGACAAAACGATATCTCTTCCTCTTTCACTTCCACTTTAGCATTCCAGTAAACTGCAGTGTGTCTTCAGACACTAAGATGTCAAACTGCTGGGCTGTGAATGAAGATGAATGCTTGTCTCAGCAGAAGGGTCAGGCATAAGAGACAAATTAGAGATTGTTTTTCCTTTTCCTGGCAGCAGAATCTGCCCTCTGTTTTCACAAGGGACATTAGACATGGAATTTAGTGACAAAAAACTGGAGAAATTTGGTATATGAAGCCTGTGGAATACCATCTCACTTTTCCTCACATTGAGGATCACTTGTACAGGGTAACTTTAATGAACTCAGTAAGGAAGGCACATTCTGGTCTTTAATATATATGAATATTTACTGTAGGCATAGGAATCCATATGTGACGTGGACTGGACATGTTATGAAGAAGATCAGAATAACAGACAAATGGAACTCTTGTGAATTTATAACTCAGTATGCTTGAACAAGTTGCTATGACAAAATAATCTGTACCCTCAGGAGGTAGGGAAGTAGGGGTGGGAAGAAAACTGAGTATAGATTTTCCTAATTAGTGAAACATCACATGTTTCACAAAACAATTTAGAAACTTCAGTGTAGATTTTGGCGCTTCTTTCTGCTTAAAAACATGGGGTTTGTCACGAATGAACCATTGTTACAGAGAACTTTGTACATGTTTTGAACTGTTTTTGCTATTGAAAAAAGTTCACTTAATATTTGAAAAAAATGAAATAAAAAGGGATACAAGAGGAGAATTTTGCCTTGCTTTTGTTAAGATGAGAGGTAATTTACAATTGGCTTAAGTCATAAAATTTTACTTTATTCAATTTAAAGAGTGATTGAAGAACAGACATCTTTGTAAATGATCCCTGAGGTTGCCTCATCCAATACTGTTTCATCCCTTGGAAGCCGTTGAGAGTATTTTCAGTTTTGATTTGAAGTTGTGCCATCCATTTTACATAACAATTATTTTTTGTCATTCAGTACTAGTGATGACGTTAAAGTTTTAGAATCAATTCAGAGCAAATATTTAGGAGAACTTGAGAGACAGGATATAAATGCCTGACAACAAAACTAACTAGTGATCTATCCGTATTTCTTTCCTTTATGTGTATTTCTTTCCCTGAGACAGTTCTGCCTTACAGACACATTTGTATAACCTAATCAATTTCTAAACCTACGTTTAATATTTCAAAAGATGTGTGAATATTTTTACTGTCTCCCTGAAAATAGGTCTGCAGACAACCATTACTACTAAAAAGTAAAATTCTAACTCTCAATATATTAAGTAAAATAACCACACAACATGACTGAAATGTAGAATTATTTTCTCTCTTGTTACATTTTGTCCATTTTAGCACATATTCTAACCTTGTGATTTGGTGTATCAATTTAATAATGTTCCTGTATCTAGTTACATATATTAAATATGCACTGCACTGATGATGATGATGAATTGACCAGATTTCTATATTGTCTTAATTGCTTATAAGTTGAATCTGTATATGGGAAGTGGGAAGATACATTGTTGTAAACAAGGGAACAAACTCTTCTTTTGGCATACTCTGACAGCACCAGGAAGGTAAAAGACGACAATGTTTCTGTCACAGAAAAGTATTCATGCTGATCAGTGTAGCTTCCATGTGCTGTCCTCTATTTCTGCATTTGCCCTTTGTGTTTTGGGTTAAGTTATAACAACCATTTGTTAGAGTATTTTGTATATGGAAAGAAAACAAATTATTTCATGGATGCATTAGAAGTACATTGTTACATGATAGTCTAGTTTTGAATATATAACTATTTATATATTAAAATGGTATAACATTTGGTGTTTCACTGGCTGTTGTCAAGATATTACACCCCCACATTTTGACATCTGGCCTTTATTACAAAAGATTCTGGTTGGATAAAATCTCTGTGTTTTGAGGTACATGGACTATGATAGCTGAATGTATGAATGAGGTAGAAATACTTAGTAGGATTTGAAGATTATTTTTCTGTCATAACCCAAACTTCTATATTTTTATGTTACTGAGAACTGGCTTTTTTATAAAACTGTTAGTGTTGATTATCTCAAGAACAAGCTAGTGAATTATTTATACTAGCAAGCTATGTGTGGGGTTTTTTGGTTGTTTCAAGTCATGTTTTTTTTTTTTTTTTTTTTTGTGTTGAATAATTGAGAAGACAATGATGTGGTTTTAATTCACAAGTTAGGTGCTCTGAAATGTTTTCTGGTTTGCTAGGAGTATACATTGCAATGTACCTATTTGGTGGTGACCAGGCAGAACATTGGGTATGCAGGACCGTTCCTTAGCCAGAACCTGTAACAGGATTATAAATCTCTGTAAACAGACAAGCCCCAAAGGCAGAGACCTGCACCTTATTTGTATAGTTCATAAATATATACAGTAGACATGGAAAGCATGAGCTAGCATGAATAGCTAGAATAAAGACCTAAGGTTTTAGTGGAGTTTGAGAAGTTATCAAGGTCAACATACGTGGTAATAACTTAGAACCTCAAGGGACTATGTAGGGACTATGTAGGAATAATATGCAGGTATTAGAAGTCAACCCAATCTATGCAGAGTGAAACTGAAACAGAAACTGGGAAAGACAAAAAAAAGGATTTCAAAATAACTGGTTTTCATTTGAAACACAACAAAACATGAAATGGGTGATATTGTGCTAGAACATTGCTTTGATCATTTAAGGTCTAAACCTGGAATATGCCTCTTTGGTTATGAACAGAGGAAGAGATTTAGGACAAGGAGTGAATTAAATATCATGAAGTACCAAAATAAAAACCATCAATGATTTGTTTCAGAGCCAGTGTTCCAGTTCGCCATTTAATTTATACAATGAAATTTAGAGTGGTGGGGTCATAGAAAAAGGTCTAAGCATTTTTTTTTTATTCTTCTTTCCTTTTCCTGTTATGTGATAGTCCTTTTTCATTATTATGTGTTCTTGACATAAGAGGTATCTCCTGGTGAATTCAATTTTTTACTTGTGGTGACAGAATGGACAAGATATGCCCAGAAGAACTGGGTTCCACAGAAGAAAAATATGCAGCTAAGTATAATAGTATTGAAAAATAAATCAATAATTATAATTTTCCCAGCATGTGAGATCAGTCAGGACAAGGAACATAGTCAGCTAATTAAAGTCCTCTTCAGTTTGTATCACTCCACTACAGTGGGACTCTGGATTGGCACAGCACACCTGCGATCTCCTCGAATAGCCACTGGATGTCACTGATGATCCACCAAAATCTGCTTAACCCTTTAAGCAGTATCCTGTAATGCATGGAAGAGTCAGCAAAGAGGTCACTTACACCCATGACCGCGGGGATGTGAATTGTCTATCACTAACATCTGCAATGGCAGATAAATAAGAAAATCTCAAAAGAAACAGAGATACGGTCAACTGCAAGGCACACCATGAATTAGGATACTTCAAAGTACTATTTGAATGTGAGATGATGGCTACTTATGGCTCTTGAAAACGTGCTATCAAGCCTTCCTGTATGTTCCAATATATAACAACCTTGGTGGGAGGGCATGTTCTTTTAGTGTTGGATTGTGTTCTTTTCACGGCACATAAAAACTGACTGGAAATTTGATTTTCTTATTTAAACCATAGTTTAAATATCCAGAGTTGTTTCAACAACTCTGGGATCTTTCTGGAAGGACTGCAGGAATTCTTTCCCTTATCTGGGGATTCTTTTGCCTTAGTTTGATGAGAAATAAATAATTTTCCAGCATGTTCCTCCTTTCTGAAAGATAAAATTCCCAATGGCAATCCAAAGGAGAGAAGTAGATAGTTACCTGCCATAGCAAGAAAAGTAGAGCAATGAGAACAAAACCAAAGCATTTATATTCACCAACATGTTCTTATAATTGTCAAATTCTTGATAGTGATGAACCAGTTCTTTCTGTACTTTATTACTGAGTATATTAAGTGAAGAGTAGTGAGAAGTGTACTTGTCTTTTGCAGAAATGAGGTTCAAAAGAAGAGTTTTCAATGTTTTGGCACCATTGCATTCTATCTGGATTTAAATGGCTTTTTTTGTTCTCATGAAGATTTCTTTTCCTTCAAGCAGAAGCTATCATCTTGAGAAATCCACGTATCAATTAACTAGCTTTTTTCCTCTAGCATTTCAACTTAATTCTTTGCTTGCTGCTTGATGCCAATGTATCCTTTTGTTCAAGGATGGTATGGAGATAGTGATCAGAGCTTTTAAAGACTCATTTACAGATAGGATAAGACACAGCACAATGAGCTCTTTTCACTGATATGCTTTTAGATAGCTCATTAACTATATACTGTGAAGCCAATTGAATCTTTAAAGAAAACGACAGTATATTCTCCAGTTAAAAGTCTATTTAGTTGCCCAGTTGAAACTGAAAAATTATGTAAAATGTTGCAGTATGATAGTAATTGTCTGTAGAAGCAACTCAGAAGCAACAACATAATGGTCTATGAACAAGAATCTTGGCTGGGATGTGAATAAAAAATATTTCGGTTTAAATCTTCTTTTCTTTTCATATTGTGTTTCTGAGACAGCTTCATCATTCTATCTCTGACTTTATACAACATCCATAGAAAAGCCAGCTTCCAACCTTGCTCCAGTATAGAGTGTAACAAGGAGCCCAAGAGCCATGTTTCAGTCCAAGCTGAAGTATTCTGGCCTCCATGGAGAAAATTTATTCTTCAAAATATGTTATTTCAAATTATTAACATTGTTTAATTAATAAAATAAATTACTGCTACTGATTTTAATATCAGCTTGCCTTAAAAAAAAAAGTCATCAGGATTGTTTCCAGCAGGTGTTTTCCCTGAAGTGCATTCTGCCAGATAGCTGCATACAGTGTAACAAGAAATGAAACCTCCATTTATCTTGAGATGAATAATTTAATTATTTGTTCATGACTGTAGATTCATCTGTTTTGAGAGGATTTCTTTTGTCAGGTCTTGTATCTAAACACCACTTTCCCATCTATTGCTGTAAAATCTGATGTAGTATGAGTGGGACTTGACAATGATTGGACATACTCTTGCTTCAACTAGTCTCCTGTATTTGAGTTAGTTGCCACAGCTGGCTCATTCATTTCTCTTCAGAGGAGAAAAAAAGGCTCTGCTGAAGGAGATTCAGAGATTCATAATCCCATGTCCCTCTATAAAGCACTGCAGCATAGAAAGGGTGTCAAAAGAGTGAGTGGGGTAGTCCTGGTGTTCACAATGTAAATTTAACACTAGCTTTTGTTTAGGCGAGGTTTTGCTTCACACCTGCTCTATCCTTTGGCCTGCTGACTGGGTGTCCATTAATAACTGAAACACACAAAGTTTATTTTCTTTGGTACACCACATCACTTGACTTCCTTTAATGGGAATTGAGTTCATTTGCTCAGAGAGGCAGCTCCATGAAGGCTATACACTTGATGATGTGCTCATAAACCAAACTAAAAAGTTAATGGGGACCCACTGTAAGGGTACAATAAACCTTTAAAGAGATTGTTTATTTAGTGTAGCTAACATGCCTTATTATCTCCATTTTAATTTATCAAAGATAAACATCGTTACGTATATTTAGAATGCACAAAAAAGGTATATTCTGTTATATTTGTTTTCTTTTTTATTTGTTGTTTGTTTGTTTGTTTGTTTGTTTTTCAGATTCAGTAGCTAGATTCACAGGATCCCATTTACATCCTGACACTGACTCATTTAATGATGGCAGGCATGAAATTTAGAAGAGCAGACAGTGGATATAAGAATTTTGTTTTGTCTTCTGGGAAGCACTCCAAGAAGGCAAATCCTTTTCCCCTGTAACCTGCTTTGTAGGCTTTGATGTTGCAAGATACAATCAAGCCCATGACATTATATTGGAAAGCAAATAAGATTTTGAAAAGCTGTGAAAGAGATCCCTGTACATACCTAAAGAAAAGAAAAGCAAGAAAAAACCCTTCTGAAAGGAAACAGAAATTCTCCAAAATTTTTTCCAAGAGAAAATATTTGTAGATTAACTGTCAGTGTGTGTTTGTCAAGAGATTGCTATACATGTGTGAAAAAGAACATGAATAGAGAGAATGAAACTACAGGAATAGAATGAACACTTACAATCTGTGGTGACAGATTTATTAAACTGAGACCAGAGAAAGAAAATTTAGTACATTAAAAAAACATCTGTGTAATTGGTGATTCTTTTCAGATGCTGTTTAGTGCAGAATGGACAATATAAAAACCAGAAAATGTAAATGCAGCAGGAAGTATAACTTGGGACTTTGCTTCTCAGAGAGGCCTTTGTGTAGACAGTGGCACTTGCTTTGTGCTCATGCACCACTAGCCTGTTTCAAACGACGAGAGAATATTCATGTATTCTTCCAGACAGAACCAAAATTATCTGAAAGTGACTCCTTCCTACCAGTATAGCCTGGGCAGTGGTGAGGTGAGGTCTTAGACTTCTCAGGCAGTAGAAGAGGCAGAATTCAGTAGTCCCTGGCTTCACACACTAGCCACTGAGCTATCACATGTCAGGGAAGGATGCTGCACTGTCACCACCTTGTTAGAAGAAAGAATCACTTTCTCTAGGTTTGGTGCTAGCCTCCACAAGAAGATGAAAGGCTGTCTAGCAAGGGCTTGTAATAAAGGAAGGAAGCCCCAGAGATAAGCTGGATTTAAGATGTGCCCTTTGATTTGAGTTCCGTTCTTTTTAGCATAGATGTCCCTACACACCTGTGCCAGTGGTTGTAGACATAATTTTGAGGGACCTAGCTCCCTCAATGCAATGTTTGGGAACCAGAGTTCTCTAAACCAGTGAAGTGAGCTCTACTGCTGAATAGGCTCACTCTCTTACATTATATGTAGAAAATAAGGACTAAGTTGTAGTTTATTTGGAAAAGTTAATGCACTTTTCTCTCAGTTCAGCTTTTTGATTATATTCATGTTTGTTGCTTGTTGTTCAAAATGCAGCTTTTTATAGAATACTTAATTTTGCATGGGGTTTGAATCTAACATATTAAGAGGCAAGAGATAAGAATTTGTAAAATTTATCTGGTATGATTTTAGTAGAAAAATTTTTAGTGACGTCACCTGTTGAAGAATTAGCAGAACACTGAGACCCTTTTTAAAATCTCACCCTGAGAATGAAGCAAGGCTCTGCAGTCTTTAATACTGTACAGTGGATTGTGTTGGATTTACTAGAATGTCTGTCCAGCATCAGAAATTTGAACCAACTCAGAAATGAACTTAGAATTGTTTTGACAGATTACTCAAAGGACATGAAACTCAGCGTTTGCCATTTTTATATTTTTATATTAGGTTTATTGTTGCTGTGGGAAGGCAGAAGTCTTGTGATCCAGCAAAAACCCTGCCAGTATGTACCCAAGTGTTTCCAACCACGAGATGACAAAGTGAGTTTATACTCACATAGCTGACAGAGTGAGGGAGAAGTATTTTCTGTCATGTGACTGCAGCATTTTTTATCTCGCATTAGCTACCTGAGAGATGAATTGGCTACATCATTCAATTGCCATCTGAGTCTCTCAGGCTCTGCCAACATGATGTTTGCGAGGCAGATACAGGCTTTGACTGTGTGAGCTCTGTCTGGATCAAATGGGTGCCAGCTGTAACCTTGCAATTGTACAGATCCTGCTGGCCTGGTGTTGCTTGTGAACTCTCAGATCCTGTTAGGAATTTATGCCGGTTTAGGCTCAGGCCCATATGAACAGGCTGCGTGTTGTCTGGCCAGATTGTAATATTGCAGAATGAGCTTATATTTGCTTGGATGGGGAAAAAGAAAAGGGTAAACTTGCATGTCATTGTAAAATTCTGCCCAGACACACATTTAGAAAAAATCCAAAATGTACTCAAAAATATCTTTTTGTGAGTCATCTGTCTGAGACAGGGCAAAACTCCAGAGCCCCAGAGCTCTGCCCTGTGCAAGTTTTGAGCATTGTCATCTGCTTGCACTAGTGATAATACATACATATATATATATATGTGCCAAAGCCTACTTGGGTGATCAAAAACTACTTTATCTATCTATTTGCATGTGACATTTTGCACTTGTACACAGAGGAAAACAAGACTGAGCTCTCTTTGAAAGAGTAACTCTTTGTGGTTGCAAACCAGGGCTAAAATGAGTGTTAAAGTGAGTGTAAATCAATAGCCCTAGTATGTTAACTTATGAATGCAACCGAGGTAGTTTTCCTTGGTTTATAATCAGAACCCAAGGGGTCTCTGTTGTAGGCTACTGCATTCCCTGCTTATTCTGACTCTGTTCACAGCTCTACTGTATGTACCCCTGACAGAGATGAACCTCCTAGTGACAGTGGTTCCCTTCTGCACAGTCCAAAAGAGAGTGCTTTATAGATTGGAAGCTAAGAGTGGAATATTGGAAAGAATGGTAGAATCAGAATTTCTCCTTCAAGTGATGCTTACTAATTTGTTTAATCTTGTTTTTAAAGGTGTTTGAGGATGTTGGCCTATCCTGAGCTTACTGAAAGTCATGTGCCTTAGGTAGCCTTTGGAACTCCTAGTTGTAGCAAATATGTCACTCTATATTTGTATTGCAGTACAATAAAACAGTAACTAGACAGAGATACTTTAAGTCTCTTCTTCTCTTGTGTTGTTAATTACATCCACTTATTGTCTCACTTTCTCAAATTTAGAACAATGTTTTCCAATAAGTCAGTCTAGTAAAGACATAATTTCTCTGCTCAAAAATAATCTCACCAGGAAAAGATACATGGATCTTCGGAGCAAAGCATATCTCTACTGCTAGGTTTCTTTCATCAGGTATTGCCAGTTACAAACAGAAGTAAAACTTACTGCTAGCTGGCATGTGATGCTAAGCCTTACACTTTTCTTAAATGGTAACTAATACATGCTTCTGAACCCACGTGCAGTTTCACTGACTTTAGTGTGAGGCTCTTCAGTTTGGAGAATTGACATATATACATTTATTGCCTGTATAAGTGGGGTCTGCTGAGTGATCTGTTGTCTCCTGAGAGAGCAAACAAGTGTAGATTTCCTAGGCTGTGATTCCTAGCTTATCCATATAATTAAACTCGTTAAGCTGAGCTCTGTGAATTTCCTCCCCATCTCTCCACATGTTTTAAACTGTGCCTTATGTAAATATCTTCATCATAATTAAGGTTTCTGAAATTCTAAAAGTAATAATGAAGAATCAATAATATCTGTTTACCAGTCATATCATACCTTCTTTTACAAAACAAGTTTGTTGGTATAATAGAAAGCAGTACCTTAGAAGTGAAATAATTTCCTGCCATCCAGTAGATCTCTCTCCATATTCTATCTCATTTCAAGCTATCATTTTATCAATAACATCTTAGAAAGGAAGAGTACCTCAGCACCAGAGTTGTTGGTGTTACTCTTTGGAAGTTTTCTGCATCCATCTATGTGGGGTGCACAGGTGCAAGGAACTTTTAATGAGGACATACAGGTGAAAGACCAACAGCATTACAGAATACATTTAAATTTCACAATAGCACGGGGGGAAGCATTCAAAAGCCCAGGTAGTTTAGGATGCAGTTACAGACACCATAGGATCAAGCTTGATGAAATACAACAGAGAGATCTTCTAAAGTCTCTCATGGTGAAGGAATATAACTGTAGGAACTGTTAAGCTTGGGATGCTTGTTCTTCAAGATTTGAGGTCCTTCTTTCCCTGAATGAAATTTTCCAATAGTTTTGATAATATTTAGAAAAATTTTCAAGAAGATTTGAATTCTAGTATTTTTAAAATAAGATATTCTGGAGGCAATTCCATAAAATATTAATGAAGAAAAAGGAGGTGAAATATTGAGGAGACACACAACTATTTTATTCTACGCTTATTTTTCTTGCTAGGGAAATAAAAATGTCTTCATTTTTTTCCAAAAAAAAAAAATTAATTTTTCTTTACACAAATAATGTGCTTATATGACCAGGAAAAAGAAAATTATTTATTCTCAGAATTATAATCTTAGTACTTCCATTTAATTTAGGCAATTGCCATTACCAAGATCATTTTCAGAGCATGACTAATTTACTTACTATGCCTTTATCATTAATAAGCACAGATGGACAATAAACTGGTCCATAATATGTCCCCATCCATCACAGCTTTGAACCAAAATGGCTTCAGACAAGGCAGGCTGATCTGGCTTAACTGAGCAGCCCCTTGCCTAGGCAAGAACTGGAGGAACTCCATCTGATTTTACTTTTTGTGCTTTCTGTAATCGTAAGAGATTAGCTGTGAATCCACATGGTATGTCAGTCGTAAAACCAATTTTGGAAGTTTTACAGTTTTGCGGTCCTGAGCAATGAATCTTTCATGCTGTGCAGTTGCCAGGAAGACTTTAAGCATCAGCATATCTCCAACAAGAAAACAGTACCTTGGAAATACAATGGGAAAGTTCACTAATTTTTTTTTCTGCCTTTTTATACCTTTTCTGCCTTTTAAACTTCTTGTCAGTTACTATTTCAGGTGATTATGTCTGTAGACAGATAGTGCTAGCATACCTCTCTAACTATATAAATAATTCCAATAATTATAAAAGATTGAGAAACTAAATAGCTCTTAAACATTCTACTGGATTAACTGCTATTCTAAATCTTCTGGTAACTTTTATATAAGTTTCTTTTACCTGATAACTTTTACACTTAATATTTGTGATAACTTTTACACATTTTCATACCTCATACTCTCTTATTTTAGTATACTCCTAACAATTAAAATTGTATAAATGACCCACTTTTTTGATGATTTTTGTTTCTTGAAAACTTTTGCTTCCTTCTTATTTCACAATTTCTTCACTATCATTCTTGATTTATATCAAGACAAGGTAACTTGGCTTCTCTTGTCTCTTTTATATTTATAAAATACCAGTAAAATGTTCTGAAGGTAAATCTTAGGTATATATATGATTTAAAAATAAATAAGCTCAGTTCAAAACTCAGGGAAGGTGCAGGGAAGGTGCAGGAAAAATGACAAGATGACTTCAGCCCTTCCTCTATTTTTACAGGATAACAACAGTACTGGAGAATTCCCCCCTCTAATTCCTTGAAAATAGTGTTTTATCCTAGTCTCAGGGTAACTTTCCCTACATTTATTAAATCTTTTTCATCTGGGGTAGGGTTTGTAACAGAGTTGCTGCTGGGGTGTTATTTACTGTGGAACTCATGTATCAGCAATGTGACTGAGCAACCAACTTCTTGGCAGGGTACCCCTACACTTTTATTAACTGTTGCATTATGCTTTCATCAAGAGTTAATCATTTAATGTGCAGGTCTTGTATTGGCTTTAAGTCCATGAACACTGTGCTGCAAATAACAGGCTGGAATTATTGTGGCAAAGTATCACAGGCTGGGTAAAACACTAGGGTAGGAAATACTATCACGGAAGAGCATTTCACTGCTGAAACAAAAGCTCTCTGTGTTTGACACACTCAGTAAAAGAGCTAATAATCCACACTTACCTTAAATTTTCAGGAATATACCCACATCTTTTATAATCGCAACAGAATAATAATGTAATAAATCAGTTTTATGCATCCTGTCTCTATTAAATCACGTGAATAGTAATTAAATTGTGCAATGAAGACACTGCATTCAATTTCAGAAAAAAAATCATCCTCCTGTCCTCTTTCAGGAAAAAGATTGAGTTTAGAGGTGGGAAATAAATGTAGTGAGGTAAAAGGGTGTTCCTCACGCTGTTTTCAACGGTATTTTTCACTATTTGCTATAGAAGTATATTTACAGTGTTGAAAGGAGAGTATTAATGGGTAAATGAAAAGCAGTGTTTGTAATCTAGAACCAGTAGAAATAGAAATCTAAGCTTTGGTAATTAGCTGTAGGGTAGTAACAACCAAAACAGGTGCTTATTGTAGATATCCTTGTGGGTCACCTCTAGCTGAGCTGCGGGCATTTAAAAGAAGCCACTTGCAGTCCATTAAGCTTTTCTCTCTATCCTTGTTGAACACATTTCTTCCATCGTAGCCCCAAGCCTCCTAGAGAAGTGTGCAAGTCACGTGAAAGCATTGCCAAAAAGGCACTAATTGGTGCCCCAGCTGCCACTCTCAGAAGACAGGCCATGAAAGGAGAGTAAAATACTTTCCAGATCAAAAGCATTTTGGGGCAAATGTGGAAAACTCACAAAACTCTTGCCTGTGTTTACATCCCTTCCAGCACAGCCAGAACAATGCTTTTAATAAGTGCTAATTATTCCCTTTTTAAATAATGGTTTTAACAAAGAGCACCAAATTTCTTTACTATGTGAGCTGTAGTTCTCACTGAAACTAGAGTCTTTTGTATGTATTTACATGCATACATCTATCTGCTGCTCTATCTTGTGTGCAGGTCAAGTAGACCTTTATAACATTAGAAAATTAATTTTACTCTAAAAGTGTTTGTCAGCAAGCCTGGCCTGTGTAGGCACTGACCCTGCTACTTGTCAAAGTTTGAAAATATGAAATCTTTATTCTTCAGAGCTCGCATTTCAGTTACAAGAACAATTGTTTTTCTAGAAATAGGTATTTTGAATAAACATTGACCAAGTGCTTTTGTCTCATTTGATGAGTATATGTTCTTTATTGTTGTATTGCCACTTCTTCAGCTATACTTACATGATTAGTTCATTTCAGCATAAGGATACTAAGCAGAAGTCTGACCACTTATTCAGCTGGAATTAGGGATTTTCTTTAGTCTGCAGGCAACAAACAATAATTCTCTTCACCTCATATCAACATATCACCTCAGGTCTATATGTCAGTTTTATTTGCTTCTGAAATGAGTTTTACTAATTTTTGAGTGACTTCTGACATTCATTGTGGTCTGTATAAACAATAGAGAATAACTGTTTACACAGAAAATTTTTAATATCTCATCCCTCTGATCTAGTTTCATTAAAATGACTTTTAAAAAGTCAAAAGTCTCAAGTGTTTTTCTATTGTAGCTCTATCACAACAGCTATTTATTCTGGGTTGTTTTTCCATTCATGTGTGTGCGTGTGTGTGTGTATGTGTGTGCGTGGTTCTTTAACCCCTCACTATGGTTTTGGGTTTTTTTCAGTATTAGAATTTTTGCCACCCAATGATCATCCTGAATCAGTGTATTGATTCTGGCTGAAACTGAATTTATTTTCCTCATAGCAACCCTCATAGTGCTTTGCTTTACTAGGAAAGTATTGATAACACACCACTTTTTGGGTACCACTGAGCAGTGCTGGCACAGCATCAGTGCTGTCGCATCAAAACTCCTTCCCCCTCAGCAGCTGAGGCCTGGCAAGACCTGAAGAAGGGACGCAGACTGAACAGCTGACCTAACCTGACCAAAATATTCCCTGCCATATGACATGTGGACAGCAATAAAAGCTAAGAAAGAACAAGGAGGGTTCTGGCCCAGATCAGCGGGAGGGGCATGGCCAAGACATTTTGATACCACATTACATCATTGACAGGGATGGGGAAAAGGGACTCTCTCTTCTAGGAAAGAGAGACATCTCCTTTCAGTGGAACAAAGCGTGGGAGGGTCAGGAACCTGCCCATTGCTCACTGTCTTGGAACCTCCCATGAGCATTTTTGCATGTGAATAATTGTCTTTTTTTTGCTTAATCTTAGTAATGCTTGGGATCCCAAATTTCATAGATATTTTCACCAGCATACTGAAATTGAATTGAACAGATGTATAGAGGCTTGTCCAAAAATTTGTTGTAACAGAAACAAGCTCTAAATCTCTCTTTCATTGCAGGCAGGCACTTGGTGGGAATGCATACACAGGCCTCAATCTACTCTTTTTGAAGTGTGTGATGGTGAAGCTGCCTAGATCGACTTACAAATGCTAAAGTAGCTGAGTGTGTATGCTAAAACAACAGCGTAAAGCACTGTTTGGATTAATTTCTGCAGACCGTACAAAACTGGCATTTATGAAGGGGAGATGCAGAACTACTTTTGAGACCATCAGAATACTCTTTCTTCTAATATGGACGTTCCAAATCAAAGGGTTGTTACCTCAGCTAGCTCATCTTGGAAGATAAAACAAATGCAAGCACAGCTGCAGAGATGAAACTCCCAACTGGCATGAGTCATGAGCTCAGGATGTGAAATAAAGGGAAAATTGCATTAGTAAGGACACAAAAAACTCACGCTGTAATTCAAAAGAAAGCCTGATTTTACTTTAATTGCTACAGAAATATTTGGACACCACCACTGTAGAACAGGGGCTGAAAGTGACAACTTTATCTCTGTGTCTTCCTCTGTTTTTTGTTGTTTTTTTTCTTTTTTACAAGACTGGTGTGGGGAGAGTGAGCTGATGACATCGTAGCATTTTAAAATCATACTGCAAATGTGGGATCAAAGAGTTAAAACCATCCTCTTAGGTATGTTGAAAAAGGTATCAGTAGATGTTTTTTGCTAAGAGTGTTGAACTTACTGTATTAGCACAAAATAGAATAGTATAATATGTGATTGTGGTGATTTTGTTATAGTTTAGACAGAATTAGTTCAGACTAGAACTGGACTAATTCCACTTTCTTCCCATTTAAATCCGCTGAAGAAAACCCAATTTATTAGGTATTTTGTTGAGGCAGGCAATTTATTATTTGCCATTTGAAAGCTATGTATGGATTTTTTTAAGGTAACTGTGTTTATTAGAAATGTTGCTATGCATCATGAGTTCCAAAAGTATTTTGATCACCTTTGAGACAACAGCCAAAAAAGAATGAGACAAAAAGTTAACAAGTCCTCTAAAGTGAAGAGTAGCAATCGTCATTGATATCTTCCAAGAACTTTGTAATAATATGATTTTTTTGAAGGCCTTATGTCAGTGTCTATTAAACTCCAACTGTTGTGAAGTAGACTGTGTTATTATCTCATAAAAGTTCTATAAATAAATCTATTATATAGAAGTACAAAATGGATGAAAATTTTATCTCCTCAGTATAGCTTCCTCTTCTATTGATGAAATTGCAAGCCTTTTGAGTACAACTTAAACCTGAAATTACTTTCCTGGAAAAGTGAAAAAAAGAAAGAGGAATTTTTAGTGTTTGAAGTAATTGATTTTTTTTTTTGTTAGAAATCTTTTCTGATGTCTTTTTGTTTTACAAATAGCAAACACTTGTAAAATGTTTCAGCAGAAAGAAGAAATTTGAGGTTTAAGCTTTTAGTTTTGAGTTCTACTTAGGGATTTTTTCCCCAACAGAAGAGAAAAAAAGTCTTATTCTTGCTATAATGAAAGCAGTAGAGCTATTCAAATTTTCTCTTTTCAGTGCACCTATTCATTCCAATAGGGGCATGGAATGAGAATGAATCTTCTTTTCTCCCAGTACAGGGTAAACCTCAGTCTCCTCTGGTTCCAGATTTCCAGCTTTTCACTTAAAATGTATGACTAAGGGAGAAAGAGAACAGAATGGTTTGTTAACCATGGTAATTATGGGACTTCATTCCTGATTACTTCAGTTCTGTCTCTCATTTATCCCAAGTGTTGGGCACAGTTTTCCTCATCACTTGTCTTTCAGGAGTTAATGTAAAGTACATCTCAATTTCTGCTTTGTTGTATGGGCTACCCTGCTGCTCCTTTCTGGTTTAGCACTTACTTTGAACATGCCAATTTCCACTTCCAGTTTAGGGTGAGTGACAAAAGAGAAGTGCTTTATTTACTCAACCCCTTTGTTATTCTCCTGCTTCAAACCTTCTAATTTCTCATTCATTGAAAAGAAACAATGCATTTGACAAGTCACACAATACAAATAAGAAATATTGAATGATGAACGGCAAATAGAGGTAGCGCTTTTTTGTCATTTACCTTAAGGCCTCTATTCACCACTCTGGCATTACAAAAGGATCTCAAAGTCACAGAAAGCACTTATTTTGAGGTTCCTTTCAGGTGACAGATGGGTGGAAGGGAATTCATTATAAATAAGTGTAAACAAACAAATATTGAATAATAATTCAATCCATTTACAAATATCTATGAATAATATCTGAGCAACTTGAGCTCACTTTTGGAAAACAGATTAAACAATTGTATTACATGTTGCATTTGTCACTAGTAATTTCTCCCACACAAAATGATCTAATTTATGACAAAGTTTGAAGCTAAAAATGATGAGACTTATTGTGAAGTGAATAAGCTGCATGTCATTTGGAGACAGCGCTTTTATAATTACTATAGACACTGATATCTTTGAAGTGATTTGATGGGAACAGTAT
This sequence comes from Onychostruthus taczanowskii, assembly GCF_017590055.1. NCBI lineage: Eukaryota > Metazoa > Chordata > Aves > Passeriformes > Passeridae > Onychostruthus > Onychostruthus taczanowskii. The sequence continues at coordinate 13,101,789 of NW_024498351.1, forward strand.
ACATAGAAAAAGAGACAATCTAGTGCATTCTTTGTACTGGTTCTAAGGTCAAAGCCTGTGATCTGCCAAATTTCTGTTTAGTCAGAGACAGTGCAGGTGCAGGCGCATGCTTAAGGAAACGATTGGGTATAGAGCTAGAGCTCAGTAACAGAGTTGGTTGTTTCCTTAACGTGGGATTAATGAAAATGAACCCCAAGAACTACCTCTATGGCAGTGAAGACTGCCATAGAATGGCAGACTGTACTCTCAACTCACACCTCCTATATTTGAAAAGGCAAAATCACCTTCAACACTGCTCCTTCAAAAGTTGTAGGAGAGCAATGCCTGCTTCCAATCTTCAAAACGGAATCACTCTCATTCCCTAGAATTTTCTTATAAAACACATCTGATAGTTTGGTTGCTTCATGTGCTCTGGGTAAAACACCCCACAATCCTTCTCTTGCTCCCCTTCCCAACTGCTTTGTGATTCCAGCCTATTTGATGGAAAACCCAGCAAACATGTAAAAAAAAGCCTGTTCCCCTGAGTCAAGGGCCACTTACACACTAACTTGTTCAAAACATGCATTTCCTTCATTTGTTAACTCTTTGCATAAGACAGCAGCCACTAAGTACCATAAAGGACTTAATCAGCCTTAGTATATTTCCATTAAGCAGTAATAAATCAAAGGAAAAGGAATCAGAACCTTCTGTTTGTCCTGCCAGGACAGGGCTACCCAGCTGTTATCTTTGCTCAGCAGAGAGGGAGTAGGAGAGAAGAATGGAGATGAGTGCAAGAACAGCACGACTTGTCACCCAGCACAACTGTCTGGGTACTTGACTGACACAGGCAAAAATGCCCAAGGCAAACGGAATCTCTTTGTGGTTTCCATCAGGATGCAACGAGAGCATTTGAGGGAAATATTTCTTGAGTTAGAATCGGAAACACGAATTAAGAGATTCTCTTTTCGAATGGCTTTAATATAACAGAAATGACAGCTCTAATATTCTCTAACAGGGGGTAACAAGTTTGAATTTGTTTATGGTTTGAATTATGAAGATTCAAAACTTTTTATCTCATCCATCATACTCCATCCCACTGACCATGTTTACAGTTAACTCAGAGACTGTTAAGAAGTGATACATATTACCACATGAAACACAGTTACGAGTGTACAATTTCAATTCCCCTTTCAAAGTGGAATCTATCTATTAATAACCCAGATCAGGTTTTTCTCCTCATGCTAAAGCAATGAATTCTATTAAATGATTATTTGTATGTATGTGTGTTCATGTTTGTGTGAGTGTTTGCGTGTGTGGTTCATACTTTATGCTTCAAAAGGGATATTTGAAATTTCTATTATAATGCACCTGCCATTAACCGTCCTGGAATAGAGAAGGAGCACCAAGCAAACCATAGCTATTTGTGTGAATGGAACCACTGTCTTCACTGGGCAGAGTTCAGTCTAGCCCTTAAGCACCAGAGCACAGTCTCACTGTCACTGTTGTCACTTGAAGAATCTACAGTAAGACTGTGCAGGAGCACAGTGCATTTGAAGAGAAAATTATTACAATGATCCAGTGGCTTTTAATGGCTCCTGCAGTAAGAGAGTTGATCCTCAAATAGCAGTTTTTCCTCACACGTACCTTAGATATAAATGGAATAATATCTAGCATAAGAATGTAGCAGCATTATGAGATGTTTCTGGTGTTTTAGCTTTGAGTTCACTCTGTGTGTTTTCTGGATCAGCTTGTGAAGGAAAACGGTAATAAGAGTTCTGGTTGAGCGGTTTAATTACTTTTTAGATGAATCCCCTGTAGTGATAACACTCCAGTTTCTTCTGTCACGAGACTTTCTTCTTGACACAAGACTCATCTGGGCACTGAAGGAGGCTGGAGGAGGAGAGGGAGAGAGGGAAGCGAATCCTCCCAAGTGATCCTAAACCGAATAAGAGCCACAGTGTGTCTGCTTTCTCTCCCAGTTTGTGTCACAGAAAACTTGCCTTTGTTTGGGTAGTGAAACATGCCAATTCAAATTGGTACTTATCATCTCTCTTGGCAAGTTGAACATCATCAGTGAGAATGTTTTTAATTGAAACTGATTCATACCATCCCAGCAGAGTTCCTGTGGAAGTCAGTCTTGCACAAAGGAGTGAGAAGGATGAGCTCAATGAAACAAGGAACAAATGAACTACAGAGGTCAAACTGAAAAATAAATCCATTGTAAACTAAATTCTTCTAAGTTAAAATATTTATTGCTCAGACTCTGTCAATACAACATATTCTGCTTCCTATGTTATAGATTCACCTCCTGATGGCCAGTGCCAGGGACACCACTGTGGTCTTTTATTCTGACCTGGCAATGCAGCTGTTGTCTTTTTAAAAACTGACCACTAGCAGATCTTCATTGTTCTAACATCCTAAGTCAGATAAGACTAAATTAGTTTTTCACTACTTTTAAAAAGTTCCCTTTGTTTTGTTTTGTAGCCCTGTGAAGCAAAAGCATCAAACTACTGGTTTAAAAAAAAAAAAAAATCAAACGAGACCTGCAGCTGAGGCAAGGACAAATTATTTCAATAGGCAAGGGATTGTTTGAGTCTGTATTTCTGTTTTGAAATCTCAGTCCTTTTGCTTTAGATCTTGACAAGCAGCCACACTATTTTCCAAAGGATTTGAACAGTCATACAATTACACACACAGCCTGCATGTGTGCACACATCAGCCCCCCAGTGGCGATTTTCAGTTGGATATTTTATTCTTTGTACTTGTATTTTTTGAGTATGAATTAAAACAAATTCTTATTTTGTGCTTTGTTTTCAAAAGCTTGCCTGCAGTTTTTCTTGGCTTTTGTCTTCTCCTTTTATCATTTGAGCAATGGGACATAAAATGAAGAAAAGAGAGATCAAGAAAATGATAGAAGGTTTGGAAAGAAAGATCCGTGAGGGGAGAAAAAGGTTAATAAGATAAGTTGGCTGTTCAGTCTAAAGAAAAGAAGACTTAAGAAAAGTGTGATAGCTCTCTACAGATATGTGAAGGGACAAGGGAAATTATTCTCATTAGTCACCCAAGACAGAGTAATAAATTTGGGCTGTTGCAAGGAAAATGTAGGTTAAATAGTATAAAAATCTTTGAAACTATCAAAAACAGATAGGAAATGAAACAAACTGCCAAAAGGTTTTAGGGAGTCACTGCCTCCAGAAGTATTCAAGGTGAAATAGTTACTCATCTATTGGAGATGATTTTGGACCAAACAAATTACAAGGAGTTACATGACACAGGAAGGACGAAATGGATAGATGACAGCAAAAGTCCTTTCAGACTCAACTTATTCTGGGCAAGAAAAACAATGTTTGAAAGGATGTTAAACACAGTAAGGCATGAAGAAGAGTGCATATAAAAAAAAATGGAGAGAAGACTTTTAAAAGGTTATAGTGTCTAATAGCACAAGAATTTAAAAGGTTAGGTTTTAGATACTAAAAAAAGGAAAAGAAATGGCTCATCACTGCCGTTAAGCCTAACTCTTACCAACAGCTTCAAATATTTGAAAATTATATACCCGGTTGATCTTTCTATAGTCATCTATGGAGGAACGTGAAAACACTCTGAATGTAATCCAGACCTTGTATAACCTTGCATTTCCATCTTTTGCTATGTGCATCCAGGTTGTTAATGGAGAGGATAGAGGTCTACTAGATTATAATAGGAAGTATTATTGTCATTGTCCAAAACCCAAATGAAATATTTTTTATTCTTCTTCATTTTGAGCCATAACTTGTTCTCCACATAACAATAATAATTTCAGTACAGCCACTTGAAAATGAAGATACCATGCATTATGAGGAAGAATGGTGCAATCTGGACTCCTATCATGTGTAATAACTATAACTATTTATTAAGCATGAGGATCATTTATGACTTCATATTTCGCATTCCACTGAGAGAAAAGATTAACATACGTTTCCTATACACTTTGGCTTGATAATGAAATTCCAGTCTGAATTCATTACTAATAGTGACATTCATCCAATCAGAAATACCAAATGACAATACATTGCTTACACCTGGTATCTTCTTTACTTTCATTTATATAAAAAACATCCATATGGTTATATTTGGGGACACATGCAACATCACTGCACTCTACTTCCACACTGCTCAGGATGAAGAGTGAGAGAGGTGCCAGATTGCTATTATGTGGGCTTGAATGTGTGTCAGCTCTGAGGCCTTTTCTGCACCTTACTCATTGAGAAAAGCAAATGAGGGCTTTATTGTTGTAAGACCATAGGTCAAAAGATTTTTTTATTCAGGATATGTATTTGCACATTTAAAAGAAGCCCAGATTCCAAGGCTCTTCATGTAGCAACTGCATGGCAAAGCTACACCCACGTAGCTCATCTGGTAATTTTATGCACATTTTAGACCTGAGAAATTGTTGGGTTTACTTTCTTCAGTAATTTTAAATGTTTTGGGGTTTTTTTCACTATTTCTTTGGGTTTATGGTAATTTTCTCTGTGGTTTTCAGTCTGTCACAGCACCTTTATATTCCATGTCTTTTCTAGTGAGCTGTTCATAGTCCAATAGTTATGCCTGTATGCCATAAAATTCATCTACCTCCAGCCTGGGCTTTACCTAATAGTGTGGTGAACCAATTTGTCTTTGTCTTTGTCTTTGTCCAATGTAATTCTTAGCTAAATAGGTTTATATTTATGGACAGGACTTGTTGAGGAACAAGCAAACCAAACTATAGACTCTATTTAGTTCCTTAACATCAGTACTTGCATAATGTCTCAGACTACTGTGTATTATTTCAGCTATTTTATATATTGTATCAACCATATTTTCTAACTTACTCTTTCTTTGACTCACTTCATAGTTTGTTGTGTCTCTTGATTCTTTCAGTTAAGGATCATGTTAATGTACTCATACAATAAAAACCTTCAAATGCACATAACTGTGATATAATTAACATTTGCATATTGGATATTTGCATATTATTGAAATCTTAATGAAGAAACATCCAACCAAACTCTTATCTATAATTTCTGTTTAGCCAAGTACATCCATCTAAACTTAAATTCAAAAATTAAATAGTTCCTCTGTGTAGTTCTTTATGATTAGTCTCTGGTTAATCATATATTTTCCATACATAAGAGACCAAAAGAAGATGTCAATAAACCACAGTTGTTCAAAGTACCATGACAATCTTACACTGTCTTATGTCCAAACTGTTCTATGCTGGCATTAATATGGAATTAAATTTCACAAAACTTATTTTTGGTTGCTGTGACTATGTGTAAAGTATTTATTTCTTTTTTTGTTGCTTGATTAAACCAAGACTTAAAATTTGAGATGAAATAAAACTAAGGCTTTTTAAGGCATCTGAAGATTGTGATGTAGAAAGGTAACATGCATTTTAAAGAATGTTGTTTGTTATCAATTAGTCATCAGATATTTTATCCTTTTTTGTTCTTTCTCTTTGATATGTCTTTTTATTTGTTCAGTCAAATTTCACACAATCAAGTTTCAGTGCTTTAAAATGGAGATTTTCCTGCAAGGAATTTACTGCAGTATTATTGGTTGATACTCAAGGGAGATAATACATTAATTTTTTACATTTAGGCTTTTCATATTATTAATAAAGGTAATTTATAATTTTTTTTTCTAGAAAAACAAATTTGAAATATTTCATGCACGTTATGCCTTTGGAATTCAATCTTGTAAAAAAATTTCAACCAATTCCCATTTCCCAATAAAATAAAGAAAATAAGACTGGAGGTGGGTCCTGTTAGAAGGCCGCTGTAGCATTCTTTTCAACCAAGTATATTTATAAAAATGATTGTATTTATGACAACAAAATATGTTTTATTGGTTCTTTATATATCTATATCTATATATAGATATATATAGATATATATACAAATGTGGTTTTTTATATGTTAATCTAATTCTTAATGCTTTTGCTCTGGGGTTTCTGAGTACATCCATTGCCACAAAAGCTTGTGAAAATTCAACTATTTTTGCCAAGTTAACTGAGTCCATAGTAATTTCTTTCTTTTCTTTTTCTGTGTATGTAAACTGTTGCTCTAGACTCTAAAATACAGGCAAGCTTGGTTTTTAGATTTCTTTTCAAAGTTAATTTAATAACTGCTTAAGAACTCTAGTTATCTTTTTTTCTAATCCTATGTATCTGAAAATATACATAGCAGTGTTCTCAAAGAGTGAAAGTGATGCAAAACCCCAAAGACAGGTGTAATGAACCAGGGACCTTCTAGACCTCAATTTGCATAGCCAAATCCTTTCCTCTCAACCTTAAATCCTTAAAACACAATTTATTTAATCCCTGCTGTAGTCAAACATACTGAGCGTGTGTAACAATACATCAAAATCATTAGCACAAAACCTTAAAATAGGGTATAGAATTTGTATAAAACAGCCAAATCCTTTGAGAACTTTGGTGTCACATCTAAGGAAACACTGTTTTAAAAGTTAGTGCCAAAGTGGTATTGCTGGTTCTGTTGTCCAAGCACTATAACATAATGTGCTTTCAGCAATATTTTTTCAATAATGAGAAGGGGACACTAGAAAACTCCCAGGGGTGAAACTGGAGAATATTGCTTTTCATCTCTAAGATGCTGGCCATGCAGTAGTTGTAGATGTGAATTATGCTCTGTGTTCAAGGCAATGAATACTTTATAGTATATTCAAACTACCCCAGTTGCAGGTTACATCGTAGCTGCAGATCCAGCGCTGCACAGGGTCTGGAGTGGTTTACTGAGCCTCTCCAGACCCATTAAAATACTAGCTTAACCTTTGTGAGACAGCAGACACACTTTTGTTTTGGATTGGTGGAAGTCAGCTTGTGTATGAGTGCTTAATCTGCAATGCAAAAATAGCAAAGGTCGTTAGATCTAAGACTCTTATTAGATCAAATGTAGCAGAAAGGTCTGCTGATGGTTTAATTGCCTGAATGATGGAAGTGAGATGAAATGGGATTAAATTCTTAAAGTCCAAATCTTGAGGAAGATTGTCCATCTACAACCCCATATTCACATGAATCACTTGGTTGTGGAGTGAGATAATATAGCATGCCTTGTATGCTGATCCCTGAAGCTAATTTTTTCATGTTCCAAATTGGAGGCTCTTGCTCTCCTACTGTGCCTATACTCTGAGTTTCTGTCTCTAGGACAGTAATTTTTTTAATATGGTAAAACTTTCCAAACCACTCCATTATCTCTATCAGATAACACTCTAGCACAAAAGACCCTAAACCCCAAAGCTTTGGGCTCTTGAATAATTTTTGTGCCACCTTTGAAAATGGATTTGGAAGTCTAATTTTACTGAGATTCTTTGGTAAGTGCTTGTCCTGAGCCCTATTCAGTTTGTTCACTTGGAATAATGAGTTTTTAAAGTTATATCTGAATTTAACATTTTGGCCAAAAAAGGATCTGAGAGTAGTTTTATTACAGTATTTACTGTAATTCAGCCTCAGTGAAAGGGTTATCATGTAGTAAATGTCTACACTCCATCATGATTCAGTAACAAGGAATCTGCATTTAAACTGAATTGGCAATCCAGGAAATCTAAAGAAATTTTCAGAGGAATTTTGCATGCTGGGAAGGTTTACAGCTTGTTCCTTTACCTATTACTTCCTTGTTAACCTTTACCTATTTTTTTGTCTGAAAGTTGAAGCTGTTTCATCATTGTGTTATTCTAATTTTGTGCTGGCATAAGCTCATTTTCTGTAATAGAATTTCTCTGATATAAAGCAGGAGTGATACAGTAGTAAAGCAAAGGCTACATTTTTAAACTGGCACAGTCAAAAACACCAAACCTGATATACTTTCTCAGTGATAAATTGTAGCTACTAATTCCAGTCAAAAGGAGATATGTGCTGGTGCAGTAAGCATTATGTTGGCCACACTATTAGGGAAAGATATTTTTCTCCCCTGGTTGAGTCTGAGCTGTTTTGTGACAGTAATGCAAGATTCAGTACAGCAGGATGGGCAATACCTACTGCAGCTGTGACTGCAGCTACTCCTTGTGATCCTTGTGAGAAGGAACCCATTTCGTTTTCAATCAAATGACAGTTGCATGTAAATTGAATAAAGAGCCTTGGGGAAAAAGAAAAAACTGATATAAGTTCTTTTCCCTTTTTAAAGATATATTTCCTTTTGGCACAATGGATTGTTCCACCTCCCACTGCACCAATCTTCTCATTCAAGAGTAATTTAACCTACAGCTTGGACAGTGAAGAGATGGAAATTACTGCTTCCCAGGAGCATATTGCAACCAGCAGGTTAGCACTTAGTGGGTAGCTACCTAGTAAGTAGGCAACTCTGTGATTCACAAGAGATTTGTGCCAAACCAAGCCACTTCACATCTGAAATTGTAAATTCTAAGAAGTCTTTCATAAGAACTAGGAACACACCCCATAAATTTAAGTTATTTCTGAAGTTGTTGGATCACAACTTTTGATTTGGCAACTTCAAGACAGCCCAAAGGTCATATTTCAGAATCTGCTTCTACCTTTACCCCTCCTATGTGATAGCTGGAGTTGACTAGCAGCTTAACTCTGTGATAAAGTATTCCTTGCTTATAGATGTCTCTTTTACCTGTTTGCAGACTTCTGGAGAAAAAAGAAAATGATGAGTTTAACAGAGAGGAAATGTGGTCTGATCTGCTTTTAGCAAGTGCAATGACCAAGACACTTTTCACTTTCCCATCTCTAAAAATAATTAAGTGAACAAACACAGAGAAACCACTTCATAGGACCCAGAGCTCAGGTAATTGATGCTGAGATAGGAAAAAAAAAATCCTCTTTTTTGAAAAGTTTATAAACATTTTCATCTTGCATCATGTGGAATAATTAGAAAATTATATATGCAGGCACTATTCAGATAGACTGGCATTCCCTCATTTATGGAAAGGTAAGTGAATTCTGCTTTTAAGAAAACACAGTATTTTCCTAGTTTCATGTGGCAGCCACTCAAGTCACTTCGTTTCCTTGCAAAATACAAACTTCAGCATTTCATTTTTTATCTTTTATCATTAAACTCCTACAGCTTGAAAATGATTTTCCCCCTAGAAAATGCAAATCTATTCCTTTGTAGTGAAAACTATATTATACATGCAGCATGTAACTTTCAAAACTTTAGTTAGAAGCAGCAAAGCAAGCTGTCAGACATTTCAGTAATTGAATTTCCTTGAGAACTGCCTTGGTTTGTCAGCTCTGACTTTGCTGTCAAAAGAAAAGAAAATAGCCTGGGAATTAATCTAAGATAACACAGGTGGTATTTTGATAATACCAAGACACAAACATTAAGTGTTTTCTCTGGCAGTGTTTTGAGGTAGGGTTCCCCACCCTAATTCAGGCAGGTTCATTCTAGCCTTGAGCCATTACTATCTTGTGCAGAGTTCTGAGAATTAACTAATGACCTATCAAACTGCAGTACCAGGGATCCTTCCTGTATTAAGATGCACAATATCATTGCTTAAAAGGCCCAATATACCCTTTGTCAATTACTTCATAAGTGCAATTCATCTTTTACTGCTTCCGCACTTGGATTGCTTGTAAAATGTTTAGTGGTTAATTAGCCTGGAAGGAAGTCCAACTTATGAAAAACCAAGCAGTGGGAAAAAAATAGCCATAAAATTAATGGCTTACTCTCTGGTCCTTACTTTATGGGAGAATGTTAATCAGACTCTGTTGGAACTGTACCTTTGACTAGCACTCAGCCTCCTTTATAATCAGCTTTCAGAAGTATTCCTTTCTGGGTTTTCCCCTTTGGCCTGTGCTTTCCTCCAAAGGGCTTGAACGTATTAGGAAAAGATTGACAGCTCTCCTAACAATTGCAACCATTGCTCTAGCTGAAGGGAAACATGGGGCTAGTCACTTTTACTCTATGGGAACCCACCTGGAGTTCTATTTAAGGTATAAAACTGTTATCTAAAAAATGAAACTAATAAAATACATACTGCTGTAGATAAAAGAAAATAGCCAATATTTGAGCTCTGAGACCTTCATTAGAAAATGGATAAAACTGGAAAAGGAGAGAATTGTACAGGGAGAAAATTACTGTGTTTACAGCTAGCTCTTCATACCTGTAGAGAAGATTATAAAATAATCAAGTCCCAGGAACATTTTGGGTCAGTCATAAGGATGCTTAGCAGGGGAAAAAAAGTTATGCCTTTTCAGTGGTGAAATTGATAGAATGTTTATGCAAATTTTCCACATAACAATTGGTCTGCAATTCTTGCATTGAAAAAAAATAGGGCTTTGTTTTGTTTTTTTGCGGTTTTTTTTCAAATTTTCAAGCAATTTATGCTTCATTTTAGAGCAAGTCACAAACAGCGCATCACTTTTAATGTGTTGTAAATATTGTATATCATGTGTTGGTTGACCCTGCATGTTGGGTCTTATACAGCACTGCAAGAAAGTAGACCTAACATTTAAGTGCTGTAACTTAATTTAATCAAAAACTTCAAAATTCTAGTATTACATTAAGCCTATATAATCTCTGTCTTTTTTTTGTCCAGAGACCTGTAGTGGAAATGGTTTTCCTTTCAGAAAATAAGTGTGGTTATATAACTTTTCACATATAGTTGATTCATAATGATAATTCTGGGCGCTTTTCCTTGAGCATGTAACAGAAAAATATTCCATTCTGAACACTGATGCATCTGTCTTTGATAAAATATACAGTTGCTCATGAGCTTCATGCAACAGTGTCCTATAACATCTTACCAGCTTTTCAGTTTCTCTTTGAAAAGGTACTGTATGTGGCTGAGGATACCATCAGTTTTATATTCAGTAAACATCTAGTGCTCTGGGTGCTTGTAAACATCCTTGAAAGAGAAGTTCTTCTTTAAGAATTTGCTCCTCAAGTAGACTGACTATGTAAGGACATCCAAGTTCCTCAGTGGTGCCCCAGAGCATTACATGTGGGCTCCAGTTGTCCTTCCACCATGGCACGAGTCTCACATCAGTCCTCCGTCATATCAGTCACACACACATCAAATCAGGGTGTCCTAAGTGACGCCAGACTGAATGTGAGGTCCAGCAAACTGATCTTATGTGTCAGAGGAAGTCAGTTCAATGCCATGATCTTTAATAACACATTTTCCCTGCCAATACATGATACAATACTTAAGCCAACACTGATGTACCACACAACATATTGTGTTTGTAAGCTGTCCAACAGCTCAGCTGGGGGTCAGTTAGCTCCTGGAAGATTTTTCCTCAGATCTACAGAGGTCTCCTGTTGTGCTTGGCACTATCACCATAACATAACTGTAAGAACGCATTTGTTCTGCTTGTCCCTGCCCCTGCCCTTCTCTGTCTCAATGTCCGGACCCTGTTAAACTGGATCATCTTTCTCACTCATTTCTCTGTGATATCTATATCAGATGACAAATTCATGTAAGAGCTTGTGACATGACTGCTGTTTATGGCCACCATTTTTTTTCTAATGACTTCAACACTAATTTTTTGTAGTGGTGGCAGCTCCCAAAAAAATTATGGCTTTGCTTATTTTACCTACAACCTGATATATTAGGAAGATCAAGTGATTTTGACATTGGCATCATATATTGCCAGAATATTTTTTTCCATTTTTCCATTTAATAAAATGCTTGCAGGTACAAAATCACGTCCAGCTGATGCTCTTCTTGTATGTAACCACAATAAAGGGGTATCAGAAAAAGGCTGTCCAACTCTTTTTCTCAGGGGCAGCACTATTCTTATACTATTTCTTTCCAAGCTGTTGAACAGAGATGATGGGAACTAGCTGCTCCATGTCTAAACTATACTTAACTGTAAATGACATAAGCTCATTCCCTTAAGGAGGACTTACTGTCATATATTACTCTGTAAATTATAATGTCTAGTAAAAATAGGATATATGCATCATCAATTTAATTCTTATCTGTTCCTGTAAAAACTGTCTGCAGAAAGTGAGACAAAAGGTCTGGAACAGGATACAACTTTGAAGAAAAAAGGTATAAACTAACCTACACTTTCAAACAGTGCTTTTTACTGTGATTTCAGCAGGAGATTTTTCTTGATGTGGCTTATATTTTTGCATATGAGACAACTCTTAAAATCTTTCTTTATGCAACTGTTCATTTGGGGTAATATAACACATAAGTGAATCTTACCTTAGGGTTGTTTTTTTTTTTACAGTCCCTAAAATCCCTTCACATTTTTTTTTAAACTCCTCGTGTCAGAATACATAAAGAGTCATCATCCTGTTTTTTTATATCTGATTTCATACTTAATTTTTCTCACACAATCATTAGCGGTTTTAGGAAGTACGGTGTCAGAGACACCTGTGCTTAGTTACTGTCTGCCGGGTCTCAATTTTAGGAATAGTTCTGTCAGCCAAAGTTTATTCTTTCTTTATCTAGCACAAAACAAAATTGTTAGGTGTATTAGGGCATTTTTTTTTTTGAGGGGGGTATTTTTTTACATCAGGTATTTCAGGATGGAGTTGATTTTTTAGTGTGTTTTTTCTTTAACATATTAGATATCAGTGTTTTGGAATCCAGCGCCAATTTAAAAATCATATATTTTTAGCTAAAAGAATCCCACTTTACAGGGTATTTGTCAGGCCACTTTTGAAAATGACAGTAAATTACTTACATTCAGGTTTTTCTTATTGCTGACTTATAAAGACATGACTTTTCTTTTTTTTTTTTTTTTTATGCTTGAAATGTTTGAGTTAAATTTACACTGTTAGCATCCTACAGTCAAATTTGAGGAGAAACCAGACCTGTGCATTGCCAAAAATTGCTCTCTTAGTGTCCTTTTTTTTCAGCCATGAAATAAGTGCTGTTGGAACTTGCATGAGTTGTCTTCCACAATTTGGTGGAGCTTTCAACTCCTTGTTTTCTCTGAGGCAAGCTCTTAGAGGGTGTTTAAATGACAGCCAAAGGTTTGACAACAGCTCAGGTAGATGTCCCTAATCAGCTGGCGCTGCTAACAGGGCAGCTGCCACAGCATGGAGCTCCGCGTGGCCGGCTGCCAGGCTATCTGCTCAGCTTCCCAGAATAATCTGAGCTCTATCTGGCTTTCACAGAGCTCTGTATCACCCAGAGTGAAAATGTCAGCTGACAGACCTTGTTATAATTAATGGAAATTCAAATTCTGCCACCGAAATAATGTTGTTTGACCAGAAGAAAGAAAAATTCACCTTGCAGTTAGTGATGTGCATTAATGAATAAAGAATATTTAATGACCACGTCCATGCACAAAACTTTCTAAGATGTCCTACTGAGTTCCTCTGTAGTTGACTGCAATATTTGCTTTGAAAGATGAAAACTTGCAGATATCCCAGTATATTCTAATATTCCAGTATGTCAGTAGAATTAACCAGACTACATTTCAACATTTTTGTGTCCCTTTTACCACATATTTTTATGTCTGAGTCTAATCAGTTTTTTAGGTTGTCTCAGAAAATTTCAACATGCGAGGTAATTTTTAGCACCTTGTAATATTACTAATGTAATATTGTCAAATATTTTAAAAATAAAATAATTTTCATTTTATTTCCTTAGGAAGGATGTATCTACAAGGAAATATCTACAATAGTCATGTGACAAAGTGGCATGGTCAATTCAAGTTTTACAAGTCTCTACAACAGAACATCTAGACAGACAGATCTTGGAAGCAGACAGGATCTTGCATAAATAAGTTTAAAAAAACCCAATCAAAAATACAAATTTTAAAATGTTCACTTCCTTAACTTTCTAACTGTCATAGTTCCTTAGCACATTTTTTTCTTTGCATCACAACTTAACAGGCTACCAGAAAGTTGGCTTGCTGTTTTTTTCACACTTAGTCATTTAAGTACTCTGTGAAGTTTCTAGTATCACCTCAAGAAAATTTTCCTGGGGAAAAGCTTCCACATATTTTTTCAAGAGGTTCTTAAATACTAATGCTTTTTTGGTTAGTCCCTTTTAGACAACAGCCCCTAATGTTTCATAACAATGTTTAGGTATGATATACCTCTATAATTAAATTTGGTTTTCTTTTTCATAAAATATAACCTTCCTGTGAATTTATATTGTTAAACCGCTCCAGAATAATTGTGATGTGATATACCTTTCCATTATGTTATTATGTTATGTTTTTCTTTCATATTTTCCTGATTGAAATAAACAGAGAGGAAAGAATTAAAACTTAATTTACTTTAATGGAAGTGAAACATTGTCTTTCATGTTTTTTCTTTTAGGTCTATTGGTAATTTGTAAAGTTTAGCAATCTGCAGTGTGACTCCCAATGTATAGTATAAATTAAAAAGCTCTTTCTGTTCAGGCCTGCAAAGTACAGGTGTTTTTCTAGAATTCCTAGACTTATCCTGAGATTTTTTTCTTGGCCAAACAGGATATTAAGCTGGTTCTTATTTGAGTTCTTTCTCAGGATGAGTTTAAGCCATGTGTATATTACTGGGTTGGCTACTCCATTCTCTGGTTTTCACTGAACTCTTAGATGAGCACAGTCTGGTCCTTTTGATAGATTTTAGTTGTGTTTCTGAAGTTGTTCCATCAACTCTTTTTGATCCCTTTATCTCTGTAGTTGTTTTACTCTCATTACCTGTAAAGACTAATCTGAGGATAGTAATGTCTTCTTTGGTACAGACCCATGCCAATAAATCATTTACTTTTCCTACAGGCTTTTGATGCTCTTTGATTGCACTCTGGCGGTCTAAAAGATTCAGAGTCTGGCTTGTGGGATTTGTTTGATATATTTGAAGAATTTTTGATATGTTTGGTCTGTTTGTTCTTAAATCTTCCCAAGTTTTTTAAAACTCATGTGTCAAACACTGTGTTTCAGAGGCAGTATAAAGCAAGGGATAAAATATACAGGTAAAATATTACCTAGTAATAAGGCAGCTCATCTCCCCTCTTTTACATTTCAGTATTTACCTAAAGTTCTCTCTGTTTCCATTTTCTTTAATTTGGTACCTCTAGGAACAGAGGTACATGCAGAACTATTTCAGACAGGAGAAATTGTTTCCCCAGTATGAGGGAAATTTTTATAGAACGAAGGAAAGTCTTACCAGATGAAAACACTAAGATACTGACTTAGGTAAAACATGGAGTTTTGTGATGGGACAATGACTCTGATAGTGAAATTGCAATAGGAAATCCTGCCAATGAATATGAACTAGTTCTTTCCTGGGAAAGACAGAATATTCTATTCCAAATGCAGTCTTTTCACTTCAAGTAAATGCAGAAAATATAAAAAAAAAAAAAAAAACCCCCAAAAAAAAAAAAACCAAAAAAAAAACAAACCACAAAACCAAAAAAAAAAAAAAAAATCCAAAAAAACCCAAATAAACAAACCCAAAAACCAAAAAACCCACGCCAACCTTTGGAATCAAAAGTTCTCAAAGTCTCATGTATAAATCTGTCAGGGTAGAGTTGGAGTGAAAGAGAGATGTTACTCTTTAATCACAGACTGCAGTGAGGGGCTGCAGAGGCAGCATCTTTTCTCTACATTCTTGCTTCTAAGACATAGAGAAGGGAAACCTTCTGGGTGAGAACAGAATAAGATACTCATTCCATGCTACAGAAATTGAACCTGATGAGAAAAAGTGGTTCTGAATCACATCCCCTTCAGCTGGAAACCCTCATAGAAGGTTTGAAGCATAAAAAATTTGTCTAACATATGTGCTAAAATATTAATTGGCTGCATGTAATACTGAGTGAGGGAAATAGATTTTAATCACCATGTAAGTAATTTTATTGTCTTGTAAAAAAATAACAAAATAATCTTTTACCTATTTGATTTTTAAAAAAGCAGAGAACTGGAAGTCTCTATTTTATTATAAACACTGGAGAGTAAACACTGCAGGTCTGTATCATATAGAAAATACTCTTGTATTATGGCTTTAAACCAGAGATTTTAGTTTGGAATTGATATAAAGATTCCATTCACTTGTGTATGAGGATCAAAAAGTATTTTAAATGTAGAATAGATGTAAATGTAAGTGACAAATGACTCTGCAAAAAGGGAAATATTTATTTATTAGTAGCACCTTCAAAAGAATTGCAAGCAAGTGAGGAATTTTGAATAAAATTGCAAAAAAATACCTTGAGGGCACATGCTAAGAAGTGAGAAGGAAAAGAATAGCTAGAGGAGTTTAAAAAACCCCCATCAAATCAACCAATAAACAAACACAAACCTCAAACTTGCAACATTGTCATGGCACAGTAAAAGAGGAAATAATGGTTTTATTCTACTGACGTAGGGAACCTCAGCTGAGGTAAATTACCAGTAGCTCGTTTTCAATGAAGCTATGTCCATTTTTAGGAGATGGAGCTTGGTCTCACAGGGTCACAAAAATAATTTCTGGGAAAATATTAGTTAAAAATAAACATTTCAATAATGAACTTCTACATAATAATATCATTGTTCCTGATGTTGCTCTCAGTTGCTGTTTTTGTTGAATACTTAATGATAAATATGGTAAAATGATTGCACTTTTTTTGTAAATATAATTTGTTAAGTATCAGGGTGATTGAAATCCCCCACAAATACTTTGCAATTTAGCAAATATTTTGTTCATTTTAACTCTTTCCACAGTTCATAAATAGACAACTTCCCCTGCTGTGCCATAAACTAATATCCTCCCTGCACTTCATTTTGGTATTAATTTTGGTCTCTGACTCCAAAAGCACTTTATCTCAGGTTGGTTTACAGTAAATATTTGACTTTTGCTTTAGGGAAAAAGAAAAAAAAAGACTTTCTTAAACAGGTATTTTCTTTTGAATGGTGCATTTTCAATCCAGCAGATCTGATGAATTTTATTCCACTGATAGACACTGCAGTATTTAAAAAAGTATCAGCAAAGTTATCATATCTATACCTCTGAACAATTTCTTTCCCAATTTTGTTTAAGCTTTATCTAAAAAATATTTGTATGCTTTCAAAATCTCTGATCAGAATGAATAACCATTACTACCACTTAAATCTCCAAGTTTTGAACACCTTTAATTCCCTCATGCCAAATAGATTTGTTATAAATTCAGTTTGTGTATATCTTTTGTGAGTTTACAGCAATGGGGAGGAATGGCATTTGTTCCTCAGTTGTTGTGTGCTTCATCTGACCCCAGCCCCTACATAGCTGAGTATCAAGAAGCAATGGTTGGGTTTTGTAGCTTTAGAAATATGCTTGACAGCAAGAGAAGCCCTGTCTTGGGGAATAAGTTTAATGTTATGTGGTATATTCTAAGCTCAGGTTCCTGGTCACACTGCAGATTTGGTCTGTTTCTCTTGAAATATGCTTTGAGAAAATTGAGGTACTATTATTATTACTATTATTATTATTATTATTATTACTACTACGTGTATTACTATTACCAGATTTCTTGATGGCAACATTTCATGTGTGGGGAGCAGTTGAACCTCTACCCTTCCAAGTGGGAGCTGTCAGACTGTTGTCTCTAATTCCTGTATTGTATTTCCTGTAATAATTATATCTCAAAAAATTGCTCAGTTGATGTATGTAGTCAAAAGTAAATTAATTAGTGCAGTTTTGATGCACATAAAAACAATCAATTAATTATGATATTGCATATTCTTCTGCAAAAAAAATACATCACTTTTTTTACAGTTGTAGATAAGGTATAATACATTTGTGGTAATGGGAAATAATCTATATATTCCAGTGAAGCAGATAACATTACAGTAATTTGTGTGAGAAGCATTTTGTAAGTGTACTGTTGCAGTGTCTCACAGAGAATATATAATGTTGGAATTATCAAGTGGCAATAACTAGCCTTCCTTGTGAAATTTCACAGGAACAAAATGTGAAACAAATGCTCAAGACCCTATGTCTCAACCTGCTAGGGTACATTTTGTTGCCTAGTTTCTTAAGGAATACCTTAAGAAAACAATGGAGAAAAAAGGAAACCAAATAAATGATCAGTAAACAGTAACATGATAAGAATTTATCGAAATCTAAATACTGCTTTCACAAACCCTATGACTTTTCCTTAAAACCAATCCAGAATACTGATGCAATTATTTTTTGTTTGTCCAGTTAGTCTTTTTTTTTTCAACACAGAAACACAGAGTCAGATATTTTTGAAGTCCAAAACAATGATTCCTCAGACATATATTCATCCTGGGCAAATTTTGGTCACAAACTTCTGTAGAGATGCTGAAGTCATTTGGGATCCTAATGAAGAGCAAGTATTCCCTGCTTAACCTTGCCGGATGCAAAAATTTTCTGGTTTTCATATTACTGGCAAGAAATCCTCAGCAAAATAAACCCCAGGGTCTCAACTACCATGCTCAAAATAAATCATAATTACAAGTGCACTTTGTTTTTCATAGTCTATACCTCAAATATAAGGTGAACATTTCTTTCTGTTTTAATGTAGCTGCAATTGTGTATTGCATTTGTAGGTTTTTGTCTTGATGTAGGCTGGCTAGGCAGACAAATATCAATCATTTTGAGCAGTTGCATTTGCATTTGTTTGAAAAACTTTTTGTACTCATGCTTCTGGAAGAGGTACCTTTACTTTTTGCTTCTCAAAAGATGAGGGTTTATTTTGTCAAAGGAAGCAGGGGATAAGGAGATCAAGAAAGAAATGAGGGTTCTTTATGTTATAAAATATTTGTACATCTCTAATTTGATGTCGAAGTAGAAAACAGGCCACCTAAACTGAGGCGTTTAATATTCAATGTTAAAGTAGATCTATCTCAGTTACTGGCCCCCACTTCTAATGCAGGGTACAAAATTTTCATTTTTTTTTATAACATCACAAGCCCACAGGGACTGATAGAAAAATCCCATTGTCTTCTATGAATCTTGGATCAGGTCCTAAGTAGGTAGTTCTGCTGGTCCTGGAAAGATGGTTGTTTGTGCATGACTTGGTGCAACATTCTCTTAAAGAATGTGCACAAACATATTGGAAAAACTCTTCCATTCTTCACTGACTCCTGAATAATATTGGAAATACAGCCTATTGCAAAAGCTTCTTCATTGCCTGAGCAAAAAAATTGAGTGAACAATCTAAAAATAATTATTGATTCAATGATATTTGATATTAGAAATTTGTGACTTTAAAAAATGTAGTTACAAAAATTGATTAATGGAAAGAAATTAACATTTAAGAAGAACATAACTAATGAGAAAAAAATTAGGTAAATGCAATAATCTACACATTAGAAGAATCTTGTGTGTGATATTTAGGTGAATGGGCTATGAAGGCAGCATAGAAAAATGGAAAAACTATCAGCTCCATAGAGAAAATACAGATTTTGGGATTTTGGTTAACAGGTTAACAGTCTTGGTGATTTAAATAGCCACATCTACCTTTAAAATCTAAGATTTATGAAGACCTTTTTTTTATCAAAACATATGATATTCAAAATGAGAGGTTCAGTGGAACACCTAAGGAAAAATATCAAAGAGCTTTCTAATTTCAAGTAAATATGTATAACTCTGATCACCTGCAAGGACTGCATATTTTTATTCCAGTTTTCATTGGCATAGGACTTGAACTTGCTTCTTATTTGTACTGGGGACTTAAATGTTTGTATATTCCTGGAGTTAGTAGGAAAGGCATGTTTTCTTTCCTCTCAATTGCAGCCAGATTTTGCACTATGAGGTTCATGAAATTTTTTGTTTATGAATGGCACGCCAGTGACACATTAAAGAGCAGCTGCTGAAGCAAGTGTAGATGTAATATGCCCTACTGACTGCGGCAGAGCTGAGAAAACTGTCCAACCAGTAAATCCTGCAGAATCCAAGCACAGAAGAGTGACTGTATCCAATTTCCCCTTTTACTATTTTATCTTTTGAATTATATGTGAGAGCAGAGTCTGTCACAGACTACCAGTATGTTCCAGAGAACTCAGGACTTAAGAACTCAGCAGAAAACAAAACAAATACAGGAGTAATTATTAGAGCCAAGGACAACAACAACCCTGAGAAAATGGTTTACTTTTGTTTCATTGGCTGTGCTTTAAAGTATTCCACATGGTGAAATCCATGTCTCCTAGAGATGTGGTAAAATCAGTAATCATCATAAAGGACAAAATTTTTCATCCACTTAATTTAATGAATGCCTACTCAACCGTTTTATGAAGGAGGAAAAATTTTCAGGGATGTTGCAAAAGACTAAAAATATAATCTATACTTTAAAGGGGATGTTTAAACAAAAGGGCTCAAAAGGGACACTAGGCAAACATATATTTGTTTTATGTTTTTCTCAAAGACAATAACTGCACATACATAATAATTTCACCAAAGCTGACATTACCAATGTCTTTTAGTAATATAACTGGAAGATAACAATACTATTAATAAGGATCCTTGAAGTAAATTCTGTGTTTGAGTTTTGCTTTTTCTGAGCACAGGAACTCTTAAAAGTTGGAGTGTAAAGGCGTGGGAGCCTGGGAGGACAGGTATGTTACTAGTCTTCTTAGAGTCAATTTCATAGATTCAGGTTCCTTATGGTTTGCTCTACAATGATAAAAGTGACATGTGAATAATAAATACATTTAGAAGCTTGATTCTTGTAATCATCTTCATAGTGTAGATCCAGAAATATTCCCATCACACTTCCAGGGATAAAGATTCAACAAGTTCAAACATTCAGTGGTCTTAATGCAAAAGATCTACCATTTGATGATGTTTTACCTCCAGGAGGAAGGCAAAATTTTAAATTAGAAGAGCACTAGAAAATACTGCCTACATGGACAGAAAAGTGATTTGATTTCAGTCAATAATAAAAAAAAAAAAATTACATGTATCAACAGGGTAAAAATGAAAAAGAAAGGTAGGCTATATGGAAGGTAGATAAGAGCATCTGAATTACTTGTGGTGTTTACCATCTAATATAATGTCTCAGGATGAAAGGAGTGACGAAATTTTACTCACTTAGGCAATACCAATAAACCCAGAAAATTCATATTGTCATTTTCATACACTCATACTCTTGCAGTGCTAATACAACTGTAAAAAACCAGTGTGTACGAGCCGGCAAGATTTCCAAGAAGCAACACTTATTTCCATAATAAACTTTTTTTCCCTGTCATAATTTTTCACCATTACTTGCATTAGTTTTTTTAGAAGTCTTTAATCTTCTTCAGCTGTATTCATGTGTTGCTGACTTCAACAATAAGACACTTGATAATAATATCCTATGGTGACACAAACTTATTTCTCCTGTTATCCCAGTCAATACGAAGTTGCTGGGAACACAGCTCAGAGTGATTAATAGCACTCTATCTATAGAGACTTCAACTGTTCATAACACTAATGCAATTGAGTACTCATAATGCCAGGTTTTGTGGTGTGATAATAGCTATCACAACAGGCATTTCATGACCTTTTTGAACATTTGCTCATTTAAGAATGGAAGATAGCATGACTAACATATACTCCCTGGAAAAGTATAATATTCACCTACAAACACATTCTTCTGGTAAGTCATTGAAGTGAGTTGGAACTGTTGCTCTTCTAAAAGCAAATACTTGGTCAGAATATAAGAAGAAATTTTTTTCCTGAGCTGAATCTCACCTACGACCAAGATTGTATGGACAGAAACACTTCATATACCAGAAAATATGTGTAATAGTTTTGCATACTGGCAGTTTTAGACTATTCATTGTTAAAACAAATACAGGAGAGGTCACTTAAAATGAGACTGAAATCTAATGCCAAGCTAGATATGGATCTTTTAAACTTCAAAAGTACATCTGAGTTACCCAGAATGAAAAAATGGAAAGAAAAATATAATTGTTTCCATGGTATTTTTAATAAAGATTCTTTTCACTCCTGCAAAATAAGTTTACTAGAGACTTTGGGATGTGGTAGTCATGGTTTGAGCAAACCTTCAGCAGTAAATTACCTTACCCTCCAGTAATTTAAAACTGTTCAAATTAAAAAACTGTTGAACCTTTCCTAAAGTTTTTAACAAGCTGTCAACATCTACAGAGTTGTATTTATATGCCTTTTCACTCTGAGTCACATCAGTGATATTCCTTTCTTCACAGTGAAAGATAGATTGTAATACAATCCACAGAGGGCAAAAGAATCATAAAGACCTTGTACGAGAAAGGGAATGATTTCTGAGACGGGGAAAGGTACACAAAAACTTTTGGTAATATATTTTGCTACCTGAAGATCTTATATGCGTGGTCCAGACACTGCTGTACAAGGATACTGCTGTGCAATAACAGTGCTACATTATCTAAAATATGTATCTTATAGATAGAGTATGAAAAGCTGAAGTACTTTTTAAATTGTAGAGTCCTTTTGATGATCAGGAATTAAATAAGGTACCAAGAATTTTTACTCAATCTATAGCACATCTGTCTGACAGAGTCAAATAATTTCGGGATTTTTTTTTCTACTTAATTCCAGTCAATTAGATGATTTAATTAAGAATCCATTCCACAATTTCAGACATATTCATAAGATCTTCTGATGTTACTAGATATTACTGAAGAAGATATGAAAACTTTATCTTTTCATAGTCAGTTTTACCACAGTTAAAACAGTATTTTACCAGTAATGATATGTGTCTGACTCTTATATTTTGGGATTTTCCTTTGTTTTTGACACATAAGAATTATTATAGTTGTAATGATATTGGCATATAGGAAGTATTAGCAGAAAACCTATTTTAAAATTATAATTAAAAGTTTTATGCACAGTACTTAAATTTACTGCTGATCTCAGAATGCTTAAAAACGATTTCCTCTTCTCTGACACCTTTTATTATGTGTGCATTGAAAATATTGTACCTTTATCTTCTCTTCCACTTTTAGAAAGGCAGTATAATATGAGTACAATAGTCAGATCATGCACAGTAACTGGTTTCCTAGGGCTCCTGCAGCCAAATAGTAAATGTGATATAAATTTAAGATCATTTCAGACCCTTGAAAATCCCTAAAGAAACACACCTGACAAACAAGCCTACCTTATATGTGTGATGGTTTTACCTTTGCCCCTTCAAATGACCCCACATCCAAGACTGAATTTAATTTAATGTGGATTATATTTTAATTTTTTACAAAATCCACAAAAATCATAAAGTCAGTTTTATCATTCCTCTGTTCTAACCTGCTCTGGATGCTATACCTGGGAATTAATGCTTAAAAAAATCTCAAGAGATAATTTCTTCCTTCTTCATAAAAAGACACCACCTTCACACTGTTGCTATCAAGTCTTATGGGATTTTGTGTGTCCTGACACTAGCAAACTATATATAGTATGAGATTAGGATGTAAAAGAGACAAGCTGTGTTTCAGACTGATATATCCCTATTTATTGTTCCCTGCCTTTCGCTTCATGCCAATATTTGTCACTGCCTTATAGTACATACCCACATGGCTTTGCATTTCCTTTACTGTGCATATGGTGTGAAACAGCTATCCTTTTTATTTAGAGTACTGTAAATTATTCTTAACTGCATTACAGATTCCAGAAGTGATTAATTTATATTAAAATGGGTAAACAGGGATTTTGTTCAGAATTCACCAAAACATTCTCTGTGAATTTTACATATACATATATATTTAAAATATACATATGTATATGAGTGTATTTCAAAGCTTCTCTTTCTAGTCCTCAATGCAAATAATGCTTAGTTTACAAGTGATTTTAAAATGCTGAAACATTTGGTTTTGGTTGCCTATGTGAAGCAGATTTTTGTAGCAGCCAGCTTATGTTAGAAAGCAGATCATAGATCATATTGAGTGCAACTAGCACTAATTGGCAAACTTGGCAGGTTGATCAGAAAGGTTAAAAACTAAGTGGGCAACAGAAAAGACCTTCTTTTATGAGTTAACACCAAAAATACTCTGCTGAGCTCGTGCAGAGAATTCTGTTGATCCTATCAGTTTTCTGTGTAGGGTTTTCTTCTCTGGGGTGTCAATCCAATCTTTTTCAGTAGCACTAAAACTACTAATAAATAAGTCTAGAAATACATAGCAAAAGAGTACAAATGTCCACATTCCTGGAATTACTTAGAAGGTGAGATTCTAAACATATATATATATATCTAAAATGTATATATATCTAAAATGATAAAATAGTGTGGTATGGTAATATAATGCAATTGCCATGTATCTTCAATGAACCTTTGTTGAGTAAAGAGTGTCCTGTTAGTTATATTTGGGAAGGGGGAGATGGAGATAAGTGATCTTTTTCTTCAGAATTCTGTGTTGTTTTTGAGGGGGAACTTCATAGTATACTGAGCTGTAAAATAATTAATCAGTATCTTGGTACTGCTAAGCCTCCACAAGGCTTTTTCAGGCTCCTTATGTGGGAAATACACTACATTAATAGTGTATTACTCCACCTTACTAGGAAAAAGAGAGCTTCTGCCTCACTAAAGTCCTTTGTCCACAACACTGTTTCCTAGTTATGGCACATACATATTTCAGCAGAAAACTTTCATGGCTGTGTACCTTATATCTCAGTAACTATGTTTGTATCTTGTATTTTAGCACACAGAGCTGAAGCCAATATTTTTATTTGGCATTTGATTTGCAGATTCAGTTGTCCTTGAGTACTTCCAGATCAGTCTTTCTAGTCTGTTATCTTCTATTTATTCAATGGTTTTGTAGTATCTCTGGTGAAAAGATGTAAATACATCTGTATTCCTAAATATCATAATACTTCATCTGTTCTTCTTTACTCTCCATAGGCATTATTAGCCCTAGAATTGCTGTGCTTTGTTGTTTGGAAAATCACCCTGGGAAGGCAATCTCTTCAGATGAGTGACAAGCCTTTATCACCTCCTCCACCCCCTACCATTTTTCTGGCTGCTTAAGGGACTCCAGAATTTCTGGAATTTCAATGGATGGCAAATACCTTAGCAGCACTTGTACATTGTCCTTGTTTAGAGAAGAAATACAGGGGAAATTTGAAGATATGGATCTGATTATTTTATTGTCTGAACACATTAATGATGTGTTTTACTGCACCCATGAATGAAAAGAGGAAAAAATCAAAGTAAAAATATTTACTTTGTGGAAGCCAGACCCCAAATCTAAGAAAACATCATGTGCAAATTGTGGAGATTCAGGCTGTATCCTTCTCAAACACAATCAGCAAAAATTCTTTTCTGTCATAGAATGGATGGATGCAAAAGATGAATGCAAAAACCATCAGCCAATGTGCTGTTTGTAGTCCTTTGACCACCATTTCTCTTTGAAGTTTATTGGTTATACATTCAGTTTTAGCTAGGAAAATGTTTTGGCTTTGATTTCAGTTTTGGCTTTCTTTTTTTTTTATTTCCTAGTGAATGCAAGTGAGTAATATTAGTTCATGATTTGCTAATTTATTTGTTCAGATTTATACACATACTCTAAGTATTTTGAAGGCCTTTACTTGGGCCTGCAGTTTATGTTATTTTCCATCCTTTTTAATTTACATAATATTACTGCTAACGATTTGTAGAGCAGAACAACAAACTGCATAAATTGCAATTCTATTAGACTACAACAGGTAGGCATCTAGTCCAAGAATTTAATGTCAAACACTATAACATGGCTGCTTCCTTAGGCTTAGGCTTAAAATGCTATATAGCATTTTAAATGCTATATAGCTAAATGCTATATAGCTTTAGAAGAGTAGGATTTTTTTGCGCTAACCCTCCCTATTTCTGTGTTGCATTTCCTGTAATATTCTTTGAGTTTCACTGAATATTACAGTCTAAGTAAATTTTGGTTCATGGACTTCAAAGCTACAAGGAAAGATTATTTAGCAGAATTTCCTATTTTAACCATTACATACCAATATTTGTCCACATATCCTATATTATAATATGATATCTAAAATATGTGCAAAAAAGTCATCTGTACACAAACTGCATTTTCTGAATTACAAAGTCAGAAACATTGCACAAAAACCACAGAGTAAGCTAGGCTATATTCCAAGGTATTTATGCAAGCTTTCCCTGTCTCAAAATCCTGTCACACATGGTTTTACAGGAAGCATTTTGGTCACACTCTAAAAGGACCTGTGTCTGTCCATGGGAAATATATAACGTTGGAACTATTGTCTCATTTGTAAAGATGACATTTGGGATTTTTATTCGCCTCAAGGCATCTGTTGGCCTTTTGCAACATTTTCTTTTTATTGGTGTCCCTAATTGAATATAAATGCATATTGAAAAGAAAGTTTTATTACATCAACATTGCCTCCTTTATTTAGATAGTTAATTTATATATTTAATCTGTCATTCTCTCATCTTTTTTGCTGCTCTGCAGAGTCTCTTTTTTTGAATTTCTGTATCTCTTGCTTGCCATAAAAACCTTCTTTGTACATCCTGGTTATCATCACACTAAACTTTCTGATAAGTAATTAGTGATCAAAACTGTGATTAGCATTTAAGTGTTCTTGGCTTATTGAAATGAAAGAGAGAAAGAAAGAAAAAGAAAGAAAGAAATCAGATTGTAAGATGGAAGGGAAAATAAAAAAGAATATTTAAATTAAAAATTAATATGTAATGTAATTATATAATTAATAGATATAATTACATATAACACAATAATATAATTAAATATTATTATATATTTAATTATATTTCTAATATATTATTAATATATATTTGCATATATATACTCCGGACTTCCATCCTTCTCAGGCTGCTGGTGCTGTTTGTGCCCATTTGAGTGCTCTGCCTGTCTGGGATCTGTGTGGCTGGGTGAATACACAGGAGCTGTGTGTTTGTGCCTGCTGGGAGCACACCCCCACTGCTGGCTGGACCAGGGACATAGAGGTGCTGCAGCTTCTTACCTCTGGAGCTGTTGAGTGCAGTGTGGTACATTTTCGTCTGACTGTGTTGCAAATGATGACAATGATGATGATGATGATAACAATAACAATAAGGATAGCAATAATAAATGTTTAGAAGGTCCAAGATCCTTTGAGTTTAGGAAGAAGTATGATGTCCACACTCTTCTTTCACTGCTATGAACACCAGTGAATGCGATCTTGATTAAAGGTACCCCAGATACATCTGTGAGGCAACTAGACAACTGCTTTTGAAGCAATACCCTAACTGCAGTAGCCTAAGGTATATAAGTGGAGCAAATTTTTCAAGAAGCGATAGATTTATTTGCCATAGCTGGAATATGTAAGCCAGCCTTTGGACACATTTTGCTCCCTTGTCAAGCTGCAGCTTAGCAGATTTATTCAGGCTAATGCTTCTTGGTCAAACAGAGTGAGCAATGAGATAGGGTACCTTTGGGCAGCATCTATGCTGTGACAGAGCTGAAATCTCTTGGATATCTCACACCTTTCTGCTACCTGCCTAGCTCTGCAGCAGCAATTACTGAGCTAAGTAATTAAAGCTGTGTGAAGGACCTGAGACTGTTGTCTTGTAGGACCTCTGAGGGCTCAGAATTCAGAGCTCTTTTTAGCATGTGCCTCTGTTCTGTGTTTGCGTATCCAGCTCTTTACTGTTGGAATACTATTGTTTTAGCATAAGGCCAAAATATGGACCACACTTCCAAAAAATACTACAATAAACATTTCATGTTGTACATGTGAATGTGGATATTGTAGACATAGACTGTATAGCTCACTGGAGACTTTTTTTAATATATTAAAAAAATTACTTTTTCCCAATCCTAGCTATACTTTAAGAAGTAACTTGCCTTTAAGTTTCTCAATATTCAAGGAACAGCTTCATCTATTTTCTCCAAACAGTGAATATTGTAATAATCACCAGTTTTGATACAAGAAATTCTAGAATGTTAAACATTCCTCATTATTTTTAAAACACCTTTAGACTTACTCTCATTATTGATACTCTGGACTGATCAAACCAGTTTTTAGACAACTGTTATGTTCAAAACTGTTGGTCATAAAATACCATGATGAAGGCTGATTAGTGTATAAATCCAGTGCCAAATTACCTCAAAAGTTGAACAGATTTCTAATATATTGGAAATGGTTTTGGTCTACCAAGTGCAGTAGTATTTACAGAAGGGTTAGTCTGATATACCAAGAATCCCTTCCTTTTCTTTTCAAAGCTCAGGAATTATACTTTGACTCTTTGCCTGCTTGCCTATCAAAAAATTAGTATTATAAAATTAAAACTGTTTCTGTTTGTCCTCCTGCTTATTTTCCATGGTTAGGCTAAGGTTTTGCTGAGAAGAAATTAAATTAGTAGTATTTAAAGTAAATAACAATTTAAATTATTTTGCTGAGTTTTATTTTTTTTACTCACAAATGAAAAGATACTGATTGCTGCATTTTAGGGTATATGGAATTAAAGAATATAGAATTTGAACGCTTTTTAGTTTTCTTATGCTTGGATTATATTGCAAACTAATCAAAAACCATGGTTTTAGAGGCAGAGCATACTGTGAGCTTTCAGTGCACTGTTTGAGTGCACTGGTGAGTTAATTAATTGTAGCAGTATGATAAATGGGATATGAGTAGCAACTCCAACAGGATTTGATCTGCAAGAACTCTATCCTGTCTAATCAGAAGAGGAAGCTATCGCTCAGTTTTGAATGTGCTGGGAGACATTCAGTATCACACAATGATAAAAGAGCCTTCAGTCTCACAAAATCATGATAGAGTCATCTAAATTTTCCATTATATAGTTATATAGTTATTGTACCATTACACAGTGAACTGAACTTGCATTAGCAAGTCACTCCTATCCCATAGTAAATGAAGTATAGTAAACCTGAAGCCTTGTAATCCATCTGTGGATTGATGGGGTGAATGCTGTTCTTTGATCTTGTCTTTGTGTGTATTTCCAGAACTCAGCCAGGTAATCCAATCTTATATAAGGAAGAAGGGAATTCAGTGAAATGAGCAAGACAAATGGACATTATCACTTCTCCAGATAGTTACAACTTTATAAGGCCCCTTCAGACTACAAAGGTATCTCGAGTTTTGCTACATGAAAGATAAATAAAACATCTGATTTCAATACTGTTATCAAAATTCTATTGATAAAAATACATATATATATATATATATATATATATGAATTGTTTTAAAATAATCTTTTCTTCTATGTTCCTGTAGAATATCATAAAGATAAATGAAACTGTCAGCAATCAAATACTCCCTGAATACTTAAGCAGATTGTAAGTATTTGCAAGGTGTTGCATTGCAGCATATCCTAGGAGCACAGTAGTGTTCTCATGGAATTTTGATGAAGGTTATGCTATTGTTCTTCCAAATTCTTTATGTATCTATCTTGAAGAAATGCTAAGAGACTTAAGCTTAGCATCTTACCTTTTCTGCTTTGATTGAAATTTCCTACTGAATTTGATCTTATGCATTTCTAATAGAATCATGATGGTCATTAATAACTTCACATTTTTTTCAAAACTGTCACCACACAGAGAGGTTAATTACCCTGGGTGAAAATGAAAAGATATAAAAAGAACAAGGGTGCCAACAAAGCTGAATCTAAAAAGGACTGACAGGACACCTTTGTTAAAACTTCACAACTCCACAATATATGTTCTATAAAATTTTAATGTTAATACATATACTTTAGAGAGAGACTTCAACGCAATCCAGTGAAGACTCTTTAGGACATGCTTTTTAGATGCTCAGCAGAATATCGGGGGCGAAAAATTAATGACACTGACTGGACTGAAAGAGAGCTGAGAAGGACAGGTGAAGGTAAGTTTTATTTTCATCTTCCTGACTTTGTCTTTAACAATATTGATTGGTTTCTCTTTTTTATTTTTTAATATTGTTAATTATCCTATTCCTGATTCTCCATCAATATGTCATTTTTTTTTGGCCTTTTTTTTTTCTCTATTTACAGGATCTCTTAACTTGGTGATCAGAGTTCCTCTATTTTCTGGGTCAGCATCTCCAATATAAATAACAAACAACATAATCCCAGTTTATGCTTTTACAAAATCTATTGATCTTGCTAAAGCTATACAATTTTTCTCACATAATAACCATTACCAGGTTCTCCTTACTGGATATTCTGGTTTAGGAGTAGCACCCATCAATTCAGTGCTCTCTTCCCCTCACAGGCTCACTCACTACCCTTCCTGCTCTGGTGGGAGATACAACAGGCAGAAATTACACACATCACACACTGAGATAAAAACAATTTACTGAACAGCTATGAGATAAGTAAAAATGAATACTAACAGCAACAATATTAATAACCAAAGTGTACAAAAGAGGATGATTTACATGCTAAATGCTCCCTGAGTCCAAAGCAAAGCAATGAGACTGCAGCCAGCACCAGCCCTCTGCTCCCTCCACACGTTTTTTCCTATATGGAAAGGATGCCTGTTTTGTTGGAAATGCATAACCCCTTCTTGTTGGCCCCTGGCCATCAGGTAAGATGGTCTTGAATAACCTCTTAGACATGCCCACAGCCACTCCCCCTCAGTTACTGCAAAAATGAACTCTGTCCTGGCCAAAACTGGACATGGGGCTTGTTACACATCTTGTTAAATTCCTTTGTTCTTGAATTGCAGCTAACAGAATCATGTGCATACCATAAATAAGTTTATAAGATCTAGGCAGCCAAAGACTTTCAGTCAGTCCATTTAATTCTACAAATTTACTAAAAAATATAGCACTTAAGAAATAGAATTCAATTCTTTTTTTAACATATTTGAGCTTAGATGTAGCTTTCAAGCAACACATGACAAATTCCTTCACTAATGTTAGAACTTCAGGGTATATACTATTTTCAACCATAGGAGTTAGAGATTTAGGTTGAAGTTTTGACTTAACTGTAATTAATATCATCATTCCCAGTAATGTCAACAGAGGCAGATTTTTACCCTTATTTATTTCAGAAGAAAAATGTATTTTTCTTATTATATTAAGAAGAAATAATTGTTATTTAAAATACTGTATCCTTGAAAGCTCATGAGGGAGGAACAGGTTAAAGCATATGTAACATAACTGTGGCTGTGCACTTTTTTTTCAATTTTAAGTTTATAGATTGGAAGTACGCAAGGCCAGAAGGCATCGTTGCATCAGCTAATCTGTTGTATTATATATCACAGGCCATTACATTTCAAACAAATTCCACTGAACTTGATAATCTGCATTTAGATATGGATCATTGGTTAATACTTGTCTTCCAAGAAATATAATCTTCACTAAAAGACACCAGAAGACAGAGAATCTATCACTTTGTTGCTTGTTACCAAGGTTAATAGTGCTATTAAAATATATTGTGCTTTATTTCTAATTTCAATTTTTCTCACTTCAGCATTGATTCTAGTTATACCTTTCTGTTCCAGGCAAAGAAGGCCTATAATAGTTATATTTTCCCCCATAAAAATTAGTAGCTCCCTCCTTTTCTGTAGGTATTCAGTGTCTTCATCTGAAGTTGTGATGAATGCATATCTACCAAAATCAGCCCAAAATACTGTTGGGCTAATCTGCTTTTCCTTGTCTTTTTAGCAGACTACTGGTTCACTGTGGATTTTTGAAAAGTCAGTAACTATTTTCTATATCTTTTAAGTTGTGTTAGCTTGTAATAGGTCCATGATGAGAAAGACATACAATCTCTTCCCCTGTCCCCCCAAAGTTTGACATATTAATTCCTCATCCTCCAATCCCAGTGTGGTGTTTTGAGCTGTTCTTCCAGACTCTTATAAATTTCCCTTACAGAGAGAGAAGAAGAATGATTGCTAGGTAAGAACATAACTTGATTTTGAAAGTGAATGTGGTATATTATTAAAGCCTCTTGAGCCAGTAATGTCAGTGCCTTGAAATAACCCATATAAATAATGAATCAAAGAAGGGATGTACAAGCTCTTTCAGCAGGTACTTACATAGGAATAAACTACTGGGGGTTTTTACCTGGAAGTCTGATTATATTGGTTTTAGAGGTGGAAAACTCTGTTCCACAGCAGAACACCTTCAAAACATTACTATGGAGGACAGATGAACCTGTCTGAAGCAAAAAAAAAGGCATCTATAGTTATTAACTATTCATGCATATAACATGTGTTGCACTTTTCTCAACATGTTCCATTTTGCATGGGTTTTTTTTTCATCTCTGCTGATGCCTAGATTTTTAGCTTTTTCATATATTTGTAGCTTTGTAGATTTTTAATATACAGTTGTATAGTTTCTAGTACTTTTCCTGTCCTTTATCACATTTTAGAACAATAAGCTAAGCCTTTCTAAAACTTTCTGTTTAGTCTTATTCCCAAGAAGAGAATTTCTAACAAAAACATCTTGTTTTTCTCCAGAATATGAAAAACATAGCAAGATATAGGATAAAGAACCCCTTGGACTAACTCCAAAGGGCTGACCCAAGGGTGTGTTTCTGGGGCAACTATCTCTTATTGGATGTACCTGCTAGATATACAAATTAATTTATCTTGTGAAAACTGTAGAAATCCTGTATCATGTGTGTGCATAGCCCTATTTGTTCATCTGAAAGCTTTCATTAAAGAATTGCTTTTTATCTTACCCCCCAGTATTGTCTGGAAAGTTTTTGTCTTTTGCACTGCGAAGATCAGAAGTTGAAAAGCCCAAATAAACAATTAAAACTTGTAAGTAACTTTTAAAACTTTTCTCACATGGTGACAATTAACAAAAAATCAGGAAAAGATTCTACTCATCTGATATTTTTCTATCCAGCCATTTTAGTTTGGGCTGCCTTGAGGGGTCAGGCCTGAGGTCCACACCCCATGAGTTTTTTTCTCTAGTCTGGCTTCTCAGCCAGGGCATTCCCTGTGCTTGAGAGAAACAGTGATTTGCCTTGGCAGGGAAATTCAGGCTTAGCTGAACAGCTACAGATAGCTTGGCTAAACTACACTGCCCAGCTTTGAAACTTGAGGTGTAAATCAAGAATCTGTATTCATAAGAGCAGTAAAGATGGAACTAAGAAATGAACCAGGAAGCAGGGAAGCAAAAATTTTGGAGTCATAGGTAGTATTGCATTAATTGAAGCTGTCTGTACCCTGGAGTATGGAAAGCCAGATGTGTGTTACTGTGAAGCTTTGAGAGTTTATCTAAAATAGAGTGCTAATTAATTCTGAAATTTAATTGTTAGCTAAAGCTTTGCAAAACAGAGCCTCAGATATTGTGGGTACTCCAAGAGCTAAAAGTCCAGAAACAGCAGCAGAAATATTTATCAGTTATTAATTACTCTTTTATAATAACTTTACTTGAAAATTGAATTTATCTAGTTATTATAAATGCAATCAAAAATGTCTTGGAGGAAGGAAAAAATTATAAATACTGAGACAAACTTCCTTTTGAATAGCTGCTATATAATTATATTGATTCAAAATAAGTGAAATAGGGTAGACAAAGTTATCAAACATTGTGAAACTGTTTAACAATTACTGTTCTATATAGTCAACTTGTAAGAGTCAAAATTTGACATTGTGCCACACTGCTGACAAGGTTGCATGCAGTTTTCCTCTATCTGTCAATGTTTCTTCCAGTTAGTTTGCCCCTACTCAATTCAAGTACCATTACCTCAATGCCAAGTGCAGTGGAAATAATTTTTAAATTACAGGGTATGAACACAGAAACTGCTTGCATGTGTTAACTTTCTGAAGATGTGTTCTAACATTTTTTCACCCACTGCAGCATAAAAACTTGTTTTATCAGGAATTTCTAATATTTTTCCGGCTCAAGCATATGAGATTTTTTTTTAATTTTTCAATTTATTTTCTCTTCTTGGTTGCATTATGTGTGTGTGATAACTGAATCAATTCTCACATTGGAGAAGTCTTGCTGAAAAAAATGTTTACTGCCTTAAGTGATAGTACAGCAAACAGGTGGAGAGTCAGCTTCTGGTGACAGTCCAGGTCTGCACGAGCCTTAAACAAACATTCTTTGAATTTAATTAGGAAAAAGGTGACATAAAGCAATTGGGAAGGGATCTACCTTATAAATCCAGCAACACATTCTAATGTTTAGAGGTACTGTAGTATCCCTTTTAATCTGTACTCCTGGTCCTCTAGAAGCATACTTCTGATATTAAGTCTCTTTTCTATTCCACTTGTTGTATTGCCTTCTGCGACTGTCACTGTTCTGTCTGCTGCCCTACTAACTGCACAGCTGGAGCTCTGATTGGAAAGAGAATTTTATTTTGATTCTTCATATGAGATCTCCTTTCACATCTTTAGTTTTAGCACCTAAAATAAAAACAAACATTACAAATTAATTTGCTGGGGAAATATATCCTACAGGAGAGACAAAAAATGAAAATATTCAGAACTAGAATTTCTCATTTTGATATAAAGTGACAGAAATTAATGATCTGCCCATTGTGAACACAGAATGGCTCATTGACCTCAAAATACTTTTCAAAAATAAGAACAACTGCCAGTAGGACACACCATATCTGAAATCTGATGAATGACATATACTACCCAGGAAAGTAAACTTAGAATAATTGTGGCAATAGTTTTGAGAGCCAGGGCTAAATTAACAGGCATTTAAACTTGACTAAATGAATGGAGAGTGTAGAGATACACTCTCAAGAAGAACTTGATAATTTGTTTCCACTAATTATTTACTAACTGAACATTTTCCAACAAACCTCATTAATCAATGAGTAATTTCTCACAATAAGCACAATGGCCAGTAAGTTCAAAGCTGCAATACAGCTATATTTGCACATTATAAAACTGCCCATTTCTCTTTTTATCCAGTAGTCAGGCAGTCAGGCACTGAATGTGCTCAGAAGGACAACATTTCTCTTTGATATTGGACTTCAGCACGCACATTGCTCTTCTACAGACCTCTTCATTCAAAATATTTGTAGTTCAGAGTTGTTTGCTCTTATAGCCTCACCCTTTTAGATCTCTTCACTTTTTTTTTCTTATTTTCATTTTCAGAGAGCTATTTCATCTTTTCTATCACTCTTTTCAGTGGAGTATTCTAGCAATTGAAAGTAACTTCAGTTTAGACCTTAAAAAAAATTGAAAAACTTAGTATTCTGTCTCAGTAATCACTGAATACAAGATGATAAAACAAATTCTAAAGTACACTAAGTGGTATTCCCCAGTATAGAGTACAGAAATCATAAAAAGTGGTAACACTGAAATGTTACTGCTGATGTCACAAGCTGTAACATGTTTTTTTCTATATTAGTTGAAAATAGATCAATCTTATTTTCCTAGCAAACATGTTCTAAATCAAAGTATTCTGTTAGATATTTTCTAAATCAGAAATAAAAAGCTATTTAAAATTGCTCTACTGTTTTCTCACAATCTGGAATTTTAGAAAATTTATGCTAAACCTCTGCAATGAGAGTTTCCTACAGAGATCACAATTCATATCTATGTGCTCACACACACCACCTACACTTCAAAGAATGCTCCAAAAACTGAGTTTTCTGACTAGATGCTTGCAAGGAACTTGCAGCTCAGAGGCAGTCAGAGTAGGTTGATTTATTTATCTCTATTTTTAACCTCTAATGCTGAATTTACTATCTGTGATGAATTTAGCTTTAAACCACTTCCTTAAAAAGTGGGTTTTTTTAATTTTCTAGATATACTGCATGATTTATGTCTTTGATTGAAAATCCTTTGTGAATTAGAAGAATGTAAAACCAAGCATGTTTGTTTGTTATTTCTTGTTGCACAATATGACTGTTGTCTGTTTCTGTGGGATTTCTGTAAAACATCGCAATATCTTATGCAGTGCATGATACAGTTAAGTAATGCAGGGTTTGAAATTTTGCTTAATTTTCAACTTTCTGGTAATTTGAAAGAGGTTTTAGTTGCATTTTTCTCTTCTAAGGTACAGGAATAAAACAATAAAATATGACCTTCTTCTGTGTGGCTATCAGAGAAAAATGGAGCTACAAGGAGAGACCATATGGCAAAGTTCTTCCCTTAGAATTTTTTTCTCTCTTATTTATTTTCTATTAAAGGCTTCTGAAAGGGAGCTCATACCTGAACAGCAAGGATTTTCATGGATCTGTACACCTGTAAGGAAAGATTAGTAGAATTTGTGTGTGCTTTTGCCACAGCTTTGAACCTTTTATGTTTGAGACCAAATTCTTAACAATGTAGGTTCAGAAAAGCTGCTGTGAACATAACATAATTTCTAATATCCCTCAAAAATATTCTGGACTGGTACATAATCTACTTGCAACAGCCATGCCTCCAGTCAATACCTGAAGATGTTATCTTATTTTCTAGAGCAGAACTCCTGCTTGTGCTCTACTGAAACAATCTGACATTCCATGAACAGAATATAACTTAATCTAAAAAAATAGATATTTCAATTAAGGTAGCATTGAAGATGTAGAGGATTACACAAAAGCCTGTAACACTTTAAAGCTATTTATTACACTATTTAGGAGTGGTACTAAATACTGTCTATTACTATTATTAAACACATAAAATACAGAACTAATAAATATACTAAAGAATGTAAAAATATAAAAGAAATTACAAAATAAAGTATAATATAGAATAAAAAACTACTTGATTTGAGCTTTTTATGAGAAGTTTAATTTAGGAAATACCCATAACTCAGATTTCATCTAAAGTGCATAATCTTACATACACTAACATTGTGATTGGAACAACATTTGGCAATGAAAAATATTCTGACAAACAGCTTAAAATATTCTGAAAAAATTCTGAAATATTTTGAAAAATATTCTGACAAACAGCTCTAAACATGATTTCATCACCACTTTTCTCCTTCAATCTGTTATGCTCACCTATAGCTTTGTAATTTAAATTGAACTGTAGACTTTTAGTTGAAGAGACTGTGCCTACTGGTCTCGTGCAAAGCAGCTCTGAGGTTCCCTCCTGAACTGCATGCCTGGCTAGGCTCTGTCATGCTTATGTTCAACATGTTAACTTTACACAACTCACACAAAACCCATGGCTTTTATAATAGGAATCTGTAAGATTGTGATTGAAATTATCTTAACAAAGGCTGAAATTAAAAAACATTACTCACTCACAGGAAAAAAGAACAGAAAACCAACCATATTAGTTCTAAGTGCCAATGTCTCATTCAGACTGGAATTTTCTTTATGTCTGAGAATTTGCATGATAAAAGCAAATGATGAATGGACATGGGACTGAAATGTTTGGGAGAGGAGCTTGTGACAGTTCCTTTGAAGCTTTAAGAGTTTATAATGTAAATAAGTGTTTAGGGGATTATTAACATTCACATATTTTACCCCAAAGGCTTTCTGTAAGGTCAACTTTTAAGCAGTTGAAGTATGCAGAAAGAATTGTACAATGTATGTGTGAACATGTTCAAAGACTTTAGAGAGTCTGTGCTACAGAATGTTTTCATTTGACTTTAAATATGCTATTATATATGCCAAATTAGTGTATATAATTAGTCATCACCGGATATATATATAACATAGGTCTTGAGGGTTTTGGAAATCAAGGAATACTAGCAGGTTTTTTTATATGAAGACATTTTGGTTCCAGAATATCACCAAAAGAACAGACAAGGAAAGCAGTTTTCAAATGAGCTTTAACAAACAGGGGACTCATTTATTATGAGTGCAAAGAAGGTAACTTATTTCTTAGAAGTGTAGCTTCATACAGCTGTTATCTAAAACATGTCTGGAAAGCAATGTGCTTCTTTATATGTCCAAATGTATTTGATATCCTGAAGCACACATTTTAAATTCACAAGCTGAGGAAAATGACCAGTGCAACTCTAATTTCCAGATAAATTATTAACTATTAACTATTATTACTATGATATAAGGGTTTCACTATGTGAAATCCTTATATCATAGTAATAGTAACTCTGAGAGGCTTACTGACTTTTTTACTTGTTGCACATACTGTTGAAATGTTGAAGAAACTCTTGTTTTTCTCATTTTTATTTTTTGAATTCTTAAATTATGTGAAAATCTAAGCATGAAATCAATTTATACTCATCTTTTTTATTGCATATACCAATTCTGACCTGAATCATTATTTTGCAGAAAATAAGTCAATCTATTAAAAACATTTTTGCACATGTACTGAATTCCAGGTCTCTCTTTTACACTGTGTCACAGAAATTCCATGAAGGATGATGTAACCATAGCTTATATGGACTGCTATAATTTCAACCTGAATTTTGACTACTTGACAAGCATAAATGTCAACCTTAGTTAATGAACTTGGTAATATAATATCCATTCATATATTACTGATATACTCATACAGTATGCTGAAGCTACAAAAACTGTCAAAAGCTGCTTGCCATCCCTAATCAACATTTGCTATTTCCCCTAGAAATCTAATTCAATTACTACTGCCAAGAATAAATCAAGAATAACTTCTGCAAACTGAATATTCCTTTGTTTCACTCATTGTGCCTTGAGGAATTTTCATGTCCCCTTTGTCTATATTTCAACAATTTGCTTCATAAGGAAGAATTGACAAAGGACATATCAGGAAAGGGAAAGAAAAAATGTTGGATAGCACTCATTCTTGAGATAAGTTAGTTGAAAAAGCTGAATTATTCATACAGCAATAAAGTCACACCTAGGGAAGTGCAAAGTTGCTTATCACAAGGAGAAAGAAGGAAATAATCCAATCTGTTTACTAACATGTATAATGCAGCCATTCACTTAATTCTGCAAACATTTTCTTATCAAATTGCTTCTTAGAAAATGAGAAATAAATTGCTTGACTGTATTTATACATTGCTTATATAGCAATTTTCCTTTAGTATTTGTCAAATACTCCAAATAGCCATAAATTCACTCTGTCTGTCTTGCTTATGCAGTGAAACACCAGTACTGCAGTCATATGGTTCCTCAGAGTTTTTAAATAATAAGGTTAGAAATAAAAGTTGGCATTTTTATTCTAATCTGCTGGATAGTCTTATCCAATTAAAATGCAAACATGGAGATATGAAGAAAATTCTGAATTTGAAATGCCAAAATTATAATATGAAAAAAAAATCCTATTGACATATAATATGAAAAGATGGTTTTCATTATCTAAAAAAAGTAACCTCTCCAGAAAGCTGAAATTAGAAATTAATCTTGAAGTGCTGCTTCAAAGACACTGCTACATTACTCAAAAAATTTTATTTGAAAATTTAAATATATAAATAAATTTTGTATATATACATTAATTAAGTAAAAAGGCCACAGTCAAGATGCACAATTTTCTTCCACCAAAACCACCTCTTTTTGGGTACTGGGAAAATGTGTAAGAGAGGAAACATCTTGAGTTCAAAGGAGAGAATATTAGTCATATATATTACTAAGAATTATTCATTCAAGGAGTTGATAATTGCATAGAAATTGTTATGATTGCTCCATAGAAATACTTATGAGAAAACCTATATAAATATTAATTTAAGATAAGAAAAATGAGTGTTTTCTCTGTTTTAAAAGAGATTGAAATGCTTTTAAATGAAGGAAGACTGCAACAGAAAAGGAGAACCTCTTTCCAGAAAAGGAGAACCTGGATGATCGAGAGCTTCATTCTACTTTTCGTTGCCCTACACTTCAAGACACAGATTTCTAAAACTTATGGAAGAGGTGGCTTAGAGCATCTTGGATGGCACTGGGCATGTGTTGAAACAAGACTCCATTGCTTACAATAGCTAAACCTCCGTACCCTGTGTGTTCAGCATGTGTTTTCTAGGGGCCTGAGATCATGGTTTTCCTGTGAATACCGTGTCAGACCTGTGTGCAAGGCTTGAGTAATCTGAAGGCTTTTAGACAGCATTGACATCAGCCTGTTAGGCTGTTTTGGGTAGTACACAGTTATGTATTTAGCACAGAGGCAGAAAACTACATGTATGGACTTAAATATACTGTCTTGAATCAGGAACTGAATCCATAACCTATGTATGTTTTATTTAAATATATATTTATATATAGTCTGAGTAGATGTTTTTCTTGGCATTAAAGGTAGAAACATGACTTTGTAAACTTTTTAAGTCAAGTTATCTTAATAGTTCATCCTTGAATAAATTTCATAGAACTGAAGGAGAGACCTGAGTAGGCAGAAAAAAGATAACTTTTGAAAAGTACCTTGCTACAGCTCAGAAGCAACAATTAACTAGTGAATTTGGTCTATGAATTTGAAAATTTATTTAACTGACAAATTGCTCTGTTGAAGAGGGTGACTGACTGTAACTGCTAATTTACAGGACTTGGTGGGAAAACCTCTGCTTGTGAAAGAGGAATTCAGTTCAGCTTTCAAATACTGGATATAGCTCAAAGATCAAACTAAAATATTAATTGAGGCAAGAAAAATCATAAATGGCAACTTCCTTACCAAAAAAAAAATGGTTAGATTTGGCATAAGTAAAACACATTAAGTTTTATCTTCATATGACCATAGAATCACAGAATGGTTAAGGTAGGGAGGGGACTGCCAGAGGATGTCTGGTCTAGCCCTTTGATAAAGCAGGGGCACTTAGAGCTTGAAGACGATATATAGACAGATATTTTGTATATCTGCAGATGTGGAGACTCCAAAATATGCAGCTAAATTATGAACTAAGACGTCTCTATGTTACAAATAGAAGAATACAAATCAGAAGCTAGGAATTTGAAAGAAAATTAGGACTACACAAGAAGAAATGTAGCCGATATAAGGCAAAAAAAGAGGAGGTTTTGTGTGCATCAGAAACAATTATAATTACAAGTTTTATCCATTAATAATCATATTTATGTTTTCCTGTTCTTATGAAAATATCAGATGTTGTATTTAAATTACTTATTGGATTAATGTTCCACTGTCTATGATCAAATTTAATGGGTTTTAATCAGAGAGTTTACTTAACTTGCTGCCAAATATACCAATGAATATTCTGTGCTATTAACATTGATTTTCTGTAAGTTTTGGAACACTGGGGCAGTTCTCCAGAGACTGAAAGAAAGATGATATTGTGATAATATTCAAGAAAGGTGAGTTGGATGACCTGGGTGATGTTAGGCCTGTCAGTCTGACATTGATCTTAGACAAAGTAATGGAAAGAGGCTGAGAGAACATTTGATTAATAAAGAGATAAAGGAGGTAAATATAATTAATGCCAGTCAAAATGAGTTTATGGAAAATAAATCTCATCAAACTGACTTGATAATTTTTTTCAGCACTACAAGCTTTGTTAACAATTAAAATGGGATTGATGGACTACACCCATTGCACCACATGTTTTTCTCTTGATATTATATCAGACACTGTTAAATAAAAAAATTAGGGCACAAAATCAGTCTCACACACAGTAAATAGATGTAAAACTGTCTAGGTAGAAAGTTTCAACTGAGGGTTGAAAAACTTCTAGTAGTTAAGTTTCTAGCAGGACCCTATCAGATTTGATACTTTTTTGTATTTTGCTGTTGTTTGTTGCCTGTGCTATGTCTGGTAGGGAAGCATTACTCCTCATTTAAGCGTGCTAAGAGAAATATAGTTTAAATAGTTGAATGAAACAGTTACTGATATCATGAAGTCTGATTTTCAGTAAGCTTTGCTCTGCCCAAAGGAATAAAGTTAACTACATCTAAACATACAGCAAAAATATATAAAAGAAAAATGAGGCTTTATTTGCAGCAGGGTGGGCACTATCATGTAAAGTAGAGGTCTGAGAAATATTTTGAGTAATTTGAATACTTCGTTGAGAATATCTATTGACTGTTATGCTGTAACATAGGAATAATGTAATCTGTGAATTCATAAATAAAATTACTGTGGTCTAGTGTTTCTGGAAAATCTCCAAACTTTCTTACACTGCTGTAATTTTATTTTCGCAACACCTAATTTTGGAGTTTTCATCAAAGATGTCTTAAATGGAACAGATTAAAAGAACAGCAGAAATAGAGAAAGAAATGGAAAATTCATTTTGTTAGCAGCTAGGTTTCATCATGAAAGAGGACATTTGATTGGCAAGAGAAGTTTCTTCTGTCTATCAGAAAAATTATGTAATAATGTCAGATGGCTTGTAGTTGAAAGTGGATACATTCAAATTATAAATGAAATAGTTTTAAGAGTAGCATGAGACATATTTTAATCAAGTGATAAGCATTTGTTATTCTTAAATTCTTCAATGCAGGTTGGTTTCCCCATGCTGGTCTAACTCAAGCAGGAATTAATTTGGAGTCTTATGTTAGACCAAAAAAAAAAAATCTGGATGATTAAATAGACTTTTATGGCTGCAGTCCATGAATCTATAGCAACAGGGAGAGCTGACTTCTTTGCTCTACTTGCCAATAAAATGAATTAAGTCTGATCTATATAGAAAATGTTCACTAGCAGAATAATAATTGGATGGTATGTGATTTTTTGATTGAATAATTACACTGGTAAAATCTCCAGTGTAAATTCACCTATACACAGGACAGCTTAGTCTTCTTTTAAAACCAAATAAAGATGCTGATTTACATTGGAATTACTGGACATTCATGAGAGACTTAAGCTTAAAATGAAATAATTTTGCAGTTATGTTGTGCTGAAGATTTATAATAAATAATGGACTGACTAAACCTTGATGAGATATCTTGACTAAGCTAATATTTTGAGTAAGAGGAAAAATATGTTTTGACCAGATTTATGAGAAAATGTTCTGTGACAATTTGTTCCTTATACCCAAAGTATTCTGTGTGTTAACACAGGGAAAATTCTTCAGTGGAATAAAGTGTGTTTATTTATGTATTGCACTTGGGCGCCAATGCTTTTGTAGCAGGCGTGGCTACAGCGGTGACTTCTGGGGGAAGCTCCCAGAAGCTTTCCCCATGTCCAATAGAGCCAATGCCAGCTGACTCAGAGACTGACACTGCTGGCCAAGGGTAAGTCATTCAGAGAAGACAACAGGATAACATGTTTAAGAAGAAAAACAAAATTATTACCCAGAAAGTATTGCAGAAAGAAATGAGGAGTGAGCATATGTGAGAGGAACAGCTATATCTGCATATGTCAGCTTATGTCTGACACCCTAATCAGTGAAGGAGAGCCAGGAGGTGCTCCAGGCATGGGAGCTGAGATTCCCTGCAGCCCGTGGTGCAGCCCATGGACAGGCAGCTGTGCCCCTGCAGCCCATGGAGGAGCATGGGGATGTAGAGATCCACCAGGAACCTGTGGGGGAGGCTCACACTGAGGAGGCTCCTGGCAAGGACCTGTGGACATGCATACTGCATCAGGTTTCCTGGTGGGATTTGTCACCTTGTAAGGGACCCACACTGAGACAGGCTGTCCTTGAAGGACTGCAGCCCATGGAAAGGGATCTACATTGTGACCCGAGGGGGGACCTATGCTGGAGCAGTTTGTTCCTGAAGACCTGCACGCCATGGAAAGGACACGTGCTGGAGTAGTTTGTGCATAAGTGCAGCCTGTGGGAAGGAGAAGTTAGTGGAGGACTGGCTTCCATGGGAGAGACCACACAATATAGCAGGGAAAGAGTGTGAGGAGTCCTTCCACTGAGGAGCAAGGACTGGCAGAAAGAACATGTGATAGCAGGGGTCCAGATAGTAGAAAACAAAGCCAGAATGTAGGGAGGCAGCTTTTGTTTGAATCTTGCTTACAAGTGGCAAGCTTGAATGTGAAAATCTGAGACTGGGTTTACCATAAACTGTAATTAAACAATTTCTCATAGGCACCTTAAACTCAAATTCACATTTCATTGAGGGATTTAACCACACAGGTAAATCAAAGATGGGGACAAGAGCTTTTAACTTACTCTTTTAAAATTTAATAAATTACACCCCACAACAACAACAGGGATTGCTGGATGAAAAAAGCTTTGGCTTTTGCATGTGAAACTGATTATCAAAATGTTTGTCTCTGAAACAGATGATGGAATATGTATGATGAACAAGTAA
Source organism: Onychostruthus taczanowskii (assembly GCF_017590055.1). Classification (NCBI taxonomy): domain Eukaryota; kingdom Metazoa; phylum Chordata; class Aves; order Passeriformes; family Passeridae; genus Onychostruthus; species Onychostruthus taczanowskii. Next base: position 13,145,496 of record NW_024498351.1, read on the forward strand.
TAAAATCATATATCTAGTGTACCCCAGCATCCACATCATGAAATGCAGTCTACATATACATGCACACACTTGAACACCTTCATAAACAGCCATAGGTATATGAATGGAAAAGATTGGGAAATTCTCATTTATATTTGTCCATCCAGAAATGAAGAACGTAAAAGAAATAATGATTTAGCTTTGAGATGAGAATGAGAACAAATGCATCTTGAATGCATCAACACTTTGGATCATACACAAAAATAGACACAGTCTTTTCCTTCAGATATCTTACCAAAGAGTATTAGGAAAGAAGCAGTTTTAGCACAAGCAAAGAAAAAACTTAAAAAGGCAACACAACTCAACTGCTACTTAACAGTGCAAATTCAATAGACAGAAAATATGTCATATATTCTTCTCTCTTAGACATTCCATATTTATTTGAGACATCTTATTCCAAGTATACAGGGTAATGTGAATGCTATTCTGAGATATTTAACTTTGGTCATTCAATTAATGCACATTTTAAACATCCACTCTAATATGTTTACTCTCATTTGCAGAATTGACTATAATTGGACTGCATTGGTCCAATATTATTTTTTGTTTGTTAATGGACAACATGTTTCTGTTTATGTTTTAAAAAATTTTTTGCCTTTATCCGGGTTTTATAATAGTACACTATTTTGCATGTTTGGGATTAGGGGGTTGACAGTTGACAGTTTGCCTTAGTTGACAGTTTAGGTAAAATATACTATTTTGATTCAAAACTTCTTCTAAAAGTAGAATTAAAAAATACACCAGGAGAATATTTTCTGACTGGAATCCCAAAGCCTAAGAACTACTCTTACATTAATCACTTCAGGAATCAGATTCAATCCTGGTACGACCTGCACAGAAGCTTGAAAGATCCATGAAAAATGATAACATATTTGTCCTGGCTTAGGGCAAATTTGGGACCAAACTTCCAAAGGGGTCTCTGTAGAAAGCAGATTCAAGTGGCCCCTCCCCCAAATGGTTCAGGAAAATATTCCCTTGGAGAAAAGTAAAAAAAAAACCTGTTTATTTAACAAAGTATTCACAAGCATAAAAGATCAATAATTGTAAAATGTAAGACCTCTTGCTGTTCTGAGGAGATGGCAAATTCAGCAAGTCCTTGTTGTGGGCTGTAGCTCAGCTCACTCAATCTCCTATCAGTCCCTTTGGCACTGGAAAATGCTGTGGGCCACAGGTGTGAGCAAACGATGCTCTTCTGGGTTTTCAGTCCAGAGCAGGGCCGATCAGCTCCAAGCAAAAGAAAAAAACACAGTCTGGGGATCTTCTCTGCCTCAGCTAGCTAAAAACTAACTAAAAGCAAAGGGGAGCTCTCTCCCGCTGTGCCTGCTGCAGACAGCACAGTCTGTGAAAGAGAGAGCTGAAGCTTTTATCTCTGTATTTTTGAATACAGGCACCTCAGATATTCCACCGTTTCTCCTTCTCCCCCCCGCTTTCACTCTCAGATCTAGTTTTGAAGGTGCACAACCTATTTTTGGGCTAAACAGATTAATGGGGATGCAATCAGCATCATAAAGTCACCTCAGGACAATAAGTCAACACTTCACACACATATAAAATAAAAAATTGAAGTGCAGCTAAAGGTCTGGAAACTGAAGTGATTCACTGCTAGGTAGATTTTTCTTAATGTTTTATTCTGTGGAGAAGACTCAGAGGCACTAATTACCAAAATAATTGTTCATTTTCTCAGACTATGTATAATAGAAAAGTAAGCAAAAGTAGAAGACCCCAAAAAAAATCTTAGAAAACAGTTTTTACTGAGCAGCTATATCCACAGCAAAAAAAAGATGAGGATTATGGCAATACTCAGTAAACAAGCTTATAAGGGACTGAAAATAAAACCAGATAATTCTGAGATTGTTGTGCACAAATTTGCCCTATATATCTGCCTGAATGAAATTTGGCACAGACTCTGATAACTATTATATTGTGCTAATTGTAACAGATCTGTTTTTGTCAGTCAGGGAGATATTTGTGTTGGATCTACACTCTCACATCAGCCTTACTGACTTCCTAAATTGTTTTCAGTATGGTAGCTGTTATAAGCATTTTATTTATTGACATAATTTCTCTGAACCTAGAATAGTTCAGTCATCTGATCAAATAGTTAGATCTGGAATCCAAATTCTGAATTCTGCAAACTGCTATGTAGGTGGTGGAAATACATGAAAGTATAGGTTGAACACCAGCAGCCCCCTTCACCACAACAGTGTTACCATGGACAACAGTCTATATGTTCTTTAGGCTTTAAGAGTTTCCATCCTTTATGGGCAAATTTCCCTCATGATAGTAATAATGATGACAGCTGTATAAACAAAGTGTTTGTTTGCAGCCATCAATGCTAAACATACTAAAACTCATCTTAGTTAAAAAAGTTAAAATATAAAAGCTGGTCTGATCAGTTCTGGCTATAAAATGATGACTTGAAGTGGAGATAAAAAACCCAAGGCTTGTGAGGAGCTAGTTGTATTACACAACCTCAGGGGAGAGAATGGCCAGTCAGGCTTTTTCCAGGTAAACCCAAACTTCTCAGCATGTAACTCTAGCCTCTTGTTATGATCAATGAAGATTTTTTTCCTACAGCTTCGCCTGCCTTTCTCCTTCCATGTTATTGATGGGGTACTGATCCCTGTCAGAAAAATGAACATGCAGGGGATCATAAGAAAAAAATAGTAAACATATAAAAATCCCATTGTGACATAAAAATAAAATGATTGAAACTGTTTCAGTTAGACCCCTATATAAGTAGTAAAAACTGTAAGCATACAATAAGGACTAAGAAAAATAGATTTTTGGTACTACTTAACCTCTCATCATAGCTTTAAAAAGCACTATTAAACAGAAAGGAACTAACAGTATGATGCTTTCTAACAACACATCAAAAATCCTTGGAACCTGTCCCTCCAGATGGAACTGAGAAGCTATATGTTGGACATATTTTATAAATTGTTAAGTAGTTTGGAAAATGTGAACATATGATTTCTGTGCACCTTCTAAAGACAAATATATGTTTCTTATGGAAAAAACATGTGCCCTTTTTTAGGCAACATCAGGAAATTTTGAGAAGAAGTAGCTTTTTAATAAATCCACTTTTCACATTAATACCCAGAAGTTAGGAATGCGATTCTTCCTAAAACATTGAAGGACTCAATCAGAGTGGTAGTTGGTAAGAGAGAACCTTAGCATTCTCAGATGTAACTTACTAGGTGCAATAAAATTATATTCCTTTATCTATGCACTGATATCTCTTAATCCTTGAGCAATTTTCTTTCCATTAAAGCAAAAACCAAGTTGAAGTATAATTTTATGTAGTACATGCAAAAAGTTGCACAAAATTGTCAGCTTACTTGCAGTACTGTTTTCTTATCTGTGGAAAAATTAATGTAAGAGACATTTGGAAAAGGAGGCACAAAGTGCCAGTTTTTGGCATTTTAACAATGATAGGAAATATTGTTTTCATTAAATATATATATTCTGTCCTAACACTAAACAGAAATAGGTCGCTGCTCTTGGTGAATTCTGTCATCTTAGCTGAGCTTGCACTTCCATGGACAGCCATTGTTATTGTTGTTGCCTTCTTGATTAATTAGGGTCTGTTACATCCTTCCATTTTGTGACTGCAGGTTATTGGGAACAAATATAAGCATCGAAAATCATTCTTACCTTCATCTTTTATTTCCCAAGCCCACAAATCTGTGCTTTTTAATTTCATCACCCACATTGACATCTATCTCATATCTACATTATTTGGCAGACTAATTTTGAAGAAAATTACATTAAAATTTAACAGACAGCTAAATGGATAATGTTAACTTATATATGTCAAAAAAAGCCTCTTGAGAAAGTATATGCATGCTTTATATAAAATCTTAACTGCATTTTTGTGAACAGTTTACAGGGAAAAAAACCCAGCACTCAATTTGAACTGGTGGCATTGCTCCCCTCCTCTCATGAAAAATTATGTTTACATGTTTTTAGTGCCAGATCAAATCTTGAACTAATTTGTTCTGAATCTATTAATTTGGGCTTATTCTTGTCTAGAGCATGATGCACTTGTTCTTTGAGCTGCTTTCTTTCCTAAATATTAAACCTAAGGCATTTATTCACCACTGGCACCTTCAGGGATTTTTATAAAAAATCTCTGTAAAGAACACCTTGTAATTGGTATTTAATTCTTTGGCAAATGTCTCTGGAGGCTACAGATGTGTGACATTTATTGTATACATTGATTTCTTAACTTAGTATGCTTATTAGACAACATCTGCAAAAGACAGCAAAGCCCCTGATGGTTTAATTTAAAACTAAATTCTATAAAAAAATACAAAACTTAAAAATCAGTGGGTTTCAAAGACTAAAAGAGGCCAAAATCTCTTCCCAGTAATTCTCTGGAAAATAATAAGCAGCTTTATCCTCACAGTTAAAGACATACTATTTGACATACTGTTATCATAGCATCCAAGTCTTTACCTAAACCTGTAAAATTATCCACTGCAAATAGCACATAATATTGCAATTAGTATTGTTTGATTATGTTAGTAATTTATTTTTAAACTGATTAGTTTTGAAACAAGAGTCAAGTAAAAAAGCTAAAAAGCCACATATTTTGTCACAAAAGGATGAGAATTCAAGCACTTAAGTGTAAAAACTTGATGGTTTCAGATTAAAAAGAGTAAAGTTTGCTTGAAAAAACCTTTCTAATGTGCACTAATTATAAAGGTAGAAGTCACGAGTTGCCTGATTTGTAAGAAAATAAATAAATAAGTTTCAGGATTTTTTCTACTAAGTGTTTCAAACTTGATTTCGGTAAATGTGCTTCTATTCTCAAGCCAAATTTTGTGTCAGTAAGACCCAATGTTCATGTGACTGCTCCCAATCACACCCATACCAGCCCTCAGCAGGAAATACCTAGGACTTGCCAAACAAATCCTTCGCTACTCACACTAATTAGTGAGTATGCCTGACCTTACTTGTTAAGGCTACTAGATAAGCCTACAGCATGATATCTGCGAGGAGAAGGCATTTTTCTCTGAGTATCCACGCAGAAACGACATCTGCTGTGGTTGTTGGGCCAGGCAGTGACTAAGAAAGGTGCTTTAGTCTGTTTTCTGTTACTAGAGGCAGAATTCCCACCATGATACTGGCCCTAATGCCTAACACATGCAGCATTGAACATGCACACACTTCTTTTGGTGCAGCCTAACATGTCATTCTAGAATTAGGAAGGTACCAGGATGCAAATAGTTATTATATATTGTACCTCACACTTTTTCTTCTCTTGTCTCATGCATCCCAATCTGAGCAATGCATCTCAAAAGTTAGTTGTCTGATTACTTCAGGATAATAACAAGCTCAGAGGGTTAAATCCCATACGAGTTTTGTATTGGAAATGTTTATTAGAGTATTTTGGTGTGTTTACTGAGGACACCAGAAAGGTGTTCCACTGGGACAAGGAATTTTAGAAGTCGGTTGTCACAGGAATGTTTCAGCAGCCTGAACTTCAGGTGACTGGGCTGCTTCTAATTTGCAGTCACACACGTGCCAGCTTGTCAAACTGCATCACGTACCAAATTTGCTATACCTAGGGGGCATGGGCAGGAACATGTTCCCTCCAGTAAATCTGTAATTTGCTCTGACTTCCTTTACATAAAAAATGGATCATATCCCTTTTTTTACTTCTTTCAAGCAGTGGTCTCTCTGACTCCCTTTCATGACCTATTTTACCCAGCTTCAGCCTGTGGGCAAATATCAAGTCATGTTATCCAATGTAATAAATCCTAGAATCCAGGCTGTTATACAGTGGTCTTTGGCTGACTCTCAAAATAGTGTTTCACACTTCTAATAGCCCTCACATGTGCTCTCTTTCTTTCTTGGCACAGAAGATATCCCTTGAATCTTGAAATGTCACATATACCACCTCTAAAATCTCTCTGTTCCAGACTTTACCTCACAGGAATTTCAGCAAACTGTCAGACAAGGAAAATGAAAACTCAAATACTTTCAAAAAGTTTGAATGGTATGAATTCTTCAAAAGGCCAAACATATCTATTTTTTCATCAGCATTTGCACATATGTCTAACAATAAGCATAAAGGAAATGTATGCTGACAAGGGTATTCCATGACAGAATGATACTGAAAAGTCAGCAAATATAAAGCTACTTTTCTCCTTCAGGAGTTCCTGTAATAGGTTTTCTGGGGTCATTTTTATGCCAACATGTGTCCTTCTGTAGTCAAACAATTCCATATTTTTTATCTAATTGTAAGGAGTCATTCTGGCTTTGAAAATACTACAGTTTAAAAGGTTTCTGCAGTTAAAAAAGGTTTCTTAAAAAAGTCTTTTAAATAGACTATTTAAAATAAAATAAATAAATAAGTTATTTTTTTCCCTGCTCAATGCAGTGTTGTGGCCTGATTGTCTGCCAAAGTCTAAACAAATTTGAAAAGTAATTTAATCTTTTATATTAAATTCATTCATAAAAAGTATTTGTGGGGGAAGCAGTGACAACATTTACCCTATTTGCACATTGATCTTCAAAATCTTATCCTCAGCTAATGTTTTCATCTTTTTAGCCTTTTTGCCAAAAGATAAGTCCATGGCAGAAGATCATTTCTACGTGCTTACCCTACCTTAAGGACTGGTTTTGTTTCTCCTTGCTTCTTTGAAAAAGCAGGGAAGAAATCGAGAGGAAATACGCCTGCCAGAGACTTCAGTAACAGGAATGAGTTTGATAAGTTGCAGTTGTTTCTTGGCCATTGATTTGGGCCCAGGGCTGAGAATCCCTCTGAGGATCTATATGTCTGGCTTGATGTTCTCCTTCAAATGTGTCAGCAGAAAAAAAAAGAAAGGAAGATATATTAGCCTTTCCAGTAATATGAAGTTATAAAATATGATTCACTTTTAGCCAGCTACCGTCTGCTGACACCTTAACCCATGGCTGTATTTGTAACTTGCTATCTGTATATTCTGGCAGATTCTTCCCTTTGCAGACCTTTTCTCAGGAAGACTGGTAAACAGCTCTGGGGAAAGCAGCAAAGCACTCCAGCAGGTGTTAGGAATGTTCTCACATGAAGATAAAGGCACTGAAGATTATAATTTTGGTTCTTCACATATGCAGCATTACAGTGCAGGGCCTTGTCCCCCATAATGGGTCATGAGACAGGAAGACAACCCAATGAAACAATGTGTAGTGTAAATACCTTTTATAATGCGAATAAAAAAAAATATTCCCCCTCAGTTTTTACACAGAAATAATACTATTAACTGTTAAATATATTTTATTCTTTAATTAAAGTCACTTTTACATTATGAATTTGCATCCATAAGTGCAGTGACTGCATTTCAAGGGTTTATTTAGGAGCTGGAATCTTTCTGAGTAAAGGTTGTTGGAAGAATTACTGTGTATCATTAGAACATGTTGTAGAACATGAAAAAATTAACTTCAACAAAATCTTTGAATAAGGTTGTTTGCTTTTGCAGAGTTTTTTTCAGTTTTATAAAGTTTATTTGCTGCAGACTGTTATGAATTTCCTGCACAACAGCTAAATAAGAAAGAATCAAGAGTAGATGAATGTGAAAGAAACACTTGCAAGGTATCTCTGCTATGACTTTAGGAAAAGTCTAATTTGCAATTATGCAGTGATTAACAATTGTATTTGTATTTTCTTATCTTGGTGTCATAAACATCCCCCGTTTTGAAGCTGGCATTAATAAGAGCTTTGAAAAAGAATACCGATAGCTCTTTTGAATGTTGAACAATATTTTCTTTGAGGATTATGGAAATTAGTTTTAAAGTCTCATTAAATGATAATTTTTAAACCAACACTAAAACCAAACTCTAAATATTCTTAGCTAAAATTCAGATCAGTGGAGCATGAAGTTGGTAGGTAACACATGGTTAGATAAGGTGCTTATACTTCTATATTCTCTAAATATTTTATTTGCATCCAATATTTTCAATGTACTAATTGTCTGATAAGTCCTTTAATTATTTCCATACTATATTTATGAACCAATTTATATATTCTTGATCTTAAATACAAGTCTCACTTTTTTTTAGGCAAAGTAGACTATACATCAAGAGACCATTTAGTCTGATAGCCAGATACTGACAGGAATATAAGTAATTATTTTTTAAGATAGTGTAGTTGTATTTAAAAGATACTTAACTATAAATTAGATTCTTTAATCATCCAATCACGGCTTACAATCCTAGTACTGTAATAACACTGTGCTTTTCATACAGACCAAATTTCAATTGTTCATAAGCTTCTTTTTTTATCATGTGATACGGAAAATGTGTGACAATTGACTATGTCAAAATGTGTGTCAAATTAGACAGCCACTAAACAGATTTACTGTAAAGCCATTTAAAATATCTTTTAAAGGAGCCAGGAGGGAACTGTGGAAATACTTGATAAATCACAGTAATATTAAAAATGTCAGAAGTAAGCTTGTGGGAATTTGAGTTTGAGTGTCTACTCACTTATTATCAAAACACATGAAATTTCCTGCCACATCTGAGAGGGAGAGAAATTGCACTAGTCAATGCATGTATTAAAGAAAATAAGAAAGCAGCAGCCCCCAAAAGGCAAATAAAACCAAGGAAGAAGTTGGAAGATGAAGATAACACACTATTCCTAGATGAATCTTGCAATATTTGTTTTCCATTCATTTTTATTTATAAACAATTGGGTTCCTTCATAAATATAGAAACAAAATTACACATAAATGAAGAAAAAAATATAAATAACCTTAGACACTTTGTAGATTGTTTACAACAATCTGTTTCAACTGACTACTGAATCAAAAGCTGCTTTGTTTAATGTCAACAGATTTCAGAACTTGTGCTTCCATCTAGAATTTATTAACTATGTAAATATTGTCAATTGTGAATACATTATTAAATAGAAACACTAAACAAATCTTCCTATGTTCACATTTCATTCTTCTTTGAAGATCTCCTTATTGTTTGCCAGGAATTTTATTCTTTAGAATATTTCAGTGATGAGTGAACCTTTCAAAAAGAGCACCAGTGATTTGATTTATTTTGAAGGCATTCTCATTAAACTGTGTACTGCTATATTGAAATACATGATTACTCTAAAAGTGCTGACACAAATATTTTTTCATATTACTCTTTAAGTTTGTTGATTTTCTGTGAATGTTAAATCAAGGACGTGAACATGCACTTCATCTGCATAGAGATGAAGATGCTTCATATATTCATTATTTCTTCCTCTGCTGTCAGTTTTATGTATATAGATTTTTTAAAGTAAATGTACTAAGCAATTTCCTAATAAAACTACCAGTTTTATAAATCTACAGCACTGTAATTTTTTTTAAGTTCAATTAGAGGAATAAACATCTCTATTAGCAATAACTGTACTAATAGACTTCCCAGTAAATATTTCAGCACAATTGAATAAACTAACACTAACATTTATTTTTAGCCTCGATGTGTCTAACTTTCAGTTGACAGTTTTTTCTAATTTAGCACCTGCTTAAGGCATTTGTAATTTTCTGTGAAATAGTTGGAACAAGGTCTTTTAGGCTTGTTCTCAATATAAATTATTCCTTCTTTCTTTTTTCCTTAGATGGTATTTTTCAGATGAATATGAACTACAAAAAGGACTTTCTGTGTTTTAAACATTGACTATAAACTAATTTAGAGTGTTTTAGAAGCATGCAGACTGATTTAAAATTCATTTTAACAGAAGTTTGTTAAGATGTTAGTCAGTCAATGTTTGTAAAGCCAGGTTCTGTATGTACTCGTGGTTTACATGGCTGATTACAAGCTGATCTGCTAGTAGTGACTGAATAACATTTGTCTGACTGGAATATCACATCCTGAGGGTGTGAATGGGGTTGGACTTTATGATGAATATTCTGGTCATTGTGTCTGATTTTGAACAGTAGCATACATGAAATTGTCAGGAAAGTTAGAAAGAAAATAATTATTATTAATAATTACTAAATAATAATAATAATAATAATAATAATAATAATAATAATAATAATAATAATAAAAAATATGAATAACAATAAATTATAATATGTTAAAATTATAGATAATAATAAATAATTAATAATTATTAAAGTTATTATTATTATTATTACTATTATTATTATTATTATTATCATCATTATTATTGTAGTATACTATTATCCTAAAGAGTAATAATGTTATTTAACATATTTTTTCTTTCAATCTGTAACCAAAAAATTGTATCAGTTAACATATATGGTGAAAAAATTTAAATGTCAACATAGCAATGGCCTTTAGTGTTATGATTTATCCAGTTGTTTTTGATGTCTTTACATGCTGTAGAACCCATAAAGAGAGAATTTTGGCAAGATTATTCTGTTTTTAACTTCTGAGCTCTCCATGCTCTGATAATGTCATGAGGATTTAGGCACTTTTCCAAATTTTCTGAATTCTTTTGATATCTTTCATCAATGTCATAAAAGTAATTACCTGGTTATTTGTTAGAAGTTTGGTTGGGTTTGTTTTTGTTTTTTTTTTTTTATTTTTTTCTGTTTCTGGTTTTGGTTTGTTTGTTTTTGGTTTTTTGGTTGGGATTTTTGTTGTTGTTGTTGTTGTTGTTGTTGTTTTGGTTTCTTTAGTAAAGTAAACCAATTTGCTTTTCATTCTTCAGTTATCACTACTTCTTGAATCTCACCTGAAAATCTAGGAAGAAAATTAGCATAGTTCTTTGGGTGTCGTTAATGAAGACAGTATCAGAGAGCACTAAATTTTCTTCTAACTTGTATAGTGCTAGTTACGTATGCTCACTAAGCTTTTTATTTTAATTGAAAAGCAATATTGTCTTGCTTATCCTCTAAAGATGGTTTAATCTTTGTCCAGGCACAACAATGAAGATTTCATGGCACCACTGATTTTTTCCAACACATATCTATGAATAAGTCTAATCATTTTTTCAACTTCCTTCTGCAATATATGACTTGCTCCAATATTTTGGGGAATGTACGAAAATAACAGTACTATCTATCATGTTTTTATAATTGGAATTCCTTATCTCAAGATTTTTCTTCATTAGTTTCTTTGTGGTAACATAGGCCTTTACTTGTTGAATAATACAGATTTGGAGAAAAAAGTAATCTCTCCTTTAGCAAAAGAGGTCTCATTAGTTCTACTGCTAGCAACAATAATTTCTGCATTAACAGCTTGTAATACAATTTGTACCTCCAAGCACTCAAATATTTTTACATTCTAGATGAAAACATTGAAGATTTAAAAGCTAGTGAAGTGGAGATTTGCAGATTGCCACAAGATAAAAAAAGGTGTGGACATCTAATTAAAGAGAAAAGGTAAATGAGAAAGGCTATTAGAAATGAAAGGATACAGAAGCAGGGCCAAAATTAGTGGAGACCTTGAGATATCACTTTGACAGATAATTTCAAGATAATTTCAATAAGAAAGGAAAAAGGTAATAGATAGGAAAGAAACAAAGAAGCTGAGACTAGCAGGATTGTGCACTACAGGATTGTCTTTCAACACAGTGCAGAACAAAATAATCTGACTTATCAGATGGAATATCTTCCTTCAAACACAGAAAATAGCTGGAAGCTCAAGGACTGCTTATTGGGTTTTGGTTGAATTTTATTATATTGGTCGAAATCCCTACGCCTCAAGTGATGTGCGTTCTGCTTGTGTGAGAGACTCTCATTAGCATAGCACTGCTACTAGATTTTGGATGTGTTTAACAGCTTTCAAAGTAATTTATTTTATCTTTGAATGAAAGGAAAACATTTTGTGATTTTGAGTGAAATAGAGTCAGATTACTCGATCCTCAAGTTTCAATTTAGTCCTTCTGGTCAGAAGCAAAAAACTGTCAAAAACCTTGTAACAGAAATCTTCATAGAAATCAATAAATCCCTGCAGAACTTGAACTTGAAAAAAACAAGATTTTGACAGATTACATGTCGTCAAAAGTATTTTCACTATTTAAAATTCAGCTAAACATTTTCTGTGGGGTTGTGAAACTCACTCCTTCCTTTACACTCTTCCTCAGAGACCTCATTTCTGAACCCAAATATCTACATTTTAATTTTTTGTAAGCTTATGAGGTCTGAGATAACAGGTCTCTGTGACTGTATCCAGAAGACCAAACTATGACCAAAGTTATGTGAAGCAAAAATACAGCAAAAGATGAAGAAATATTTGGAAAGCTATTTTCTTTAATGAAATACTACCCTGAAAGATTTAAAGTGTTTGCATCAAGTTCTAGCTCACATCGTTCAAATACATAGTATAAAATGCAGCTATCTTTGAACTTACTATATAGGAATACTGGGTCTTCACCCCACCTAAAGCTTTTATGCAAAGAAGATGAAAACGTACAGAAGATGAAAATGTATGCATACAAACACACACACACACGCATGCACACAAACACACACATGCACACACACATTTTTTATACTTGTGTCTGTGCTTTCAATATTTTCAGTGATTTTTTTTCTTCAAACTAAACTGTGAAGGTAAAAATAATACTTTGATATTATATGATACAGATATTACTGAAGTTTCCTTGAATATCACAGAACTGGCAGATAATGAGGCAAACATTTGTTGTAGGGGGTTTTCATGGACAGCACAGTCTCTTTCAGTATAGCCAAGCACTCAGAGGAGCTAGAACTTATATTATGGCACCAGTAATAGGTTTTCGTGTTGAATATATTTTTCATATGATTAAAGTTTCTGGTTTTTATGTCTGGTATTCAAACACTGAAAACCATGATAACACATGCAATAGATATTTTACTAAATGCCTATAAATAACTATTTACAGCACATATAAACAAATATATTAGATGGACTACAACAATATTAGCCAATGTAATATGCACACAAGCTCGTATATTTTTCTACCATGCCAAAATGCCTAAATGTCTAAAGTACCTCTAGAAAGGTAGAAGGCATGGAATATACTGCTCATTCATGCAGGCTCTCATAATTTAAAATTGAATTTATATATAAATGCTCCTTAGCAGTAAAATCCATAATTTAGAATTATATATATATATACAGAAAAAATGTGCTGTATCATCCTTTGCTTTGGCTTTCTCCATTGGCTTTCAAGATACTTTCTGGATTCATTTTTAAAAAACAGGAAGAAATCCTCAGGATTTGATACATAAAAAATTATAGAGGATTAGAATGCTACCAAAAGTGTATGCACGAACTCCATGAAAAATGTCAATTAATGTTGCAAACTTTTAAGACAAATATCTGTTTGATCTTATGCAATAATCTCGCTAAGATAATTTTAAAAATACACTAAAATCTTCGTGCTATGGACATCAACCAAATACAACATACATGTTATGGCTTTGAAAAGACAAAAGAAATAATATTTTTCTCCTTGCTTATAAACAAGTACATTGTTCTTCACTCCTGTTAATACTTATCACATGAAATTGCCTACAAAAATCAGTCAGGTTGCATCAGTATAAAGGCAAACTGAGCTTATAATGAGGCATGAAAATCTCTTTCATCACTTTCTAAAACATTAAAAAAAGAAACACTCCCCTTAAGATCTTCTGTATTGTTTAGAATCCTTTATTACACAAAAGTTGTGCTTCTAGAAAAAGAAGAAAAAACCCTTTTGTGTGATTGCTTACAAAAATTGTCTCGATATTAATTTTAATATAAAATATTAATATTTAAATAAATAAAAAATTATAAATAAGAAATGTTAATTGGTTGTAAAGTTTTAGGATATATATAACTTACTAATAATTTCCTTTGTGCTATTTTCATTTTGTTTTTAAATTAAAGTTTATACTGAATACTTTTTTAGGGGAAGGATTACAAAAAATATCCTAGAATATATAAGAGAATCTTTCCTGGATTCCTCTAGTAAAATAGAGCAAAGTCACAGATTTGGACTGACAAAACCAAGGATTTCCTTCAAGAGGATACAGTAGTATGTTGAAGAGCTTGGTGTTTCACAGAATCACAGAGACACAGAATGAGTAAATTTGGATGGGACCACATGGAATCATCTGGTCCAGCCTCCCTACTCAAGCACTGTCATCCCAGAACATGTGGCACACGACTGCATCCAGACCTTTCTTGAATATGGGGGAGACTCCACAACATCTCTGGGAAACCTATTGCACAGTCCAATGCTTTTCCTAATGCACCCCAGGTCAGCCTTGGCCTTCTTGGCCACAAGGTCACACTGATGGCTCATGGACAGCTTGGGGTCCACCAGAACCCCCAGGACGTTCTCCACAGAGCTGCTTTCCGGCAGGTTGCTCCCAGCCTGAACTGGTGCCTGGGTTTTTTCCCTCCCCAGGTGTAGGACTCTTTGTTTGCCTTTGTTGAATTTCAGCTGGTTCCTCTCTGCCCATCTCTCCAACCTGCCAAGGTCCCTCTGAAGGGCTGTATCAGCCACTCCTGCCAGCTTTGTGTCATCAGTCAACTTGCTGAGCAGGCATCTGCCCCTTCATGAAATGATTGATGAATGAGTTAAAAGATAGTGAGCCCAGTACTGACTAAATATTGTTTGTCAGTAGTCTTCTTACCTAAATTTCTGCAAGATTCCTCCCCTCAGCACTTACTTTCTTTTCTGACAGACCTCTCAAAACCTTTATCTTTAGAAGACACCTTCTAAATGCTGAAGCACTATTTGAAAGAATGCAAAGTGTCTTAATTTTTTTTAATTTTAAATTTATATTCTAGATCTAAAACCAACATAATTAATACATACCATTTAATAATATAAAATTTATATAGCCAGAACACAGAAATTATAACTATATCTCATCCAATTTCAGGAAAACTCTTTTTGCTACTTTTGTGGATTTTGGTAGTGTAAGATGTCTTTGGGGCATGGTTTTATATCAGGACATATGCATTTCCAAGGGCATCCAGTTTTAAAGAATTTCTCTTACTTGTGTTTCAAGGCCCATGTAGAAGTCTGTTCAATGAACACATTAGTTTGTCCAACAGAAAAAAAATGCTTTGGTACATAAATTTATCTTTTTTGCAACCATCTTTGCCTTAGGAAGCCCCAAGGCCATGCAATTCAAATAATATCTGAGAGCATCGCTTTGGTTCCTTAAGTTTCAGCTGACAAGGTACCCTTGGTGCAAAAAAGGCTTAGGGCATCAGACCAACACAGTTTTAGAAAACTGTCTTTGAGAAAACAGAAAGAAGATATCTTTAAGAAAACTGAGAGGCCACTGGACTTGAACTCCCGTATTAAGTCAGATCATTATATTAAACCTCTCAGTAACAGCCAATGAAATGTGCACTTTAGGGTGTTAATCCATGCCAAATTAAAATACAACTAAATGAACAAACAAATAAACAAGCAAACTTCCCCAAAGTTGCCTTAGGGCATCAGCTTTGTTCAAGTAGCTTTTTGCTAGGATACCCCAATGGCATAAATGAATAATAAAAAGCAGTAGACAGACCATATTCCAGGTGGACCACACTCACATGAAGTGAAAGATAAAGGAGCTCTGTTTTCACACAATTTTTTTTTCTTTTTTGTAAGGTAGGATGGGAATTGAAAAAGAAAAAAAGAAATGGATGTTAATAAAGACAATTTGAAACAGAAACGAAGAACGCAGAAGGCACAGCAGAGGATGAGGATAAGCAAATGGAGGAAGAAGTGGTTAAAATAGAGAAGGAAGGAAGGAAGGCAGATGGTTCAGCAGGGAATGATATGAGGTTTTCTGTGTGTTATGGTATTGTACACTATAGCAGAACTGTATTATTGTCATATCCTATATTATATGTATAATAACAGTTACAGAAAAAAATATGATATAAGCTGACTAAACTTTTCAAAACAGAAAGTAAAAGTGTCTTCTTCAAGAGACTATTCTTTTACTGAGATATAAGAAGAGTGTGCAATTACAGATCAGCCAGAACATAAGAATTACAAATAGGATAAAATACTTGGCAAAAGTGGCTTCCATTCAGGCAGGTCATATGTAAAAGATGAATAAACAAAATATCACCAGAAAGGATTCTCATAATTTATGTTGGTTGATTCTTGTGGGAATCATGGCATCTTTACTTGGAATCTTTACATGGAATCTTTACTGAGACTTATGAGAAACAGATGAAGGTAGAGATGGAAAAATAAGAGGAAAAAAGTTACTATGACAAAAAAAAAAGGCATTAAATAACTGTTTATAGTCCCATCTTTAGAATAATGATAATAAACATTTTTCCTCCTTCTTATATTAAACCAAATGTTGATTATGCAACAATTCAGTTCAGTTTAAGCTATTAACTTCTCCAATAATTGGTTGTTAATGTCCCAACAATAATAAAAATGTTTTTCTGCTGTTGTAATCCACTTCTGTATTACTACCCCATGCGATTTTATTTTTTTTTTCTGAAGATATGAATGCAGAAGACACAGTTTTCCTGTCTCATATTTTGTCTCTGTCCTTATACAGAATATAGAGTGTTTCCTCTAAAGAACATCCAAAAATAGTTAGCAATAACTCTAGAATTTGCTTTGTGAAAGACACTGCATATTATTTAAGCCATATAGCAGAGAGTTCTTGTACACAGACAGTAAATATGTTTATCCCACAGATATTTACCACCTCAAGCAATGCCAGGAGAGCTTGAGTGAGAAGGGCAAAGGACAATTCTTCCAACCTTGCCGGATCAAGCAAACTAAAGGCTGAGATAAGCACTTGAGACATGTAAAATATGGGATATACTAGCAGCCTTACCAATTTTAATCATCTTCATTGAGTAAGGAAATGCTTCACAGAAAGAAGGTTGTTCCAAATTAATACACTAAAATTTTAAGGAGAAAAGCTTAAGGTATTGTCCCAAGTACTCCATTCTTGTGGCTTGCAGAATTTTTATTTAGCTACAAGCTAGTTGTTTTAAATTGGAATTTAGCCACTGTTAAGAAGAGATCAAAGAAGACACAAAGAAAGATGACATATGCATTTTTAATTGACTTTTCTGAACATGAGGAAATAAGGTATTTTGAAGTGAGAACCTCAGAAAAATAGGCTTCTCTTATACAGACTCGGTATAAGAGAGTGATTCCTTATTTTTTGATAACTGAGGCAAGTTAAATGTTATCTGAAGGACTGGATTTCTGCTAGCTGCTGAAAACCTCAGACATACAGCTTTCTGAAAGAATCCTGCAGTCTTTAGAGAGGAAATATTATGGTGTAATTCTTCTCAAAAGCATCCATGTGATACATGCTACATAATACTATTGCAGGAAGTAAATAAAGAAAAGTAATAAGTAAATAAAGTCAATAAGAAAAAAACATTCTGAATTAATTATGAGTGTTTCACAGTAAGTGTGCCATTCTTGTCACATTCTTAAAGGTTTGCACTTAAAATAAATTAGTAAGAGAATGAATATGAAGTATATATAAAGATCATTGGAGTATTTGTAGAGTATAAAGAATATTTATATGTTTGTATCATATCTATTTGTATGTATAACACATGTAAAATATACATAAAGTAAAAGTATAAATCATAATGAATTACAGGATATTTTAAAGGTATTCACAGTATTAATATTATATTTTTAAAAATTTACATCAGTTTCAATACTTTGGGTGTACATTAAATCCTGAGTATCAACATAAATGGAGAAATTAGAAAGAAAGATTTTTAAAATAATTATTACTTTTCACACTTATATTTTAATAAATAAAGGAGCCTTCAGTGGAACTTTTGTGCTTATTTCAGTCATTAACTTTTAATCATACAAACACTTGCAGGGGCCTCTTGTTTACTAGAGGAAAAGTAGAGCCTGTTTCTATGTATCTACAGAGTAAACCAGAAAATTCTAGGTGAATTATTTAACTGTCCTTTAACACTTCTAAATTCCAAATGACTTCAGGGGTAACAAAGAATACAGAAAAAAATATGCAAATACCATTATGTTAAAATGGTATATACAGGGAAAATCTATACTCTTTGTGTTTATTCATTAAGCTATTTTTAAAAAAAATTGCTGGTGTTTAAATTCTTTAACACAATATTCCTGCCAGACAGATAATCAATCCATCTCCTTTTATGATCCTGTTACTTATTTCTCTAATTCTTGGTTACCATGGCATCTAGAAGCATGAAGTACTATTTATGTTTTAGTGTTATCAAAACTATCCAAATTGTGCTGAAGGAAAAATGGGGGGAAAAAATTATGATATTCAGTCCATTAGGTGAAGCCTCTATATTCAGAATAGTGAAAGGAATTTAAATCCTGGAACCATCTGCATAAAAGTGACATCTGAGTGAGACTGAGAAAGGAAGTATTGAAAGGCTGTTAGATAAATGAAGGATTAAGACAGGGATTAAACCCTGGAAGACAGATAGCATGAAAATTCTAGTACATGGTGCAGGTCATAGCATCATAGAATACCTCAAGCTGGAAGAGAGCCTTAAGAGACCAATTTCCTGTTCCTCACAGGAGTACCTCAAACTAAACTACATGACTAAGAACAGGCAGATGCTCCTTGAACTCTGTCCAGCACTTCCCTGGCTAGCCTGTGCCAGTGACCAACCGCCCTCTCAGTGAAAAACGCTTTCCTAACGTCCAACCTGAACTTTTCCTGATGCAGCTTCATTCCATTTTCTTGTATCCTATTGTTAGTCACTGGAGAGTAGAAACCAGCATGACCCTCTCCACTGTCACCTTTCACAGCTGTAGGCTGTGATGAGGCTACCCCTCAGCTTTCTCAGAGCACCCACAAAGTTGTCACTTAATGGAAAAAATTGGTGACAACAGCTGGCTCAGAATCGCAACATGGAGTAATTGGACACACAAAGACAGATAACAGGACAGTAAGGGTCACAACACTTAGGATGTAATATTGTGTCTTGTTTCAAACGCTTTGTACAAAAAAAAAAAAAAAAGAAGTGAAAGGCTGTGTTTAGGTCAGTCAGCCGGATAAGCAGTGACAGCAACAGCAGTGGCAACTATGTTAAATTCTGGGGCAAAACACTACACAGGGGGTTCCCAGACCCGCAGAAACCTGAGACAGCAGAGATGTGGCAAGACCCAGCAGCTCTCCGGGTGTGGCTGACATCATGAGGATGTTGACAGAGCAACCACAGGAGACAGAAATGGCTCTAGGAGCATGAGTGACCAGGAGCACAGCAAATGGGGCAGGCAAACAGGACGTGGTGTGTTAGAAGTATGTGACATGGCAGTTTGTGTGACAGTCTGTATAGGTTGGCACAGCCGCCCTCCTGGCTCCTGGGGCAAGCTCACTTGGTGGTTTTTGCCTGCTCAGCTAGAACAGACACAGAGGTGGTTTCCACACAGCCAAATGCCATCACTTAGAAGGAGCATGGAGACCCAGAGCTCCATTAGAAATATGCAGCTGCTCTGGTCTCAGGCTTTAGGGAGTATTTGAGCCTGATGTTCGTACCAGAGGGCAGCAAAGGTGGCACCTGTGTGCAGTGTGACCAGGTGGGTGATCAGCTCAGCCTCATGGCAGAGCTGGACGTGGAGATCCTGAAGAGTATCAAGGTGTGAGAGACTGGTGGAATAGCACTTTCTATTCCTGGGAAATGCAGCAGATGGAAACTTCGCAAGAGTCAGAGGAATTTGGATCCTGTTGTCATCAGGCAGAAGGAGACAACCTAAAAGACAGTGGGAAATGAAAAGAGGTCCCAGCTTGGAGCACCAGGAGAGGTTCCTTTTGGCCTCCAGTACCTTTGCAGATGCCCTTACAGAATAGAAGCTATGATGCTCTGGCACTTGATAGTGAAGTTGAAGCTCAGTCCTGGGGGTTTCCTAGACGAAGTCAGTCAACCTCAGAAAATTACATTTCATGTATTTAATAACATATTAGGGCATGACACACAGTTTTATAATAACTTTTTTCTTCTGTTTATCTTGGTTTGAACCCAGATGTTCAACCTTCTCAATCGCTACTTCTGTCCACTAATTATGCTTTGCAAAAGCAGGGCTGCTTTAGGAATAACTTGGGCTTTGAATATGGATGGTCTCTATTAAGTAGTTTTATGGTTCCTGAAACCATAAAATATTAGCAGGGACATAACTTTTGCAGTTAGTAAATGTAGATGTCCCCAAACAGTCATTATAGACACCACTGGTTTATTTGATGGAGATAGCTCATTATTTGTGGCTCAAGTATCTGGCCAAGCACTCTTAATATTATTGAGAGTTTATTGTGAAAGTATTCAAATGGTATGAAACATATTTCTCCCTATTGATGAAGATTATTTTCTTAGAAGACCACAGCAGCTTTTTGCTTTGTGAGACATAAAATGGCACTCACATATACAAAACAAAACAAAAAAAAAATCATTGGAAATCTATTAGAGATGTTGTATTTTATAATATATTGTGGTTTCCATTCCGGTAAACATTTGTGAGGGGATGGGTTAAAACACTTATGACAATAAAATTGCTAAGAATAGGATGAACACAAAGGCAAGTATGTATATTTTTGCCATATTTTAGTGATATTGAATTTGAGTACTAAAGATGCATACAATCGGATTACTTCTAGGCAAAAACATGTAAATGTAATCCTGCCAACATTTATGCATGTGCTTACTCAAGTCAGTGAGACAATTTATGAACTGCAGCCAATAGGTCTATTTTTATAAGCAGTTACTACCTGGCATTGTGCTCACTACTCAAAGGGTAATGGATTATTCATGGCAGCAAACACATAACCTACTAACAAATTATGGCAGGATGGGTCTTAAGACCATTTGCAGGATTCATGTTATCCATTGCTAAGTTGCCTCTCCAAGTAAAATTAAGTTTCAATAAGAAATGAGTTGCATAGGTATGGAGTAATCAATGGGTTTTAAAGCTTATCATTTTACATTGCATTAACCTCTACGGAAGCCTGGTCTTCATTTACAAGAACTCCCTAAGGCATTTTTCAAACTAAAAATACGGTATTTTTCAAACACTATCAGAAAAATAAGGTTGAGCAAAAGTTGAAAATGTTAACATCATTGTAAATAAATTCTCTTTGTGTCCTTTCTATTTTTTACATATACTGTGGTGAACAGAGCAACTCATCATCAGAGTATCAAAAACTGATGTAAACTAATGGGAAATAGGTGCAATTTGCAAGAATATAGATATTTTTAGTGATTAGTATCATGCCATAAACCTCTGGTTAACAAGAAAATCAAACAGTGCTCATGTTTATGTTGTTCAGGTATTATTAATGTTATAGTTACAGCTATGATGATCAGAATGTCCTTAAACACGAGAGATGTGTACAGAAAGGTTAGACCAGCTTTTGGAAGCTTTTGTTAGACCAGCTGAGAAAGCTTGAGAAAAATGAAAGAATTGGTGGGCTTTTTTGAAAGATTTTCTTCAGATTCCTAAGCCAATACTTCTACTTATCTTCTATTTTGCTGGCGTAGCTATTAATTTGTCTTTTAATCCACACTTCATTTATTTGTTTCTCTATAGCTGTGAAAAGTGGTAAATCTGGTTGAAGCTCACTTATTTGTCCCTGGAAATGTAAATCCAGCTGCATGTTCCATCATCATACAGCACGGTGTCAACTGTATC
Source organism: Onychostruthus taczanowskii (assembly GCF_017590055.1). NCBI lineage: Eukaryota > Metazoa > Chordata > Aves > Passeriformes > Passeridae > Onychostruthus > Onychostruthus taczanowskii. The sequence continues at coordinate 13,167,079 of NW_024498351.1, forward strand.
CAAGAACTTTGGAATCCTGACAAACCATTTTGCAGTATTTTAATCAACAATGTAAAGGAAATAATACCTATTTATGATTTTAAAAGAAAAGACAATAATTATTCAGTAAGTTTGGAGTTTATTTCTAAGAAGAGGGGGAGAAAAATTTTAAAAAATTCTAATAAGTTATTTTTTAAAATTATTTTTACTATCCATGAAAAACCATTTGCTATCAGTTAGATTGTTAGTAGAAAGAAAACATGCACTTCTCAAAAAAATGTGTTTCAAGGAACTTGAAATGCAAGTTCCTTTCTACCACCAAAATTAATATCCACCTGAGACCCATCATTCAAAAGTAGAAGCCTGTAGAATATATGCAACTGCAGGTTTATCCCCTGAAATTCATTAAATTGTCTTCTAGAAGTAGAGACTCTCTGTCTTTATTCAGAATACAAAGAGTATATACAAAGCCCTAAAGAGCAGAGTCAAGAGACTCATGGCTCTAGGTCCCAAATTCAGAAGCAGTTTAATCCTTTTTCATAAAGTGAAGCACATTCTTACATTTTACCTTGTCGTACTCTGTGTTTATCAGAACGGTCTGAAATACTGATACTGGAGAAGATAAACAGCATTATAAAGCTATGTCATAAATCAATCAGAAAAACTGAGAGGACTAAAGCACAGAAAGCCATCAAAAGTGTGAAGCTGTTAAGGATGGATTGAGCTGCGGGTGAGGAAACAAACTGAACTCCCAAACACAAGAATCCTGTCTTACCAAGAAGTTTCCAGGTGTACTGCTACAATAAGAGATACAGCCTAAAGGCACAGGGGCTGCTGGTGATGCCTAATCAAAGAGAGGAGCAGGTGCTGTGCTAGAATCCCCCTCAGGCTCTAGAGAAAAGTGCTAGAAATCTTTGCAGCCATAGAGTACCACGGGGAGGAATTCATTGCTAATGTGTGTTTTGGGTAAGGAACTGAGGCTAATTGTATTTGTTATGTCAAGACACGGTGTTGGCAAAATGAAAGCCATATGAGGATATATTTTAGGATGTGAGTTTGTTTATACCTTCATACCTGTATTATCCCTTTTTAATGTAGCTCCAGACTGTTCCATATATTCAGTTTTGAATGTTGCTCATCAAGGTCTTGTGAAAAGTCAATAGAAGCATATAACAGAATTTCTAACAATGAAGCGTAATTTCCTAACATTTTCTATGATGCTTCCCCAAGATAAATTGCATACATGTAAATACACATCTGGGGTTCATAAAAGCTTTAGGAATGCATTTCACAAAGTGTTGCTTTCAAAAGTATCGTTATGTTTCCTCTCACTTTAAATTCAAATAATTTCTGATGAAAGGTGTTTGTAATTAACAAAAATGGATTGGGAACTAAATGAAAGCAAATTTTATGTGAGCCAAGAGAAAAGAGTAGAAGCAAAAAGCTAGCAGCGGTAGCAGATATAGCACAGCACCCACAAAACCTGCTTTAGTTTTCTAAAATACATAGCAGTGCACTGATGTTTATAAGATATGTTTGAAAGCACAATGCCATTACAGAAACGTACAAAGATGCATGCTGAAAGCTGTGGTTAAGACCATATCAGGGCATTCTCAGCAGCAACGCCATCAACATTGTGTTTCAGATCTTGTGCAAATCAGCATGAACATTACACAAATTCATTTCAAGGTATGTTCAGAGTAATATCTTGGACTCTTACTGTTGCAGCTGGCCCTTTTCTTTTATGCCTCCTGCCTTTCTTCATAATATTTTGCAATATTATGTGTTAAATTTATAGTTATCATAAAACAGAAACTGGTCTTCCTAACTTACCTGTAAAGACAGATTATCCTATGTTGAAATCCAGATCACAACAGATGTACACATAAACAAACACACAATGTATGTGAAATCCATATGAAAAAACTGTATTTACACAAACTCCAGCTACCTTGAAAATGTGTATATTTAATCTACTTCATAAGAACTTCACTGAACAATTTGCTATCGACTTGTTTGGTAGTGAGGCTTCAAAATAAATGCTGTTCTTCTTCCTACTTGAGCTTCCTGGAAAAGCATATATGCATGAAAAAAATGACCAAATAGAGATTTCTTTTTCTTTCGCGGTTTGTGACGTTAACATCTTAGTGTACTAACATTTCTGTGACCACAAGAGGATTTTGAGTAACTTTATCAATATGTGATTTAAAACTTGACTTTTTGCTATTAGTCAATTTCAATTTATGCAGAGCTGTTGCAGAAACTGTGGATCTTGCATTGCAAGATTCTTATCTCTAGAAAGGACTAGGTTTGTTGCTACATACAATTTTTCACAGGGATAATACAAACAGTTAGCACGTTCTTGTCACTGAAAGAAAACACATGAACCCAAACTCTTTCTTAATAATAGAATTTTTACATTAGAAATTTGGCTAGGGGGAATCCTCATATAAACAGTATCTCATATAAAGAAATTATGTTCTGCAATTAGGTTGGCTTCTGCATAACAAGAGCACAGTTTAGGAGAAGACTATGGGTCCAGTTCCATGCCTTTATGTCACACACAGTTATGAGCCTTAATAGAGCTGCACCGCCTGTATCAAAACTGTTGTTGTATGTAGACCCCAACAACCATCAGCCAGGGCAGTCAGGCTGTGGTCTCAGCTCCTGGTAGAGACTTCTTCTCAGAAACCCTACAGAAATATGAAATATGTGTGAGGAACTGGGTTAAAGTTCACTTGAGACTGCATTGCCTCAAAGAGTATTTTTGGAGACATATATTCTGCAATCCTTGTATTGCTTGCATAGTCCAAAGGAAGGAAATTGTTTTAGGATACCTGATGCTTTGGGCTGTATATAGACAAGAAAATTTCCAAACCAATATTTTTTTCACCTGAAGTAAGACTGTCAGTATCACTGCAGAGTCTTACATCAAATATCTCAGGATGCAGCATTTTCAAAAAAATATTTAAAGTGTCTATTTTGTGGATATAACTGGCTGCTACTGCTGGATTTTAGAGACATTAGTCTTTAGCAGATCACAGCCTCTTCCTCACTTTTTTGAGGACAACTTTAAAAAAAGGCTGGGTATGGCACTCAGTGCCATGGTGTAGTTAAGGTGTTAGGGCATGGGTTGGACTTGATGACCTTAAAGGCTTCCAGCCTAGTAATTCAGTGACTTGTGTGAATTCTGTGAACTTTCTGACAGGCTGAAGTGCTATCAGAAGTAGATAAATGCTTAGGAACCACACTAAAAGCATTATCTTAATTCTTATGTGTCCTCTCTCAAGATGAACAAAATGTTTGTCTTTTGCTTTTTTTCTTTTCTGGCTGTTTTAGTCAATTTGAACATCAGGTGACAGGATAATATTTCTATACCTAAAATGACTTTAGCAAAATGGGTCCTGGGAAATCCTCATTAAGGTTGTGGCCTCTTGTCAGAAAAAGACATTTGAGTATAATTCAATAGCAAAGAACTCCCAGAAAGCCCTTTGCATTTACATATGCAAAAAATGGAAATATTAATCAGAATAGAATAGAATAGAATAGAATAGAATAGAATAGAATAGAATAGAATAGGAAAACTGCTGTCAAAACTGCTTGCCAAATTCTTGCCTAGTAATCTACAGGCATCAGAGACAGAAGAAACTAGAAAAGAAAAGCAGCATTAAATGGTACAGGAAAGGAAAAGTCAAGATATGTAACGGGGTTGAATAGGACCTGCAAATAAAGGAGAAGTGTTGTTTACAACTGTTAATGCCATACAAATATTTTATTCTGTTCAGAAGAAAACCTTCATTTTTTATTACTTACATGGGTGGTCACTCGACTTGACAGACATATACAAAACTTTTTTTCCAGTGGCAGAAAAAGAAATAGAAATTAAAAAAATTAATAATCTACCAAGAAGATAATTGATTCCAAAAGAAAAACCCACCCTGTCTTTAGTACTGTCTGTTGACTGGTAAATCATAGATCAAAATCCCTCATATAAAATATTGAAACAAGCCTTATACTCAAGCATAGATTAGCACTGTCATGATTTGCACATACTAAAGACCATTTAAATCCAAAATAAATTCAAAATGCTGTACCGGTGTCTGATTTTGTTTCAATTTTATGGTCATCTGCTTATGACAACTCCAATCATAATATTTCTGAAAAGAGGATGAACATTCATAAAGAGTGCTTTTAAATATGCAAACTATAGGAATTTTCACTTTAACAGAATGCTTAGTTTTACTCCCTTATAGACCTCCAGATATAAGCCAGATGTATGGTCAGTAGCTCATACGTCTAATCTTTTCAGGATACAAATCACCTTTAATCTTCAATAGAATTTTTTTTCTACTTTGTTTTTTGGAATAATTGGTCATTGTTTTCAGGCAGCAAGATTACCTTTTTATTCTGCAGATATTCCTTCTGTGAAAAGACTTCTCTGTCTGTTCACAAGTGGCATGCCTTGTTTTTTCAATGAAAAATGTGCAAACTTATGCAGGTCAAACATACCAAACAGGATTGGCTTGCTAATGATAAGAACTTGAACTAAGGTTGTGACAAATTTTTCTGGAGACCTTAATTGTGTACTTGAATAGGAAGCCAAGATTTTTTTTAATAGGTGACATCTGCAAAATACCTAGTTGTCCTCTATTCTTTCATTGAATTCTTTTTGGCATCAGAAGATGTACAAACTTTTAAATTCTTTGTTCACCTGATTAAAAGGCAAAACCCATCAACACAATTAAACTACAATAAATCTTCAAACTAAACCATATGCTCATTTTTTCCTTATTACTTAAAAGGAGTTGCAGGCCACTAAGTATCAAACCTTTGCACTTAGACATATTTTTGCACTTTTATGAGACCAACTGTTTTTATATGTATCTGAAACTGTGTATAAAAGTCCTGTGAAATAAAAAGCATTTCATACTTGGTCACACTTAAGAAGTTTGACCACCATATTCAAACTGCTTGGAGCAATGGTCCCCAGGGATCAATTTTTCATTATTTAAATTGATGAATTTTGTTCTACACAGGATGATTTTCCCATAAAAGAAAATCTCTGATTTTATTTAATACCAGAAAATGAGGCAATAACATGCTTTAATTTGAGTCCCAAAGCAAAAAAAAAAAAAAAAAAATCTTTTAAATTCTGCAATGATATAATGGCAAAGTTAGCATTTTTCAACTATCACAGTAGTTGATCACAGTACAATTCTTACACTATTTTTTTCAAGTTTAGTCTTAAATCAAGAAGTCCTGTGCTCACAATATTTGATTTTAGGATAGTGTTAATATATTAATTATTTATTTATTCTCAGGTAAGGGATAAATAATTTTATCCATAAGATACTCTAAATGAGATTTTTGTCATGGGGTAAATTTTGTTCTCTGCTTGGGTAAATTGTTCCTGTGCCATCAGACATTCTGTTCTATAAAGTTATGATAATGCCAGAGAGAATACATTTTGTATCTTGTCAGGCAGATTTTTATAAGAATTTTCTAAAAGTGAGCTACATGAAGCAGGACTTGCTAGAAAGAGCCATTGTGAGCTTCCAAGACATTAAAGAATATGCATTGGCAAAGAGAACAGTGTTATCCTGGAATTATCCATCAAGCACTGGTGCATTCATAGCTTCATCTGAATCTGTGTGGAATTTGCAAGGTAAGTCTGACAATTCAAAGAATTACTGGCTTTCCCACAGGGACATCTCTTCCTCTGAAACATCATTTTCCTCCTGCTGTCCTCTTTGAAGAGCAGTATTCACGACCAGTAGTTGAACTGTGGCCATTCTTAATACGGTCATGTATCAATTAGTCCATTCTTTTACCATTGTTTTCTCATTTTTATGTCAAATATAAGAAATTCTGTCCTTAAGTCTATGGTGGAGGCTGGTGGATGCTTGCAGTTATTGCTTGCAAGTATCTGTTCCAAAGAAGTTGGCTGTTTGTTCACTAGCTGTTGTGCTTTGGAATCAGGAATTTCTCTGAGTAAGGCAATGTCACAAAAGATTATCTTCCTTAAAGGTATTTCTGCATAACCAATTTCATTTCCTTGGCTTTTTTAAGGTATTTTAAAAAATTTTGTCTACTCACATCTGAAACTCTGCTATATTCAGCCTGTAAGGGGAAAGACCTCATCATGGTTCCAGAGCTTATGACTCCAAGGGTTGTACTAATGCTTTCCCCCTTATATTGTTGAACAGATTACTTATTGCTAATGCCAATATGAGCGCTGAAGCCTGACTTCATATCTTAGATGAGCATTGCTATTCCTCATGCAGAGTCAGATTCCAAACTATTTCTCTTTCCAGCACAATTTGTAGGTGCTAACACACAAACAAATGAGGGTGGTCAGACATGAAAGAAACAGTAGTTAATTTAAAGAGGTTTTTTGTTTTATAACTGCCCCCACATCACTCAGTGGTATCTGACCCATCTTAGAACAGCTATGGCAGTATGTGTGAGTGTGCCACTACATCAGCTAACATATTTCATGAGGCAGTATTGATATGAATTTGTAGAGCTGTCATGATTTTAACTTCTTAAACATGACATGATTTGGAGGTGCTTCTGATAAGGAAAGCAGGTAAATATATAAAGCCTGAAGAGCCCTAAAGGCACTTAAGACAGTTTCAGGTCCTGGCAGTATTCCTTTATCTAAGGTAGTTCTTGCTACAATGGCAGTAAGATGCTTTACAGTCTTTAGCTCCACAATAAACTTTTCTGATGCCAGCAACTGTGGCAAGATTAGAGTTTTAGGTCTGAAGACATCAAGTACAAAGTTATTTGGGACCAAATAAACTGATGGACTAAGATACCTCATATAATATTGGAATGCAATTAATGCAAAAAACCTCAAAACTCATTCAGCTGCCATTCCACTGTAAGGATTTAATGTCCAAAGATATTTGGGAGTTTTATATCCTACAGTTCTACTTTAGGAGAAATCTTGAAAAGCCTGAAGCTTCACCTAATTGAACAGTTGAATATTGAGCACATCCAAATCTCACTAGCATTCACAATTTGTCTGTCTCTGTACAGGAGAAGGAGCCTGTTCCCCCTGGTATCCTCAGAGCATGTCTGCCCTGCAAGAACTGTCAGATAAACAGATCCATTCTTCTTCTTAAAACATAGCTGCTGAAGGAAAGTACAGTGGAGGTTGTAATGTTCCACTCTTTCTATAAAGGCAAGATTAAAACAGCCTGACAGGATATGAAGAGTCAGGATCAGCTCTCCTCATCACCTGTCCTCCTCACTTGAAAGAAATGGGAGCCATCCCACCCACCTTACAAATGAAGGCTATTCTAAGGCATGTGAGGCAGGGAACATCACAAAATCTTCATACTGAAGTGTTTCTGCTTTACATGAAATATTTGAAAACTTGTGCGGAATTAGAAGATGTCATAAGAATCAGAGAGCCTTATCGCCCAGGAAGAGCATCCAGTTCCAGTTCCAGCTCCAAAGATTGTGTATTCCAATTGCAGGGGGTATATGAGACTCTTAAAGGAAAAAATGGAACTCAGAAATTCTGCTTTCATGTCACTGTCTTTTTTTGTTAAATAACATTAGAGAAGTGTACTGAACCCTGCTTCCCTTATCTTATAGTACAATCAAAAAAGGTGGAGACTAGATAGCTCTCTCAGCTTTCCTGGCAAAAAGCACTTGTGTTTTAAAGAAACAAAAGAGACACTGGAGAGAGGTTAGACCTTTTTTCAACATTGTCCTACCAGCTTTTCTAGGTTAGTGCTTAAGCACAGTGCTGTTGCTGCTGTGGTTCCTAAGACCCCTGAATCCCTCCATCTCAGAGGGAGTTTCATCATCCACAGAGGCAACCAAAGCTGCAAGAAGAAAATATTCAACAGAGAGCAAGTTCACTATGAATACATTTTTTAAAATACTTTATGCCAGTGCTATTATAAAAAATATTAACATGGTTTCACTACAATAATTTAACAGAAGTTTCCACCTAGTTTTCATGCATTTTGCAGGAAAGTAGTCTGATTAGACAGATTTGAAAATTATGAACTTCTAGTGTCCATGTAATCATAGTTTTTATCATCCTATATATGGTCTTGTTGCATGCTATTCTGTCATATATCTTACAAGAACTGAATAGCAGACTTGTTTTTCTAGCATTTTAAATTACATTTTCCACGATATTAAACATTGTGTTATATCACAGAAAAAATATTTTTACAAAACAATCTATCATCAATTTCTTATTTGGGCTAAATAGCATTAGTTCATAAGAAAAGGCACCAGAGGAAGAAAATCTCTAAAACTCTTTACTGTGTTATTTTTATTTAAAAAAAGAAGTCTAAAATATAGAAAAAAAGAAAAAAGAAAAAAGAAAAAAAAAAGACAAAAAAAAAAGGAAAATAAACTACATAACATAATCATTTAAGAAAATGTTAGCAGGTTAACATTGCACCCAAAACATTCCAGAACCTAGGATCCAAGATCTATGGAATTATTGCTGGAATATAAAGCACTGATAAACTAAAGTCACTGTAATAACCCAGTGGGATGGAAAACATTTTTAAAAAAAATTAGATGCTTGGGCTCATTCAGTGTCCTGAAGATGTATTAGTAAACAACAATATGACAAAAATTACTACCTTCCTGTCTTAAAACTTGATGAGCAGACATGAAACCAAGGTCTAACATCAGTTCACCTTGGCAGAGAAATTTGCTCAGTGTTCCTTAGAGATGTTTTTACAGCGCAGTGGGAAACCAGCTATACAGAATACAGTAATTTTACTCAATTCTTAAGTGAACATGAAGTCCAACATTGCTTAAAGACTACTGACACTAAAATGGCTGAATGAAAAAAATGTTATTGAATGTCTCTGTTCCCTAAACTTTGACCTTACAGTAATTATATTTTCATTTTCTGAGACATAAACATCTTTGTTATATGTCTTTTTATTTGATCCCCATACCGATGCTTTCATATCCGACTATTCAGCATTGTATTTGTACTTTTACCTGCTGATAACACAGTAGCTGCTGGATTGCAATGAAACTATAAGATGCTCCAGTTCAGAGCCTTGCTAATGCTGACAACTGATTTAGCATTGTAAGCTACCTCAACAGCGCTGGGCTGGTTTTTGTTCAGAGATTTCAGTAGGGAGTTATTTTAAGGGATATATTTCCTTTGTTGGGGCAAAAAAGCACAGTTTGTCTTAATTATCCCTGACGTTTCAAACCTCATACCAGGCACTTCCTCCAGGGACAGAAACAAGCCAGTCTCCTCCAGAAACCAAGTGTGAAATGAATAAATAGGGCTCTGGTTTCTTAATGGCATAGTGTGGTTACTATTTTTACTGTGGGGGAAGAGGCTGTCTAGATTGTTTCTTTTTATCTCTGAGGAAATTCAGGGCATTGATAGGTGAAATATTGTGGACAATTAAGAAAGGAAAAAAGCTGGTCTAAAAAAGCAATATTTGGTAGATACTTGGTTGGCTGGTGTATTCAATCTGAGAGCTAAGTTTCTCTCAAAGGAAAGAGCAGGAGCAGAGCAGCTATGTATCACAAACAGAGGCTGCTGTTTTCATCTGCAGTCTGCTGAAGACGATAGTAATTAGAAGATTCTCTGCATCATTTTTTACTTTTTTGGTGTAGATTTTAAGGCAATTTTTGTTTATATTTCATGCATATTGTTAATGAAATATCTGGTTAGGGACCTACTATTGCTACATCTATCTGCAAATTCACAAAATCTTGCAAAGAGTCTTGATGAGGCTAAGCAAAATTATTCCATTGGAGGAGATGATTATGGAAAAATAGTTTTTTACTTTGTTTAATGCCGGTATATCAATAGACAATTGAAGAGCTCCTTTTCTGAGCTGAAGGTAGCTATTAGGTCTTGATTAGAAAGGTCTTAGGGCTCTTTCATCTGGTTCAGAAATCCTGTGTTTCATGACGAATACTAAACTTCATTGAAAAACAATGATCAAGGAGGGAAAAAAAAAAGAAAAAAAAGGTGCTTATGTATTTTTAGGGTTTTTCATGTTTGTGAAAGTGGTGCTCTGTCAGAAGGAAGTCTGTGTTGCTGCTGCTTGCTGTGATGATTTAAATGAAGGCAGCTCTAAATTGAAACCTCACTGCAAGGGCATTTGTAACCAGATCCTCAAGGCTATTCCTAACCAGATTCAAGGGCATTTCTCAAGGACATTTCTAGTCAGATTCTGTGGGGGACTAGTTCCAGGGCATAGAGGACAGTTTGGTGTCTTTATTTTACTTAGTGTCATGCTCATGCTTGCAGCGTCCATATCAATGCAATGCTTGCTTGTAATTTATCAGAGTAGTCCTGTATTTTAACTATTCATTAAATCTATTTTATAGCACTTCATCACCACAAAACAAACTACAGACAGTGGCCAGCTGAAGATCCAAGATTTTCAGCTCACAAAATTGACAGGGGCAAACTCAGAAAATGTGGACTGGATGAGTGAACAGTGAGATGAGTTGAAAATTAGTTGAGTCCCAGAGGGCCATATTCAGTGGCATAGGTTCTAGTTGAAGGCCTGTTACTGATGATCGTGTTCTCCAAGGTTCAATGCTGGGCCCAGTATTTATCTTATCCTTGAATTTAGATGAAGGGGCAGATATGTCCTCAGCAAGTTGACTGATGATGGAAAGCTGGGAGGAGTGGTTAATAACCCAGAGTGCTGTGCGCCCCTTCAGACGGACCTTGGTAGGTTGGAGAGATGGGCAGGGAAGAACCAACTTAAGTTCAATAAGGACAAATGCAGAGTTCTTCACCTGGGGGAGAATAACCCCAGGCATCAGCACAGGCTGGATCTGAGCTGGTGGAAAGCTGCTCTGCAGAGAGCAGTGTGAGGATCCTGGTAGACACCAAGCTGTCCATGAGCCAGCAGAATGGCCTTTGGGCCAAGAAGGTCAATGGCATCCTAAGGTGCATTAGGAAAAGCATTCCAGCAGGGTGAGACAGATGATCCTGCCCTCTTACTCTGTTCTAGTGAGGCTATATCTGGAGTGTTGTGTCCAGGTCTGGGCTGCTCAGCACAAGAGAGAACATGGAGAATCTGGAGAGAGTCCAGCAGAGAACAATGAAAGTGATTAGGGGACTGGAGTATCTCTCTTACTTAGAAAGGTTGAGTTGAGGCTGTTCGGCCTTCAGAAGAGACAACTGCTAGAGGACCTCATCAGTGTCTGTTGGTATCTGAAGGGAGGGTGCCAAGAGGATGGAGCCCAGGATCTGCTTGGTGGTGCCAAGCAATAGGACAAGAGGCAATGGGCAGAAACTGATGCACAGAAAGTTCTACCTGGACATGAGGAAGAACATTCCTACTGTATAAGTGATCAAGTGCTGGAACAGATTGTCTGGAGAGGTTTTGGAGTCTCCCTCTCTGGAGATATTCCAGAACCATCTGGGCACAACACAGTGCAATGTGGTCTAGGGTGGCCCTGTTTGAGCAGGCAGGTTGGACCAGATGACTCCCTGTGGTCCCTTCCAGCCTTACCCTGTCTGAACTCTCTGCCTCTGAGTCTGCAGTGTTTGTGGATTACTTTTATAAAAAGACAGTCTTTGAGTAAAGAGAGCGGAAATAAGCAGCTCTGCCAAGACTTGATTCCTTTTTATGAGAAAGCATGAGGAACAATCTGCCAAACGATATTGGTGAGGGCATAGTGCTGCTGTCTTTGTGGATCTGTATTTGTTGAAGAATCTGAACCATTCTCTACTGAGACAAAATCTTAAGCTAATGCTGACAAGGGAAAAAAACAACTATGGAAGAGAGGGATTTCAAGGATTTCATTGTATCCACTACCATGATAATTAAATTCAGTTACTTTCTTCTATATCCACAGTTTGCTACTGTGAGTGCTTAATGAGTGTAAAAAATTTGCTAGTAAAGGTTTGCAGTGAAAGTAGGGAAGCATCATGCAGAAAATCCATACCTGGCTCTGAGCATTTCTAACATACTGAAATTCATACACACATCCTGAGAGGATTGTATGCAAACTTTGTACCCAAACTCATGCGTGCATGTCTGAATTCTAGTTACAGCAGTATTCAAACACTTCTAACCCCATATAATAGAAAATAATACTGGATGCATTTGGTGTGAAATGAATAAAATGCAAAACAGCTTTGAAAGGTCCTTGCCTGAAGACAGAAATCTAAGAATGAGTATTTATTTGCTATGGGGATACATAGCTGAAGTTCTCTAAATACCAGATATTTTCAAGGTCATTAAAAACAACGTTATCTTTTTTTTGTTATTATTACCAGTAGTATTAGCTGCCAAAAAGACAGATGAGATTTTAAGGACTGTAGCACCACTTTATTTAGTGTTTAATATGTATTATTTTAAAAACTTTATTATATAAATATATAGTTGGATACTGTTCTGTCATTATATCTTGTCGCCATGATTATCTTTTCTGTCTTGTCCTGTTGGTATAGAAATTTTGTACTTATAGTTTTTTTTTCCATAATTATTGAAAATTTGGCTTTGATTAAGAGTCAGTTGAATGTAACAATTTTCATTTTATTAATTTAATAATGATTTTTATTCCCATATGATGCTAGGCATACAGTAGAAGTTACAATTAATTCAGAGGTGACAAGTTAAAATTTAGTCCAATAATCAATGTTTTAAAATATGACCACGACCTCTATGAAAATGCTGTCTATAAAAATTTTTCTTTGTTATTTTGACCTTACCCATTACAGAAAATGGAGCAGACTAAATAGAAATAGAAAATTAATTTCAAATGACAAAAAAACACCGTGGTGAATTCTGGAATCTTAAGTGCTACAGAACAGAAAGCAAATATTAGCCTTAAGCTATATTAACTAAAATTATTTTAGATAAATAGTATATCCAACTATTCATTTAATAGTGAGGCCTAAGATAGTGAGAAGAAAATCACTGATAAGTCTTCGTTTCTTTCATCTCCTTGTTTTTGTAAATGAGCTGCCAAAAAAAATCCAGCTATATTTCTTTGTCATACATTATGACATTTTTAGTTTATATATATTTATTTTTATTTTTTAATTTTTGAATATATATATGTATATATAAAATCTTGATAGAATTAAAAATCTTTCACAATCAGATATCTTCAAATGGTTTTAAAGACCTGGTCTAATTTTTTTTCAAAATCACTGAATCAGAGAATAAGCTGAATTGGAAGGGGCTCACAAGGGTCATATAGTCTAACACCTGGCCCTGGACAAGATCATCAACAAGAATCACACCTGTGCCTGAGTGCATTGTCCAAAAACTCACTGAACTTTGTCAGGCTGGTGTTGTGACCACTTCTCTGGGAGCCTGTTCCAGTGTCCAACCATCCTGTGGGTGAAGAACCTTTTCCTATATCCAACCTAAATCTGCCCTGACACACCTTCAGGCTATTCCCTCGGGTCCTGTCACCAGTCACCACAGAGAAGAGATCAGTGCCTGCCCTTCCTCTGTCCCTCACAAGGAAATTGTAACTGCAATGAGATCTCCCCTCAGTCTCCTCCTCGTGCTGAACAGATCAGTAAAACACTACCTAAGAATTGCACTATACACTGCTTGAATTATTCTAAATCTTCTAGATATGTTGAAGGTTTTCAGTGTAAATTTTTTCCAGCAAAATACTTTGCTCATAAGAGGCAGCAAATACATATATTTACAGTGGTCACTAAGCCTACACCCTGTCTAAGGCTATCTCTCAACTCTGTTCTTGTACCTGTTTGATTTTAGGAAACACACCATAGTGTTCTTGTTGATTTCTTGCTTATCATTATTTACTAAGCTACAATGCACAAAAAGTTACAACTGAAAGACAGATTAATAATTCATACCTCTATTATAAAAATCTGTAAATTGTATTCTAAGCAATGAGCTGCATCTGTTACCTAAAAATAAGAAGACAGGCACAGCATGGTAACAATTTAGAATATAGAGCATTGAACGGCAGGAAAGTTCCCACTGAGATGACTTTGGCTTAGATGAAAGTCCTAGCTGTCTACCTTCTTTGATTGAACAGTCTCATTTTTTAAAGTAAACACTACTGTATATTCTGTGAATATTGCCTGTCTCAAAGAATGTCAATAATTCTTTCTGACAAAGCCAAACTGAAAAGAAGAGGTTACATTGAGGGTACAGCACATATTGTCATACAAAAATTAAGGGAAATTTCTTCAGGAAGGTGTCTGTTTGTGATATATAAGAAATATTTGCCTAGAGACTAGAGTTATTTGTAATGCATTCTGTGCTGGAAAAAGTAATAATTTGTATCTACTTGAGTTACAGAAATGTATTAGTTGATTTTAACATTCAGGCTTCTGAAGCTATTATAAAGCAATGTTAATTCTATCTGCAGTGTGGATGAAGAGGGACAGTACATCACATTAAGAACTGATTAAATATAAAGGATTTTTTCCAAATTTCATTTAGATCTTTGCCACAGGAAAACAGTGACAATCTCACAGCCAGTCTACCCTGCTCCATGCCTGATGTCATGGCATTTTGTACACAGACCTAGAGATGTCATCCTAGGAAAAAATCAATGACATTTTGTCTGTGTTGACATGGAGGTCAAGGTTCTCAATAATTTTACTGGGAAGTAGCATGCAGCATGCTTTGATTTTTTCCTCAAACTGGATTTTCAGAAACTAAATTTAAACTTTAGCTGAGTGCATTGTCCTTCTGATGTGAGTACAATGACTACATAATAATATACTTTTTCTCAGCACTTCTGTTCTCCGTTATAGAAGTGCCAAACAAAACACTTAGATACAGGAGTTCTTAACCATCCTGGAGAATCTGGCTGCTTACATCTTAAACCAAATAACCAAATTAGTGAAAGAGCATTCGAGTTGTTTGGAATTTGTTTTTTTTTGTTTTTGTTTTTGTTTGTTTGTTTGTTTGTTTTGGTTTTTTGGTTGTGGGTTTTTTTTTTGTTTGTTTATTTGGTTGGTTTGGTATGGTTTGGTTTGTTTGTTTTAAATTTAGCATAACTCAATGGCAACTTTTTGTTGAAGTTCTTTAAGAAACAAAAAAATTCATATATACTACTGTGATAATGTAACATAACATAGTATTTGATGAGCTTTTAAATTAATGGCAGAAATTTCCCCAAACACATGTATCGGAAAACAAATATTTCAGTTAAAATTATGGTCCTGTTTGTACATGCTGCCTGTAACCCAAAATGTCTCTTCTGCACAGTGGAACTAGATTCACAAGAAACACAGAAAATAACGTTCCAATTTTTCATTTTCCTTCTACCCTGAGGTGCAGAGAGGCAAATATTTTGGGGAAATCTCAGATGCAGAAGATTTATTTTGAACTCTGCCTGGCTAAAGACAGACAAATTGGAAACTCTATGTTCTTCTGCTCAGGCATCTTATTTATTAAATAAGCAGAAATATATAATAGAAAACTGCTTCTCCTTTCTTTCTGGGACTAAATAAATAAATAATCAAATAAACCTGGTGCAAGGCTCCTGGCCTGAATTTCTAAAACTGTTACAGTTTTAATGCAGACATCACTTGCAAAATTTTCCTTCAACCACTGGGAAAAAAATCCTGACTTCTGCTAAAGCAAACTGTAGAATATTTGGCTTCTACTCTCTGGAGAAAAAATTATGTTGCTTAGAAGGTGTTACTGAAGCAAAGATATTAAATGGAAATCAGGTTTACAAACTGTACTGATCAGTCATTGACAGAAGTAATAAACAGGTATGAATTCCAATAGTACAATTCTTTTGTGGTAGAATGTTCCCAATCTTCTGGAAGTTTTCCTTGCAGAGCCATTTTCTCCTGATCTACTGTCGAGTAAGCCAAGACAGTCCAATTGGCCAGGATGGGTAATAGTGATGCATTTTTTGTCAGCCTCACACAGAATGCAGTTACAAGAAAGATCACACCATAGAGCTGAAACATTTCTCAGATTATTTGTTCAGTGAGGCAAGCTGTCCAAGGCAATTCTATTGATAACGTAAAAGCAATAATGGGAGATCAAGTAGCTCTTTCTGCTTTGGTTACTATGAACACTTTGTATAACTCTGCGAGCTTCTTTAAAACAGTGTTTTCATACATGTGACATTTAGGTCACGAAGATATAGCATGATGCTAATTTAGAGTAACTTTTGGTGGGTTTTATGAAAATGCATTAAATTTTACTGCTCAGAGCTTTGCTGAAGGCTAAACACTGACTAAAAAAACAGGTATGCCAAAATGTTTTCTTTTTCTGGGAATGAAATTGGTTGTGGAGTTACAGAACACACTTTTAGACTGTAAGGTAAGGAGAAAGGACAAATTTTACTTTGTTTGTAGAGTGCCAGTCCCGCCCATCTTCCGCCTGAGATATGTTGAAAACTGTCAGTGGTGAGGTGATGGGAAGGCCATCTCTATAGGTTGCATCTCCTTCTATTCAGTGGATTTCCCTGTCTCCACAGTCTGGAGATGTAGATGGGGAATGAAAAAGTGATCAAGTCTAAGATCCCCTCAGTTTCATTTTTAGATTCCCTTGTAGAGTAGGATGACAGAACAATAACAACACCATTAGCAGACAAAACACAAATAGTCCCTCTGGAGCCCTTAGAGTGGTCTTTCCTACAATTAACTCATATAGCCAGTTCTGGATGGCTTCAGTCAACTTCTTTTCTAATATGTTCTCTTCAAAAGAGATTAAGCAATTACTCCTTGAGGTGTATTAATCATGTGTGATAAAATTAAATTTAAAATTGAGCTTCATGGAAAATAATAGCAGAAGGTTTTGAACCTAGATAGAGAAATCACCATTTGATCTCTTTCACCATAAAACCCCTCAAACTTTCAAAGCTATGATGTCCTAAAAAGACACAAAGCTTTTGTTCTGTATTTCAACGTAAAAAGCAATTTAAAGTGGGTAGCAATGTTCTCAGAACCTGGGGTTTTTTTCCCTAATATAAATATTTTTGAAATACATCAAAAATCTATGTTTCTGTAAAAGACACAAAAGTTCTGTCCTTATCACTCATATGAGCACTACATGTTTATACAAACCTTTGAGCTAGTCAATATACTTGACTAAGAATATGTCACATATGTCCACTTCAGGGCTATAAGTAGGGCAAAATAGATAATATTGTTTGTTCCCAAAATGAATTTTTCTGCTTTATAGCTGACTAAATTTTCAGGTGTTTAAAAAATAAAACCCACCAAACCCACAAATTATGACTTCATCACATTTAGCTCTTTTTATGAATTATTTATGGTAACACTAAAAGATGGCTTTCTTGACTTCCTAATATATCCTGATGCTTTTGTTGAAAACAAATGCTATTAGTCATCATTCCAGTGTTTTATCCTTAGAACGGTAAATTTGAATAAAAAAAAATTTTGAATTAGGGACAATAGTAGAGTTTGCAATATGAAAAAACTTCAGTTCTTTCAAAATTTTATCTTCTGCACATGGAAATAGCAAGCAATGTATGTTTTTAGTCATAAGTACTTTATTCAGCATGTTGCCTTCAGGTCATCTACACAGAAGGTTGTTTCATACATTTGTCTTTCAATAGACATCTGTGTTTTATTCAAATTCTTTCTAACCAGATTCACAGTCTCTGCTCATAAAATCATCCAATTCCAACAGTAAATAAAGAGACCGAGAAGAGTTCTGTAACCTTGTGTGTAGGATTAGATAGTTTCTCTGCAGCCATCTTATGTCCTTGGATGAGAGAAGCTGCAAAAAGAATGTAGAGAATTTCCAGTAAATTTTGCAGCATAGAAGGGACAAAGCCAGACTATATTAAATTCTGAGGCATTCACAGAATTCACTGTGTGGGAAAAGAAGCAGTATTTTTTTTGAAAATGTGATATATGTGATTTTCCAATATTTTGGAAAAATGTTATAAATTCACTCATAGAATGCATGAATTAGGCATAGTTGTCCCTTGCTAAAATCTTTAGTTTGTTTCCCTGTTTTCTGCATTACCAGGTGTGTAGATTTGACAGAATGTAACGGTCTCTTAATTCTCTGTGGTTTTTAAATTGAGGAATGCAAAAATAAAAAGTTCTGTTAGCATATCTGTTCAGATATAATCTTCAATAAATTGCAAAATTGCTCTACAGGTGGTGGGCTATGACCAATATTTAAATGGTATTGGAATGTAAAATTACTTTTACTATCTCTTTTCCTTTTTTTCTTCAGCCTTCCCCCTTCCCTCTTCCCACTTTCCTATTCCCTTCCCTTCCTTTTCCAGAATTTCATAAACTGCTTAATAATAATAATAAACACTGGTTTAAAGTGCTTACCCCTTCCTTAAAATTAGAATTAGCTAAAGAAAATTGTTCATGTGGATCCAGCAAAATTTAGCACTCCCATGTAGAGCACAACTACATTGTCACAAACCAGTAGGAAGGTGGGGTGTTTAAAAAGTAGCTGAGGTTCTTAAGGTCTGGAAACTAGATTTTTTTTCCCTTATATATACTCCAGCACCTTACTTTTGGCATCATTCAGGTAGCTGTAGATTAATACAGTGCCATTCAGTATTGTAGTTTAACAATTTCTTTAAACATTAAAACTCTTTACTGCAACTGGACTGAATATTGCTTTTCATTTGCCTTGAAACATATTTATCCTTAAAGGTATCCAACAAACTAAGCCAGACTTTTCTGCATAAGTAATAAAAAATATGATGCAAGGCAGTTTTTAATTAAAGTAAACCCATATTTCAATAGCTATCACCACAAAAAGACATGAAATAAAAAATTTTGGAACTATTACTTCATTGAAATGACTGGAAAATTATTAGAATTTTATAGTACAGAAGGAAACAACTATGAATTATTTGCAGCAAACAATTTGTTTGTGGAATCCAGGGCAATTCTATTTTATTGTACACAAACTCAACATAATCTTCATTCAGTTGTCCATTAAAAAAATGACATGCTGATATTTCAACATACCGATTATTTGTTAAAAGGCCAACTGTCTGTGTTTCCATGGAAATTTTTATGCAGCTTATCACAGGGCATTCTCAAACCAGGGCTGGGTTATTTGTCATTTTCCTGTATATGACTTATAGCTCACATTATGTTGGTTTCAGCTTTAATTTCAACATTGTTTTAGGGAGCCCACTGTACCAGCAATGACTATTGGACATTAAACATTATAGATTTTAACTGCTTTTGCAAACAGGAATTAAAATGGCAAACTCAGAGAACACTGGGGATAAACTATTTCTGCTACTGTTGTCTGCTGTTTTACATTTTTCCTTGTATTCTACATCCTAACAGAAAACTAACCTATACATTCTTATTATCCTGTTCCTCTGCCCACAATGTACACTTCAGTAGGAGGTGCAGGTATTCAGTGACACTGAAAATCAGGCAATTAGTGTCTCTGTTTTGGTACTGAGGCGTGATTAGCCTCTGCCTTGTGAATAACCCCTTTGACTTGTGAGAATTATTTTCATGCAGTTTATTGCTGTAGTTAAATTCCTATTTTCAGCTGGGGAACAGTTTGAAACTGCTGTTTTCTTTTTGCAGTAGATGAGTTGATATTTTAAATAAGCCCTCCATGTATTATTAATAGTAGATCATATCATAAAAGGAACACAGACCCTGAGAAATACACAGGGCTTTTCCCTGCTCTCTTATAGTAAAAAGGCGACTCTTCAAGTCAAGTGAGAAAGGAGCAGTAGCTGCAAACAGAAGGTGGGTTTGACTCAGGAAGAAGGAAGAGGAAAAGTAGAAGGGGAAAAAGGAGAAGCAGCAGCACTAATTTCTTTAGGAAAAAGGAAAAGGAGTTTGACTGACCACAGTGAGCATGGACCACAGACTGACTTCTCCAATAGCTCCTTGTCCAGGCAGTTCTTACACATGAGCATGGGGGGTATTTTTGTGTTTAGTACTGCCTGAGTGGGTCCACAGGTTTCTAGAAGAGTCATATAAAAGGATAAGACCTCTCTGTGTAGACTTGCTAAATTATTTTCTGTTTTTCATAGGGTACAGAAGAGTAAACAGATATATTACACTAAAGCAGTGCATCTCTTGTAAGACTCTATTTCTACACAACCATTTCTCCATGTTTATTATGGAATGCTGGTACAGGTTTTGATGCCTACATGCAGTTTTACTCGCTTTCTTGTTTCCTGATAAGACTTACAACCATACTGGCAGCAGCAAGAGCACTTGTTTTTGCTGGTATTCTAATTTTTACTTACAGCTACAAGAGAAAAAAAATGACATCACTGTTCTACAACATGGAACAGCTGTCAGGTGAATAAAAAAACTTGGACTGTGTTCATGGCTTTCCTGCAGAAAGGATTCAGCCCTGTTTATATCCCCACTTTGACTTCACCTGTGCTGAATCACCTGCTGAGAACATTATTTTTATAAGCCCTAAGCACAAGCCTAATTTGTACAGTAATTCTGCAGAATAGATTTTCTTTGTCATATCACTGTGTCTCATCTGCTAAGTAGAATAGCACCTTAGTTACTGCTGTAGTCCTCTTCTTTGTCTTAGTGTGCTTCTGCTGAAGTCTGCAGAAACTCTCCTATTTCCTTTAGTGGGAGGAGAGTTTTGTCAGCACTTTGTGAAAACCATATGTTGAGTGCACAAATAGCCATTAGCTTTAATCTGAAAGTATAAATTTTGCTTAAAAAATTTTCTAGCACTGTAGCAACATCCATTAAAATACTGCATTCAGTGCACACAGTCTCCATAAGCAGCACATAACTTTTTTTTTTTTCTGGAATTACAT
This sequence comes from Onychostruthus taczanowskii, assembly GCF_017590055.1. NCBI lineage: Eukaryota > Metazoa > Chordata > Aves > Passeriformes > Passeridae > Onychostruthus > Onychostruthus taczanowskii. Next base: position 13,187,776 of record NW_024498351.1, read on the forward strand.
TAAAAGGAACAATGAGTGACACTCCAGGAAGGAATCTGAACCTTAGTTTTAAAAGAGATATGACTTATTGCAATTCATGTGCAGTTTCTGAATGCAAGTGAGAAAACTAAAATTCCAGAGATACAACATTTGACAGAAATTGAGAAAGCTCATGTTGTCATGGTCTTAAACAGCAAAGACCAAAACTCTTGTCTTTGGATCACCACATCTCATATAGCAAAGTTCTATTTTCTTGACATATCTGATGCTTTTAACAATAAATAAAGAATTGCTGTCTCAATCTAATACCAGTCTTTACAGGAACTATACCTCAAATCTAATTAGAGTGTTACAGTAGATTACATGTTTCCATAGCATAAACATTTTCTCTTAAATTCAAGACTATGGGGACCTTACTGCTACAATGCACTGAAACCTACATGGAAAATCATTTAATAAACTACAACCTATAATTCCCCAGTTCCACAATTGTTAAACCCATCAGCAGAAAAAAAAATCTTGTTGAGGATCCCCAAATGCCTTGAAGAAGCTGGAGGATGAAAATCCATGATCCTACATATACACATTCCAAAATACAATCTATCATATCCAATTAATGAAAAGCTTCTCTAGAATTAAGTGGACAAACTATATCAAACACGGCAGACCAAAATAAAAACACATAATCAATAAGCAATGGAGACACCCATTCGCAGCTGGAAGAACATCTTTCACAGAAAATACTTCATACTTGACCTCTCAGTCCAGGATGTCTAAAGGAATGTCCACATAATAAATTCAAAAGACAAGCCCAGGAACTAAATTTCATCATTCACTGGACATTAAAAACCGTGGGCTTCCATGGAAATACATGTTATAAGTTTTTCCCTGGGGAGTGGAAATTTCTCCAGATTGTACAAGACCTAAACATTTTATTGCTTATTCCTACTAGTCTACTAGTGCTTTTATTTATTTTCACATTAGTTCTGATTAGCAAGTTCACATTTAATTCAGATCTTTTGTTCTTGAAGTCTGTTTATAAGATTTTCTTCTACATAGAAGTTTGATGTTTCTATTCCAAATCTGAACCACTAGCATATGCAAAAAAAATGTTCCAGTTTTTCATCCAGTGCATCTGTCCTGGAGTAAAATATATTCTCTCATTCTACAAGTTTTCTAGGAAGTTCAGCAGACTCACAAATTTTGAATTCAAGTTGAGCAAAAATAATCACTGATCACATATTTGGCTGAACTCCAATTTGGATAATAAGAGGCATACTGCCTCTTTTAGGACTTCTAGAAGCAAACAGCAAGCACCTGATTCCTCCTGACAGGCGTAAATAGTGTTACATTCAAAAAAGTTGGATTTTTTAATTTTAATTTTTATTTTTTTGCTAAGAATATTTCTGTTGTCATTTCTGTCTTGCCCTTTATGGGGTGGAGAAGATATAAAGGACACTCCTCAGAATGCTTGACTAAATTTTGAGAGCTGGTGTCTCCAGAAAGATCGAATGATAGTGTTACTCAACAAAAAGGACAGAAGAGAGGGATTTTTCCCTGTTTACTTTTACACTAAGCTCTCCTTCTGTTTCTGTGAGTTTGACAAGACTGGTCAGTTGACTTTATCTGAGTATAAGGATACCCCATGGCTTAGAGCCCTGCTTGCAACACTGTGATCAGCAGGTTTTGGAAGTCATTCACTTCTTATCTTCTCCAGCATGTTTCCTAGGCATGGACACTCTGTCGGTTACTTCTTCATTGGATATGTAACCCTAGGAGCCAGAATTATTGATGCATGCTAACTGATATTGGGACACATTTTGACGGATTTCCAGACCCACGTCTAAAACTAGGTTTTAAAGGACATTTGAAAGGAACAGTGTATAACACAAGCAGGAACATAAACAGTAAAATTTAAATCTTCATTTATTACTTTCTATTATAAGAAATTTTGTAACTGCGACACTGTCTTGTTGCACCTTTCTCTTAATTCTTGTTCCAGAGACAGGTCCACAGTTATTTTCAGTTATGCAAGAATTTCCTCCTGTGTTTACCATTGTACATACTCTGAATAACTGTGGATTTTCTTTTTTTGGTCTTGGAGAGTGCTAATCTCCATCACTAGGAAAGCTTTTCTGTATTTTTCTTGTTTTCTTCGCAAACCATTCTATGTCTTTTCATCCCTTCCCTAATGTCCTTTTCCTAATAACTACTTAAGTAATTTTACCTTATTCTAACCTCCTTTACAGCAGGCATAGAGAAAACCTCAACCTTCTGCTATTATGTTCTCCTATTATATTCTCTCAACTACAGAAAAAGAGATTTTTGTGTCATTCTACTACATATAATAATTTTTTATTAGGTGGATATTAACACGAAGAAAAGTGTTTCGTAAAAGTAACTCCATAACATGAAACTGAAGTCTATGAGCATCCAACAGATTCCACAAACACTGTTAGCATCTTGAAACACAGACAAGACAAGAATTCAGTAGGCCAAAATAGGAAAAGGAGGGAAAAACCACCAGCTATAACGGCATCCCCTTAACCTGCTTTTCTTTGCAGGTCATTGAGTACATTCATATCAAAAATGGTTTTGGAATATTAATGCACAGGACCAAGCAAGGGCAAAGACACCCCTTCATATGACTTTATTGTCTTTAATTAAATAATGAGTAGTTCTTATGGTTTTCTTGTGGATACAACATAAATAACAATGGGTTCAGGTAATAAATAAACATGTCCTACAGATCAATGTCATTGAGGTACAATTTTGTACTTCAATACTAGCCACTGCTAGCGCTCTTGGCAATTGCAGTCCTGATATTTGCCTTCTGAAACAGGTGTGGGAGTAATAATTCAATCAAATACCAACTATCTTTTCCTCTAATCTTCTAAAGAGTCCCAAATATCCCAAACGTCATATTGTGCCTGGTTTTCCCATAGGTGCTTGAGTAAGGAAAAGATATGAAAATTTATGATCTGCATTTTTTACAGATAACATCTCATCTCTGCTACTTTCAGTATCTAGAAATAGATATCCTGCTTTATGTAGCCCCATTCAAAACTTAACTGGAGAATTAGAGGTGATAAAGACAGATGTACAGATGAAAGGTGCTCAACAGATAATTGCTCTTTGCAATATTTTATCTCTTTTTTTGATAGTGCAAATAACTGAGTCAGCTAAAACAAACTACATGCCTTTCTCCAATGCAGATAACATGGAGATATCTGAGTCCACTCTGCATGGTTGGCATTTTGTGGTATTTTGTATGTGTGATTTAAGAAATGAACATGTTTTTTTTCTGAAGAACAAATCAAGTTTTCAAGCAGCAATTTTTAAAATGTAGAGGTCTAACTACGGAAAGAATTTCACCGTGGGTGTTCAAGAGAGATTTTGCTTAGAAGGGTAAGGTAGAACTGCAAATATTCAGATGATTTATTATAATTTCCTTGAAAGAGGGAAACAAATGGAATATGAGGAATGTTATCTCCATCTCATGCGCTAAGGAGCAGGCCCATACAATGATACACAGAAGCTTTATTAAAAATTCATTAGACTGTAAAGTCTCTCATTTTGTAATCAGAATTAAGTAGTTTTCCAATGTCATTAGGTGGAAGTCAATTTAAACCATTATCAGCAGTTGCAACACACTCCAAAATGCTAAATTGAATACAACAAATGTTTTCCACTTATTTTTATAATTAGAAATATTAGAATTTCATATTATGACTCAAACCCACATGGCAGTGATAGCTCTAAGAAATACATTTCCCCTGAATTTACTAGTCACATTTACGATGGTCAAAGAAGGTGAAGGAGTTTCAGAAACAGAAATCCAGTGTCATGTTTAATTTCTGAGCCAATAGAATGTTTAAACACCAAAAAACCCAAAAATTGATGCATGGAAAAGCTCAAAAGTTCTGCTGTTTTCTCCTATAGGATAGCCAGGTCCCTTGACAGTAACAGTCAAGTGAAGTAAGCTACAGCAAAGAGATCCTAGAATAAAGAAATAGTAACTTCCAAAAAAAAAAAAAAAAAACACCAAAAAACCCAAAACTTTTCAATATGAGAGTATTGTATTAGTTAGGAAGATAGTTGATACTGGTAGAAGCCACAGCTTCTCATGTAAGCAGGTGTCTTTGATATGCTTTAAGGCAGTAGCTGTGATCTTAAATAGATTTTTAATGTAGGCAAACGTAGCTTTTATTTTTTCTAACAACTTGCCTATACCTAAGTATTTACAAAGCATAATTTACAAAGCATATAAGGAAAAATAGTTTTGTAATATAATTATTTTAGTTTGAGAAAAACGGTGTTTTCTAAATTAGTTTTTTTGAAAACAATCTAATTTTCTGGGAAGAAGAAAATGGATACTTCCCTTTAAAGAAATTAATCTTTCTTAGGAAACTCATGCAAGTTATCAAACAAATTACTAGCAATTTTTAAAAGTCCTTTAGCTGATTGTGCATACATCTCAGTGGCATTAAATGAGCTCATATATAGGTATGAGGTCAGATATAACCTCGTGGCTTCTCATATAGCATATGCAGTTATTCATGTTTTCAAAAGAAATATCACACTCTATATTTTAACATAATCAAAATATATAAGAGAATATATATTTTACAGCCATGAATTCAGTATTAAAACTGGCCCCCACACTGAGTTCTTGGCTGGCCAATTAAATTAAAAAAATTTATGTAGATTCTCTTCTAAAATGTGTATGGGTTAATATCATATTTTGGTTTTGACATTTACTCTAAGACAGTTTCCTGCAGCCTAAGTCTCCACTCTGTATTGTTGACTGGTCCTTACAGAGTGATGAATTATTCAATTTAAAAAGTATTCAGTCCTTTGTACCTGAAAGACAGCAAACCTACTGATGGATTTTGCATACTGCATTTCAGAGACAAAAAAAAAAAAAAAAAAAAAAAAAAAAAAAAAAAAGCCAAACGTCCTGTTTAAGCTGGATACGGATCAGTCTGTTTTGGAGAAAAATGTTGTTTTTTACTATTTTAACAGGTATTATGTATGCTTTCATTTGATTTCAACTAAAACAGCGTTTCTCTTGAACACTGGCAATGAAATGTGACAGAGAACCTGGCATCAGATGTAATATTTGTAATATTTTATAACAGATATTTAAGATGTGTGTAATCAAGGAGACCTTTGCATGAATGGGCTCATATCTAACCTAGTCATCTGTTGCAATAGATTTGCAAAAGAATTTATCAGACAAACTGAATTTGGAGGATTACTAAACAAGCTCTGCTTGCATGTGCAAGAAAATGTTTGGGAATATTGTATGTGAGGAACAGGAAAAGGCAGACAAACAGAAGCAGATTTACTGCTGCAGAACCCTGTGCTGCCACCAACCTGTTTTCTGTTGCACCCAGGATATGGGCAAATCCTCAGGTGATCCCTACTTGTCCTGGGTCAATATTCACTGCTGGTTCTTCAACAGCTGGCAGAGTTGCTGGTTGGTACCCAGCTACCCATGTGGGTAATTAACGTGTGGGCTATGGCCTTGCTGAGGAAGTAATACCTTTTCCATCCCCCTAGATAAATTTATCTACCTAGACAGATAAAAAGCAATACCTTTTCCCTCTCCCTAGATATAGCCCAGGTTTGGGAGTCTATGAACTTTAATGACAAATATTTTGCCATGTTCCCATATGATTCTTTACATCTGCATACACTACTAGGATAATAAGCCAGCTACAGAGTTTAAAACCGGTTATGAAAAATAACTCATTTTAGTCTTGAATCAAAAGGTACACTAGAAGGTCATCTTGAAGAATTTCATCCCATTGGTAACTCAGATTAAGTCTGGTGTGGTGACAGATTTCAGTAAGGAGCTGAGTGGAGCTGGTCAATACCTCTTCAAGCAAGTTTCACTTCCATGTGTCTTTTGTTTACATAAAAATCTTGTTTCTAACCTCTGTCACTGTCATTTGACTTTTTAAATTTCATTCTCTAATTTTTTAATTGAAAAATACCAGATAAGATGCACTTCTGGCCTCAGACTTCGCTGATGGCACTCTATCAAACATTAATTTCACAGAGCAGTAATCAATATGCAGAGGTACAATTGTTCTAAAGATGCTAGAGCATAATGCCAACTTTATCTAAACATCTGAAGGATTGCAATTCTGGGATGCTTCATCTGAAGACAAAAAACAGTCTTAGTGACTGTTAATATGCTGTTTTAGAAAATCTGTTCAGTATAATTATATGGCTCCAAACACTGCACCTGTGCTTTCATTTAGGTAAATTTAAATAATTTTAACCTATTTTCACTATTACCTTAGTTTTTTAAATGGGATTATCTCTGCTACTTCTAATCTTATGGTTATGGGTTTAATATGATTCAATGAAACCAACAAGTACAAATTTCTCTTTGTATTTCATAATTTAGGTTGTATTCCTATACAGTCCTTTGAGTAAAAGGCTGTAAATTTACAGAGCAAAAACAATAAGTAAGTTTTTGGTCTTGATAAGTCTCATTTCAAGTAACTAAATCATGACAACATAAATACTTTTTAATATGACTCATGTGGTTTGATGTCTATTGTAAGACAGATGCATCTCAAAGCCTATTAGAGAAGAGAACAACCTATTCTTGTTCCCTCTTGATGGGATTATCCAGCCATAAAAGATGAATTTCTGTGGTTTAACATTTCATTCCACTGATTATTACCAGCACAGTGAAGTGGTAAATACAAATGCTAATTTCAACATACTTTCAAAGCAAATCTTTAAAGTTTGATAAGCTCTCATGGTATTTTAAATTAAAATGCAAGGTACTGTAAAACCCATTTTGTTTACAAACAAAATATGGCAATACAAATGCAAAAGATGCTGAAATGTAAAGCTTATCAAACACTAAAAATAAAAAACTGATGGAAAGTGAGTTGATACATAGATAACACCAACCAAAGCAGCCATTGGGAGGTGTGAAAAGAATATGGGAATCAAAAATCTCACTATCGTTGTGGGAAAAAATCCATCTTTTGCAACAAGGAGAAATAATTATATTCACTTTAAGCTGCTATATTTTAAGAAAGAATTTACCAGAATATTAGCAATTAAGATTTTTTGTCTTCCATTTTTAGGTGCTAACTTCTTTTGTCACTGTATATTCAATGCTTCTTTGGATTAGAATTCAGTCTAGAGATATTTTTCTTTTTCTGAGAGTTAGAATAAGATCATATATTTGTAGAAAAAATTACAAATGTAGAAAGTTCTAAAAAACCTGCTACCTCTATTAATTGAGGTTTTGAGCTCCTTTTTATTTATATACAATTTTCTGCTTTTAGAATCAGTTTTGTTCTCTCCTTTGCCATTTCTTTACCATGGGTTTTGTGTGAATTTTTATGAGAGAAAATAGTTTTATACACCTATACATATAGCTTCATACCATATATACAGTTTATAAAGCTATTAAAAAATACATCCTCAGCTCATTTTAGTTGAATGTATTTATTCAGGGAAATTCATTTTGCATTTTAGAAGCTGCAGATGTTGAAGATATCGAGACCAGGAATCTTTTGATTTCTTCCCAGTATCAAAAAAATTTGCAAAAGGATCAGTGTTCAGTTTCTGTAAAATGTAGTCTTTTGCCATTTTGGCAGAAGATCAACAACATCAGAGATTACAAACCACTGTTTTCCAACACCTTCTGGAAAGTTTTCTTTCCTGCTGCAAATTTTGTTGTAGACCTGAACATAACAACATGTGGGAAAATGGACAATACAGAAGAGCTTTGAGAAATGCCAACCTTCTTTTGCTCACTTTCACTTTTGTGAAGGTATTTTTGTATGCCTGTTTCTGGACAGCTGCCTAACTCAGGTTAAAGATTTTTTTGTTGGTTTTTGCTTTTGTCTTTTTTTGAAGTATAAACTTATGGGTCAAAGCAAAGGTTTCATTTACAGGAAAACATTTTAGTACCACTGAACACATGAAAGATATGAAGGAATCTATCTTTTCACAGGAAAACTTCCATCTCATTTTTTCCCCCCATACATTTTATGTCTGCTTTTCCTTACACAATTCTATTATTGTGACAGGTATCCTTAGCTGCCAGTGAAGTAAGCAGTGTATGAAGAAAGGTTTGGGGAAAAAGGGACTGTGAAGGTACCTTTTGCAGCATTGTGATGCTGGCAGTGTCTATGCTGCATTGGGATCTGCCTGCTTACCCGTGGCTTAGAGAAGAGAAGCTGCTATCCAGGAATCAGAGGCACATAGCAATATCTGTGAGAATGAAGGGGTTACACATTCTCTATTCCAGAGGAACAGCCAGCAAAGCTCAGAGGATTTTCAGCTGTGGCCTGCCTAGAATAACAGAGAGTTAGAGCTTAACAAAGCTCATCTGATTTTGCTCATTGATTTTCATGTGTATTTTAGCATTAAAAAGTTCACAAACTCGAGTGTTTACAAAATGTGAAAATGAAAAGGTGGTGAAAGTAGTGACATTGTTCTTGAATCTGAATTAATTCTTACCAGGTTTTCCTTGGCAGGGTACAAACAAGTGTGAACAGCAGCCTATGTACTACTTAAGTGACATTTAGTTTATGCCCTCAGTGAATTTTACTAGTACAGAAAGCTAAGGTCAGTCATTCCATTTTCCCTGGGAAGCAGCAAAGTTGACTTAAGCAGCTTTTTCTCCCCTTGCTAATGATTTCTACCCCCTGTGACTTCCCATCAGCTGCACTGACAGCACTGCAAAAATGAAGGAGGAGCTTTAGATAATATGATTTTGCCATGCAGTTCTTAAGGGAGAAGGAGTGGCAGGATTCAGAGGCCACTTATGTCAGCCTTGCTGCCAGGGGAAATAATGTGGAGCAATAGTCCTGTGCTTATGGTGTGTGAAAAGTAAATCTCAACACCTGCTACGATTTTGAAAGAAGCTTTGAAAAACGCAGGACAAATCACACATCTCCTTTAGATTTGGCCTTTCAGCTGTATGGAAGATTCTCAGTCCTAAGTGCAACAGGCAGTTCAAGTGGAAAAATAAACCCCATAGGTAGCTAACTTCAAGAGTTTGAAGGATTACAATTTGAATTATTAATTTTAGAAAAATTGACATACTGTGAACCTAGTGGACTAAGATATCTTTAACACTCCAATCATTAAAGATACTGCAGTGGTATGGTACACTGGAACAGATACACAGACTGAATCAGTCAAGTCTCATTATAAATCAGCCTTTCAATCAGACACAGTCAACATTAGCAGAAGCAGGCATTCTTTATATACTGAATAATCTTACTGTTTTTAATTTCCAATGGCACAAATCTAGCAGTTGTCATTAGATGTAAAATGAAAGCAAAATTATTTATGTAAGTGCCTTTGAAAAGTACAAGATTTTTCTTCTCTCTCTGTATGTATTTCCTGTGACATGAGCCTCACCTTATTCCCTTCAACCTTGTCAGTTTTTATCATTGTTAAATCTCAGCAGAAACTATGGGTATAACCAAACAAAAAGAATTTTCTTCAGTTGGGAAAAAACTGCTTTTTCCAGGAGGTCTTTGATTTTAAAGAGTTTGCAAACTTTTAAAAATAAATTGTGTTATATCCTTCTTGAATAACACTTCAATATAGTGCTACAAATTAATGTGGAGTTCCAGAAGCACTCACATTAATGCAAAATGAGTTCATCACAATTATCATTATTACCATAAATACCAAAGGAATTAATAATAATTAGGGTGATATTTTAAAGCATTCTTAATTATCATGTGCATTGTTTGTAAAATTCCAGGATGATGATAATTACTGTAATGCTTCTCTTTGGGCAAGGTTCTCTTCCCAATGGGAGGATAGCCCAAAACTAAATGCTTCTGAAGTCCCTCTGAAATCCTCAAAATTGGAGTTAGAATGCTTTGCACATGCGTTAACTTGGAGATTGCTTTCCCTATAGTGTAAATTTCAACAGTAGGCTTGATGTAAGAAACCCCAAGAAATAAGCATTCAAGACAAACTCGACTTTTTTCCTGAATCTCTGGATGGTAACTAGCATAGCTCCTCTGTATATGTTGTTGCTAGATTTGTGATTGGTGAAGAAAGCTCAAGGAGGCCTCAGTGAATTCCATGTAATTCTATGTTTACTTGTTCCGTAATTGGAAAAAAACCTCAAACTGTATAGCAGAGAACCCTTTTAGTTGAAAACCCATTGGAATTTTTAATTTTTCGTAAGAATGAGATGTATAATACTACTACCATGCTTAACCTTCTGAAATATTTTGAAAGACATAAAAAAATCAAGTTATGGCTCTTCAGTATGTTAATGTTTGCAGCATGGGCTGCCTTTTGGCTACTTATGTAGCCTTACACATCATCTTTGGTTTTAGACATGCATTGCTTAGGAAAGATAAGGCAAAAGTGGCTTATAGACTTTACTCCTGATTTTCTTCTCCCACAGTGACTTTCAGGTGTACAAAGTGACAAAATCATAGACATGGAAGAAAAAGTGTTATAAGCATGATTTATATCAAGATAAACCTACTTCTTTGGACAGTCCAAATCTTTCAGTTTTTAGAACAGGCAGTGTGCAGAGAAAGGAGTCTAGAAAAAAAAGCCAGTTGTGAATTTTATTCTGAGTTTTAGTAGATTTACACTTCTTTCCCTTACACGTCTTATTTCCAGTGCATAAAATGGGGCAGTCAGTGCAGATCCCACTTCTCATCCTGTCATGGTTCTATTCTCATGTCCTTAATGAGCTGACACTGCTTAAAACTAATCAAACAAACAAACAAACAAAAAAAAAAGGCAATAAATGATCAGGTCCCAGTACATCGGTTCCCCTCTTGAATAAATGATGCAACCATTGGACCTCAAAGGCTGTCATAAGGGAATGGAAGGGAATGTGTGGCTAGGGAGAAGTAGGAACTAAAAGCTCACTTGATTCCCTCTAAAAATTTTCTCCGGATATAAAAAAAACAGAAGCAAAGCAAAATTTATCAAAATTATCAAAATTATCAGTCCATTCCTATGGAAAATTCACTCTTAAAAGGTCACTTTTTATATAACAATCTTTTTAGAAAGTTTAAAAACCTCAACTCTCATTAAAGTGGTTACTTTTTTGTCCTTTATCTACCACTTTTACATTTTATCTCTAGTGAGAAATATTTGAAAAACCTAGACTTAAAATTTCCAAAGTGTTTAAATCATACATGTTTAAGTCATTGCTGAAAATGAAATTTGCCTTTAAACCTGTGTACCTGGTTCTAGAAATTCTGTGTGCTAGATGGTGTGCTAACATTTAACTTGGAGATGAAATTTACTTAGTACAGAGTTCATGCATAAGTGTTATAAGCTTAGAGGTAGTTGATAATTTTGTTTGAAAATCAATTTCTGGTAGGAAACATCTTTGGTTTTTTTTTTTTTTCCTTAAGGAAGAGTGTTTTATGGTGACTGAAGATGATGAAAATGATGTGTCCCTGGTTGCTCAACTAGAAGACTGCTCTGAGTTTCAATTTTTACATGAATGGTCCAAGGTCCTGGATCATATGCTGCTTTCAGCAGGGACAGGCAGACTGAGCATCCGTGGCTCTTGGCAGTGAGGCTGAAAGGAAGAAAGACTGCCATCAATTTTTCTTAGTGAAAAAGCAAACCTCACAAGAGTCTTCAATCTGTTACTCAAAACAATGAAAAATTCCTTTTCTTTTTCTCTGGAATATTTAATATTCCTGGAGAATCTATAATTTTGTTTAAACTTTTGACTTCTTTTGACTGAATATACTTAGACATAGGACTCAGGCCTTTTAGCTGCTGTTGATATGCACCTGAGGGCAGATACACAGGCAAGGTACACTTCCAATATGTTGTGGTGACAGGCTTGATGCCACTATGGCTGGGCATCATCCCAGTTAGCACAGATGGGAAATAGGATTTTACTGATAATTACAGCTGAGAATGGACCTTCCTCACTTTCTCCAAAGTTAGAGCTGCCTCTGTCCACAGGGAAGGGTATTCCTGTAAATCTAAAGCAGCTTTTTTTTCAGTGCTTAAGGCCCTGAGCTATGACAGCACAATTCAATCTGTGGTGGTTTGTTTTAAGTGTGTATTTCTTAAATGTGAACATGAATTTCCTAAGTCCAGAGCTGTTTGGAGGCAATAATGAAATAGGGATCCTTTCCACATTGTGATCTATTACTGTTATTGGAAATCTTTCAACTTGTTTGGCTTTATTGAGCGTCTCCCAGGAAGGGGAAAAGGGGCCACAGGTGAGGAAAGTACATTAGTGACTGAATGGCATTTGAACTCCTTGGTAGAGCAGTAATAAAACCAAGAAAGACAAACTATTAGAAAAGTACCAGTCATGGTACTTTTAAAAATGGTACTTTAAAATGGTACTTTTAAAAATTTTTAAACATCCATGACTGGTACTTTTTTAAAAAAAAAGTTTGTTTTTTTTTTGTTTTTTTTTGTTTTTTTTTTTAAAGTACCAGTCATGGATGTTTAAAAATTCTTTCAGAAAAAGTAAGGGGAAGAAGTGTAAAGATATTAATATTTCTCTGATTGGTGCAAGGTAAATTCATGGCACATTGAGAGTTCACCTTTGACTATATTTTGGCAACTGCCATTAAATTAATACTTCTTGGTAAGTCATAAAAAATTAGGTAAATTGCAAAAAGCTGCTGTTTCTCCAGCTGACATAAATTTTGTATTAATTAAATCTATTAAGAACACTGAAATGATATTTCATTAACTAATATCCCCTATTAGGATAATTATGACTAATTATAGTTATTAGACTAATGGTTTTAATCCTCAAGCACAATGTGTTACAGAAGGTTAAGAGACCTAAGATAAATTGAAAATCAAAAGTATGATCAAACTCTTTATTAATATTTTACACAGCTACCATTCTATAACGGTAACTATGACAGAAAGAGTTTCATTTTTTGCAACTCACCTCATGCTGGGAAAAAAGATAATTTTTTATGATTTGCTAGTGTCTTTGCATTTCCAACAGGAAGTGTCCTGATTTTTAGACTGTAGGTGCGAATCAGAACGAAAAATTAACCTCTTACACGTTCTCATAAAACTGCATAATTTTATTAAAGTTTTTGGCAGAGTGCCATCTTAAGAAGGCAAAATTCCATTCATATTAAGATGTGGGTTTTATGTAGCTGCACAGAACTATTCTTTTGTATGTATTTGCTGATGTCTCCTGTAGAGAGGTATGTACTATTTGAACACTTTTGTTAGTAACTCAGTATTCACTAGAACATGACTAAAAAAAAATGCTCAATACATGACCTTTGAGTCCTTCTGTGGGGGAAAGCCAAAATCTTTTCCAGACAATAAAAAACCCTATGTTACATAACAGAGACTTTTTCCTCCTTTGGGGCTAGACAAAGGGGCTAAGTTTCTTGGGGTTTGAACTGTGAAATTCCACAAGATTTTACATGAAGCAGATCTGTCACATAACTAGAGTGTGATTTGGATTACCAGCTGCTTTTTTAAGAAAACACACACACAAAAATGGCTGAGCTGTACTCAGCTCTTGAATGGATAGTCATAAGGGACTATCTGTATTAAGAAAATTTACCAGTTTTGGATCTTGGGTGAAGAGAAATGACCTAGTACCAGGGAAAAGAAAAAGAGACTCCAAGCTGTATTCAATCTGGGAAACTCGGAGTTTACCTAAAGTTAGAAATTTGCATCTAAAATCTAGTACTTTATCTTTTAGATGACAGGCATCAGAGAGGAATCCAAAACAGGTTTGGATATCTAAAATGTGTAGGAAAAGACACACTTTGAGCTAAGTACTGTAAAGGGTGATTCCTCTGCCTTTTTGTGCCCATGCAGAGCAGCAGAATGGGAGCAGGTAGAAATATCTGCCTACAGTGCCCATGGAACAGGGATAATGTATCTTGCAGAAGATTATAAGGCTGTTTAAATGCTAAAATATTTCCATGTCAGAGAGAGCATTGTCATTTCAACTGTTTCTGAAGTTTTCAACATAACATTCTGAAGATTTGGAATATAGTGACAATACTAGTTTGAACAATATATTAAGTAGAGTCAAACGTAATTTTAAATTATCAGTGACATTTTAGGGATTAAAACGGTTTTATTTTTATAACATTTTTTCATGTTGCAAGATAAAGTCTTTATTATCTACTCATGCTAAAAATACAGTGAAAAATATTTCAGTTATTTGACTGAAAGAGCTAGTTTCTTATAATAATTGACCTTGCTTCTCTGGAGGTTGGCCCTGGAAAATCTTTATTGATCTCTCTGTACAGTTGATTCTATAAACTTAGATCTCCATTTGTTTGTTTTCTTGTCTTTTATATTGCAACATCTGGATTTCTTCTTTTACTTTGTTATCTCTTCATTATATCTATGTATAAAAGTACAATTTTTATAATTGTACAGATTATTTATTTCAGTTGATTCTGTGATAATGCTCCAGTTCTGCCTGAGTTTTCATATCTTATTCCTATGTAATTTCATAATATGCAGTATGTGCTTCTCTTATCATAACAACTGTACACACTTGCCAAATCCTCTGCTTGGAGGCCTGGAAGGGAAATTGCACATGTTACTAATCAAGAGTTGGCATGCTCTTTCATGGCTGGTTTCTTTTAAGGCACAGTTATTAGAGTTAAGAGTTTTCTTATTGCTGGGTAATAAAGCAGAGTTTCTGCCTTGGATAAATGACACAGAGGCAGAGAACACAGAAGCTGAGATGCTGAATCAGACACATGGTTGGACATGGTGTAGTTGTGATGCTGAAGAATTCAGAGTTAGATGAGATCCCTGTAATGAAAGGAACTTCTCTTCCTAACCCTAGGCAATCACTGTTAGGTCTTGTGTTGTAAAGCATGAAGAATGATGTCACAAGCATGTTTTTTAATCCTTGGCAAGGCAATTGTGATTCCTATGGTTTGGTATTCCTATTTCTTTTTCTTTCCTGAACCCTAACATTTTGTGTTTCAAATGCATTTTAAGACAGCTACTTTAGCATTAATGATATGCTTACAAAAATTACACAAGCAGAAAACTAAGAATGTTCAAAACTAGAAATTAAGAAATATCACTAAGAAGTTGTTCATGCTATGCATACTTTGGGCTCTTTCCTATCATGCATTTTAACAAGTTTGCACTCAGTGATGTAGTAACTTGACCCAGCAGGTAGTGAAACACCACCCAGCTTGTTCCATCCTCTCACTCAGGGAATGGGAAGAAATTTTTAGTTTGAGATAAATATGCTTTAATAAGAAAGAAACAGAAGGAAATAATAATAATAATAAAAAATATAATAATGGCCAGATTATAGAAAACACTGGTTCACATTGCAATTTCTCACCATTTGCCCACCAATGCCCAGACAGTTCCCAAACAGGGGTCCAGGACCAGCTTTCCCTGTAGTTTATACACTGAGCTTGACACCATGGTATGGAATAAACCTTTGGCCAGTTGGAGTCATCTGTCCTGCCTTTCTCTCTTCCCAACCTGTGCCTTTGAGTCTGCTTGCTGATTAGATAGTGTTAAAAGCTGAAAAGTCTTTGACTTAGTGCAAATACTGCTTAAAAACAACTAGAACATTAGTGTGTTATTGACATTATTCATATTCTAAATCCAAAACACAGCACTATATCAGCCAATAGGAAGAAAATTAATTCTCTCTCAGCCAAAAACAGGGCAATACCCACTCCTTATTCTATACTATCTATATCATGCCCAGCTCTCACATTTTTCAAGACATCCTCTCCTGTCTTCTATATACACAGACAGATATCATTCCCTAAATTTATGGGCCATTTCTTGAAAATATCCATTGTTGTTGATTTATAAAATGGTATTTAAATCCACATGTCACAGTAGTTTCTTGAGGCAGGAGAGGTGGATTGGTGTGTTTAATTTTTGTTTAATTAAGACAGTTCTGATTGGATGGGACCACTAACCAGGCAGCTTTTACTATATATGTATCCTAATGTTTGAACATCCCAGCACAAGCACACATTGCTGTCAGTATGGTCTTTAATGGACCATTGTAACACTTGCCATTCCCAGAGGCTGGTGCATGATAAGCTCTGTGATATACCCACTCAGTGCCATGCTCTTTGGCCCAGGTGTCTATGACATTGTTTCAGAAATGAATCCTGTTGTATGACTCATGTTTCCATAAGAGCTCCTTTTCAAAAGCCAGGATTGTATTCCAGACAGTGGCATGGGGTGTGGGATATGTTTCCAGCCATCTGGTGTTTGCTTCTGCCATTTTAAGCATAAGGCGCCTGCCTAGGCAGGTTTGTGGGAGTGTGATATAATCGATCTGCCAGGCGTCCCCATCTATATTTGTGCCATCCTCCTCCATACCAGAGGGGCTTTAACTGCTTGGCCTGCTCAATTGCAATGCATGTTCCACATTTGTGGATAACCTGTGCAATAGTGTCCATGGTTGAATCCATGCCTTGATCATGAGCCCATCTCATATTGCAACTCTTCCTTGATGGCCTGAGGTGTCATGGGGCCCTCCAATTAATCCTTATGCTGCCAGCCCAGACCCATCTGTGTTATTTCAATACTAGCAACCTGATTCATCTGCTGGTCATGCCCTTCAGTGTCCCCACTCTTGTGATAGGCTTTTAAAACCAGTTTCTCTATCTGAGCAGCAATATGCAGTTCATGGTACAGTGGGGCCTCTTCAAAAAGCATCATCTCCTCCTCTGGTGATACTCCAAAATATTTGCCTGTTGGCCAGTCCATTATTATTTCCAAAATTCCTGGGTGACTAGATTTTCCTATTGGAGCCTATTGTGTGATCAGTGTGACACACTAACTCCATGTAGCATAAGTTGAAAAATGTGTAAAAGAAACCGTCCCTTTGAACAGCAACTACTCTAATGTCAGGAGAAGCTGCGTTTCAGGACCATTAAATTCTGAAGCAGCTCAAACCCCTGATCAAACTCCTTCATACATTGCCAATTTTTCTTTTTCAGGTGGAATAAAGCTGGCCTTGGATCTTTTGTATTTCCAGCTCCAATACTATAAAGTCCAACCCAAAGTATTCCCTGGTGCTTCCTGCCAGACATTCCAGGTAAGTCCATTCTCCCTGACTGCCATGAAGAGCACGTTTTTAATATTTTGTTCTGCCAGGACCAGCTGAATAGTTACTGCATGAAATATTTCCTGGCTAATTTTTTTAAAAGCCTGTCATTATTTAAAACCTCATTTTAAATTGTTGTTCTCCCAGGTCACTTGACAAAAAGGGCACACAGTCAGTCTGTAGTTTGAAAAGTCCATTTTCCATAACTCCATAATGCCTAAGAAAGCTTGTGCTTTATTTTGCCCATTGGAGGAGAGACAGCTGTTATTTTGTTGATTGCATCCATTGAGATATGATGACATCCATATTACCATTTTATTCCTAAAAATGGGACTTCCTGCGCAAATCCCTTCACCTTTGTTTTATAGCAAAATGGGTGTTTAGGATTCTGGCTATTTTTTTCCTTTTCTCTTTCTTCTAAAAACTTATTCTGTGCTGTTGCCCCATACGATGATATCATTGATTTGTTTCAGGTGTTCTGCTTTGCTGTGCTCCAGTGCAGTCTGAATCAGTCCATGATAAACGGTACAGCTATGTTTGTAATCCAGAGAAGAACTGCACTCTACACACTGTAAGCTTCATAGCCTGAGAAAAAGACTAAAAGGTTTTGTTTTTTAAAAAGCACAAAACCAATGTGCTGTGTTCAAATTCTACCCCAAAAAATTTTATATTCTGTATTTTAAGGTTTCAAAGGACTTCAGTCACTGAAGAGTATTACCCTGGAAAGAATCCATAAGAGTTCAGCACTATTTACCATGTTCATCTACTAAGAACTTTATATCTTTTTCAAATTAATTTACCTTGTAATGGAGTAAACACCAATGGTTAGCAGGTAACAACTTCCTCTCTTGTAATGATAGATGTCCAATAAAGACTGAGGGTTTTTGTTTTTTTCATTTGATTGGGTTTTTTTGAGGTTTTTTTTTTTTTTTTGGTTGGTGGGTTGGTTGGTTTTGGTTTTTTTTTTTTTTTTTTGTTGGTTGGTTGGTTGGTTTTGGGTTTTTTTTTTTGTTTTTTTGGTTGTTTTTTTTTTTTTTTTTTTGTTTTTTTTTTTTTTTTGGTTTTGGTTGGGGTTTTTTTTGCTAGCAATTTGGTATTTTCATTCATTCCAATTCTGCTACTCAGTTCTGACCAGTTATTCTAATTTAAATTCCCCCTTTGTTTTGGCATCAACTTCTTAATCATCCTTTCATCTCAATTTCTGACAGTGCCTCATCTTCATTAGTAGCCAAGGATAGCTTTAGGGCAGGTATATATCTGCCAAGTCTGGTAGAGAGGGATGAAAAGAACTCATCTGCCCTTTCTGTAGTATTCAGGAAAAAAAACTGCTGTTCTTACTCCCTGGCAATCTAGTTTAAAATTGATTCTTTAATTAAAAGTTGATAAAGAAAAAATGCAGAAAGAACTCCACAAGCTCAGATCTTTCCTTCCATGTCTTCTACATGCCAAAAATCCATTTTCATTGCTGCCCACAAAAGCAATGTGAATCTGACCAGATGCTTCTCTTCAAGTTAATCATCAGGGAGTGACTCTATGCACAAGCATTTTATTTGGGATCAAGGGTGCTATTTTTACATAAAACTCTCAATAACCTCAATTTTCTGGGATTTTTTCGGCCTGCTTATCAAAGTGGCAACAAAGTATAAAAAAATGTTTCTTTCAGATGAAACTAAACTAGCAAATATGGTCTGGGTATCGAGTATCTAATACCCTCTAAGTCATAATAGGCATTCTGTTCCCAAGGCAGAGCACAGCAAAGCAGAGCTGAGAATGGTCTGAAAGCCCTCTCGAAACATATGTAATGTAGTTGCCAGTTCTCAGCACCACATGCTCTGCCAGTTATACATCTTTTATATCTCCTGTGCTCCTTGTAAATCTAAGCAGAAGTAATTCCAGACTATCTGTTTGCCAAAGTCAAAGTCTTTGGCCCATCTGCAGCTCACCGAGCTGGTAGTCTGACGTCCCTCAGAGGATGGCTTAGTGTGCTGTGGAGGAACCTGGAATACTTTCAGCCCTTCTCTGAGATATTAAGAACTAAGGTTCTGACCTCCTTAACAACATCTGGCACCTGACAAGCTATGCGTTTCTCTTAGCAATCTAACTTTGAATTTATATGGCAGAGTGAGTGTGACTAAGAACCATGCATCATCTAAAGCTGTAGGAAGCAGCAACATGAAATGGGAGGAAACCAGAAACCTGGGTTCCATTTTCAATTTGTACACATAAGCTGGCTTCTGTGACATTAATTTGAATCAGATGAAAAAAAAAAAATGATGCTTATAAAGTTGTTTCTTTCCAACTAGGTCTTTCCCTTTATATCAGTGAGACTATTTTCCTGCTCTCTCTGTACACTAAACATTTGTATTTCAGATTGCCTCTGAAGCCACTTAATTTATGTTTTATCTAACATAACTTTATTTTCCTCTCTACTTCACCAATACTGGGTTTCAGTCTTCCTGGCTTGAATGACTGCTTTTGTTTGTTGACTTATCATTTTTATTTTCCTTTCTGCTTCATTTTTAACACAAAACTGTTTAAACTGCTGAGTCTGATAAAAATTTATCATCCACAATATACATATATTCTACTGCTTTTACTGGCTGAAACAAACAGGCCCAACTCCCTTGCCTGACTCTACAGTCTTGTTGGTTACACTGTTGAGACTAGTAGGAAACTGGGCTAAAGACACTGAAGAAGTTGAAAAATTTTTCCTACATCCTGTTCCTACCTGAACATATATCAAGCAAAAATAATGAGGAATCTATTGCACTTTTAGACCGAATTCCAAGCATATCTGCTGTTGGAAAAAGAAATATTTGGGCATTTGCTAGAACACAACTTTAATCAGTGAAATTCATCACAATTTTAGCTGAGATTGTTATTTATTCCTTAATTTCTCATGAAAGGAGATAATAGAGTATCCAAGTTTATTGAATACCATTCTTGAACCCCCACATTTTTTAAATCAAAAATATTTGCTCAATCTCAGCAAGAATCTAGATCCAAGTTAAGTAAGTGAACTATCTCTTCTGTTGTTAACTACCTTGGAGACCTTGCTGTTGTTTTTGGATAAATTGTAAATACTACTTGATTTTGCATTTCCCTTTCATCACAGAATACAATTTTTTTTCTACATTTATTAGCAGACAAATACTTAAAGTAGTATTTGAATATCACTGTTATTAATTCCAAATAGTTTTGGTAAACTTTCAGGACTGTGCTGGGATTCTGGACCTTTATATTGTACAAGGACAACGTGTTTTTCTGAATCCAGCAACAGCATGTTTTAGGCTCCAAGTAAATAATTTCTTGCTCTAGTGGCATTCAGAATGCCTGAAAAATGATACTTTCATATTTCCATTTATCTAAATCTGTAGATGTTAATTTATTTGGTGGCTCACATTTCTAACAGAGCTCTTGAAGGCTGTGGGTGTTATTTTTATCTTCAGTTGTTGTTATTTTTATCTTCAGACAATCCACAATATTGTCCATTAAGAATTCTAGCTGCCTGAGAGCACACACAAATCAAGTAATTTGGCTGCTCAAACTTCAGTCCTTCAGACACATACATAATTATTGTTTTGCACATGAAACTATACCATTTATTTTAATGGGGCTATTTAAGGTGTTTCAAGGCAAGAACCTAAGAAAATGCTAAGGGCATCTAGAATACTAGCTAGAAGAAAGTTTTTCTCCAAAGAATGAATTACATAATTCAGAAATTTTGGAGCTCACTATTTATAAAACAATGTCTATAGATATTACCATGTTCATTTATAGATATTATACATTGCATATATTATAGTAAGCAATAGGTATTATCTTATTTTGCTGTCTTTTCAGCTATGAATCTCAATCATTTCATCAGGTTTTGGAATGATCTTTTCCTCTGTGAGGGTAACTTCCAGAACCGTACAAAGAATTTTGGCTGTGGTCTGACTTTTACTGACAGCTCAGGATTTAGGAGCCTGTTTTCTATACCTCTTACATCTGAGGGCTAGGCTCTAGATATCCCTCTTCATGGAGGCCACAAAATAGGAACTGATTTTGGTTTTCAATATATTTGTTCTGCTTTTTCTACGTGCTGATGCTATGAAGAAAGCACCAATTTGACCAATACCTGGACAATTCTGTTACTCCATCAAAAATTTATTTTCAGTTTCTTGGGTATATAAATTACCAAGTGTTCTCTGCATCATGAACCCTGTCAAATCTTCTTACCTCCAGGGAATTAGTATCTGTCTACCTCCCATGGTTCTAAAAGGTAAAAAAAAGCCCAGGTTTATGTCTTATAGAGACATTTCCCCTTCTAGAGTTACTGAAACCTTTTTTCCTTTTCCAGAAGAGGCAGAGAAACAGTTGATGATTCACTGAGAACAGAAATAACCGATAAATCTTCCTACCATCTTTCTGCCTAGAATGCCTTTCTATTTCAGGAGTGAGTTAACAAAATAAGTATTACTGCTCTTTCTTAGAAAACCATCTGTTGCTTTGTTAGACCAGCTGTTGTCTCCTGAATTTGACAGATCAGTCTTTGTCTCACCTTAATTCTCCTTAGTGATGTGATGGTTCCCCAAACACTCCAAACCAGAATATGCTGGCATCGCTGCTGGAACTTAACATCAGCCCCCCACTAGTGTCTGCCCAGCCTCACCTTGGTGCTGCCCTTCATCTGTGCTTGCCCAATTCTGGTCTGAATCAGAGAATCAACCCAGAAAAAGAGACTGAAATTACAGCAAATTGTGCCAAAATGAAAGAAGCAGTGCTGTAGGGATAGAGGAGTGCAGCCAGGGAGAGGAGAAGGTGAAATGGCTGGTTCAGCAGAAGAGCCTGTTTATGCCTGCCTGAACTGACTGTGAAACTGTGGCATTGATGTGCAGATATCCATGTGATGCAACTTAATTAGCTGAAATATATCTTATATCAACCCTTATATAAACTAACATGCAAATATCTAGACAGGAGATATCTATCTTTCTATCTAGATTTATACCTATCTATCTATATCTATATCTATATCTATATCTATATCTATCATCTATATATCTATATCTATCTATACCTATATCTATATCATCATCTATATCTGTCTATATATCTATATATGTATTGTTGAGACTAAACACAGTTGTTATCAGCAGAGGATGCAGTAAGTTTTGGGGTGGCTTACTGTGACTTTGTTATAGGAATAAAACCAAGTCCAATTTGAAGCTGCTCATTTTGTATGCTTGCGTGAGGCTTTTAAGTTTAAGAGAAACAAATCTCATCTCTTCCGCTTAATCAAAAACCTCTAGTAGTGGTGTGTTTATGATACAGCACAATGTTGTGAAATAATCTCCCACTGCATTTTCCAAACAAGATTTCTGCTGAGGCATTCAGTTCTCATAGAGCACTTACCTTTTTAAATGTGCATTTAATTCTTAGCTAATTGCCATCAATATTTATGCTGCTGAACTTTTATCGTGCTGCATATTGTATAATTGCTACCATTAGCTCATCTCCCAAAGGTTTTCTTTTCAGATTCCTATAATGTATCCATGTTATTCTTTTCCAAAGCTCAGATTTTTATAACATTGTTAAATTGTCTGATACTCAGTTTATACTTTGGACCACAAGTGAAGTTGATTACATTTGAAAATTTAGTAACTTCACATTCACTTTTTCATTTTAAGAGAAATAATGCATAAGCAGTACTGTTGTTTGCTATTTTCTATCCATTTCTAGAATCAGGCTTACAGTAGGTATCTTACATCCTGAAAGCAAAATGTATCCCCTCAATCTTGGGAATTTTCTAGGTGTTTTGCAGGTACAGCCACAAAAGCCCCAACCTGAGCTACCCTAGAGAAATAAATTATTTTTATTTCCAGATTAAAGTGACATAGAAAGAAATGCCAGTCACCTTCTCACCCAGAGGACAAATAGGACATGTTGTAAAACCCTTTTACTGACTACTGGTTCTCCAAGGGAGCCCATGGCCCTCCTGCTCTGTTCTTACTGGTAAACAGCTCAGGGCAAGGTTCACACTAAAGATCGTATTATGGTGGGATGACCATGGCTAGATGCCAAGTGCCCACCAAAGCCCCTCCTGACTTGAACAGAGGAGAGAATTTGTAACAAAAGGCTGATACTTTGAGACAAGGGCATGTAGAGATCACTCAGCAATTACAATCAGTGGCAAAACAGACTCAGTTCAGCGACATTATTGAATTTTTTGCCAATCAAATCATAGCACAATAAAGAGAAGCAAACCCAAATCTTAAAAATATGTTTCGCCAGTCCCTCTCTCCTTCATGAGCTGAACTTTATTTCTGATTCTCCCTCTCCTCCCCTCAGTGCATGGGGGTTGTGGTCAGTTCATCACATTGTTTCTGCCTCTGTTTCCTTCTCAGGGAAAGGACGACTCACACTTGCCTTGCTCCAGTGCAGGTACTTCCCACAGGCAATAGTTGTTCACAAACTGTTTTGGTGTGAGTCTCTTCCATGGGATGCAATCCTTCAGGAACAGATTACACCAGCATTGGTCCACCACTGTGTCACGGGTCCTGCCAGCAAACCTGCCACAGCATGGGAAGCTACAGGTCCATAAAGCTACAGGTCCTGCCAGGGTCCTGCTCCAGCATGGGCTTCCCATGACATCACAGCCTCCTTGAGGCATCCACCAGCTCTGCAGTGTGGATATCTGCTCCACCATGGACCTCCCTGTGCTGCAGGGGCACAGCTCCCTCACCATGGTCTTCATCACTTGCTGCAGGGGAACCTCAGCTCTGATGCCTGGAGCACCGAATCCTCCTCCTTCTTCAGTGACCTTGTTGCCTGAAGAGCTGTTACTCTCACCTATTCTCACTCCTCTCTTCCCTGGCTATTGTTTTCATGCAATAACTTTATTTTACTTCTTAAATATGTTGCCACAGATTCATTGTCATTGAATGGCTCAGTCCTGGAAGAGGCATGTCCAGCTTGGGGCCAGCTTGGGACCAATGGGACACTGTCTTTGTTGGATGCAGGGAGAGCTTTTAGCAGCCTCTCAGAAAAAAACACACCTGTGGCTGCCCCACTACCAAGACCTTGCCACTGAAACCCAATACACACATGGTAACCCACACTGTTCAGTGGCAGGTCCAACTCCTTGCATGCTATTTTGACTAAATACATAAGCACTTTCCCATTTGATGCCCAAATAAGGTTTGATCAAGTAGCATGTTATAGTGCCTATTCCGAGAAAAGATGAAGCTGCCTAATTCTGTGGACTTTGGAATGCAAACTGTGCCATGTAACTGGCCTTAAAGCTAGTGAATAACAGCTGTTGGGTGGTTTTTTTATTCAAAATTAAGGATACAGCCTTTGACCACATTTAAGTTCTGGGTCTTGAGAGTGAGGCAGAAAATTCAGCTGCAGACCATACAACCAAATCTGAAAATTCTCTGTGTAAAAATTGTTAAGAAATATTGTGAAAACTAATTATAATTGTTACTAATGTGTGTTGTATGAAGTTTGTGAAAAATCTTTGTGCAAAAATTATCTGTTTCATGACACTTTTCAGATTTCATTTGTTTATGTTCTTAGCCTGATGCAAACGTGCTGGTTTGGGCAGGAGTAGAGTTAATTATCTTCACAGTGGCTGGTACTAGGCTGTGTTTTGAACACAGGGTTGATAATATGGAGATGTTTTTGTTATTGCTGAGCAGGGCTTACACAAATCTAAGTCATTTTCTGTTTTTCACACTGCCATGCTAGGGAAAAAACAGAGTCCATGAGAAATTGTGATGAGACATAGCTGGGACATCTGATACCAAGTGAAAAAGCAGTATTTCATACCTTATGGTGCCAGGCTCCAATATATAAAGTGAGGAGAAGAAGAAAGGAAGAAGGAGAGGACGTTTGGAGTAATGGGCTTCCCAAGTAACTGTTGAGTGTCGCGGGGTTATTCTGCTATTCTGCTCAAACATGAGAAAGATTCATGTTGATTAACTAATCCAGAAGAGGAATTTATGTGTTTGCCATCTTTCAGGTAAGAACTACAGGAGCAGGACTCAGTGACAGGGAAGATTTTGGGGAGTTCATGGGATAATCAGTTGGACATACAATTTCAGCTTAACACCAGGTTTAGAACAGGCAGAGCTTTGGAATCATGCACTGAAAATCTCAAAGAAAATAACAAATCACAGTTCTTAGTGTTATGTACATCTGCAGCCACCATGGAATATGGGTCCTGATTTTGGTATCCACAGATCAAAACACTTTTGTTCTTCTGTGTGCCACATGACCAGTTGTAATCATGCTTAAAAACGGGTGGGATGGGGAGAGTAGTTGGGTGTGGGGATGGGTGTATGTAAAAAAGCCAAAAAGGGGCAAAAATAGAAGTAGCCATAGAGTTTATTTAATCATGTTATTGAAGAATTCAGAGCATCTAGAAAAAAAGAGATTAGTCACAGAATTCTTCAAAACACAATGGAAATATTAAATCTGGCAGTTATAATTTTACAGCTGGCTTTACCAGTTGGCTGATATTGTTCCCATTATGTTATTTCTGTGCTGCAAAGTTCATTGATGTTGTAGTGGATGAAAACCTTTCATATAGCCATGTGCACTGTCTGATGTCTATGCAAAGAATGGGACATTTAGGTCATTGATTCAGTTGCAGTTTTTGTCTTGATTAAAGGATATTCCATCAAGACCAACTGGGTGTTAATTAAGGTAATGAAAAGATTAAGATTAAAGATTTCCTTAAAATAAGGAAATTCTAATTATGCCCAATCTGGGGGGATGAGGAGAGGAGGGAAGGAGGAAAGAAGCAGATTTGAAAGTTTAAGCATTTTTTTAGAGTCTAGTGTTTTGCCTTAGGCAGACATATTACAATGGTCTCATCAGTACCAAAAAGAAATATAAAATAATGAAAAGAGGATTGCATGTTTTGAGGAAGATTACCAAATTCTATACCATGCACATAGCCAAAGTCTGTTTCACTGTAAAACCTTGCTTTGAATTTCAGCTTTCACAAATCTTTGTAAAGAAACATTGAGAAGCAGAACAGTGTTCCATAAAGGCTTTTTCTGCTCAGTGGGGAAATGGAGATGTCAGTGACATCAAGTTTATTATTCACCCACCTTATCAGGACACTAATTTACTTTATTTGCAAGCAAGTGGTTCTCTTGCACTATTTTACAGAAGGGCAGATTAGTGTTGTTAACAGCAGTGGGAATCAACATGACATCAGTTGTGGTTTTCCTGGATTGTAAGAAACTCACTGTAAACCAGGGTCTCTTTTGACTGATTATTCCTTCATTTCACATTAAGCTTATGTTGAACTATCTCTCATGGGCAAATTTAAATTCTTTTGCCACTTGCTCCTTTTAGGCAGCCTATGCATCAAGTAGGTTTTTTCCATGTGGTTGAAGGATGGGTGAGTATCTGTTACTTTTACTGCACTGCTAATTATTTAATAGTCACTTCCCAACCCAGAGTTTGTGCTTGTCTATATTTGTTTTTTTCTCTCTGCTCAGTGACCCACAATAAAACTCATTAATAGCCAGATGCCTTTAGGGAACACCCTCTTTGAACACATTACAATATGCAACAGTAATTAAGAATACCTTTGGAAGCTGTTACACATTTATTCCTGACATTTATGTCTGTTCTAAATTCAGCTAGACATTAAACTCATTTTGCAACAGGTTTTCTCATGGCTGTCTCTGAGCACCTGATGAGCAGGTTGTACATCAACACATTACTTCCACAGATAGCAATTGAAAGCCTGAAGTACTGCGGTAGGAATTTCCATCCCTGTACATCACTGAGTGTTACCCTTGGTAAGATGTGATAGTCACAAAAATGTGTAAACCCAGAGCCCAGTTTTAGATCTGGGTCACAAAACATTCCTGTGAAATACTTATCCAGGCTTTTCTGCAGCTTTAACTATGGCAAGATTCTTCTAGATATCAAATCATTGGGATGGATATATTATTACTTTAAACAAGCTTAAAAGAGCTATTTTAAAAATTCCAGTGACTGTAATTCTGCCACTACTGAAACACAGAGATTTAATAGTCCAAACAACTTTCTACAGATTTTATGTTGGCACCAAGGTCACAAATGCACTTTTCACAACATAAAAAAATATGTGGTGGCTAGTAAGTGGTTTATGTATATCTCTTGGTTCTGAAGAAGGCTTTGCGTTTTGAATTACATGGGACCAAGAGCTTATGTATAAGAAGAATCATGGGGGTATTAAAGTAAAAAAACCTGCTGAATAAAAGAGCTTTTCAGGTAACATGCACACATGTGAAGGCCAGTTTCAAAAGCCAAAGAAAACATCTCACATGGCATTAAATCGTTGCTGAAAATCCTCACATGTAAGAGGATTATGAGCTGCCATTGCATTATTCAAAGGACAGAAGCATGAATTAGAGGTCCCACTTGATGTCCAGGAGAGCCAAGCACATCTTCTTAGCAACATATAAAAAAATATGCTTCAGTAAGTATCTGGTAGGTTTTTCTAGCAGGAAAAAAAATGCCAACTGCAAACTATAGCAGAAAGAAAGATTAATAAATAAATATATATTTTTTTAAAGACAGTTCTTTAACAATGAAAAATAGTGAACAATGACAAAATCAAGTCCTTTCCAGCAAACAAAACCACCCAGCTATATTAAGGCAAAGTGTTCTATTTTCTGCCTCTCATTTTTAATACAAACACAATATTTTAGCTATAAACCCTACTCACACAATTAACATTATTGAAGTTGAAAAGAAATCTGTTGGTAATTATTGAAGGATGATGTACATCAGCAGCAGGAAGGCGGTGTTCTCAGTTTCACTCAGTAAATCATGCTGGAATGTTTGTTAGACTTCTTTAAATTTAAAAAAGAGAAAGTGAAAACAAATAGAGAATTGAGTCAGAACAGAATCCTATTAAAAACATATCTGAGGAACATGATGGCAACCAGGCTACTAATTCATGATTTCCAGACAGAGTCTATTCCTCAGTGTTCAGCAGTTTAAGGGGTAGTATGAATTTGATATGTGCCTTTCCATTTTAGAAGCATAAGAAACATTGACACCAACACGGTGTGGTGAGAGAAGTTCATCAGTTAAAGGAAACAAGGCATGGAGCAAGAGCATACTAAGGATCAAAGCTCCTGTCTTCACTTTACTCCTTGGAGCAGCTGATCATCAGAGCTGCACCAGAAGTGTGTGCAACCAGATCTTTCAAAGGCCTAGTCCTCCTTCTGTCCAAGGAAGCTTATGAAAATGTGATTTGGTGGCTTTTTCTGTGGTTACTGCTCCAAAGTTATGGTGCATAATGCCTGTTTAAAATGCAGAAGACAGAGGAAAAAATGTCATAGTTTCCAGTCTGTCCCTTCCTGGAGACCTCCAGTTATTTAGTATTGCTCGTAATAACAATGGCTCAGCCTTCTCCCTCAAACAGATGCTTAGGGCAGTATCATACAGGAAAAGTTTTTGAAGGGGAGAAGCCTAGGTTTCAGAGAAACATAGTCAGATTAAGATAAGAACGTCATTAAATTTATGCACAAATTTTAAAATTATTATTTATAAACTTCCTAAGGAAGAGTTGATGATGTAAATTCTTTCCTCCCCCTTCTGTTTCTCCTTGCTGATTTGATCAAGGTACAGATGAAAATACTTGGAAGGTCAGACTCAGTGGGTAGTCCAACTCATTTACATATTACTGGAAAGACAATATAATATTTAATACTTCTAGGTTAATGAGCCTTTGATATAAGTATACTTACTTCTTGTGACCTGTATTTATGGATCATAATGAGTTTTGTTCCTTGATGTGAACAGAGGCAAAAAAACCAAAACCCCAACAGAGGCACTGTATTTAAATATGTTCTTTATTTAAAACTATAAATGAATAGCCACAACAGAAGGAAAGAAGTCCTTTTCTTCTGTCCCTTGATGAACAAAGAATATTCAGACACAGAGGAGTTGTCTGCCTAATGTTCTTTGAACAAAATTTTGGGGGGTCATAATTTTCTGGAAACTTAGAATTGTTCACCAAACCAATTTGTCAAACAATAAGAAAATATTTCCTCTTGGAAAGGACTTCTGAAGCCTGACTCTGTCCTATTCTCATCCATATAGATTCCAAACTATTTAGAACAGAATACTGTTTGATAGAAAATGACATAAAGCTGCTTAATTTTGGGGGTCTTTTGTAGTAATTGGTGATGGTAGTCTTTTTTCCCAATGGACTGCAGTGGAGAAAGAAAACTGCTGATCCACTGAAGGAAGCAAATGAGCCTCAGGGTCTTTGAGACTCTTCTTATCTAGCTAGTAAATATCTGAAATCACCAATTCTCATTATGTGACATGTCCTGAGCAGAGGAATGAAAAACACATCTTGGGGGACAAAAGGCAGAACTGCCTGAAGACAGTTCAGCATTCATTGGAAACAGGATAAATGTAGTTTGGTAGGTGGGGGAAAGAGCTTTCATGGAACAAAGATATTTATCTATTCGATATCTGCATACATGACTAGGTTACCATGCTAATGACTGCTGCCAAAATTATGTTTAAATTGTGTTTAGCACTCATATATAATTAAATAAAGGGTGTATTTTTGTTAGTTGTAGATGTATTTATGCCCTTATTATAACTTTTCTGGTTTCTAATGTAACTATAGGGCATAAGGAAAAAGCAGGAAAAATTTTGTGGTTACAGTGAAAAATAATTGATGATCTAAGAAAAACCGCATGAGGTTTCAGAAGAGCATTTCTTAGTTTAACAGGGAGACTGGATATGTGTTGTTGGAATTTTTGGGAGTAGTATTTGCAGGACACATCTTTGGAAAATCTAACTTAAATAATAAGCTGTCTTGTAAGAAATCTTGTGAATCTGTGCTGCTCTGGCTGAAAAACAGATCAAAAATGCATCACAAATGTGTAAGTGCATATTAGGTTTATTGGTCTTTGCTTTTCCTTGCCTCAAAATCAGATTTCTTGCAACATGATCAGAGTCAGCAAACAAGAAATTTTCAATGTACAGCATGAAAAAAGACTAAAATTGTACTAATGATATTCCTTGGCTTCACCATCTGCCTGCACTTTATTGCATTCAGTGGCTCCAGTAAAATCCCAGTGAACCAGGGATGAGATGTGTATGTCTAGCAGAGCTGGCTGAACAGGAAAAAACGTCTAAAGTTCACATTTCATACAAGAACCTTCTCCCATGCAACACACTGCTTTCACTTTTCCTCTTCATCTATTTCTTTGTTGCCTTGGTAAATGTTAATCATGTGGAGAATCCTCCAAACAAAACTACCAAGTGTAGGTCTGTATCTTACCCTTTTCTCCTATGGCTGTTTTTAGACAAAAATCTGGGAGAAAAAATGCTCCACTGCGACAGTTCTGACCACCCTTCATGACAGGTCAGCAGATGGTGTCTTTAAGTGATGAATCTGACAACTTTTGGGGGTTAGTTGATTGGAAATGAAATATTATAAAGGAAAAATGTGCACTGTTTTCTAACTACAGTTTCCTACTGCCATCCAACAATAGCATAAATGAGGATTCAGTGCCAGTCAAAGAAAACCACTTCCTAATATATGATTTGTGGGCCATTAATCTTTGCTTCCCATCCTCCAGTTTCAGTCTGAAAAACATTTTAGCTCAGCAGGTGATGCTGTCAGTGACAAATGAACAAGATTAAAATCAAGTGATGTGGACAAAGCAAACTGTCTCAAAATGAATCTTCCTGTACTTGGAAACTACTCAGGTTCTTATGGTGCTGGAAACAGGGCTAGTGGCTTTGTGAATTTAATCTAAGAGAATTAAGAAATCTCATTTCTGTCATAGCGATATTAAAAAAAAAAAAGTATAGCCTTCATGAGAAGTAACTGGCATATTTCTTGAAGGATTCAACTAAATCTTTGAAAAGATTTTGTCTTATCTCAGGGATTCTTTTCTATAGGTATGTTAATATATATTACCTAAAGATAATAATGCTATCACTGGCTGTGAAATTTCCATACCGAATAGGGTTACAAATAAAAAAGATGGCACAAAGCAGTGTGTCCAGTGGTCCAGAAACAGTCCAGCTGTGAGAGCATGAAACACTGTGGAGGAGAGGAGTGCCTGTGAATTTGCAAATTTGCACTGAGTGAAGATATGAAGATTATGGGAATGGCTTCTGAGACACTGGGAGCAGAGTATAACTGAAGCAGCAAGGGCTTACTTTTTAAAGCTGGTTCTGGGAACCCATCTGGAAAGACAGGGTCACCCAAGCAGGTAAGAAAGAATTCTCCACAAGAAGTAGTCTAGTAGATCCAGAGAATGAGAGAGCAAAGAGCGCAAACCCTCTTTTTAGGGTTGGGGGACAAGATTTTCCTTAACCGGTGTCTTAAGGATCGGAAAGGTAACATTTAAAAAAGTTTAATTAATAAAGAAGGAATGGACAGGATTGAAAATCAGACCCAAATAACTCCTTTCACCTATACAATGCTGTAATGCCTCTGGGAAGTGAGGCAAAGAATGGAAAAATGGCACAGAAAAAGGGAGTAAAAATGGAGAATATTTTCTGAGACACTCTGATGTCTCACACTTCCCAATATTCTGCAATTGGCAGGCAGGTAGTGCACATCATAATGTGGGGGCATATTCATCTCTACTCTCCAGATGAGTGAGCCACCTTTCTTCATGAGTGGTAAGTGACAATGTATTAGGACTTCCGAAATATCTTCCTTTAGGAACAGTATGGTGGCTGGGTGTGTTTGCTCTCGTGAGAAGGGCTAACTCCTACTTAACCTCATGCTTTGGAAAGACAAGGGATGGTGAATCCTGTGCCTGATAGTAATTTAGATTTAGGATTCTTGGATATTCTGGGAAAGATGACGTGAAGGACTGAGGCACAGTGGCAGCCATTTCTTGGAGGGGAATAAGATGATAGGGTACATCTAAGGGCTGCAGAAAGAAAGATTGGTAGAGAGAACAAGAACAGAAAAGAAAATAGATGCCTGCGAAACTGCTGAACAGAAATTGGAGAGAAGGAAATGGAAGAAAATTATGGTGTGAACAAATATTTTCTTTGAATTTTAACAGAGACATGAACATTTAGGACTATATTTCATCATTTTTCATAGACGACTGCTAGGCAAGTTTGTGCCCTGGTAGAAGGGATGAGAAACTGCCACTGCTCCTAAATCTGATCTTTATATTATAAAAAAATGGCAGAATTATGTGAATTTGTGTCTATACTGAGCTCCAAAAAGTACACGGTCAAGAAAAATGTTGTAATGGTTGATGAACAGAAACTCAGATTTAAAGCATAAGAAAAACAAAAAACCATAATTTACTCCTTTTATTTGACCCTCTAGATGTGCATTGAACAGGGATTGTGTAGACCAGCACTCCTTTAGGCTTCAAATAGTGTTCAGAAAGCCATAAGAGTTGAGGAAGTTCATCTCTCGCTTCAGGCTTTCTTGCCTGCTTTTCCTTTCATTTAACTGTATTTTCCAAGAGTTGCTGTATCATGTTACATTTATTTTTAAAATTGGGGTTTTTTCCATGTTTCACTTAGAAAGGGATGTTTTTCTCTAGCCACCACAAGAGATATTTTTAGAAGGCTTATTCTTAGGGCATATCTCTGTCCAGCTTAACCTTATTCTTTATAACACCGAAATACTGTACCTTGTTTACCTGCTGTGTCTGACCCAGGAATTTCTCTATTGTAGTTCAGAATTCAGCATTTAGCTTCTAATAGGATAGGAAGCAACTTCCTGCAGATATGTGAACTGTATAACCTCTGATCTAGCCAGTTATTCATAAGTAATAGTGGTGATAGAAAGTTCTTTGCTGATGGGGGCAGGACAGAGATGCTGCCAGAAATGAACCTTAGATTGGGATGGGTGGGGCTGAAAAACAAGGAAAGGTTTATACGGAAGCTAAAGAAAAGAACAGTGCTCTCCGAAAAATTCTGTGCAAATGTAGATGTCTGTCAGTATTGGCAGAGGTCTTTCAGTGTTGGTTTGAGGCCTCATCCAGAAAGCAGCTTCTCCATGATAAAATTTTCTAGGCATGGAAGAATGACGCTTCTTTTTGTGATAAAATATTTCCCTTGGTAATAGGTAGCTAAGTTGATACTTGTTTTCAGATCAAAAACTCATGGAGTTCTATGGCTGGGAATTTTTGTAGGTGGATCTTAAAGTGATTTGAAATATTACTGAAGTGTTCTGTCATCCTACTGAAATCTATTTTCTTCTCTGGAGTTTTTATAGAGGAGGAAGTGT
The DNA here is from genome assembly GCF_017590055.1 of Onychostruthus taczanowskii. NCBI lineage: Eukaryota > Metazoa > Chordata > Aves > Passeriformes > Passeridae > Onychostruthus > Onychostruthus taczanowskii. The sequence continues at coordinate 13,221,069 of NW_024498351.1, forward strand.
GGCAACTGAACCAAAAACTGCCCTAAGAGTTGTAGGACTGTGAAGGATGAAGGATTTTGGCTTGCTGTTTGGAGAATCTTTTAAAAAAATGTAAAAATAACAAAATTCCCAAATCATCTAAGTGCATTCTGGACAGCAGATTTAGGGGAGATTAGTCCCATGCCTTAGCTGGTTTAATGAGACCTTAGACATCCAAGATTCTCCTATATCTCTATTTATCAAAAATAGTTAGTACAGGATATCCAGTTTCTAATCAAGCTGACAGAGAGATTTCTTCAGATACTTCCTGTACGTGGCACCTGTATGAAGCCTAATGGAGACTTCTGCAATACCTTGTAGCCAGATTCTTTGCTGACTCTCAGATTTACAAATTACCAGAGAATTGCTCTGCTGTGAATGAGCACCAAAACAGGGTTCAGGAAATTCCCTAATATCGCAGAAAATGTTCACCTTGCAAACAACTAATGTTTTTATTACTTTTACTACCCATCTGAACAGACTATTTTTTCACTTGCCTTATGTGTAAGCAGACACACCAATATTAATAACTTTGAGCATGTCAAGAAAATATTGCTTGTTGCTGAGGAAACAGGATACTAATCTCAAAACCAACATAGATATTCCCTTGTAAACTACCAATTAGGCAGTAAGGTTCAACAGGGCATGGAGTTATCACAGAATAATCATAGCTGTGAAGATTTATATGGCATAGTAGAATTTAATGGCATAAGTCTATGGGGGACATGAAATCTACTCAATAAAAATTATGAAAAATATGCTCAGTCTCTGAATTTTTTTCTCTTAAGTCACAATAAAATTACATGGACAGGATGCAGCACCAAATTTTAAAATTTAGGGTTTTCTTCTCTCTATGTGTGTGTTTAAATCTTCTAAATGTTTTTTGTAAGACTCATTCAGTACTAGATTATGGCACCTTTTCCTGTAAGTCTGGTATTAGTCCTCAGCAGCAACTTTTTGGAAAGAAGTCTCAATCCCCTCCCTGTCAGAGGATTGGAGCCAACACAGCCATTAAAATAGCTTCTCTGTTTGGAATGAAAATCCTGTACAGGGTATGAGATCTGCAGCAATAAAATGCTACTCCTTCTTGGCAGAAAATCAAAGGGAAGGCAGGTGGCAGTAACACTGCCTCCACTCTGATGATGTGGATCTCTCTGCAGAGGTCCATGGGTTCAGTTCTGACATACGAAAATAGAACATAGAGCATCTTTTACTGGATTTGGTGAATTCAGTTCTTTTGGTTTTCTTTTCACTTGAAACAAGTGCTCTGATGTTCTTTCACAGAGTCTTAATAGAATCCCCGATAGTTCAAGAGTATTGAGATACTTTAATGCCAAAGCACCAAGTATGTGAAATTTAAGGGTTTGGTAAAATGTGATAAGGGAAACAACTTTTCTCTTCCCAGCTGCCAAAAAAGCCAGCATACAGGGAAGGCATAGACCACTTCAATAAATGATTTTTTTTTCCCTATATATACTCTGAAACTAGTTTTTGTAAAAAAAATAAAACACCTGAAAGGACTAAGCAGCCAGGTTCCAAGAATGGAAAGACTTAGGGGAAAAATTAAAATAAACCAAAGTTATTCTACTATTTTGATCTGTATTGAAGTATAAATAGTTCAGGTATATTATGAAGAAATATTTTGGTGAACTAGCAGCCTACTCTCAGCTGTCTGGATCTCAGAGCCCATTCATCATGCCCACAGGCAATGGAGTCATCAGTGGTCTTTCCTTTATTAAAGACAGATAGGGACTGAATCTTCTTCCCTTACTGAACAATTCAGCTTCCTTGAGAAGAAAGAAGGAGGCAGCAGCACAAGCAGGGCAGATGAAATATCACTGCAAATGTCAGAGTGACTTCTTGCCAGATAAATTTCTTCCACCAGACTGGCAAACAGAATACAACTCCTGGTGTTTCAACATGTGTGATCACAACCTGCGGTTAAGCTTATGCTGAGCATGGAGAATTTGTTACCTAGCACACTGATGTCAACATGTATAAATGACAATTAATTGTATTATGAACTACTTTAAAATATTCAGATTTAATATATCCTAAACAGTGTCTTAAAGTCATCTAATGAGATGGCATTTGTCAAATCTACTCTTTAATGCCAACATTTTTCACTTTTCAAGGTTTGGTAAACTATTGGAAACCCTGAATCAGCCTGCCTGATACCTTATCACTTGTACTGAAGAAGCAGGAGGGCTGGAAGTTTCCAGAGGATGAAACAGAGCTTCATGAGTGCTGAGGCAGACATGGGATGATTGAATACCATGGATTTAGTGATGATGGCTTTAGAAAGTAAAGCAGCAAATTTACTGAACTGTTTCAGAATTCACAACCCAGAGTTAACTTAGAGAGTCACTTTCTTGGCACTGGATGAGAAATCATAGTACTGCAGAAGCACAGAATGGCTTGAATTGGAAGGGACTGTAAAAATTATTTAATTCTGACTTCCCTGCTGTGGGCAGGAATTCCACCCACAAGATATGGATGTTCAAAGCATCCTCTGTTAGAGCATCTTTCCAGGGGATCTCTCATCTAGTAATTCTTTAAAAAGGTGGAATTTCACTCTTCCAAAGTTCAGATCCTTGTTCTTCAGGATCACAGAATTGCTACAGCCCACACTCCCTCCATTCTTAACCTCTTTGATTAGCTCGTTTGTCTTGGTGAGCATCAGGTCCAGTAGCATTTCTCCCCTGGTTGCTTTGTCCAACAGCTGGATGAGTAAGTTATCCTCAACAGAGTCTAGGACTCTCCTGGCTTATGTAAAGCTAGCTGTATGTCCTACCCAGTAGACCTCCAGGCGTTTGAAATCCCCCATCAGGATGACAGCCTGTGAGGGTGATGCTGCCTACAGCAGAAGCAAGAGGCTTCATCAACAGGCTTCTTCTGCTCAGGCAGACTTAGATCCACACCACTACATGTCCTTGGTGAGTCCTGTCCTTGATTTTTATCCAGAGGTTCTCAGCACATTTGTGGCTGTTTTTCAGAGGCAGCTCTTCACAGATTACTCATTCTTTAAATTAGAGTGAAACACCCCCTCTCCTTCTACCCAGTTTATCTCTTCTGGGCCTGTAGCTCTCAACTGTTGTGTTCCATTTGAGAGATTCATCCCACCATGTTTCTGTGACAGCAATTAAGCCAATTTCTAGCTCCACCGTGATTTGCAACTCCTCTTGCTTGTTACCAATGCTGCATGCATTGGTGTAGAGGTACTTCAGGTGAATAAATCTTTATGAAAAAAGGAAGAAAAACTATAGAAAAGAAAAGAAAAAAAGATTTCTCAGTTTTAGATCTAGTTTTAGACACTTTGCAGTAAATGTCTAGAAACTGTCTTTTGGAATTATTCTGTTTTGATTAACATGCCTAACACTCATTAAAACCAACTCAAAACAGTGAGTAAGCTTTCATTAGTCTCCCAGTTGAGAGAAGTATGCAGAGAGAAGGATATCATGGTTTCTTTTCCAACTCTGCTGAGTTCTTGTTTATGTAAACACTTCTGCAACCTATCCTGGAGTTTTAAGTGGTAAAGGAACTGCTGGTGAAACTCTCAGGCATCATGCAACATGCATCCAGTCTGTGTAACTACAGTAAACAAAAAGATTATGAATTCCTCAGGTCATGTGTTAATCCAAGTCCAGCAGCATATGATTTTCATGGCATAGCTGCAAAATCCGTGCACTCCTTTCTCTGATAGTGCTCAGACACTCTACTGGCTCATCTTGCCTTCCTGCTAGGAATAAGAGATGCCTAATGTGAGGAGAAGGAAACTGACTGCAAAGGAGGTGAGGAGGTGGCATCAAGCTTTTGTAAGTATTGGAAAGACAAATCAAAACCACCAACAAAAAAGCCTCACCACACCTTTAATTCTTAACATGTTTTTTTCTCAATTTTCAGTTTGCTTCACTAGAAAATGGATCATTTTTCTTGCCCAGAAGGACAGTTTTTGCTGTTACCACCTAAAATATTTTAAATTTCATGGATGTTGCATTGAAAAATGTCTACAGAGTTGTCTTCAACATACTTTTCCAAAGCAATTGTTTATTGTTTCTCTGATAGTATATATTTTAGCTATTTTAAATATTTAAAACAAAGAGCTCTGATAAACACTACCAAATGCTTATAAAATAATTAATTTATGAATATAAGCTTCTAATGCTATCTTAAAATTTCTATCTCAGTTCATATTTGAAGGTGTAAATTACTAAATACACAATTTTTCAGCAAAATCTCAGATATTTTTATAAACCAAGTATACATATTGTGGTTTTTTAGTTTAAAGAATAATCATGGGGTAAACATATTATTGTTTACAGCTATTGATTTTTGTTTCCAATTTGCATTTCTTTGTGTATGAGAAACATATTTTTGATTAATCCTCTGCAGTTATTTGGCAACTTTTAAAATACAGTTTTTCTACTTCCTTGTAAATCTCCTTTATGGTAAAAAATCTGAATTAAGCAATACGAATATATTCATAACAGGGTTTTTCCTTGAAATACGCATTCCATGTAAAAGTCGTACTGAAGTATCAATATGAAGTATCAATGTTTCGGGGTTTTTTGTTGTTTGGGGTTTTTTTGTATTTGTGGAGTTTTTAGATTGTGGTTTTTTAGGGGGGGAAGTGTTTATAATTTATACTTATGAACTATGAACCATATGGCACAAGTCATAAACTGATATTGAAAAATTACCTTTTGCTCTACATATGGATGTATATTTTATGGCAAAGTGGTAAACAAAACACATTTTTAAGGTGTATCGGTATAGCAGCGTTATATTGTGTAACACATTCATTTTTTATTAACTATATTGACTTATTTTAACAAAGTATTCAATTTACCTGAATAATAAAAAGTATAAAATAAGAAATATTTGCTTGAAGAAAATACCTTTAATGACAAATTCTCTGTCAACTGACATAGATCCATAATTAACAGGGATATAGTAAATGAGGTTAGAATAGTCTAAGGAGCTATTTAGCTAACCAGATGCTAACTGGAGACTTTTTTGCCTAAAACTTTACAAGGAGGTTGTATTGATGTAAACAAATCACATCTCATGTGCCTGCAACAGACTAAGATGAGCTTCTTGAGTGTACTGACTACCAGATCAAATCAGTCACGCAAACACAGATTCTAGTCCACTTAAGATAGCCCGAGATAGTCAAGATAGCTACACAAACCTGTGGATATGACTTAGGTCCTACCAGAAACTTGTACCTTTCTAGAGTAGCAGATTTAGGCCATTGAGATTGCCCTAAAAAAATCTCAAAAAGATGCTTGTGTTTAGACAGTTAAATTCAGCCTAGCTATATATATATAAACACACAATAAAATCTACCTGAAGGACCTGGACCATCCTGGTCCTTCAAAGAGAGTTAAGTCTCACTGTTTTTCCCACCAAATACATTACATTTATTTGTGTACTAATTTTGGGCTCAATTAAAAAGCAAAAATACGGCTTTTGAAAAGCAGGAGGATTATGATAATTTCAAAAATGTTTTTGTAACTACTCATAAGCCAGCTGGTGCTAATGATATTGACTATGTAAAGACAGTGTTCTGTTTCATATTCTTCATTTTTTTTGTACATAATGGTTTTGATGAGATGACCATAGTTTGCATATCCACATGGCCAATACAGTGCAGAAGCTGCAGCTGAACTCAGTTTTATCATAGATTTATTATGAAGCATTGCTCACATTTAGAAAGTACAGATTCAATTATTAATGTTCAAAGGAGTAGAAATCTCATTGCAGGCATGGATTTAAATTTGGATTACTTATATGGAGCAAGACAAGAAAGAATAAGGCATGTTTTGGCAAGAAAAACTAATGATATTAATGTGGGTAGGACTGCGCAAAGATAGCATACAAGGAAAAAAGGGGAACTAATTTGAGCAGTGATAACGTTCTTTGTATAGAAATGGCAGTTATCAATATGAACATTTTTTACACTAATATACTGCAAGCTGTTCCTTGCAACTGCTAAATATGCATTTAATTTCATATTTACTACTGTGACATTTTAGTCAGATAGTAGTATTGTTCATTTAAATGGTGTTACTTCTTATCTTTATGGGTTTTTTTCTTATTGTAACATGTGGACCAATATTAGCTTTTAAGATAAAACCTTTCTACCAAGAGGAAACATCAGCAGAAAGGGAGGAAAAAAATGAAGGATACCTTTCGGCAATTTAATATGATGGCACAAGATTTCATGCATACACATTCTTCAGAATCGAAGATATTTGTATTTCTTTTGTAGGAAGAACTACCAAACAAGTCTATTCCTACTTACCCATTTTATAGCACATACACATAGTGCAGCACAGTGCATAAAGGACACTTCTTGTCAAGCAAAAGACGCTTAAGAACAGAGTTGATATGTATAAACATTTAATGGGACAGATGTAACCTAATCTTGAAGATAGGCTTCAGACTACATGTGGGTTTCTCCCATTCCAGCCTGATAGATGTGATATTGCTACAGCTTTGTGTTCCCAAGTCCTGCCAATGGTGAGGCTGAGCCCGTGTCCCCAGTAGGGAGCCAGATGTGTGTGCACCTGTACACACATGCACGAGGGCACACAGAGCCCTACACACACAGTCACGCAGGTCAGCACCTTCACTGGCACTCACATGAACACATACTGTGCTACATTTTCCCATGCTTGCTCCTCCAGGATCTGCCCTGATCCTTTTCTTGTCTTTGGTCCTGACCATAAACCTCTTATAGTAAGTTTTACTTAGTAACCAAATGCTCTTGCCCTGCATCCTCTGGCAAGGTCTCTACTTCTGCAGGCAACTGCACCATCTACCTTGTATGGCTCTCATGATTGACACTGAAGGGAGGGTTTCAAGAAGAAACCATCCTTTTCTAGACCAAACAATAGAGCTACACACAATAGGCAGGAACTGATGCACAGGAAGATCTAACTGAACTGAGAAAGAATTTCTTTATTGCGCAGGTGATAGAGCACTGGAATAGATTGCCCAGAGAGGCTGTGGAGTGTCCCTCAATGCAGAGACTGAAGAACTGTCTAAATGCAATCCTGTGCCTTGTGCTCTAGGATGACCCTGACTGAGCAGGGAGGTTGGATCAGGTGATCCCAGTGTGGTCCTTTCTGACCTCATCCATTCAGTGATTCTGTGACTTGGTGAGCTTCCCATCAGGGATGACCAAATTTCCTTCTTTACTAGATTTAGGATAGTTAGTTCAGTAAGTGCCATTTTCACTGATGATATTGGTAGGGTTCTTCTACCAATCTTTGCATTTATCATGATTGCTCTTTAATCGCACGAAACATTTTTACATGTGCATAAAACCTATCAATGTAATTACCCCTCTCCCTTATGTTCTACTGTTTTTCCATCTAAATCAGTCTGCATGTGAGGAACTGTGGGGAATAGGTTTATGTCTGTCAATTACAAGGTGCAAATTTGCTAAGTTGCTGCCTTTATATATTGCTCCTTTTCATAGGCTCTGTCATTACACTGATCACTTAAATGAGGCTAAGGTTTCAGCTTTACTGAGCTCCTGAGAATGTAAGAGTTCTGTGCAGAAAATTCAACTCCACTATCCTCAATTCTGTTCCTGTGACAGTGGTGAATAGAGGTGAATAGTGGTGAATAGACAAGAGAATTAAAGGCAAATTAAAGCTTTCACCATTGAGAAATTAACTGTTTCCCTGGTAAGCTGTTTATTCAAGAGGCTACTACATTCCAAAGTTACATTTCAGATACAATGACGCTGACATGCCAGGTGCCAATAGAGGAAATGTGCAGAAATAACTGATTTATGAAAATTAAATTTTCTGTAGAAGATTTTTTTTGTCTTTTTTAAAAGTGGGTCAAAAGACTTATTTTTCTCCTGGAGTGTCTGGCCACGTGTCTTATGTCATAGTAGCTTTACAAAATACATTCAGAACACAGTGAATTCCATGTAGACCATAAATTGGACTTGATGGTCTTAGAAATCTTTTCCAACTTTAATGATTCTATGGTTCTATTTGGACTTCTGTGTAGCTTTTTTTTGTTGTTGTTTTGTTTTGTTTTGTTTTGTTTTGTTTTGTTTTGTTTTGTTTTGTTTTGTTGGATCAAGCCTGGTTTGTTTTCTTCTTGCATGAAAAAGATTGTTAGTTTTAAAGCTGTCTTCTGCAAACAATGTTAGGGAAATATCACTCACTTTTATTCAATTCTAAGAATATAAGGCACACAGAGCATTAATATTTAAACTCACTAAATTATTTTTTCCATGGTAGTATTTGTTCAGTTTTATTACTTTCTAAAGTGTAATACATTCACATTTCAGAGCTCTAGGAGCAATTAAGAACTGTTGTCTGACACTGTAAAGAGAGTTCAATCAAACTCATATTCAGTAGAAAGAGAGCCCCATAGGATGCCAAAGAAAACAGATACCAGAGTGTAGTTAAAACTAAAGTAGGAAGAAATACCTTGGAACTTACTCCAAAATTATTATTTGGTGGCTCTAGCTTTGGACATTCAAATTGCTGTTCCATAGGCATAAGCTATTACCATTAAAAACCAGACCTAGTAATTTCTATATTCGTGTATAGGTTTTTTTGTTGCTTCGGATAATCAGTACTGAATTGCTTAAAGGCATATTAATTTTCTGCAGGTATGTGATGATTTTACATTCCTAGAGTAATACTATGATATCTATTCTCAGTATTACTTCAGTGAGATCACTGAAACTAGATCCTGTAAAGATAGGTAGGGATTCCAGAAACAAAATAGAGAAAATAATTTATTTTCTCATATTTCTACCTCACAGATTTGTAGTTCAGAAGACGGATAAATTGCATAACATTTGTGACTGTTCTTTCTTTGGTCTCAGTCACTGAGGAAAGTATCTTTGATACAACTTCCAAAAATAATTAAGTCCTAAAATAGTTTGCTACACAGCACATCTTCAGGGATTTTGAAATTATTAAATAAAATTCTTCAATATGTACTCAGGCAGATAGTCTGTAACAATACACTTGCTCCTATTAGGAATAGATATTGGGAAAAAATAAGTACTAATTAGGCTAGAAAGAATCAGTTCCTTTGTAACTATCATTGCTGCATGGCCTATGGCAGAAAAATCAAAGTTGCACCAGTGTCCATAAAAAAATTATCAATCTCTATCACCGTGAACACACTGTATTGTGATGCTGTTATGCTAACATATTACACATGACTGAAGAAAATGGTTTTAACAGCTAAATTACCATAATACAGGAGCTACCAAGGAGTTCCTAGAGTTACCTGCTTCTCTACCACAGAATATCTTGACACTATTGCAGCAAAACTCAATGTCAAACTGACTGCAGGTCTATATTTAATGTTTACTGTAAAATTCCTGTCACTGCAAACCCAAGTATTTATTTATTAAATCTTACGAGAAAAAAAAATATTTTCTGGGTTTTTTCAGTAGACTGGAAAAGCAATCTGTGGAGTTTTCACAGACATTTGCTTTCATGTTCAAGAGCTTTGCTATGGATGATTCAGTCTTTGTGGTAACAGCTAGATAACATGGGCTAATCCAATACCCTTTGAAGTCAGAGTTCTGATATTCCCACTGAAGTAAGCAAGCATTTGTTAATGAGTAGATTGACTTCTTATCTTTAGGAGTATTGCCATTATCCCTAAAGTTACTCTGCTCATAAATTCACATTTATAGCTGTGGGCCCAACTGTAATGCACTTGTGATATTCAAGTCCCAGTCTTGACTAATTTGAAATCTTTTGCATCTCATAATCTCTATTATTTGAAACTTGCTAAGTATCTTTTCTCTAGGTCCTTTGAGTTATGTAGGTACTTGGCTTCATGAATGATGTTAATGGAAATTCATTAGGTTTCTTCCTAATTTGTGATTTCACAAAGATTTATTTTTCTTCATTTTCCCCTCACTTCTCCACATTTGCTTCTTCCCATCTTTCATATTACATTTCTTTCTTCCTATATTCCCCTTCTCATTTTTTTAAATCTTTGAATCCAGTCCACAAGCCACCAATTTTTCTATAAACTAAAAAGTCCCACTCCTAATACATAAATAACAACAATAAAAATGGGAATGTTAGACAGTCTTCATTCATCTGGAAGCTAAAATGCATGTTTTATTATCTTATTAGGTACAGAAGAGAACAGTAAGATCAAATAGTCCTATGCATGACTCTTAGTGATTTCTTTCATTCAAATACATGTCAGCACAGGGCTAGATGAACCTAAAAATAAAGCCTAACTGAAGAGAATTTCTCCCTGGATTAAAATTTTCCAGGCACATAAGAAAACTGAATTAAAATCACTAGAGAATTTCAGAGTAATGAGAGACTGAATGCCAAAAAGAAATGGATCTATTTATAACAAAATTAAAAGTTTGAATCAATACAAGAGGAATCAGTGGATTATGTCAGTTATTTATGAGGTGGATGAAATTAATCAGTGAGAGAGAGAATCCATGAATGCAATGATCTGACTGGAAAATTAGCGAATCATCCCACTGTCCTGGATTGCAAGGCACTGTGTATTCTATTTGCCATCTGTTAGAGGTGTAGCAGTCATCTTCTGTTAATTGGGCAGTTTTCTTTATCTCTTCCACAAGCCAATCTTCCCTTTGGGGAGACATCTGCTGTTAATGGGCTATTCAATGTCACTGCATGACTGATAAAATTACAGTGTCCCATGGTGAGATGCTCCGCCCAGAGGGCGGAGCCAAGCATTCCTAAGTGGATATAACCTGAGATTTTTGGGACACCAAAATTCTTTCCACTGCATTCCCAGAGGAGCAGCTGCCTCTTCCACTGGATCTTCAGAGGAAGACTACACCCTTCTACAGGGTCACTGCTCCAACAGAACCACATCTGCCACTCCAGGACTGCCACCACCATTTAAATTGGACTGCTACCAACACTGTGATCCACAGGGTGTCAGGTTGTATTCTGACTCTGTCGGTGTTGTTTTATTTTACTGCATTGTTTATTTTATTTTTATTTTCTTCCCCAATAAAAAACTGTTATTCCTGCTCCCATATCTTTGCCTGAGAGCCCTGATTAATTTCAAATTTATAACAATTTGGAGGGAGAGGTTTACCATTTTCCATTTTAAGGGAGGCTCCTGCCTTCCTTCGCACACACCTGTGTTTTCAAACCAAGACACCCACAACCACTAAAAGTTACTCATCACCGTAAAATCAGCAAAATCATGTGTGGGATTAACAACAGGTATGAAAAGAAAGCTTAGCAAGCCTGTGTGAGATAAAAGTCAAAGCTTTCCTGATTTTCCTCTTTGTTTCTTCACTGCCAGAGAACTGCAGATGCCCAGAATATAACTCATCATATTTAAAATTATAACTGGATTGCTTTTGTGCCAGGTGCATAGTAAATTTAACTGCATCTATACTGCAGATTTAAAATGTTGGTTCTCAGCTCTTTGTCCAGAATTTCCAGATATCTTCATCTACAGCCGATGAAGCCGATGAGCTTTTACCTCCAGGCTGCAGGAGGTAAAAGCTCATAAATGAACAGCCCAAGTAGCCAAATAATTTCCAGGCAGAAAAAGAAGATAAGCCTCGAAAAAAACTAGACAAATTACTTCCTTTATACTGTAATTTTTGAGTCAAGGAATATTAGGCATTTTGACATTTCTGTCTTGGTACATGCTTTTTGCTTTCCAGCCTCTACTCCTTAAAACTTACACAAAAAAACCCTAAAAAACCAAAAAACACAAAAACAACAACAAAAAACAGTAAAATAAACAAAACCAAACAACTAAATAAGAAATCATTTTTAAACTGCACGCAGTTTTGGAATGAATGTGTTTCCACAACAGTAACTTTATTAAAAACATTATTAGATATAGTTAAGATAGCAAATTGTGGCCTCTGAAATTAACTTAATCATATGTTGAAGTATTCAAAATGTAGATGGACTTTGTGGCCTTCAATACACAGAACTTAAAAGTAAAGTATCTTTTCTCTTATTGCTGTTTTCAAGACACTTGCATTACTTCTCTTCAGTGAAGAACACAAAATAGAGAAACTTCTTCATTTCTTTATTCCTTCTTTTTTTTTTTTTTTTTTTTTTAAATTTCTCAAATCAAAAAGTAGAGCTGTAGAGGCTGAAAGTCTGATATGCCCTTCTCTTATTGTTCTTCAGCATTAAGCATCCAGGACTGACTGAGAAGCAAAGGCACATTGCAACAAAAAAGCCCCACCTATTGATGTGTCCATGACCCATACAAATGTCACTTGGCTTTCAACACTGTGTTCTAGTGTAGCGGGATGGTAGGCATACAAATCTTCCCACTAGGGCTTAAGCTCTGTTTGTGCAAAATTCCTGTGTTTCTGTAGATGTAATGTACCCTTCTTAGTAATCTTACATTCTGGCTGTAAACAGCACAAAAAACCTTGTATTTATAATGGAAAGTCTTTCTCTAAGGCCTATCAATATCTAAGGAACAGAAAGCTGAACTTCTAAGAGTTTCCTAAGATGAAGTAGAATTTTTAACTTTCAACTTGCTTGAAATTTCTCTCAAGTTAACAATAAACAAAACATTATCATTTAATGGTCACTTGTGAATGAAACCATTGATGACAATATGTTGCTTTCCTCTGTAATTCCATAGCGATAATATTACACAAGTGTTCACTAATGGGACTCTTGACAAATTGCTATGTATTCCAAAATCTAATAGACCTGTATATAAACAACACATCTTTGTTTTGCTAGTTTGGAATTTTTTGAGAGTTATGAGTTGACAAATAAAAACAAAAATTCAAATCACTGCAGAGAGAAATTTCCATCTTTGTTACTTACTTTACAATCCTTATGGAGCATCTGGCTGTTCTGTGATGTTAATTAAACTAGAAATACCAAGTTCAGCCTATCTCTTAAAATCATGGCCAGCAACAGAAACTAATACATTTCAGCAGCACAATTACTTATCTGTGCTATTCATAATGAAAAATGTTTTTCCATTTTTTCATACGTATTATGTGGGATTCAAGGCTTATTTCATGTTCCTCAGCCATTCTTTAATCTTATTTCTACCTTTAACTAATTTTTTTTTCTATCAGAGGTATATCTAAGTACAACTTAAATCCATTATTCAAAGTCTTTCTCAACATCTCCTTCTTCTGAACCTCTCACTCTTCTTGAGAAGATGCAACATTGACTCTCAAACAGCTTAACAAAACATGGCACTACACTGAGTCTGAAGTGAGCAGTTCAGAGATGAATGAACGCTGTCTGACCAGGTCAGCACTGGTAAGTTATATGCAGGGGAATTTTCTCACTCTTTTCTTAAGCAACCCGAGCAAGCAACCTGTTCTTCTTGAGCATCAGTTTCCTCTGGTTCTCAAACATGCTCACCTAGACACGTGCTCCTAACAGAAGATGATGAATATCTGCATGAAACTTTTTTGGAGGTTTATCTCTCTGCTGTGCATTCAAGTTTATTCACTTTGGTTTGATTTTTCATGGGCTCTGGTGTGTACCTCTTCCTACATATTCTGTTCAGCTTTGCTGTCCAGGCACAGAACACAACAGCTCTGGAGAGTGTGCAGCTGGCACCAGTGCTTGCCTTTTGTAAACGTCTCCCATGCAGCAAGGACTAAGCTAGCACTGGAACTGGTGTGGTAAGAGCAGAAAAGATTATGTGGTATTGCTCCCAGATGGATATAATAACTTACTAATGTTCTAACTTCCAGAACAGTGGTGATTAGCCCTTCTCTCATCCCTGGCCTTTCTTGGTCAGACAAAGCTCATTTCACATGGGAGCTAGAGTTAATGGAAAAGACATCCAACAGAATTTATGGAGAAATACTTCAAACATGAAGGATATGGGAAATGGATTTTCCTTGCCATTGAAGATGCGTTGTAGATTGTTAGCCTGCCATGTCTTTCCTTCCACTGGCACAGTAAAAATATTCTTTTTAATATGTAAAGAAATGGAGATTTCTTTGAGATACAGATTAATAATTTATTTCTAATCTTATCAAATAATTAAGTTACAAATGAATGTCTCATTTTTAAAGTTGTAATCTTGAGATTTATGAAAGTAAAGCATAATTCAATGTTTAAGAAATATATCTCTAAAAGGCAATTTGGTTGGTCTTAATCTCTTCAATCTTAAAATAGAGGATTTCAGCTATTGAATAACTCTTTAATCAATGAAAAAAAACCCCCACCTTTTAAAGATTGTGAGATCACAATCTAGATTGGTCTTCTAGAATATCTGTTGTTTCAGGCTTTTGTAACTTTAAAACTCCTGAGGGGGTTATATAGTGTCTTTTTTTGTTGCTGTTGTTTTTGTCTTAGAAGAAGAAATCAAAATGCTTTTCCTTAATTACTTCAAAACTGAGAAGCTGCTTGTTTCCTCCAAATTCTTTCCTTTACTGAGCAGTCCTTATTTACCTCCCCTTGCAGGCATTGTTTCAGAAAGGACATATTCGTTATGAAATGACATTTTAAGTTTTTGTAAACTCCACATCCCCAGAAGAATTCTATGGCTTGCTAATTGTGAGGATGCAGGAGATAGGTCACTGATAGGCAGCTCATAGACTGCTCCGGTAGCTTTCCAAAGTTTTGATGTTTTGCTTCTAAAACCAAGGAAATTCCAGAGCTATTTCTGCCATTAATTTTTCATTGAGAACTCAAGTTCTTAATGCCTTTATTGTTTCCAACTATTTTTATTAATGCTTTCATTTTACTCCTAAGATATAGTATATTGTACTTTTGATATAATAAGCAATTTGCTTCATTTAAGATCATAAAAACCACCAAAATTAATTGATGTAGTCACAGAAAATGGCATATAGACATAAAAACACAAGCCCTTGTCTTTTGTCGTATCCTGTTGAGGTGATGCTGACACATGCATCCAAATTTTGCAGTTCAGGTATCATTCTTGTTTACAGACAGATAGCTTCATGCTGAGTATTTAAATCATAGGGTCTTTGCAGCACTGCAGGGATACTGCAAAGGGTTGCTTTTCCTCTCTTGAGTCTTCTTAATCCCATTCTGGAGCAAAAATACTTTCATAATCCCTCGCTTTTGAGTGAAAATATCATTATCAGAGACGTCATTTTTTTTCACTAATCCTTGTTCTCAGTGGACACATTACTGCATAACCAAGTTTCTTTTACCTAGCTAAAAAGAGACACTCATGTCCAGCTACTTCCTCTGCTCTTCCATAGTCTCTATTTGCCAAAGTGATGGAAACTAACAGGCTACTGTGAATCATCTAAGAATTTTCTTTACTTTTTCCCTCCCCCCTTAGTTTTTATTTATGACAAGACCCTGGAAATATACAAGGAATTAAAGCTTTGAAGAGAGATTTTTTATTCATGCAGAAAGGACCCTGGAAAAAGTACAATTGCAGAAGATGACAAAGAATAAAGCTTAGTTCTTAAAAGTGTCACATCTTTCTAAGACTCTTGTTTTCAACTACTGTTGTGGGCTTTTGAATCAATATACAATTTTTGAACTTGCTTTTAGCTGAAAGCTATTTAAAGAGTCCTTTTTTCAGTCAGCATCCTACAAAGGTAGAAGTGTTTACTCTTTACTCTGTTTTTTCATTGCTATGTTTTAAGAAGAGAAGCCAATTCTAAAAGCTGACTGAAAGACGAACCTTGTCTTTTGGCACTTGCACAATAGGTGCTTACACTAAAGTCGGATGATTGACTTTTTAATGTTAAAACATGACATAACTGTGCTGAGACACAGAGACAAAGCCATTCTGTAGGGTTTTCGGTGCATCACTTGGATACTAGCAAAGCTCTATTATTTTCCTTCTTGGAGAATCAAGGCACCATGTTTTCCAACTAGTTCTTTCATTTTTGTGTACCATGCCAAACAAGGTTGAAATCAAACTAATATTCTCTTTCTGGAACTCTCAAAAGTGAGATATTTACATTTTAATGCAATTTCCTAATTTCCTAATTGCTTGATTGTTATTTAAAACTGGATTTTTTTTTCCTTTTTGTATTTTATAACACTAGGTAAGTAAATAGAGGTAAATGAAGAAATGACAACTTAAACAAGAAAGCTACTTCCTTAATTTCAGGTATATGTCAGCATCATGACATCTTCCTAACTGCTCTCAAGTCTTCTCATGTTTGTTTTTTCTTTAAAGATAAGCCTTCCTGTTCGTAATTAATTTTTGCTGCTTGCTTTCTTTGGTCAAACTAAATGTTCAACTGCTGTAAAATTCCCATTCTTATAAAGAAACTTTTGTACCTAAATATTTTGAATGATGTTTTAAGACTGTGTAACTTACATGTCATGTTCTAGAGAAAATGCATACTTCATGCTCAGCACTTAAATGTGCCATTTCACAGTAGTTTTGCAAAATATGGTAATATTTTCACTGATTTTACTATAATTGTGTCATTGTTACTCTGAATATTATTACCTGTCCTTCAATTGTACTATTGAAGATCAAGCACAGTAGTTGACCAGTGTACCACCTCAAAATAGCCACTTATTAAATGCAGTCTTTTATGTTTCAAAAACTTGAAAGTGCTCCAGTGGGGAAAACTAATCTAGATAAACTGCCATAATATTTTCCTAGTAGATAATGGTAGGAACAGATTTCAGGACTGAAAGATCCTTAGAAAGGAGTCTCAAACTTTGGGCAGGCAAGAATCACACACACCCTTTTACAGTTTTAAAATGTGAACAGATGGTCGTTCTTGGATGTGCCTAGCTTAAGGAGTGCTGTGAAAATAGCATGTACTCTAAATGGGATGCCAGTTTACAGGGATGTAAACAGAAAAATCAGTAGGAGGGTAAGGGCTGAGGAAAATACTGTATCTCACCGATACTGCTCCTTACAGAAAACTTGTGCCACTAGATTTATTTACTGGGTTGCCTTTTTATGTTTAGTAACACTTCATTCCACCACGTCAGTAAGTTTGTACTGCCATTATGCTATCAAATGGCATATTAGTGCTCTGCTGAAGCACTTTAAGTGTAGCACTACTGCAGGATGCACAGCTTTCTGGTGATGAGTTTTATTAAGCAGCCTTACAAGCCTCTGTGATAGCATTTTTCTTTGCACTTTGAATATAAAACTAAAGAGATTTGATGCATTGTGTCTTGTTATGTCTGATTCTGTCAGCGTATGGCTCTGTGTGGCTCAAAGTGATGTGATGTGAGATGTAATGCATCAAAGAGACTTTAAGTTTCTTCTGCATTCTGAATAATGACAGAAACTTTTGCTACAAAACTAATGTCATGTAATGTTATATATGCAATAGAATAGGATTTGTAGAAAAATTATAGTGCTTAGTTATGGGCAGAATGAAATTGATACAGGGGAAAGGGGTGAAATCTACTTCTTAGACACATACAGCAACTTAAAAGGAAGTCATAAAATAATGAACAGCTAGCATCCTTGGATATGAGAGATGATACTTCTAAAAGCATTTTGTTGAGAATTTACAAGTCAACAACAAAAGAAAGATTACAAGTAAGTTTTGGATTTCTTGCTGGAAAACCTACAGGCTTGTAAACTGAATAAAAGGAGAGTAGGCATTTGTGGATGACAGAAATAATCCTCTCTGTGTGTGTTTGTTTATGAGAGAGAAACGTGAGGAGAGGGAGGGGAGCAGGGAGACAGTGAGAAGTGCATTGAGACAATTGGATGGACAGTGGGACAAACAACTCTAAGTTTAAGTTGCCCTGAATAAGCCATGCATCCTAGATCTTTAAGGTACCTGCTAAAGGTAGATACGGTATGTGAAATTTGTTGAGGTGACTCAATGACAGACATTTAGCATCCTAAAATAATTCTACATGCCTGAATTAGAGGATGTCTTCTAGACTTATAATTTCCTTTTTTCTTTTCCCCATCTCTTAAAAAGGCACAATAATATCTTACTACCTCATGAGATATGATGAAATGAACGTTTGAAGGGAACAAAATTATCTCAGAAATTAAAGCCATATGGATAACAAGACATGTCCATCATGCAAATGTTTTTGAAACATCAAAAGGCAGAAGCTTTGTAAATCTTACACAGAGATTAGGCAGCTTTTTTGGAAATCTTTGCTATAAAAAAGCAGCTTATTGTAGAAAAATATTGAGAGCTGATTATTGTCGCTACCAAGAAAATCTTTGATCCAAAATCCATTACAGGCTTCATTAATGCCATTAGGTATTCTAGACACTGTGTTTCAAGCACAGTGTAAGTATTTGCTAAAACAGAGAAGGAACCAGCTAAGACTTTGGACATATGGCAGATCAGGACTAAATAGACGGATATGCCTATTGAAAAGGACACGTGGCTGGAGAGGAAAACAAGTCTCGGGAAGGCGTCATGTTTATGTCCTGAGAGAAGGCATTAAAAGGGGACTTTTAGGAAACACAACTGAAATTAAGTAAATTTGTGATTCAGTAAATTTGTGATTAAGTAAATTTGTGATTTTTTTGCTTCTACTAAACAGAAGACCCCACTGTATATTTTTATCATAAATAAAGCCAGTAGTAAACTTGACATAAAATACTGATTTTTCCTAATAGCAACAGTCCTTCTTGAAAGCAGACACATATTTTTGTCAACTCTTTAGGTCCACAAATGTAAAAATGTTTTATTACACTACATCAATTCAATTTTAAATGACAGAACAAAATAAATAGCTGCTAATTAAAAAAAAAGTAATGGGCATTATCTTCCTTCAAGCCTGAGAAAGGAAAGAAATTATAGTATTTCTTTGTGAATCACATATACATACATTCAAGCATTTTGAAAAATCTTTAGTCACCTTTAGTTGCTTTTCTTGTGAAGAAGAGAGATGTATGAGCAAGCTCTTAATTTTTCCACTTTAGACAAAATTTTTTTCCATAACTTCTAACGGGTTAGAAAGCAATACATGCCAGCATGTAAGGTAGAAGTATTTTAAAGTTTTTCTTACAAAATACATTTTGCATCTGTACAACAGAAATTAGAATTTTAAATGAAAGATAAGACAAACAGTTTTATGACTTCTATATCAGTAGAGGATGAAATTTACAATTTTTTTATTTCTAGAGAGAGAATTTAATATGGCCTTCTGTATACTGGTGGTGGAAAGTTAGCTAGATGTCTTCCAACTTTTGTGCTTCTTTCTGCAGGAGTAATATGAAATTAAATTCCAACCATGATATGGCAATTCTGCAATTTTTTTAAAGCTGTGCTTATTGGTACTTTCTAGGTTGCTTGAAAGTAATATTGAAACATGTGGTATCAGCAGGCACTGCTGAATCCAGCTTTCAGCCATGGCTTAGTTTTGTCACCACTCATGTTGAAATCATCTGTATTGTGTCTGTTTGTTGTAGTATCAGACCTACTACTATATGTGACTCGCAGAAAAGGAAAGAAGTGTGTATAATCAGACAGTAGAAAATATTGTTTCTTTTCAATTTTATGCTGTCACTGTAATATAAGTGGTGTAAGTGCCTGGAACCAGAATAGAATGAATAGAAAAAACAGGCTGTCTTTTCTGATACATAAAAAATATCCTGCTATACCTTAGTGCCACTGCTGAAAAATAAAATCAAGATTTAATATATCTTTCTTAGATGGGTGGCATAATTTGTTTGCTCAGAAAGTATTATCATTCATCACAAAAGAGAAATAAAAGAAAAAGCTAGACATAAAACCAAAGAAAAATGTAATCTCTGGGTGAAATAAAAGACATGACTGTACCAGAATCCATGTGTTTCTTTTCTTGATCTTCTATACCACAAAACCTGACTAACATACAGAATTCCAAGAAATGCTACACCACTTAAAAATGTTACAGAAAACAGGATTGCAGAAATTCAGTAGGAAAAGTTCACTGAGAAAGTAAAAGTTATATGGGCCTACTCAGAGGAATAAGAACATTCATACTGCCTTTCACAATGCAAACAGCTTTTGATATTTCAAATTTTTGTAATACAAAGGAAATAAAATACTGATTTATATTCTACCAATCTGTAACAACATAGGTGACTGTTGGCACTTGAGTATCAGCTACATATGCAATATACATCAATTTTTATTTTTGTTTTGACATTTGGGCCTGCATTTTTTATAGTTTCAATTTAGTGAACTATTTTAGGGCCTGGTATAGAACTGAACCTCAAGAAAATAAATATAATGACATGTAGAGCCTATCTTCAGCATGTATGCCATAATTTTCCTACCTCTTCACATAAGAAGCATGTCTACTATTTCTACTCATTATTTCAGTCTTGCAAAGGCTTTTAAGTGTCAGGTTGATTCATAAGCCTTTGTTTTAATGTTTTTCTATTTAATGCTTCTCTAGGTGACTCCTATTCTGATCACCTCCCATATCATTATTTATAATGGAAGTTATTCTGGAAATATATTGTTCTAAAATAATTTTCAGCTGACATTTTAAAATCATGCCTTAAATGTGTCCAGTGAGATACTCAATTCCTTTTCAATATAATTAATAAATAACAGCTGACAGATTCATACAATACCTCTTTGTGACTGAATAAGGAATTCACAGGATTATAACTTATAAAAGGAGGAAAATGGGAAACCAATACAAATATGACCATGCTACAGGTGTGCTTGTTTTAAATTTACATCTCTCTTTGCAGTCTAGGGTATCTAATTAACTCTTTGAATTCTTCCTTTCGTTACCTTCTTTACAATGCTTTTCTCTGTAATAGAATTAATTTTTGATTCTTTATTCCAGTTGCAACACACCACTCATCTCTTCTAGAGGCAGCAGAAATGTCAAGACAAATGCTGGCATAAGAAAAAGCAGAAATGAACCTTTGAACTGACAGAAAATAGACATTCTACTTATATTTCCCTCTACTGTTAAGAGGGCTAGAAACTTCTATCAAAGGCACTTACTATTCTGGTCATCGTACATGTAAACAAAGTCAAGACATATCATTTCATAACAGGTATAGTATTGAGCTGAAGTAATTTTAAGAAGCAGCATGTTTTCCTACAATATTGAGGAATACAGAAAATACATTCACTCGTCAGGTTTTTTCTCTAATATGTCATGTTGGTTTTCACTACCATCATTATATCACTTATGGCCATGTTCAGCAGTGTGGTCTCAGAGTTGTTTTATATGCACCTCATTTATGTTTGCCATGACTTTTTATTTAAGGACATTCCTAAGAACATTTTTATAAACTGTACAGGTCATTATTTATCATTGTTATATGGATGGTTTGCTAGTTACTTGCCAGCCAGTAAGTGATTTATTAGATGAGTGCTTTGATGTCTAGAGCACCAGTTTTTCAAACTTGTCTGAAGTGGAAGTGATCTTGAAGCTTTGATATATATTGATTTGATTATTGTTTTGTAAATATTTTCTTGCTTAATAGAGAGAGAGCAGAATGACCCTCTTGCAGTGTAACTACTTGTGGGAAAGGGTTTTTGCTAGTCATTGAATAGGACACATAAATCAGTATTATTGAATACAAAATCTATGCCTTGATTTTAGAAAATAGGCTCAAGGCTTTCCTTTCAAGCTGAGTGTTTGGAGACCGAATGAATATGTATTTATCTTAACTTTTTATATTATTTTTCAGCTCTCAGAATTCTTATTTTTACATATTTATATTGCTTTCTTCATCTTGTGCAACAGTAGATGAATTATACACATAAAGCGTTCTCTGATAAAAGGATATTTATTAACAGGATATATATTATGTGCTATTGCTGTTACCGAGCATATTTTAATTCAATTGAAGCATGGACATCCCTTTGCTTATTTTTCTTCCTTTATTCTCATGTCTTTAAATAATCTTCATGCTGAAAAACAATGATAATAAGCTGATTACCACATGTTAATAAAAGAGAATGTCCTGTCTCATAGAATTGAGTAATAGGTTTTGTTCATTCTTTATCCACTTCCCTTTTTGGAACCATCTCTCTGTGTTTCTCCTTCAGTCACAGGACAAATCACTTCTCAAACTTTTGGAAACATGGATCCAGTTCTTCATGGACTTTAGTTTGTCTTTAATGAAAAAACATTTTCACAGCTGAACACTTTACGGCAGGTTGTTTTTCTAAGATATTAATTTAATTTTTTTACTTTTATGGAAGCTTTCTATTAATTTACTGGTGATGGTGTTTTTTGGCAGTTTTGGGGTTGTTTTTCGGGGGGGTGTTTTTAATTTGTTTTGTTGGTTTGGGGTTTTTATTTATTTTTGTTTAGCTTTGTTTTTTCCCCCAGAATCTTGGAATATTCTTTAGAATGTGGTCGTAATAACCCATCAAAATACCTTTTCACGTAGTCTTGTACAATACAGTAGCATTACAATTATTTAATTGATTCACTCATTGTTCTTTCATTGCATCTAAATTTTCAAATAATTTTCTTTGCTTTGTTGTTTGTTGTACCTAAAAGAAGAATTCTTTTGCTCAAAGGTAGGGTAAGTCGCATTATACTGTTCATTTCCCAGCCTTCAGAACAGAAATCTGCCTTGGAACTTTTGCAAAGATCAATTTTCCAAACCACGTCATAATCTTATGGAAATAATCATGTTTGTATTCATCTCTTACACTGGCATTTCAAATTGTTGTATAATATTCAACAGAAATTTGTGAAATTTTGGTACTTTCAATTTTCTTCCACTTTCTCTTTGTTCTTGTTGTTCTTTCTAGGTGATGTCAACTTCTTTCCATCTAAGCAAAAATGTTGTGTCCACTGCACTGTTGTAGATTTGTCTCTGAAAATGATATCTACTGCTTTATTTTTTACAAAATCATACCATAAAATTTATTTGTGAAATGAATAGCGAAAACATATTGATATTTCCTGAAATTTAATCAAGTCTAGTTGAAGGAGGAATCAATTCACTATTGCATGTTTGTGCTTCTCTTATTGGATCAGGAGGTGATCTCAGAGCATAGTGTGATCTTATCTTCTTCTACATTTCCCAGATTTACAAGTATTGGGATTTGCTTGGATATTGTCACAAATTCTGATTTTCCAAGCTGGTCCTTTGAGTTTACTTCCCAGAATGGGGTTTTCAAGAACACATAATTGTATAGATGACCTTCTTAAGTAGTTTTGTAATAGTCTGTCATTAGTTCTTTAGTTAAATTTCTACTTAGTGTTGCATGTGTTTTTTTTCTCAGTTCTACAGAATAAGTTAATAGCTTTGGGATTTGTTTGTTTTTTTTCTTGAAAAGCAGATGCTTTTATTATCAGAAAATCTGGTGTGTTTTATATTTCTATGAATCTTATATCTGAAGCATCACAGTGTAGCATTAGCACTCTGACAAGTATTTTTATAATGGTAAAAATGCTTCATTTTATAATTTTGAGTTTTAACCTTCTTTGATGGATCTCTTCCTACACTGATAACCCACTGAGAGCTATCCCAAGGATTTACAGTTTGTGGGAAGTGGGTACAGGTTCTGAAACGTGACATGACAGTCAATATGCAGCACATGGTAAGGCAAAAACTTTAGAAAAAAAGAGAGGTGTGAAATAATTGATATGAACCCAAGTTGTCATGTCTCTCACACCTGCAAGGCATTATCAAGACTTGTGGAGTACTTTGAGAAGGACACTGAAATTAACAGGATAAAGTGCTCCAAGGAGTTTGAGCTTTAATTCCAAAGAATATGGAAAAGTGATAGAAAATGACAGATGTTCTCCTTCAACCAGTGCCTTCAGAGTTTCTTTGAGGGGGAAAGTTGGTATGAATCATATGAAACAGTAGTTATGGATTGCACGGAAGTACTGTATAGATCTACAGCTTACTAGGATGAAAAAGAAAGGAAATATGCTAAGCTTTGTGGTTCTGATTTATTTTAGACAGGATTTTTTTCCAATTTTCTGTTCTGTACTTTGGAATCCATAAAAGAACACTAGGTTCTTCAGTATTGTTTTGGTTTTGGTTTGTTTGGTTGTTTTTTTTTTTTTTTTCTTTTCTCAAAGTACAGATAATGGATCATAATCAAGATCTTATTGCTCTTTATGGCTACCTGAAGGAGGCTGTAGTGAGAAATCTGTCTCTTCTCCCATGTAACAACATGATAATGGGATGTGGCCTCAAGTTACCCAAGAGAGATTCAGATTGAATGAAAAGAAAACTTCACTAGGAACTGTAGTCAAACCTTGGAGCAATTACCCAGGGAAGTTTCTTAATTACCACCCCTGGAGGTAATTAAAAGATGTATGTATGTTTAGGAGCAGGGTTTAGTAGTGAATATGGCAGTGCTGTGTTAATAGTTCTAGTCAATAATTTAGAGGTCTTTTCCAACCTAAATGATTGCATGATTTTTTGATCTAATAAGAGTTTATCTCTTTAACCATCTTATATCTGAAGTCCACTATCAGATTTGTTATCGTGGAGAGGTTAAACACATGACAGAAAATTTTCCTAGAGCCTTACCTGCAACACAGGAGGACCCTCTCAAACAAAACACTTTCACTGCCTGTCCTCTTCCTGTCAAAAAGGAGCATACATGTCCTCTTCCCCTTGAGCTAGAAATATGCCAGTGTGTAGGATTGTGAAGAACATGGATTTTGG
The DNA here is from genome assembly GCF_017590055.1 of Onychostruthus taczanowskii. Classification (NCBI taxonomy): domain Eukaryota; kingdom Metazoa; phylum Chordata; class Aves; order Passeriformes; family Passeridae; genus Onychostruthus; species Onychostruthus taczanowskii. The sequence continues at coordinate 13,245,612 of NW_024498351.1, forward strand.
ATTTACCTACTACTCCTGTGGTACCACTGTAAAAAAATATTCAAATTCACAGAGTAGCTCTATTGCCACTTTACTGCAATGCCTTTATATTCCATGTATACTTTGTCTACTTTGAATGCTCAGATGGGACTGAACCCTTTTCCTTGGGAGGATGACTATCTAGGGACAACCATAACATTAAGGTTTTCAGAGAAGCTTCTAGATGTGAAACAGCACACAAGCTCAACTGGATAATGCTCCTCCAGAGGACTCCAAAGTAAAGTACTCTTAGGCTTAAGTGGGAACAGAATAATTTAAGAAAAATGAGCCCACAGGCTCATCTTACATACTAGCAAGAGAAAAAGCCACATAATTCAGAGTCTCTCATTAGATGAGGACATGGTGAAATAAGTATTTATAAAAAAAACCAAACCAGAGGGCTTTGTTTTGTGGTAGGACTTTGAAGGCAAATAAGCATGCAGTATGGAGATATGGAGGGGTTCCAAGTCTGTTAAAGTACTGTTGCAGGAAATTAGGACTGAGCCAATTTTATCCAACCCTGACTTAATTATGTATGTTCTACACATGTCCTAGAAAAATGGAAATAAAATGTTAGTTTTTACTATTTTTTTTCTCTTATTCAAAATTCAGGTTTTCTCAGAGAAGCACTTCATGCATGCCAATGTACATACAAACATAATACTTTTTCAGACAGTCAGAAATCAGCGCTTAAGTGTGACATAAAAACAAGCTATTACAAAAGTACAGGGGTTGGGAACTGCCTTTTGAAAAAAGCCAGATTTAATTATATGCTTGTGCACATTTTGAAAGCAGAGCCTTGATGTGTAGGTCAAAGAACAGCACTTAAATGTTGGGACACATCTCTGAATTAAAACCACCTCACTTTTCTCAGTATCCATTGTGGCTCTGTTTTCCTCATGATAATCCTAATGTTTCAGGTATTTGGATTGAAACATATGGGAATATGGAGCATGCATGAATGCACATAAAAGCAGTCTCTAAAATAAAGGTTACTGCTTTTCCAAATATTTTCTACTTTTTTTTTTTTTTTTTTTTTTTTTTTTTTTTTTTTTTTTTTGTCAAATGCAACATAGTGTTTCCAGGTAAAGGATACTTAAGAATTTGTGTGCAAAGTGGAGAAAGAAATGGAGGGTGAGTTAAATAGGTTGTATATCAGCTCTTTAAAAAGATGAAAACTTGTTTCAGTTATCCTGGTCCCTAAAGCAGATTTGTTTTTTTAGCAAAAACTTTTTGTAGTGGGTTAGAGGCTGATGTAAATAGGTATACCTTTCTTGACTTCCATATTTTTCCCCGTATATTTTTTCCCTTACATATATTCTTTTTAAAATTTATTTTCTCACTATTTGTAAGAGCTATTACCCCTATACAGGACCTAAAATATTTCCTCAAGAAAAGAATATGACATGATGAATAATCACATATTAACTACCCTACATGATTGTCTTGTATGATAGTCTTGGGGACAAGCCATCTGTGCTTTACAAATATTCTGGCAACATTAATAAAATGTTCACACAATGTTCTTGCTTACTGAATACACAAAACAATTATTGCTAGTTAGTTCTTTTGTTTAAAATGTTCCACAATATACTATCCAGTTGCAACTATAAAGTCAACCTTTTCTATACAGGCAGTTATATATATACACTATTTCTGTATGCACTTTCCTTGGAATGGAAGATTTCTACTGTAGTTGTGCATAATGGCTACTAAGTTTTGTATTTCATTATCTTTTTTAGGTATTTTCATTAAAGATTAGGTGTTCCAACTTTAAATTTAATTGATTTGCCTTAAACTAAAGATTTCTGACAAATTGTTAGTGAAATAAGGAAGTATGAGGTGCAAAAACACAAGGCAGGACCTGATTGAAATAATCATAGAAGATTTAAGCTTTATTCTCTCTATATTCCCTCTTTTCTTTTTCTACAAGTAGGATAAATTGTTCCATTAATATTGTTCAATGAATAAACACAGTGAAGTAATGATATCTACTAAGATGTGAATATAAGCTCCCATCTTATTTAACTGTTCTACTCTTATTCTTCAACTTGACTTTTGCTAGTAATCTGGCCAGGGTGCATAGATATTTCTTCTCTTTGATAACATTTTTTTTCTGCAAAGACCCAATTAGGAAAATGTTTGGGAATATAATATACCTGTGGAAAGTCAGCAAAATAAACTTCAAGAAAAACTAATGCTTAGATTAAATTAAATGATGAGCATTGGATTAACAGAATCTTCTTTGTAAACAAATAAATTGCTAATATTTTTGATTGTTACAAAGGTAGCATTTTCCACAGCATGAACTGGGGTAAAAGAGATAGATATTTATCCAGTGCTTATTTTTTTAAGCATTTATGAAAGCCTCTTGTTAATCAAATGGAAACTGAAATAGGTCTAAGGCTATAGAACATATGATGCAATGCTACGCTGCACACAGGGCTAGTGCTCTACTGGCTGGAATCAGACCAACATCAAACCAGGAACTCGCAGTGTTGTTTGTGGGGTACATTAGAAGTAAATAGGAATAGGATTTGATATTATTCTTCCAGAAACATATTTTAGGATAGCATGAACTGTCCTTTGAAAGTGACATCTGTGACTTTCTTTACAGAAAGACTGTAGAAAAACAAAAAAATAGTCAACAGTTTAGCCTGAACAGGAGGATACCAGGTTTAATAAAATTACCCTATCTTAATGTACCATACAAAAATTTTAAATTAATTTGAAAGCAAGGTATTTATAGACTTCCATATACAGCTCAAACTCAGTCTCAGGATTTGGGATGAGATTTTACATATACGTGACTTATCTAAGAAGTCTATCACTGACAAGAAATAGGGTGTGTAAATCTTGCTTAGATTGCAGTTTTAGAGTCCAGTTTTTATTCATGCAATCTATATGTACTATTTAGAAGTATAGACTGGCATGTGGGGGGGAGAGTAACAAATTTATTCTGCTAATCAGGAAGGAAAGGAGCATTTAACATTTTTAACTTAATTCAAACCTAAGTTTCATTTTTGTCACACTTTAGCAAACACACCTGAATGCTTCTCAGGGGCATTTTGATTTATGTTCATGGGATGCTACATGAACGTCTTATAATGAATGTAAAATATTGTCAGATATTGTTTACAGATCACAGAATATTCTGAGATGGAAAGGACCCAGAAATCAAGTCCAACTCTTAACTTAATGATGTATGCACAGATTGAACCCACGCCTTTGGTGTAACTGGTACCATGCTCTAATCAACTGAGCTAATCTCAGGTTCTTTATTCAGATGTTGGTCTAGTTGAAAGTATAGTTGCTTAAGGGAATTATAAAGGCTCATTATAGTATTTTTAGTCACTTCTGAATGCATTAATCAACAAAATTTCAGAATAAAACATCCTACATTAATACAGTTTTTTCTGGTTTTTAACCAATAGCATTTCAGGAGTTGAGTGGTCTCCTGAAATACAGATGTTTTGTGAAATAAAACAGAGAAGTTATGAGTCTTTTATTTTTCTAGTTCTATCACCTTTGTTCCCTCTGTTGAATGTGTTCAGCTGTTCTAAAGAGCAGGGTTGAATGTTACAAACCAGAGGAAGAAACCATTGTTGCTTTAGAAAAGTGTCATAAGAAAAATCTAGCAAATAATGAAGGTTTTGTAATCTATCTGAATTTTTTTGGATGAGTGAAATCCTTATGACATATGTTCCTGGACAAGTATGAAGATAATATATTTTTAAAATAGATTTATAGCTGTATTTGCTATATTTATTCTTTTTATTATTTTTTATCCTATTTGTGCCTTGCTCATAAAAGGAAAGGAAAAAATTCTATATTTGAGGGTGTCAACACTTTTCACTGAATTTTTTATTTCTCCTCAAATTACAGGAATGTATCTTTAGAAAATAATATTAACTATAAGTGTATATTGATGTTGACAAATGTATTTAGCCATTTAGATTCATATAAAATAATATACTTAATTTTTTTATATTTTCTGTTCTACAGGTCTTTTCACAGTGGTCTCTGTAAAATTTCTGCTCTCAAAGTGAGAAAGTAAGTAAAGTCCAATTTTCATGAGAAAAAATTTTAGCAGTGGGCTTAGTTTAAATTTGCTGTATCATCTGTATAATGTTGCTTTTGTGGCATTATAAACTTCTCATGTGTACTGCCAGAAGACATAAAATGGCCCAGTGGCATATGTTATGTTCTTGCATCTGCCTAATTTTCAACTTGAAATACCACACAGCAATGTTTGTGATAAACTACACACAACAAGGTCAAAGCAGGTGCCTGCTGGGATGAGTAATCATCTTTATTTCATCATCTTATATCAACAGGTATCATGGAGACAAAGTAATAGGTTTTATGAGAGGAGCTTCATATGTACCTCTGAAAAGTTATGAGGCACAAGACAGAATCAACGAAGAGATAATGACTGTAGATTTGCTATAGAGTGCCCTGCAGTTCAATTTACATTGCATCCTAAAGGGTACTGTGTAGGAAGGACAGATTTTTCAAAACAAATAGGCTTGAAAGTACTATTTAATCACTAATGCTCAAACTGTGTGTGCTGCTTTTAGAGTTCCCTCTCTGTAGAAGAAGTGTTTTGTTTTGGTTTTTATATGCAGTTTTACTTCTCTCTTTCCTCTCTGTTTTTTAAACAGCAAATGTATGCATCCTCCAACATATATTTCAACACTTGTGCAGCCCTAATTGTCACATGAAAACTGAAGTGGTTTTACATTACCTATAAGGAAAATATTGTACCTCCATGTAATCTCTAATATGTAGGGAATTACTATATTAGTGACATGGTGGATACTAAAGTCAAATAAGTGGGTATAAGTAATATTTTAAGAGATGAGTGTTAAGAGATGGAAAATGCATAAATACATAACTGCTTAAAAGAGCATGGAGTAAAATAAAGGGAAAAAAATAGTGAAATTGTTGTATAAAGAATTTAGATATGCAACTCACAGCTCATAGGTTCAGCTGTCTGCAAGTATATGCTTTGTGAAGCACAACAGAGTAACTTTTGAGTCAGCTCTAATGAACAAAACTGTTACTGAACTATGCAAATACACAAGTCAAAGCCTTGTAAGACAAGAGAAGTGAAAATGAAAATGGAATTAGTTTTTGAAATTGGTAATAGTAATTGAAAGCATTATGAAAAATATGAAGACCTATAGCACATGATCAGTTTTTGAAGACAATTACTCACTGAAATAAAAAAATCAACATGTTTTCAGGGCCAGCTGGTGTCAGAGAAAAATGTATTTTGCTGGATAGGGCCCCTTGTTACCAGTTACTGTCACCCGGACATAGAAGCCCCGGAGGCTGTAAGCACACTGTGGTTCCCGGCACTGATGATTCTGCTCACACACACACTGCCCACAGTGCCATGCTTGGTCCCCAGTAAATGTCCACTCTCTGCTCTTCCTCTTCGACAGGCACATGCACTGGGGATTGCATCTCTAGAGACACAGACTCCATGGTGTCACATGTCACCAGCAGCTGTCCACGACTACACTGGTCCGTCCCACTGCTAGCCAGTTCCTCCTGTGATCCTGCCAATAGGAAAGAGTTAGAAATTTAATACATAAACAGTCTGTACCGACTAGCCTTGTGGAACAGACAGCTAACCAACCAATCAAGCAGAAGACAACGCATGACCAAGTAATTTTAATTCCCTTATGTCTCTACTTTCCCACACTTATTCCTTCCCAAACCACTTAGCTCCTTTGCTCAAATATAGCCATAAGAATTCTTGTGAAATCCTGAAGTACATTTCCTCTGCATCCCTTAATGTGTTTCAAAGCTTTAAGCACTAACCCCTCTCAAAACCAGATGTGCTCGTGCATTGGCTCATTCAGATGTGTCCCACAGGAGGACAGGCTTTTCTGACACAGCCATGGGGTAACCTGGACAGGCAGGTCTTGCATCAAGTCCTTAATTTGTTTGGCTGAATGACTTTGTGCCCCTGTGCATCTCTGCACTGTTGGAGATGAGCCTCTGATGAACTGATGGCTCCTGTGATGGGCTTGGGAGGAAGGTGAGGGTTTGCTTGGACCTCCTCACCTCAAATGTTATCTCTGTATTCTCCTTTGTAGGGATGCAGATGAGCTTTTGTCACAAAACCTAGCAATGTATAAATGGTACAGCTGGATTTGACCAGCAGCCACTTGCCCAGGCTTGTCTGGTGCCTATAGGAGGTAGGGAGCACATTCATGCTTTTAGTTTTAGAATATTGGTCCTAAATATTTACATGGTATATTAATAAATACGTTTTTGTACTATATAAGTTCCATATAGTTCTTCAAGGATGCCTAAACAAAAGTGACCAATGAGGACCAAGCTGCACATCAGGTTTTAAACACAAAGTGTCTTGTTCCTAAAGAAGAAAACATAAAAAGAAGGCTTTTCTACCATGTGTGCCTCAAGCACGCAAATTTAATTCTCTTTTCAATCTCCAGGTCTACCTGAAATGATGTTTTTATAGATATCAGTGTTTTTCAACCAGAAGACAGGTGGTCAAGAAAAAAAAAAAATATTAACTTTCAGAGTTTCCTTTCCCTGAGTGACAGGTATCTCAGTAGTGGGAGGAGACTATTTATGACATAAAATCATAAAACAAACTTCTTGGACAAGCCACAACAATCCAAACTCTATCTTGCAGTCACCATTTTGTCATTAAATACTTGCGACTAACATTGAAAGATGCCTGAGGAAAAAAAAAGAGGTTTTATTCTTTCTCAGGATAATTAAATTGATTGTATATTTTAGTTTCAGAAGCATCTGAGAATTTTTTTAATGAAGAGGAAAAGTGCTAATTGTGAAATGCAAATAAACTTGTCTTGAAAAGCAAGCAGCAATTGTGAGAAAAGATGCAATGTACTTGCAAAATTCCCTTACTCTTGCAGCATTTCTTGACTTTACAGAGAATAAACCCTTCATAATTTAAAAAATCTGTCTTGGTTTCCATGCATCAACTGTTTTTAAGTAAATTGTGGCTTTTCATACTTTGCTTACCTATAGAAAAATATTCTAGTTGTGTGAAGGCAGATTGCAGAGGTTTTGTGTCACTATTTTCAAAATAGGAACACCACACAAGAATGCTTCAAAAAAGAGCATGTAAAAATTAACAGAGTCCATGAAAGTCCATGCAGAACCTAGCACTACTTTTATTTTCCCTAATTTTTTTTGGGGGTAAATTGTTACAATGTATTTGAAAGAGTGTAATTACATAAGAAAAATTTGTATGTGAACCAAGTCTGGTGTAAAAGACTCCAGGGACCCATCTACTATGCTAAATTCCATACTTTAAAAAACGTAGTTAACCCTAGATTTCCTCTTATCCCAAGTGAATTGTGTAATGGACCTCTTTAGCTCTACAGTAAGAAATAAATTTTCTTATTCTTTTCTTAAACATTGGTCAGACGAAAATTTAGTCCAGAAAATAATGCATTTTCTGGAATATTTCCTCCATCCTGGGAGACAGAAAGGGAAAATGACAGATCTGGTGACCTGTCACTCAAGAGGACACTTCAATAACTACAGAAACCAGAAGTTTTGGCAACAAGCCTCTGCCTACATTAGGGTTCCAAAATAAGACTGTGGGATAAACCTGTGATTGTGGCAAGAGAAGCCAGATGGGAATTTTTCTGGAAGGTCAGAAAGGGCAAGGTGTTCTAACACTGTGCCTTAAATCTGAAGAAAATTGAAGCTGTTTAGACACCCATTGCTTTAATTTCCGTTGAAAAAAAACAGCTTTGGTCTCACAGACTGAATTGAATTTTGATTAATACTAGGCTCTGAACTTGGAGCAATATGAAGGAGCAGATATATGCAGAACCACCTGGATTTCTTACAGTTCTATCAAATACAGTTTGTGAATGTCATGAATGATACAAAAGGCTTCCTTATGCCCTAACTGGAGTTTTTAATGGTTACCCCATATCCAAGCAGTTGGTGCAGCTTACGTCTGCTTGCACAATATGTCAAATTACAGATAAAACATTCAATTTAAACCTACATTACAATTGTGCTATTTTTACAAGAGTGTCTGACCCAGTGTGTGTGAGATTAAACAAGTGTTTTCTTGCAGGCAAAGTACAAAGGAAAATAAAGAAATTTTTATAAAGAATAAAATTGTATTTTTCTGCCTCCCAAGTTATTGCAAATAATCTTACCATAGATACAACCTATCCACAACATATCAAGGGTCTGATCTACATATGTAAGAATGCTCACGTTCCTGCAGAGAATCACAGAGGAAGGTTCTTTGTATCATTAAAAAATGAGAAAATCCCTAATTTTTCTTTAACTCTCTTTTTGAACCATTTTGGAGTATCTGTCTAAAATTTTGACAGATTTTACAGGGAGAAAATTCTTTTTTCAAGAGTAAATAATTAAAAAAAATAAAGTACTTTTATATTTTAATGCCACAAACATTGACACTAGTACGAGTTCATGAAAAATCTGAAAGTTTCTCCATACATCCCAGGTGAAACAAACCTCACAAAAGGTGAGTCAAACCTCAGCTGGCTGCAAGAATTGCTGTTGTAGTTTTCCAGCTGTGGGGAGCTTACTGCAGATTCAGCAAGCCCATGTGACATTATGCTTATTTTTATTTGGGAAAATAATTTAAAAGCTCAGGTTTCATATATTTCCAGTCCACAGTTTATTACATTTCACAGGGGAAAATGCATCTCAACCTTCCAAAATGTCTTTAACAACCAATATATGAATAACAAAAAATAATACAATACAAACAGTTGTTTCAACAAGCCAAAAAAAAAAAAAAACCAAAAAAAAAAAACAAACCCAAACCAACAAAATAACATCCCTCTCCATCTTAATTTATTTAAGGCTATTTAAAATAATACATGGAATTTATCTGTGAAAGAAAATTCAATGAACATACAACATTTGAACAGGAATTCAAAACACTTAAGTGTAACTTTTGAATGTGAATACAAAACAGAAGTCACTTTCTAATGTCTGCAAGACAGGCACTCTTTTATATTTAAAATAGGAGAATATAGCTAGCAGAAGGACACAATTTCTCACAAGCTGAAATCTGCTCACTGACTAATGCACCCCTCCTACTTTGTAAAATAACATGATAAGCCAAAATTATTATTTTTATTATAACAATTGTTCTATAAGTATCATCCATATGTGAAATATATGAGTTCATATAACAAGACCTTTTGAAGTAAACAGGAAATGTAATGAAGTAATAAGCACAGTATAGCAATTTAAGACAAAGTACCTGGTAACCAGACAGATGAGCCATAACAGATGATGCCTAAGTAGTGGCAGAAAAAAGCTGTGTCAGGCTGTACCTCTGTAACTTTAAAGGATCTTTTCCACAATGTCTACTGACTGTGAGTTTAAAAGCTCTATTTCCATTTCCTGTGTTGTTGTAAATATGAGTTGACTTTAATGGATGAAATTTTCTGTGAGAAAGCCAGGAACTTGTGTAACAATATTTGTTCCTAAGAGCTGCTAGATACCTACCGTCCTGCACTGTGAGAGGAACCACTTCAGCTTTTCAAGTACAATTTTACTAGACAGTACCCTGGTAACCCTGGTTTATAGACTGACAGCAGCAGTGATAAAAAGAATAGCAGTGAAGATAATATCAGCAATCACATGTCCCTTTGCTACAGCTTTGACTGATATTCCAGAAGGCCTGAGGAATAAAAGTACAACGGAGACTTGTAATGTGTTTTTTTAGTTTTTACTTCTTGCCATTTCATATGCATTTTGTATACAGGACCTAGAAGCTTTACACCTAGAAGCACCTCAGAGAAGAAAGAATGCTAACAAAATAAAGAGACTTAAAAACATTTAGAGTTCACAGCTTTATAATATCACTGCTGACATAGCATTTTTGGAAATATCAGTTCTGGTTAAAAAGTATTGCAAAAGAATCAAGCAGGACTTTCAGGATTCTTGATGTTTACCTTTCCCTGCTGTCTTTCTAAGAAACACTTTCATATTTAGATTGAATTTTAATTATTAATTTCATGTTCAATCTCTAGGTTGGCATTCTATTTTGAAAATGTTTTTGTTAACTGGAGAGGACTCCAAATGGGAAGACCAAAAACTCCATGAGAAGGAAGGAAAAGGTTTCTGTTATCTATAGTTTTCACTAAAGTACATTCACTTGCAGTTACAACTGTTTGTCAAAACCACTCAATAGAAGGGAAAAATAACTGGTCATAGGCACAGAATCAATAAAGGCATGGTCACCTGAACATTCACTGAATCTGTAGTTTTAGCTGACTTTCTGTCTCACTAATTGCTTCATTTATTTTCCTCACAGTGTCTTCATACCTCCTTAATTCCATTTTATACTCTTTTCCAGCCCTGTTACCCTGTTTACTTTCCTTTATTGACAGTGTTTATTGCCCCTGAGGTAAATCACTAAAGAAATAGATATGAAAAAGATAGTAAAATAACATTTACTACCTTGCTGTGGATCCCTCTGTTATAAATAAATCTACCTTTTGTAGACAGGGTTATGAATTGTTAATTAATATAATAAATAGTTATACTTAATTTATGTACTAAGTTATGGAATTAAATATGCTGTACTAGTAATATGTGCCCACTAGAGGGGGGCTGGTGAGATCTGGGTGAGGAAATTTTCTAGAAAACTATCCCATGTGATGATGATATTAATATGAAATATGACTGGAAGAACCAGCCAGTGAAGCCTCACAACTCTAGAATGATTGGCCAGAAATTCACCATCTAATGGACCAACCAACAACCAAGGAAAGGACCAATCAACAGGTGGATTGAGAGTGCACCAATCCTGTCGCTGTAAGAGACTTTAATGCCCCAGGGTGTGGAGCACCTGGGTCTTTGTGCAGAGCTGGTGTCCAAGGAAGCGCCCTGTGTAGCCCACAGTATTCTTAGTTTGTAACTCTGACATGGCACACAGGGCCTTGACTTACCCTGGGGTCTCCTTTTCAGTTGTCTTCACTTTCAATAAACAGGCCTGAATCTTTTAAAAGATCTTGGCTCCATTTTGCCTGTTCATACAACACAGGTCCATGTCCCTGCACTGCACGGCATCCCATGCCTTTTGATAGCTTTGACTTTGGCGAAATTTTTTTTTTTTTTTAAGTATCCAAGACTTGTCTCTCATAACTTCACCTCAATGTTGTGTCTTCCATCCTTGATTTTTACCCCTACCTTTTCAAGATCTGTGAGGTTACTTCTGGCAAGTTTTGGTCCTTTGCACTGCACCACATTTCCTCCCGGAACATTTTCTTGCTGTCACTAAATTTACCAATTTTCTGATTTTTCTCTTCCATAGAATTTCCTTTGATTGTATCTTTATTTCAGAGTGTTTGTAAGACCTTCTTTTCTGTTTCCAGGATTTAAACTGGGACAAATTTTGCAAAGCTTTGGTCCATGTCCCTGAACAGGATGCGATCCCATGCCTTTTAATGACTTTCATGTTGGCGAAGAAAATTTTTTGTTTTTTCTCCCATACCCCATGACATGCTTCTCACATCATCCCCTCAAAGCAGTGTCTTCCTCCTTGAAGTTTCCTCTGCTTTTGCAGACATGAACAACATGGGATAGAAACTGAAAAAAAAAAATAATTGGGAAACGTAGTCACTGCAAGAAAATGGACCAGGATTACATGAGGTGCAGTGTGAAAAACCAAAACTCACCTGACAGATGCTGCAAAATCAGGAGAAAACATCAAGGAGGGAACCAGAATTTGAGGGGAAGATATGCGTGATATGGCATGGATACAGAAAAAAAAAAAAAAAAAACCTTCACCAAATTCAAAGCCATCAAAAGCCATGGGATGCAATGAAGTCCAGGGACATGGCCCAAAGATGGCCCAATTGGTTCCCATTGAAATAGCAAGATTTTGTTTCCCTTCCCAAAAAGAAAGAAATCTCCTTTCGGGAGGGAAATGAAATCTTGTGTCCTCGAAAAGAAAGACTTACAAACACTCTTGAAAGGAGATACGATCAAATGAAATGCGCCTGAAAAAAACCCAAAAAATTTGGACATTTTGTGACTACAAGTAAATGGGCTGAGAAGACCTGTGGGGCAGTGCAAAGGCAAATACATGCCAAAACTAACCTGACAGCTGTTGCAAAAACAGGACAACAAGTGAAGGAGGAAGACAGAACTCTGAGGGGAAGGTATGAGCACCATGGCAAGGATACTGAAAAAAAAAAAAATTGGGAAATTTAGAGACTACAAGAAAATGGTCTGAGAAGACCTGTGGTGCAGTGCAAAGGCAAAAACATGCCAAAACTAACCTGACAGATGTTGCAAAAACAGGGCAACAAGTGAAGGAGGAAGACAGAACTTTGAGGGGAAGGTATGAGCACCATGGCAAGGATACTGAAAAAAAAAAAAATTGGGAAATTTAGTGACTACAAGAAAATGGACAAGGATTACATGAGGTGCAGTGCAAAGGGGAAAATATGCCAAGAAAATCACCTCCAAGAAGTTGCAAAATCCAGGGAAAATCGGGAAAATCTCAAGAACGGAGCCAGAAATTTGAGGGGAAGATATGAGTGCCATGGCACAGTTACTGAAAATAAAAAAAAAAAGAAAACTTGGATATCTAGTGACTATAAGAAAATAGATCAGGATTACATGAGGTGCAGTGCAAAGAGTCGAAACATGGCAAAAATACCTGACAGATGTTGCAAAAACAGGGCAACAAGTGAAGGAGGGAGACAGATTTGGTATATTTTTAACAAGAAGAACAACTATTGTAAGTAAATGAGCTGATCTTGAGGACAAGGTCCTTGACTATTTTTTCTCAAAACTATTGGGTTAGCAGGCAATGGTTTGTAGATCTTAAGCTGTCTTAACAGAAAAGGATAAGGAATAGATTTTTTGACTTTTCATAAAACTAGCTTCATGTTATTTGATCTTTTGCAGTAGAGGGGAGGTTTTGGAATCTCCTGAATCTTTGAGTTAAAACATTTGCTACTATAATATCATTTTCTTAAAAAAAATGAGGGACAAAACATTTTTCCAGGACCCATGGACTGCATTGCAGGGTAGTAATAAAGTAGGAGATGAAGGTTATCTTGAGTGATTTGTTCACATGAGGAGCTGTTAAATCTGCTCATTAAAAAAATTAGCATTTTCACTAAAACAAGAACCTGGGAAAAACAAAAGCAGTGAGAGCACTGCAAACCCAGTAATTTCTGCTTCCTTCATTGCAATATTTTCTCTCAGGCTCTGGAGAACTTGTTTGACTCATGAGGCTTTGAGAGCCTCTGCACCACATTCTCTAGTAAAACTGAGGAAAGCTAGCCTTCTGCATTCTCTTGCATTTAATAATACAATATGGTTTTTCTTCTTCTAGAAGGACACAAGACTGAAACAGTGATGAAGGTATGCATGCAGGCGAATGGGGAAAAAAAAAAAGAAAGCTGAATGAACTTCACCACTCCTTTCACATCTCATGTCTTACATTTCCCCAAGCAAAAGGTCAGTCAGTGGCAAAGCTCTAACAAGTAACAGCTTAGTAAACATAACAAGAATTGTGCCAATATGCCAGAGAGTAAGAAACAGTCACACAGGCACAAATATGTAGAAGCAGAATTATTCATTTAGCAATTTAAACCATCCTAAGGTAATGGAATCTGGCAACAGAGATGAACTGTTTTCCCAGGAGGTAGACTATTATCATAGGCTAAACAGCTGTTTTAAAGTTGCTTCAAACAAAGAAGAAAATAGATGCTTAACTAATTTTAGACATTTCTTAGAAGTTAAAAAGGCCCAAAACCACCGAATGCATGAAAATAGATTTCCTTAAACACTGAGTTTTATAGCCTAAGTTGAAAACCAAACAAAAACCCAATTTCTAATACAGCATACTGTCTTTGAAAACCGTAGGTATCCTAACACTCTGTCCTTAGGCATCTGTAGCAAAGCTTTCTACATCTCAAGAATCCTCATGGTACTTCTGGGTATAGCTAACTGAGAGCTGCTACAGTTGAGGATTTCATTTATTCACAACTTGTTATGGGCTGCTAGGACATTACAGGCATTTTCCCTAGGTTCAACCACAGAGGGCAAGTCCCTGTTCCAGACAAGTGAAGAAATTGATGAAAAGAAAACATCCCACAGACCATTTTCAATCTCTGTAGTACCCTCTTTCTACATGAGGAGTGCTGGTTATACTCCCAAAATTCAAGTGATCTATGCCTGTGCTGTGGCAATTATTAGCTCCTCATACAAAGCAAAATTCGACTCAAGGAGATACAGCCTTCAGGGGGTTAGCCATGAATGCAGCAATCAGAATGCTGAAGTCGAGCACACAAATTCAGCTATGTGTATGAAGTTTCCACACAACAAAGACTGTAGATGCACAAAGAGAAAAGTATAATAATTGCTGTCCTCAAATAATTTTCTAAGTAAGTCCTGATTTGAAGGAAATAGTCACGGTTGTGGTTGTTAACTCCACTACAATACTAATTGTCTCCACTACCCACACTGTTTGAAATCATTGTTTTTCCTATAACTATGTAGTGACAGGTTGTGGTTTTGATAAGATCTATGGTGCTACCAGAACATAAATAAAAGGTAAGGTAACTTAAAATACCCATAACAATGTAATTTACAGAATATATTTTAATAGTGTATACAATAGCATCTAGAAATTAAAGTAGATAAACCTTGCATTAAATAGATACCCAAGAAAAATTATCCCAGAATTAAGTTATAGTCCTAAAATATCCTCATGTGATGTATGGAAAGACTCTTGTCTGGGGATGGACAAAGCCTTATGAAGGTTCTTTTTGTCTTTATCAAGCTTTCACATGATTAGGGTGGGGGTTTTTTTTGTTTGTTTGTTTGGTTGTTTTTTTATGCAGTTACAGCCTGAAACGCACCTTTAAAAGTTTCCCCTTTCTTCCAGTTGCTATGAAAGATTCCTTTTGGGACCTGAAAGCTTTCTGAAAAGTGTTCTGTTAGTTCTGTATATGAAAATACCCATTCTAGGTAGCAGAGCTAAAAATTTTGTCAGAAGATATAGTCTTCTGACAGTTAAAAAGTAGGTTGAAGATTTTTATTTGTCTTATCAATAACAGTGCAGTTCTGGAAGCACTAGTTTGATCACCAAATTCGGTCCAATCTTCTATTCTTGTATGAAATCATATTGCAGAAATAAAGCTGGAAGGAAGTTTCAGAAATTGTCCAGTTATCTAGTCTTTCCCCATATTGTGCGGATCACAGTGCTCAAAACCATTTGCCTATGCTGTTCTTTAAAGCTTGCAGTAAAAATTTTCCCTAAGCAACCTATCCAATCTATTTCAGGGCTCAAAGGTTCTTACTGCCAGACAGAAAGCATTCAACAGTCAGTTTATAACCAATTATTGTGCTAACATTGTCCTTTAGTCAAACAGGTTTTCCCTTATTTTCATTCCAGTATGGCTATAGAAAGTAATTTTCCTTCTGGCCTTCATTTTGCTATGATAAATAACTCAATTTATGTATTCCCAGAAAAAATACCTCTTTATTCCCTAAGATTGCTATTAATGTCTATTCTCTTGTCCAGTCTAATCATTGCTGGAAATAGGGGATTCAAGCAGTACTCAGTCTTCTGTCTAGGTAAGGTCATCCTAGAGCTGATTTTCTGATTAAATTGTAAATTAACATCTGAATTTTGAGCAGCCAAAATACAGTTTTCAGGCTACAGCACCACAGAATGAATGACTAACAAATATACCAGTAACACTAGTGAAAACCTTTCTAGCTAAAAGTAGGGCATTAATAGTTCACTAAAAGCAAAACATCTCAAGGATATGTGTAATTTGAACAAAACCATTTTGAAGGAAAGTGTGTAGGGAAAAGGGAGGTTGTATTCCCATTAGGTAAACATACTGTTTTGATAATGGGCTTCTTTTTTTCCTCTCAGGTTCAAAGTGCAAAGAATTCTGGTGAAAATTTAAAATTAGATTCTTACACATATCTATGTATTGGCCACTAAATGCAGCATCTTGTTTTTGAAAGACGACATCTATTATGCCTAGGGATTTTCCTTTAAGAGCACACTGTTCTCATTGTACTGAATAGACAAGCCACAATAATCAACTAAGTTAGATTCCCCACAAATTTACTCCTTTTCTCAATCCTCTTCTCATTTTCTGCCTTCTTTCTTTCCCCTCCTTCTTCTCCTCCCTTGAATAAGGTGTTAAAAGACTGTGACCAAGAGCTGTTGTTGAGCCAACCTAATGGAACAAATCTGCTGAATACAGCTGAATACAGTATTATACAAATGGAATTTAACAGCGACTCACAGTAATGATAATTTGGTGGGAGAGCAAGCTGGTTTTGAAGAGCTGTTATCAATTTATGCTGTAAGATGTGGTCAACTTACTATTTGTCTGTCAAAAGCCTTGATATCTCAGTAAAAAACTGAAATATTAATGTGCCTTGGTCTTACTCCTGAATATTCTGCAGTAGAACAAGTTTTCTAATGAAACGTGGCTAGGGATGCAAGACCTGTTAAAGAAAAGAATACAAGGGCATGAAAAAACATTTTGCTGAGTGCAAAAAACCCACAGAGCTTTCTACAGTAGCTCAACTCTGTGCTTCAAAGCCATGGCTGAAATTTCCCCTGAAGCCTACAATACTGCAGGGAAATGAAGAGTCAGAAAAAGACCAGTATGGCAGGCTATACAGCTCTGTGGCCACCGAGAAGCTCAAGTGATCAAAACTTTCAAGTGTGCATAGATCCTCTGACAACCTCATGGGTTTCTAAAAGAAACAGTCTGAAGGGGCTCTCCAAAGCTTCTGTGAGGGCATCTTTTGTCAGTATGGCTTGCTCAGAGTCACAGGAGTTGTGTAAAATTGCTAGCTATCTTTTAAGGTCAAAAATATGCTTTTCTAATATATTTCCACTTTCTGATGTTTCGGGGATTTGTTTTACTTTGTTTTTCCTCAGCTGGTCTCCATTTATTTCCTTACACAAAAAAAACCAAAAAACCAAAAACACAAAAAAAAAAAAAAAAAACAAAAAAAAACCCAAACAAAAAAAAAAAAAAAAAAAAAAAAAAAAAAAAACAACAAACTATCACGGCTAGCATCCCACAAGTCAATTGTGAAACCTGTGAAACCTATCCTCTGGTTATTTCTACTGCTCTCTGATTTTAGGTTTATGGTTTACAGGCAAGGATTTGAAATAAGAGAGAATCAGGTTGACTGCTAATTTTAGCTAAAGGAATACTCAAGAAGTTTCTAAATGCTTGGAAGGAGTAACTCCTAACTGAAATGCTGCAGGAAATATCACTGAAGAATGACATGGAGATTTGGGTTTTTTTTTTTTTTTGGTTTTTTGGTTTTTTTTTTTTGTTTTATTTGTTCATTTGCTTGTGGTTTGGGTGAGCTTTTTTGTTGGTTTGGTTGGTTTTTTTCTTGGATTTATTTCTGTGTCTTCTTGCTTGGTTTTGTGTCTTAAAGGCATGCTGATGGTTTTGAATATTAGATAATATTTAATGCAGTTTTCTGAGACTCAATAGAGTCCTTATAAGTAAAATTTTCCCTCTGATCTGCCCAGAGTGTAATTTATTAATACAAATATAAGCTTTGTGCTTTGGATTTAAATACAGAAATAATTTAAAACCTATACTCATTTATTGTTCCCTAATTTTTTTTAAAACCCTGTTATTGCTATTATAACATCAGAAGCCAAGTTACCATTCCATAAAGGAGACATACCTTCTGTGTTACACTCTCCTGCATATCTGTGCCTTATGTTATAATTCTATTTCTTAAAAGACTACCAGTATGAGCCAAAACTAAGGATACGTCTGAGCCAGTGCAAAATCCTGATTGAGTACAACATACATGAAAATGTAGCAATACACCTGATATGTCAGCCAGCAGTGCTGGAACCATCAGAAAGTCCTACTAAGTACTCATTCTGTGATAACACCAAACCTTTGACCTTGGGTACAAGGTCATATCTGAATAATTTGGTTATGTGTGTAGCTATCCAGCTGAGCTGAGTTTTGGAATTACGGACCTTATTTTGAATGCTCTGTAGTATTCTTCTGCTTTCCTTTGCTTTTTTAGCACTGCTAGCACTGTTTCAGAGACAATTTCTTTGTTCTGAAAAGAGAGATAAACTGTGAAATTAAGCCTCATCAGCACAGCAACTTAGTTTATTTAACACATTTTTATGAGTAAAAAGTATGAAAAATGAAGAGCTAAAGCAAATAACTTTCCAGGGAATTGCTATCTGTATTTCAGAAACATATCAGACTACAAAATTTCCCATAAACCAGTTAGGTTTTTATATTTACATAACACAGCTAATTGCAGATAGTTAGGTATTCTTTCCTTGCATTGCTTAAAATATTGGCACAGAAATAACACTAGATCTATCTTGTGGCAAAATGCCATAGCGTCATCCAATTTCCGAGGAGCCATATGGCAATGGTACAGCCATCTGTTTATCTTGATATTCCTTTCCTGGCAAACCTTTTACCCATATGGGTTATTGGTGCCCTCATCTGTGTATATCATGAGGTTCAAAACCAAAATCTATAATTTTCCCTGGTATAACTTTTAACAATTATACTGAACATAAAGATCACACTATCCCCCTGTTTAACCTCATCCATTTCTGTTATGTACACACCTGCCTTCTTCTGTTAGATGCAGGAACAATTTGATTTCCAGAATTTGTGAAAGCTGTCATCACAAGCTGTCAGGTTCGAGGCATCATAATCATCTCAAAGGACTGATAGCTTGTGCTTTGTGGATTTGAAACTTCATCACTAAAGAGATTAAATGATCCGTCCTTTTACATGCTGACAGGGTAGCAATTTTGTGTCAGTGTAGAGATTCACGAATTCAGACAGTAAAGCCATGCCAAATATATGTGGAGCCCTTTTACATTTTATGTGACAGCCATTTTCAATAATGTCTAAAATATTTGACATGCACTGTTTAGAATAATTTTAAATAAAGCAGAGTGTCGGCTTTCATCCTGATGTATTAGCAAGCCTGTGTGAAATCATGTTTATATTCCATTTAACAATCTGCTCCTTAATTTCCTCTTTGCGTGAAAGAGTTGTTGCAAATTGGATACACCAAGAGTACAAACCAGACCTTTTAAGCATATATATATATATATATATATATATGTATATGTTTCAAATCACATCAGAATAGATAAATACGTTAAATAAATATTGTTTATTTTGGGATTTTTTCCCCTGCTTTTAAAGTAGTACAAACAGTTCCATTCCAGATACCAAGCAAATGCAAAGATACAATGAAAAGAAACAAAGTCCAATGCATTTTTGGGGGCTATACTGAATTATGTACATAAGGAATTGTTTTGTAGCTCTTCGTGTTTTTGTTGAATAATGAAATACATTGACTTGTTGCATTCCACAAATTTGCAATACAGTTTATTTAAGAAATTCATTGGTTTATTTGGCGACTTTATTGCTTTTCTTTTAAAGATAATGTTTTGTGTACATTAGACAAGTTACAATTCATGCAATGTATTTTAATGAAAAAATTAATTGGATTATCGCTCTGATTTTCTGTTTGGAATTAAAAAAAAAATTAAGTGTATTTGTTTGCATCTTAAGTATTCTGTGTCTGCTGCTGATTTCAGTTTAGTGACATTTAAGATAAAAACATATTCAATTTTTAAGGATCTCTTCCATGGCCCTTGTTTTTTTGAATACTTCGTTTTAATAATAAGCCATGAGGAAATCACACATCCTGTTCCTTTCTCTTTTAGATTAATTTTACAAGATTTCCCATCATTAATCTTAGAACCACAATTGTTCTTCATCCCTTCAATACTCTCCCAACCACTAACAGATCAACCATTGGCTTTGATACTGGCAGGACTTTGAGGCATGATTTAACTTTTCATGTCACCCTGCATGCTTGAGTGCATGTGTGTGCTTTCATCCCCATTGCTGCTCTATTTATCATCTCTTATCTACAGACATGCTACAACTTATGTGTCTTTTCTTTCTAATCATCTTCCATGTTTGTGCATTTATTCACACACCTCTCTCTATTAGACCTGTGAGCAGATGCTTGAATCAAATTTGGCAGCCAACAAGCCCAGTTCTATTTTTGTGTAAAACCTTCCCATGAAATAGAGAGCAAAGTATTCACAAGACTGTCAGTCAAAGACTGGTGCACCAAAAAGAGAAGAGTTTTAATGACTGAAAAGTTAATATTTTATTATTTTAAGAAGGTACTCTAATTTAACCTGTCAGCTTTACTGTAGTGTTGAGTGTTTGTAACAGGTACAAATACACTACTTTTCATTATGAGCAATATAATTTGTCTCACTCTTTGCACTTGAATGGTGCTTTTTTCTTTCCATACAGAGAGTATTCCCTAACAATGTTCAGACATCTTTGCCTTCCTTGTTTCCTTTAAATTTTCTGCTTACTGAGGACATTTACATTTGAAAATCTGCTTGGCTCTTCAAGGGGTTGAAGTTGCTATTTTGGGACACCTTGATCATATCCTCTTGGTCCCAATTTAGTAAATATAACTCTGTCTAGCAACTCAAATTCTGCCTTAAAGGTTTTGGCATGAGGAGGACACAGCTGTGACTTTTCTCCTTCTTTTCCAACATGTCGGTGTCCTTGCAACACATGAATAACACTATCATGACAAGAATCTAGAGCAAAAAGAATCAACAGATAAAATATTGGGGTGCACTGCCTATCAAAGTAAAATAGAGGAACACATATATGCTGTAGTTTGCAGAGTCTGTATTGTAAACTGCACCAGGTTCCACAAAAGGGCAGAGATCAAAGGCAAGGCGCCTGAATCAGCAAGTCATTTCACCCAAGATAACACTGCTACTGATAGTCCCTGCTAATTACTACAAGGCAATTCAATGATAACATAAATATAGTTCTTTCAGAACCCAGTCTTGAACTTTTGCTTGCTTCTCCGCATGGTGCATTTCTACTGGCATTTAAAAGACTAAGCAAATAAAAAATGTAAAACAGGCTTAGGTACTTCGAGCCTGAGGCTACAACTGAACTATGAAGTGAGATGGTCTTCAGTGCTTCCCAAATTCCTAATCCCTAATGTGATCAGCCCTAATGGGCTGATTACCCAACCAGAACACATCATGCCTCCCATCTAGGCAAAAATCTGTCTTACACTTTCTTGACAAGCAGAGGCAGAAAGATGAGTGGAAGAAGGAATCACATGTGTCTAAAGGTCTTCTTGAGACAAAATTGAGTGACAGCTGGAACAGTTAGCCAAACTGAGTCCATCATGTAAATACAACATACTTAGTTTTGAGCATGGAATTTGTAAAGACTGAATTTTTACAAATTCCATTTTATTGCATGTAGCATCCTATGAACTCTCTTCCCTTGGTCAACCCCCAAGCCCTCAGCCCTGGAAACATTAACTACTTACAACAGAGTTAGCCCTCCCAAAGGCAAAAACAGACTCCCCCCTGGATTTGGTGTCACAGCTTCCTGTGGTTTCTCCTTCCTCTGTCACTGCTTTGTCACCCCTGGTGGCCAGTCCCCTCTGCCCAGCCCTTAACTCTGCCCCCCATCCCTTCCCCTTTATAAGCTGACTGCTCCACATGGAGTGCCCTCTTTCCCTGGGATTGCCCTTCGGCCAAGGTGTCACTCTGCTGGAATGAAACCTTACAAAGGAGCCTTTCTTGCCTCTCTCACTGAGCCAGTTGCAGTGAGTGTTGAGTGGAGGCTTGACTGCATTGCCTGAATGTTAACTCAGCCTGCTTTTTGGCAGGAGAGGCTTGTTGGGGACAAGAGATAGGCAGCAGCACCTACCACTTTAACACCTGCATTTTTAATTGCATGACAGCTCCACTGGTAGTTTGTGTACCACTTTCCCCAAACTATGTTTTGTGTTATTATGAATGCAGCATATAAAGAAAAAATAGGATCTGAAAGTTCAGGTAGCTTTAATAATTAGTCTGCAAAATCTCAGTTAACGTTGGCTTTGGAACCGAGCACTGACCTAGGAATCACAAAGAATGCTTTTGAAATCACCAAGGGCCAGAGAAATGCTAAATTATGAGACTGTGATGGTTTTGTAGGGCTAGAGTTAATTTTCTGCATGATGGCTGATATGTGACTATGTTTTGGATTTATGCTAAACACAGAGTTGATAATATAGAGGTATTTTTTTTTTGCTACAGCCAAGCAGGGCTTACACAGAGCCAAGGCCTTTTCTGCTTCTCGTTCTTCCACTGGAGGTGAGGAGGCTGGTGGTGCTGGGGGGGAAGATACACAGCTGGGACAGATGACTCAAACTGACCACAGAGATACTCCAGACCATATGGAATCATGCTCAGTGCATAAAGCTGGGGGAAAAGGAGAAAGGGAGTTACATTTGGAGTGATGGTTTTTGTCTTTCCAAGTCACCATTGCATGTGATGGGGCCCTGCTCTCCTGGAGATGGCTGAACATCTGCCTGCCCATGGGAAGCAGTGAATCCATTCCGTCTTTTGATTTGCTTCTATGTGCAGATTTTTTTTTTCCTTTTTTCCTATTCAACTGTCTGTATCTCAGCCCATGGGTTCTCCAGCTTTGTTTTCCAATTCTCTCCCCAGACCTACAGGTGAGGGAGCGAGCAAGTGGCTGTGTGCTGGTGGCAGTAGTTAAACCATGACATAGACTTTTAATTAAACCAGTGTGAAGTCAGCTTATAATAGCATTAATCAAAGGCTTAGTGCAGTTAGCAATAATAAAATTAAATGGTCACAGCATACAATTTACTGCAGATAAAGAAATAGGCTTAGCGAAGGCTTTAGTGTTTTCTCCTCTCAGTGACAGTAAGCTACGTAAATCTGCAGCTAAAGAACTCCTCAAGCAAACCTGACTTTATTAGAAAGTGCAAACTTACCTCTTGAGCCACTGTATTTAACATATGAATACCATTAATTAGTAATGATGTCAGGAATAATTCCTTTAAGCAGAAAACCAATGTACATGTCACCCTTCTTCTGATCCTTGTGAAGGAGCTCTTGCTCCCAGACAGGTCTCAGAAAACACTGCCATTTTCCCATGAGAAGGGTTGGCATCATGTGAAAGCATGGCTGGAAGGCTCCTGGCATACTAGCCAGTGTTCTATTAATGGACATGATGTTTGGCATTAACACTGCAAACAAAACTGTTCATTCCTTTAAATCCACTTACTCCTTGGAAACAATGTTCGGGTTAACCAATTTCTTCAGGCAAAGGCATAAAAAAAATCCTCTGTAGAAACACAACAAAACTGCAGATAACTACAGATTTTTCAGGAGGCACAGATTTTTAGAGACTTGGAATATAACAATACTGATATTGTTCATTCTTTAATTCATATCAAACTGGGCAAGAATTGGAAAGCCTGATGTTTCATGAGAGAAAGGGAAGAGAGAGTACTGCTCTGCATAACAAACACTACACCTTGTGGCTCAAGGTCTCTCAAGAAAATAATGAGTCTATTTTTGCTGAGATCTTGTTCTACACTCAAAAACATTTGGGTTTTTTACCAAAAAAAAAAAAAAAAAAAGAAAGTTATATTATTATTTCAATAATATAACTTCAGCCATAACTGGAGTGGAAGTGGAAGCAAATGGAAAAAATCTTCTGGTTTGTCCCACTTAAGGCAATATGGAGAAGGGAAATAGGCAAGTAAAGTCACTGGTCCCTTTCCTAACATGAGACAGGATCACACAGTGACAGGATATTTCTGACGCAATGTTTTCCTTTTTAAGGTAGTTACAAATAATTTGTAAGAGAACATAGGCAATTTCCAGCATAGGAATACATAAAATAATTTATTGTTTCTAATATGCTTATGCCCACATGAAATACATGAGTACAATGGCAAGAAATTGAATTGATGATGAAAAGAGAATTTGAATGCACAAAGATCACAGGGTGCAGGAAAAAAAAATGCATGGATGACTGCATGGATGACTGCATGGATGCCTTTCCAGTTTTCTTTCAGAAGAAAATTCTAATCAATTGACCTGTTTCTTTAAGCATGTTGATTTTGGCACGGTTTCATATTTCAGTGAAAGCTAGTCTTGTGAAAACTTAGTGACTGACTTATGCCCTAAAGCACAAGAATTTCTCTATGGTATGTTGGAAAAACAGTAGTAGTCCAAAAGCTTTAGATGGTGCAGAGAGACCTGGATGGGTCAGTCATTGCTTACTTTGCTAAGAGACTGAGAAAAAAAAACCCAAAAAAACAAACAAACAAACAAACAAAAAAAAACCCAAACAAACAAACAAACAAAAAAAAAACCCAAACTTTTTTTCATTATGTTATGTACGTAAGATTTTCCTTCTATATATCTCCTAAGCCAGAGTCCTTATATAGGTTGAAGATCACCTTTTCATTGACTTAGAAGGCAAGTTTCCAACTGGCTATAGCTCATTAAAAATTTTGTCTTTATACCATATTATCACCAATTAAACTGTACTTAATTAAAACAGTAGTATTTTACTACAAGTCTGCTATGCATCCTTTAATTTCATTACGTCCTGCTGCCCAGCAATTCAGTAGTAGACTGGAATCACTTCATCCATTTTTTTTTCATTTTTTAAATGTTGTGTTATGAAGTTTCTGGTTGATTTCTCTGTGAACTGTGCATACAATTATTTAGGACCACATCTAAAAAAATCATCTACTTTTCTTTTTAGAACTGGTACAGTGTGATGGAAGCAAAAAATGAACACTGCAATATTTGATGAAGACTTCCTTTTCCTTGTCATTTTTTTTTTTTTGTCATTATTGTAATTTAAAATGTGTCTGTTGGAACAGGGATTTGTTATTCTTGTTTGCTGACAGCATTCAGAGAATGGTTTGGTTGAAAAAGGTACAAAAAGAGAACTGGTCATTCTGATTTTGCATTGAGTTAGAATGAATGATACCTTAAAAATGTACAGTACTCCATGGTCCAAAAGACTTAGTACTGTGCAGGGTCAACATTCTTGGAAAAACAATTGGATAATGTCCTTGAAAAACGTTCAGCATGAGGAATGACAATAGATTGAGGGTTTTTTAATTCAGTTGGTTTTTTTCTCTGTGTGTGGATAAAATTAAGAGTGAATGGAAAAAAATAAAATTAAAATAAGAAATTAATGAAAACAGGACTAAAATTCACTCAAAAGACTTCCATTTAACTAAAATTATAAGTTAAAAGAGAGTTAGTAGGTAAATAGCTTGTTCTTATTATTTCTTCTTGTTAAATAATAAACAAAAAAAATTAAGAGTGTAAAAATCCAGTTGGTCAAACGTCATAAAATTCTTCATAATTATTTAGACTTTTAGGAACACTTACAGAAATACTAAAGGGTACCTGAGTATGGAAATGAAATTATTCTTTTGACACATTTAACTCTTCCAGGCCATCAGAGTTGTATCAGATATTGTCTTAGCTTTATGAGCATTTGAATGATAGGTATGTGACACCCTTCACAAAAGGAAACATCGCATTAAAAATTGAAAATATTTTGAAAAAGTTAGACAAATGCAGCTGTAAAGTGTGAGTGGCTAAAATCAGACAGATGGGGAAAAAAGTGAATTAGCATACAGAAATGGTTTAGAATGCCATGACAACACAAAGACAGGCAGGCTCAGGCTATTTCATATCATTCCATTTGACTTGTTCTTGCCCCCTGCCTCTGAACTTTCAGTCCAGGAGAACAAATGCTTTGTGTGGTATATTAATGAATTCTTTGCACATTTATTGTCATTAAAGCCTATTTTCTCAGTGTTAATTATAATAGTCCTCCTGTTAGTGAAAAAATAAATGCTATCCTAATTGTGTCAAATTCTTGATTTTCCCTCTGGAAGAAACCAGTATTAGTGTACAGCAGCATGCTTAAGATGCTCCAGTACAGATTATGTCAATATTTTTATTAACTCATCATTTCAGAGGTTTCAAAGCTGACAAAGCACAACTGGACAGGACCCGACAGTGCCTAGTACCTAAGCCTGGGGCCAAAGTCAGTACACCACTCTAAGACGGATGAGTGAGCTAGGTAACTCTTATACATACAATTCTTATAGTAATTATACATAGTAATACTTATATGTACAAAATATATACAATTTCTAGATGATTATTAAGTTAAATGAGATAGAAAGATCTGTAAAACAATGATAGATCTACCATGGAATCACAGCCAGGTGATGTCTTTGAAGGTACAACTGTATTATTGCTTATACTATATGTTTTGCATAAATCAATGACTGACAGATAAACACTGATTGTTCTGAGGTAATCTGATTTTCTTGATTCAGTGCTATATGCTGCTCATAGTAGGCATATCACTTTCATTTATTCTGAAAAAAGCACCGGTGCCTGTCATTTTAGTTGCAGTAATCTATATTTTTTCTGAGGAAAATGAACCTTTGTAAAGCAGAAGCAGTTGTCTGCAACATTATAAATCATGCAATACAGGAAGTTTTATGGCACTACATCAGTAAGCTACACAGGCCAGCTCTTCTTTCCTTAAACACTCAGTGGTTTAAAGAAAAGAAAACACTGTCTGGATTACAGCCATGAGGCTAAATTAATAAATCTGTTGCTAATAAATAGCCCAGCTGAAAGCACATTCATAAGTGAAGAATCTTAAAAATCAAGATAAGCTAAAAATCTCAGCCATTTTTTATTAGAAATTATAAACTTATTAAAAAAAAGAAAAAAAAGGCATCTCAGAAGATTTGGACTATTTCTTATTTCTAAAAATGTCAATCTTCAACACGGGAGCACCTTCCTGCCTGTTACTTATAGAGGACCAAAACTGATTGTGTAGGAACAAAGAAGGCTCCAAAGCCAGGAAATGTCATTTCTAGCAGAAGCACATACCCTATCAATCAGAGGGGCCCTCACAGTACTTGATATCCTTAGTGCTGCCTTTCTCCAGACTACTGATGTCAGTTCTGTTCTGTTTGAAGTCAGGCCTTCTTACATCACTCTTACCTTTGCCCTGTATCACTTTATCTTAAGAAAACACAGATAAAGACACCAGCTACACAGAAGAAATATAGACAGAGGTTTGGCTGGTGTTTTGAAGATACAAGCAGGGTGTTCTTCCAAGAAGCTTGACCTTGCTCTTGGGGACAAACCCAAATTATATTATTTTGGAAAATATTATCAGCACCCTGAAGTCTGTTAAAAGACTAGTGTACACAAATTTCTTATTGTATTTGTGAATATTTTCAAATTAAATATTAGTATATTTCTTTACATCTAAGCAGGACATTATGAACAACTTCTGATTTCCCATTTTAATTTTTTTCCAAGTATTAGCATATTTAATATATAATAATAATAAATGCATACTTTAACTGCAGTGAAGATTACAGCTTAATTAATGACAGATAGTAAAGGTATTTTCATGAGGTAGATATTATTGATACTTTTGTAGTGAAGAGTAATCTTCACCCATTTAGTGTTTCTAGAAGTGTTAATATGCACTAAGAACACTGATAGTGCTATTTTGGATGGGCAGTCCTCCATGACACTGGCAAAGGTAAAATTACCATGGCTTTCCCTAGGGAATTGGGAAAATTAGTTCAACTCTTGTACAGAAGTATTTGAGAATTTGGCATTTAGAAATTAAATTAAAGCAGTTCACCCTGCAAGCAGAGAGTGACTGTGAAACAGAACTTCGTATTTAGAAAGCATATTACTAAAAGAGCTAAACACTAAGAAGCCCTTGTCAGTAAGCCTTTTAGTTCATCAGAAAGAAATCTTACATTGAAATCTCCGTCACCAAAACTTCATTGTAATTCAATATAATAAGAAAGATTTCACTAGAAGAAAGAAAATTTATATATACGCAATCAAAGACAGTATGGAAGTGTGATTATGGTTTACTGCATACTCAATGATCTGAGAGCACATTTTGTGAAAATTTATTTATAATGAGATGGGTACCTAGGTAGCTCTTTGGTCTTACTGCCTGAATTTAGTGCTTCAAAATATGCTAGACTTAAAGGAAAGTATTTAAAGATGAATCACAATAGTCAAAGCAGAATGAAATTATGAAAGTGATTTAAATTTTTTTATTATTGTAGTAAAAGTTTATGGTTTATTTTTGCTTCCGTTGAAGTGACTAGCATAATTTCCATTATCTTCTTCGTTTCCTCCTGTCTGGTAACTTATTTTTTAAGTTGTTCAGAGCTAGCTGTGACTTCCTCCTAAGTTTAATCTATAATGTGTTGATTTGAAATCAATTTATAGATTGTAGTTCACAAGGAAATGAGCAACTACTTTCCCTTACTATGGCTAGAACTTTTGCCAAGGTAAGAGCGCTGTGTTTTAGTCAGTATTGTTCACAGGTAAGAAAGAATCTGATTGAAATATATTAATTAATTCCAAGGGAAAAAGATCTAAATCTCTTGTTGGTGATTGCCCCATTTGGTATAAATAGATTTATTATTAGGATATGGAGGCTCCACTTTGGGATTGCAGTCTTTGTGTGTGGAGTTTTTCAACTGCTTATAAAATACTCAAATATTCACTGGATGAAAATAAAAATGTATATGACCCCATGGTCTTTGACAATGCCAGTTGCCTGGTTCCTGTTTTGGAATATATTTTAATACTTCATGTGAAGACTGAGAACATCACTATAAAACATCCAGAGTAACTTATGACAGCATATTTGATTGAACACCTTGGACTTTTCTTCTAGGAAAATCTGAATATTGTTTAAAACAATGGCAGAATCTTTAACTGGTCTTTTGATTCCTTAGGTGAATGCATTGAATTTATGCATTAAACAAGCAAATTCCTTATTATTAGTTTTAGGTGTTTCTTTATTTTCTCTGTATATGGATTGAAATATTTCACACAAAACTGGATAATGTATTTATGTTGACACATGGAAAAAAACCAAGCAACCCTGATTGTCATTTGCTCAGTGAACAAGATGATGTCAATCAGAATCTTCCCTTCCCAACTTACAAGATCAGGTGAGTATATATCAGATGAGACAATAATCACACCTAAGGAGTGATTATTGAAGTGGTTCTGTTTCTATATTTTTGAAAGGGAGGTAAAAATATCCACTAAAAACACTTTGAAGTAGACCTCAAAGAACTACTCATGCATGGAAGCACTCCTCCCAACTCTCATTTCCTGTAAGAAATAGCTAGCTGTGGCTGATGTTCATATGGAGATTTTAAAATAATAGTTCACATTGTTATGTATATTTATTAAGTCAGGAGAAAAATCACTTAGGTCTACTTTGTTTTGCAGAGAAATTATTAATGATCTCAGGTCATAGCACAGATAATTAAAGATAAACAAACCAAGATCTAACCTACAAAAGAAAAAAAATAAAGTAATTATAGAAATGACTATTCCCTGTGGAATTTAAGAGTGCTTATTTTCAATATAATATTAAGTCAAATAATTTAATAGTTCTTACACTGTTTTATGCTATTTCAGGGAAGAAAATCTGAATATCACACAGTCAGGTTTTCTGTATGAAATAGTCAGAGTGTAATAGTAATTTCACTCTTTACTTTTCCTATATGAAATAAATGCCTACACAAAATTTTAAGCAGAATGCTTTGGTATGAGATCAATATCCAGTGAAATCTGACCATCTGTAGATTGCCTGTGTATGTATGAGGAGATTTCCTTCAGAGAGAAGGATTTTCAGATCTTTTAGTAAACAAGAAAGTAATTCATATTTTCATTAGATCTATGTGCCCTGAATATTTGTAGCAGCACAATTCCTACTCATTCTTCTTGTTTACAGTACTCTCATATTCAGATGGCAAATGTGTTGCCACAAAAACCCCAACCTTAAGGACTGGGGGATTATGAGTACGGTGGACTCTAAAAATATGGTAAGGATTCAGTCCTGTAGACATGTGTTATAAAATACAGAAGTTAAGGCTGAATTAAGAGAGAGGATAACCCAGAGAGGGACAGACCTACAGACCTACAGATTTAAATAGAACATATAGAGGAGTTCACATCATTCCTTGCACATGTATTTCATACTTGCTTCAGCTGTACCCCACTGTGCAAATGACCATGAGAATATTCAGTGCCTTCCTGAGGAACATGTTCTTGTTCAGTTTCATCTGACAGGAAATGATTGGAGAGACAAGGAAAACACACCATCTGGGGAGGACCAGCTCACTGATTCCAAACAAATGCTGAAGGGTTTCTCTAACCATAGCATCATTTTATCAGTGCAGTTACTCTCTAACAGGCCTTGGGTATCTTTCTGTGAATCCCATTCTTATTAAATATACATATATATCTAGGTAGCGAAAAAAAGAAGATAAGCTTTTCTTATTAGCACAACTTTAGGCTTTTGAACCCCTTCAGAGGACAAGATTTTCAGGTGCAATCAAGTAGATATTTAAAAGGCATTTTTGAGGAGGTAATAGATCACAGGCACTACAACACAAAAAAGTCTTATTATTTAATTTTTCCTACAGCAAGATACAGTGGGAGAAAGAAAGGAAAAAAGAAGGTATAATTTTATGTAATTTAACAGAAAAAAAAAATCTGTTCCCACAGGTACTGATGCATTTCTGCAAACAAAATCCATAAAATTTTTCTCATTATAAATATTTTTAGTAATCTGAAACTTCATCAATGAGTATATCTGAACATGTTTTGTGATAAAAGCACTTTCCATCTCCCTACCTTTGCCAAGCTTCCCACAGAAATTTATATTCCATGTACTGGCAATGATGTCAAAAGCCTATAGACTGACAAGCTAAAGTAATTATTTTCATTATAGAGGTTGGGTTGCAACAGAGTGGGTTGCATCTACAGGGTTTGTACTGAAAAATTCTGCTTTTTTCCACTGTGACTGTCTGCACGCACTGAACATGGAAAGCACAACAATAGATTTCAATAGGGATAGAAATCTGTTTCATACCTATAATTTAGCTTTTTACAAGTGTTTAATCCACATACTTCTATTTGAAAGCATTTCTGACCTTTGATGTTTCTATATTGGTAGGAACATAAGTATTAGTATGCGTAGCTAAGGGTGTAAACAGATAGAGGTTACAGGTATGCAGCAGCTTTTTCCTTTCTGTTAATTTTGTGTCTGAATGTGCCTAAATAGGCTGGTGCTGGAAAAATATGTTATTACTCAAACAAAACAAAACAAAACAAAACAAAAAAACCAAAAAACAAAGAGAAAACAATACCTCATTTTTAATAATTTGTGGTTTATTTTAACACTCTCCCCAAACCATGGGGACATACTAAACCATTTACATATTTTACTGGATTACTACTAATATAAATAAAATATGCATTTCAAGGTGATAGCATGATCATGAAATTTCTTTGAAATAGTTGCTTGGTTTCTTTTTATGCCATTTTTACACAAACCCTTCTCTGGAATTATTTGTCTTAAAATCTTTCACTTTTCCTGAAATTCTGTGATTGTAATAATACATTTTCGACCCTCACTTCCTACAAGGCTGATAGAAGTATTCCTTTTTCCACCCTGGCCTTTATACCATTGTAGGACAAAATCAGTCTAATTCAGGTGTGATATCAGAGCACCAGGACTGGCTGATATTGCCAAAGCTGTTGAGTACTATAGCTGGGTTGGATGTTGCCTTCATCTCTGGTGAAGGATATAGCTGAGGAGCAAATAATCAAATGGACATCTATTTCTCCCGCCTGGACAATACAGCAGTCAAACCAGGGTTCATCTGGCTGCCTGCATGAGTAAAGACACAGCAGCTGTCATGAAAAGCAGAGACCCTCCAGGAAGAATAGTTCATTTCTCTGGAAATGAAATGAAAATCAAAATTTCTTTGGAGAGAGAAGTAGAAAACATCCTTTTCCAAGTTTTTTTTGTTTTGTTTTCTCCTTTTTTTAAAAAATGCATCATAAGTTAATATCACTCCCTATCTTCACTCAAGTGATTTTAGCCCAGGTTGTGCAGATGGAAGATATTGCATTGACCTGCTTAAGCACAGAACACTTAATAATTAGTCAAAAATACAAAAAATAGAAAAAATATCATTGCCCTAAGTGCACCAGATACTTTACCATTTTAAAGCAGCTGCTCCAGTCACCACCTGGAGGTTATCTTAGAACTGTCAGTTTTGCAGACAGCCTAATTTGAGGACAGAGACTCTCAGATTTATGAAAAAATGATATTTATTAAAATGAGAAATAATTACACTTGCATCTCCAAAGGAACTTGTAGAGGAGATTTCATTTTTCAAAGAATGCTTGTTCCAGAACCTGTTACAAACACACATCTTACAAAGGAAATTAATAAGGATGCCTGAGGATTTAAATTATTTAGACCAGCATGGGAGATGTTCTTCTTAAAGATATGCATTGTTATGTGAATATAGAACTTATTACAGCCAGTAATTATAATGAAATAGGTCTTATCCTTCCGTGAGGATGTCTGATGTTGCCATGTGAGCAAAGACCAACTAAATTTCCCTTTGTTTAGGATCGTTCAGCTGTGTCCCACTTTGCTTCCACTTCTATTACCAAACTTCAGTTCCAAGGTAGGATATTACTGGTACTCTTTCTTTGATTATGTCAAAATCCGTTGAACCTGGAGTTAAAGAAATACAACTGAAATGTTTTATACTAGCAACGCACTATTTTTGGCAGATAGTTGGTGATCTCATTCCTATCTGGATTATTATATCTTTTTAGCAAAGGTAAAAATGTCCTGAATGAATTCGCAAAAAATTTCTGCTAATGTCTTTGGAGAGGATAAAAAAACCCCCAATGAATGAGATAAATAAAGGAAAAATATTTTATGACTATGGTCAAATGAAATGAAGAAATAATTTTGGATAGGCTAGGTAGACATGCTTCAAGGAGGAATGGCACAGCAACGCATAGGTGTCAATTATCAGTATTAGAAGTGAAAAAGTGAACAGAATGAGGAAGAAGAAATCTCCAAGACAAAGAAAGATAAAAGAAAATTTAAAACACTGCTTATTTTGAAAAAGTGTTTTCCTGAGTGATGCTGGATTAAAGAGAGGGAGATAGCAGGATCCTGCAGAGTCTTATACAGAGGGGGCAGACTGCTGCAGGGTAGTGCTTCAGAAGCCACAAATTGTTCCAAATGAACAGAACTGTTTGCCAGCTCATACAGTAACACAAGACACACCTGCGCAGAAAAAAGAAACTTACTGAATCACAACTGATGGTGTTGGCACAGTAGATATTCCCATCTGATTGAGACACCTGAGTGAGTGGCTGGGGCACCTTCTGCTATCAGAACTCCCTGGAGCTCTCCAGGGAACCTGAATCTGGTAATGAGAGCACAGTCTTGGTACGTCACATCATTCTTTTAAGTTGTCATTAAATAGTTTAGGCTCCTTATTCTGATAGTATATAACTAAAGTTAGTTGTTCTAGATAAATTGCCTATTTCAGTCACTGTAATCTTCCACTTTCTTTATTCTGAGCATCTGGAAAATGTCTGAAGAGCCAATGTTTAGCCTCTGTTATTTGGATAGTGGGTATGGATGAAATGGTAGAAATACAGATTAATTTGTACTGCATTGTTGCTTATGGGTCCTAAATGAGATAAACCTTTATCCACAGGAAATTGTATCCCACTGAAGATTTTCTAAAAGCTGATTGGTGATGTGTTACCTATCAGCAAATATATTGCAGGATTTGTTAGACATGCAACTTCCAATATGCCTACGCTGCTTTCATCAACTGTATGTTTATTGCAAAATCAATAAAATATTGAAAAAAAATTGTTGAAAAGTTCTTAGGCAGCTAGCTTTTAGTGGTCTATAATAAGTGATCATGACTGGCATTTTTAAGCCTTGCATTTCATTCAGATGCCTAAGTATGTATTAAATAAGAAGATAAAGATGCTGCATAAGCTAACGTGTTTGTTACTCTTGCAAATCCATGCTCAGCTGTGCTGATGTTTTCCTTAATAAACACTTGCTAAGGAAGTCCACAAGTATAGTAAGCAATCCACCAAGTTGGTGCAAAACAAAATAAATTAATAAAAATCTGATGCAAAAATATGCAAAAATATCTTTTTTGGGCCTTCCTCCAGCAATTTTTTACATGGAAAGTTAACTCTCACATTTGAGCAATCCACCTGCCAAGGGACACTTACATAAAATCTGACATACACTTAGAAGCTTGACAGTTCCAGGCCTCATTTACAAACAAGGTTGGTGATCTGAATTCCATAGTATGCAAGCTAAGAAAGGATGAGGTGGAAGTGGACACAAACCTCCACAGAAACATCAAGATTAATCACACATTGGCAGGAAAACAGTATAGAGTTGATGAATGTTTAATTTGCCACATTTTTTTGCAAAAACAGCCACGTTCTTTTCCCCTTCTCAGTACTCTAAAGTCATGTTGGGCTTTTTGAAAGAAAAATCTCAAAAAGGGAAGGGTTAATCAAGCATAGTTTTATAAATTTCACTTTAAACCAGGGATGAAACTTTTTCTGTGCAGATACATGTTTTCTTTTCCCCCCAGTACATGAAGGTAAAAATTGATTGAAAATGCACAATGTAGTTCTCTGACTCTCTTTTGTAAGAGTATCATTGTTTGCACACCTGACAAGGTAATGACATTCAGTGTCCAGAAATAACAATAACATTACATGCATGGGTGTCTCACAGGCAGTAGAGAGAGCCAGGGCACTGACATCTATGAAAATATTAGTGCAGAACAGGTCCCTGAGCATTCCTGTTTTTCTACTTCCCAGACTATTGGTTGATTTTTGAACAATTGATTCTCAATAGTGTATTACTAATTACAATTACAGTGGGAAGGATTTTGTTTCTCCAACACCGCCTTTCACCCTGCTTAAACATTCAAGCTGTGTCAATTATGTACACAGTCAGTTCTCTCAAACTGTTAAATTTTCATCTTTAGTAAAGACAATTCCCATGGAAGTTTTCTGTTGTCTACATAAATATTTGTGCAATGTACTTAGTATGGCAACATATGATTGCTGAAGATAGAATGGATTCTTGAGGCACAAGAGTACTTGTAATAATGGAAATGAATGACAATCCAGTCTCTGTGCAGGTTAGGGTGGGAGGAAGGAGAGGTAGATGAGATGCATTGAGTGCTCAGTGCAAATTCCCAAAAGCTTATGAATATGCAGAAGTATCAATGAGTGACTATGGGAATATTTTCAGATGATAATTCCAGAGTTTTTTTCAATAATCTGTATGTAGTTTGCCATCTGCAAATCCTCTTAAAGGAGTATGAATATGGAGTAAGTGCAAAATATAACCAAGGCCTATTTACAAAATGAATTGGCAGATTTCATATTGTTTGCTCTGGAGAACTACTGCAAATATGTTCATTCAAAATTTTATTTAATTTATGCTAATAAGACAGTTCAGTAATAGAGAAGAAAAACGAGGCATAGTAAAACATTAATAAGTGACATCTGAAAGCTCCACATTTTTGTAATTTTCATCAAGTTCTATGTTTTATGATTATTTTTTCTTCTCTATGGCACTTCATGATCACCTCTGGAACACCAGGAATCCAAAAGAAATTGAAGTAATTGATTAGTACTTGCCCAAGGTCACCATTGATCTGGCATAAATGTGGCATCAAAGCTGAAAAATTTTTCTAAAATATTTTTCAAAATATTTTCATTTGGCTCATAATGTAAGCAAAACACTAAAAGGCAATTACTTCTGCACAATCAAATTAAATAGAAGGTTCACTGCCATTGCTAAGAAATACTTTTCACAGTCTGTTGTAATAACTTAGCAAAATAAAGCACTTTTTCTCAGAGAGGGGCAGTTGCAAACACAATTTACATCATTCAATGTATAAGCTGACTTAAAGTCTACAAATCATGGCCACAAACATTCCTGACTTTTTCTGGGGGTGATGGCACCTTGGTGAAATACTGGATGCAACAGATCCTGTTCTGAAATGGTGATATAGCCACACTGTTCCCCTATTGCTGGGCACTACACCAATGACAGGTTTGTACCTGACCTGGGAGTAAAGACAGAATTTTAGTACAACCCATTAAAATTTTTCTCTGACTGCAGTCTCTTACTCACATTGGAGCTGGATTAAGCATATTTTTCAATGGATAGGCTTTGTTGTTAGCAGTCTGCCTTTGGCAAACTGTTTCTGTGAGTCAAGGCAATTGGTAAACCAGGTAGAGAGTAAAAACTAAACCAACCAAAAAAGACTTACAGGCATTTAATTTGATTTTCAGGATCCAAGGACTACAAGTTTGCTCTAATTACCTCATACTAACTCATGTAAAGGTTATATGTGTGGTATTTATGTGTCTGAATATAAACATTAATAAATAATAATAAGTACATTAGTTAGTACAAATCTACTTATATTTTAATATCTTGACTACTTCTGCTTGAGGGAAATGATATGAGATTGTGGATCCTGTTGTTGTATAAACTGCAAAAAGTATCTGCAAGTCTAGAACTGGTCCCCCACTGTCTTGCTTCTTCTTGCTGTCTTCTATCTTCTTTGAGGAGGCAACTTAGAGGGAGAATTTCAGAGCATCTGAAGTCTCAACAGTTCTTAGAAAGGCACAGTCTCACTTGACTTTCCATTCTCCCTTGCTCCCATCATGCTGACCCTCCACAATGCCTTCTGGACACAGAAACTGCCCCTCCCCAGTGCCTGCTGGGCTGTTTGAAGGGTAGGTTTAGATTAGCTGTTAGGAAGAAATTCTACACTTTAGGCACTGGAATAGATTGTCCAGACAAGTTGTGGACTCTCCAGCCCTGGAAGTTCTCAATACCAGGTTGGATGAGGCTCTGAGAGCCTGGTCTAGTGGAAATTGTCCCTGCCCATAACAAGGGGGCTAGAACTAGGTGATCTTAAAGGTTTCCAACCCTAGCCATTCAATGATTCCATGACATTCCAAAAGAAATTCATTTATTAATTCCTTAATTGTCCTCTTTATTTCTCCTGAGTTACTCTGTTGAGAAGGCTCAGTAACAGGTTTGGTGAGATGAGGACTGGAAAGTTGTAAAACAGATCCTGGAAGTATGCGGTTGGCAGCAGTGGGGGAAAGACTCAGTGCAGGAGACAGGACCTCATTTTTGTTGGTGGTAGGCTGCTAGTCTGGCCTGCTCTTCTCTGGAAACTGCAGCCACAAGCTCCTAAGGAAAGACCTAGGTTGGATGTCTGGATCCTGGTAACTCAGCATTTTGGCCAAGCCTGTGAAATTTGGACTTTCTTTTTTCAACACCCATCAGGTTTCCTGAAGCTGTTGTGAATTGCCATCTCAGATTCTGACAGTGTTTCTCCTTTTATTATATAAGAGAGAATTTAACTACCAATTCATTCATTTCTGCTAATCACATATCTATTGGAATGCCAGCCACAACACTAGACCCAAATACCTTTTGAGATGTTATCTGAAGCATCTGCCTGTTGCCATCCCACCTTAAGAATCCTTTCTCTAGGTGTGCCAGGGACTGTACACATCTGCATGTGCAGCATTGAAAAAGGTGACTGACAGAAACAGGAGAAAATTTGCAGCTCTAGTGGAAGAAACAAAGGCAAGAGGAAGATGCAGCTGCTACCTTCCTCCTCCACATGGACCTAGGTCTGAGCAATACTCTAAAAGACACACAGTGCTATTTGTGAAGGATGATTGATGGTTATCACTTCCCATGCATGGATTGTCCAGAGAATCTCTGTGCCTGCATCAGTGGGCTCATCATGTAGTTTTCTAGATGTTAGTGATAATATTGAAAATTAAAAATACTCAGGTTGCATGATGGTGGTCAGAGGCCTTAGTGATCATATATGGGGATTTCAAACCAGAAAATATTTACAGATATTCAAGTGTATATGTGATATAATACATGCTCACATGCTTCTTGTCATTTTCAGTGTAATAAAAAATGGTAATTGTTTCAAAACTGTATTAGAAAAATAAAAGTAGAGATTTCTGAGACAGGTAAGATGTTTGCCTTGATAGCATTGTGTTACCTGAATAAGGTGTCAGTGTCGCCCTGATTTTGTAAGACTTTGCTAAGCCTTCTGATGTTTGCATTCTTTCAACAAACTTTCTCACACACAGTTCTGTAAATAACCTATGTTTTGCATTCTTTCATGGAGGTGGAGAGAATTGATGGACCCTTGGTCTGTCCAGTGGCATTGGAGAGGTGGCACTGTCACCCTCCAATCCACTGTCACCTTTGGAAAACTATAAATGTTGGAGTCAGAAAATAAAGTTCTTCTTCTTCCTTTTTGTTCCCCTCGAGAGCAGCAGTGTCTGTGTCATCATTTCGTGCCGTATCACAACATGTCAGGATGTTAAAACACAGACAAAAAGTTAATAGATTTTATTAACACACTTTCGTCCTCATCTGGATGTGCTTGATGTTCAGTTAGAAAGCTTTCATAAGCAGAAGTGTTATTTCTCTGGGGTTGATGGTTTTCTTTTATTCCTCTGAGTGCCCAGATTTTATAATGAAATACAAAGATTTGTCTCAAACAGACATATTAGGAATTCATAGTATCTCTATCTCACTTTGAAGGTGTGCTAGTGTGTCTTGGAATTTGATCCAACAGAGTTCCCCTCAAAAACAATTTAATATATATTTTTTACTATATTTTGAGTTCATTAATTTCAGATAAACTGCACCTCATTGGATCAGTTGCAGAATCACTAAATGCAAGCTATGCAAGGAAAAAAGTTTTATTTCATTAAGTTCTTCAAAATTAACACAGAAAGACTACTTTTGGTTTGTGTTTCTCAATTTTTTATCAGATAAAATTAAAAACAAGGTGTAAGATACGTAATTCAGGAACTTTTTTTTTTTTTTTAAAGCAAAGATCAGTTTTTTTCATCTGTTAAAAATCAAGCTATAATGACTGACTTATTTTGGTAAATAACCTTTTTTATGTTCAGAGTAGCAAACTACCATCCTTAAAGATAAAAGGAAAGGGAATAAGGCTGCCTCAGGTATATTGTGACTGAGACAGATGCATTCTCTGGTGAGCCCTGAAGTCCCCATTCCTTTTCATGCAGCAGAGAGGATGACACTAATCTACCGTTCAGTCTCAATTTACAAAAAAGATTTTGATCATATTTATTAAATATATTTGAGTAATAACTTATCTTAATATTTGCATGCACAGAACTCTAAAAATCAAAAGTCCAAGGAAATAAGAAAAGCAAATTGAACATGAAAAGAATGGGATTTTTAATTGAATAAGATATAAAGATCTAATTACAAATATAAGCACACAGATCCCTACTAAAATCAGAGACAGCACACAATGAATTGTCCCCAAATTCTTTCTCTACCAGTAGCTTTCATGCAAGGGTCAATGGAATAATAGACCAAGATATGGACAAGGCAAGTCCCCACACAATCAGTAAAAAGCCAAATAACAATTCCCTTGATGGGAAATTTTCACCTTAGGGATGGATCATTCAGAAACTGAATGCAGCAGAATGCACTAAAGAGTGTCATTTCAATTTTACGTGAATTCTCTCTAGAATCCAGTACATAATTTCTCATCATAACAAATAAACATTCTCGTGTTTGGTGTATATTTTAGCTGTCATCTGAGGAAAAGGCAAATATCATAGTATTTATTTACAAAACCTGGTTTGATCCTCCCAAATTACATATTGCTTTGAAAATAAGCAACCAGCTACCAAACAGATGCATATTGACAAACATCCAGTGAACTCAACCAAGCTCTGCCTATTTACACCCCCCTCAGGATAGCACAGAAGTATATAATATGCTGAGATTTTAAATGTAAATGCACATTATCATTAAGGAATAATTTAATACAAGAATGACAGAATTAGTAAAATAAACAGCTGTCTTAAGAATATAAAGTCTAAGTGTGTCCAGCTGCCAGAAAGAATGAATATCAGAAGCCTGTGAAGTGTTTTTGTGATGCTTACACAGTATCTGTCATAAACGTGTGTTTTAGTAAAGATTACTTCCTTTCAACAGAAGAGATCAAAATATTTGAAATTAGAAAGTTCTATATATATATATTAAATAATCTATCTTATACTTTTATGAATCTTCTTCCAAAAGCACTCTTAAATTATATTTTGCAAGCTTCTGTCTAAAGAAAACAAGGTTAACAATTTATCATAATGAAAATACTGAAAAGAGATTCAGTGATTTTCCAAAATGAGAGAAGCATCATGTCAAAATACCGTTGTTGTTGTTGTTATAATGGTTTTTGTTCATCTAAAATTACTCATGTGTTTGTGATGTCCAAACATCTTTCAACATCCTGATGCTAAAACTTGAGCTCCTGACTTTCTTAGAGCATTCATTGACTCTCTTAATTTGCAATATATTGAGAAGACGTTGTTTCCTAAAGGAAAAAATCCCAATAACTTATTTGTAGAGTTTAAAAGTTGGTACAACTTCTATTACCCATCTGCATTATAAAAGGCACAATTGCATTTTATTTTGTTAGTAGGAGTACTCATCTATGAAAAAAAAATCTGTCAGCAACAGCAAACCTCTGTTGATATGAACACAATCAGGATTTCACACCAGTTTTGCTTAAAGACCCCTTTTTTATTAATTCCACACTGCTAAAATCAGGGTAGATCCACTCCAAGTAGTTTGTATCTATTTTAAAACTAATGTTAAGGAGAAAATTAGGGTGCATGTAACAAATGTACACATGTTCTTATTATCTGTGTCTTACTGATTTTGAACTAGAACAAACTTGGATGGATCTAGAAAGTATTACAAGTCATGTATTTCAGTTAGATTTTCAAACCTTCAAATTCCAAGTTGAATTTGATGGGTTTTTCTCTTTGTCCAAACCTAATACATTCTATTATCACAGCAAATGGGCTTAGAAGGAACCTCAAGAGATTATCTTGTCCATCTCTCATGCCTCAGGCAGGATCAGTTTTTCGAATGACATTTCTGACAGATGTTAGTTAAACCTGGTCCTAAAAACCTTCCAAAACTGTATTCCTTATATCTGTAAGGAATGTATTCTCATTCCTAGTAAGGACGATGTACAGTTAGACACTGCCTTAAAAAAACCCCACAAAAACAAAAAAAAAAAAAACCAGAACCCCAAAACAACAAAGACAAACAAGCACTGGCCTGAAAAAACTAAGTACAGAAGGCTTCCTTAGATTTCCTGATTCCTGATTTCTATTTTCTTACCATTAACAACTCTGAAACAAGAAAAGAAATTGCTGAATATCAAGGCTGGACAGATTTCATTTTGCAATTTGTTAGATACAAAGAAGATGCAGCCCTGATGGTGCAAAGTCTTGATCTTTCTGGATGGCAACTGGTGCTCACAGAGACTGACCCTGTGTATACCAGCAGGTATTTGTAAATATGAAAACAAAAATAGCTGTGTGTGAAGGACCTGTGCCCGTAGCAGGGTGCATATACAACTCTGAGTACATGACAATAGATGGATGCTCCAATGCCACCTCTGTCTCTCTGAAATTGTACTGTGTATGGTACTTTGCATACCATAAATTCCATTTAAAGATTTTTTTTCCCCCTACTGATTCTTTGTTCTGTTTCCCTTGTATGTGGATAATTATGGTGGTAATTTGCCTACAGCATTCTGAACTTGCATGATTTTTAGTAAGGACTACATGGATTTGAATCTGTCAGTTTGTCATAATGCTTCCTCAATATTACCCATTTAGTGTCAATTATAAACAAAAAATAGCCCACTTATTGTCTCATATTAGCATCCACATCAATAATTGTGCAGAACAAAAGGCATAAACGGAGACCATCTGCTCTCACTACAATAATCTACCTAAAATGCCTAGCCAGTAACACAGTAAAACATTCTGATGCATTTGTCTGGGATCATGCTGTTTAAGTGTCTTTTATGATTAAAATCATTACTGCTTTGGTCAGTCACCTATTAAGACATATGCTTCAAAAATATTGTCATTTTATTTTTAATACTGTAGTAAATTAAGATAGCATGTAAGAAAAAACCTGTACTTTTGTTTTATACTTCATTGTCATTCTCTTTCTGCTGATGTTGACAGTACTTAGACATTTCTTGAAAAAAAATCATATATGCTGCAGATTTTTATTTTTTTGACAAGTACAGAACACTTAAACTCTTCTGAATTCCAGTACAAAACCATATCAAAATGTAAAATGTTAACCAGAAGTGCCATCATGACCTGAAAAGTTAAAAAAGAAAGAAAGAAAGAAAAGAATACTTAAAATCCTACAATCAAAGAAGATTGTTGATGTTTAAAGAGAATGTATTGTGAGTTTTCTCAGCATTGGCTATGTGGAATTTTTCCTGGCAGCTTGCAAGAATAGATAGGAGTTTAAGAAACATTCACATGAAAGTACAAAAGGCAGGCAAATCCCTGCTGCTTTATGCCAGTG
Source organism: Onychostruthus taczanowskii (assembly GCF_017590055.1). Taxonomy (NCBI): domain Eukaryota; kingdom Metazoa; phylum Chordata; class Aves; order Passeriformes; family Passeridae; genus Onychostruthus; species Onychostruthus taczanowskii. The sequence continues at coordinate 13,288,004 of NW_024498351.1, forward strand.
TCCTTGTTCTATTCTCTAGCATATCAGGCCTGTCAAGTCATCTCAGTTTTTCATTTCTAACAAAAATAAGTAAATGAAAATAATGCACAGCAAATGTCCAGTGCATTTAATACAATATCTTAAATGTTTGGTTCTGATCAACTGCAGATTCAGTAAACATGATCCCCAACTCTCAGTGGCAACCTCTGAAACCTGATTACAGGCTGGCTTTCAATAGCAAAATATTATTTTTATCCAAAAATGTAATATAATGCTACAGTTTCTATGTCTGATTTTCTAATATGCTAAGCACTTGTCTTTGTCCTTGATTTCAAATGGATTTTTTATATGCTCAAGGCATGATTCATAAACTGTGTGACTTCTTTTCCATTCTATTTATGCTATGAATTCAATAACAATTTACTTTACAATATTAAAAATAAACCTTGGATAGAAATCAAACTAAAAGTATCCCTTTGGGAGACTTGGTTTAGAAAGTATAATACTGTTCATGAATTGACCCTGTGATACCTGAAAACAAGAATGAAGAGGAAAGTCAAAAATTCATGTCTATTTCTAGTTTTTCAGGCTTAGGTAACACGCACAATTTTTTTATTAGATACTTTTTATCATTTAGGCTAAGAAGAAAAGTCTAATGTGATTCTGTTGATGGTTATTGAGTCTATTTATCAGCCCCTGAGTTAATATCTTGCTGAGTTTTAAGAAAATTTTTGGATTAAAAGTCTCTTTCATCCCAGGTATGTCAAGAATATGAATTGGAGACCTCAAAAAAAAGTCATGTAGAGTTATCCATTATTTATTGGCCAAGAGTAGCCAGCATATATAGCTCATCAGTTTCTGTGTATAGTTGAATCCTTAGCTTGAATGTGTCAGTATGACCATGTGCTGTTTTTTAACACTCCAAGGTTCTCAAAACAGACACTGGAAAATGGTCAGGGAGAACTGAGGGATGAAGTATGCTTGTCATCAGTAATCAAGCATTTTGCTCTGCTGCTTGTGGACCATCCTGCTTTTCTTTTTCACTTATTAACACTCCATCTTTTAGGCAATGCATGTGCAGTAATGAATCACACTTTCGAGGATAAGAGAATTCTGGTTATGCATCTTGTATATTGATACCTCAGCAGCTACTTACACTTGATAAATCAAGGCATTTCAAATTTTGCTCCTTTGTTTAAAGCAGAAATGTGATCTATTCCTTCTCAAAAAGTGGTCAAATAATAAGCTATAAATGCAGTCTCTGCTTCTGCTCCCCAAGTTCAAATATACTTCCATAGTGAAAGGACTCTTGTGTTTGCTCTTCAAACTGTTGGGTAGAAATAGTTTCACTTAAAAGTACGAAAAATATATTTGAAACTAATAAAATATTTTGGTCAGTATTGAGGGTCTTATTTTATAAGTTCAACATGGTTATTCTTCATAACTCAATCTTTTAAAAAAATTTTAAAAATTGAAATTGAATTATCACCATTTGGCCAATGAATATTGGAATGCCATTTTGAAATCTTTGGAAGAATAATATATTATACATATTCCTGGCATTTCCAATTAGAAGGTCTTTCAATCTGTTCTGTATCATACAATATTTTTTTCCAAAGTCTGCTCATGTCTGTCCAACTACAATATGGAGTAATGTGTAGGTCAGAACAACGGCTAGCACCATGGCAGGTGTTCAAAAAATGTCATTATTTCAGTTTTCATCTCCCTCAAAATATGGTAATGTGGGCTGTATTTATGAAATCAGGGCTGAAATATACGGTTCCAAAAATAACAGAGAACAGATAGAGATATGTGCAATGTGGGATAGCAATCTTGACTAGTTATGTAAGCTAAGTGTTTTATACTCATATGTTATGATTAATAATGCCATATACACATGCTTTTCTTGAAAGCAAAAATCTACAAGCAAAGCAAAAAAGTAAAAACAAAATCTACTTTTTTTTTCTGCCATGTATTAGGAAGAGAGAAAACAAAAACTGTGGATTCCTCTCTATTACTTTCCATTAGCATCAAATCTGCAAACCTTTCCAAACATGGAAAATTCTTTTGAGAATATTGACATCATCCAGCAATAGAAGAGACATTTCTTTTCCTGATAGATGATAGAAACATATCCTAATATTTAAAAACTATACCCTATATAAACTATAATCTAAAACATAAACAATATCCTAATTAAAAAAGAGAATGAATACATAGTGCTGGGTTTTTTCTCACATTCCGGGGCAAACACAAACATTAAGTTGGTTTGAGGTTTTTTCTGACAAACTGCCCAGTATTTTCATATACTAAAGGACATGATCTAGGTACCTTAAGATCAAGACAGTATTCATAATAAAACTTTCAACTGGTTTCCCTGGAAGCTGACTATATCTGGACAAAAATGTGTAAGCTAGAACTATCCTTGCAGAAGGAGATTAGCAAGGTCTTCTGGTTAAAATGGTTTCCTTCATTTCCCTTAGTCTTACCACTATTTATTAGACAGCACAAGCCCAACTGTGAAATAAAAATGACAAAACCATACTTCAAAAGGCTGTTGCAAATTCTTGGATACATGAGGAAGCAATCAAACTTGTTAGTTAAACAGAGATGAGACAGCAGATACATTTCAGAAATTCTTGTGGATTTGGAACAATTAAACTGATGTAATTTTCTTCAGAATATAGTTGTGCCAGGATAAGTATTTAATGTATTTTTGTGAATTACACCTTGCTTTTAGACTGAAAAATTATCAGTCATAAACCACAACATTATATAAGTTTTAAATGACTCTTTAAACGGTTGTGATTTCAACTTGTCTTGAAGGGCCTTGTGCTGATTGAAATGTGGTCCTATACCACAGGGTGAAAAGGGAAAAGGGACAGTAAGGCCAGAGAATACTCTTGGGGTTGAGACATTCACTGTATCATTCATTTAGATGCTATCCTTTACAGTTTGTTTAGGGCAGTGGTGAGAAGGTTTTTGGGTTTGAGTGGGTGTTTTATCTGTTTTGTTTGGAGTTTTTTGTTTGTTGTTTGCTTAGTTTCCAGATAAATATACAAAAAGGTTTCCTGTGTTGTTCCCTTAGGTTCAATTATGGCTCATGCATAAGGATCTGCACTTCACTTGCAGCCACTTATAAAATTCCTTCCAGGAGAAAGAAAATGGTTTATCCTATTTACCTTTTTCAAATGGTACATGCTGTCCTGCCTCAATTGATTTGCTTATGGCACTTACTAATTTTCAATATTGTGCCACTTTTCTAACAATAACAAGTAGAAGCATGAACATTGAAGGTTATTATTTACTAGCCACAGCTCAGTGCACCATATAATCAAATCCTTTGTCAGAGCATCCTGCCACATAATCAGATCTTGTGAATTGTCAAAGGCAATTTTATAAATATATATATTCATTTAAAACCTCAGCAAGCTTGTCATGGCATGAGATAAGAACATTTTTCTTTCATTTTCATGCTTTTCCAGTTCTTTATATATGTAGTAATTACATTGTCTTCATACAGTTTCCACAGTGAGAGGTAATGCTATATCTATCTACAGCATGCTATACATGCAATCTAATAACAACAGTTATTAGATTGAATAGTTGATTTAATGTTTTTTTTTCCCTATACAACATAAAGATTTATGTTACTAACCAGGTTTTATAATGAGCAATGCAATGCCCAACACAAAATTAGAGGCATCAGGAAACCACACAAAGAGGGCATATCTTTCCCAGATTTGCTTCTTGCTCTGGCAAAATGCTGAACACCATTGGAAATTTTATTTACTACAAGGGATAGGTTGGAAGATTTTTCATAGTTTTTGTTTTTAATGATTAGAATAATAAATTCCAAAATTGAAATAAAATGCTGTGAAAAAAAACTGCTTCAATGTAGGGGAAAAGGTATTAAACAAATGTTCTTAGAAGGAAAATTTCCTAAAAATTGCTGGGATTATTGCAATAGAGGATGTTGAGTTTTAAAAGTATTAGAAAACACAGTAATTTTATCAGAATTTACATAATATTCTGTGTATTTAAAGCTTGTTTTCAAAAATTAGGTGAGAACACAATGGCTTTAGAATCTCAGAGAAATTCCTGAATTTTTCAGAGGTCGGTTCTATCTGTATATGAGACCTTAGTATTTGCAGTGGTACAGCTCCAAAGAGATATTCTGTGGGTGCTGCAGGAAGTATTTTATAGTTCAAATATGGTTTGTGATTATTCTGTAGTCTCCATACATCCTCATTGATTGTCCTCTAATTGGATGGTGATGATGAAGACATCTGCCAGATAAAAAAAACATAATCAAGTAATATGTCAGCCAGAACAATAGTGAGGAAAAAAGAGAAAGGAAAGATAGAAGCAGTAACAATATCCCAATTAAAATGAAGAACAAAAGAGTTGAAGTGCAGATGAATGTCAGCTTTCTTCACATAGTACAGACAACGAGACCTGTGCAAGCACATCTAGGATATGTTGGAAAAGAGGTGGCTATATCATGGAAAAAATAGTCCTGAAATAAGTAATTGAATAATATTGCCAGGATTTAGCAGTTCATTTTCTCAGATGCATATCCTATGTGAATTGACATTCAGGGAGTGAAGAGTTAGATAAACAGGAACCAATTCTTGAAAACAAAATACTTTAGCCTCGGCTTTCCTGACAATCCTGATTATTGGATGTTGTGGTTTATTAATTTACTTTACACAAAAAAGAAGGAAGGTTATAGAGAGGCCATCTTTCTAGTTGATATACCTAATGTGATCTCATAGGCATGAGGTGTCATCTGCCTTATCGAATAGCAGGGAATTTTATTTCATTTAATTTTGATTGTATCTAACAACAACTCACTCAGGGTATGGGTATAGCTAACATAAAGTTTCTTTAGTTTCGAGGACGTTCATTCACTGCTGGGTAGGTTTATGCATTGCAAAAGTCCACAGGAACCTGTTTCTAGGCTAAATTATCACTCCAGATCTGAGTCCAAGAAAAGCTATGCTGCTGCAGCTCCATGTCCCAGGTTCAACAAGTGGCAAGGCTGAAGATATGCATTCCCACAAGGCACATGCACACCAAGCACGTGTACACTGCTCGCAGCCAAAGCTGGCCTCTGAGCACTGACAAGCAGTCATTTACACCAACACAGACAGCACCAGCAGCTTCATGGGTCTTCCCCCTCATCCAGACACACAGACCCTGTGGCCTGTGGTCCAGTCCAGCTGCTGGCACCCAGACCTTGCTGGCTCCAGGTGCTGGTATCACAAGCCTCTAAAATCCACTCCAGTTTCTGGCGCCCACCTTGCAACACATGCGCATGCAGACACATGAAATAGAATTCCTTATCCAAGGAAAGGGCTGGAAAGGAATTTCAAAATGTGTACAGATCACAGTGGTTAAGCACAAGGCATGGGCAGAAAAGCATACAAAACTATTTAAACATCACCATCCCTTTTCATCCCGATATTATTCTTTTCATACACACTTCCCTTCCCAAATCACCTAGATCCTCCCACTTCTTGTTCCCTTTGTAAACACGTATCAATAAGTCCTGTGCAATTCCAAAATTCCTCTGCATCCATAATTCATCCCTCCCAGTAAAAAGTGATCCTCCTCAGTGCAAAATGTGCTCCTGCAGCATTGACACAATTTGATGTGATATTAGATGATCATTAAGGTCCCTTCCAAGCCAGGCCATTCTATGATTCTGTGTGTTTCACAAGTAGACTTTTAAACTGAGGCTTTCCTGAGAAAGTTATGGGAGGGAACTGGACAGGACATGCCTTTCTCTGAAGCCTTAATTTTTGTGCCTGTGCTCTTGTTCTCCTGTGAATTTGTGGAAATCGAAGTTTGATGGACTGACGACATCTGTGATGGTCCTGGGCATAGCTGAGGCAAAGATGAGCTTTTATCACATGTCTGTACATCACAGGTCTCTTATGTGTATTTATGTCCACAGCCAAATGCCGGAAGAAGTTCTGACTTAAGAACAGAGACAGAGCTATCAGTTGTATAGTGAATAAAGTGAATCACATCCTTGAACTTCAGTAGGCAGAAATCGCTTGAGACAGCCCAGGATCCAACGTGATTGATGTGGTCATGGTTCTCTCTCACAGGACAGAATAAGCTAGGGGAAGATCATCTGGAAGCATATTCCTTATTATTGTAGAAGGATGAGCCCTCATGAAGTGGTGACACTTGTCAATCCATTACAATTTGCTAGGAATTTTTCCCTGTCTTCTATTTACCTGCATAGACATATCCATAAGAGCAATGCAAAGAAAAATGTAATTTGGCAGAATAAAATATTGGGGTGTATTGTTCCCTCACAATGGAATTTTATCAATCTGGAGAGGTTTTTGCAGTGCTTGTTCTTGTTTTGGCAGTGTTTATTTTTTAATTACTTGAGTGATGGATCTGCAGTGCATGTTGGTTAGTCTGCATGAGTTGGCAGGCTGGGAAGGATACCCTTCTAAAGGGGAAGACTAGAATGCCAAATGATTGTGACAAATTCGGAAGCCTCATTGAAATAAATAAGATGTCCTTCAAGATGGACAAGTGCAATGAAAAGTAAGAAGCTGAAGAAAAATGATCTAGAGGATGACTGGCCAAGCAGCAGTTCCACAGTTAAGACCTGGTCTTAGTTGAGCCTTTACAAATTAATGGAATCATGCTGTCATATTGCTGGTGGTATGAATTTCTGGGAAGCACAAAGTACAGCCTGTACAAGATATTTCCAGCACTACATTTTTTTTAGGCAACATGAGTAGAAAATGTCTGTAACATCTTTGTTCTCACTCCAAAGTAATTTCATCATGTCTGGGCAACAGATTCACTGACACCATCTGCTCCTAGTCCTTTCTTGAACAGTCTGGAGTATAGCACTCAATACCCTTGACATGTCTAGTACCTCCTACAAGAAATTTGAATGTTTTCAATTTCTCAGTTCATAGGCCTTTCTAGATCACTTATCTACTCTAGTCAGCAGTTTTCTGACTCTATATTTTTATTAGATTATATCTTGTGATGAAGCTTAATCTAGTAGTTCCATACTAGGTTTCATGATAAGGAAGACCTGCTGGCATAGCATTGGCTGCATACTCAGGAATATGGAAGCAGCAATACTTATTGCAGACCAGTGTGTATCATTGCCCAGAGAAATCATGGATCCCCCATCCTGGATAGGGTTCAAGGCCAGGCTGGCTGAGGCTCTGAGAAACCTGGTCTAGATGACCCTGCTCATGGCAATGCGGCTGGAAATAGATGATTTTTAAGGTCCTTTTAAACCCAACCATTATTCCATTAATATTACAGCAAGAGTGCCTAGGTCAGTCAAACTTAGTTACATGGATAAATGTTTGGACAGTTTAAAGCAAAAGAGATCCTGATATTCATCCCATATAAGTACAGTGTGAATGCTTAAGCTAAGAGGACCAATAAGAAAATAAGGTTTGAGTGTAAAAATCAGAGCAAACCTTGAGGCATGGCTTAACAAAGCACTATTGCAGAAAAAGACTGGTAGGAAGTGCATGAAAGACACTTGAAGTGTGTCCTCTAGTCTGCTCAATGCTGATAAAGCATATACTATAGCCTTTTATCCTACTGAAGTCATTGTTCTTTTGGAAAAGATAAAACAGAATTAACTAGTGGGAGATCAGTGCAGAATGGTAATAATGATAGACGACTACAAAGACAGGAGTATTTGGGCTGATTAGTCTGGGGACGAGAGAAAAGCATAAACTCCCTGTTATGAGTCTAAGGCAAGGGATAGCAGATAAAAGTAAATAAAGGAAGGTACAGTATTAGATATCAAAAAAAAAAAAAATTGCCAACAGTAAGGGTAGTTCAGCACTAGTTTAAGAGAGACTGTAGACTCTCCAAACCAGGGGATTTTAAAAAACAAATTACACAAATACCTGATAGGAACGATTTCACTACCCTGGGACAGAGTGTGGATTAGACCATTTCTCAATGATCTTTCAAAGCTTATTTCCTATGAAACAAATACAATGTAAATATACAAACATTCTCGTAATATTGCTGCTAATACTATAAATTCTGTTGCTAGGGAAAAGAATACCCAGTGCTTCTGGACAAAGCCACAAGAGGAAAAACAAAATAAAAACAACTTGTAGAGCACTTAGAAATTAGAATAGGAAATATATTCACTCCTAGATTTAGAAGATACATGGTATTCCTAGTAAAGCCATACTACCTAGTCTGAAATCATAAGATAAAGTTTACTGTATTGAAGCTGGATTTGACCCTTCAATTTTGCTTGTCTTGACTTTTTTCAGGAGTAATTTCTCAAATTGATAGACACTGGAGAAAATCTTGACATCTGAATTCTTAATCTTCTTATCTAATAAGAAATATGATAAAGGGTTACATTTAAGTTTTTTTGTTCTTGACCTACAATGTGTCATTGTATTTACTTATGATGATAAAGAATTGTATAATCTCATGAAGAAAGAGCAAGAGGCAGCTGGCTAATTTTCTTATCAACAACCACTGTAGTGCTTTGATAAAAATGAAAACTTTGGACACACATAACAATTGAAACGGATAAAAAACATCTACTGGTTTCTGAACTAAAACTGCTAATCTTGCAAAAGGGGACTGTTGTCATCATGACCTTCTACTAATAAACATTAAAATACAGAACTATTTAACTTAATTTTCCAGCTATTCCTGCAGTGCATGCAAATGGAATTTAATTAAAGATGAAAAAAGTTACATTAGATAATGTTTTTGACCTCCTGCCCAATTACTGTCTATAAATATACCAACCACTGCTTCTGGCAAGCATATTGCAAATGAAACAAAAAATACATTAATGAAGTATATCTATTGAATAGAGTTTGATACTATTCAGAAGCATTGGATGCTCTCTAAACACATAGGAAAAATCTTTTTTTATCTTGAAGACCTTGCAATTTCAAGTGCCAAAGCTGAGAAATGTGGAAATAAACACAAGCAACACAATCAGGATAAAAATAAGCATGTGTGTGTTTCATTTTTGGTGTTTATAAAACTAAGCATATCTATTTAATCTCCTACTCTTCTCCTCACATCTATCAAACCATTTTGTCTTTCTTCAGCATGGAGCACCCATTTCTATCCTGACACTTTTATGCACTTCTGATTCATTGGAATCAGTTACATTATTATACATATTTTTAAATGAAGAAGTTGCCACTCTTTGCTATGCAGACGTGCCCCTGACTGTAATTAAAATTTGTTGTTGGACTGTTTGCTTCTTTGGACACTTGCAAAAGTATGTGCTGGGTATAAAAAATGTATGCTGGTATGCTGGGTTAAAAAAACCAAACAGAAGTAGAGTAATAACTGTCATGTTCTAGATTCTATACTGGTTACTTTCATGATTTTCAAGTTTTCCACAGCTATTAATGTACAGTTAATTTGTATTTTTAAAAGATCATTTAAAGCCTTTATTATTGAATTTTTTTTGATCCTCTTCTCATGAGTAGATACAACAAATGGAAAAGAAGACTTTTCCTGCCTACCTATCTCCAGAACTCATTTTGAAGCACTCTTCAAAGATTTCAGTTACCAAATAAAAGTAGTCTATCTAGGAAGTCCACCCTGTTTCTTTCTTCCCTAACAGATGTGCCTAACATAGGTTCAGGAGAAAGAATTGCTTTCTTAGAATTTCAATTCTCTCTAATGGCTCAATTTTAATTTTCTTGGTAGAGAATTTTTTTCTGTACTGTACGCAATTATGTCTTAATCTCACTGTTGATGAAACGGCATTACAGCATTCAAAGGTCAATCTTTCAGCTTTCACAATAGAAATTATGGCAAAAATAGTCACAGGCACAAAGCAGATATTTAATTATATGTTCTAAAGAGTTGCTGCTGTTCTCAGTAGAGTAGAAATTGCCATTCATTAAGACATAAAAAAAGTCCAGAGTTACAAAAAAAAGAAACATCCAAAATAACTAAAATCACAGCCAAATGCTGTTGTGGTGCATGATTCATTTGGTGTATTCTGTTACCCCCTAAAGCTATAATGGTTCGGTCCTGGGATCCCCCTCTCCCCCTCCCCTGGAACCTCTCTCTCTGAGAGTGTCAATTCGTTCTCTCCTCCCCTGTTTCCCTGGTTACCTTCTGTCAATCCCTCCCCAAGTTCTGTCCATCACCCACTGTCTCCTTCCCATATTCCAGAAAGTTCTCCTTTCTTCGGTGGGTGATTGGATTGGGAACAAGGGTCCCTCCCTGTCACATTCCCTATTGGCTAGCCGGCATGTTTCTCACGAGTTTGTTCTCTCCCCAGTTCTCCCTCATTGGTCAATGTGTCGTGTTTCCGCCCCCTTTATAAGCTGCTGTAGTCCTGGCTCGTGGTCTCTGCTCGGCTGGTTCCCCTGGAGTTAATAAAAGGCTCTGGATTTTACCCCCGAGGAGGGTCCCTCCTTTCTTTCTTCTACTTCGCCTGCCTGCTGCTCCCTGCTGCCCCTTGCTGAGGCGCTCCCGGGACGCCCTGGCGCATCTAGGGAGTGCCCCCCCCCCGGCTGTCGGCTGCGGTGCCTTCAGCTCAGCCGGCGAGACCTCCTCCCCTGCCCGGGGGAGTAGAGAAACTCGGACAGAAGCACGGCAAAATGCAGTAATAGCCAGTTTATCATCAAAGCAATAGTAGTTCAATCTACTCAAAAAGTGTTAATAAGCTTTGTCAGCTCCTGCATTCATGATGGAAATCAGCAATAAAAATCTTATTTAAATCAGAAAATGAAGCATATTGACTAATTCAACTGTTTTGAAAAATTACGACCCTGAAGTAGATTCCACTTAAACTGAGAAGCGTTGCTATGTACCAACAGTGATCTACTCTGCAAAGAATAAAGAATTTGTAAAGTAAAAAGGACACAAATTTCTACTCATTTCCAGTGGCTATACTAAAGCAGAATTACATCCTCCAAATCATTTTTAGGTATGAATTTGCACTAAACCTTCTCTTTTGTCCTCAGTGCTCTGTGATGTTTAGATGTTAGCTCTCTTCTATAGTTATGTGAAAAAGGGCTTAAGTGAATAGAAACCTGGCTGAATCTTAAACATTTTTGCCCACAGCAAGTGAAGTGAGACAGCTAAGTCAGTTTATTCTGAAACTTAGGATATTCTGACAGGTATTAGCAAACTGAAGTAACAAGAATAAAGCAGCTTTAACCCAGGACTTATTCAGCCGTAAAACTAGGAAATAAGAAAACTGAATCTCTGAAATCCAGCTATTTTAACAGAACACTTCAAAGTACATGCTTTATAAGATACTGGTGTCTACAGAAAGTAGACTAAAAAAGAAATGTGTGTAACTTGTCCCAGTGACAAGGACAACTCACAAACTACTGTCATAACTACAAGTATAGATTTAACGGTATAAAATTTGAAGTAGAATTATGTTAATTTTGCAACAACCACTTACAAAACCCATTTTCTGTAATGCTTTTCTCCAGACAGCACTTTTACTTAATTCAGCAATGCTGGGCATGTCAAATACAGTTGAAGACCTTTATCACTTATGCAGAATTACATGCATGACCTCAAAAAAAGTTGTTTTTACTGTTACTGTAATTTCTACAAATATCTTATAACTTTTTCACAAGAAATAAGGCAGTAGTTCAAAAATTATGTAAAACTGCAAAAAATGCTTTATTTCATAATTTGAAGTGTGACATTCTTAATAAAAAAATTGCAGTAAGGAAGATATATATCTGCTAACTTCAGGTCACAGCAGATAACATGCAAATACCAAATATTGTTTAGAAGAGTGCTAGTAGTACAATTATAAGTAGTTTATGATCACCTATGGTGAAGTTTTTGCAGTTTGGATCTGTTATAATAATCTTTTTTTGTAGAATACACAATTTACAAGGCAAGGGTACCTTTCAGAATGCAAGACTGCATTCTATCCCTCATCTTTCTTTGATTCTTTGCAAAATTCAATGTGTCTGGCCTTTTCCCTTCTACAGCTGTGCATTCCCACTTGCAGGAGTGGTTAGTTCAAAAATGCATTTATGTTCTTTATGAGCTGAGGACATGGGACTTAAGGTAATGACTTACTATGAGACTTACAGAGATCTTCCAATGAGACCTTTTCTGTCTGAGCTTGAAGTATAACAACAGTTTTCACCTAACTTTTTTATTAGATCAAGAAGTGATCCTGTAACTATAACATTTCTCCTATATTCCAAGTTATCTACATTTAAATGTACATTCAAAAAAAGGTCTCACTTTTTTATTTTGTGCACAAGTGCATGCTAAATTCAAAATTGTTTGTATCAAAAAGTCTTGAAAGACCATATAACATGGAGTAGCTATGCTAATAATAATTCAATATAAAGTACCTTTCTGATTTTTAAAAAATATTTACTGTGTATCTTTTTCCTGTCAAGGCCAAGCAAAATCTACAAAATGTCTCATTGTAAGAGTTTGGATATGAAGCTTTTTAAAAATATATTTTGTGTCACAGGTTCACAGAATGTAAGGTCAAAGATCTCATTCCAAACATCTAATCTGACTGCATAAAGACCTAGATTGAATTAACTGAACTTCAAAATAACTTGAAAACTTCCAGATTTATTACAGATAAACTGTTTCTAATATTTTAAGGAAAGAAAATCCAGAAGATGCCCACAACTAAAAAAATAAAGACTTTAAAAATAAGTCGCTTTAAAAATAAAGACCAGAAATATGCTGACTAGTCCATTTTATATGGCTATTAGTATTTACAAAATACAGACACATTAAAAAAGTATTTCTTTCCCCTATTGAGGATGAAAAAGAGTATAAAGAAAAGGATGATAAAATTATTAACAAATTATTAAGACAGTTGAGGTTGCTGCCTCAGTTAACAATTTTCTTATCATAGCAGTAACCAGATTTTGAGAAGCTTTAGTTACCAAACTTAGCTCATATTTTCTCTTTGAGAAAAATAATTGTGAAAACTTTTCTTTTTTCATATAAATATAGTCATACTCTTGTTATGTGAGCAACTAAGAGGTTCTGATTTAAGAGGAAAATGAACAAAATTTTGTAGATTTGTAAGAGAACAGGAATGAGAGTGACTATGCAATGGAAAAAACATGCTTTGCAATGAAAAAATACATGCGTTCAAAAAAAGGATGGCCCTGCCTTGGTCATACATGCATTGTTGTAAAGAAAACTGGTGATGGGGTCTTCAGCCTGCAGAGATATTACAGGATTCAGTGCTAAACATAAAAAAAAACTAACAGTCCATCATAATGTTAAAGGCAATCATACTATTTATGAAGTGTGATATTTAATCTTACAACATGAAAAATGTTAAAATTAAGTCTGAGTACTTGCTCTAGAGGATACAGCTTAGTTCTTAATACTTCTTCTTTATGCCAAATTTAATTTCATGACCAGCACAATTTTGGCCTCCTGCACTTGTCTTCATTCAACTGGGACTCAATGGCAAAGAAAAACAAAACGACAATTACTATAAATTATGACAATTCTAATATGGGAGAAAGGCAAATAAAATTCAAAAACACAACTAAAAGAGGAGCACACCCACAATTATTTGCTTTGTTTAAATTCTAAAATAAAAAAAATTAAAAAAAAAAAAAACAAAACCAAACCAAAAACAAAACCAAAAAAACAAGACCCAAAACCAACTTGATTTCCTCATTCATCTACTTCTAGGCTAGACGGTCATCTCATGTTGTGGTCAACCCTGGTAGGCAACTAAACACGGTACAACCACTTGCTTGCTCCCTCTCCAGTGGGATGGGGGAGAGAACTGGAAGAGTTAAAGTGAGAAAACTCCTGGTCTCAGATAAAGGCACTCTAATGGGGAAAGCAAAAGCAGCACAGGAAAATAAGAAATTCATCTACTCTTTTCCAGGGAGGGGAATATTTTGCCATTTTCAGGAAAGTAGGGCCCATCACACATAACAATTACTTGGGAAGAGAAATGCAATTAATCCAAACTGGCCCCTTCCTCCCTTTTTCCCTGGCTGTTCTTGCCGAGCATGACGACAGACAGTGTGCGATGGTCGTGGTCAGCTGCCCGAGCTGTGTCCCCTCAAGACTCCTTGTGCACCCCCAGACTACTCACTGGTGGGACAGTGTTAGAAATAGAAAAGGCTTTTGACTGTGTAAACCCTGCTCTGCAGCAGCTGAAAATATCCCGTTGTTGACAGCACTTTTTCACTCCCAAATCTGAAACACAACACCATACAAGCTACTAAGCAGAAAATTAACTCTATCCTAGCACAAACCAGCACATCTTATTTCTGCAAGTTGCACATACCTATTCATTCTATTCCTGATAATTGTGAATATTTACAAATGGGCAAGATATTAATTGTCAAGATTGTCATTTTAAGTTACCTTCATAATTTTCAAAAACATTTCCCTAACTTCTATAAATTAAAAAAAAAGGCAAGCCAATTCTCAAAAGAAAAATTTTCATGACAGTGAAAAAATGCATGAGATGTGAATTTAATTCCACTAGTTTTATTTTGGCTTGGCTTCTATATCTTTTCCAAAAATAAGTGGTCTAAATGACTTCATGTTTAAGTAAAGAAGCTGTTAGTGCTTAACCGTATAAAATCAACTAAATAGCCCATTCGAAATCCTTCAGAGAAAACTCTTTTTAAGTAGCCTCTTACAACTCTATCTCATTTCTTTTGATTGTCTCTGCAAAATCAAATGGTGGAGGCATGCTGACTTGAAAACTCGCTGTACAGATTCAGGCTGGCGCCACGGGGCGAAAAGAGAGAGTTTTCCTTAGCTTCCACTTTCTAAGAGTAACAAGACTGATCTGGGAAAAATTATCTTGGATTGAAAGAGAGTCAGAGAAATGACCTGGTTCAACTCCAAAGGCTTTTAAAAATATCCCTTCTCTCTAAATAAATGGAAGAGGGAGGACACTCTCATTCATTGTTTTCTGGATTCATAATGAGCTGTTGTCATTTTCTGTTTGGCCTCATTTCTTCCTGAGATTTTTCATTACATGTTCTAGCTGATGAATAGCCAATCTGCTTTGTATGCAGTACATGATAGGTAGATAGTCCTAATATAGATAGTTTCATCAGTAATAAAAAGAGAAAAAATGTTTGTTCTAATAAATCCAAACTCCCCATTATATATAAAAATTTTTCAGCTCTTAATTTTTTTTGTTAAAACTCTATTGTTAAAAGTATCTTTCTTTTGGCTGGTTATTTGGTCATGTTGCTTTATTGAGAATAATTGCATTTCTTCTTCTCAGCATTCTTGAGGGTAGAGGCCATTGACTATTCAATAGATACATAAAAGAAATTTCTTAACCATTGTCAGAAAATGAATTACTCTGTTAGTATACGGGGGCCTTATGCTTATATGGCTTTTTTTCTATTTGGCAGCCTAAATGTTCTTGCTTTATTATACATAAATGGTTTCATTACTGAACAGTACGAGTTATTATAACCTATCATTTCATGAAGTTTGTCATCTCAATTATCTAAGGAACAAAAAACATGTGCTCCATTTGGAAGGAGATGTTATTTGTAAGTATTGCTAGTGCCAAGACAATTCACCATTGAAAGTGCAGTGATGTTATTTCTCTCTAACATAAATATCTACACAGGACAGAACTTGTAATAATACACAGAGTTCAGTGACTCCTTTCAAAATATTTTACTTAAATTAGCAAATATGTTAGTGTTTTTTAAAAAGGCAAGATTTTTTTGCAAAGTTCTCTTTTTCTTTTTTTTCTTTTTTTGTTTTTGTTTTGAAGGGGACTACAATTGTCTTTTCATATCTCTGTGCATTGATTCATAATCACAAGTTTAATCTTGCAAATTTTGAGTACGTTTTTTAAGAAACAATCGTTTTATATGCTCATGATCTGTCTTGCAAGGAAAATCTGCTGTTCAAGAAGACATTATGTCTTTTATCTTAGTTATTAAACAAAAGATTAATAGTTAGGAAATATGCTATACATGATATAGTTTTGCATAGACTCAGAAAAACCATAAACATTGCAAATAAATGCTTTGGGTTTTTTTTAATAGCTTGAATTAGATGAGAGAGAGTTAAAGCAAGACATTATAATATCCATTTTATTGTCAGTGGTAATATTGCCACTGATTAAACAACCTTTTCCTCAAGAAATATAGAGATTTATTGAAAATTATTGTTTAAATGAGATAGCTTATTTATAAAAATAGATATAAAATAAAATAGATAACAAACTGTGTGTGAATGGATTGCTATATATTTTAATCATGGATATAAATCACAGAGAGCATTATTTAATGTTTGGTAATGGCCTAATGTTTAAAGAGAGAAGCCTAACACTCCTATTCAAAATAATGATGAATATTGAAGCTCCTTTCCCTTCCTCTACTTGCCAGGTTTTACCATGTGACATTTATAAGCAGGGTTCATTTCTTCAGACCTGTTAATGGTGATTTTCATGCTTATTTTCCCAAGACTTATTCTTCTTGTCTAATTGTGCTACACTCGCTATGATCTGAAATAGCTCTGTACTATACAGAAAAAGGTAGTAATTTTCTTCTTCTTTAGTCTGGTAATTCCAAATGAGATGTAAAAATATTGGACAGTTCTCAAAACTTTCTGTTCTTTGAAAACATTTGTTTGCATTCCAACAAGAATATTTTCTCCTTGTTTGAAAAGAAACAACACATGAAATTTACTTAAGAGACTGAGACTGTAGTGATCATATTTATTCTAAGTGTTCCTTCCAAAGTTAGAATATTTACTGCAGAAATTTATATAAATATTACTTGTATAAGCAAGAAAATTTCCATTAACACATATAAAAAGAATGGCAAATGATAATTTGAAGAAAAAAATGGCCTTAAGAACTTTTTTTGTATGATTAAATTTGTGGTTACATATCTCATTGACAACACTGGCTGAGTCCGATATTATAACTCTAGATTAGTTAGCATTTCTTAGACAATTACAAAAGAAAGTGGGAAGGAACTCTGGTTTCCTCTGCAAAACTCTCAATTTCAGTTATAAAAATGTTTTCATAGGTAAGTATAGTGTCATGCTAAACCTCTGATGCCCAATACTTTACAATTTTAAGCAGAATTATCTCAGTTCAATTTAACAATTAAAATAAGCTTAGCTTTAGGGATACAAATAATCTTTTAAAGTCCTATAATTTCATCTCCTATAGGACAGTTCACATGATGACAGCTCTGCATAAGGTTGTATATTTTCCTGAGCAGAATATAATTAAGAAAAGCAGCATAACATGTGCTTCTGCAGATGGCACGTGAAACATAGAGTATTCTGTTACACAGGAATAATTCTCTTCAACTTATTTTACAAATTAGGAATGAAAAATTTCATTCTACCCTTTTCATCCCATGTCATGAATGGGAGTCATGTTTTCTTCAGAAGTGCATCATTCTTTGTTGATCACTAAGAATTGTTCAAATAACATTCAGCTAGAGAATAACAGAACTTAATGAGTTTATTTAAATGTATCTTTTTGTTCCCTTATATCTCACTTATTCAAGCTCTTTTAGATTAAAGGAGACGTTTACTAATAAAACTGAAGGAAAAGTTGTACGTGAGTTTACAGAGTTTTCCCTTTCTTCCACCAAACTTTTATTAAAGAAACATTCACAATGAAGTTACCTGGAATATTTGAAGCTAAGACTGTTTTTGTATACCTTGTGACACACAACTATAATAGGCAGGGGCTTGAGTGGCTGCCTGAGAAGCAAAACTATGACTTGCATGGGAAGACAATTTTGTGTAGAGGTTCTAAGAGGAAAAGTGTGTAGATTTCAGCATTTTTCGCTTCTAGAGCAAGAAGTAAATTATTCACTGAGCTCTCTAGGGGTTACTGAGCTGGGATTCCTGAAGTTAAGAGAGAAAACAAAGTACAGTGTTGCTGCTGTTTGTCTCTTAAACAGACTTGGTGATGCAAAATTTAGGTGCAAAAGTAAATTGCTTAAAAGCCTACTGCTTCTCTGTTTCCAAGTTTTGTACTACTGGTTAATGTTAAAAAGTAATACGTAGCAGAACAATTCTATTCAGTGGCTTCCATCTATAACATATAATCCATTCCTGCTAGCTCTTTTAGTCATATTTTTTGCAAAATGTTTCATAAGAAGAGGACCAGAAAACACAAATCTCATGTTTCAGTCACTAGTTCCAAAGTGCTCCCTTTTAGGGCCAGCACTCTTCAATATTTCTGTAAACAACTCAGACACAGGGCTTGAAGGTAGACTGGGTAAATTTAGCAATGAAATTAAACTAGGAGAAGCTGCTGATTCTCTCGCTCTCAAAGGCAGGGAGGCCCTGCAGAGAGACCTCAACAAATTTGTCAGCTAGGTAATCACCAATTCCATGAAGTTCAATGAGTGAGTGCTGGATTCTGTACCTGGGATGGAGCAGCCCTGAGTGTACATAAAGACCGGGGAACAAGACCCTGTAGAGCAGCATTGTGGGAAGGAGTCTGAGAGTCCTGGTCAGGATGAGTCAACAGTGTGAATGAGTGACTAGAAGGCCAGCCATGTCCTGGGGGGCATCAAGCACAGCATGGCCAGCCAGGCAAGGGAGGGCATTGTCCCACTCTGCTCTGCTCTGCTCTGGGGTGGCCTCACCTTGAGAGCTGGGGGCAGGTTTGGGTGCCATAACATAAGAAGGATGTAAAGCTGTTAGGGAGTGTCCAAAGGAGGGCTCTGGAGATGATGGGGGCTGCAGAGGAGAAGTTATGTGAGGACCTACTGAGGTCACTTGGTCTGTCTAGACTGAAAAAGAGACTGAGGGAAGACCTCGCTGTAGTCTACAATTTCCTCACAAGAGGAAACCCAAGGACAGGCACCAATCTCATTCTTCTCTGCGATGACCAGCAACAGGACTCAAAAGAATGGGAGGAAACTGTGTCAAGAGAGATTTAGGTTAGATATTAAGAAAAGGTTTTTTACCCAAAGAGCAGCTGGAACTAGAATAGGCTCCCCAGGGAAGGAGTCACGGCACCAAGACTGCCAAACACTCAAGAAACATTTGGATAGTGGTCTCAGGCAAATGGCTGGGATTCTTGGGGGGATCCTGTGCAAAGCCAGGAGTTTGACTTAATAATCCTTGTGGGTCTCCTTCAACTCAGGATATGCTATGACTCTATGATTCTATGTTCTACATGAGAGTATTTTTGCTTTGGATCCTGTTTGTAAAATACAGAGAGTTTTAAAAACATGAAAACCCAGGAAGAGAAAAGCCTGAAAGTATTGTTCAGAGTCAATGGAGGTGTGATACTCAGACAATCTAACATTCTATTTTGTGCTTACCAAGTCTGAATGCAGTGGGCATATTTCATTTCCCTGTCATGCTCTGATCCACTGTTGCTAGGGAGAGTGGATATGGTGGTAAAATTATTTTATGTACTAAAATTGATTTAAATTACAACAGTCATTCTCACAATAATCCTTTTAATTGCTCTTAGGAATTATGAAATTAATTAAGAAATATCTTGTGGCATCCCCTCAATTTAAAAAATAAAATATTGGTTTAACTCATTGAATGATTACTACCTTGTGAAAAGTAATCATATTAGCTTTTCATTTCTATGAAGGAAAAAAAAATATCAAAAAGAAAATGAAAGTTGAATGTGCCTGATAAAGAAAGATTCCTCTTTTGAATCCATTTCACCATCTCGGTGCCTACCTTATCAGCTAAACCAGATGAGATTAGTGGTGTCTTGAGTCCCATTAAGAGGAAGAAAGCCTTTGTTTTTTACTTGGTAACACTCAATTTCCTGTCATTTTCTCTCTTTCTAAGCCTTTGTGTTCAACTTAAACTGCTGGGAAAATACATTAACCTTTAAAGGGAAGTGGCAAAATAATCTGTTATGTGAAATACAAAAATATTCCCTTCAAGCTATAGTATTTTCTTTTCTTTCTGTACTCATTAAGTGTTTATGCAGTGTTTACAGTTGCACACTGTTAGCCAGATTTAATTATGTGACATAGGACATTGAAATATATTAAGAGAGCCCTGCCACAGCTAAAGATATGTACCAGGAATCAGATGATGACAGGAACTGCAAGGGTGGCATGAAACTTATAACTGCATTGCCCAGCCCTTGGTTCTTTGAATTCTGGAGTTCTTCCTCTGTAGCATTTTAGAGTATTCTCAGTCTAATTGCTAATCACACTGCTTGTCAATGACTACAAGGTGTGAAAGGATAGGAAACTCTTGCTCCTGCTCTCATTTCTTTAGAGCTTCTGTAGCACTAATAGAATTACAAGGTAGAAATCATTAATTTTCATTCAGAGCACTGGAAAAATCCTTAT
This sequence comes from Onychostruthus taczanowskii, assembly GCF_017590055.1. Lineage (NCBI taxonomy): Eukaryota > Metazoa > Chordata > Aves > Passeriformes > Passeridae > Onychostruthus > Onychostruthus taczanowskii. Next base: position 13,308,286 of record NW_024498351.1, read on the forward strand.
TCTGGAATTTATATTTTCATAGCAAATAGTGCCAGTCGGGTTCCACCAGATGTGTGACACAAAATCAGTTATGCTATACCTAGAATCTAGATAAATGCTTGCTTTGATCCAAACCATATATTTTACTCATCTGCAATTTTGGAATTAAAGACAGTGCATTCTGCATTCATATCAAATTCTTCTCTTTAATGAATAGAAATTAACAAGGAAAAATTACATTAAAAACATAAAAGTAGAGACAGCTGTGGTGGGGGAGAAATTTAGTCTGTTCAATATAGGCAAGATTCTGAATAAGGGTCATGAATACTACTTAAGCAATGGGCCATTAGGGTGGTGTGGTTATCATGAAATAATCTCACCCCTGGAGAGATAACTATGGACCAGATGCAGCCATGTGCTTCTAAGCACCCAGGGGTGTAGTTGTCATGATAATCACACCTGCTGATTTTGCTTCATTGCCACTATAAAATTTCCTGTGTTTCATCTCAGTACAAACATAACACAGTCTTTAAGTATATTATTCTGACCACAGAAAATTGCCAATTAATGCAAGAATAGTTAAGTAATTTAAGCCACAATGTTTCTGCAAAACCATATAAAAATGTGGTGGAGTGAGTAATAAGTACTAGTTGTAGGGTAAGCTTGAAGGAACTAGATCTTTGTTTCAGAGCAGAAAGGGTACATTATCAGATGTTTGAGACATTTGAAAGAAAAGACCCTATGTTCCAATGCACCAGGACAAAGCCAGAGCTCCTGTCTTTTCTTCCTCACTTGCCAAATATTTGACCTCTTAATGTTAAAATAGATACAAAGGATTCAGTACCTGTAGCAAAAAGCTTTAGGTAACATATTTTCTCCCCAAAACCAGGCTTCATCAAACCCCTTTGGTACCTATCTCCTGCAAAATCCCAAAGATCTGAATTCATAGTGTATGCATCAAAGGCCCCACTTTCTTTTGTCTGGAGACAATGGTTGGGATGGCTGTTGGCAAAATATTCACAGTCCCCTCAGGGAGACGAGCTGTCAAGTAATAATAAGGCAGCAAGGAGCATCAGGGAACAGGGTCTGGGCTTCTGTGGAAATACCTCTGAACCTGACTTGTTTTAAAGGCTAGGGGCTCCATCTAAAAAATATATGGTCCTCTTTCTTCACTGAAGCAGAGTTACCTGACACAAAAGAATACATTAAGAAAAAAAGTAAACAGATGGAGTTTCATCTTCACAGCTTTAACCAAATGAAAGGAAAGGAGGGGCTTTGTTTTCTTTCCATAATTAAATATGATTCTCTTTGAAGCAAATTTCTGTAGTCTGGAAGAGGCCTACATGAAAAAAAAAAAAAGCTGATGAAACCTGGACAAAATTAAATTAAATGTTTTCAGTTCGTTGAGGTTTTAAGACGCAGGACGATGCTTGAAATACACCTGAAATTTTGACAACCTTATCATAAACATGATCTAGTAGAATTAGGTCTGTAGTTTTATCAGCTGAGTGTCCTGTAATTCATCTAGTGTGCATATTTCAGCATATAGCACAGAGAGAAATTAAGTACAAATTTTATTATAAATATTGATGATAAACAATACTTATTATAAAGAAATATTACCAGAGAGAAAAACTAAATAAAACATTTGCTACCTGCACGTCATCTAATTTGAAGTTTTTTTACATATTTTAAGCTTTTGTGGCTGGCTTTCTAAAGGTAAGATTACCTTTAGACTCTCAAATCATAATGTTATACAAAGTAGTGTCAGTCACATCAGGACAGCACGATCAGAAGATGTTAGTCTAGCTGGGGGTGTTTTTTTGTGATTTTTGTTGTTGTTGTTGTTGTTTATTTGATTAGTTGGATTTTTTAAATCCAGATTCCTGAATAAACAAGAAGACAGAGTGGACAGAATTGAAGAGAAAACCCAGCAACACAGTTGGAAATATAAATTATATAAGGCAAAATATCACTCTAAATGTATTTGATATTGTGTTTTCATTGCTTCTTGGTAATTGGGTTCATGAGGAAAAAAAATAAAAAAGAAAACACAATAACTGAAACATAGACAAGTGGAAGAGGAAAGAAGTTATGAGACAAAAGAGAATGGGAAGGATTCAAAAGCAAATAAAAACTCTAAAGACAATAACTGAGTAAATTGTACAAATGTTATAAAAAGCAAGAGAAAAATAAGACATAATAAAAGGTTTAACTATTATAATATTTATTATAATTATTATTTTAATTTACTAAATAAATTGATTATAACTAAACAATATAAATATAAATATAAATATAAATACATCTTAGATTAATTAATATTGTAAACTATTATTATTATATTTCCCTCATTTTACATACCTTGTGGCAACCCCATACTATTAGAATTCTGTCTGAAATGTCATTTATTTAGTTTTGGAAGAATAAAACACATCTTAAAAGCCTTTGTAAAAACCAGAGTTCACTTTTCCACATTTCTAGCTCTTATAGGAATGGCTGAGGTAAAGGCATAAATCAACTTGATGAATACATGAATTTGTGGAGACAGAATAACAAATATCTTGAGGAATTGTCAGTTTCATGCATTGCATTATCACTATGCTCTGCTTTAAAAATAAAAACATTCTGAAAAATAGTCACCTGAGCATTTTATGACTCTTCATATTTTTCCAGACACAAAATTCTATATAAACACATTATTATCTTCCTGCCATATGTTTAGACTCTTTTAAACATGCTTTTCATATTTAGATATAATTTGTGTGGAAAAAAATTCATCTATACACTTACTTGAAAATATTTTTTCCTTTTTTTTTGCTTGTGTGTCTGAATTTTGTGAGGTTTTTTTTGTGCTGTGTTGTTTTGTTTTGCTGTGTTTTTCAAGAAAAATGTATAAAATATTTTTTTCAAGAGAACACATACTGGAGCTGACATTCTCAGATATTATTAGCATGATCCAAAAGTGACTTTGTTATAGTTTTTCTTCAAAGAGTTTAGGGGGAAAAAAAAATCTATATCTTGTGAGGGGAAACTGAAGCTAATTACAATATAAAAGTAAATAAGGGATTATTTTGCCATGCAAGAGGTAATTCAAAATAAACCATTTTTCAGGAAAATTAAAGAAGAAAAGGAAAGGAAGAAGATAATTGCTCAGATAGTCGAACTCTGGCAAAGAATTCCTTTAATCATGTGGATTTGAGCTTGTAAGATCATTTTCATTTGACCACTAAATTTAAAATAAATAGATGGAAATGGGTCTGCTAAGGGCTCTGGTAAACGACCACCAAAAATGGATAACTTCACAGTATATAATTTTCAAAGTCCAACTCTGAGTCCTTTGCTTTTCGAGCAGGGAAGGGGAGAAAGCATTCAAAAACTTTATGACTGAACTGAGTTTAATCTTTGGTAAAAGAAACAGGGCACTGGAAAATGATGCACATTTCTTCTTTGTCTGTTTTCCTAGTTAAAAAGCAAAATATATTGTGAATAGCAATATTTTATGGCTTTTTTTTAGCATTTATTTAAAAGCTTTTGCATAGTAGCTCATTTTAACCTGATCAGATATTTTTTCAGGTTGCTTAGCCACCAGGTAAACTTCTAGGAACATAAAAACTTTTAAGATTTAATTTATCTTTTCTCCTACACATGTGTTCTCCTTGAAGTACTCTGGGCTAAGGAAGAAGAATCTTGTAAGGTAATTTCCTAAAGAAAACAGGCAGATGTAAAATATTCTAATTAACTCCTCTTGCCTATTTTAACTTATGCAGATGTAAGTGATCTAATTGTTACTTTATTGGCTCTGAATAGATTGGTTGTGTTTTAATGGCATCTGTATGTTTTTTGCTTCACTAGCTTTATAGGAACCATAGCTGTGATCCGTATAGCAAAGCTATACTGACTGACTCTGAGATAGCAGAAAATTACATACTAAAAGCTCAACACACAATTTCTTATTTTTTCTCTATTTAGTATAAGAAGTAGAACATCCACAAATCTAACAGACCAATTTATCTATCTGCTTATTTGCTCAGTGTCTATAGTGTGGGAACATATAATTGGTTTATTTTGTACTAAGAAATAATGTGTACAAATAATCTGATTAATAATCCACAACTCAGAATATTCTACTGCTTTGATAATGGCATTAGTAACTACCTTATTTTCCTTTGTCTCATTACAGCTTTTCTTCCTAATACAGGTGAAAATGCAAACATCATGAATAGCTTTCCCAGACATAACAGGAAAATAATGGCAGAGAACACAAAAGTACATGTCTAAAGAGGTGGAGAGAAAGCAGGCATCTTAGAAAGAGAACAAAACAGAATAACCCTATTGGAGAGAAGAGGCAAGAAGGGGAGAATAGAGGGAAAGGCAAGACATAAAGCATCATGAGCATTAGCAAGAGTGGGAAAACACTGTATTTCAGCAATAAAACATGCTGAACTTGAAGGTATTTTCAGCTACTGGCAAGATGGCAGATAAAATACAAGCACAGTTGTATTTGATGTAGTGTAAAGAATTTATAAGACCAAAAATCTTGGAAAACTTGCAATGACAAGAGAAGAAAAAAATTTGGTGAACACAGGCACTTTGATAAGGAGGAAACTTGAAAGACCCTTCCAAAAAGGGAAAAAAGTCTGTATAAAAGTGAGTTATAAGAAGAGACAGAATGGAAGAGTGGGGTTAGGAAACTTGAATATAATTAAGGAGCAATAAGCAGACACCTTGAGCTGTGGCAGTGAGGAACTGGGTTTTAACAAATCCATGAAAGAGAGCAGAAATCGTAGACAACAGTGGGGTTCTAAGACAGTCCCCTGTTATAATATGGGCAGTGTGACACTTTAGGAACACACAGCATTGCCAAAACAGCTTTCAAAGAATTTAAAAAACACAATTTACCGTTTATAGTGATTGGTTCACTCTAGATTGGGAATGTGTTTGTTTTTAAGGGCTTGTGTTTAAAACAGTCTGCTCTCTGAAAAAGCAATCTCTTAAGGTTAATTTTTTTTAGTTCATTGATTTATATTATTCTTGTAAATCTGACACTTCTGTTCTATAATAACATAACATCTTGAAAAACAAGATGCCTGTTTAATGAAAATAGTAAAGTTGTGTTTTACTTTACTGTTTTAAATGCACTTCTGTCATTTCCCTGTTGTTAATTTTTCCTAGTTCATTTTTAAATTAATTTCCTAACTTTTATCAGCATTCAAACCTGTTATCAGAATTGAGAATGAGTGCTTTCCTCAAAAGTAAATGATAATCTGAACTACCAATGCTCAAGGACAAATAGTACTCAATGAAGATTGCTTTTGCAAGTGACTGAATAATGAAGTAAAGCTGAAGTTCTGGCAGTCACAGAAACAACTTTTGAAGACTATATTCTATTGTTACAGAAGATCATCGCTCTTTTCCTAGAGTTCAATGAGTTTCCTAGATTTGAAATTTATAAAATGAAAAAAATTACTTCTGTAAACATTTATGAAGAGAAAATAAAGGTGAAAATTGACACACTGAAGTAAATTTTGCATCCCCAATGTAAATAATGGATATCAGCGCTCTAGAAATCCTCAGGCATCTTAGTTTGGACATACAAGAAAAATGCCTTGCCTAGAGAAGAGAAACTCAGCTCCAGCTTGTATGCAAGAAAATGTTGTTGAGTTTTGATGAGCTATCTGCTGCCAAATCATTGTTCTTCCTTACTATGTTTAAGCTAGACCTCACTCAGCCTGACAGCTGTAAACACTGCCTTTCATCTAAGACAGGATAAGTAAGAGCATGGTTAAACCACTAAGTTATTCCATCCCAGAAATACAGCTCTGTCCAAAGAACAGCTTACCCAGGGAATGAAGATACTTTTTGGGCCAGTATTTGTCCTGAAGACAAAAAAAAAATCAGGAAATGTTGGTTAAATGGCAAAGTTAAGTTAATAATTTTCTGCCCTCATACATGGCTCAATGCCCTACTTAGTCATACTTCTGGCACCATATGCCAAATCCAATCCCTATATTAATAAAAAATTGAACAATAATAATTTTTGCTTACAATATGCCACAAAACTTGTAGTTAGGCAGAAAGAAAAAAACACCTGTAAAATAAGAATGTAAAGATTACAGGCTGAATGGGTGTAGCATGCTAAGAAATATGTATATAACAATAAAAAAAAGATAACTTCACTCTGAGATAAGAAGAAATCTAAAAAGTTTTTAGGTGCATGCTATTTAAAAGGTCTCAGAGCACTGAACAAAAGTATTTTGCTTTATTCTTTTATTTCTGTTGTGTTCAGGGAATGAAAACTGTATTTCTAAAGAGGATTTCATCAAGAGAGTAATACCTTTTTCTCATCCTGAATAGATGATTCACAAAAAGTTGAATTTTTCTAACTCCACAAAAGAAGAATATCAGCTGCAACATTATGCGCTGCAGCCTCTTATGACTTTTGAGATCCAGACCGGTTCCCAGTTTCATGTGAGTTCTGACTGTGCTGATGGAAATTCTCACTGATACTGCAGATGCACCTGGAAGAAAAAATTACACCAGTTTAGATACTTCAATAATCTTCAGGAAAAAGGTAATACTTGAGCATAAAATTATGATTTCTCTAAAATATCTACCTGTTTTTCTTCCCATTTATCTTATTAAGGAATTAAGTACTTATTACCAATCCAATTTGATGATGTAATGTCAGTGATTTGTTCACACTGAGATTTTGTTACACCAGGTAGCATAATTCGATTAGGCTACTTTGTGAACTTGAGTCCTATCTCAACACACAGCAAAGACCCAACAGATACATCCAAAACAGTGCTAAGCATCTTCCAGAATCCTGCAGAGATCCCACACCATGCTAAATGCATAATTTCCAGCCCTTTAGACTCCTCAGAACAGCGTCTCAGTGCTATGCTCGTGCTCCTTGTGTCCTCCAAGTTCAGTGCCAGCCACCTGGACACAACACTGTGCCCTGCTCAGCTGTTCCAGCCCCCCAACATGAAGACCTGTTTGCGTGTGTTTTGCTGGGTGCATGAATGCTCTCCCCTGCTGAGACAGGGCAGTCACCACAAGAATGCATTTACACAGTTCCAGACAGGGACAGAAGTCACCAGAAAAGCACCATGACTCCCAAAGGCAGGCTGCAGCAGTCTCTCCGTGCCCATTAAAATATAATTTCCGGTTCTGTACAGGTTAACCCTATCCAGCTATACTAATTACCACCCACTTCTTTGCTCAGTCTGTGCAGTGTGTGAATTTCATGCTAAATGAAAACACTCTTGTTGTCTTCATGCCTGGGAGAACAATAGAAAGATATCAAAAGCAATGTCAAACTCAGAGAAAAAGACACTGGTTTGTGAAGAAGCCATTTGTGGGCAGATTTGACTTTTAATTTCAATTTAAAGAATGGCTTTCTTTATGAAAAGAAAGAAAATGCAATATAATTCTCAATTGTTATGAGATTTATGAAAATGGAATATAATTCTCAATTGTTTTTATAAATTCAACAATTTAGCAACAACAGTGGAAAGATAGTGTGATACATTTTGATAATAACTCTGCTCATAGCTGGGTTTGGATAACCACTGTAGGTAGAGAAAGAAAACAGGGAAATGTACTTAAATATTTATTGAATTTCAGGAAAATGAAACTATATCAAATAATGAAGGTACTAAAACATCACAATTACTTGAACAGTAAAAACTTCTGATAATGTTTCTCTTTACAAAAGTAAGATGTAAATCACATTTTACTCACAAATATGACTGAAAAGGTAGTGTTTCCACCTTGGGAAAGCACACATGCATGCACAGCAGTCATCTTTGAAAATACACACAGTTGTTCTGAAATATCTGCTGCTTGGAATTCATACAGACCAAGTCCAGAAATAAAGCTGTCTACCTCAGCTGACCAACCAAGATAACACTGATGGTGAATATTTTCAATGTTTTTTGTCTTATTCTAATAGGGACATGTTTCTTCATCATTTGTACACATAAAATAGAAACGAAATGCATTACTGGGTAGAAAATAAGTAATCTTCAAAATGAGCATTACGCAGAAAAATATTTTACTTTTAAAAATAACTGCTGGGTATAAAATTCTGACTTGCTTTTTTATGTTCTTCCTTTAGATGGATAAATATATTAATTTTTAGCAATTAAAAGTTACTTAGCTCCTCTTCTGTACATTACATATTCTGCACATAATTGAATATAGATTTTGTATTTGTCTCCCAATTTCTTTCTTTTGTAGTGTTCTTTGGTTAATAATCTTTCATTTTTGCACGGTGAAACCCAAGATAAAACTCTCCTAACACATGCTGAAGAAATAGCATTTGAAAATACTGAAGACATAAATCAGATTTTAATTTTCAGTTTACAGAGAAATCAAAAGCAGCTTTGTGCAGAATAAGAGATTTATTGAAATATGGCTTATTCTGCTTATTATATCATTGTTCTTAACAGTCTTCCATTTGGAAGCCATTTTTATAGGCACTTTACAAATGAATAGAGAGAGAAGATTAAATTATAATATCAATTTTGTATGGTGAATAACCTGCATAATTCAGATGGAAGATAAGTCTAAAATCACACAGTTGACACCAGAAAAATATTGAGTTGACAATAACAAGGGCTATGTACTGCCTTAATCCAAATCTTTTTTTAACCTTGTTTATTGTGAAACACGAGTGCTCTGCTTGCTCATTAGTATTCATATCAATGTTTGTCCAGAGAAGAAATGGAAATGTACTCTACCATCTGATGTCCTGTTTTATATTCTTTTGCTTTGTTTTAGTTTATTCATCAAACACTGAGAATAATAGGCAGTGAGCAGAGGTGAGCCAGCTATGTGACACATTTTCCTGCATTGAAGCTGTAAAATTATGTGACAAAAAGTAAAACTTCAATATAGTTGTAATTTTGCCACAACATTCACACTAAATTACACTAAAAAAAAGTGAATTGTCCTAGGTCAGAAAGCCTAGGCTTCAAGGATTCTCCCTGATAAATAAAATACTATTTAAAGTTTTGTCAAACAGTTCTTTGAAGAATTAGATATCAAAGAATCCTATTTCTTGATGCCTACAAATTTCAAGCTTTTATCAGATGACAGAAAAAAGAAAATAAAATTAATCTTCTGTGGCGAAATCAGAGACTAAACCAAGTTTTTAAAATAACCAAATTAAAAATATATTTTAAAAATATTCACAGTTAAACTAATTTTCATTAAGAATAGCTCTAAAAGATAAGACTTTTTTTCATTGCCTGTAATATTTTTAACATCTTTAGGAAGAGTTTTCTGCCATATTTTTTTTTTTCAATCCTCTATATTATTTTCTGATAATATATTTGGGATTTATATTTTCAGCTCTGAAAACCTGACTCTATCTTTCCAAAAAGTACAATACATTTTCACAAAGTGGGATAAACTCCTGCTACATTTTAGCCTTATTGGATAACAGCTTGCAAGGATACTTTTCAGGGAAACTTTTTTTTTATTGTCAGAGTGTATGCTAGGATTTTTGTCTAAAGGACACACTTTAAATATTGGAGTTAATTTTATATATGTATATATACATTCTTGCAATGCCCCTGACTGTTTTTTCCAAACATTCAAATCACAACATATTGTAAAACAGTACCAAAAGAGTAACAATATGTACAATAACTCTACTTTATTATTTTTTTAAAGATAACGAAATCTAGCTCAGTGCACTGAAAGTGATGCAGTATCTGTTATCCTTCCTCTGCTTTTCTCTTTCCTGTGCAATTTCTAAATTAATAATTTGCCTAAAAATCTTTGCATATTTTTGAATTTTAAGTCTATCTTGACAGATATACACTGACAAACTTAACCATTATTTCGTTCTTTTGAACAGTAACACCATCAGTATTCTTATTAGTATTTCTTAATGAGTCAGTAAGATAAGAAACATAATTAAGGCTGAAAAATTATGAGGAAAAATATCTCTGTCTGCCTTCCTTACATTATTATGTATAAACATATACATACTGTGAAATAATCAAATACCTTGGAGCTAGAAAGGGAAACAGATAGGAAAAAGTACATGGGTACTTGTTTCTCACTAACTTATTCCTTAGAAATAGTTTTAGAAACTGCTGCTGGGGTTGTCAGGCCATTCTGAGAGAGATGTAATCACACATTTCCTGAGCCTGAGAGGGTAAGAAAATCTAACCCTACCCCAGAGCTTCAATTCTTATTCATATATTCATTGTGTTGTAGTTCATTTCTGCCAGCTGTTGACTTTAGGATTGCATTGGTTTGTTTGTCATTAAAAGTGTTATTTTCTAATCAATAATAAATATCATCTGGGGAAAGAAATAAACAAAAGTACAAACAGACAGACAGAGACCAGAGCTCAGTATCTAGAGAAATACACCTCTCTATTAAAAAAATCACAACAAATAAATCAGTTGTAAATAGAAGACCCTCATTCATCATCCATTTAATAATACCTGCAGCCAGCATCAAATAATTTTGGACTGTTTATTTTTCTAATTCTTTTTCTTGGCTAAAGCTTTTGACAAATCTATTTCTAAAGGCATATTGCTCCTACCAGCTAGTGAAATTCTAGCTCTTCTGCAGAGCTCAGAGTGAGAGATTGAGAATGGATATTTGGTGAAAAGAGATTTAATGTTAGCAACTGAGATGGTGAAGCTGATGCAAAAGAAGCATTCTAGACTTTGATATGATCTTCTTTCTGGTTTTTCATATTTTGAATAAAAATTCTACAGATCAGCACAGGAGAAAAATATTGCAGCAGTTTCTGCAAACAGCTTTTTAAAATATACCTCCTTGAGAAACAGTAATTTTGGAAATTAGTGACCAAGACATGCAGTTCATATTCTTGCTTTAGTTTTTCTGTGTTCTTAGAGGTTATTATTTAGTCATTCTTTCTTTTCTTTCTCATTGCTCTATACGGCGCTGTTCTTGCAGTGTTGAATATTTGCTCATACTCCTTCCAATAAATGACTCCTGAGAGCTTGTGATTACCAGTATGAGAGTTTCCACTCTAACTTAATATATTAGTACTTGTACAATGAGTAGATTTTTCCATAAGTGCTAATGCTCTCTGTGTGTCAGCATGCCTTTCTCTCTTGTGGCTGACCCACAAAGCTTTAAGTCTGCTTCTCTTCCAGCTGTCAAATCAAGTTTTATCATTGCAGATGAGAGATGCAACTGTGGAATAGGCTTTTATTCCAACATTAAACTTCCCACTAGGCTGTATCAAGCCTGAGACCTTGACCATCAGATTTAAATTTAAATAATTACATACATTGCTGAGTCTGCTCTCTGGCCTGAATTTAGTTTTATTTTAGCAATCAGTCAGCATAGGATGTAATGAGAGTTTAAGTCTTTCCTAAGAATAATTTTGGACTATATTTTTAAAAATAACATAAATCTAGGACAAATTTTTCCTTTCCTGAAAAGCATGAGAGATTGATATAGGATATTTCACAGTAAATATTGATATAAAAAAATATACAAGAGCCTCTGAGACTTCTAAGATAAACCAAACATTTTACCTCCACAGTGTCACTTAAAACAGGGATTTAAAATTGCCAACCAGTTTATTGGTTTAGAAAGACAATATTTGTTTATTTAGCACACTGAATTTCCCCACACATGGGGAAATCTCTCCACCTGACATGCATGCCCAGCAGCTCAACAGACCTGGCTGTATTAATGAAACCAGTACATAATCACTGCATCCCTATTACGTATTCATTATATTTCCTGAATACACGTATATATGCTACTTATTTCAGTTGGCTTACTAGGATGTGGTTCTGGGTTATCTAAAGAATTTTTTCTCATTAAGACCATCTCAAATATATGGTCAGGTCATGATGTGCTTCTCTTACTAGCCTTTGTTGTGACACACAAACCTTTTTCTCAAAACAAAGATATCTGCTAGTACGTAATAATCACTGATATAAGTAAGTAAGGAAGCAATAGCTGGCACAAGACTATGACTCACAGAGATAGAGAATTTACACAAAGCCACATTAATCTTTGGCATTTCTACTAAGCACAAGGTATTGCAAAACCAAGCATTAAACGTGAGTATTGGAATCAAACATTTTTGTGCTAAAGTTCAAAGATTTTTTCAACATTTTCCCCCAGTACTGCATAGAGTCCTATTTAAATAAATACTACTTGCTCATTAACATTGGGTCTACCATGAACCCAGTACAGAAGCTTAAAACTTAAAAATGAGTAAGAATATTTCTAGGAAGTAGTTTTCCCCAGAACTGGGTGGCAACATGAATACACAATTCAAGAGAAATTTCAAAGGTGAAAGCAATACAGTATTTTCTGATGGATTTTACTCTGTAATGATTCAAATCCTTTTGCATTCTAATATGTTTCTCACATTCTTGCATCTTCCTTCTATTTAAAGAAAATCCAGATGCTCCTTTAAACTGTTTTGGGGAATAGTAATCATTAGTTGAATCAAAATGTTTTTATATAGCTGTCCGGGATGAGATGAGATCAAAGGCTAGCGGATTCTTAAAGCAGTCGCTGTGGTTACTACAGTCTCAGCAGGGTCTGTTATTTATACAAACTTGAGAAAAGTTGCTAGCTTTTACTTCCCTTCAAAAGGTATAAAGCTTATTTAATTGTGAGGGGGTTTATTTTTTGCTAAAACTTGAAAGAACTGTTGTCATTGCATACTTACTTTTTAGGTCCTCTACATATTAAGAAACATTCACCATGTGGCTGACCTCATCTGGGCTGCTTTCCCAAACCTCACTCTACTTACTAATTAGTTTTAATGCCAGAAGTCTAGGTTTTTGTTTTATTATGCTAGTCTGGTATAGCAAAGTTGCACCACACGATAGATTTATAAAACCTTAAGTAGATCTTAGCAGATGCTTTTGCTGCCAGGCGTCAAATTTACTCCTGTCAGTGTGCAGCCAATACTTTGTTAGGGAAAAATTTATCCTCTCTTGAGTTATTAAAGAAGAATTAGAACACTCTTTCCCATACCTGCAAAATATACTCTCTGAACTTTAATTTATTTTTGTTTCCTTCTTTGACTGTTACTGTTGAAGTCAAATTTCTTCCTAATCTATTTTTTTTTATATTTTTTAAGGTACCTAGTAATTCGTATTTACTTTTTGTACATTTCCTTAGTGGCTTCTAAACCTTGTAAAAATTTCTTCATCTGTTCTCTGATTTCAATGTTTGTGGAGGTTCAGTAGTTTTCTAGACACCACATAATACAAGATTAAAAGAACGATGAATATAAGCTTCTAATTTAAAGTAAACTACATAATCTACAGGGGAAAATACATAAGCTTTTATAATTTGTATTACTGTTGCATTATCCTCACATTGAATCATCTTATCTTGCAGGATAAGCCAAAAATATGGCCATATTTTATCCAGAAAAAAAAAAAAAAAAAAAAAAAAAAAAAAAAAAAAAAAGAGTCCATGAGAAGTAGTCCAGGAGAAGTTTCATTTGTTGTGACAGACTTGCACTACTGGATGTCATTGAAATACTGTACTAGCAAAAAGAAAATTGTAATGCCTGCTGTAGAGTACAAGTCTATTGCCCTCTTCTATTTATATCATGTTTGAAGTGGATGTGAAATTGGCGCTTCTAATTTGTATTGGGCTATGTAAAATTAATTATCTGGCTGAAGCAGGAAATTATTTTGGAATAATTATTTTAATAGAAATATTCTTTGCTTTAGTATTTTAACTATGTAGAAAATTGTGGTTTTCTGTCTGGTATATACTGTAAACACTAAAGGCACACCTCCTGGCCTAGGGACCCAAGGAAATCAAGAAAATAGAGTGAAAAAATTAAATTATTTTGGTGACTTCTTGGAAGAAGCAACCATGAAATGGATAGAGAAGGGAAAAGCAAATCAGAAAAAAAAGTAAAATGAAAGTACAGAGTAAAGGATAAAGAAAAAAAATATTAATGTGAATTTTTTTCCTAAAGAAGCAAAAAGCCCAGAAACGTAAAAGACAGTAATTCATTGTGAACATGGGCTAGAATCATTCAGGTTTCTCAGAGCCCCAGCTACCCTAATTTTAGATGTTTCCAAAGATAGAACATCTTCCACATCTCTGAGCAACCTATTCTGACATTTCAACACCCTCATCATAAGAAGTTTCTTCCTTAGTCAGATGCAGTCAGCATCTGCCCTCTTTTAGTTTAAAATCATGGCCCCTTGTCCTATCCCAGGTTACTAAAAAGTTTCCCCCCTTCTCTGGAGTGAACAACCCCAACTCACTCATCCTGTCCTCATGTGAGAGGTGTTCTCTCTCCCTGATCATCTTCTCTGAACTCTCTGCATTTTCTGCTCCTGTTGAGGACCCCAGAGCTGGATGCAGCATTCCATTTGGGGTCTCATCAGTGTGGAGTATAGGGCAGAACCACCTTCCTCATCCTGCTGGCCACAAATTAATTAATGCATCTCAGCTGCAGCAAAACCTTGATCTGGAAGTTTAAGAAATGCTTCCTAGATTTTCCCAGACAACTTTTTGTCCATTTCTGAAAGCCAAAATGACTGTATTAATTATTTATGGCTAAACATCTGGGCAGTTAATGATTTTTGGAAGCAAACTAAAGCTTTGCCTAGTTGTTTTATTCTGCCACTAATTTTGTTTGGCCTGGTATTTCTGGCTTTAATAATGCAGTTCATTACTGTGAAGGGCCCATCTAATGAGAAAGGCAGAGTGTTGGTTTCAAAGCAAAAACCTTCACCTACAACACAAAGCATGGAATGGGACAGGATTTAGAACATGATGTATCTAGAAATGGTTTGTTCTCTTTTTTCCCTTTTTATGAGCACAGGGTAACAAGGCCTCATGTAATGGTTATATCTTGAGCTATATTCTATGCATATAACTTCCATGGAAATCTGGAGAAGTTTTTCTCTTGTCATCATCAACAGCTACTGGGGCATTACACACTTGAATGAGAAAAAGTGGAGGGTGTGGGGAGAAAAGAGATAAAAAACAAATGCAAACTGGCTGTATAATTCTTGCAACATCTGTTTTAAAGCTGTGTAGTGCCTGCCAATGTGCCAGGCTTTAATTTCGGATCTGGCCAGTCTAAAAGTAGTAATTGTATGCAGTTTTTCACTGAGCATTAGGCACGGTAAGAGGCATGATTAAGATGCTAACTTGCATGAGCATTTTCTCCACTGTTTTATTGGATCATATTCAGCTGTTTTCCCTAGAAATACTATGTACCTCATTCTGGATTTAGATATTTAGGTATATGAATTACTTTAAAGTTGAAACAGACCTCAGTCTTAGGTTTTTGAGATGCATTATGAAGGCCACTTAGTCACATGTGTGAAATTGTAAGATCTTTTTCCTGAAAAGATCTACATATTTGCACAGAAAGGTGTGCTCTTACAGTTTATAATACATGGACCACAATTCACTCACAACCAGTCTTAAACAATGGGCAGGTGACCCCGGATCACATCTAATTACTTTTTTGGATATGTGTCATTCTGTCTGCCTATGGGCCCAACTTTCAAAAATACGGGTCTTAGGATACAAAATTCCTTAAGCAATAAAAATTCCACTAAGTGTAGGGTTTCTGTTTCTAGGGGGCAGATTTTTAAAGATATGTAGGAGCCTGAAACCAAATCTTGTCTTTCTTTTAGTTCCTGTTACTCAAACACTGAAAATTTCACGTCTCTGAATAAAAAAGAAGAGCTTGAAGACATGAAGAAGCACAAAGTAATCCCTATGAACTGCTAACAGAACAGCAGTAAATTGCCAGGTGAAAGATTACCAAATAAAGGTAACAATACAAAATTGTCTGTACTACTATGGTATATCATTCTTTAGACTATCTGCTGCTCCCAATACACTTATCAGATTGTTGCAACTGATTTAGCTATATCTCCTCTGCTATTGTCTTTAATAAGAATTTTTGTAATATCTTTCTCTCCTGCTGTCTCTTATATTACAACCTGACACTTAAAACATCCATGGCATTTTGTTATACCTATGTTGATGCTGTTCGTACAGGATATAACACTGTATTCAGGGGTAATAGTACATTAAATTTTAAGTGTGCAATTGTTAGTCATCTCCTTTCCCTCCTCACCTTATGTATGTCCTTAAGATATTTTCTAACTTCACCCACAAACACTATCTTTTCCATTCAGCATGAAATACAGCTATTGTATTTCATGCTGAATGGAAAAGATACTCCTTTCCTTAAAAGTGCTGTTCCTGGCTAAATACATTGTAATTTTGCCATTTTTTATGCATTTGAATCTTTCCTCATTGCTTCCTCCTTCTCAATGCTTTTTATGCCTTTTCTTAGGATTTTTCCCAAACCACTGTAACATTGTGTTGAACTGTAAGTTTGTGGTACCACCTCTTAAGTCCAGCTATCAATATTAGATTTCTTCTTACAATATCATAATTTTCATCTATCACATTTTTGCCTGTTTCCATACCATAGGTCATTCTGCACTTTCATCTCACAATTTTTCCCTGAGGATCTTCTGTGATGCCAAAAAGAAATGAGCCAGCTAAGAATGACAGCAGCTACAATTTTCCACAAGGCTTGTGTTTGTTTTCTTCTTGGTTTTGTAAAGGTTCATACCTTTACCTTTTGGCGGATGGTTTTTTCATAAGGGTTTTTCATTCATATTTGTTATTTTTTACCTTATATCTAGAAAATGCTACTTACAAAACCTGATGTGTGTTAAAACACAATAGAAAGAGGGACTGACATTCAAGTATTCTTTCAATGGAATGGGGCATCTTATCCTTAGATAAATTTTTCTCAGACCTGAAACCTCTTCCATCTCTCTCTTCCATACGCAACTAGAAATCACTGGTAAATGTCACAAAGCATTCTGAAACTCACTTCTGAACATCTGTCTAACTTTCAGATGCAAGCATTGCTTTCCAACTATCAAATATCATATTGGGTTAAATCTCAAAGGATGAAAATGGCTTCTTGAAACAAATTGGGAAGGTAATTCTTAAGTATCTAAATAACACTCATGAAAATAGTTGCTTGTACGGTGACTCTGAAGCTGCTATCCTAAATAAATGCCAACTATATAATTGTTTTCCCTTCCAGCTGGCAGGGGAGCTGCAGGGATATTGCCAGAAATAATGGCTGATTATTATAGACAAAGATACATTTTATAGAAAAAAAACTCCAAGAACAAAAGCAACTGAACCTTTTGTTCTCTTGAAAATGATTGTCATCATTAGAGAATATAAGTGTTTATTTCTATGTGATAATATAATTCAACTAATATAGATTGTAATTGTTTTGAAGAAAAAGGAGAAAAATAATCTTGAGTCGGTTTTGTTGGTGAGTGGGGAAATATAAACCCTAAATTGAACTTAATTGTTATTACAGATGAATGATGTGGGACTCATTTGTATGTGATTTGTTTTCTTCTGTTAGTTATGTCTTACCCTGCATTATACATTTGAGCCCAGGTGTTGTGACTTAATTCTTATGCTGCCCATACCCTCTGTACTGCCATTTAATAGATGGTCACCAAATGCCCATGTAACTAGCAAGTTCTAGCTTTAAAACTGGTTTAGCTTTAATATTCATCCACTTTTCCTGTGCTTCTCTTTTGGATAGTCTACCTGGAAGCAGTGCTTTTATAAGTGTTTTACTTGCATTCAAGGAGATAATTCCCCATATTTTTAATCCCTTTCTTTTTGTTTGAATGGGTAGAAATTTCTTTTCCACTTTTTCTCTAGGAATTTGAAATGGACAGAAAAGAATAATGTCCTAGAAAAATAATTTGTGTTCTGATTTTTTCAAAGTCTTCCTGATGTCACCTTACTTAGGAGGTAACACTTGGGCTTGCTGGACTATTTTGGTTTAATAGAAATCAAGATTTGTGTGGGTGAGATATTTAAGATTTACTTCAGGAAGATCAGTTAACTTATTACAGAGAATTTTGGATGCTGAGCAGAGCAGAAGGGCCAAATATAATGGAAGGGTTGGTTTCTACTATATTAAGACTTAAACCAATGATGAAGATTGAAATACTCTTTTACACAAAAAATACACTTTGCATTTTGTGTGTAGGAGACTGTGCTGTTCATTTTAGGCATTTCTGAGCTGGTAAGGACTCAATCACATTAGGAGAATAATTTCTATGATTTTAATATAACCTATTGTACTTTTATTGGCCTAAATCATTAAAATCCACCCCAACAGAAGCAAAAGTGTACCTCCCAGGAGCATATATGCATACATCATAAAGTTTCTTTGTTTTTCTAGTATCATATTTCTTGTAGCAAATTCCTGGAGCTATACAGTTCATCTACAAATGTATTTCTCTTTGTGCATAAGTACGATATACACACTGAACGGAACTGGAACAAATTGGCACTTCATTCCACAGTGGGAATAAAATACTTTTCCTGATCACATCTTTTCCCGAGATCTAAGCAAATTAGAGAAATAAAGGCCATTAAGTAAAATTAGATTTTATGCTATTTAACAGGTGTTTTGGTCTATTTTACCCTAAGGGTAGATCACAATGCAGTCCAAAAAGTTAATTGTTTGATAATTTTACAGTTTGTACATTTATTTCCAGCAGTTTAGCCTATAGTATAGTTCTGTTAAACTTCTGTCATCTGTCTTTGGACCTATTCTTTCTTTAACGCACCACAGAGTTATAAAGAACAATAGCTTAACTTTGAGATATTTCCATTTGATATTGTCAGAAACACTGGATAAACCATCTGAGAAAAATAACTGAAATCAGAAGCTATTGTACCAAATTAATATTACTTAGGGTGTTACTGAAAAAAAAAAAAGAAAAACGTGTATTCCCTACACATTTTCAATATAAATTTTCCTGAAAGATTGAGAATCACAAACAGAATAAATTGCTTCACGTTGCAGTATATATCTCCTCAAGATCCAGCTCAAGGAAAGCAGAAGGACATGTTAGTGTAGAGCCATATGTTTACCCCCCAAAAATTTGCAGATGTCTTCCACAGTGCAATGCTCTGATATGAAAAATGACACAAAAAACTCCCTAACATACACCACCCAAATGAAACACAAAAAAACCACCTCACTGAATGAAATGTAAAAATACCATTCAGTGATCTATAGGTAAGGGCCTAGCTTTCTGTCTCCCAGCCATACAATATATGTCCCAAATATATAATAAATATAATATTTGAAAAGAGTAAAAAACATAAGAACAAACTAAAACCAGTGCAGTAATACATATATATATACATATATATTCTTTCTTAGCAGCTTGGAAACCCACATGCATAACTAAGAATAGGTTTTTATTTATTTTCTTTCTGAAATGGTGTCACTGAAAACTTCTCTGTAGCATTAACAGTCAATCACCTAACTATTGTATAAACATCCACACCACAAATCTATTAGATTTCTCTTTCTCATATAGTAGTAGTAAGCAAATCTGTCCAGCAATGGAAATAATCCAGAACCTGGTGTCCCAAGATCGGAACATTTCTATTGTTCTTTTCAATTCAGCCTAGTGAATGAGTTCTGATCTCTTATCTCCTGGCAAAAGCCTTTGAAGGGTTTTCTCCCCCTCTCCTGCCCCATCCTTTCTCAAAAGTATTGAGTCAGAGTTGCCTGCTTGTCTCAGTCAATGTCTCCCTAAGGTAAAATTTCTAGAAAATGTTGAGGGAAGGACCTTTTAAACTACCACGTAAAAGGACAGTTCTGTTCCTGAGAATATTTCTGGGTTTAGATACTTTCTGAGTAATTTTATAAATCTCCAGTTGTTGAGCATTTACAACTGAAAGAACATAAAAGTAAAATTTCAGAAGGAATAGGAAGTAACCTAATAATTCTCATGAGCACAATGCAAGACTAATGTGAAAAAATAAAATATTTAATTTCTGATAAATCTTCAAGTTAATTCTGCAACTAACTTCAAGTTAGTCCTGCAACTTATGAAAATGAAAAGTATTGATAGATTTTTTTGCTTTGTCTTGTTTGTTTTTTTTTGTTTGTTTTTTTGCTTGTTTTTGTTGTTTTTTTTTTTTGTTTTTGTTTTTTTTTTTTTGGGTTTTTTTTATTTGGTTTTTTTGGGGTTTTTTTTGGTTTTTTTTTCTTGTTTTTTGTTTTTTTTTGTTTTGGTTTGGTTTGGTTTGGGTTTTTTTTATTTTGTAGGAACTCATAGCTTAATCTGTTTCCTTTAATTGTTATCTATGTATTGCATATATGTTTTTACAATAAATATTCCTTGCACTATAGACACAAGAAGGTAAAGTAAATGTTGATGTATGAAGGAGTAGCATTTATTTTCCTTTAAAAACAGTAATAATCCCCTTTCTGATTAGAGTCCTTTTCAATTCACTAAATTGATTTGTTTTAGGAAAGTAGGTTTTATGAGCTAATTGACAGTTCAATTTTAATAAATTACTTTGCAAACTACCTAATAATGTTTATTCTAATTATATCTAGGTACTGTTATTGTTGCACATAATAGTTTTCCAGTCTTTGCTTTTATTTAATAAGTTGATCTTTGCAGTTTTGCAACAATTTTCAACCCTTACAGGCTTATTTCAGACAGACTGCACAACTTTCCTGTCTGATATTTACTTTTAATCATGTCTGATGTCAGTATGTTATGCAAAATGAAATGGGTCTATGCTAATAATAAATATATGGGGATGAACTCTTATTCTAATTTGTAATATAATTTATACTTTGTATGAAATTTTGAGTACTTATTTCATGTGACTAAAGTCCCAAGGTCTTTGATCTTAACCTCAGAATTCAAATGTTGTTTGCAGTTCCCAGAAATGCACTGTCCATTATATAGCCCCAGTAATAGTGACACAATATTTGATCTCATAATCTGTGTTTATGCTGTAAAATCAACAAAATGTTTCTTGTCCTTTGTGGAACAGATGGGGCAATTTTATGTCTCTCATTTTATCAAACTTCTTTGTACTTAAATTATTGATACCATCAGCTAATACAAAAATGCAGAAGTATGTTAGATGTGACAGCTCTTTACAACTGGCAGGCAAGTTGTGACCAACAGAATTCCTCTGTGACAGTCAATAGCACACGGCTCAAGTGGATATTGATGCTTCAGGAGTTAAGTACATTTTGATATCCTCTGATATGGGTTTTTCTTTCTTCTGCCCCCAGTTTATGTTGCATCATTTAAATACTGCCAGTTTGAAATTAGATTATGGGATTAAATGTCTCAGTAACATTGCTGTATTCATTTTTTCCAATGGAAAATATGCATCTTCATTGAGAAAATAAGGTAATCTCAAAGAGAGAAAACAATATCCATTCTATAGAGGAATGCAATAGAAATAAATACAGTAGACAGAATGTCAGATCATAGAACTTTAGCCTGATCTATGATGGCATTTGCATCTTATAGATCTCAGTTTGTACTAAATGTGGACAATTAAGAAAATTTAACTGTAACTTTATTCTCTTCTCCTCAGCAGTTCTAATTTTAGCGTAATAGTTGTAACTTAAATAGGAAAAAATGCAAAGCTCTGTGCTTTTCAGTTAATTTCAATTTCTTTAAGATATCCCTAAAGAATTAAGTATACCTCATTTAGAAAAGAAACAGAAGAACTGAAAATCTTGTCTTTGTCATAGGTTTCTACCCAAGGCTGAGCTTGTGAAGATTTAAATATGAAATCACCACAGTGACTCCTGCTTCATTGGCATAGTATCAACATAAGCACCATCCTTTAAATGAGATCACTAAGCATGAGTAAATCTGCAATACCAAATATCCCATGTTCATTTTTTGAAGCACATTCAGAGAGAACTATAGCAACTGAAAGGGGTAAATAGGGGGACAAGAAGAAACTGCAGCAGAAGAAAGTTGGAGTATATAACTATCCTCTCATCATTTAGTAGCTAGAGTTCAGAAAACCTTTTACTATTCTACCTTTGATGAAAGTAACAACTGCTTTATCTTAAATTCTCTATCAGTAACACTGCCTATTAATGTTCTATATATACGTAGCATATAAGACTGAAACATAGATTTATAAATTTTAAAGCTGCAATTTTAGGTCAGGTTAATAGCAAATTAGTGGATGGACAAGTGGTCTTTAGCAATTCATGAGCTACTTGGTTGATCCACTTAATCATAACATACATTTTGGAAAACTTTTCTAGATAAAAATGAATAAAATATGCAATTAATTATTCTTGATTCACTGTAAGTAGCACGTACATTATGTGAATGGTTTTGCATTCACAAAATTTGCACTTGTGTATATGCTATATTCTTCTACTGCTGTTTTTCATATAAAAAATTTGATGTATTATCTTGACAATCTGGCCTCTTTCTGTTGGAAAATTCCCATAAACTATTTAAGGTAACTCTAACAAATGGTTATCTAGTAGTTTTAAAAAATATATTTGGTCTGCTATGAAATCCCAGCTAACAGAGAGTGTTATTTTTGGAACATAGTATTTGAATAATGGGAGCAATCATTTATTTCACCGACTGAATTTTTTATTCTCTGGTTACATGCTCTAAGAGGGACGATCCATGAACCAAGAAATTATTTGTATACTGAATCTCTTAGGAAATGTGCAATGCATTTGAGGATCTAAAAAATAAAACATGAGGTGAACAACTCTGAATCCATAAAAGCTTTACCAAGACTTATACATTGTTCCTTCCACTAACAAGTAAGTAGAGGTATGGCTGAAGCAGTTTCTGCAGAAGCCTTCACAGGATTCACAAGGCATGGAGATGCCTTTTAATTAGTTTTTTTCCTACATTTGCTTGTATATATTTTCTATTAGATCTTCCTTATTAGATTGTTCTTTAAGTCCACTTTTGCAGTGGAAGGAAACATTTTCTGTCTGTTCTAGTAGAGGCAGAAAATTGCAGACTTCATCAGATGCAGGCTACAGCAGATGAGCACTCAACATTTGCAGCAGAAAAACGTTTGTGTGTCCTGATCATCCACACCTACAACTCATCTCAACGCACACACTGCCCTTGCTCAGCTGTGATGCCATCCGTCTTTTGGACAAAACAGAGAAAACACCGTTTCTTGACTTCAGTAGCTCTAAGATGGCACCCTTATTTCCACTTATTCTTGTTCTGGGCAGACTTCAGTGAGATGAAACTCAGTGATTTCAGACTCAGGAAGCCAAGTTTGATTAGTCTAAACCAAGAAGTATTCACCAAGTTAAGAATATCTAGACTTACCTCATTTCTTCACATACTTGCTGACAACGTCTTTAATAAGTCTGTTCAGATCTCTTGTATCTGCTCCTTTTGAGCAAGGAAATCCTGGAAAAATTCTAATAAAAGAGGTAAGCATACAGACGATGGAAGTAAGAACAGGAAGCCTGGGAGAAATACAACAAAACTGTCTAAGCAGCCAGGGGTCAGGGTAGGAAAGTTAAGCCCTGATATAATTAAATCTGGCCGGGGATGTTAAAGCCAAAAAGAAAAGTATACCAAAAAGAGGTATGTCAATGAAAAAAAGTAGAGCTAGGGAACTGGTTTTGTATGCACTCTGGAAGGGAGGAGATCAGGTTACCTGGGACACAGAGAAATGAGAGAGCTGGTTACCCAGGACATACAGATGAGGTACTCTTTTCTCCTCAGTCTTCACAGGCAAGTGATTCAAGTTGCTGGGAGCAAAGGCAGGCTCTGGAAGAGCAAAGAATTCCACATAGTAGGAGAAGATCAGGTTCCAGACCATCTAGGGTACCTGAAAGTGCACAAGTCCATGGGACCTGATGCGATGCATCCATGGGTTCTTAGGGAACTGATGGATAAAGTGACTAAACCACTCACCACCATACTTCAGAGGCTACAGCAGATAAGTGAAGTTCCCAGTGACTAGAAAAAGTGAAACAATTCCCCAGAATTAACATCAGCCGAGTCTATGGCATACATCAACCTGTCTGCTGTCTTCCAACTCTACTTTATTCACTTTATTCATGGAAGTGGCAAAGCTATAAAGGTGGCACTAGCTTTTAATTCCAGTAATGCAGCATTTGAAACTTGGGAGAGTAGATATGTGGAGCTAAAAGGAAACACCAGATTTTACTGATTACTGGATGTCATTTAAAGTAAGGCAGGCAACGTCTGGCCTCAAAACAGGCTGATCAAGGCTGTTTGATTTACTGGCCAGTATGACTAGAGAATCTGATGATAGTAGTTTCTGTCCTATAAAAAACTGTTCTGAACACTTCAGTAAGAGTAAATATAATCTCTTTGAGTATCACACTGCTTTTCATTTCAGGCAGGCATTTATAGAGACTAACTGCTCATTGTCTTGTGACTGGTGTAATTGCTTTTACTCGGACAAATGAATTATGAAATACTGCCATTTTCATTTGGCAATTTTGCACAGCTGTATATGACAGCATAACATAAAAAAAGGCATTGAAATGTCAAGCATGCTTATAAAACAAAGGAACAGCCTCTGAGTGGAGAGTGTATGATAGAAACAATTCTTTAGTGGTACTTTAGGGGAAATACTTTTTAAATGCAGGTATACATTTTCCAGGTCTGACATATTTCCCTCTGTACTCTTAAAATCTATGCAACCTTAAAATCTCGATGTACTAATACATCATGTAAGATTTCAAGGCCCTTCTTTTTTTTTTTTTTTCTAAGAAGTAAAAACATTTCCTTATATCAGGTATTGGGATATTGGTGGTAGTTTAGAAACTACTTTATGCCAGCTACTGAACATGGATTTCTAGTTATGTGGCAGATTGGTTAGTACAAACACATGGATGAACACACTTTAAAATTTTAATTCCTGCTAGAATCAAGCTCTCAAGGTCTTAATCTCAGCACAAATAAATAATAAATGCAGCAAAACAATAAATGCAGCAAAATGCAGACAATTAAGTGTGTGCATGTGTGCATATATTAGCATTCTTCAGGTGCAATCACAAGTCAAGTATGCCATACCAATAGTAATAATTACCACCGCCATTAGTTATTTCACTGCCTTCTATGAGATTCTTTGCAGTTGCATTTTTTTTTTTTCGGGACAATGGACAGCTATCAAAGAAAGAGAAGTACCCAGTGGCACTGCAGTGTATCTCTGAAGCCTGTAAGAGAGCAGAAGGTATGAAAACTTGGTGTACTTGTAAACAGATTAAACATTGTTGTCTTTAGTTCAGGTCATTGTATTTAACACTTTTTTCAAGAATCCTGTTATTGAACTAGGTTCATCAAATGAGACATATGCACAACACAGCTGGGACTGACTGACTGAGCACAGATGTGTATCTACTAAATTGTTTGTGACAGCGACTGTATTTAATTGTGATGTGTGACATGTGTGACAGGTACGTTGGAGGCCAGTCAACTCAGTGAACTGTTGATTAGTGTGGTATGAGACATAGTATATATTAACAGCAAGTGGAACCTTTTTGTCACCGACTGAAAATTCAAATCAAGTGCAGACAAATGAAGCAGACTGGAGCTGTTCATAACCCTGTTTCTTGCTTCTACTTTCTTGCTGTCTTTAATATTAAAACAGTGTGATAATATTTATTTCTCATAAACATAGAATAGTTTGGTAAAAAAGTTGTAACTTTTTCACTGGAACCATCATCATTATTGCTGCTGCTATTATTATTATCTGTAGGGAAAAAAAAACCCAAAAAAGGTTGAACTGCTTTGGTTCAACCCACACAGTTTCTTCCCAGGGTTTCATTTGTGAACTCAAACAATACACGATTTTATTTACAATTTATCTGTGTCTGTTTCCTTAGACTAAGTCTTTGTGCCTTTTTTCTCCTCCTTGTTACCAATTCTCTGTTATTAATATAGTGAAACATCAAACGAACTTTTTGTTTCCTGTTGTGAAATAAAAGCTGTGCAACAATCACATTTAATTTTTCTAAAACTGAATTTGGAGACCTTGAGATAGACTTGCAATCACAGATGATTCAGTGAGAACCAGACATGTTAGGTTTGGAAAGAAACCCTGTTAAACATTATTATCAGCAACAGAAGTTCATGTTGACTGTGCTTAGGACTTAGACACTGGATGAATCAGGGCTGTCAGACCCATTTTGGGGGGCAGAAACATTTTGACTCAGGATTCTTTCCTTTTTGTACAATCTGAGTGGTACAGAAGTCACTTTAAGGTTTCCAAACCTTAGATCCCATAGCATGCTTCCTATTAATCTACCATACCATTGAAATCTAATCTTATTCTGTCACTATCTGATGCTAGTCCTCCAAATCAATGCCAGAGTTTTATCAATTAATGTTTTCAATGTTACCAAAACCGTAGCTAACTAGATAAGAGGGCTATGAGTGTGAAATTCTCAGCAGAAAGGATGGGCACAAATATAAAACTTGTCTCTATTTAGTTGCATAAAATATTCTACAGCAATTTTCTTATTTCTTCTAAGCTCCTACAATTCCTGAAAACAAACTGGGTATCCCACCAGGAGAATGTGGGATTATACCAGTCTCCTCACATAATTTTTATGTCAGGTAGATATGTATATCTCTCATGTGTATTTCCTTCCCTCATATGATTTTTGGTTAAATAGATGATCTGAAGGTCTGTATTGGAAATCCAACCATTGTTTCCATTTAAGGTAACAGGAAACTCACACTGCAGTTTCTTAGTTCCTAGACACAAACTGTGAGCAATAACCCTTTCTCCTCTCCTTGTACCCAGAACTTTAAAAGCCTTCTATGGCTGCTGGTTCTTCAATAGTTCATTTGGATTAATGATTAACATGGCATTGTAGTGGGGTGAATTTTTACTTTTTACAGTATTCCTCTGTGTCAGCTCACATCACTCAGTAACAACCATTACTCATGTGGTCTTCTTCATCTGAAAAGTACAGCAGGGAGGTGGAGCCTACCTGCACCTTAATCTTCTACTAGAAAAACAGTTCTGATGAGATGTGCTTCTGTGATATTCAGTTATAATGGATTTATATAGAAAGCATAGAACACATATCGTGCATTTTTCCAGCACAGTCTCACAAACTGGAGAGCTGTAGCAGGACTGCCATATGTGCAGTTATTTAACACATGAAGTTTACCTACAGAGGCCATTTTCTGCAAGATGTAGTTTCAGCAGAAGATGCTGAGTTAGATGGAAGTCTTCCCCAAAGAGTCATGGAGGTCGCAGTGTCAGTATAAAATTGGCATAAATTTCCAGCCAAAGGAAATAATGTTTCCACTGTTCCTCCTCTATCCACACTTCTCTGTGGTCTAGAGATGTTATATCTGGGACAGCAGGTAGATACTGTGAAGAACTGAACTCCATGCCAGTAATAGCTGAGCACTGGAACATTAGAGAGTTTCTAAAAATTGTGAGGAAAATCAAGTTCTGTGCTACTGACATTATTTGCCTGCTGTTCCAGCTAGCTCATACTCACTGTGCTCTGATAAGTGCTCCAAGGCTTGGATACTTTTAAAATTCTGAAGACTTCCAGAAAATTGTTCTCTCAGTACAATGCCAGGTACACTGTAAGAGGTCAATGGGTGAATTCAGAGTTAACTTTTCCATCTGCGTTTTTGCATGATTTGTTTTGGAAAAAGGGGAATTGAGCTGAAAGGTTTATTAATATATAAATCATATGTGCCAGAATCACATTTCCATTAGGCTACAAGATTAGAATAAACTGAAATTAAATACTCTTATAGAGGTCAATAGAATTGCGTCTATCTTGGTGTTCAGGTGAGAAATTTATTCCTCATAAATCAAGACTCAAAATGAGACGTCTCAGAAGTTTTGAAGAATCAAGTGATTTGTTCAATGTCAATGGCCAGAAAAACATAATCAAACATCAACATTCTTTTAGTCTTATAGATTACCTGAGGGGAGAGGAGGTTTTTGTTGCTACTATCTGATATGATAACTTTGTGGCACAGCTCTCCACATTTCCTTATCCTTTTGTCCGGGCAGAGCTGTTCTTCTCTATCAATCTGCATCTGGTCCAGGTGGTGCAGCTGCAGAGCAGTGATTGCACAGAAGAGCACCAGGATGGCAAAGATAAACGTACTTGCACAGTGGAGCTTGCAAAGTGCCATGCCCTTCTGAGTACATTATATAGGGATCTCAGTAGGGGATAATTAAACATCAAATCTGTGTTTCTTTGAGGTGTGAAAACAATGGTTTGAAATGGTGAAAGAGAGGACAGTGGCCACATGCAGAGCAGAGTGAGTCTTTCTCCTATTAAAGCCAGAGGGAAAAGGATTCCTCAGAGAGAATGAAACACAGATGTGTTTACATGAGGTTGAATTTTTAAGGAAAAGGGCAGGAGTGCCCAGCCAGGGCCAGGTTGCTGTCTGTTGTTATGGCAACAGAGGGAGAATCTCTTATGAAAGAGAAAAGAGTGGAGGGAGTGGGAGGGCAGAAAAGAAAACAGATTCAGAAGGTAGGCAAGGGGGTAGGAGTTTGCAAATGGAAAGCGAACAAAGATAACTGTCAAGGTCAGGCAGAAATGCAGCTATGTCCATGATGACTGAAACGCCCTCAGAGACCTTGTGCACAGCCATTCCCTTTGCGGGTGGGCAGATTTGCCGGGGTCACTTCCACAGTCATCGTCTGGCTGGCAGAATGCCACCGCAGTGCCCTGTCCTCCCACACCCACTCCAGCTGAGGGCTTACATCTACCTTTGTTCATTGCCTCAATGTGCATAATACTTGCAAGAAAAACTCTTTTCATTGCCAAGGACCCCTGCCTCTGCTATCTTTTTAATAAATTGAACTGATCTCAAACAGTAAATTTTATTTACTTCTTGAGGTAAGTTAGGAGATGAGAGCTAGTCCTTCAGCATGGGAAAATCCCTTTTTTCCCCAAGGAGAAGGCATTCTGGAGAGAATACTACCTCCAAGGTGTGCCCCAAAAATTATGAATACTGAAAAGTGCAGATGCTTTTGTCAGAAATAATGTCTTGATACATGATGGGTCCAGTAGAGAGAATTATTTTTGTAACAAAGCAATCCAGTAGGAAAGAATGGAAGTGCAGTAAGAACCAGACAACCAGCTGGCCAGGGATGCAACTTAATACTTTGCTAAACAGATTCAAAATGAAATCTCTGTGCTCAATGCACCAGAAGGAAGCACTACAAATCAGGAATAAGCAACACAAACCCAAGGCTTTCTTTCAGTCCTCATAATAAAATCAAAGAAAAATAATGAACAAACTAGAAAAACTTTCCCAAAGGGATATTTCTGGGGTTTTTTTGGGTTTCTTTCTCCCTTTCTTTCCTGAAAAAAAGTTCATGCCAGTCAGGCTGTTCATGAGTCAGTGCTGTTCTGAGAGCACGGCTGTCCCTGCTCCTCTGGCACTTTTGAACTGGCTAGCCCATTTCTATCAAATCTGACAGAGAGATGGAGTTTTGAGATGTTACTCTTACAAGTTCTGTGAAAATTGTTAGCTAGGGGCAAGAAAAAGGCTACAGTGATGCCTACACTGAGGGAAAGACCCAAGTATGAACTGCACCATTACTGAATACACACATTTATTGTGTTGAAGAGTGTAGATAGGAGGGAGAGGTTATAAATGTTTTAATTCTTGGAAAAGCTTCAATCAAAGTTTGAACTTTATTAGACACTATCTAGCTTTCATTTTCCTTCTCTCCTTTCCTCCACATATGAGTTCTCTAGTGTTTAATAAGGATAGGAAACATGCTGCAGGCTTAGTTACTTCATTTAAAAAGCCATTTGATGAAACACAAATCATTTGAAAACACAACTCTATTAGTTGCAGTGTTTGTAGAACTATTTATTATTTAAAGCAAGTGATAGTTGCATTACACTGTCTCAAAAAAAGTTCTCAAGATCTGCCCATTGTCTTCTTATTACTCTTCATTTATTTTCTCTCTCTTGTCTGAAATATTCTTATTTTCCACATTTTTCCCTTAACTGCAGTTTCAAACAGCTTCCCTGGAAGACAGTATGAATATCCTTCTCTTCTTCCCCATAAATATTCAAGTTTGAAATGTAATTTCAGTATGAAGATCAATGGAATTCTAAAGACAATGTCTTGAATCTTATCAAGTCATGCGAAATTCTTTTAATTTAAAACAAAATATCTCTTCTTCTCTTATCTAAAGATCTCTTAAGCCTCTGCAGTACAGCTTCAGCCTTCTGGTCCATTATTATCAAACTCATTTGTTGGGGGGGAAGTCATAGAATCCAGTGTCCTCTTTATATCACTTTATGCTTTCCTCACTTTATTTTCCAAAACCATACTACTGTTGATTTTATACAGTTTTTCATTTCATCAATAGATGTTCCTAAATCTGCCATCTAATGGTTTTTACTTTCTTGAATCCTATAATCAAAACAAAGATTGATAGAGTATTTGGACCACTTGGACTAAAGTGAAAAATTGTAAAGGGAATTTGGAGATTTACAGCTGCGTTGTCAAATTTTGAGGATTGAATCAGTTAAAAATGATGGCTTGATGAAGACTGGCTTTCACCTTCAGAAGAGATAACACTGCTCAGGATGTAGTATCCCTGATGAACTACAAATCTATTACACTGTTAATTGGACAGCAAGAAATTAAACATAAATCATTCAACAGAATACAGTGATATAAAATCAATTAAGTCATTGCACTGAAAAAAATATTAAGTGCTTTACATTAGGGAACATTATGAAAGCGAGCATCAATTTTAATAAAACTTTTGTTTGATGCTTGTTACAGTTATTCACATAGATTTTAGAAGATTTGAACTGGATTAAACCTTTGATTTTGAATCAAGAAAAGCACTTCTAATATCAGCTAGTAGGGGCAAATAACCAAGCAACCACTGACCATTGTAGTTACATGAGTTAAGGGCCAAATTCAGAAATAATTAACAGATATCTAACTGTGATAATTTTCATCATATTCCACCCATGCAAGAGGTGCAAGAAAAATTGAAGCCCATCTTTTGAAGACATAAACTCTAATTTTTTCCTTACTTATCTGCAGTGAGACAACCTATGAAGTTTAATTTTCAGACTCATGTTAGAAGCAGTCTAAATTTGGTTGTTATGAAAGCCCTGAAAAACCTGGTGAGTTCTCTGCAATTGCTGTAAGTTGGCTGTCTCACACTCACTCTGAATGACAGTGGGGTCTTGACAGAGTTCCTCCCCACTTCCTTCATCTCCAGTTAGTTAGTTTATTTGTTTTCACTCTCCCTTCCAAACAAAATATTACTTTGGATATTTTTCCATTTTGTTTTAGCAAGATTTCAGATATGAGAAACTAAGGAACTTCCTTCTGGAAGCAGACTTTTTGAAAGACAGACAAACCCATATCCTTTACTCAGTCAGTAGAAAAACACTGATGAGTTGCAACTTCTAAACCTAGATCTCTTCCTGGAAGACCTCATCATGCTTCTTCAGGACTGATCTAGAAGTTAATTGTTCAGGTTTATTTAATAAGTTCTTTATTTTACTTTCCAGAAGCATCTCACTTGGCACTGATCAAATGTTTTTGTCATGTATCATAACTTGCAGCTCAAAATCAACACCCAGAAATATGTCTTTCACAAATGTACTCATGCCACCAGTTAGGCAGATATGTATAATAACTTTATTATTCTTGCAATATCTATTAGGATTTTGCTTGTAATTGTATATATGTTCCCCCACACACATACAAGTTTCTCTGTATAAAGTTACCTATGTAAAATATTACACCTAAAGTCAGTTTTTAACAGTTTCTTTGCATTCAAACTTTCTGCCAGTGCCCACAAGTTAAAATCTACAATTGCTGATGTTTTTAAGTATTAAAATTTATTTAAATGTTTTCTAAAATCATTCATTATTGTGGTTTTTATTAGCAAATATGCTGAAAACAACCTGTCATTATATTTAATGAGGATTCCATATGCCAGTTCAGTATACAAAAACAAATTAAGTCTATAATTAACTTATTAATTCAACACAGCACTAATTCTTAGAATTTTATCATTGCTTTCTGTAAATGGAAGTTTTAAATTCACAGCCTCTCTTTAGTACTTGGGAATAGCTCCTGGAAACACGACAGCTGTTTCCCCCTCCCTGTCTCCCCAATTATACTGAGAATCAAACCATTAATGTACTCAGGAGCAGTAAGGTAATTATATGTTTTAGTAGGTTCATTAAGAGCTCTGAAAATATATTTCACTATAAAATAATTTCTGTTCTCTTCAAGTTGTCTAGAACATGAGGAATTTTTGGTAAGAAAAGGCTAAGGTGCTATGTTTCTTTACTTTAGACAACAACCTCTTACAAATCAGTACTAAATGATGCACAAAAATCCCTTGGTATCTTAAAGAGGGAAAAATTACATAGGTAAACAGATAAATCTTTAGTACATTTGTCTTTATGGGAGCAGCTCCTGCTGTTGGTCTCTAACCTGGAGGGCATTATTCTTTTCTAAATTGCCAGTAGTGTCTCACAGCACAGTGATAAATAGAAACCACTGAAAGAAATAACATTCATTCTAACACACAAGAACTTTCCAGACAGACATTGGCCTCTGAGAACAAACACTTAGACAAAATAGATTAGTTGCAGTTGCAGAATATATCACTCTGGTTCCCTATGAACCGGCATTATCCCAGCTGTGCAAATAAGTGCCTTTATGCCAATCATTAAGTAATAAATACATTTAAGAGAGAGTCTAAAACTTTAAGGAAAACACAGGAAAAGATCTTTCTATATCAGTTACTTTTTGTTTGAAGCCAGTGATGTATTCCCAGCACTACTTTAAAAAGTCCCTAATGAAGTAGATGCTTTTGTGTTACTTTGTGGTAGAAAGTTTCCTTTGTCACACAATTAATGAAACAGAAAATAAACAAGTGCTACAAAATTGCAATTAGAAGTACTAGTTTAATAATAGAACAGAAAATTCCCTGGCAACTTTCTCTCTTATTTATGGTTTCACCTGAGGCACATATGCTAAGGCAGAATTTTGTTTGTTTCTGGTTATGCTGAAGTAACATTCAGCTATGCTGTTTGTGTTTTTCCTCGTTAATTGGTTTGAAAGTCTGACAAAATCAAAACTGTGTTGGAAAATACAGTTATTCTGCTTTATCTGGTAGATGCACAACATATGGATTGCTTTTAAGAATTGATGTAAAAAATTTTTTTTTTCTTTTTTTTTCCCCGTGCAGTCAGAACCCTAGGAAAGTATTGTGAAGTATTGTGACACTACCAGCCATTTTCCCCACTACCTTCGCTCTGGCCACAAGACTCCAGGAATTCAAGTGCCTGGGATGGGTTCAGCTATCCAGCACAATCACAGCAACCCTACCCTAACTACTCACCCCATCTGAAAATTTTCTTTCTTCTTTTCTTTAGCACCAGAAGCAGTTAGGCAGACAGAGCTTTCTCCTGGAGCAAGGTGTGTGTTGGGAGGGATGGGATGTGAATGGGAGGAGGTGCAGCAAGCACAGCAGTGAGTTCTGGCAAGGACATGGAAGTGTGGGGGGAAAAGATGACATTGTGGCCACTGCCAGGAGGAGAGATGGATGCTGGATGGATGCTTCCTAGCCTGCTAGGAAGTCCTTGAATGGGCATGAATGTAGCTGAGAAAATTGTACATCTGCACATCATGTTCTTTCCCAATAGAAATTGTGTTTTCTGTCTATCATCGATAGACTCTAAGTGCAACTCCTTTTTTTTAAGTACAACATTTTTTGTTTTGTTTTAATTTATACAGAATTCAGTACTAAATCTGTACTTCTATTGACATTTGTGTTGAATTAATGAGCTGGATTTTATCAAGGACTACATGTTTGAAAAGCTCTCTATTTTTTCTCTGTGTATGCACTTTGGCTGAAGGAGGTGCTGGAAACAGAAATGCCCTTTTTTGTTTCTGGTACAGATACATTAATTTTTCTATAAAATCATATTTTTCTATCAACTGATCTGTATGCATACTAGACCTTTTAATTTATTTGAGTACAATATTAAAAATTCTACTTTTATAGTAAATTCAACTTATTAATTCAATATTATTATTCCCTATATTTTGACTGTTGGTTTAGGGCCATCAGTATAAATAAGTGGTGACTTCTAAAACAGTCAGTGGTCTTGCTTTCTTCCTACATCTGTCTGTAGATCTCAAAGCAAAGGGCATGTTGAACAAGCTTAATACTTATCCTTAAGCACTCCAACAGAAAATTCATAAAAGAGATTGAAGAGGCTTGGGGAGGATCAGAAGCAGCTGGACATCAATGGGAAGGGAGGATACACACTCTTCTGTCTTCAATTTATGTTGGTGCAAATTTTAATTAGATGAAATGGATTCTTAAACCTGCATGTTAGATCCAGGTCCAAAATGTAGAACAAGGGAAATGTCTGTTTGAGTTCCACAGGCTGGAACTTCTTCCTGCAACCTTCCCTGACCTGGTTTCCTGAATGTTTCTCCAACAAAGTACATATGACAACCGTGCTTACTGGGGCTTTTTCATTTTCTGTGTGCTGTAGATTTCTTAAAATTCTATTTGTTCTGTCTTCATCACTTTTGATCAGCTTTTCACATTTTTGTTTTACATTTTTTTTTGTCCTTCCTTTCATGTTCATTTTCTTGTTATCTTTTCCATCCATCTGCTCTGGAGTACAGAATCAAAGTCTTTTCTTGTATTCACTTTTTTCTAGATTTTCTCATATTCACTTTTCTCTAGGACTATCAATTATTTCAAAGACTACAGTAAAAGTTTTATAATTCTCTCTAACTATATACATCTGCTAATCATACTTTCAAAATAACACACAGGACACTTCTCTTGCCGACTGTGTAGTACTGATTCATATTCATTTACTCCATGTCTGATTGTAATTAATTTAGAAATAGCTGAGCTGGCAATAAACAAGCTAGTTTGAAAACTGAGTCTTCACAGACTTCCAAAGTTACCTGTGAAATTATGGAAATATTTATTTTCACTGAAGCCTGAGCTGCCAAACTGATGCTGCTGCATGTGCTGAT
This sequence comes from Onychostruthus taczanowskii, assembly GCF_017590055.1. Classification (NCBI taxonomy): domain Eukaryota; kingdom Metazoa; phylum Chordata; class Aves; order Passeriformes; family Passeridae; genus Onychostruthus; species Onychostruthus taczanowskii. Next base: position 13,343,193 of record NW_024498351.1, read on the forward strand.
ATCTGGTCCTACTCTTATAAACAGCCTGCCTAGCAATTTCAATTGAAGCCTTGTTATAACTCGTACTTGAACTTTGGTCTATGAATGATGTGAGTAGGGTGTGTCTTTCGAATTTTGTTGTGACTGGGATTTTAAATCAGAAACATCATGGATAGTTGAAACTGCATCATCTACATATACAGTTTTCTCTGATTTATAAACGATAAAGGATATACTATCAAACATGTTTATACTTGTTTGTATTGATGGAATGTCCATATTTCTTGGAGCATGATGTACTATGTTTTTTCCTATTATTTTTTATTTTTCAGATCTCTAGAATTGAATTAATATTTGCCTTGAAGAAAACAGAGATGTAAAAACCATAGGATTAAGATTCTTGTAAAATTCACATTCCTTTGTTTGAATGTGTAGATCAAGAGGCTTTGTATACTCATCCCTGAGGAAGACAAAAATTCCTAGGGAACTTTGACTGTCCATATAATTTCATAATTCAACAGTGAATCTCCACAGTAGTACACAGGATTAACTGCACAGTCAATACTCCATCTCTTCAGAACTACATACTGGTCTGAAAATAATAGTTACCAGCCATTAGCATTTTGTATAAAAGTCATATCATATAAGAACACACAACTAATTCTTTCTTACATTTTAGTAATCAGAAGTGCATGTTATGTGTACATTCTTACCTTGTCCATTTTCTCTTCCAAATGTTATTTTAAAATGTTAGCAGTGAATGCGGTTTTCATCTTGGGTAAAACAAAAAGCAGATCAACCTGAATAATTTTCATTTTCAAAAACATGCTTACCAGTCATTGCCAGTATGCTGATTATTTCAGTACTCACACAGTATGAAGGAAAACTCCATAAAGCTATTCAGCAAGAGAAAGGGTCAAGAAAGATGCATCCATGGAAATGATAAACAGACACAATCAAATAATTTCATAGCAATAAGTAATCTGACAAGAGAATAAAATGGTTAATGAGCAGCTAAATTTATTTTGATCAGCTATATGGTTGAATTAATAGTTCTGAATATATTGAAACCCTGATATTTTTTCTAAACAAAAGTCTTCCCAGGAACTCTGATAATGCAAGAAAACAATAAAGTATAAGACCACTTGATTTTAAAGTATGTATATAAGAATTAGTATATCATGATATAATAAGACACAGTGTTGAATAAAAGAGCAATATGAAAATGAAATGGACTTGCATTAAACATATGTGTTGGGAATACAGCTCCTGGTAATGAAGCAGTTGTTGGATATGTTGACCGTATCAAAAAAACTACTTCAAGTCACTTAAAACAAAAATAACCATACTTACTTCTTCACAATTCATGTAACTTTAGAGCAGAAATCTAATCAGCAAAGACAAGTGTTTGAGAAATAAGATGACAATGATGTGTGGATATTAGAGACATTTTTACTGAATTGTAAAAATAATTATGAATCCCTCCGTATGCAAGAAACTGTGGAATTACCAAAATATAAGGACAAATAAGAAATTCTCTGCCTCAATGAGTTTTATTGAGCATAGATCAAATCTAATTTAGATACAGCAAAATTTGGAAACTAAAGATTTTCTGGTCTTTGTGGAGTACTGTCACCAGTTGTTCAAGCAAAGCAAGTGAACACAAATTGGTCTAGCAAACACAGAGCCAGAAAAAATGTCACACACAAAACCCAAGGGAGTAAATGCTGACTAGCTTATGCATGAAATCCATTCTCCTGGATAACCCATCAACCTAGGCATTTATTTCCACATATCAGCACCATTACACACTGGTAAAGGAGATAATTCTGTAGTTTCAAAAGCAGGTTTATTAAAGATGTTATGGTATTGTTTCTATTTCTACTAAAATCCCAAAGACCCAAGAGAAAATTCACATGACATAACTCAATAGTTTCAAAGACAAGTTTATTAAAGTTGTGATAGTAGCTCTTCTATATCCACAAAAACCCTGAAGACCAAAGGGAATATTCTTGTGAAAATCACATTTCACCACCAAGTAGTTTGGCATAAGTCTTTTCTCAATCCAATAAAACAGAGAGTGACTGGAAATGCAAGAGGACATGAGGTTTGCAACTGACGAAAGGGAATTTCATGGACTTTACAAAGTACAAGAGGATGTTCATTGTATTTAACATAATTGGCATAAAATATTGGTTTTCTGATGGTTTCACAGATGAGAAGAGAGACAGGAAATGGGAAAACTAACACAGGTAGAGAAAAAATATTCTCTCACCTCATCCGGGTTTTCCTCAGGTTACCATGTTAAATAAAGAACACAAAGGAGGCCAACAGAGAAGAAAGATTTGGTAACAGATTTATTAAATTTCTTCAGAGAAAACCAGACTATGTCTGGTTTACATTACATTGAAGTCAATATAAAGATGGGAAGAGTAAGCACAATTTGATTTCTATTCTGAAATAAGTTGATATTTTAAAGTAAAATTTAATCTGCTCATTTTACGTCAAAGAGAAAGAAAGAAAGAAAGAAAGAAAGAAAGAAAGAAAGAAAGAAAGAAAGAAAGAAAGAAAGAAAGAAAGAAAGAAAGAAAGAAAGAAAGAAAGAAAGAAGGGGATTTGGACCTTCTTGTCAATATGTTTTCTTGACTCTTATTGTGTGGGTTATATGCTACTTCATATAACATACTACTAAGTGAAATAACACAGCCAAGACCAAACTGTTTCAAACAAAAAAATCTTGAAGACTGGGAGAACAAAAACTTGAAGTTTGTGGTTTAGGTTATTGCTAGTACAAATTCAAGAGCAGGTTTGCTAATTACCATGAGTTGGTGTTTCTAAATGAAGGTAATGATTCTCTACCATTTGAACTATAACTCTAGTTGAAGAGAGAGGGGGGGAGAGAGAGAGAGAGAATAAAAACAAGAGAAAAAGACACCATTTTCTAGGGAGACAATTATGTTTCCATAAGCTTTTGAGATACACAGGAGGACAGTATTGTTGGAGTGGGGTAGAGAATTTGATAGACAGTACTCTAGCTGCTACAGCTTTTGTAAACATAAACAGATTTTAATAAGACACTTTTGATTAGTACCTTCAGCATTAACAAGATTGAGATAATTAGGTAAGCAACATTTTTATTGAAACTAGGTTTTGAAATCCAAACATCTAACTTGTACAGATCTTCAATCTCTGGAAATTTGACATTCTAATTTTATATTCAAGTTCACTAAATTCTATTTGCTGAAAAAACCTTATGAAATGTTTATTTTCTAAAAAACCTGTGTAATGCATAATTATTAAAATAATATCAAACTAAATTATGGTTGGTCTTAAGTAAATAATAGTGATTTATAAAGTATATTGTCAAGTTTACAACTTCTTAAAGGTTTTCCTCAGCGTAATAAACTTTAGGAGAAGGGTAAATGGGACCCAACCAAATTGCTGTCAATGCAGTTACTGAGCTGTGATGTTTCATCAAAACTGAATGTGTATTGTAATGAATTTAATATAGTCTAGTAAAACTCTGGAAACCAGCTTTTTAAGTTTTCTTTGGAACCCATGCAGCCCTTGAAAGGAACCAATTCTCAGTTGATTTCAGACAAAATAGTTCATTTATTAAAAGACATTTCTGCAGATAAGTAGGTGTGAAAAGAGTGATTTTGTTTGTTTAGAAAGGTGTTGACTTCATCTGTATCCTCAGGAGTTGAAAGCTCCATTTACCTCCTTTCCATGCAAACTGGAAGCAACAGAAAACAGTAATTATAGGCTAGAATTAGTGAATAGTTAGGAAACACATCTACAGTCTTCTAGCTCTTAAATATCAAGCTGCTTCCAGATGACTAGAATTGTAGACAAAAGTGTGAGCAGATCATCCTCAATATAATTTATGTATTCCTTTGAGTGCATTTATTAATCCAAGAAAAGGCCTGGCCTCACTTGGCAAGATGGCTTTCATACCAAAGCTGGCACATGTATTTGTAACTGCCTGTCTTGACTTGTAACTATATCTTACTTTAGAATTTTAACATTTTCTAAATAAAAACTAATTCACTTTCTTCTTCAGTAACAAAGCAATGTCTTGTGTAGTCACTGAAATCACACAAAAATCATAAAAATGTTTATCTCTTTCCTTTAGGTGAGGTACAAAGCGAAAGGAAACCCAAGGTAAAGTCCAAACAATTCATGGCACAGGACAAACCAATGTCACCATAACCTGAGACTGGTGTGTGATGCTCTACAAGTTACCTGCAGTGACAGGAACACAAGCCTGACTTATTACTGTGAAAGTGCTGTGAGTAATACAGTCTCACCAAAAAAAAGGTTAGGACTGTTAGAACTCAGGTGGTCAAGCCACAGGTATGATACCATTGACTTGTTAATGAAATGTCCTAAAATGTTATTTTATTTTATTGATTTTTGTCTCTTTTTCTCTTGATGGTAGTCAAGATTGTATTAGATAGAAAAATGAAAATTCTGTTAAAATATTAGATAGTACATAACTGAATATTATTTCTAAGTGGCTTTTATCACAGTAGTCAATTCATATGCTAGTGTTAAAAAGTCCTTTACCTGCTTCTTCATTGTCCATAATGATTTTTTTAAGGAATATTTCAAAATTTTGAACATAAATTAATTATAGAGTCATAAAATCATACAATTCTCAAGGCCGCAAGAACCCTTAAAGACCCTCAGGTCCAGCTCATCAGTGCTGCATCAGTGCAGCACCACTGCTGTAACCCACAAGCTACTAAACCACATCACCAAGCTGCAGGTTGAGGAAGCTGTAGATTTCAGGAAAACAAACCCCAGTGTCCATATTGATATTTTAAATAGGATGCTGAGAACACTCCCCGCAATCAGGTCTTGTACTATTTACATATTTTGATTCTATTATCACTGTTACAGTGGGTTAAAAAGGCCTCAGAGAACTAGAGTGGTGGATATTGCTTCCTATCTGTATTATCCCTGTGATCAGATTTTCTAAAATAATGCCTCGAACATCTCTGCAGATAAATTTAGAAACTCTCAAATAGGCACATTTAGTTCCAAACCTAGAATTTCTCTTCTGCATTTACCCTCTCTGCATGTGTGTTACATTGTTAGGTATTTCCTAACAATGTACAAGAAAGTATTGATCAAGCTATTTATTCATTAATTTACCTGTGTCCTTGTCAATTTGAAACTAGTTTGTTAGAACAATAAACAGAACCAGAGAAAAGCAGCATTGTTTTGAAGAATGGTTATTTTATTCATCCTTGCTTTTCTTAAACATTTTTAAAAAGGAGGAAAAATCAAGAACCTTTTCGACTGTACCTTTTTTTTTCCCCTACGCATGTGATTGAATCCTGGCTCCTCCCTAATTCAACAATGAATATTACATTTGAAAATAACTTTTCAAAACTAATAATATGCATCATATATGCACTAAGCTTTCTGACTAGAGTCTTCTAATTGCTTTTCCATGTAATTTGATATATTCTTTAGACATTTTCCAAGACCAAGGACTTTTATAATAATCTGAAAAGCACAGGCCCTGAAACTTACTATAGCATGGCCACATTAAGAGTAGTCAGCAATAATACAGAAAAAAACCCCATATATTTGTTCAATTCCTTTTCAGGGACATAACTCCAAATGAAAAATTATGAAAGTACTTTTAAGTTCACTCAAACTGGTGTAATTCCGAGCTCCCTGGTCACAAAGGCTGCTTATTCTCAGAGCTGATCTTGCATATGCTAATAACATTATCTAGAGATCATGAAGAAAAGACAAGTTCTTTGCTTCATGCAGCTGTACCCCTTTCAATCAACCTCATGCTGAGAACCATTTATTACCATAACATATGACACAGAAAATCTTAAGAGGCAGTAAGGGGCAAATTTTCAGATTATCACATGCCATTCTAGCTGTGACTTTCTCATTAACTTTAAAAGAATCATGTGGCTTACACCAGCTCAAAGCTCTGAAATATACCCCTACACATGCCCCAGAATAAACCTTTACAAACATAATAATTTTCCATATTGCATTTAATCTCTATAAAATAACAGAAGTCAGCAACTAAGCAGACTGTTCACAAATAGTCTTCAAACTGCAGACAGCCTCTCATGGTGTTTGAGGTGACCTTGTAGTATGCATGGGGACAAGCCTCAGCTCTTCAGCAATTCCAAGAAGGAAGGGAGATAAGAGAAAAGAATCTTCTGGCCATAAGGCACCATTAATGATCCTACACTACAGTTAGCTGTGCTAGTTTATTTCCTTTGACTTAAAGAAGCTTGCAAAATGCAGTAAATTAGATTTATTTATTTATTTATTCATTCATTCATTTTAATCCAGAAATCTAACTGAAGTAATGTGGACATAAAGGAACAAAGCTTCATTAGACAGGCACCTTGAGATGCTGTACAGCTTTATGCACTAAAATGAGAATATAACAATGATATCCTTTCTCCTCAAATGGAAAGTTTTTTACTCCTCTCTACCCAAATCATGCTGTCTATTACATGCTCAAAGGCCATAATTTCAAAAATAGGCTTTTGAGAAAAACACATAATTAGTCCAGTGCAGCTGGTATAAAAATTACTGGCAGGAGTAGTAGTATCATTAAAAAAATTGGAACTAAAGCACACCAACTATACTCCAGGGCAAGTTAAACACACAGAAACTCTAGTAAATATTTTAGCATCCAGGATAGCACACACTCAGGGCACCCAATTCTTTTTAACACCACTGATCCAGACTCAACAGAAAGTCACTTCTGCCAAAATGGAACCGTAGTGCATTCTGGTTTACATAAGTTTAGTAAGGTGATTTTCTTTGACTCCTACATAGACTTAGACTGCAGTAGAAAAAAGGCAAGTTTGCCTCAGAGTCATGCAATGATATTATAATTCCAATTTTTATTTCAGCTATTTTCTTCTCTATGAGAAAAGTCTTTGAAATTATGAACTGTAATGCAAACTAATTTGTAATAGCTGTGTGACTCTGTAGGGAACCTAATACAGTAGTTTTTTTGGTTAAGACATATCCCTTTTTGTCGTGACCTTCTTAGAATTATTTAAGAGCCTAGCCTGGGATGTTCTTAGAAGTGAGATGCCTAAAACCAAAAATATATTTATTGATATGTCTATTTAGATGTCTAAAAAAATTGCACTTCTAGAACTGTTAGCATCTTATGTTTAATTTTCAAACTGCTTGAGGTCTAATTCTAGCCATTTGCACCTTTTTATTTAAGGTCAAGCAGTTTCTGACTCTGCTAGAGACAAAATGGAATTTCTGTACCTGAAAGGTCTAAGGTATGCAGGAAAGGAGAAGAAAGGATAAGAAGGTTAAAGGTGTTAATATGGCAATCATATTTTGGATTTAGCTATCTGGTCTAACACCAGTTTGACATCAAAATTCCACAGAGTGCCAGTCAATACATTAGCCTAACCCCCAAAAAACCCAAACTTGAGCTTGGGTTAGGTGGTCTTTATGGTCTTCAGGTATTCAGTTGTACCCTTTACCTCCACAGTGATGAGAACCGCTTAAGTGAAGGGACAATTCCTGACAGAAGTTTCTGCATAGTGCTTCAAAAAGCTGGAGATTCAGTAGATGAGAGGGAACGAGTTTCAGGAATCTCATAGGTTAGATACACAGTTTGATTGCTCTTGCTCATTATTGGGCTAAATATCCCTAAGAGTAGGAGCAACAGCCTAGGAGGGAGAGAGGACAAGGAACCCAAGGACGGCAATGAATAGTGGCTGGTCCCAATGGTCAGTCAGGAGACAATGAAATGAGCAGTTCTTGATTTCAACTACACTGTACAGATGTGCTGCAGAGAGCCTACATATTACAGTAAACCCAAAATACCTCTTTATTAAAAGCTGGCTTGGGAAATCTGAGCCAAAGATGTATTTTAGAAATTTTTTCCCCTCCTGAATCAATTTTGCTTCAACTTCTGTTTATTTGTCTCTTCATTCTATTACCTTTCTTATCCTTTCTTTTCCTTTCCTGCATACCTTTTAAAATGTTCTTATATTTTTCTCCCCCATCTGTGTCTTTTGTATGTGAACATTATTATCCTTGTCACTGTATTTTTACTGCTCATGAAAAATAAACACTTGAAAAATAATCACTGCACGGTGGCCAAACAGAATGCAATCCTTCCTGTAAATACTACTTTTGTGTAATGGACATGGTGAGATCCGTGCTGGAAATGTAGTGAGAACAATTCATCTACATCATTTTTTTCCTCTACAGAGACATTTCTGTGGTTTTTTCGTACTTTAAACTCCATGTAGAATTTATCTTTTTCACCCCTCTCTTATTTTTTTAGGTCTTGCTCTTTCATACTTGTACTTTATGAAAAACAGGCTTCTGTCATACAGACTCTCTCAAAGTCATCATTCATCCATGTATTAAGACGTCTGCAAGCTTTCTTTTCCTACATCAATGACACATGGTTTTCTTTTGATTCTAGCACATTTTGTTCTTCCTATTTTATAATGCATGCACAGTTGTGTTATAAAGACTCATCAAAGTCATCACTGTTCTACATTTATCTGCATTGAACTGAGTTTGTCATTTATTAGTCTTTAAAATGTTCTTTATATTTTCTATCTGGTTACATTCTCCTTCATTATTTACTGTTCCTCTATCATCTCTTTCTGATTCACATAACTCTGCTCTTTGACTTTAATATTCTGGACCTAAAATAGTTGCCACTAAATCTTTGAAGTCAAAAGTCTTAACACTGATTTTATTGTAAGTTAGTAATGTAACGTCTTATAAATTAACATTATTTGAATAAACACATCCATTCCTGCTTTGGGAAGCTAAAAGCAGGGTTTTGAAGCACTGTGTGAGGGTATATTAATGAAATCCCCATTGATTTTGGTGGGAATGGTTTTACTTTAATGCTGAGGTGTGCTTTGGCACTTTAAATTGAGGATCTGACACACATTTAATAAAATGACTGTTCACTCCAGATCCCAACTGCTAAATTCTGTCCTTGAATGTCGCTTCCATTGGTTTGGTGTGTGACATGCCAAAGCACAGGGGAAAGTTTTGCCCACAGCCTACACAATCAGACTTCAAAGAGCAGGTATTTTAACTCAGGATTGTTTAACAGTTATAAGAATCAATCACAACCATGGATCAAAAGAGTAAATCTCCTAAATGCTTCATATTTTTTATGCATCTCTTATGGTGATAGCAAGCTCTGCTCAGTGTGTTCATCCATCCCTTTACTCCAGGTAGAGAAAAATACTTCTGTCTCATTTATTAGATGCTCTGTCATTTTGTCAGGGGCAGATGACTAGAAAAAGTAGTTCCACCTGGTAAGGTGGCCTTTGGGAAAGACCTGTGACATTAGACCTAATTAACGCAAAACCTAGAAGGCAAAGAAACAGGTTAGGAAATGTATTTACACAGAAAGTACATTTGAGAAGATTTCCATCCATATTGGATTTTTTTTTGTTCATTTGTGAAGTTTACTGAAAACCCTGCCAAAATCATTCTTGTGCTATAGTCTCAAAGACCACTAAACATCGACCAGTAAAACAACTTCTTCCTAAGCCCTGCAGATGCAATAGATAGTCAAGATTCTTCCTCTACAGTAGCTGCTTCTCTTTTTGAGTATATGTCCCTGCTTGCATAGTCTACACAGTCCAAGAGTTCATCACCCAAAACAGTGAAAAAGAAAACTATATTAGCAACACTATTTTTTCATCCAGGACCTTTTTTGTGTTGGTGTTTTTGCATGTTGGGGTTTTTATGTTCTATTTTGTATCCTCCTGTGGTCCTAAAGTACTTTTAAGAAGATGAGAGGCATCTCACTTCCTTTTCCATATCTCATTGCAACTATTTCTTCTCTCAAAGTTTCTTATTTATTTATCTGTCTGATTGTTATAACTCAGTGTCATGATTTACACCCTGACAGCCACTAAGCACCATGTAGCCCCTTGCTCACTCCCCCACGTGGGCTCAGGGAGAGAACTGGAATGGTAGAAGTGAGGAAACTTGTGGGCTGAGATATTTTAATAGGGAAAGCAAAGTAAAACACTGCATGCAAGCAAAGTAAAACACATCTTACTTTGTAGATTCACCACTTCCCACTGGCAGGCAGGTCATCCCCAGGAAAGCCGGGCTCCATCGCGTGTTAACAGTGACTTTGGAAGACAAATGGCATAACTCCTAACATCTCCCTGCTTCCTTCTTCTTCACCTCACTTCATATACTGATCATGATGTTATATGGTATGAACTGTCCCTGTGGTCAGTTGTCCCTGCTGGCAGATTCTCCTTTAATAACTGTTGGTGTTAGTATAATTTAGAAGAAAAAAAATTGTATCTAAGTATTCAAGCTTCACTAAAAGTTATTGAAAACCTTATTATAATTTTCAGTTATGCAATTTTCTATCCACCAGCAATATTTACTAATTAATTAATATTTTTATTGCCATTTAATTCTTACTTTTTACTGCAGCTAAATTTTCATACATTTAGAAGTCGTGAAATAAACTACCTATTTCAAAAGTACTGAAACCATTGTAGAAACAATTTACAAAGACATCAATCCATTCTTTTCCTCAGGCCTTTGGTGAGAATTCCTGCAGTTCAAAAAAGGATTTAATGCTCTTCCAAGCTAGCAGGAAGTGGATGTTGTGACCAAGGGAGGTAATGCTGTAGATTTAGAATAGGAGATACATATCTTCAGTGGCTTTGCAACTCTCTTCTCAGTGGAGAAATTATGGACTGCAGATGTAGAATGCAGTATTTGTCATGAAGAATACTTGCTGCTACTTTGATTGCTCTTGACCTCATTTCCTTGGTTTGGAGCTTTATTATTTTCAAAGCTCAGTTAGTTATGTTTATTGTGTGCACTTTGTATAGCTTGTGCACATGATTTATCTCCCATTTGTACTGATTCTCCATGCTTGGAGGTTAAAAAATCCAAGGTTTTCCTCGTCCCCTCCCAAAAGATCACTCTTCGTTTTCTGGAGTGAGCACAGAACATTTGCAGAGAAAAATCTAATAGTTATTTCCAAATCAATTCAGATATTGAGCCTTAACTTCATAACTTTCCACTTTCCAACTTATGGAGTTATACAAATGCATTGTAATGACAGAATCAAAGAATTATAACATGTCCTGAGTTAGAAGGGACCCACAAGGGTTATTGAGTCTAGTTCCTAGCCCTAAACAGGACCACTCCTCCTTTCTCAAAAGAATGGACAATAACCACAACAATTTTTAAAAATATAATGAAAAACAAGCTTAGTTGTTAACAGTGATTCACAGACAATAATGTCTACCAAGACAAATGTAAATATTATTAAGGATATTTTGCTTTCAGTAAATGTCTGCATTGTGGCTCATCTTTCTGTCTCTCCATACCAAAGTTTGGCAATAAATATTGGCTTGTGACATTTTAAATTGTACCTACTTTTTAGCCTTACAAGGATGGAAACTCTCAGCAGAGAGTTATTAAAGATGTTTTTCTGTCACCATTTCATTGAGACACCAAACTGCATGTTACTTTTAATTTAAACAGAATGAGAGATTAAAGCATTTCCCTTAAATCAGGCATATTTAACTCGACTGCAAATGAACACCATATGAGAAAGATATTTAACCACAGAGAGCCTTAAGTTGATAAATATACATATATTTTAAATTTATTAAAATAAGCTGATAATTATTAGTATGTATTTTACATGGTGAAAAGTGAAAGAATCCTAATTATTGACTCGCACTAAGAAAAAGAAAAGAGACATCATTAAGTAGCTAATTTTACACATGATGCGCATGTGCATTTTTTTATGTAGAATGAAAGGACAAATAAAAATTTTTAAAAATCCTGACTTTCTATGTACCAAGTATTTCCATGTAAATTAGTCAGAAATTACTAACTGTAAGAACTATTAGTCTGAATTGTCTTATTGCACCAGGGATTGTGAAAAGGAGAAATGAAAGAAGAATATGCTTATTTGTCACAAAATTCTTCCTAACTTCCCTCATAGAAATGTAGGAACTATGTGGATCAGATGGCACTGGATTGGATCTGCTTTGCAAACCAGTTGCTGAACTTGTGAGAGTTCTCCTGAAAGCAAATGTGCAGGTGCATAGCATGTGGCAGTCACAGAATATAAGGTTTCAGAAATTTGTACTTGTCCGAAGGGAAAACATAAAATATTTCCTTTTATGGCCAAATAACTTACTTCCTAGGAATTGTTATATATTTTTCCCTTTATAATTACATTTTTTTTGTCTGATTGCAGAAAAATTCCATAAATTCCTTTTATCACACTCCAAACATGGTGAATGAAGCAATTTTTCAAAAGAAAAATGAAAAGTCTGTATTGTTTTGCTTCAACTGGAAGAACATTTATATTCTTAGAGAAGACAAAAAAACACCTGGATTGTTAGCATTTCTGCTATTCTAATTCCATTTGTTTTTTCTGAGTTTCAGTGTACGTACTCTTTTATAAGACTTTCCATGCTGGTTATTTCTGTAAGGCCTCTAACAGCAAAGACATTCCATTCTAGATTTTCTTCAGATATCCTTTGTTTCTGACTGACAAATAAACATGGCTTAATTTTTATTATGGTGCATCCATAAGGACTGCATATTGGCAGTATTTATAGTTTCCAAACTTCACAAAGTTTTTTAGAAAAATAATCCAAAAGCAAGAGAAAAACTAAAAAAACTCAGAAGTTTCTAAAATGGCCACAAAAAGGCTATAATCTGTGCCGGAATGTGTTGGCATTCTATTATTATTGCCACAGTTAAAACATAGAAACTATAATATCTACTGTTACAGCACAAAGAAAAACAATTATCCCGAGAATCTTAATGCAAAAATCAGAGATTAATAAAAAGATACAGATTTTTTTTACATTCATAGCTGGAAAAATCTTTCATCTGTGCAATCTTCCTACAGTTAGATTTTGAAAACTGGAAAAAAAGTTTTTTAAAAAAGAAATAAAATACCTTAATGCAGTAAATATGACACATAAGTGTCCATTTTAGGCAGACTGGAAATACATATTTGCAGTCCATGGAAATTAACTGCCATATGGTACACACAAATCAGAAAAGAAATATCACAAAAGTGTAAAATTGTTTCAATAGGGATGGAATTGTTTGAATCAATGTAAAATATGTCCTGCAATAGATTATGAAAAGTGAAGACTTTTCTGTCTCCTGGCATTGTGAATTTGTGAATAATTTCTATAGATAACACAGAACTTTATCTATTTCATTCTGTTGCAATTTATTTTCTTGAAATTTCTACACTGAGGGAAATGAAAGTTCTTTTTACTTATTTAATTTTTCTTCTTATATACAGATATGTTATTGTGAGTGTGATCATCACTATAATGTAGAAATATAGGTCCCAGATATAGGTCATATGAAACAATAATATTGGTCAAAAAATTATTTCAAACATCAATTGTGTTACATCAATTTTTGGAAAAAGTTTCTAGAATCTGCCAGTTTCCTGAATGATGAGTTAGGCTGTCACTTCATCACATCTCATTTTTTTGAAGTGCATTATGGATCTTGGTCAGAGACTGTCTTTTTTATTATTACTTACTCATCATAACACCATTTTAAGAGGGTAATAATTACTTTGAGTGATCTAGTATAAATAACTGTGTCTTATGTCAGTTTCCATTGATTAATGACAAAATGCATATTTTGCCATTTTCACCAAGATTATCTCTTTCTCTCTTCAGGTTTAATGCAAGATGTGACAAACTGATCTCTTGTTTTAATTACAATACCAATTACATTTACATGCCAACTATTTCATATCTTACAGGTCTTCCCTAACAAAAACAGTGAATATTAGCATTGTTCTAAGATGGTAGGAAAAAAGAAAAAAAAAATTGTGTGAGCATGAGAAAGCTAGGAGAATAATACCCTAAAGGTAGAGTTCTTAAATGCCAAGTGCCCTTTCTCAGCCTCAACCATTCATTCTGAAAATGGCCTATCAAAAAGGCTTAGAGGGAGCACTTTAATTACTGTTCCTTTGACAAATATAATATATTTTCAGAAGCAGGCCTATACATTTATTTAGGGCCAAATGTTGTACAACAAAACTGTCCTCAGAGGTATTTCATTTTACCATCCTATTTTTTTCCACCTGGCTTGCACTGCTTTTTCTTTTTTCTAATGACTATGTCATTCCTAGAGACATTTTAAAATGAGTCTTAAATCATGTTTTCCTTTAACAGAACATAAGCTACAGGAGCAGGGTGGGAGAAAGAAAAATAGTGTAAATAATCACGAAGTTTTTATAATGCTTTCATGAGAAAGGAATGGCCAGCAATCCTGTACTGGTCCCCATATATCTTGTCCTGAACCCAACTGGGCTGACTGTCCCTATATATCTTGTCCTGAACTCAGCTGGACTAAAGTCCTCTCCTGGATCCTTACAAACATGACAGGAGGCCCAACATACTTCCACACATATAATTTTTTTCCTCCCCACTCTCAGGAAATACAGCAAAACATTTGCTGCTTCTTTAGTCATCTAAGGTTAAAAAGAAACCTGAATTAGGCTGGATGGCAGATTCTGTAAGCAGTCAACTCAGATGAAAGTCCAGAAGGCAATGACCACTTCAAGAGAGTATCCAACTAGTAAAAGCCAGTTTCAGTAGATCTCTACAGGTCTCCAGCAGGAATAGACTGAAAAATCTATCTGTTCTTGTCATATACTGACCATCGTACTGAATGTTCAACTATACAAGCATGAGAAATGAGCGAGGCACTTGTTGCCACCTGTTATAGCAAAACCAGAGTAAAATGAGTATTTGGAAATTTATACAGAGGAAAAAAAAAAAAAAAAGATGAATTTCCCCTCCTCTCCCCACTCCATGAACCTAGTAACTATCAAGTAATGCTAAATAAATCTGGTGTATTGTTCCCATCTGACACACAGATGCTTCTGTGAACTAATCCTCACAGATATTCCTGCAGAATTATTTTTTTATACTAATAGGTTCTATTTATCATATGGCACTGCAAACATATTTGTTTTATCAGCCTCTGTATGAAGGTGAAATTTGTCTTCTAAGCTGAAAAATTCATCAGCTAGTTTCTGAGCACTATAGTGCTGTCTCAGTATTCTGTGCATGTAGAAAAAAAGTCTATTTAGACTTTTCATTTTATCTTATCCTGTGTAGCCAAAGAAAGTCATGTTCCCAGTAATTAGAATTGCATTCAGTGATACTTATATCTGAATAAGTTTTAGACTGTAATTGCAAAACCCATCAAAAAGAAAAAAATACAAAAAAATCCCTGTATAGCATCTCTTTCCTGTATTCAAATATGCTGAATTTAATTAAATTTGTTTTTTGCTAAATTAAACTCAATATAATTATTTAATATGTTTTTAAAATTGAAATGAATCTTTGAAAAGGAAACAGATACAGTTATGTACTGAGTTTAAAAATGAGTTATGGTATTGTTTCCAAATAATAAAAGATATAGCTGAAAGATAGATTTTCACTTTGGAGCAAATGGAGGACAGTTAATATCTCTTTCATCTTTTCCTTAATCCATGGAGAACATAATATAATTTTCTTTCTTTCTAAACTGTCTAGACAAAGAAGAAAAAAAGTCCTTCTTCTTGTGCTTTTCTTTTCCAGATGTGTGTGATGATTAATCACTGTATGTGTCTAGACCCCATGGTAATCTCTGTCCCTGTTTCTGTCTATACATTCATCTTTGACATCATGAGTTTAGTTTTAATACAGTCCAATTGATTTGTTTGCAGCTACAACACTGTTTTCATTCTTTTCCCCTCTGAAACGCCTTTATAGCACAAATACAAACTAGCCCATATTCTCAAGCTATGTAAAATTGATTTGTGAGAAGAGATTGCAAAACTTAAGTGTATGGTGATGCACGTCCTAGATTGCAATCCCTGCATTAAAGATGCTACAGTGGAGTTAAGAAGGACATGATTTTTTAGGACTTTGCAAATATTTCTGTCTCCTTTATTAATTTTTTCATTCTACCTGTCGCGAAAGAAATGGGAACCAAAATAGCTTTTTATGGTGTAAATAAAAATGTCTGTATTGATTCCCATGTCTCTGTCATATCTTTCTTTGTATGTCTATACCACCCTTCATCCACCAGGAAAGCGAGGAAAATTAGAACCATAGGTGGATGCTGCAATAATTCACATTTGGAAAAATAATAGTTTTGTGAGATTAAAGCAGCCATACAAAAGTTCCGCACTTTTCATTTTGAATTGGCATTGAGTGAACTTTTAATTTATCTGGGACTCTTTGAAAGCATATGTAGGGCAGGAAAAAATCCATTTTGGATGGATTTTTAATCATTCTTCATCACAACAAATTATTCCTATCTTTGGTTCCTTACTGGATTGCAAACTGGAAGATTCTTATTCCTGGTCAATTTAGTGCCCAAAAAACCTCACAAGAGCAGCTATGTTAAGTAGTTGACTACTCTTAAATAAAAGGAAACTTAGAAAAACTGGAAAATCATATACCAATTCATTTTAATGCATATTTGATAAAACTGAAGAATCACATAATTTTTTGGACAAATTTTTTCTGTATGCCTTAAGACTATTATGTGAAAGAGATTACAAGACAAATCCAGCCTAAAATTTGCCTAAACTTCTAATGACAAACGAGTACAAAAAAGGCAGTGTCAAAAATCCTGAGATTCAGGAACCAGCTCCTCTCTCCATTCTCTTCTTATAAAGTACAGACTAGAAAACCTTCCCTAAGAAGTATTTACATTTTCTTATTATTAAGGCTCCTTTTTTATTATTCACAAGTTCAGAACTGTCTCCTCTTGAAGAAAGAACAAATTTTTGTGTGGCTTTCAGAGGAGACAACGTGAGTAAAAAAACCAAAATAATCATGATCAGGCCTGTGTTTAATTCTGGGACTGAGAACTAGAACACTTTTCTTAATTTCAGCTTCTATATTTTTGAATGCAATGACTACTGCATTTTTGATTTAATGCAATTTATCTACAATGTGTTCAGCACTTACTGTCCCATTTTTAAACATTCTTATGTTGTTTTCTATGAGTAACATCTTTTTCAGTTGTTTGACAATGAAAATATTACTATAATTTAGAAATGTTTTGTGTATTGTGTATTATTTTACAGTACCAGATACTATTGTAAAAAAAATTCAGATACAGTTTTTCATAAATAATTTATATATGCTCAACAATATTAGAAAAAATTATTCTGCAGAAATTATGAGGAGAGTAGTTCCAACCTGGGTTTGATATATAGAAGATATTGAATAATATCTGAACTTACTACAGATATAAAAACTGTAAGTAGAACTGAATATCTGAACAACAGACCTGGAATACCTTGATTGACAGTGCTATTCACAGTCATCAATTTGTGTTGGAAACTACTTTTAATGTAATATTTTCTCAAGAATTTGGATGCTGTTATTAACAATGTTCTTAGCAGAACATATATACACAGAACATATACACATATATATATAGATATACACAGACACACACACACATATATATATAAACACAAGAATTACATCATTGCATGAAAGTAAAATATTTTTGTTTAACTTATTTCCCGAGTGCCAATTTTAGGTCAAACAGATGAAAATAAATCTTGAGTCCTGGAGAATAAAAAGAATGGTAGGATCAATTAGATTCTAATGGGCTTTGTTGGCCAGATTTGAAACAAACACTAGACTGCTGAATCTCACATTTATTCCAGTGTAGTCAAAAATGTAAAGACTTTTATTGGTTAGCTAATTTTTACAAGTATTTTTGAACAATTAAGTTAAGCATTATCTTCATGTTTAGGAATATCAAGATGTTCTACAAACACCCATAGGCCAAATTTTCTTGAAAAAAAAACAAAAAAACAAGACAGCAAGCTGCCTGAATTACTGAATGAAGTAATTGTGCTTAAAAATATGAGACTGGAAATGCACTTTGGGATTTAGGACCATCAAAGTCTTAGTTTCAGCAGTAAAAGTTCTAAAGAAGTTCAGGAAATGAACTTATTTACCTAAGAGTAAAAGAAATTCTGAAGCAACTTGAGTTTTATAAATTATGAAAACCATTCCTACAGCTAATCTCTAACAATATCTGAACATAGTGACAGAAGTCAAAAAGTTAATTTCCATATTTCAGAAGAGAGATAAGTATGAACTAATTAAGAAAATTTTCTTGGCCAGCTGAAAAGCAGAATTTGTAGCTGTATCATTCTCCTCTCTTGCGGAAGGCCAAGCCCCTCTTTAAAACAGTCAAAGTTTTAGCGTCAAAAGCACTGCATAAAAAGACCCCGGATGGGGTTTGGGGGTGGACAGAGGGATACAAAGAGACAAAAATAGAATGAGTTTTCCTCTGCTTGAAATTGTCCATTTTTTAATCTTTTATCAAAAGGAATAGCCACACTTAATTTCTTTTCCCACTAATTATAGTCATCATTATGAACAAGATTAATCACATAAATCCTACTAAAGAGATATTAAAGGGCAATTTATAAGACGAAAGACTATAAGAAGATTTGTCCTTCATGACATCTATAAACCAGCAAATGGAGGTACAAAGACTGTCTGGGAAGACAGTATGACTATCAAAATACCTATTTAACAATGAAAAATACTGTAAAAATATCTAGACTCTCTCAAGTTGGCATTTTTATGATTGTGAGTCGGATTTGGAACTCGCATCCAAGTGTTCTGTCCCATCTTATCTTGTCATAGCAGTTGCCATTTCCTTCCAATGCACAGCACAATTTTGCCTCAAATATATTCTGCAAATTTGATGCATTAAACATGCTAAACATTAGGAATTCTTGCAGGCTAGCAATTAATCTTAACCTAATTTGTATTAAAGTTTGGCAGTCATTAAAAATGATAATTTAAAGACAAATTAGGAGAACAAATCCTGCCCTATAGAAGACATCTGTTCAGTTGCCTCTTTGTGACAATGTCCAGGGTAATTTACACAGGTGTCTCGTCTTCAGAACTCTCATATATCTGGAATATTACTGACAAGTAATAATACCTACCATATACTATTTCTACCATTAATAATTGTTAGGTGATCAGTGAGCATCATCCTCAGCTTTGTACATTTCTCGGAACCCAGGGAGGATAATCAAACTTTGTATTTCTATCCATGGCTATTCTTTATTGTAGATATGGATATGCAAACACAGACCTAATGGAATTATTCCAATATTTGAAAAAAAAAATCCAGCAAATCACTATGTAGGAAAATATGTTTCTTTTCAATTCTGGCAATTCTCAAATGGCACTGTTCAATTCCCACAATTAAAATCAGCAAGCATTTTCATTGTCATTCTTTTCACAAAAAGTACAATTTTTATTAAACACTTGAAATAGTTCTTAATTTATTCATTAAGGGCAATGCAGTATAAAAATTGATTTTTTTAGTCCACTTTAATGAAGGGTTCTCAAAACATAGGGGCCTACCACATAATAGTCAAGATAAAAATCAGCATTTGAAATAAACAGAGTGACTATGTGGATATGTACCCACTTCTACTTTCTGAAGTATTTTTCCATTATAATAAGGTTTCTAAATACTCTTCATTTCAGGTCATATTTTTATCAACATAAAAAGGTGCTCAATGGATTAGAACATACTTAAGTGTAAAGCGCTCTGAAGTTATGTCTTTGCTGCTTATACAAAATTAACACATGAAGGAAAAAGTATAGTTGATAGGTCATTAGCTAAAAGAAAAATCTGTCCAATATAATGGTATCTTAATAAAAAGGAGTGTATTTATTTTCTCCTGTTCTCCCAAAACATGGCTGGCATTGCTTAATGTGTTTCAGTTCTAATACTTTAAAGCTTTTTGCATATTCTTCTAAAAAGAATGATTGATTTAAATATCAGACTGAAGACATTTTATTTTTTGATTAGAAAAAAAATTTGTTACTGTTATTTGTTATTAAAATAACAACTTGCTTTGGATGTCCAAAAGTATTGGAACTGTTTAAAATGTAGTTTTACTAGACCAATTTATTACTGAGGCTACTTCCTTGAAATTATTTTTACAGCCCTTTGTGTTTTAGTGGAACTTATCTGTTTTGAACTGCCTCCAACCTTACCTCAAATAAATATTTTTTTACTGTACCAGTTAGAGAAATTGAACCACTCCACAAACAATTTTGAATTATTCAATATTGAGACATCTGTTTTTTGCCCTATTCCCTTTCCTGATCTTCACCTACCTGTTTGAATACAAGCCATGAAGATGCATGACTACAGTAAATATGGGTTTCTTTATGCTCTAACAAAATTCGACTCAACTGTATGCTGGCTTTTTCAATTTTTGGACTAGTGACCAGTAGTATCTCTTGCTTGAGAGTAAAAAGGAAAAAAAAAAATATTCATTGCATTTTCGCCTTTTCAAGATATTTCTCAGAAGCAATATGAAAGTGAGTACCAATGACCTAATTATGAGGCTTACTTATAAAATAAAGATAATTATTGAACAAACCTAATCATATTTACCCAAAACTGTCAAAAATGTTTCCTAAATAAATTTTTCTTTTTGCTGGATACGCATCTCTTTGTAACAATACCTGAAAAGTTTATTGCATAATATGATACATAGTCCTATTGGCTTACAAAGTTTTGGTGTTTTTTGGTTGATTTTTTTAAAGGAATCAGAAGTATGAATTTAAAATTAATAAGTGTCTTAGACTCACATTCTTATAACATCTCTGTCATACTGACTTTACTCCTGTGAAATATTCCTTATAGTATTATCATATGCAATTTGTGAGTGGTCATATGGTGCTGAGATACAACTTTTTCTTCCCTTATACCAGGTAGGAACCACTCCTTGTGCCTGAGTAATATAAAATGTTTACAACAATACCTGATCTCCTCACTGAAGATTTATAAATTAAAATCTTATAATATTGAACTGAGAAATCAATGTTTATTTCAGCATTGTTTAGATGATGTATATTCCATTTACATTTAGAAGAATTAAAAAAAAATACAAAAATGAGAAAGTAGAATTATCTATTTTTTGCTGTTTTTTTCATTAGTTGAACATGAATGTAAAGCATACACTAGTTTAATTTGATAGACATCCACTGTAGTCCATTAAACCATTGTGATATTAAGTGATAAGAATTTAGTAATAATTTTCAGGTTCTGGCAATAAGAAAGGAGTTGTGGGAACTTTATAAGGAAAACATGCAAAAGTCAGTCTGAAAGACAATGTCCTCTGTCTGAATATCATGTTACAGTAACTTTTCAGTTTACTCAATAAATGCTAGAATCAAATCAGCAACTTAATCTCTAAAAATGCTACCCTGAAGAAGCTATTGTACAGTGGGAACTTCAGAGTATGAAAGTCTCAAAAGGAACACAGAAAATGGGAATATTCTAATGGGTTCCTAGTCTTCCTAAAATTCACACTAATTACTTTTGATCTTTCATATCAAAAGAGCAACAGGTGGTTGTTTTCCAAAATCAAAGGTTTCAGCGACTTTGAACATTCACAGAAATTTTCAAGGAGGGGAAATTTATTAGCTAGTCAACATTTTCCTTGAGGTTTCACTTCAAACATTTCCTCATAGATGGAAACCAGGAAACCAGACACTTCTAAGCATTTAAAGGCAGAGGTAATCTATTTAGACTATCACTTAGAGGATGGTTGCACTTTGCTTTACAAAAATAAGAAGTAACAACTTGAGGTGATTTTAAATTTACAGACCAGTCATGTTTATGTGCCTAGGTAAAGGCAAGACAGAATCTCTGCTATGGGATGCATTTGTACACATAGACGTATCTAAAAGTGAGGCCTGATATTCCAAAAATTAATAGCATTTAGCCTATATTTTTAAATATCCTTTTAAAATTTTATTTTGTGGTGATGGTGGTGTCACATAAATTCATAATGAAGTATTAATAAAAAAAAAAAAAAGAGGTTGTAGTTCAGGTGCTATTCTTCTCACTAGAGCATGAATATCCATGGAAATACCACATGTCATCATTTTTTTCTGTTCTTCTTCCTTCAGGCAAAACTTTGTATTATCATCCAGATGATTGTTTGGAAAGTTGTAATATGGATTTCATCTCAGTCTGATTGACTAAACCCCAGCTCATATGGCACTATTTCCTAGAGCCAGGATTTAATCAGAGTGACTTGAAAAATGTCTACTTCAGATTTTTTTCCCTTGTGAGAAATGTTTTGCACTGATAACTAGTCCATTTCATATGTATTTACACAACCAAATGAATTGTATTGATTAGCAACACTTAGTATCTATTCAAGCACCTATTTGAGTGGATGTTCAAATTCTCTAATTTTAAATCTTTTATTTTTGAATACTCAAGTCAATATTCAACCTTATTGGCAATGCATATTATTTTTGGCTACAGCTTAGAATACTGAACTATTTAAAGAGGAGCTAGCTCTCAGGATTGAGATCAGTATCACCAACTTTCTAATAAATATTCAACCACAGAGAGACAGAGCATTTTCTCAAACATGCTGGGCTCCTGTAGTGATGAATGTTTCACATAAATATGGCTGAATTAACTAAAACTTTGTCATGCTGAATATTATCAAGAAATTCAGTTTCTGAACTATAAATTTTTCTTGTTCTTTCCGAGTTTCTTTGGTTCATTTATTCCATCAATTAGCAAAAACATTTGAATATGTCAGTTTCAGTAATTTCAATGCATGAGACAGATGTAAATTAAGTTAAATATGGCATTAAACTCTAAACTCAGGACTTCATGATCCATGTCCGTTTGATTGGTGACTCTAAGCCATGCATAGACAGGTTCAAAAACTGAAACCAAACTGGTATGAATCAAACACAATCTTTGCTGCTGGCATGAAACTAAGCACTTTTAGGGGCAATATACAATGCCAACAAATGAAACAGAACTTACAAAACTTCAAAAATTTGTTTTCACACAATAAATTGCTGATGATAAACCAAATTCTAAATTAAATAAATAAAGCAAATTCTGTAACTCTGTGAAAGCCGGCTAGAAAACTTTAATGTAACTGTACAAGTTACATTAACTACATTGTTACTTACATTGTGTTTATTTCTACAAAACACCAAGCATCAAAAATTGAGTTCACTTTTCTGTTAGTAAAAGCTGCAAAATGAACCTCCATCCTTCAGAATAGATCCTGTCCTAGGTGCCTTTGACTTTTACATGTGTATAGAGAACAACAGTGAAAAAAAGCCTGCTGATCATGTAAAATCTGTCTCTGTAGTTGTCAAGTGATAAATAACATCAAGAAAAAGATGCAGCTGTGTGTTATATCCCTTCTTTCACCTACCTGACTGAAAACTCAATAGAAAGCAGCTCCAATCCATAAGCTAAAGTCTCTCTGATTCTGTGGCACCTTTGTCTTTGCTTCCATAAATGGAGCAGAGTTCATTCTCTTCTCCCAAAATATAGCAGGTCACAGTAGCAGCTTGTTACAAAGTGACCATTTCAGAAGAAGGCACTTGCCTCATTGGGCACATAAAACACAAACTTCAAACCTTTACCTCCCAGAGGACTATAATACAGCAGCTACTATAGGGTGCTCTGGATGCAGAAATAAAAGACACTCACAAGCACTTTTGTAGAAATTTTATCACCATGAAGCAAACAAAGAATTCTAACTTCATTGATGATAAAGGAAGAAAAGGTAGAAATGCCAATTATTGGTCAGGGCACTTGGGTGAGACAGAAGAAATTTAGCTTCTGAAATTACTTTTCTCTTTTTGCACAAAACCATGACTACACCACAAATGTCTAGTGGTGGCAGACACTTTGGAAAGGAGCCCAGTCCTTCAGTGAACTTCGGTGCAGCTTTCCCAGTATGAAACTGCTGTTACTCAACTGGGGCAGTTGAGTAATTATTCATACATAATTTATCTTTCTGGGCTATTATATCAGCATATCCAGCACATCCAATGAAAGTGTATGCAATCCGTTTGGACCAATTGCCTGCCAGGCTCTGCACTCTCTGTTTTCTTTTTTTGCTGCTTTAGCTTAGTGTATGTGAAAACCTGCTCAACTTGGGTATGCACACAAACAGAAACAGCAGATAGGAGCATGTCTCATAGCTTCTGTTGTGCTACTGGAAACCTGAAACTTGTAGGTCAATGACACTGTTTTATTTCTTTTCCAATGATGGGAAAAGAAAGACAGGGACATATCACTCCCAACTCAGAGCAGTGCTGGTTTCAGCCAGCCCCCTCCTCCTTCCATGCCTGTCAGAATGGATTCACCTCTATTCAGCATGAGCATCAGCAGAGCACTGGGATGTCTTCAGGGTGTAAAGAGTCCTTTTGTCTGCAAAGACATTTAAACTACATCTCAGTGTAGCAGGATAATTACACCATATGGAGCTTTACAAAACCTCCTTCACTACTCATTCAATGTATGGATGTTTTTACACTCTAAAATATGCTGACAAGAAACACTCCACCTTCTTCTGTGATCCTGGAGTGGGGAGACACAAAATCATATTGTCTTTATCTTGAAGGTATTTCTGTCAATTTAAATATAAACGCGTGGCACCTGGCCTATAACTGCTTGCTTTACTACAGAGGAGACACATTTTAATCCTATACTCTCTACTGAGGAGGCCTTCCATTAAATTAAGTGGCAAAAAGCAAACAGAAAATGAAAACAAGTGGATCTTGCCACAGCATAGGAAATTACTACTTCCTGCTGTTGGGCTACAACCCCAAAGCTGGTGTTTAGCATCTTTGTTGCCTGATTCAGATGATTATATCAGCACTTCTGGATTTCATTATCATTTGGGTAATCTCTTGCATTTCTAGTTTGTTTCCATTTCTACCATCATAATAAATTATTGAAAATCCCCTCTGTGTCTTCATTAAATGACTTCTATTCAAACTGGCCTCTGTAGGTTAATGAGGGCTCTAAATATGCTTCAAATGGACTTAGAGTTCATAGGTTGTTGATTTATTATTTTCTTGTGACAGAACACCGCACTAAAAGCTATTTCCCTTCATTTATGTGATGTACTATGTTCACCATCATTATGCAAAATACAGCAAGATGTACCATCTAAAATTAGAGATATTTCTTCATTTCTAACTATGCATGGATGTGCATGTGTATTATGAACACTATGGGATTCATTTTGAATGTCTTAGAATCATGAGGTATATTGGTGAAACAGCTTGCAACCTCATAAGCTACTGTTTCCATTGGAGATAATGGCTTATGACCATGGAAACTCTTGGGACAAAGCTTAATATGGAAGTGAAATTCAAATGGTGCCAGGATGGCAAATGTTGTGTCAAGATGCCTGCACGTCTTCAGTATAATACACAAAAAGATTATCAATTAATCCAACAGTGAATAAACCAGAACGCTACCAAAATTTCTATCTGTATCAATTGTTAAAGACAAAATCAATCAATTACATATTTTCATACTTTAATATTTATATTTGACTCATTCTAAAAATAGGGTGTGTGAATCATTTCCCTCCAAAAGTACGACACAATTCAGAAGCTGAGATTGAAAGAAAAGTTTTCTGAAATCTTAAGTAATTTAATTATATTATGTCATTGTTTTAATAGAATTTATCCATATTTATCAACCCCACTCTTCATGTTTTAGAGGACAATTGGATTTCCAAGTATTAATCTTCCTTATCTTGAACAAAGCTTATATAATGTGTAGCCATATAAGTATAGCCTCTAGAGCCACTCATCTTCTTTCCTTTCTAAATTCCTCTAGAAACTTTCCTATGAAAAAAGTCTCTATTTGTTTCAGGAACTTCAAGACATTTTGGACAGTCCTTCCTAAGGCTCTTCATGTCCTACATGAGTCAGATTTGGGGTTTGTTGACTGCCTAACCTTTAGCTCTAGTTCTGTAGATGATATGTGCATTATCTTAAACCCTCTTAGTCACAAAGGGACTATCATTCAGACAAAATAAGTCAAAATGAGGTCATTGAGAGTTCATTAATTCAAAATGGAAATATTTTAAGTTTGTGATACATATTTTCAGGGGAATCAGTGTATTCTTGCATGCTTTAAGTATATCTAAAAGACTTTGGTATCATAACTGCTGCTGTGTGTTCACACAGTTGGCGACGATTATTTTTTTGTTTGGGGGGAAGTGGTCAGTGTTGTAGCAGGACCAGTGCCCCAGTCTTGGTGATTACTGTACTTAAAGCCACAGGATTAACTCCTTCTTCATACATATAATGATTAGCTTGTATAAAATTTTTGCCAAAATACATTCAAACTAATTTTAGGTTAGTGGTAAAGCACAGGGCATGTATAGATACATTTACTTTATGTGTTTAAGTCATATGTTTAACATATAAGTACATAAAAGTTTAAATCACTTAAGAACTTGGGCTGAAAGCTGTCTTAATGTCTGAATTTCAAATAAGCTTCTCTGAGTGTGCTTTTCTCCAGTTCTTGGCAGAAAGAAAAGCAGAACTTTAGCAGAACAGCATAATCCTGTACAGGATATATAAATGTCTTCAGATTAATTTTGGAATATAGGCTTGAGATTTGCAAACTCTGAGCTGTACTGGGGCAAAAGAACCTGTATGCAAAGGGTTTCCTTCTCTTCCTCTTTTTTTCTCTTTTCTTCTGAGTTAACCTCTGCTCCTGGAACAGCCACCAAATTCCTCTGTACCACAGGACCCTTTCTATCCTGGATCTCTCTTCTTTCTACTACATTTCTTCTCACTGCTCCCCCTTACCTCAGTTTACGTGCCATGGGCTTGAGTATTCTGTATGTCTCAACAAGGGACATTTTCTTTGCCAGAATTCATTAGTGTTAACTCTAAGTGTTGTTCCAGAAAAGGAAAACAATGTTTTACTTGATGAATGAATAAATAATTTTTTTTAAATAGTGGAAATATATCAAGGAAGATAAGAAGTTGATGTGTAGCTCCTGTAAAATACCTCAACATATGGAAGCTACATAAACTCAATTATAGATGGAAAAAAATTAAAAATATATTTTTATTTAGATGTTACATATTATTCATATAATATGTGAATATGTAACATATTGTGCAGCATATGATAATTTTTTATATTTAACAAATAGTGTGATATCTGGAATTGAACCTAAATTAAAAGGAGATAATACATGAAATTATTGTAATGTCATATACTTTTTCTTATTTAGGCTTACAAAAAGAAAAAAAGTATTTGCATATTCTCCATTACATTTAGACAGTTTGCAAAGCAAGATGTTGCTTTTTCTTGAACAGTATTAATTTGAAGTTTCTCGAAAAATAAATTGCAGGTGAAATGTATCAACCTTCTTAACCCTGGTCTCATTAGTAGATGAAAATATAAAGACCCTGGAAAACACTGTTATAACACAGAAGAAACCCACATTTTAGACCACAGCTAAAGATATACAAATCAGAATTTGAATTAAAGAGTAATCTTCAAGCAGATTAAAGATTTCTATGGTTGGTGCAGATTCTTTAGCCAGGACTCTTCATAACACAAAATATGAAAATTTTTTAGGTTCCAAAAACAGTGTTTGGTCAGGATTTCCATTCTTTCAGTCCTAATTTCTCTCCTTGGCTTATCCAAAATTGTTTGGAAAATCCTAGGAAGACTCATTAGCCCCTGTATTTCAGACATAACTTGTTAACACTTTTTCCAGTGTCAAAAAGAGCTGTCTGAAAACAGTCAATGCTGTGTTATTAGCCTCAAGCAGAATTTTATCCGATTGTTGCTAATCTCTTAATTTGTATTTTGCTGAGAAGGAGATGATAAAGGTTTTGATTAATTGGGTTCATGCTTAGATAGGACACTGCTTTCTCCTCTTTGCTGTTTACAGATAATGGTATAGCTCCTGTAAATACAGATTTATTGTAATCCCCTGACAAAATTCCCTTTTTCCCCACAGCTCAACTGCCTGGCTACCTCCAGGACAATATGCTTCTGGTAGTATTTCCTGCATGTTGCCATTTTGGAGCAATATTCCTGTTATCTAAAGAATTGTTTGTTCACCATGTGTTTAAAATTTCTGTATTTTTTCTCTATGTTGGAGTTCTTGGATTCTTAGTTAAACTAAGAATATGTTTATGGGGAAAAGAAGTTCATCCTATATCTAAAAAAAAAAAAGCCAAGAATTTATTGTTAGCATAATTAAAACCTTAATACTGTAGTTAAGGAATTGTCACTACTCTGAATCTAATTATTATAGTAAAACAAAGAATAACAATCCATTTAGACTATTTAGGTACAAAAGGTTAAAATACTATCAATAATACAGTTAAAATTGTAATACATCTGCAGTCCTTAGCCAGGAGAAATATGATGTTCTTAATGATTTTCCTCTTTTTTGTTTTTTTTTTCCCCCGTTTCAATTTTGGTTAATTTATATAAGTTTGCTAGCATGCAAACTACTCTTTCTTCACTGGTTCACAGGTCTGGACTACACTGAAATTTACTATATGTGGTACCTTTCCATTTATGCTAGACATTATTTCTTTCTTCTCTTTCTCACTCCTAGAACCAGTTATGTCCAGATTTATTCTTCTCATGTGCGGGGGATTTTTTTTAACTTGCTGCTAGTGAGTCCAGAGATCTCCAGTGTCAAGCCTGTGTCCCATCTCTTATCACCTCATGCCTTTGCTCAAACACACCATACCCTCAATCTTCTCAAGGCTCCCAGCACCATGCATCTCTAAACTATATCATTGTGCATGGTAAAGTTATCGTTTTACCTACTACGACCTTTGCTTATTGCTACCTGTATAAAACTGTGGCTGTTAAATACACAACTAAACAAAAGTAAATTAAAAATTGACACCTGGTCAGTTGGAGAAATTGCTGTTGCAACTAGATCAAGTAAAATGAAGTGGGCAAGTCAAAAGAAGCTCAGATACAGCAATACTGATGAAGCTCAGACACAGCAATCCTTTCCTTCTCAGAATTTCCTTGTTCATTATCCTCCACCCTGGTTTTCTGTACAAATGGATTGATAATAAGTTCGGAATGGCTGCAAAAGACCTTGATTCTGCACCTAGTGAAATCCAACAGGACATTTTTGTTTGTCCTTTCTCCCTCTTGTCAAAGAAATAAATGAAATAGCTCTCAAAAAGGTCATGAGAGTCAATGCTGCACAGCTACAGAGCCCTTCCATCCCAAAGAGATACATTAAGCATGCATGATAACCTGTGTTTAATCTGGCAATGATGTTCAGGTTCTGCTCAGAGTAGCATTTAACACCAGTCTAAACCCTTACAAAATTCTAAACACTCTTCTCTAGTTTCTTTACCAGATATCACAATATGTACCACAATATTATATATTACGGGGTCAGTGGCAAAAAAATTTCTGAAGCAAGCCTAGATTTGTTGTCTTGTTTATGATACAAGATATCACAGCAACTGGCCACACCAGACATTTTGAAATATTCAATATCAAAATTTGTCTGCAACTTTACCTTTTCATTCTCCTACCTTTGTTCATCCTTTGAATTGTAAATCAACATCTGAAGATTGATGTGACATTATCATACCTCAGTACTTTTGTTCTCTATTGTGAATCAAGATCAAAACATTAAAAGAATGTCTGAATTATTTTATCAGTCTTTGGAACAATGTAAAATTGGCCACCAAACCTAGCTAATAATATGGTATCTTGAAAAAAAATAACCACAGAAAAGTAACATATTTGACAATGTAACAGTATACTTATTGTATTGAACTTGTAGCTGGAAAATTAAAAGCAGGAATCTTAAAAAATGTCATATATTAAAACATGTAAAAAGCAGTTTCCTTTTTCTTTTGTGTAAATGCAACCTTTACGCATAGGAATACTTGAATTTTTCTGAGCTCAGAATCATGTGATTTTAAACCAGAATTATTGGCTTGAAGTATTTCACAATGTATATTTTAAACTCAAAATTTATGGCAAGCTCTAGCCCAAAGAATTATTAGTGGTATGTATAAAAATCGTCACTGTATTTTATTTGCTCTGCCTTCTTGTTTACAGTAAAGATCAGGTAAATTGCACAAAGACATTTCTGTATTTGCAGTAGATAAGATGAGAATTTTAATAGCTCTTCAGCTATTAAAATTCTCATCTTATCTACTGCAAATACAGAAATGGATGTAAAGAAATGTAACCCATGTGACTCTTTGCATTAGTATTTGACTTGTTATTAACTAGTTCAATTGTAGATTCAGACACGAGAAAAGCCACTTTATACATCAGGACAGCCACACTCTCCTGTTTATATTTTCCAACTTGCACCATGACTTGATAGTTTCTCAGCTTTTTCAATACTTGAGTGATTAGATCAGTCAAGAATTAATGAGAAACATTTGAAAAATTTTATGCATATATTGTTACAATTAATTATTTTAGGTAAGTTTAGTCTTACATCTTTTTCAGTCAAATAATTTGAAATATTTTGGGGAGGCTTGCTATAAAATACTTGGACCTATAATAGAGGCTGCTTTGA
Source organism: Onychostruthus taczanowskii (assembly GCF_017590055.1). Classification (NCBI taxonomy): domain Eukaryota; kingdom Metazoa; phylum Chordata; class Aves; order Passeriformes; family Passeridae; genus Onychostruthus; species Onychostruthus taczanowskii. The sequence continues at coordinate 13,373,653 of NW_024498351.1, forward strand.
CAGATACTTTATCACTAATCAGTTAAGTGTGTTTTAGTCTTTTCCAACTAATTTACAGCACAAAATAGATCTTATCCTGTAATAGTAGATATTTCTAGTCCAAACATATTTTGATTTTAAAGCTATGCAAACAAAAATGAAACAAGTTTTAGGAAAACTACTTTGAAGAAGAATTTATCCTGTTTATTTGTGGTTCATGACTAAATCACTTGAAATGCTTCTAATGCTATTTTTCATTTCCCTTAAGGAAACAAGACCATAATATACCTCAGTGGTGCAAGGTGGAAATGAAATATTAGTGATAGGAAATTGAGCAGAGTGTTGCAAACTGCTCTTGTGGCTGATCAAAAAGCTTCTATTTTTTTGAATTATTACAGTGAAATAGAAGATACAGATTGGATTTTAGATGCACAGATTTTTCTTTTTAATTCATGTTCTGTAAAGAAAGGAAGGTAGTGACAAAGCCTGATATAATTGATGCATGTCTATAGAATGTAGTGAGGCAGGAACAATCTGTTAAACTCTTACAGAATGTCTTTTTTTTAAAAAAACAGAGAAGATACTAGTAAACCTCAAAGCATATCTAGCCTTTCATTTTCAGCCCCCATCCCTAATTTGGTTAAAACTATGGAATACAGACATGGACACTTGGTGAGGAGCAACAAGGAATGGTACAGCATGAGTAGGATGAGATCGCACAAAAGTGGCTGTAAACTCATGGCAGTCACCTGCTAAATACTTTCCTAGCTCATCTCTGCGACCTCCTAATTCTTCCTGAAAAATACACACTTAAAAGCTCTTATCCTGCTGGAGTGCATATTTAGTACAATTATGACATTATAACTGTTATGCTTAAAATAAAATAAGAGAAAAACCACCACAATTCAACATTTGCAATCGACTCTCAACATTCTGAATATTTAAAGGCAACATTTGAAAAGTGCTTAGTCGCTGATTGCACCCTCCAACCTTTAATATGGATTTCTACCCTGAACACTTTTTGTCTCACTAATAAGTATATTTTTCCTGTATATTTTTATTCTGTTTACATTACTTTTCACTGCAGTTTAATATTGGAACCATCATATTTTATAGCCCCATAAAGTTATAAAGGCTATACCAATTTCTAGCATAATATTTCTATGGAAATTATTAAGATTTTCCATTAAGTAAGCCTTCCAAAAAGAGCTTATAGTGCTGCTCTCCACAGACAGTAATAATAGCAATAATATTTATTTAGCACCTATCATCTAAGATTGGCAAATATTTTGCATGAAGTCCCAGCTCTGTGTTTGCCTTAGAGTATGCCACTGCATTTTCTCTCAGGAGGAAAAAGAAGGCAAACCAGAATACAGATTTTATAGACTCTCTACCCATTGTGAGAGTGTAAATTATACCCCTTTCCTGAAATTTGGTCATCAGCCATATCAGGTTTAATATTTAAAAAATAATAAAAAAGTGGGAGATGACACTAAATACTGACATATAGTAACACACACCCTTTACCTTCACTTCTTTTGGGACCCACATGCATTTTTCTTTCTAATTATTTGAGTCTTTATTTTGCTTTAAGGAAAACTCATATTTTTCTACTTTTCTGAGGGGAAAATTAAATTGAAAGAATTAAGGTGATCATGCAGGTATATATCAACAGTGAGGATGGATTTGAAGTAAAATACACTGTTCCAAATTAGTTTTTCTTTTTTATAATTTGATCAGTATTTTTAGAGTATAGATCATTTAACTTTGGTGCATATTTCAAAGGCATACATCTACAAAATTTGGTATTAATACATATGTTTTTCTGCATACAGCAGGGAACTTGAAATAACTTGATTATGAAAAACAAAAAATTACAAACAAAAATAGCCTATCACCTCTTAGAATGGCTTTCCGAATTTCACAGACAGTTATTTCTGTTGTTTTTTTCTCTTCCAATCAAGTGAAAAATTATTCACTTGAAGAGAAAACCCAATATGACCAGATTTGATTTTTTTAATGTTATTTTGGAATGGTTAGGTCAAAAGAGTTCATATTTTAGCAGCTTTAATGTAGTAAGCCTCACTGTGCAATTTTCTAAAGATGCAGATTTGAAAAGAAACCTCATGCAGTATTTGTAATTTCACTTGGAAGCTCAAGTGAATTTGCAAATTCACAAGAAAGCTCAAATTTGTCCTTCAAGCCAAAAGCTGCAGATCTCTTAAACATACCAAGAACATGGTTGCTGATTTGAAATTGCAAGAATTTAATCTTTTTGTAGTGTGCAAATAGAAATGAAGTGCTAAAATATCCAGAAGAACCACTTCAAGCTGTTGTGGTAGTAACAATAACTATGGAAATGTCACTCTTCTAGAATTTAACTTTAAAAATTAGAAATTATAGTCTCTTCTTTGAAAGAAAGAACTGTGTTCTAAGGTTTTGTTATTTTGTATACTTAACATAGGTAAATGACAAGTAAAATGAAACACCCATATTGATTGATGCTATATATGTTTTCCCCTCTCTCTCAGCGTTTTATTACAGAACTCTAAAGAAATTCTTGTCTGAATATTCAGTTTATTTCACTTAATGTCAGGACAATTTTGGTTTTCTAACAAATTAGGTAAAAATATGACATAGACTTAATAATTAATGTCATCCCTTCACCATATCTTTCAATATCATTTTCCTATTTACCTGGCATATTACTGCCTCACATTTTAGTCTCTGGTTACTTGACTGTTTTCCCACCATGGCATCAGAGCCCAGTAAACATGGTAGTGCCATGGTCTGTAATGGCCTGGTACCAAGTTAGCACCAGAGAATTCAAGCCTGTCTGGACCTCCCTGAAAACAGCTTTAGCTTGCAATACCAATTATCCAATGACCTATTGTCTACTCTGATTTAGATTTTTCTTTATTTGGTATAATATGCATCTATGGTTATGTATACCTGGCTAGAATGAAATACCTATGGCCCTTATGTAAAATGCATGTAGAAAAATGCATGCATGGCAGGAGAAAAGAATCCTCTACTATTATATGCAGTATGATAGCAGAGGTTTCAGGTCTATAAACAGCTCAGCCATGGTCATAAAATCACTTCAGCCTTCAGAGCTTTGCAAAATCAGTGTTCAGGCTAATTAAGACAACAAAGAACAAGTATTCAACTCATGCAACATATACCTTATACAGTAAAGAGAGACATAAAGAGGATTTGCAGGAAAAGGAGGAAAAGAGCAAAGCATATTATTTTAAAGCATAATGAGGGAGACAGTGGTAGTAGTGGCAAGGACAGGATGCCTTGGGAGAACTCCACAGTTAGGTTAGGATGAGAAGCTGAAGCATTCTCCCAGGCTTCCCTGCTCATCTATGTAAACGAACTGCTGTCTTTCATTCAGAGTTCTCTCCCCCTTTCTGGAAGGTTCTGTATCCCCAGGTTCCCTATTGGCCTTCCCCTGAATCCCACACCCTTCCTGCTCCCTCATGGGCCCACGTTGCATCATCCCACCCTAACCCCTCCTCCTGTCCCTATCCCCATTGCTGTGTTTGTGTCCTGACCACTCCTACCCTGTCCCAGTTCTATACCCTGGATCCTCCCTTATCCTTGGTCTTTGTTCCTTGACTCCTTCAACTGTGGTTGTCCCCCTGCCCTATCCTGGGCCCTCGTTTCATCCTCTAATAATCCCTGTTGGATTTTAACACGAAGAGTCCTCTCGCTTACTGGTGAGGCATGGATTACAACACCTGGGCTCGGGCATCTGGTGGGCTGAGGGAGCTGTCTGTGCGGCCCGAAGTGGAGACGCTCTCAGGAAGGCAGGCACCCCGACAGCACCGGCCCAGGGGACTCCCACAGCATAATAGAAAAATAGTATCAAAATCATGTAAAAAATCCAAGGATCAAGGGAAAAAACCTGTAAATATTAATAGTTTTTTAGAAACTGTACTTGTCTCAGTGAAAGACTTCTGTTGCTGGAGACTTGCTCTAAACATCTTTCCTCACAGTGAAGGTGTTGAGTTTAGGACCCAGAAGGGCAGTAGAAGGTTGAACATTCCACCAAGAAACTGGAAGGTAACAGAATTCTTCCATTAAACTGGTATGACTCTAACTGAACTAACAGTAAATACCTGATTTTACATGTCAGGTATAGTCCTCTTGTCTGTAAAAGTTCTGATTGCAAGAAACAAATGAGAATCTCCAATTTATGTGCATTTAATTCGTAATACCATTCAGTGTAGTATTTTTAACCTTCATTTCTCCCTACTGTTGTTTTTTTCTGTTCTCCTGTGGGGCTTTTTTTTGCCTTTGTCACTCTAACACTTTATCACATCTACTTTTCAAATTTAAGCTTGGACCACAAAACTCCTTAAGTACACTCCCTCAAGTGTTTATTATCAACTCACTAACCTTTCTTCCATAAAATCCTTCCTTACACACTATAGAAAGTACAAAAGAATCGTGTGACTCAAGAAGAAGTGGGATTCTCTGATCTTCTGTTTTTATTTTTTAATTGCAAATAAATTGGATTTTAAAAATGCTTTTTATGCCTTTCTGCCATCTGGATTGCCCCCCAGCTGTATTAATCATAAGAAAGTATACTGTTTGTCAATGTCTCCTTCCAAAGTCTGCCATGAATATGCAATAAAGATGTGGCATCCTTCTACACGCCTTTGTGCCTGTGGACTGAGTTCCCCAAACCTTTCTTACCTACAACTTGTGTTCTCCATCACAAGGACATGCAAACTAGTACATTTTTGAGGTTTCTATAATTACAAGGGTGTTTTTCTGGAAAACTATTTCAAATACATATAGAAATAATATGGGCAATCGATTAACCTTTGCAATTCTACCTATTACATTATAAGCTTTTCAGTAAAGGAGTAATTCTGCATTATTGTGCACCAGTATGAAGACAGAATCCTGATAAAAGCTTGTATTCTCTGCAGTCATAATAATTCAAGGTTATAAGAGCTAAACAATTATTCCTTCTTTTTAAGAGCTTATTTTTTTAAAATAATACAAATAATTTTTAAAAAATTGGACAGTGCTTCACCCCTGCCCCCCCCCCCCCCCCAAAAAAAAAAAAAAAAAAAAAGGGGGGGGGGGAATTAATACCCCTCTTTGATCAGGGGACAGAAAGTAAGTACGAGCAAAGTTAAATTTATGGCATCATTATGCATTGGATTTTTGGTGGCTAAATACTGGTTGACCTGCTTGTCCATTTTCAAAGTCTTTGCTCTCTATTATCTTTATTTGCTTTTGTCTTCTGAAGAGCTGTCTATTACTCATAAAAATTTAGATTTAACAAAGTTTAATGAACCTATAATTTAAACAGGGGTACATTTTTCTGAAAGGCTGCAGGCTATTGGCTAGACGAGCCTATAGAGTAGCAGCCACATTTTTTGTGGAATGTCTACGCACTTCATTACGCAGCTATTTCCTTTGATTTACCTTTGTTCAGGCATGAAGTAGTTCCCGTTACATTTCCTTATATCTCTGCAAGGTATTAGATTTCTGAAAATCCAGGCTCTATGTAGTAGTTGTATTGATTTAAGAAATGGCATGTGTTAAATCAAACCCAGAGGCTACAGCTAGTTGCTGTGTCTTCATAGAGAACTGGAGGAGAGCAGTTAAGTAGAAAATAGACTCTGAGTAGCTCGTTGCCTATGTGCTGGGCCTCTCTAGGAGAATACAATGTATGCCTTTTAGGAAAGGATGGACACAGAGAGAGAGATATTTTGGGTGAACCTCTGTGCAGGCTACAGAGATCCTGTGTCCCCAAGTATGGGGCTCCTGTGAACACCCTGATGGAGAGAAGAGGGAGAAAAGAACCCTTGTTTTCTGGGGCAATCACAGACACAACTTCACCTCTGTCCCTCTGCAGGCTTGTGCCATCTGTAGTGCCCCGGCTGCCTCGTGTTGGTTTCATCACCAATGGACATAGTCAAAAAAACCTTCCATTTCCAGCAGTCATGCTCAGCTGCAGAGGAGACACCTTTCAACACCCATTGCCTGTGTGCCTGCAAGTACTAGTGTAGCTTTTGACATTGCTCCAAAAAACTCTTTCTGTCACAACATATTTGCGCTTTAAACTAATAAAGACATTCTTCACAACATTTAGATGTGCCATACAGCCCTTACAATTAGCCCTTTCTTTTTGAATAAATGAAACTATATCTTAACTAATCTGCTTCAGGTGAATGTGTTAGTCTCATGAGAAATAGAAGAGGAAGAGCTGAAAAGCATATTATGGAAAAAATAAATCATATCATGCCACAATGTCATTGTCCTGCTCCTCAGCCATTTTTCACTATCTTCTTGTGTCATTGTAACCTTCTGTGCAAGGTTAAATGTCACAGTCTGGTTTTATCAAAATAGTAACCCTTCTCACATGTGAAAATTACTATACCATGGGCTATACCATGTTTCCTGGGGAGATTTGTTACAAAGACATGTTAGCAAACTAAAAAGAAAAACTGAACTGATTTTTATATTTGAATAAGACTTGTCAATCATATGAAATCGCATAAATATTATCATACACTCAGGCCAGAAATTCTTTCTGTCAATAGCCCAGTTTTCATTTGGGTTTGTGCATAATCCTTGTATACAAATTTATGTTTTAAATGACATCAAATTTAGTTCAGCAAGCCAAAAATAGTAGGATGATTTTACTTTGATTGATCCCAAAATAATACATACAAACAACAAAATACTTGCAGAGCTGATTAATATGGAGAATAGAGCAGATGAGAAGCTCCACAAAATGAGAATTGAAGGAGCTATCCAAAACACACAAGCAGATCGAAGTGTTCAAAAGAGCTTACAATATTTCCTAGTAAACAAAATAATAACACCAGAAAGAGCCAGTGCAAGTCTCAGGCATCTGTGAAAGGTGCGCCTAAGCACAGTCTTGTAAGGGATGTCATACCAGACAACAAAATGCAGGTAACAATTTGACATCAGTATGTTACATATTTGCCTCCACAGAATTGTATTCCATCCTCTTTCAGACTTACAGGGAGCTGGGATTTTTTTTTTGTCACCCTTATTTGCCTGCTGTCCCTTCATAAATATCTGTACCTAAGTGCAAAAATATGAAGACCTAGAAAATCTTTTATTTTTCAAATTTCATTTCTCTGGTTAAGGACCTTAATCTTTTTTCTTGTATATTTTATTTCAGTGAAATCCTTCATTTTTTAAATTTTTTCTTTTCAAATTCCCTTTCATTCTGGCAACATTTAGACCATCAACTTAGAATTTGATAACAATGTATATTTTCATTATAAAACCTTCAAGCATGGTTTGAAACACAGTCAAAAGGAATTTTTTTTTTTTTTTTTTTTTTTTCACTGAGTTTTACATTAATAAGCCTTTCTAGAAAGGAAGAAGTGAATTAAGTATTTCTTTCTCTATGTCAAATGTTATATGTCAGTGTGGGGCAGAGCTGTTCTTTGGAAATTCCACATTCTCAGAAGGGAAGAGAGTGTTTTGTGCTTCTTCTCTGATTCTCCCCACTGCAGTGAAAGACTGAATACAGCATTTTTCCTTTACTACTCCTCTAGCCACTGTGGCCTTTCTCCACCTATATTTCTGGCTTGTGACTGCTCTATTCATCTGTTCTGTTATTTCTGTCCTTTATATATCTGCCCAGCTATTGATTTTAGCTAATACTTGCATGGATTGTTAAAACATAGAGAGTTGATTTATTCAGCTCTTTATAAAATGTTCCAGACAATGCAATGTGTATCACTTTGCCTCCTGATTATACTGCAATTCAGTTGTTGTCAGCAACTGAGAGAATAACCAAAATGGATGTTTTACTAGGGAATTTGAAGCAGCAAACTTAATACAATTTTAATTGTTTTTTTCTGAATGTCCATTTTCATAGAATAATTCTTCTAAATAAAAGAAAGTAGAAACTCCACTAAATCAAGAAAATCTTTTCTGGTGTCTAGTTTTCTAGCTTTTTATTTTATGGTTTTACCTAATTAAATTTGTTGCTACCGTTTTGTTCCTTCCTAAATCCTCCTTTTGCCTTTGGATTGTGCAACCTTTATACAGATACAGTATTCTCACAACCCTTTTCTGTTGTCATTTGGCCAAGGTATACAGAGTGGAATTTGGCTTTTATGCTTTCTCTTCCTAAAATATTCTCCCTCATCTTTTGTTCATTTTTTGCCGTTCCATTTTGAAATTAATTTCATTTGTTCATTTACTTTTCTAGTAAACTGATGCCCAGGACTGAGTGCAATATTCCAGGCTTAGTTGCAGGAGTGTTATGCTGTGAATGATGATTATTTCCTCAGACTTTGACACCTCTTTGCATGAAGCCCAAGAGCTCATTGGCCTCCCTTAATGCCCTATCACGGTATATATTCATGCCTAATTTTCTGCCCATTACCACCTCCATGGTTCTTTAAGCATTGCTGGCTTCCACGTTTCTCTCTCCTACTCCATAGTTATGTTTTGGCTTATTTTTCTTCATATGTTACTAGATAGCCTTTTTCCAACTTGAATCTCATTTTGCTCATATGTCCATGTTTCTAATATTGCTTGGTCCCTTCTTATTAATTTGTGCCATCAGTAGTGTTTACAGCACCTCCCAATTTAGTATGATATGTGAATTTCATTAACTTGTTGTTTACTCACACTTTCAAATCGTTAATGAGGTTGTCAAAAAACCTCTGGAACTAGCACTAGTCCCTTCAGTGCTACCTGACAGCTCCTCCAGAACTTGATACGCACTTGTGTTACCATTAGCCCCTGTTGGCATACTTCAGTCACGTTTCAGTTTATATAAGTGTTCCTATCTAAACAATTTCTAATTAATTTTGAAAGAGATTTTTGAGAGATGATATAAATTTATTTTTTTGTGTCTCAAACAGGATTAATGCAAAAATTGTTTTTTGTCTATTTTCCTTCTTTTTTGTACTGAAATTAAAATTTTCTTATCAACAACAAACCTGTTTTGTTTTTTTCCATGAAAAATTCATTTTGCTAATTCTTGATCATTCCATTATCTTCTTAATGACCATTTTGCACCTGACATTTATTTCCTTGATTCATTGAAGTTGAAATTTAGGCTTACGATCTGATAGGTTCAGGATTATTCACAGTTCTATTGCTTGCTTGGTTTTTTTGCTAGTATTTCCGGAATGCTCTAGTTCTCTCTGAATTTGATAGCAAAATAATTACAAATCAGAAAATCTTTTCCTCTATTGTCATTCCTTAAAATGCATATCTGCTACTATCATAACGTCTGTTACAGTATTTCCAAGGCTTCTCTTACTGCTCCCTTTGTCAGTAACTTCATCTGTGAGTTGTTTTGAAATTGCCTAGCCTATTTTCTCTCTTTTTTAATTGGTAAAAAATCCATCTATAATTTGTGTCACAAAGTTACCCCATCTACTCTGGACCCTTATTAGGAGTGATGGTGGGGGGTGCATTCTCCCAATCGTATTTGATTGCTCTCTCTGTAACCGGTGTTTTTAACCAGATTTCTTAGCACTTACAGTTCCCCAGGAGTATAGATCCATAGATTATAAAGCTACAAGGGGCCATTATGAGCATCTGCTCTGACCTTCTGAGCAGTACATAACAGCAGCAGTTAGGAGAACCTTCAAACCACCTACTGTGAAAGCAAAGAGACACATAAAATCTTTAGAGTTAAAACGTCCTCATTTGTCTCTATTCAGATTCTCCTGGTATACTCATCACAGTAATATCTCCTGCAAGATCCAAGAGAATGTCTGCAGGAACACATCTAATTTGATACATGCCTCCCTGAGGATCAGCTTGGTGGGGGACATGGTTTATTAGAACACTGCACCTATGCCCTTAGGTGTTAAAAAAAGGCTACACAAAAACCTACAAAAACATGGACTTCACAGGAACATTTATAAAGATTAGGAAAACACTTCACCCTGGGGATCAAAAGGCTAAAGAGCTCTTTCTCCTCTCCCTGGCATAGCAATCGTGGTAGGTTGTGTTCAGTTTCAATACTCAGTACACACTGAGCTCCATCAGGTATGTGCAGAATTCCCTAGTTCTTTTAGGATAAGCAATTATCAGGTAATGACGGTTAGATATGGGAATGATGAAAGATTCAATTAAATTACTGATGCACTGCAGGATCTCACATCAGATTCTAAATTATGTTTCCATTGGCAGTTTGGGTACTGGCTGTGGTGGCATGCCATAAACTCAGCACATTATGTCCTGATAACAGCACCATAAAAGAGATTCACTACTACTCTTACCCTCACTATTCACAAGAGTACATTTGTGGCAACCTTCCAATAAGACTGAAAACTTTTCTGTTTCTTTTCCAGTTTATGATGTTCATTTACAGATTCTGAAAAATCATTGTTTTATAAATGCATAAAATATACAAGTATATGGTGTGTACAGCTAGCTTTTTCTGCACTTATATTTGCATGTGCAGTCCACCAATTTGCATTGAGTGTGTTTTATTCCTACTGCCTGAGCATCCAAAGACCTAGGAGATAGCCAATTAAAAGTAATCAGTATTATTTTTTAAAAAATCTTGTTACGTACATTGCACTACCTTCTCATACACTGCTTGGGAAAGCAAGAGAAAAATAGGGAATACCCACTTATTGGTATCTTTTTTCATGACATCTTACAGTCTAAAGGAACTTCTCATGGAAATTTCTGATGACAGTCAGGGCTGGAACAGAGTTTGCTGTGTTTTTTATTGCTATTTCCGAAAAAAAAACCTGATAACCTCACTATCCCCAAAGCATAGATTTTTGAAGTTTTGAAGGAATGTCTAGGGACCAAACTTCTTCCCAAAAGACCTTGACTCCACTTCTCACTGCATTTTTTGACTCAGCTAGGAACACATCACTTGTCTCAATACACCTTAGAATATGTCCTCCAACAATGGTGCCTAAATTTAAAAACTAAAATATTATAAATACCAACATATGAAGAGGATTAGCTAGAGATCTTTAACATATTTGTATAATAAAATAAAAAGGTGGCTTCTTAACTATGTATACATATTGCTTGCTGTATTATGTGTTTTGCAGAGAATATACATTCGATAGGACCATTTTTCATTTGGCTGGCATCTCATTTTATAATATGATATAGATGTATATCATCTCTACAAGATTATTAAAAATTATTTTAAAATAAAATTCTCAAGTAATTCCAGGTCAAAAAATTAGAATGCTTGCATTAGGATGATCTTGGATGTCTGCAATGTTAATAAAGAATATAAAAATATAAAAAATTGAGACAATACACTCTTTTTAAATCTTCCCCACTTACTGAAAACATGAAACTGAAGAAACCTTCAGCTTGAAGATTACCTGTTGCTTTCATTTGCCATTAGAATAGTTTATATAGCCACAGAAAGAAACCTGAATAATACATGGCAACCATGGAATATTTACTTGACACCAAGTAGTGTTTCTGCAAACTCTATGTAGAAATGATTTATCCAGAGGTCAGAGAGTAAGTACTGGCAAACTAAAACCAATCAAAAAAATATTTTGAACCTGAAAAACAAAATCATTTTCATATATTCATCATGACAAATGTAGTGATTAAACAAAATTGCATCTCCATTCTCAGAGATGGATCTCTGTCCTGATGAAAATGCAGAGTAATCCAGAGTAAGAGGAAAATCTCACAGAGCCTTTTAGTTGGAACAACATCAAAATAATTACAACAGCACTGAAATTTTCTTGGAACTACAAATGTTCCAGACCCTTAGAATAATCTATAAAAATGGAGTAGGAAGAGTTGGACATTGTGGGGGGAAAAAAAAGAATTAGAAGAGCAATCATGGTCTTTTTTTTTCATACTGGGGAACACTGTGTGCACCCAGCAGATTGTCTGATTTTTAAGTCCGTAATATTTTGGCAAGTACAAAATACTATCTCACCATGTCAATATCTACATATTTAAGAGCAGGTAAATATTTCAGATTAAATTCCAATGAATCTGAGCATCTGCAAATATTGGTAGTTGTGCTTAACTTAGCTTCATGTTTAGCCTGAAGATTTCTATGTGTCTGGGCATGGACTTCCAATCCTTAGAGCAGTATCTGATCTTCTCTTCTTAAACTGGATGTCACTCTGGGCTTCTACAGCTACAACAGAAGATGGAAAAGTATTCGAGGTCCCCTCTAGAAACAGAGTAGTTTTCAGTTGAAGTCCTGTGAAAATAAATCTTATTAAAATACCTTAGCTGTATCAAGATTCTTATTAGATAAAAAAGGCATTACAATGGGAATGAGCAGGCTAGTTGCAAGAACCAATTAGTAAAACACAGCGTATATTACCGCTGGACTGAATTGAATCACACTAGTGATAAAAAAATAAAAAATCAGTTAAAAGCTTCCATGTTCACAATATTTATGCTTCTTTCTCTGAACTGGAAAGGAAAAAAAATTGCAAAATTACAATTTTCTGGAAGAAATTGCAAGGTAATACGAAAGAAGTAGCTCTAATCCCTTCAGCAGAAATAGTCACTGCCTATCCTGCCATCTGTTTTCATGGAGTGAATGCTGACATAGCACTTGCATTGTCCAGGACCTGGAAATGAAAAAGGAAATCAGAGCTGATCTATGTCTAGGGTAAAGGGTTTAGCAACCAAGAATTTGGGAAGCTGTAGTGTTTAGGGCTGCAATACACTGCCTGGGGACTTGAAGAAACTTCAGATATCAAGGTTTATGAAACTGTTTCAAGTCTAGGGGCTTTTTAAGAAGAACTCATGCTGCACTGATCTACTGTTGGTGAGTTTTGAATGCAGTAGGAGACTGAAGTTGATGATCTCTGGTGGTCCCTTCCTAGCAGCAGTTCTATGATTCTGTATCAAATTGTACCATTTGATTTTATTTTAGTTTCTTGGGTAGTAAAAAAGCTATATTGCTTCCTTCATCTAAGTGGAGCAGGAGTCAGCACCATCTTCAAAAGACACTTTTCCATGGGATTTTACTTCTTATTACACTGCCAGCTGTAACAGAACTCTAAATAAGCATAGTTTTTAATTTAGATACCCTGATTTATGCAGAAATCCACTGATTTAGGGTCAAACCCCACCTATCAGAGCAGTTTTATAATTTCTGGATAATGGGGAGCACTACTGTCAAGGGACAGGACTGCCAATGAAGTGCTCAAAACAGCATTCACTGAGCATCAGTGAACAAACCAGAGGTGACAATGCACAGTCCACCTGGCCTCCTGCTACCCATATGGGCTACATCTTCACTTTGCCAGCAATTGCTTTTCCAGATATCTCACGGTCCTAGAAAACCAGTTTGGAGAAGGAAGGAAGTGTTTTGTTTAATAGTTTTCAAAGTAGAGATAGAGCTGACCCATAGGAAAGCTTCACAAGATTTAAAGAGAGCAAGGTACAATAAAAGCAGTTCTGGCATCCCCATCTCTAGACTGCAAGTCTTGCCTCTAATTACCAAGACCCCAAATATTTATCTCAAATGCAATTGTTTTAAAAAATGTGAAATTGAAATGTGACTGCTGACATATGCGTAAATACTGGATATAGGTTTGCATATGTAGTATGGTACAGGCTTTGCAAAAAAATCCTAATGATCACTGCAAAATGCGATTAGTGCCTCTTTTTTTTTTTTTTTTTTTTTTTTTCTCTGTGATCATATGTATTCCATGCCTAAATTCATGCTATGAATATTCACTTTTCTGTCCCCATTTGTTCCCAAATCTCTTAGCCATAGTTTAGACGCTGGTATTTTAAAATTGTGTCCTTTTGCTTTATTTCTCCCTGCTTCATCTCAATTGCATCTGGCTTCATCAGCCCAGCATATAAAGGAAAGAAAATGTGCCAAATACCACACATTTGATATCTGAAGTGTACCTATTGACCTTTGACTGGAATGGATATTTTAATCTCACACTCGAAAATTACCATTCAAAAGACTTGACTCCAAATTGCCAACATGATATGTCATCTTCTAATCTGATGTGACTGGAATGATAACATTTGCTTTGATGTGCAATGTAATCCACTTTGACTGATCAGATGCAACCTGCCATAACACTGCAAAAGGCAATGAATCATGCTCAGAAATTAAGATTATCCTATTTTTTGAAAATCAGAGTAAATGTAATCTGCCTGTAATTTACAGATTTGGGGATTTTTCAAGTGCTATTTAACGCAACAGTGATAACTGCTCTATCTAAATTATTTGTTTTCATTGTCTCTTGATTCTGACTCTAGCTTTTGCTATAGCATCTGCATTTTTCAGTCAAGAAATAGCTGGTTTTTAAACCACTGCAGAATTTCTAACGATTTGATTTAAATTGTATTAGAATATTCTGCTTGGAAATAAAGCAGTTTGCAGATTTTAAACTCAAGCAGCTTACAATAGTTGCTTCCATTATCAAGGCAGGAAGTATTTCTTTGCAGTCTGAGATGCAGCACCAGGTGCAGGAGAAAGCAGCACCCAGCAGCACAAGAAATCAGCAGCTGTTTATCTTTCCTCTCCTGTGATTTCAGATTAGACCATTTTTGGGGAAGATTTTACAGAACCCAGAGTCTCCTGGTGTGACCTCACAAAATTACTTGCAATCTGCAAGGCAAGCCTTACCCACAGTCAGGGGCAAGTCTTTCTAGTCCTCTGAAAATGACAAAAAACTTTAGTTATAAAGCAGTGGAGCGATAGGTGAAAGTATATGAGATGGTTACCTTAGTGAAGAAGATGGACCAAGCCAAAAATGGGTCATCTTACCCTTTACCAAGGCAGCTGTTACTGATGAGCCCATGACACACAATTTGCTTAATTATTGAAAATGTTACAGTTTCCTATAATGACAGATTTGCAGAAAGGTCTGATGATGTACCGAGCAGGAACAGTCATGGTTGCTCACTATGCATTCAGCAGACCAGGGCAGTGAACAGGGCAAAGCAATGCTGTGTGTGTGGGGTTGAAGATCTGATACACTGATGTGTCCAGTTGTTATATGTATCCGCAGAGATAAGAACCTCACACAAAAAGAATATTTCCTTCTCAAATTTCTGGACACGTCATATAAACCCTGGGGTTTTTGTTTTTGTTTTAGTTTTTTTTTAACTTTACCTAAGTCAAATAGGCTATCAAACATGTTTTCTTCTTTCTGAGTGGGAAAGAATTGCAGACACTCTGAAATAGAAAATGACAAGTTTTAAAAATAGATGGCAACTGGAGACTTCTATTTCCATTACAAACTCAAATATTTAGGCTTAATTCTTTAATTTCTGACCAAAGGGCCTTAGTGGAACTTGCTCGTAATTTATCCAGGTCCACTTTGATTCTGCTCCACTGGGATTAGGAATTCAGGAAGGGGAAAGTAGGTGCTACTTGAAGACAATGTTCCTGTTCCTGCAGAGACAAGAAGGTGATTAAAAGTATTGAAGATGCTAGTTAGTCTTCTGATGAAATAAGATTTGCAACAGTATTTTCTGATGTGGGGGTATACAAAAAAGTAGTGATAGTTACAGAGAAAATAGTTTTCTGGTTTAAACATTTTCATTAAATGCCCAAATTTATAAGTAACATTACATTAAAAAATATTAAAAAATCAACCCTCATTTGATAAAGATAGTCCCCTCACAGGAAAGTAATTCTGTAGCTTTTTAAAAATGCTTCTCCTTTTGATTCAAATTTCCAACCTGATATGTCATTTTCTAATGTGAGGTGACTAGAATGATAATGCACGCTCTCTGATGGGAAACAGTCTAGTGTGATTGATCAGATACAAAATGCCATACCACAGCATAGGGCAATTAATTTCACTTAAAAATCTAACCTAATCTCTTTTTCTGGAAAGCTGCAATGAAAGAGAAAACCTGTGTCCCACCTTGCTGAATTGCTGAAGATTTTAGGGTTGTATTTTTGCTATCATCTTCTTGGCAGAAGAAGTGGTAGGCACTCACACATCCAAGGAAGAAGTGATGTTCCTTTTTCCTAACTTGTACTGAAAAGCAAATTGTAAATCCTTTTCCTCCGGTGCCCTTTCCACAAAGTCATCCTTACATGTGTATCCTTGCTGAATGACATCCAAGCTGTCTCCCCCTACAATTCATTCTAATTCATCAATATTTATCCTGACCATGTTGTGCTTGCAATTGCAAGTGCAGTTTTAATGCTCCGGTTGTCACTGGACCAAACAGTAAATAGACATTGCAGTTTAACATATGCATATGGAATGAGCATATTCTCACTTCTGTCTTGTACCCAGAATTTTGAACTGACATTTTTGTTACTCCTAATACAATTAGTGTTAATGGAAAAATGCCAAAATGTCAAATCATTTTCTATAAACATGTACTAATATCAGATGTCTAGGAATGGGAATTAAGGAGTTTACTCTGTACTTTTTATTTGATTTCTGACAACTTTACATTTCCATTTATATAGATCAGGAATAAATATATAAAAATCAACCCACAAACTTTGAGCCATTCCCTAAGATCTGGTAAGATTTTGATAAGGAACAAGTCTTTTAATTTTCATAGATTTCTTCCCTCTTTTCTTCAGAAAGACCTATGCCTTTATGTACCATTTACAAGCAATGTGCCTTTTTAATGAAATCTAAGTAGTCAGTCCATGAAGCATTTGCATGCTTCCCCCCAGAAAATATGTTAGGACCTTTATTGAGGCCTATTAAAGGTTCTTAAAAGATTCTATTTTTAAAGACTTTGCAATGGAACTTGCCACAAAGCAATGCTGTAAGAAGAACAAATAAAGGAATTGACTGAACAAATAATTTCTGAAATAAAGAAAATTGAGAAAAAATAGAAAGGTGAAGAGTTTTGGAGTAGAAGAGCCTGGAATAAAATTGAATGAATATTTGAGTCAAAGAGAAGGCTCAGTTGAAGGAAAAGCAGGAGTGGAAAGACAATATTATGCCACATGATTTCTTACACATAGGTAAAAGCAATGTTTAGAATAACTTCTCCTAAACCAAAGATAATAAATACAAATTTATTGTTACAGAAATGGTCTGGAGTTCCTGCTGATTTGCTGAGCTGTGAGTTTAGAAAATGAGCAATTCCAAAGAAAATATATCTTAATTTAAAGCAGCATTACAGTTAGGAATCTATCAATTTAGATAAAGCAAAAAAAAAAAAAATAGTCAAAGTAGTTTTAATAGAAGAATAAAAATTAAAAATTTTCAGAACAGCCTCTTTCATTTTTTTATTTGACCAACAAACAGAAGTGTGTTTTAGTTGTACAACCTTATTTCAAAGTACTGACATGCAGGAAGATAAAGCAAGGACAAACCCAAATAATTGTCCCCTTTTTCTCATGAAATTGCACGCATTTCTATTTCAAAAGAATCACTGCTTTCTAATAATTCAAAAAACTGTTGTAACACCCCTCCCTGTTACAAATTACTTCCCCTTAACGGCAAGCCTCATTTGTCAATATTTTTACAGCAGTAATACTACAGAGTCTAAAAGAAGAAAGGCAAATAAAGACAGAAAGAAGGATAGACTAAGAGAGAATGAAACCCTGAAAACTGTATAATAAAAAGGATCATAGCAGAAACAAACAATGCATGGTTGTGTTGAGGTTGCATATTCTTCTTTTTCAGAAATGTCAAAATATCAGGTAGATTATTAAGCAACACAGTAAGATTTCTAATTTTTTGCCTGGTTTACACATTATTAATTACCTATTTTGTGAAAGATGATGGATTTTAAACGCTAATAAAATCTTAGCTGAACAAATGTTAACACAACAAAAGAGATTTGATATCAACACATGTGACTGGAAAGATAAGACTCGGTAAAACTAAAATAAGGCACCATGGTGATAGGAACAATTATTTGCGTCTGTAGAGAATGAGGCTTTTCATCCCAGCAGTAAACTGTTGACAGAGAAGACGGGAAGAATAGGACTTGTCCCTTTTTGAGCTTCTTCATAAACTTCCCACTTCTAAAGGAACAAATCTTATCAAGAGGAGTTTAAAGGTGAAGCAATAGTAGATTGCTTTACCATTTTGCCCATCTTATTTTTCCCCAATCATGTTCCAAAACAGGAGTCCATGACTCACAGCAGAATGTTTTTCATCCTGTTTTAGTCACATACAACAGCATGCACACACCCTATCTACTATTTCTCACAACATCAGTGATTTTTTAATAAAACATATTTCCTTAACGTTTTGGGTATGACATGAAATAATTTCAACCATTCCCAGTGGAGATGGAAGCAAGCAAAAAGACGAGGTACTCTTAGAATTACACAGCTGCAATAGCTGGCAGGTGGAAGTTTTGTCAGACACATTTCCATAAAAATAAAAAAAATAAAAAGCAAGGGTTTTTTTTGGGTACAAATGATATATTTTTAAAGCCCATCATATTTTTATAATGCTGCTTATTTTAAACTCTTACCATATGCTCTGCAAGTGATGAAGGCATATGGTTCACATAACAATACCATATGTCTGATAATATTTTACTGTATATTACAGCAATAGCAAACATTTATAATTTGTAGAGGGACTCAATTTAAATTATGTTTTATCTTCATTTTTTATATTTATAAATACTTCTGAAGACATATGTGAAGAAGCCGATAAATCCCCCAAAGAGTTTAATATTTCAAACTAAACATTCAGGGAGTGTTTTATGGCTAAAACCATGCATTCATCACTGTGAAAAAAGACTACTGCCCTTTGGTAAAACATGGAAATTTTTTTTTTTTTAAATTATAATAAAAAATCAAAACAACATACATTCAAATTACAGTGTACTTAAGCTTCTTTTTAAACACAGATGTGTTTAATGTACTTCTTTTTAAGCAGACATTTGCCACTGTCTCATTTGAAATGCAGTGTCTGAAGTGTTTGGGTTTTTCTTCCTTTCTTCTCTTTTATGATGCTTAGTTCTTTATTCAATCAACAAGAAAATGAGAGATGAATCCAAAGCAAACATGTATGAGAGCCATCTTTCCCTGGACAAGATTGCATGAGAAGAGATGAAAGGAGAATAATTGTATATCCTCTTTTTTTGCTTGTGCTATTGTACAAGGATCCTACTCAGAGTCAAGTACCACCATGTTAGACATTCCTTCCTTTGGGATACTTAACCCCACATACAAAAGTGAAACTAGGAAGAATGGTTTAGAATAAGTCCTTCAACCCAAGCCTATGGAAGGAGAGAAAATGCAATTTTGGTGGGCTATTTTATTTTACAGTGACTTACTTGATGGCTAAACACCATGGAAAAAATATGGATGAATCTGACCTCATTACTCATACAGAAAAGTCAGTGACCTTAGATGATGACATGTGACACAATAAGAAATAAGGAAGAGGACCGGCTATGTCTGGAAGAGACTTTAACCATGGTAGGTACACTGAAGTTATGTTTTCCAAGCCAGAACTGACAAAGTCTTTGCTGAGAATGTTACTGGCCTGTGCACATCTAGAATGTGATGAAGTAAAAAGAATTAATAAATTGAGAGACACTTAGACTGTCCAATGTCTACAACAGAGTCAGAAAACTGAAAAGGAACAGAAAACACAAAGACCTCAGTTACATGGGTATTCATGTGGCTGTCAGTAGTCACAGTGACCAGATATATACAGAGTGACTAAGAAGGGAGGATGAAGAATTCCTTTTTAGTTTAAGGTACCTACAAAGCTTGCAGAAGAAATGTCTGAATGGTGTTTAAAGAAAAGAAGAACTAAGCTTCCAGAAATCGGAGGACTCTATCCCTTTCTGCTATGGAAAATTTTACTGCCCTCCCTCTGGAGCTCCGGTTACTTCCTACAAGAAGACTTCTTGTAGTCTTCTACTGTGATAGTGCAGCTTCTCACCACTACCTACTGAGCATGCTATTTACACGTGCCATGTACCAAATGAAAATTACACCCTATGATCTAGAATAAGACTACACTCACATGCAAAACCCCATGCTTTTGAAACATCAAGAGTGAATCTGCATATATGTATATATATACATATACATATATATATATATATATATATATATATATATAAACAAAACCCCAAGCCATTTTAACCATTTCAATTAAATGAACATATTAAAAAAAATACAGATAGGTGGGTAGAGAAAATAAATATCTCTCTTTTACAGCTGCATAATTTCAGCCAAAGTAATGTCATGCCCCACCATCAAAAGACAGAAGATTCTCTCTTTGTATAAAATATACAGCTTATTCTATAGTTCTTATCCTTTCAATATTTTGTTGAATAAAATCAAAGAAATGTAATGCAAAATGGTTCTTGGATGCCTTGTTTGTCTACATTAGCTGATAATTACATCAGCTTATATATCATCCAGGTTTTCAGACTGGTGCTTAAACTAGTAATTGTCCCTAAAACATCAGCATCAGTTTTAACATATAGCTATGCCTGCAGTTTAAGTAACTAACCAGCTTGATGACTGAACAGTGATGAACATCTGCTTTTCGATCTCTTTGGGGCCACTGTCTTTTCAATGGATCTCATAATCAAGATCAAAAGAAAGCAGAATTAAAATCTAGTTTCATACTCAAAATACATGGTGAATTTGAGGGGGAATCAGCTTAAAAGATATGAATTTTGTGTGGCAGAGAACCACATATGTAACATGACTGTTGTGAAATTATGATGCATTATAAAGTGATAATATGAGATGACTGTAAGTTACACCCTTTCATCCAAGTCTTTTTAAAATATTTATTTGTTAAGGCCATGATTAGGACAGAAGAACATTTGCATTAATAGTGTGATAGTGATGCTTAAGATTTTCTTTAATATTAGCAATGTAAATAAGATGAGGATAAATATGGTTCCTGATCCCAGTTACCTCCCCTCTAAGCCAGTGGGTATCTGTTGTCACTAATCTGCACAGAGTCCTTGATTTGAATGGATTTAAATGGTAGTGGAGCCTAGTACTTTATTTTCATAGCACTGACTAATACTATCTCAACATTTCTGTCCATAAATATTTATTTTCTAAATCTTTGCCAGTTTCAGTAGTGATTTTTTTCTCCTGCATCCTGAGATTGATGTAGTAATGAAAAGAAAATTTTCAGATTGCAGAAAAGGGAAGGGTGCATTATATGCCACTGGTAATATAGCAAGGAAATAATCTAACAAAGAAGCCAAGACAAAAGCCAGATTTCCCTTACAGATTTGTTATGTCTGTAAGAAAAGTAAAACACAGCTCAGAAGTTCACAAAAATATATGATCAAAATTAATCAATGCAGTTTTTATGAAGGAAGAGGAAAAACTCCTTTTTTTTTAAACTCAGTTTCATACACTGTGTCACAAGTAGATGAACAACTTATGTGATAAGCAAATACACTTTTTCATTCCCTTCATTTTCTTGAAAGACAGTTTAGTTCACATTTTTCCCTTTTCTAGATAGTTTTTAATATTAACTTGAAGTCAGAAGCTCATATCTCTCTCTTAGAATTATCTTCATGTTGAGATAACATAGGACAGTTGTTATTTTAGCATTTCCTAGCATTTTCTCTGACCAGGACTTTCTACACAGCTTGGTTTTGGGAAAACTTCAAATTTTCTTCTCTTCTTTAAATGCTGATTACTTTCAAAAACCAGCAGGTTTTATGGTCTCTACATAATACTGGATTCACATTCTTTCCACCCTGAGGCACAACATTCATGGCAGCGTCTGAATGGGCATGCAGTATACCCCGAAGAATTACGTTTAATTAGTTCACTGAAGTAACCTAAGAAATACTGGAATCACTTCATCATGCGTTCCTTCTCAAGATCCTAAGCAATTTTTCAGGTTTAACTAATGTTTGATCTGAAGACTAGCTGAAGGTTTGTGGGTCTTTTCTTGTCAGGACCGAAAATGTTGCATATATGTTCTAAAAAATAGTTCCTGTGTCAATTAAATGAAAAGTTTTGTTTTACACTTTCTATAATGAGCAAGAAAAGTCAGAAATGTCCTTGGCTTTCTGAAATACTCATGGAAGTTATACAAAAGTAACCTAACTTAAAAACATATACCAAAAGTTATACTAATACTGTAGTGGGTTTTTTATGCTATACTGACAACTGTTGCATAAGTCTACAAAACCTTTGTAGTGCTACATAACACAGTGGAATCAGTCCACTTAGAAAAAGGGTCCTGAAGCACAGTGGAATGGAAAAATATATATGAGAAAATCTGTTTAATTATTAGTCATTACAATTATTTGTCTGCTTGGAAGAGAGATTATATGATTTCTTTGACCTTTTCACTAATGTTATTTTTCTAAGCAATGACAAAAAAATTACTGGTAGAATCCTTACCCAGATTTTTTTTTTTTATTTTAATTAACTTATTTCCAAGGAGATCAAGAACTTTAGGTTATGTTCTTGAAAGAAGTCTTTGATCTAGAGAGACAGATTAGCCATGTCTGTTTCTTTAGCAGCAGTATTTTCCTCCTAATACCCTGCTCCAGTGTAGTAGTAACTACTTTTAAATGCCCGGTAATAGGAAATCCTGAATTCTTAGTAACAATCTGGAGCTCACATGTTTAGTAATGACTTTTTTCATTTTGGTATTAATTTTATGTACGTTTTCACAGATAAAGAAAGTACCTATTGCCTAAACAGATTCACCATAACTTTGCTGATCTTCAGTGACACAGCCTGATGGTTTTACATTCATTCATCTTGAAAACAATGTGAATGGCAGGAGTTGATTAATCATTAAGCTCAGGACTTAATGCAGCAATAGTATATGGGAGCTTTCTCTAAGGATGCAATTTTAAAAGCCAGAGAATCAATTCAAACACCACTCTGCTTGCTGTTCAGGTTCCTGCTGTCTTAGTGTCTCCAACAGAGTTCATGAGCAACTGAGCTCATGTGTGATGATCCATGCTGAAGCTGCTTGGCCTTGAACCAAATGTCCAGGGGAAATGGAAACAGCTACAAATATGGAGAGGTGCTGGTATTGCTCCAGGGATCCCTTATAACAAGGAAAGTGATTAGATCAGTTTGTTGTTGATGTGTCTTCTGTAGCTCCAGTAGAAGTTCCTGCCTCTTCGTTTGTCATACCAAAAGTTTATGAGCTTTGTGCTGGAGAAGTCTGTGCACAATTGTACCATTTTGTTGCATCAAGTGATTTTCCTGTTGGTCATGAGCTCCATATTTTCTGAGGTTGCTGACAATCATTCATAAGAAAAGTAATTAGGTTTCATTTCAGCAAAGGATTTCCACAATTCTGCAGAGGAACTTGCAACTCATGCAGAAGAACAATTTCTTGTGTATGATACAACAGTGAAGACATCAAGATCATGGACTCCAGATTCTGGCTACTGCCCTTTACATTCCTATTTCCCCTCAGAAGTAAATGCTGTAATCGCTTTTGAGAAAGATTTACACCCTTATCTTCTTAACATTTCCTAAGTACCAATAAAGGACAAAATTGGGGTATGGGAAAGAGCACATAGGTATGCTGAACTTATTTCTTATCCATATGGGAACATAGCCTGTAAGATGTGTCAGCCTCACTGATGTATCTGCTGATATCTGTGCAATTACTATGAAAGAAATTCTACATTTTAATAAAGACATAAGTGCTACAAATGTTCATGCATGGTCATCTTTCCTGTTTTTGCTTTTTGCTTTTTTTTCAGAATATTTAAAAATAATTCAGTTGATTTTACTGTAAAATGTGACTTAAAGGAAGATTTATGGTTTTAAACTATTGTGGTGTGTTGACCTTGGCTGACTGCCAGGTACCCATCCAGCTGCTTTCTCATTACCCTCCATCACCTCCCGGACAGGATGAAAAAGCTTGTGGGTTCACTTGCCAGTTATGATCAGAGGCAAACCACACTTGATTTGGGGAAAATTAATTCAATGTGTTGCAAATTTAAAATAGAGTAGGAAAACGACAAAAAAAAGGCAAAACCGAAAACATCTTCCACAACCTCTCCCTTCTTCCAAACATCAGTTTCAATCCTGATTCATCCACAGTCTCCCTTCCAAGGCAGCTCAGAGAGGATGAGGAACCATGACTTATGGTCTGTTCATTACACTCCTGCTCTACTGCTCTTTCTTCCTCACAAGATTCTCTTAATCAAGCCTGCAGTCTCTCCCATGGGATACAATTGTTCACACTCTGCTCTGTTGGTGGTCCTTTCCATGTGTTGTGTTTTTTCAAGAGCTGCTCCAGCATGGGTCCTCTGCACAGATTACAGTTTATCAGGAATAAACTGCTCCAGTATGGATCACCTACAGGCCACAGGTCCTGCCAGGAGCCTGTTCCAGTGTGGGTTCTCCACAGGCTGCAGCTTCCTTCAGGACACATCCACCTATTCCACTGGGGGCTCTCCAGAGGCTGCAGAGTGGATAAATTGCTCCATTGGTGTCATCCACAGGCTGCAGCAGAACAACTTTCTTCCCCAGAACCTGCACAGGCTGCAGGGGATTCTTTGCTCTGACACAGGGAACACGTCCTCCCTCTTCTTCTTCACTAACCTGGATGTCTGCATAGTCATTTCTCTGTCATTCTTCTCTCTCTCTCTGTCACAGCTGCTGCCTGGTGTATTTTACTCTCTCTAAAATAGGCTGCCAGCTGCTGAGAGCCTCAGCAATGCCCTGCTGTGGGCTTGTTTTGGAGCCGGAAGGAACAGTCTCTGTTCAGCCCTTGGTGTCTTCTCACAGGGGTCTGTGAGACCTCTGCAGCTCTCCCTTGGTACAAACTCTTGCCATGTGAAACTGGCATGAATATTTTTGGTTTTCACAGAAATTTCAAAATAATCTAGCAAAGCCATAATTTCAAAGCAATAATTTCAATTACACAGGGAGCAAAAATATATTCAGATATATGGATAATGTAGCCACAATTGGCTTTTTTTTTTCTCTATTCCTTAAGCCTTTTACTTTTCCACAATTCACCTCTAAATATCCTTCATGAACATCTTTATAATTTACTCAGCTTCAACAGAAATTTCAGACATTCTTTGGTTTTCATAACAATTCTATTAAATGCAGATTTTATTTTGAAATTGGGCTTATTCTTTAGAAATACTGACATTCAAAGTATTTTAGTGCCAACTGCATCACATTGTTTGATGATGGTTTAAAAGTGTATTGCTGCTTATAACACTGATTATTTATACTCTCTTAAAAATGATTATTTATACTCTATTATCAATGGCATATTAAGAAATAAATAATTTCCTATAATATAACCAATTGATATCTGCAAGAGTTTAGTCATAAATTAATTTGAAAAATTGTGCTTTGATTCCTGTTCCCTATTATAAAAATGAACCTCTGTATCAATATTGGCAAAATATTAATTATTTGCTGAAATTTTGGGCAGAATTTTATTGACTTCTGAAATATAAGCAAGCAAGAAAAGTGTCATGCTGACACTTTTCAGACAGTTAAAAATATGCTTCCTAAGCCAAAAGGAATTTTAAAGACAATACCACTGGAAAATCAAGAATTCAAAAAGCTATATTTTTCATACTTTCAGCTTTTATACATAAGTCCTTTTAATGGAACTATTTTATCTACTGCAATCTGTAGAATTTGGAGCTGCTCCTCATTTAAGTTCATAACAAATTTTGCATGTGACTCATCCTCTAAATTCCAAAAATACATCTTCCTTTTTCCTGCAATTTTGCGTAATTGGTCTCTGATAAGAGCAGAAGAATTATGTAACTATTTGATATGTGTTAAGGCAGCTGTTTGAGACATATGTGGTTTCAAAAAGTTACTCATATTTCACTTTTTGAAAGTAGCATATCTTTCCCATGACACATGAGCCTGGAAGCTCAGAACTTGCTGCATTTAAAAGAACTTATGTAAAACTGGCTACTGATACACTGTGTGTTGAAAAAGGCAGAAATATTTTATCACATGAGTTTTGGATCAAACCATATCTAAATAAGGTTGTACTGAATTATGTCTGATTCTCAACTCTAAGGGTAAAGTGTGCTCTGCCATGTCAGTTACTATTATTATTATTATTGTTATTATTATTATTATCACAGTTAATGTAAAAATGTAACTGCTATAAGAAATGTAGATTTCCATCAGGACAAAAACAGAGACTTCCATCAAACCTGTAAAGGATTCCACAGCAAATAAATTCCAGTGCCAGACCAAAATAAAACCCATCTTTTGCTAAAGGGTTATAATATTACAGTGGGAGGAAAACACTTCATTTTGAAACTGCATTTTTCTCATATAGCTTTTCCAATTTAATTTAAATTGTTAAAAAAGATCAATGCCATCAAATGTTTTGTTCCCTTGGATCCATTACAGGTATTTATTCACTGTTGTGTCATCAAACCAAAAAAATCAATCTTTTGCACAGCTCTAGTTAATATAATGTGCCTGACCTGACCTTCCAAGAAAGCTGTGCATAAACAGGAAATACAAATTCAATTTATAACCACAATGATGAGATGAAAGAAGGCAATTCTTTAAAATGAACCTAAATAATTTTCCCCTGACCTCTCCCCACACTTCATACAACAAAAAGAGATAAAAAGCAACTTGTTTGATTGCTTCTTGCTGAACTGAATGTGGTTACAAAAGCAATCACTAAAAAGCTGGTCCTCCATTTCAGCATTTATGTGGTATTTGAATGGAAATACATCTGACTTTTCAGCATTGTATACATTTGAAGTATGAAAGGGTTTATGTTATGTAAGGCATACTTTGCTAAAGATTCCCAGAAACAATTGGAATTTTCTTAAAAATTTTGCCTTTCCTGCATAGATCTTATGACTAACACAGACCTTACAATATATCAAATAAAACACATGAAGACAGATAAACTGCACGTGTATTTTGGGGGCTCCAAGGATTTGTGTTTAGAAGTTAGGCAATGCCAGACTTACCTAAAACCTTAAATGATCATGTACCTCTCATCTTCGTCACTGTACACATCACTGTACACTTCCTGATCACATAATAGTGTTTTAAGATTCCTCTTTCTTTTCAGGCACAGGATGAATAGCTCTCATTTAATACAATTCAATTATATCATCTGTTTCTTTTAGTTTTTTGTAATGTCTCTAGTCATTTCATGGAGACAGTTGAAACTCAGAAGACAGATTTATTAATTTCTACAGGAACATTTCTGTTCCAATCAGAAAAATATTACTAGGACTCTTCACAAGGATTATTGAATTGAATTTATGCTCAGAGTGGTCTGCTGACATAAGTACTATCTAGTCAATTTTTTAGAAACATCAATGAGTTGTAGGGACATTTTGTAGCCAGAAAAACATATCTCCATGCCATTAGAACCCAATTTTCCAGTACAGATTCCATGTTATGTTCAAATTGCAGCTGCTGCAGCTGCTGCACTGCTGCACCATGGAATCTTAAATGTGCATATATATATATATATATATATATGTGTGTGTGTGTGTGTGTGTGTGTGACACTATAGAGTTCTCAGAAAATGAGAAAGACATTAAATGAAAAATCACTTCAGTGCATGATGTTAG
Organism: Onychostruthus taczanowskii; assembly: GCF_017590055.1. Taxonomy (NCBI): domain Eukaryota; kingdom Metazoa; phylum Chordata; class Aves; order Passeriformes; family Passeridae; genus Onychostruthus; species Onychostruthus taczanowskii. The sequence continues at coordinate 13,401,085 of NW_024498351.1, forward strand.
CTCTCACTTTTATCTACCAGAAGTGAGTTACAATAATGAGCCCAGCTACAATCTGTAGCTTACATTTTTCTTAACCCATAGATTTCTAAAAAGTAAAAAACTCATCCCATTGCAATGGCATCCAGATCTTCGTAAGTGCTCATGATTCTTAGACTCTTTCCAAATTTATGATTATCTTCCGAGAAAGAGAAGATGTAGGATATCCCATTAGCCATCCTTGACTCTCTTTTGATCAGATTATTAATTATATTTATTAAGTAATTGATTATCTTCTGTTCTCTTCACCAATGTCCTGTATATAAAGTGGCTGTTTTGCCAATGATTTTTATAATAATTCTGACTGGCAAAGTTAAGATTGAGTTTTCTTCTGCTCTTGTAAGGAAAGCAAACTCTAGTCATCATAGAACCATAGAGTCATAAAATGGTTTGGGTTGGAAGAGACTTTAAGGATCCATTCCCCTGCCAAAACCCTGTCCCTGCTAAAGTGACACCTTTTCACTCTATTCTTTCCAATTACAATGCCACTGTCTCTTTTATCCACCTTTGCTAACTTCTGCTTCTTTCTATGCTTTCTGCTTACACATTTCCAGGCCCCCAACCAAGATGTTCATCCCATGTCCAGCACCAGCAGAATATCAACTTCTTTCTCCAGAACTGCCTATCATTTTCCCATTCTCCATGTTCACAGATTCTCCCTTTCAGTTTTTGTAGACTCAATACTTCCCTTCTGCCTAATTTCTTTGTTTCTGCAGATTACTCTGTGTCTCCAGTTGTTTTCTCTTACCAATGCCTGCTTCCAGTTACCGCAGTGTCTGTAAGGCAGCTGTTTGAGACATATGTGATTTCAAAAAGTAACTCATATTTCACTTACGCTCCTGACAGTCTCATTGTGCTATTTCTGTGCAGGTTCTTCGCCCAGTCAGGAAATAACCAGTGCTGTTCAGCATTGAGCCTGGTGCCTTTTCTAGTATCAGTCTGAAGCAAGCCTAGCATAAAGAAAGAACTTTTCTGGAAACATAAGATTCCTATATCAAATTTATGTGAACTATGCTTTTCTTGTTAATCATATAGCTCATACGCAACTTCCAACAGATTTCACTGTGACAGAAAAAGCACATACTCTAATAGCTTGTCAATTTCCAAGTTCAAAGCATGAATTAAATTGGTTTCTTTTACTGGTATAATTCTGTTCCAAAGAACTAAACCACCTTGGCTAGCAAAATAGAAATAATTTCACTTTGAAATAGACACTCAGCAGAAGAAATTTCAATCTGACTGCTTAGATTGGCAAAGTCTTAAGTGCCTGAACACAAAATCTTGTAGTAGGTGGCACTGGATCCTTAACGGCTTACAGTCTTACAATGTGTGAGGGAAATAGTCTCTTCATCTTTGACTTAATTTGCTTCTCCTCTTACTCTTTTGTTATTCTTAACTGCTTAGAGAAAATGCTGAAAATATACTGATACATATGGTAAATTGTGAGTGGGGTTTTTTTTTCCCCATTTTCAACAGAGTTTTCTCATACAGGCTAGCAGGCAGCCCATGCAAAGAAGTTTAGACTTCATCTACTGAAGCAGAATTTGACAAATGTTTCCAAATGCTGGTAGAATTTTCCTGTTATTCATATTGAGACAAGGAGATATTATTTCTCCCTTTTTTCCTTCTTCCGCCTTCTGGTTAAAATTCCTTGCTCCTACTGTTCAAATTGATAAATACATATAACAGTGAAAGTAAAAATTTGATGCTTTCTACTTTTCTGTAACATTGTCTAGGTGGTGAAACTAACCTAGATTTGTATCTCTAGTATAAGAGATAAATATTTCTTATATATAAGTACACGCTTCTTGAATGCTCAGATAATTCTTATTATTTACACTCCTGTTTCTAAATCCACAGTTGTAATTCAGAGCTGGTTTATTACTCACAGTATAGTCATATGCTGTATACCAAAAACATTCAGAAGAGGAAGGATTGTGAGCATGGTTGGATACAGATAGTCCCTTACCCTCCTGCAGCTAAGGAATCTGAACAGTGTCCTCTCTCTCTCTGCAACTCAGACATCTTCTCCTCCAAAACACTGTATACCTGTTGTTCTTCCAAAGCATATGGGTGGAAAATTTTATTTGAGCATAAAACTGAATATTGCAAAGTCTAATAAGAGGGCTGAATGCCTAGAATAACATCAGTTTTAGACAAGAAAATATAATTGCTTTTTGACAAAGTCCAAAATAGACTTCTGTTGAGCTCACCTACAGTATAATATAATGAAGAATATGCTTCTGTCGTCACACACCTATTATAAAAAGCACAAGCTCCTCAGGGAATCTTAGCATATGTCTTTTAGAAGATTCTCCTTTTAAATATGTCATGGAAATAGAAATGAAAAGACTTTCTGAAAATTAATAAGAATCGAGAGTTCTCCCCAGCAGTGGTGATAGCAAACACTTGAAGCTGTCCTTGGCGCAAACTAATTACGTTCACTTCAAGCTGAAGAAGCAATGGTCAGAGAAAGTTTAAATCCCTTCTGACTATACTTGATTATGTTAAAACAAAACAGTGACAGACTTGGCAAAATGTTTGTTAAAACCTTAGAAAGGAAGAGTGCTTCTTTAATTCAAGTACCTGATGAAAAAGCAGAATAATAAAATTGGAAATATTATGAGCTTCTGGTTAGAAAAATAGAAGCATGGTCTGAGTTTAGAAAACATCAGTTTACAAAAACAGCAGGCCATGTTTTAAGATTAAAGCATATGTAAATAAAATAGAAATTGGCATCACTATTATGTATAATATAACAATAGCTTAAAAATAAACTGAAGCAAAGGTACTAATGGCAGAACTACTCTGCTGATATTTTTTTAATAGGAGTAACCTTATTAACAAGTATTTGCAAATGTCCACAGTATCCTTAGAATCAAATGAACCCACAGGTGCTATTAAATGTTTTAGGAAACCCAAGATGACTTAGTTTCATTCAGCTTGGGGTGCCAGTTTTGATGAACACTCTGTGGAAAGTTACATTTCGGAAATAAACCCAGTAATTATACACATATTCTGTGTACCAGGAAATACTGCTGACAAACTAATTCCAGTGCTCTTGCTAGATTTTCTGAAGCCTGACTTCAACAAGTTATATCTTCAAACAGACTCTGTGCTACACTGTGACAGTCATACATGTGTTGCAAAATCTCAAGATAAATATTCTCACCACATGCATTAACATAAGTTTATCTCTTTTAACCTTATCTCAAATTTACAATTATAAGAAGTAATTTCACTGAAAATAAATTTAAATTATTTCTTTGGTATTCTATTTCCCCCTTGTTCCCAAGTGTACTGTACTCTGAGCACAGTCTTTAAAGAGAGGTGTATATTACTAATTATTTCAAAGTGTCCGTCAAGCAAAATCTGATTTAACTGTGGTTAGATGACCAAAATGTTCAGAGCTGTCAGAGAACTATCAGTTAGAAACTTAACTTTGAGTGAAGAAGATGAAATTTTGCAGTGCCAAAATAAGATGAAGTTTGACGAGTCACTATTTAGTAAAGTTAAATTTTGTAAAGTTTTCTAGAAAATAAATTAATGCCACAAGTGACTTAATTGGAATAAAAAATGGCAATTAAGGTGATTGTGCCACTACAAATCAATATCATTAGTGTGTTGATGGCAGTGGTAATTTTCTGGAGTTATTTCAGACTTCTGGGTCATACATATGTTTATATCTGTAATGGAACTGCACAGTATTTATTACTGTATTAACCTAATTATCAAACTTAAGTGCTACCCAGATGTCTTCCACTTTCCTGAATACTTTTAATTTTTTTTTTTTTTTTAGATGAAAAAATAAACTCTTTCTCAATGTTTTTGAGCATTTTTGCAAACAATTCAGGGAAAGAATCAGTTTAGTTTAACTATTTTATAGAAAATAATAAGCCTGTTTCAAGAGTAGTGGTAATTAAAAGAAGTAATAGACAAAAAGGAAGCAAATATCTTCTTGGGGTGATGCAGACAACAAATTCTCTGTAAGTCCCTGGCCAAGTTAGACACGGGAAGCAATGAATGTGAAAGTGAAAACAATCTTGACCAGGTACATAAAGAGAGGCAAGCTGCTCTTTCAAATGAAAGGGTCTCCATCAGGCAGATGTCAGCTGGAGCAGAAAGGGAACCCATCAATTCGGAGCCTCAAGATCGAGATTGAGAAAAGCAGTTTCTGTTTGTTCAATTATACTCACCATTGGACTTCAGGATTTCTTTTGTACTGCTGGAAATGTTGAAGGCTATATTAACCTTCAGAGTATAAGGCTTTGTCTAAAAAGTAGGATGATCAAAGGACCCACTTTATAATCTGTTTTTAGAAATAAAGGTTTGGAGAAATCATTCAGGGACACCTGGGGTTGCTTTTGGTGTCTGACGTAGTCTGAATAACAATTACTCCTTACAGAGAGAGGAAAAGCACAATATTCTATTTTGATTCAGAACGCAGGGTTTCATTCAACATAGATTACTATAGCTAATATAGATGCCAAAAGAAAATATCTGAAATCCCACACTGGAAGCTCAGATTTTTGTAACATTTTACACTGAAAATTTTGCACGTGATGCAGTATATCCAAAATGAGTACATACTGTAGTTTCTAATTTCTCAAGCAAAAAAAAATAATTCTAACACTTTTTAATGCGACTGAACTTTATTTTTTCTATCATTGTACTAAGCCAAAGTTAGGAAAAGGTTTTGAATACATGTAGACACCGTTTTCTTTATTTTAAAACGAGTTAAGTAATCCATTATTGCTTAGCACAACTAGAAATGGATCCCAACTTAGAAATTCCTACAAAAATATGCTTTATATATTACCCTCAAGACGGAACTACTGTCTCAGAATCACAGCATTGTCAGGGTTGGAATGACCTCTGGAGAAAATTAGTCCAACTCCCCATGTCTAGGAAGGGTCACCTAGAGTAGGTGACACAGGAATTCATCCAGGTCGTTTTGAATGTCTCCAGAGAGGGGAGCCTGTTCTAGTACTCTGCCATTCTCAACACAAAGTTCTTCCTCATGTTGAGGTGAAAATTCTTGTGTTTCAGTTTGCTGCTATTGCTCTTTGTCCTGTCACTGGGCACCAGTCAGAAGAATCTGGTACCACCCTCTTGGCATCCCCCTCTGAGATATTCATATTCATCAGCGAGACCCCCTTTCAGTCTTCTGTGCTCTAGACTGAACAGGCCCAGCTCCCAGATATCTAACCATAACACAGTTTCTCCAGATTCCTGATACTCTTTTCTGGACATTCAGCACTAGCTCCTTGTGTTTCTTGCATTGACGAGCTTAGAACTGGAAACACAGTAAAGACACTAACATTCAAGAACCAGAAAGAGCCAAAAGCAACTGTGTATACAAAACTCATTGAAAGCTTTTCTTACATCTTTCAGGGAAAAAAAGGAAAATCTTCATTTTCACTGCTCATACTATTTCCCTTATTAAAAAATTCTGTCATATTGCTATTTAAAAGTACTTTTTTGAAAAATTCATTTATTAAGTTTGACTTTTGAGATTTGTGGGCTCCAAGGAACTGTCATGATTCTTCTTATATTTGGCTGACAAAATTTGCTTAATGAGTTTTTCTTTATCGATATGTGAGAAAAAGTTGGCATCATGTTCTCATTAGGTACCTTTATACATTGTAGAGAAGATTCAGAGGATATCAAGGATATCAGATATCAAGGAATAACTCATAGAATTGCAGAAATTATGCCTGTTATAGAAGCAGACAAAAGCAGAGAAGAAAAAAGTGGGGAAGTTCTAGACACATCCCAATTATAGCAATCTGCTGTGTTAATGCAGATGTGTGTAAAGATAGATATTTCTCAGCTTCTTGTAGACTGATCTGTGTTGTCTTGCCTGGATCTAGAGCCTTTGGTCCTCCTTTGCATACTGCCTTTGTCACATGAATCAATCATTTTTACACACACTTTCTCCAAAAGAAAATTTCACATATTAATCCAAGTATATATAACATGACAAATATTGTTAGAGACAAATACAAGATATTTTCACAGATTCAAAAACAGTAGTGGTGCTGTAATGGACAACTAAAATATATATTTATTAACCGGAAGAAAGGATTAATCTTTTTGCAAGAAAATAAAGCATTCATAATGGCTTTCACAAACATATTCCTTCTGAAAAGGATCAAGTTCTATCCTAAGCTGCATTTATAGTCAGCAGAGACCTGCAAAGTTATGATCCATACTGGTTTTTTTCTTTCTTTCTTTCTTTTTTCAAATGAGGACTTTAAAAACAGTGGTATGTCTGAAAAAGAACAGCTCAAAAAAAGCATATTCATAAGGAAGGATGCAAGGATCTCATTAGTCATCTTCCTTAGTACAATTGTCACCTAATAAGAAAAGCAACACACAGAACATAATTCTGCCTTTTTATTAGAGACAAATTCCCTGTTAAAAATAATCAGTTTCATTAATTAATAGTTTCCATCTGGGGAGAGAGATTAATATTTCTATAAGAAAAAAACTCAACATGTATTTCAATCATGTAGACTACTTGCATACAATCATTTCTAGATAAAAAGGTATATTTAATAAGACAGTTTCACTGTAGTCATATCCTGGTTTCTTTGTCTTTTTCTTAGGCACTGAAATGTAAATAAAAACTCATCATTTGAATTAGAACCGCTGCCTCCTCCAACCCCTTTCTTCCTTTCAATTTTCAGTTTTGACTGGAATGCTCTAAGAGCAGCACTTAAACTAATTGCAATTTTTGCTTTTGCTTCACCCACCCTTTTCAATTCACCACTTTGTGCCTTCACATAAAGGAAAGGTGACTAACTTCCTCTGAAGGTGATGCTAATGCAGTTCAATAAACAGCAGAGAGAACAGGGTGACCTGAAATGGTGCAAGCCATATCAGAATGGCATTTCATTTTTTTCTATTATGAAAATGAGATTCTCCTTTAAGTGTGGTTATTGAGGTGCAGAAACATAATGTAAAGTAACATAGACTTAAGCAAGATGACCTCATTCATCATCCTGGGGTCAGCTAAAGATCTTGGAAGCATTTTGGGCACTGGTTAAAGAAAAAAAACAGGGAGAAAATTTCTTATTCTCTTTGGGATTGACCCTTTAAACTACAGCATTCTGCTGAAGGAAGAGCAGAGCCTTTACATTAGCTTTCAGCATTAAGCATTTGCACAGCACCTGTACAGAGAGCCAGTTGCAGCTTGAAGAAATGTTTAACCAAGTTCAGCATTATGGAGTGAAACTCTACACATGCTCTGATCTTAAAGTTGGTAAAGAGGAGGAAAAGTGGCCATTACAGCAGGCAGAAAAGGTGTTTCACTGGGCTTAGGATAAGAATCATAAATTTTGACTGGAGCACAGCTGCTTGGCTGCAATGTACCTTATACAAACAATTCAAATGGACAATATTTTTAGGGGTTTAGTTACTCCTCCAGCTAGCCAAAATTATTCAAATGTGCTTAAGAACTGTGTTTACAAGGAATTGATGAGGGGGGCACACAAGACACCAGCCGCTAACACAGAAATGTGCCTACGGGTTCAGAGCAAACAGTGCCTCTCACAACTGCTCCATGCCTCTGACCATATGGTGTTCATCTGTTCATCTCCCCAACCATTCATTTGGACTAGGATGTTGAACTGTGCCAAATAAGCTTTCCAGGGAGTTTTCTCACACAGATACAGGGGAGAACGGTTGTGTTATCTAAGCTGAACCAATCCAGCCTCTCCCCTCCAGGCCTTTATGAATAAAAGTAAGACGGAAAACTTGCAAACAGCTTGCATCAGTCACCATCTCCAATGGCCTAATCCCAAACCCGGACAGTTGTCTTCTAAAGTCCCTATAATTTCCTTCTCAAAGCTATTGTTTAATTGCCCAGCCCCTGAGTGCCTATTTCTGTCAAGAAATTTCAAATTATACAAACTTCCTAGTCTTCCCAGTTCCTGGAAAACCTGTTGATCGAGGACACTCACTTCATGTCTTCCTTTCATTTTATCAAACTAGACAGAGTTCTGTAGTTTTGAGTTTGTACTCAGACAAAGATATCATTTCTAACAATAGTTCATTGTCAATTCTTTCTGGAAAGTTTCCAGAAGTTGCTTTAATTCATTTTGTGGAGTCTCCTGGCTCAGTTTTGAGTCTTGTTTTAATTCCTTTTGGTCCTATATCAATTCCTCTTGGCTATTTTTATATCTATGAGCATCTCCATTATTTATTGCATATTGATTCGACAGCCATATGAACATACAATGTGCTTTTCTGCTAACACCAGTTTCAGTGCTTCCTGTCCCAAGAAACTAAGTATTTTTGATCTAATGGATTGTCTTTCTGAGCTGGGAGAATTGATTCTGTTAGTGAAATGTGTCTTTGATGAAGCTAATATCAAACTAGGAGTGAAAAGAGTTTTGCTACCTAAACAGTAAAGGCAGAAAAAACAAGAATTTCCTCAATCTGAAGATCACTTTCTTTTTCCTTTTACTACAGTATCCAAAGGAAACTCCTTATTTTTGCCTCTTTTCTCCCTCCTAAACCCCAGATCTGCACTGACAGGGACAGCTGGGGGAAAAGGGATGCTGGCCCCAGAGCAGCCTGCTGATTCCCCAGCTGCTGGATTTCTGGTGTCTTTCTTCTGGCACTGGCTGCTCCAGAATCCAGAAAAATGGATTTTAAATGTGCCTGCCTGTGTTGAGACAAAAACTAATTCTTTATTTCATGACTTCGACTCTGATTTTAGGTAGGACCTACAGAGATGTAACTGCTTTGTACGACACTACCTTACTTTTTTTACATAATTTTATTGTCTGAGGAGTAAAAATACATCTGCAGAGGTAATACATTGGTTTTTTTCCTCACAGCTTGCCTTCATACATATCTTACTCTGAAAAGTTTGTTGCTGTTATAGTTGTCAATATACATATTATTTGAATGGAAATTTACTAAGAGCAAAGTGCCACATCCTGGTTTGTCTTTTATTACACTCAGGTGAAGCTATTAGTGAAGAAAATGAATTCCTAATCAACTTGGAGATAAATGATATAGAAATTCTGATTTTCTTGTTACAGTGTATGCAACTTCAATATGCTTAATATTATACTTTATTTAGAAAAGTCTGTTTGTAGTAAAATGAATCAGGAGACAGTAATAAATCTGATAGCCTCATATACCCCCAAAAAATTTCTTCATAACAACAAAATAATGGAAAAAAGAAAATAAAAAGGGGCAAAAAAGGAAGAAAAAATAATTGGCATAATTATAATCACAAAACATTTTATTTGATTTTCACTCAGTTGCAGCTTTTCAAGGAATAATAAAGAACCAGGTTTAAAACTCCCAGTTTCAAATGATGGGGGCTGTGTCTCTCTTTCAAGCATGAGTGGAACTTAAAACACCTGGAACAGTATAACCTTTGATTCTATTTACAAACTATAGCCACCCTGACTTCACTGCCTTTCACTGACTTGCAACTGATAGGAGAAACACATTAAAAGTAAGAGTAAGCTCATGATTATTTTCTATTATTTTACATTGTAGTGGCAGATGAACTCCCACAATCAAGGACAGAGCTCTCTAGGATAAACACATTTAAGGTACATAAGAAAACCACATCTTTTTGAAATTTTGAATAGAAGCATCTTACATTGCTTTTGTTGAGCATTCTCTACAACAAAGAAAATAATTTTTGATCCAAGAAGTTCTGTAGTTAATCCCATGTCATTTGACTTAAGGGTCTTATCAACAAAGAAAGCTTCTTTTTATTCTTTTCAAGGATATGAAAGGTTAAGAGAAGTACCACCTCTCCAGACTTTTACTGCTGCACTCTTTTCAGTAACAAAGCCTTCACATTTCTGCTTCCCTCCTTATTTCTATCACACACGTCATATCTAGTACCACACACCAGTAGGCAAACTTGATGAGGGAACCCATCAAGTTTGCCTACTGGTGTGTGGTACTAGAAAAACTGGAACTTCTAGGCTTGTCCTGTGTCTTTTCTGCTTGCCTTTCTCCCACAGTGCTCCTGTGCAGTCCCATGTCTTGCCACCACTCATCTCTGCTGTCTACTGCTCTCGTGTGGGTCTCTTGTCAACACAGACTAGGGGAAATATACCTGTGCTACAGGTAATACACCTCCTTGGGGTTTTTTGTCAAAACTGTGCAAACTTTTACAATCGAATTCTTTCATTTCATATATCTAAACACAGAATGTAATCTCTTTTTCAGCCTATTCTAATTATAATTGGTTTCACTTCTAAGTAGCAAGATGTATTCTGCTCCAGATCTAAATGTGGTCAAAATAAATTAATTTTAATTTAAATTATTTTATAATACTGTAGCATTTCAAATTTTAGTAATTTAACATCTGTCTTGTATTCCTTAAATTCAATGAGTGAGCTTGGATCATGTGGTGAACATACTTTTCAATTCTTCACAGTTGAATGGGAATTTATGTCCAGAATCTATAATTCTTGTGCCACTGAGTGGAATATTAACAGCGATATTTATTATTTGTATTAGTGCCTGGAAGTAAAATTTGGCTAAAAGCCCCATGGCATTAATCAATGTAAACACTGTTACCTCTTGAGCAGTACCTAAACACCACTCTATAGGAACATTAATAATTTGTAAGGCCAACTATCAAACTCTTTTTGATATCTTCCCACTGTATCCATGTATTCCCCTGTATAAACAGGAAAAACAGGGGAAGAATAAGGAATTCTATTTCAGTTTTCATCCATATGCTTGCAGAATCTAGGCCTTAAAACACAGGTCTTGGCAAGATATGGTGTCTCCAGGGCACTTGCAACCTTATTAAGTCTGTGAAAAAAATTCTGATTCTAAAATAGTGTTTTCTTTTTTGGTAAGTTTTATTGAAAGCTGCACTTATGAGGATGAAATTTTCTTTTTTCTTTATTTTTGTTTTAGTTTCCATACTGCATATATATATATAGGGTGTCATCTGAAAGAAGCTAATTGTGAAATGAGCATGGTTTTCTGTCTTTCTCCCTGGAAGATCTCACATGTCTAGTTTCTCTCCTCATCATGAAGACTTCATGCCACGTATATCAGAATATGTCTGTGAAGCTCCATCAGACAGCAGGAAACCTCAATTTCTGCTCTGTTTCTTGAAGATGGTCCCAGAAATTGCCCTTTTCCTGGCGTATATATACTTTGCTCTTCTAATTCTTTCCTAAATTTAAAGAGAGTTTTTTTTGTTTTTTTTTTTTTTCATTCTTCAGATTCATGTTGCATCACTAGTTATGAAGTGATTTAGTGAGATGAAAAACAAGAAAACAAGAGCCCAATGCATAAAGTTAATAGCTATTTCTTAAATCTCTGGATTTGGCTTATCACTTGAGAGGCATAAACAGAGCTTTCACTATTTTCTCTCTCTGAATTATTATGCTGAACATTAGTCATCTTTATAATATTTTCTTATCTGCAGGTGACTCTAAATACCTCAAATTTAAACTATTTTAAATGATTCAGTTTCATAATTTTTGGAAAATAATTCTGGTTTGATTCAAAAATACAGAAGGGAGACTGATGTCAGATAATCTTCATGAAACTGGAAAAAAAATTCCCATATGACAGATCTTCATATGCAATGCATTCACAAGAAAATTAAGTTTTTCCACCAGCCCCCATACACTTAGAGTGTCAGCCTCCATGCTCAACCTTACAGAATTGTCATCCACCTTCTCTGAAATGTGATGTACAGTGAGCAAAAGTTCAAAAAACTTTCAGATGTGAAAGGTAGTAAAGAAGTTGGGCAACAAATAGAAGTATCATAAGGTAGAACAAATATTGCTACATGTCACCAGCCTAACAAGTGAATGTATAGCAAGAAATTTATGACAACAACTCTGGAAGAAAGAATTTGTTGCCCCAACTGGAAATAAATCATTCAGCAATATGAAGATATCAGAAAAATAAGAACCAGGAAGCTGGAGTCAGCAGAACCCAATTTATATCTATGAAAAGCAGGGGTCCCAAAACCTACTGACAGCAAGAGACAATGACTACTGTGGCTTTTGCTGTCAAGACCTTTACCACAATTGCTTGCCATGTATTTTTCCATACCATCAAATGAAAAGTTTGTTTGAAAACTCCTGCGGTAAAAGTGCATGTATAGCTATTAAAATGGTGACAGCATCAATATTTTATGCTTGTTCTTGCTTCAGGAGACTTGAGGGACACACAAGTACAGAACCACACCACTCAGGGACAGGTTATCTCCAGCCCATTCACAAAATGGGTTGTGCTCCATGGGTGATTGCAATTACTATTCTGCAGTTTCTAACCTGAAATTAGGCCACTGAAATTCAGGCCACAGTTTCTCAGGGAACAAGGTGCTGGCCACTCCACACCAGCTCAGAGAGGGGACCCTTGCCCCAGCCACTACCACTGCTCCAGACCAGGTCCCATGTGGTGGCCTGGCCCCAGTGGGTCCATCTGGGCACAACCTTTTACGTACTGTTGGAGACTCACTCATGTGTTCTTCACCTTTCCTGGTCAAAGAAAGAGTGCTATTCACTCATTTATGCTTTCGTTATAAGAAGTTGAACATTACAAGCAGTAACAAAATTTATCTATTTTTTGTTTGGTTTTAGGTCTTTATAAACCCACTTAGATGGGCAGATGTAGCCAATACTTGGTATGTTTGGGCTGTGTTTTAGTGTAGGATTCGACTCATGGCAGTCTTGTGTTAAACAAGGAGCTTCATTCAGAGATTTCTAGGCTATTTTACATTAGTGCTAATATAGCTGTGAAGAAAAAAAGGGAATTATCCTTCAAAATTTTCTATATGCAATAATTTATTTTGTTTGGATTTCTATGTGTATATGTGTATGCATATGTGGGTGTATTTTACTTGTTCCAATTACATGATACAAAGGCTTTCTTATGGACTTCAATTCTGATGTAAATTTTAGTTGTTATGACCCTTTCACTTCTTTGGTGTATACACCTTTATATTAAAGTGGCTCTGTAATTCTTAATAAGTGTGAGCAAGCTGTATAAAAAGCTTTAGCAAAATGACATCTGAATTATTCTAATTCAGACAAACTCAACCAGGTACATGATACAAATACACGTTGCATTCTCAGATGCTACTCAAAAACTACTCCAGTACTGCATTTTAAGCCTTGCATTTCTCTATTTAGATTTACTCCCCCGGGTTTCCCAGAATTTGTAATTACTCTGGCTTCTGAAAGTCAAGCAGTTTACATCCTTGCATGTCTCAGACCCCTCAGCACTAGCACCCTTGCAAACAAAACACTCCCATCTCTTCTGCTTTTCTTTTTCGCGGTCTGAAATAACCTGATGGCTTTGGCTGCTTCCTTTTTATCACCTCAGATGTTTTGGGTATTCTGTTATAAACCTTGACTTCCCCATATATTCTTGGTTTAGCTTGCAAACATGCTTATTTTTTTCTCAGTTTGTGTTTAACATAACCATTGATCATGCTGGTCTACCACCTTTTCTTAAATCAGCTATTTTCATTTTAGTCATAAAGCAACTATTCCTGGCAACTAAGTAAAGGTCTAATATTTTAAAAATCAATTCCACCAGACTTCTCCTTAACCAGAGATGAAGCCTGCATCCAGAAGTGCATGAATTTGGAGGGAGAAAAGAGCTAAAGCAGGTATCTGCTATATATTCCTTTAATAAAATTATGAGGCCTTATGTTTCCTTCCAGGAAGAAAACAAGTCAGGTTAGAAATCTGCCACATGCACACTGCCACTGTATAATTTGTCTTCTGAAGGATTTAGCACAGAATAATCCTTACCGGTATAGAAACAGGATGTTAAACTGTATTCACTCAGTGTAGTTACTATATTCAGGATCAAACTGATTGCCATGTCTGAAATAAAGAAAGAATCCAACTCTTCCACATTCATAATCACTGGGATAATAAATGCCATTTCATACCTTGACAGCTTGATGTGGCTAGCCTTGAGGATTTTTTTTATTGATTTTGTTGCCTTCATAGCCAAAAGTATTCATTATTGTGTTTGAAAGATCAAAACTATATTTTTTAACAAATACATTATTCATTTAAAAACAAAAAGAACATCCAAATCTGGCTTCAAGGCTTGCATTACATCTGGACTCTCAGAATCCATGATTTTCATGTCTCTTGATTACCCAAAATATATTTTCTTTTTAAAAGTATAGGAGATCTACCAAAAGAAGGAATGACATGAGTAAAAAAAAAATAAAAAAAGAAAAGAAGGGGAAAAACCTCAGCAGATGAAAACATTCAATGTGCCTTGCTTTTTTTCCCAGTGTGACTGATGTTTCCCACTATTTGTTTGTATTGCAAGGTGTAAATCAATACATTGGATAAGAAAACAAAGAATCAAAATTAAATACTCTATTACTCTAACACAAATTCAGGAACTTGACAGAACAGCAAAATATCGATCCCTCAGAGCAGCCATTTTAGCTTCAGCAATGTAAACATGTCTCACCTTTGATTAACAAAATTGTTAAATTTCTTTCATAAAATAATATTTTGGAGCATGCTGCAATGGGTAATTACAAGAATCTAGTTGCTTCAATGAGGCTGATAAGTTGTGACAAGGGAATTAAGGTTTCTTTTAAAACTTAGAGTTCAAATGCTTTATTAACACATATGATGTCTTTACAAAAGAAGACATTTGAAAATGCATTTAAATGTAGTACATAGCATTGGTAGAGGTGGATAAACTTAGGTGAACATCAAATACATTTTTATATTAAATTTAGGAAAAAAAGCTTTAGAAGAAGAGAGAGCATAATCAGAGTACTTTCTTCAGCCATACACTTGCAAAATTTCATTTAGCTCTCAAGGTTAAAAATAACCTTGTCATTTTCAGTGACAAGGTATAGGACTGAGTTTTCAGTAAATTATTTTCAAGCTGCTTCTAGTGTTAACTATCAAATTCTATAAAAAAATCACGCATATTGTCTTGCAGGTTTCGCAAAGAAATCTAAAAGAAAGCCTTTTAGACTTACTTCATATCATTACTGTGTGAGAGTTTGTACTGAAATAAACTCGCGCTAGCATACATGTGTTAAGCTAAACAATCATAATGCTGTACTCTCTAAAATCCCTATTTTTGCTTTATATTTTCAACATAAATAAGTATCTACATCTGGATCCTGCATTTACCTTTGATAATTCAGTTATGTCATTTGATAGTTTTGAGATAAACATTGATGAGACAATGTTATCACAATTAACATATGGACAAAATGACATCACTGCAACATTGTTTGGGGAATAGGAGCACCACACACTGATTTAAAAATAAGGTTTATTGGTCAGTTTTCTCATAAGAGGAACCACCCATTTTTCTACCGATGTGACAGTAAATCTAGATGTTGAGGCAGCCACAGAAATCGGGGAAGGGGTAGAATCTAGTTCAGGGAGTGTTAATGTGCCAAGGTTTCAAAGAGAAAAATGTGGCAGCAGTAGAGATAGGCTTTTCTTTTAGTCTTGAAGATGAATCAGAAAACTAGTAGAGCTCCTAAGAAACTAAAATAAATGCTAGAGTTCCATTTGTAACAATTATCTTTGTATCAAAGAAAAGCTTGGAAGCTGTCACTCACTCTTTGTTTTTCTACTATTCCTGCTACTTTCTGATGGGCAAATACTAATGCATACATAGAAAATAACTATATTTTTTTATTAATTAGTTTCACAAAAGATATTTAATTTTGGTGGGTAGCTTTTTGCTTGTTTTTAATGTCTGTTTAGATAACAGAACTCACACAGCAGAAGAACATTTTCTAAAGGTACTAATGAATTTTGAGTAACACTAAGAGTGTGAAATACCAGTGACAAGAAATAACTGAATCTCTTCAGTGGTGTTAAGGCATGTGCAGAGCACATCTAAAGCACCCATATGAACCAGTACATATAACAGAATTCCATAAGAAAAAAGGAATGCTAGCCCTCTTATATTGTTGGAGATCAGATTAAACCTTATTCTCTCAGTAAAACGTAGCCTCTATGTGGAAAAAAAAAAAAAAAAAAAAAAAAAAAAAAAAAAAAAAAAAAAAAAAAAAGTAAACTGAATGAAAATGAAGCCTCTACCACAAAGCAGGCTCAAGGTTTTGGCTAAAAAGTAGCAGGAAGGAATTTAACATTGAATCTGATTACAAAACCTTCCAGAAATACTCACTTCCCAGCTCTGTATGTTTAACAGAATCAGGGGGGGAGGAGGTAAAGAATGGGCTGATAAATAAATCTATGGAAGAAATAGTAGTTTTGAACAAGTGATAGTAATGCTTGCTCAATGTTAAAGGCAAATTTAACAAACCAGGTCTATTAAAAATCAAACTATATAGAAGAATCCTGGCAACAGCGGGTATTAGTTAATGTGCCTACTCCAATTTACACAAGCTGAAGCTGCCTAACATTAAATTCACTTATGAGCTGGCTCTAAGCTCAGCCTAACCTCTTGATTTTTGAATGTTCATGCCAAGGGCTTGACTGGATATTGTGAAACTGCCTGTTCAGCCAGGAAAATTTCTATTCAGTTCCTGTACCTGGGACCTCAGAGGCTGTTTGGAAATATTCTCTCTGTTCTGAAATGCAGAAATCTCAGAAGATTGATTTTTCTTTTGGACAAAGACTATATATATAATTTATGGCTACCTTTTTAATATTTTACTTTTATGCCCAATACTCCAGGGGAATCTGCCACCTGTAAGTTTTCTCTAGTGTCTTACAGATGCTGTCATTGTCTACATTTAAATATTTTTAAAATTTAATCCTCAACGCGTGTTGTTGTTGTTGTAGAAGGCACAAAACTGATATTAAGCTTGTCCATCCTTTAAAAAAAATCATTATTCTGATAGTCTTTATCACAAATTAGAAATCTCAATGAAGTCTACCAATAAATTTTAAAAAAATGAATAGTAACAACTTCATTCATTACTTTTTTTCCCCTCATCATTGGGATTGTAGGTAGATTCATTTCAAAATAATTTGCACATCTGAAGCATAAGACAATGCACAATAAGAGTGAGAATGCAAAGAAATATTGAAATATGCATATATTTTCCACAGATATTGTATTTGTAGTAGACATAAACTATGATTTACGTTAGTATTTTTAGTTATTTGGTCTAATATTTACAGGAGAGACAAGACAGATTAAGGGATGTATTTGAAGTATCTTGTCAGTGAAAGCTTCAAGCATGTGGATAAGAACGAAAAACTTGTTATTGTCAGTTGAGTTATCACTAATGAAACACAAGAGTTTCAGTACACAATAATGAGTGTCAGAATCAGAGGAGTCAGAGAAGCAGATTTCTGAAATATTAAAACTTTTTTATTGTCTATGTATGAAGAAAGTGATTTATTAAACAAGTTGCTGAAGAACAAAAGGAAAAAAAAAGCTCATTCTCTTGAAATGCATTTCCCCTATCTCCCCTAAGAACATATTTATAAACCTGTATGATAAATGGAAAAGGTAAGCAAAGAATAACATTGGAATGTGCACTTATAAAAAAAAAGAGAAGGAGTGCAAAAAATCTGGCCAGCTGGTAGAAAAGTAGAATTAATGTGCCTTTGTGTATCAGATTTGCAAGAATGCAAATATTGCAGCTTTTGGTCAGCTGGTTTAAAGATTAATTTCAAACAAGTAACTATTTTCCTTAAGGAAATGGACTAATAATAGGTCATAAGCATGCAAACAGGGCTGACTCTGCCATAAAAGCAGAATAGGTTGCCAACTAGAGCAGCAAAATATTGAGGGCAGCAAAATTTATTGTGAACATAATTTGTGGGTCTGCAGATCTTTTTCCTCATTGTCTTAAACTGCAAGTCTTTTGGACTTGTATGCATATATATGGCTAAAGCAGTAGATCGAGTAAATATTATTTAAATTATATTTTAAAACTACTGTTATATGTACAAAATCTTAGTATTATTATAAAATAAGATACCAGCTATGTACTGTTTTACAATACATCATCACTTATCATACCACAGAGTTTTCTTTCACAATCCCTTAAATTTTTGCCTAAGACTAGTGTTAAATATGAGACATCCCCCCAGAAAACCCTGACAGACAAGTAAACACAAAAATAAAAACTCAACAACAAAATAGATTATTTGATAATTTCATCTTTGATTGTGTGTCTTCAGACATCCAAAATGATTCAAAGTTTTGACTGGCAATATCTTGTTCTGATACAAGTCCATTAGTCTATATCTGCCATTCGCCACTTAGTATTGTCCAGTTTTAATTGTCCTGAATAATTTGATGTCATCAACATTTCTTATCCCAGACTTGTCACCCTTTGTAGAATGCATGTCTTGAGCATTAACCTGATCTGATATGCACACTAGTAACTCATTGTGGGTCTGATTGTGTAAGCCATAATTTAGATGAAGGGTTTTGAGCAGTGACCTCAATGTAAGAAATGCTGCATTGCTACAGTTCAGACCATCAGAAAGGAGCATGAAAGAAAAGTGATATAAAAAGGCACAATATTGTATGAGTTAAGGTATCCATGAAACTGGCATCCAGGTTTCTGTTGTCTAAAGTGGAGATGGACTAGAACCTAAATTAGCCATAGAAACATCACTATTTCATTGTAGCTGCAGTATTTCATTTACACTGCTGCCACGAGCTGTTGACAAAATGCCAACAGTAATCTCATGCTTCCAAGCTTCGTTCTCTTCTAATTCGCTCTTTTTTCTCTCTAGTACCTTGAATTTTTCAACTTTTGAAATGTAATGGAAAGATGAACTTTGATATAGCAACTGAAGTGCTAATTCCTAGTTTTCTTGGTGGACAATGTTGGAATTCCCTGTGAACTAAGCCCAGCAAAACAGATGATGTAAAAGAAAAAAAAAAGTAACAAGTTCAGATAAATTTACTAGACTTGAAATTACCATATTTCAAATTGATTACACCACTAGCATTTTCTATTTCCTTGTGTTGTCTGACTTTCATAAGATGAAATGTATTCCTGTAGGAAGGAAGGAAGGATATAATCATAGAAATTTCATCATTTTTACACAACAGTCTTTCTGAATTTGGGTTGCTTCCTCCTTTGTTGCAGCTGCACAGACTTCAAAGTCTGGTTCAACCACTAGGGAATTTTGTCAAATTTGCAAATATAAGCAGTGATTACCAAGAATGTGGTCAAATTAGGCTGTAAACAGGCAATCAATGAGAGTTTTAAACAGCAGAACTATGTATAAACTAAACCTAACCGAAGTTCTTCATCAGAACATTAAAAAAAAATCCGAATATGTAAAGGTAGAACACAATTAAACCAGATAGCAATGTCTAGTGAGTAGCTCGGTTTTCTTCTCTTTTCAATTCTATCATGCATAGTAAATTTGAGTGAGACACCTGGCTGGCACCCAATATTCATTAAATTCCTCAGCTCTGAAAGAGCAACTGTCATTTCAGCTGTCTTTTGTCTGCTTTACAACTCACTGCAGGGTTCAGGAGGGGCTAATGGAGCTAAGAAGTCCTGCTGCCTTGCTAAAGATTCTCCCTTAGCAAAGGATTATTTACCTTTGCTGGACCTTCACAGGACTTGCATTTCTTTTACTCTGCCTAAGGGCATATCTCTGCCTTGTCCTTTCTACAAACACTTGTCTTTGCATCACTGACTGAATGAATATTCTCTCATCTTGATCCTCCCAAGTAAATGCTCCATGCAACTAGAGCTGATTGAACTACATATAGGAGCTATAAATATTATTTTTGTGCCTTTCCAATAATTTGGGTTATACATGAAAAGCTGAAGAGGAATTCAGTCTGTGATGGTATTTTTTGTATACAATAAAAGGACTTCCCTGGTTATGCACTGTAATCTTCTCCATGTATAAGACAAAATCATTGAGATTAGTCTACTCACTGACCTCACAACAGTAGGTAAGTGCAGACCTGTTCATTGAGCATGTGTGAAAAAAATGTAAATTATGGGAAGGTGTGGCTGGAAAGCTCTTAATGGACATACTGATTAATTCGTTCACACAATGATAATGGTCACTGGGATTTGTTTCAGGAGTTTTCACAGGAAATAATAAATGCAGACAATTTAGGCTTTCAGTACATTCCAATATTAGGAGATGTCAGAGAGCAGAACAGCCAAATTATTGTAGCCCAATTAATAATCACATTTTATTGAAATACCTTATTTACTTTTCTAATTCTCAGTAATTGCAGGGATTATAAAATCATGTAAGGAAAAAATATTTCACTTTTGGGTAATAAGAGAGTGGTATGATTATCTGATGAAAATCAGGATTGTCAAGAAAATATTGCACAGTGATGCACTTGGGATTAATGCACTTGGGATGCAAAAAATATATTCAAAATGCTTTTAATTCATGACCATCAGTCAAGGATATGTCATAACTAAACAAGTAAGGAACAGGAACAAGGAAGATGTTGGTGAGAAAACCTTAACCTGAAATAATAATGAGAGAGACAAAAACTTGGTATCATTCTCCATACCTGTCCCAAGGAATCAAGTCTGAGCTACCCTCTCTTTAAGTCATTTCACACCTAACAATAAATGTCTCCTCTCTGAACTCTGTTCTTGTTCTACACTTCTCTAAATGTCAAATAGTGGCACCAATGCTCACATGAATAAAGCTGCTTAAATTCTCCCAATGAAAAACCACATGCATCACTAATGTCAGTGCTGGAATCCAGTTGTGTGCCATGTAATGCTCCCTCTGTCTGTTCTTAAAAATACAAAGGAAAAATAAGGGGAGAGAACCATGTGCATTTTTTTATTATTCGTATAATCCATTTTAATATATTTGTTTTGAGTTTTACTAATATAATTATACTCTTATAATATATAATTTTTTCAAACTTTATATTCTTCTTTTTCGTCTTGTCCTTTTCTTTTTATCTTTATCTACTGCATCTCAAGAACAAAATTTTCACACAGAATTTGGAAGTGACATTTCCAAAAGAGAGTGGTTCAAGTATAGCAGAAATTTGCACATTAACTTTCTTGTTTTACATCTCAGTGTAAGAAAAAAAGGAACCAATTGGAAATTCACATCAGGTTTGCTACTTCCAAAATGTCTCCCTCTCATTTAACAATCCATGAAAGCAATACTGACCCTCTATGAAGACAAGATACATTTTAAAGTTTCTTTCAAATATTCTTGCTATTGAAAAAAATTATGAGATTACAAAAGAAATTCCGCACAGGAGCGCTTTGGTGCTTCCACTCTTCCTGTAGTGCCAGAACAGATTCACAGATTCATCTCTGGAATTGCTCTAATCTATCATTTCATTTTTAAAATACATATAATATAAAAAATTTTTTTTTTTTTTACTTTTTCCATTATTGTATCATCCATTCATTCACGATAGGTTGTCTTATTCATGGTTGTTTTATTCAGGTACTGGATTAAAGTGTGTGGTGGGATAAATCTTACATCGATATAATACACCATTTTTACTGCAATTGAGAGCTTTCATCCAGAATGAGTTCCCCACTGACTAAATTAAATCATTCAGGATAAATGCAACTCACCACACTTTTCCCTTTTCTCTTTTTCTAACTCTAAATAAATTTCTATGTATATAAAAAAAGAGAGGCAACCATAACATATAGTATGATCTATGTGCAAAACATGAAGTGTATACAAGCAAATTTTCTTTCCTTATTTCCTTCACACAATTAATTAGTATGTAAAAAAAAATTCCTTTTTGCTATTAATAGGAAAAATCTCTACAAAAAATGGGAATTTTCAATGAATAACCTCACTCTTTCATGTTTGAGTAGGAAAAGCAAGGAAACAAAATTTTTTTAGTAAAGAACCTAAGAAGATCTTTGTACAGTTCTTTGCAAGTTTTTAAGGTCTTCACTCTAACAGCATGGAATAAAAATAATCCAATTGTATTTGCCTCTGTAGACAGGTACGATAAGGTTTGACTTTTCTCCAGGTTACTCATATAGAAAAATGTATGCCTCACATTCTGACCTGAAATGGGATAGGTTCATGTGCCTATAGTCTCGAGCAGTATAAACCGAAACTGCATTTCATCAGAATTATTTTGTCGTCCTGACTGTGGAAAAAGAGTGAAGTTTTCACATTAAAAACTAAGGAGAAACCCATCATGAATGTTAGAATAGTTTGATGGGACCATTTTGAGGATTCCCTTAGTGTTGATGCATGCAGACATGAATGATTATACGCCCATAGAAACTTAAAATATTGCTGTCTGAATGAAGCACAACACCCTGTTGTCTGCTTTTTTGTGCCACACTAAGAACATTTGGCTCAATTCAAACATCAAATGGAAAGTAGTTTGGGGACAGGAAATGTTCTGTTAACTTAAGGTTTATTGAGGGCTTAGGCCCTCAATAAACCCTTATTGAGGGTTTCTTTTACGTTGTTTGGTTTTCTGCTTACAAGCTACTTAGTGATAATGATAACTGAAAATGTTATTTAGTATGTTAGATTCCATAGGATTCCGTGCTTCAAAAAATAAAAGAGAGATTTAGTTACTCTTATGGGACACGTTACTTTTGTTGATTATGTTGCGGGGAGAGCTAAAAACTCCACACCTGAAGAAGTCAAGACAAAAACTGCAGAAAAAACTCATCTTTACATAAGCTAAATAAATCTCTATCAAAACAGGGTGAACGGAGCTGTATTCTTTCTTTCCCTCATTATCAAGGCATTCAAGAAGCATGTGGTAAATGAAGCATAAAACAATTGAATATTCTTGTTATCAAAGTTAAATTTTAAGCAATATTTTCACATATCATACTGTAAAATAAACACTCAGATTCCATTGCTCTAGTAAGAACATTGTTTGCATTTTTTAAGAAGCATATCACAAAATTACTAGCTTGTTCTATATTGTGAGGAGTGGTAGTACAAATCAGAAACCTGCAATGAACTGAATGTATGTGCTGCACTTGGTCATATTTTTGGACTGGTAAAGAACTTGTGATTTGCAGACAAACACAGTGAGGAGAAATTTGAGGAAGATATAGAAGTAGCTGTAAGATGAAATAGTGAAAGCAAAGATCAGTGCAAGTTTCCAAAGTCTGTTATCTGCTTCTGTTTCACTCCACGCTCTCCTTTCTTCAATTTTGCATACCTGTTTTGTCAATACTTGAAAGAGTTATCTTTAAGCAGAAACATTTTAAAAACTTAAAGCGTTAAAAATGACAAAATAATTTTTTATATTAAAACCTGTCACAACCCTTCAAAATGTTAACATTTATCTCTATTTTGCATAGATGCACTTCAGATAAATCTATGAAGCTTTATTTATGTTGACATTTTTCTCTGCCAAACAGCTATACCTTGACTGATGTATCAGAAACATCATTTGCATTTGTTTTCGGTAAGAAATACTTTTTCTGCTAATGCACTGTAGCACCAGGACTCCTGGTGCTTTTGAGAACTCCCCTTTCAGTTCATTTCTTCCTTTCTCTGACCTTCCTGAAGTCCTTAGATACCTTAAATCTCTCCATCCCTAACTCACAGCCTTGAATATAAAAATTTATTGACTTCACCTTCTGCCCTCCCCATCCAAAAAGAGAGAGAAGGAACCCTACGCACACACACATACAGACGCACAACTCCATTCAATCAAATCCTTTCCCAGATCCTTAAGGCACCCAGCTACACACACCCACCAACCCTCTGAACTCTGGATTTCAGCAAGGGCTACTTCCCTGTCCATGCTCGCTCTTTGTTTTGGCAGGGCTGGCTCAGAGGAATTCCCATTCCCCTGGATTGCTCCCATCTGCCTGTTCATCTGCCCTGCTGTAGCCTGGGTTCCTCACAGCACCACAAAGACAAGGCACAGACAGTCACCCTGATCTGCCATCCTCACATACCCTGGCTTGTTTTTCAGGGGAAAGGGAAGGTGTGAGAAAGTGGTAGACAACTTCCCAATATTTTTTGTGCAGATAGCCCTCAGCAGGCTGTGCCTCTGTCCTCTTGCCTTTGCACCTCTCAGACTTTGAAGAAATGTCTTCCAGACTGCCAAAGATGTCAAAACTTTCAGAGACATTGGAAGAGAGGAAAACAGACAGGAAAAAGGGGGGAGGAAGGAGTATTAGGTTTTGAATTAATTTCTTTAACTTTCTTATAATTTATTCTTCATTTCCCAGAGGGCCCAAGTTGGCTCTGGAAACCATGGTAGAATCTGCTGCATTCTACATGTCAGTGTCACAATACCAGCACTTGGATAAGCAAACATTACACACCAAACACTATTTCAAATTAATTGCAAATTATTTTAGGGCACTACTGAGACCTGGTAGATTTCTTATTTTAAAATGAAGGGGATATTAACTGAAACAGGACATATTCCAAAATTTCTCATGACATAACTGTACTGGAAACATACTACAACAGCGAAGTGCCATCTGTTGTGTTAGTATCTTTACTTTATACTCTTTAAATGTTTTTGTTAAGAGATATATATTTTGACAAAATTGCGGCAGAATGAACATACAGTATTGTTCTATATTCTGAACAAAATTATGAGCCAAAAATTGTGACCATGTAGAAAAAAAAAAAAATGGAAGTTTCTTCTAAGGAGGAATTATATTTTTTTTTTTATTATTTCTCCTCACAGATCCATTTCCTATTAGAATAAACTAAATTTCCATCTGGCCTTAAATCTCTTCTTTTTCTATTCTCAGTAGTGGCTCATATTATTCCTGTTGCCCTCTTTTCACCTCACTTTTAGTCTGCTTCACAATTTGCATTTCCACAGGATTTCCCCAAAATAACTGGTGATGTAATTTTCCTCACACTTGCCTTACATATACTTCAGATACGTTGTTTTTTTTTCTTTTGCAAAGCAGAGCCTGCAGTGCTTTCAGCTTCTTAATGACTGAAGGAGATTAAAAGCTTGTTAGGATTGAACAGAACTTTAGCACCATAGGCAGTATTTCACTCTAAAACAGCTCTTTGTTCAGCCCCACATTTCTTGTTTATGACAGCCCTTTCATGACCTGGACAGAAAGTTAATGTGGTAGCCAGGTTTCCATTTCTGTAGCTCAGGAATGGGCTTTTGGGATGTCACAGCTTCAAAGACAGCTCCATAGTCCACTAGAGTTTCTTCCACTTCCAGAACTTCAACATAATTGATGGCTCATCTGATACAGACCCTTTGATACTGCATATTTAACAAAGCTGCTCGAGAGCTATAAACACCACTGCTTCACACAACTATCTTAACAG
This sequence comes from Onychostruthus taczanowskii, assembly GCF_017590055.1. Lineage (NCBI taxonomy): Eukaryota > Metazoa > Chordata > Aves > Passeriformes > Passeridae > Onychostruthus > Onychostruthus taczanowskii. The sequence goes on from NW_024498351.1 coordinate 13,426,320, forward strand.
AATTTTGTCAGCACTGCCCCCTTCTATTTCCCTATTCTTTTCTCTGTGTCAATCAGAAAGGTTTCATCCAGTCTAACAGCATATTCTTCAAATAAAAGCAGGTTGGCGCAAATATTGCAGATGCCGATGTAAATCCAAATTTGATTATGTCGGTAGATATCTTTTATGTGCACTCCTGTGCTAGTGAAGATTAGATTTGAATTCTTTCTAACAAAGACAATTCATTTGTGCCTTTGAACATTTCCATTTCCAGATCCTTGCCATGCTGCCTAATTCTAATTCTTTTGTGGAAATGCATGTTGCACTTCTGCCACTCAGCTTTGATTGCAATTTTTCTTATCATTTGCCAAGTACAGCTCTGATTTCTGCACACAACCTTGCTTGGTCAGGACATTCAAGCCTGTTAATATTTCCATTTCAAAGCACCTTCAGCAAAGTAGCAGCAGCAGCAGCAATTCATCTCTTCACAGGATGCCATCTCTGTCTGTAATGACTGTTTCATCAATGTCCAGGACAGAATATCTATAACCCTGATCTGTGTTTTTCTTTCCTTCTTTATTCACTTTCCCTTGTTCTTGAATTTCTGCTTCCCGCCCAAATTCATATTAAAGATATAGCTTTTTTCTAACTACCTTTGGAAAGCTAAAGAAACTTACTTGATTTAATTTCAATCATATAAGGATGTTAACTATTATGAAATTTGGATTATTTGTTTCAATATGCTAAATAACTAAACAAATTTGATGGAGTTTAGAATAATTTTCCCCTACATCTTGAGCTGATAACACGAGAAAGCAGGTTCAAGTAAAAATATCAAGTTCACAAAATAAAACATTTTTTGTTCTTTAAATAGCTTGATTGCTTTTCTTGTAATACACTTTATTAAAATATCATATTTTGTTGATTTTCTGCTGTCATGTTATGTTGTTATTGCACACTAATTATGAGGGTTTTTATTTATATATATATTTACACAAAACATTTGTTTTTAATCAATAGAGGCTTTGCATAATATACACAGGCTGATGCCTTAGGTTTTACCTTTTATATTTTTCAGATTCTGTACTGCTTTAGTGTATAGTTCTGAGCTTCATATGGGGTGGGTAAGCTCTCTTCACAGAGTAGCTAAACAAAACAAATGCTTTCCTACCTTGGGACCAAGGACAACCTCCCAAATTTCAGGTCCAAGAGCATAAACAAAGTGGACTGAAGAGAGAAAATTAAGAAGGATGGGACTCCATAATCTAAAACTATAACTGGACAATTAACTCCAATGTGCTAATGGACCAAAACTTATGAATGTGGGAGACCTCGTGACTGGTTGTCCATTTTGTGACCATTTTGTGACCATTTTTGGTGTAGCCCTGGCTGTTCTCCTGTACTGCCCGGGGTGAGTCCATTGAGGCCTTTCAATAAATCCCTACTTTATTCTTTAACTCTGTCTAGCCTCTGTTCTAGGTCAGCCTTTACTAGGCATCAGACTGGAATATTATGCTAAACACTATTAGATCACCACAATTTATTTGGATTTATTTGATGGAAAAACAGTGCATTCACTAGTTCTGTCTTTGCAAATCTGATAAAATAGCTGAGATTTTTTTTAAAGAGTCTGCACTGAATCCTATGATATTGTGAACACACTAATAGGGATTAGATCAACAAGGTGCTTTTTATAACACTGGAAGATTATTTATTGGTTTTTTTTTTTTTAGTTTAGTGATGTAAGCACAAAACTGACAGTGCCATGATCATGTAAAAAGTTTATTCTCTTTCCTGAAACAGAAATATTAGCTACTTTGTTGTGGGGTCATGCTCTCAGGGATGGTAGGGGGATCAGAGGTTACGTTTCCTAAGTTTGGAAGGTTTTACGAGGTGCTTCACTGAAAAGAAAACAAAATTTAAGAAGATGAAATGGAAGAGTCTCAGTCTTGTGAAGAAACAGAAAACTGAAAACACGTTCACATGGATTTGTTCAGGGCAAGTATTTGATGCTGCAGGTTCCATTTACAGGCCACTTTCCTTATCAAATTGTCATGCTTGCATTTGCAGATGCCACCTTGTGAGAATACTACAGTTTAGAAATCTTGTAGGATAATTAATCAACACTTTTCAATGTAATTAGTCATTGCAGTATGACATATTAATGTATATTTATAATTGAAGTACTTGAACTACTGTCAGGCCAATGCATGTCACCTACTATTTTTCAAACCATTCAAAAGTCTTTCAAAAATGACCACAGAAAAATGGTGCTTTTCAGCAGGAAAAAATGATGATAATTGGCAAAAAAAAAAAAAAATTAAATTAAAAAAGTATCATGTAATGTGATTTTTCAGGCAATAAAATTATTCAGCATCCATTGTATGTATCCATTGCCACTAATTTAATTTAAATGCCAAAGAAAAACACAACCAAAACTTTGTCCCAGTCATTGCTGAGAAGGATAAAACATTAAAGAATCAATATGTGTAGTATTTTAACATGATCAATATAGGAGTCGCTATTAAAATGTCAATATAGGAGTCGCGATTAAATTTGACAACAATTTTCCTAGTTATCAAAGCTTCTTCAGTTTTTTTGTCATTCTAAATAAATAAATAAATAAATAAATAAGCTGTCTTATAACTGCTAGTAAATACTGACATCTTTATTGATGATTATGGACAAAAATCTTGCCACTGCGAAGGCCAATAGAAATTACTTCTGTTAAGTTCAGTGAGGCCAGATTTTTACCCCATGTATGTGACATTTCACATAATAGACAAAATAAATTACTTCAGGATCTCAGTTCCAAAACCTGCATAATGCCTTTTTTATGTGATGAGTGAAACATATAACAGATGAAGTAAAAAATGTTGTCGTGTATTACAGCTGCAGGGGAATATTAAAAACCTGGGTAGTGAGAATTCACCAATGAACAACCTCCTGGCAGACAGGAACCCAGAAACTCATTCAGTGGTTCTGTAAAACAAAGAAATCTGCCTAGAATCATATTACTCAGAACAATTTAAGGAAAGGTACAGGCATAATTTTCTGGGATGGTATCTTATGATCAAAAAATTTACTTCTGTGTTCCTGTTCTGTAAAGAAAATAAGATTTTATTCTATGTTTTAACAGTATTAACACAACTTATACAGTCTAAATGAAGTTAAATCATGCAACTGGTCATAAAAAATCACTTTTTGTTAGAATGCTTGTGTTTTGTTTCACTACTTTCTGTTTTCTCTCTTGACATTTTCTGTTCTATTCAGAATTGTGTTGCTGGGATGAACTTTCAGTCTTTTTTTTTTATGAAAAGAAATATTGCTACTGTAATCTGTCCCTCAGAAAGAAGAAAAACCATCAACATTATTTCTGTACAACTCCCACTTGAATTTGGGGACTTGTATTACACATTTGGCAGCAGAGTTGAAACAGATGCCATCTCTAAGGTCCTGAACCTCAAATTTTGGAATTTATGTCTTTCCAAAACAATAAAACATTTGATTTGTCAGTGCAGTTTCATGCAGAGATTCTTTTTTAGTCATTTTTTCAAGCAATAAAGTAGGTATACTTTTTTGTTCTTTCATCATCTTCATGTAAATTCTCTGCAGTCTGTTCCTAAATAGTTCTGTGCTATGAATGTGAATGCGCTTCAAGTTCTTATTAATATTTTTACACCTCTTTTCCCAGGAACAACATTGAAACTTATGCTGGAGCTTTATGTAACAGCACATAGGAAAGATTTGAAAGACCTCAGGTCTCCTATCAGTTCCTTGGTTTTAAGTGTATATTTCACTAACCTGCGCTCTAATGTGTTTTCTACTTTATGTAAACTTTGGAGAAAGGCCACAGCACTAACTGAAACTGTAGTTTTACCATCTGGGCCTAGTTTGTCAAGAAATACAGGAAAAATTGAACTGTTCACTGTATGACAGACAAGCTCAAAGGTTAATCTGTGCCAAGCAGTAGAGGTGGGAAAAAGAGTTCAGTAGTTGGAGCTGCCACTTCCCTACGTATTTCATAATTTTATACCTTCCAGATCTAACGTTAAATTCATTTGGAGTCACTGGAATTTACACAAGGCTAATATGTTCTCTTCATGACTCTTTAGTTGTATTCAAAATGTATCAAGTGTATTGCCAGCTATTATTCTGAAACCCCTTACTCTTAGCAAATTATTTTTATAGGAGCTCAAGCAGCTTACTACCCAACTCTTACCTATTACCTTACTCTTACCTGTGTACATCTCAGGTTATGGTTCCATAACTCAACAAGAACCCCATCAGGAATTTGTAAATCTGGCATTAAGTTTTTACGCTATAAAAGCTGTAGTTCAGGGAATAAAGTAATCTGTCCTGAGTCCCAAGTAATGGCAAGAATCCTCTAGTTATGTTTCACTGGAACAGCTCAGAAAGCAGATGGTGGGTCCTTACTGAGTTAGTAATGCAACGCTCATTGATCTTAGTGGTGCAAGTAATGCATGAAATTAACTTTTAAAATCTATATGTCCCTTGTAAGATTCTGTATCTTATGCAAAGAAATGTTTCAGATGTGTTAAGTATCTTAGAACCTATAGATGTTCAATACTGACCGTGGAACAGTGTATTCTAGTAGCGAAAATGTTATCATACAATGCATTTAGAAATTCTGCAAGGCTTGTGAAACTTGTTTGTATCTGGAGTTTTCCGAAGAACTGAAAAATGTTTTTCTTTGCATAAGAATACTTATGTAATGTTTATCAGTCTGCATACTAGGCCATTCTTAATTACTTCTAAGTTTTCATTAAAGTACAGATTCATTTTTCTAAACAGATAAGCAACATGCTTTCTCTCACAGTTTTTGGAGCTAGTGTCCATCCACAGTGATTTTATTTGCACTTTAAAAAAAAAAAATTCTTTATATGAAAAGTGTCTTCCTGATATCTGTCAGGACAGCTTTAATATCAGAATTCACTCTCAAAAGAATAGCTCCGTCAGAGAGACCAAAAATAGTCAAAGTCTTAGTAAAAAGCATGGCTTCTTGAGCACTATGAAGAAAGCCACTACTACGCCAAGTTTATTTGATTTTGGTCTGTTATTCATCATGTGTTTCTGCTGTTTCAGCGTCTGGTCTCAAACATATTGTGAGCAGAGTTTGAATGAATTGGATATATTTGCTTGAAGAGAAGCTTTGGCAGTTCTCTTTCATAGTGCAGCTGGGTCAAAGTGTTTTGGCTTTCAAAGAAGAGCTGAAGTGTCTGCAAATTCTCCAAACCACGTCCAACACAAAAAAACAGCTGCTGAGTCTATCTACTAAACCATGGAGCAACTGGCAATTAAACCACCAAGTTCCAGCCATTCAGCTGCAAAGTTAATGCACCAAATCTGTGTTAGTATCTAAGCAAAATAGAATAATACTGGAAAGGATATTGATAACTTTGGCATGTTGATTAAATTTGAAAGTAGTAAAAATCACTAGAGGTTTCCTGATTCAACAAGGGTGGTTTCACAATAAGGAAGCACTGGTTGTTCGTGGCTCTGCATATTTTCAGCTACATTAACCCTTGTATTATTCTAAATCTCTAGCATTTTAAAAAGGACTCAGCATTAATATTCTCAGCCAGAATTTCCCTGGAATTCATCTCCTAGTTTTAGTATCAGAGTAAGCCGCCTGTTTTCATAAGACTTCAGCAGATTGGATACCTAGCAATTTTGAAAAATCAGACCATAAAAATCTAGTCTATAATAGTATTGAATAATTTCAAAATATTTTACCAGAGGATGACTCCCAGCAATTTGAAATATGCCCCAACCATTTCAAAAGCCATTTATAAATACCTGGTGCTGACTTTCTACACTGCATTTCTATAATTAGGGTAATACTACAGTAAAGGCTGACTGTGAAAAGCCCTGGCAAACAACATATTCAGCTAACTATTTTCTTTAGCAGTTAGAGAAAAAAAAATATTATAAATATCTAAAAGTTTGCCTTTAAGCTACTGAAGAGTCACTTTACGTTTTTTACCTTAAAGACGCCTATAGTTTCAGCTATAGATGTTGAAGGAAGACCTGCCGGAGAAAAACTACCTAACAGATAGATGTCATAACCCACTGCTGAAAATACTTCTTTCCCTGTCTTGATTATAGAAGAATCCTAAATGTAGAGCTTTTACTGGACATTTAATTTTTGGATAGACTAAGTCAGAGAACATAAACTGCATACCTTGGGGGGCAAGTTGCCCTTTTTTGTGCTTTGTTTTCTTTTCTGTTTACAATAATGTCTCAAAAGTTTACTGACTTAATGTTTTAAAATTACCTATGCTTGTTACATGGAACATGTTATTTAAATACAGATTATTGTTATTATTATTGTTATTATTACTATTATTATTATTACTATTGCACAACACGGAGTTTTATTGATTTTATTGCACCAAATTTTCATTAGTGTTATTGCTTGTACCTCAGGTTACAGAAAAACAAACATGTCTGAGTTACCTAGAGACAATCACTGGATTGGGGATACTGTAATGTGTGATAATGAACAAAGCTGAAAGGCAAACACCTGACAGCCTTCTACAGGCGTTTGTCCTCTATAAAGTGAGATGGCTACTGACCTTTCTATACCACTGTTTTTCTTCTACTATGCTCTTTTGAAGTAACTAGTTGCACATATATGACTGCTAATGAAAAATGGTGACATTTCTGCTATTCTCTTTTTCTAATCTTCCTTTGAAAAATTCAGAGTTCTCCCATTAATTATTTTCCCAAAGTTCATACAGAATGAGAAAATTATGGAGAGTGGGGTATTTGAGTGGAATAGGTTCTAGTGTTGGTTAACACAGAATAATGTGGAAATATAAGGGTAACTCTCTTATATTCAGTTTCTGGTTTCTGTACTGACCTAAAATATCCTTTGCATCTGCTTGTCCTGAAGATTCTCTGTGTTTTGAAAATAGCATTACTCACATCATTCTGACACCTTCACAGACATCACTTAAACATTAAAAATTAAATGAAAGACAGAAACTGGATAAAAATGAGAGGAATGCATTTCCATTTCTTAGGGAAAAATCTTCACTAAGACTTTCCAAAACATCACATCCTTTTCTTAAAATGGAGGACTCTTCCATGCAAAGAGTAATTCTGCCAGAGGGAGATGTGCAATATTATGCAACCTTTAGCTTCACTTGCTATGGTCAGCTGAAACTAAAAATTGCAAAAAGATAAAGTGCTCCATTAAATCCCTGTTTTATTGTATAAGTGCCCTTATGAAATGGTATAACTACACAATAGCATTATATCAGGCTAGAATTAAGGCTTACAGGAGACGCTAAACTACAGCATTACCCTGACCAGATGTAAGGCTTATTTAAGCTGGATTTTAGAGTGAAGTATTTATTAACTGATTTAAATACTAATGAACAGACAGTCCTACAGCTGCCACAGTTGCAGAATGATAAATGTGTTACATAGGAATCTCTATGTCATATAGCTGGCCATTTTTCAATAGTCATGGACACATGTTTCTTCACAGCATAGGCAGAAGATGGCGAATGAAGTAGGCAAGAAGAAAGACAATTATATAATGAGAAAGTTACCTTCCCTTTTCTTCAGTGCCCTTGTTGGTTCCCCAAGTATTTTTTTCACTACTTCCTGATTCCTCTTCCCCTTTTTTTTGCCTCTTTCAGAAATTCACAGTTCCTTCTGTGGAGGTGTCAATACTGTCAATGGGACTTATTCCTAGTTTTGGTCAAGGCTGCAGTTTCCTTATACACACTGCATGAATATTAGTTCACTCACAGTCTCCACGGGGATTCCTTCCCTCCAAGAGGACACTGGCACAGAAGACTGAAGAGCCATCTACTGACTGGTAGCATCAATGTTTGCTATTTACAAAATCCTGGTCCTCTCAATGCTCCAAAACTCTTGCACATCTCCAGCAACTTCATAACCCTTCAGAGTGTGCCCCACACTTCCCTGTACAAATCTGGGATGCCACACTAAAAGCATTTCTGTGGGGCACCTCATGCTGCCTTACTGTTACTGCTACCACTTAATTCTAAGAAACTTCAAGCTATAGTTATAAGGCACATATATGTATATGAGCCTCAGGGACAAAAGCAAATCACCTGGGACACAGAAAAGTCTCAATGTACTTTTTATGAAGTCTTCAAGCAGCCAGTTCTCACCAGGGAGAGTTAGCAAATAAGGCAGGCTTTTCTCAGATGCAGTGCACAGTGGCAATGTTGACAGAGCAGTAGGACCATCAACAACAGAAAGTTCAGTGCAGCTGATCCAGTGATTCCACTGTAAGTCTCATCTTTGACTGTGCTAGGAGTAGGACAGTGAAGCCAGATCTCCTCTTTGTCCTTTACTGGTTTTACTGTTTATCTTACTGTACTAAATAAATACAAAAGCATTTTATTTCAGTTGCAAAATTAAGTAGATGCATAAAGTGTAGCAAAGGATAATCTCTAATATAAAGGATAACACCTATATGCAAAATGATTTAGGGAAAAATTTAAATTAAACTTATTATGTTTTTTCTGCTGTCCCCTTTTAAACATTTCCTAGCTTCTAATTTAAGTTCTTGATCCCAGAATTATAAAATTAATGTTTTCTTCTTTCAAAACATTGGAGTGTAATTAAAGAATCAGCTAAATATTGTAGTTTCTATTAAATATTTCTTCAATTCTATAAGGCATCCTAGTAACAGAAATTAATGCATTTGTAAAAATAGTAAAGTAAGCAAAAAGTTTATGCAACATATGCATGATCTGTCAAAAGTGCTAGCAGACTAATTTAAAAATTTTAACTCACACCTGGTGCCAATGACAATATCCTTATAATGCTGAATAATTTATTTGTCATGTCCAGATCATTTCCATCATAAAAATAGCTACTTTATTAAATAATGAATATATGCAGTTAAGAACATCATCATGAGGATAATTCTTAGTGATAGATATACTGGATAAAGACTCTTAAGGAACCCAAGTGCCTTCCTAGGAGGAAGGTAATATCCTTGCTTAAAGAATGGTATAAAAATGTTTAAATTACTCAAATTGATATATTGAGTAAGGTATTTTTGTATTGATTGTCATAGAGATTTTGAAATAGATTTTCACAACACTTCACAGAGACAGTGTGCAGGTTAAGAACAGTGTGACTTTTAGACAGATGTAATAAAGTCGAAATCTCCAACAGGGTGGGTTGTCTTCAGCACTCTCACTAATCTAATTAAATTAAATTGTTTTATTGTTTAATAGAAGAAAGTGATCTATGATCAATAAAGTACTGGTTTCATCTTAATTATTGATCCTTACTCATTAATATAGAGTTTTCCAAGTTCCTATTAACTCTGCTAACAATCTTGCAATAAGTTTCACACACCATAATATTCTGCTAATCTCAGAGGTGGCATCAGTACCCTGAGAATATCCTCTGTTTAGACATTATGGAAATGCCACATTCTGTTGTCTTTTCAGTATATGGAATGAAAGCACTTTCTTTATGCTAATATTTTGCCTTCAGCAGATTTTTATCATTTGGTAAGCAAATACATCTTTATGCAATATGCAAATATTCATATGTGAACATTTTAATGCCACAGTGTATCCATCTACATGGTTTCAAAAAGGATATGAAATAAGGTTTAGTGTTATTTTGGCTACTCCATTTACAGATGTGAATGAATATGTAGAGGGCTGCATAGTGGAAATAAAACATCTGGATTAGGAGGTCACAGACATAGCAGTAGCTAATTTATAAATCTTGATTTTAAAAACCAGTTTTGTTCAATCTTTCTGATACCTGCATAATCAGTGAGTACTTCACCATTTCAGATTAACTTCTTTGATCTCATGAAAAGTTCTTGCAACCCATTTCAAATCAAAACTGCATGCAGACTTTGAGTGAGTCAGTCACTGTCTCCTCTACTAACTGCTGGAACAAAAAAAAAATGTAGTTCAGTAAGAAACTTTTCTGTTGTTTATTTAGGAAGAATGATGATGATTACTTAATCACTGTGGTAGAGAAAAGGAAAAAGTAAAGTCTACATGTGTGAAATGTGTCTGGCTGAACAAGAGAGCTGAAAGAAAACATCTGGAAGCTGAATGTCTCATCTCAAGGAATATGGAAAGAGGGAACCAGATTTTAAGAATAGAAGAGTTTGAAGGACCTCGAAGAAAGAATGAAGGTAGCAGGAAGTTATGAGAAAAAATAGAGGCAACTATTGAAGAGCTAATTTGCAGGACACTGAAGAGGCATAGGGGAAAAAAAAGTAGAGACATTCAGCTCTGGAAAGATTGAAGGATGCTTCTCTGGAAGGCACTCATCCTAAATGCTCCATTGTATGTTTTATCTGCAGAGCGTCCCAAAGCCATTGATTCTGCATGCTGAACAGTTTGTGTTTTGGCACTCAGTCCCATCACAACTGCCCCTTTATCACTCTCAAGGAAAACATCTCATTTTTATATAGGATATATCACATGCTTGTTTCTTTTCCAGTCTTTGAGAAGAGCTGTCCTCAATCACCTACTTTGTCCCAGAATTGATGTCAATCTCATGTATGTTGTTGTGGTTTATCAAGAGAGCTTTCAAGGAACTCTCAAAAGAGGAATGGGAAAACACATAACCACTGAAGAAATTATGCTCATGGCAGGACCATCAAACTGTCTTACTTTTTTTGCTGAGCTCAGCCTCAAGGCATCCAGTCAATATTAGGCTGAGGGCAAAGCTGAATTGGAGGTACAATCCTTTCTAAGAACAGGTACACTGTGTCATAGCAGATTCGTATCACCATACAGTGGTGTAATTGCATTGTCAATGCATGTAGAATGGTCAGCAGTTGGTCTGTTCATCTTATGGCAGAAATGATTATTTTTAGTTATGGGACCTACTGGAAGTTGAACATAGAGGGCTACACATTAATTGGCTCACTTCCATTTGGTTGTCACCTAAGACATTAAGATAACTTTCACTGCTTTCCACAGAAATATTGCACCAAGCTGTGTTGTAGTCATCAAAGGACATACAGAGTGTCCTCTAGAGAGGTCCATAATTGTTACAGGTTTAAGGAGAGTGTAAGTTATCAGCAGCTGTGAGTGACCAATTTATACAGAGCAGCACCAACCCTGTGTTTTTTTGAAAGAACATGATTTGTTCTGAAAATCTATTCAATTCTTGTCACATAAGTCTTATTCAGTGATAGATGGCTGTCAGGCAGTTCAGTGAAAATGGATCTTGTAAAAGAGCTGTCATATGTGAGGCCATCTGCAGCTACATTGTTAGTAGCACCTTCCCTTCTAGATCTGAAACTCTTTTTACTTATTTTTGCTTATTAACATGAATCTCAAAACCTCTTTACCATCTTTTTAAAAATCTCTTTCTCTCTTGTTAAAAATCTATTACTCCATTGTTCTGTCTTCCTTTTCTTTCTGAATTTATCCTGTTTCTACAACTATATGTCATGGCCTGGCCATCACAGCTTGTTTTGACTGTCTTGAAGGTCTAATATACACTCCACTTCTTAAGTGTCTGCATGCCCTATAATAATAATAATTATTGTGCCATTTCACTTCCACATGCATCCCCCCTCTCCAGGCTTTTTGACATATGCTTAATTCTTATTTTCTATTCTGTAGGGACCCAGGGCAAATTTCACATTTAAGAGATGCTTCTTATCCAGGGAAAAAGACTTAGATAGACAAAAACTCATATTCCAAATTAAAACATATTGCACTGTAACAAGTTCTGTTGGTCAGGTCTTCATATTTGGTCTTTTAACTATTAACATATAACTATTTATATGTTAAATATATTAAACTGTCATGAACATGTATAAGACTGTCTCCAGGACAATGTGAGATAAGTCTTCTCCCTTCAGCAAGTTACTAGCACTGGTTTAGGATCTAATTTCAGGGATTACATATACTGAAGTAATGGAAACAAGTAAGAAGTCAAAACATGCTGCCATCTTATCCTTTGCTATATTCCAATTTATTTCAATCCAACATAATTTTAAAAAGTTAAGCTTTCATGAAAAAAATTCAGAGAATATTATATTCTTATTTGAGACGATTTCCAGACTTGAATTAATTGATTAATTATCCTTATTTGAAAAAAAAAAAAAAATCTACATTCTTTCTCATCAGCTTTTTCCATAAATATGCATTGAGCTTAGGAAAAAAACCTGTGTAAGTACTGTTCTATTATAAAATGAAAACATTGTGATTTTCGTGAAAAAGTTCTGTTACAGTTCAAGTTAAACACCATTTTTCTCACCTTATAACTTCTGGTATTTTTGCATGATAAGTGCATGAAAGCAAAGCTGTGTTGAATATAAATGAAACTCTTTTCATAATATGATATGTCAATAGGCTTAAGGTCATATTAAGGTATTTTCTCATCCTTTTCAATTCCAAGATTCTAAAGGATTAAAAATGCAAGTCAACTCGTTTAGTTATTTTCCTTCACTATTAGCTAATCCTCAACTCTAACACAAATTTATCCGAGTGCATGAGCTGGTCTGACACTATCCATCTCATCACAGTTGAATTCAGCTCCACTTTTCTGCTGTACTTCAGATAAGATAGAATAATAACTACTGCAGCCTCTTTAGTGTTTAGGATTTGTGTGAGTTAACATAACCCTGACTGCAGAATAAGCTGGTTCAAGAAAAACACATTGAGTACTTCATTGTTTCTTGGCTGCTTGGTGAGACTCCATACCCAAAAACGCAAAGGGCAGTCTATGAGGCAGAAGACAACTACTTTATGAAACAGACATCAGGAATACCTAGTAAAAGGGAGCAGTTAGATTTCCATATTAAGATTTAAAAGATCATTGAAATTCCGAGATGTATGTCAACCACTTGTTTTGTTTTGGTTTTCGTTTTAAAATTATCCTATGTTCACTGAATGAATATATCTGAAATAAATGAATATATACAGCCTTAGGAAATTCATCATAAACCATTCAACTTTTTTTCCCCCACTTTACTCATTCACTGCTCTGCAATGTCACTGGAAATCTCATGATCACCAAAAATTATGGGTAATAATCTTTGAGCATGGTTGAACTACATTCAGCAAAGGACCAGAGGTTGGAGGGAGGAAAGGTAGTTGAGCAAAAATGACACAACTTTCTAGAGGCCCCAAGCTACCAAAGAGTCTGTGACTCCTGCAAAAAAGAAAGAAAAGCTCTGAATATGCTCTGGTTTTAGACATCAGTGGTTCTTGGGAATCCACTGAGAATCTGGTGTTTTAGACACAGACACTACACATGTGGGTAGTGTGCAGCCCATTGAAAATGCCAGCAGAGACCCTGTTCCAGCAGACATTAATTTTCTGGTCCCTTTGGATTGAATTTTGATCTTTTTACAGAAGCACAAAAGAATCATATGACGATTAAAGTCCTGCTACATTCACTTTAGTATGTCTTTATATTTTATCACTTTTTGTCCTGCCAAAGCTAGTGCTTTTGTTGCTCAAATATTTTATTGATGCTTCCACCTGCCGCTGTCTCCTTTTCACCTGAAACAGAAAACTTGCCTGCATTGCAGGCACATCTTATACACTATATCACTGAGAAAACATTTAAGACATGTAATTAATTTTATTCATGTTAGAGCTGGCTATCTTTTATTCCTACATATCACTTTCCTAACACTAACATCACTTCATTCTGAACAACTGAAAAACATTCCAAAGCAAGCTGAACAACTCTAGTTTTGCACCTTGCAAAACAGGCAGGTGAGCTTCTGTTTTCTCTATTTTTTCCCTCCAAGTGGGATATTAGTGCTTTATCTGTGAGTTTCCAGAAAACTTGTTTCAAATTAACTGATTTAGAGATGCTTGGTCTGCTACTACTCTTGTCAGATTATCTTTGTATAAAACCTTTCAGGGCTGTCATTTAGTAGCATAATATCTTCTAGACATTTGCCTCTGGCTCTGCCTTTCCTATTTTCCGTTTTTTAGGTTTTTTTGGTTGCTTTTTTTTTTGGTTTTTTTTGGGGGTTTTTTTGGTTTTTTGGTTTTTTTTTTTTTTTTGAGGCCTTTGCACATCTTCATTAGTCTTTCTGATGGCTGAGGATGACTTAGTCCAATTGAGGTTTTCTTTGAAACATTCTTAACAAATTTTTGGTGCTGTTGTTGTTATGTCTAATTCAATTCTAATTCAATTTGTTTTCAGTTTTGCAGTTCTGGTCACTTGATCCATAATTTCCAGTACTGACAATACATTATTTTAATTGCCAAGGTCACAATTTTTTTTTCTTCATTGCACAGTTTTGTTTTCTTACTCTCCATATGCTTTTTTTCTATATTTGCTCATTGGTTTTAACATTTGAGCATCTTCCTTTTGAAATGGAAGCTATGTCTCATATTTTGCACTTTTACATTTTAGCTTATTTTAATTCATATTTTCTATCCTGCAGCCTTACTCACATTTGGGAATGTGCATAAAGTTGCATGAATAATGAAAAGATAACTGTCTTTTCCTTAGTGCTTCCACCATTCCAGAAAACACTTGCCCTTCTAATAAAGACAACAACGAGAGTACACAACAGTGTCTTTAAATCATTTTCTGACCACAGGTGGCTACTGTACTTTTGATGATAGATGGAGGTAGCTGCCACCCCACATACCATGAGTTGAGACCCTGAGGAGTGTTCCAGCTGGAGGTACTGGTTTCAAACCAAGTTTTAACTTCCTTGCTAAACAAAACCAGAAAAATAAAACAAAAAAAAACCCCAAAAAACAAAAACAAACAAACAAAACCCACCAAAATCAGAAAACACTTGAATGCCTACCATATCTATTTCAAGAAAAACATTGCAGTAAATTGTCTAATATATTATGAAAATATAATAATATTACTGTGACTGCAGAATTTTTCAAAGGCAGTAGAGAGTGAAAAAAATAATGTAAAAATTTTTTTAAGTTTTCTTCTTCAAATGAATTGTGCAAAATTATGGTTACTTATCAGAAAACTACGCAATATGATAGTAAAAAAGAGTAAAATGAGAAGTTTAGAATAAATTAGATACACTCTTCTAAACTAAATTTTGCAGTTTCTCTGTATTAGAGCTGGAGTTTTTTGATTTCTTACTTCCATTCAAAAACTAATAATTCTAATTTTATTATATACATAGCAGTTACAGAACACAATTTATGTAACCTTTCCATAAATTAGAAAGTAAAAACTGAAAATCAAAACCAAACAAACTATAAAACTTTAATTAAAAAAACTCAGGAGGTTAGGTTTATTTCATGTGCAAGAAATAATATGAATGAGCTTCTCTTTTTTCTTTTCTTTTTCCTTTTTTTTTTAATGGAAACACTAAATGAGTAAATGCTTGTCCCTATAGAATAAATTTTATTAGGGACTTGTTAGAAAACCTTTTCTTCATAAGGGCCTAGCGACAAATATGAACTTATTTGCTTTTGTCTTTCTGCTTGCTTTGCAAAATGAAACTGACTAATTTGAATTTACAGGTAGTTAAAAACAAGAAATGAATAAAATTTGCTGCAAAGCAGTAAACTATTCATAATATAAAATTTCATTTAAAGAGCTTATAATCAGAATACATGGAATTATTCATTGAAAACAATGAATCCTTTGAATTTGGCTTGTTAGTGTGGTTGCAAATTGTCTGTGAGCACTCATGAGTTTTATTAATGAATTTTGTTATTTAAAATCTTTGATGGACTACACATATAAAGACGTGTACATATAGATTACATGTATGCATATAGATTATATGTAAGCTCTCTGCTACATTAATTTACTTAAATATTCACAAAACAGATTTTTTTTTCACTTTAGTTGTTTGGAAACACCCTATGTAGTTACTATTGTTAAACATCATAATTTGATCTGCATTTTGAAAGATTCAGAGTCAAATTGAATCAAGTCATAAACTTTGTGACATTTCAAAGAAATTACCATCTCTGATTAGTAAGTTTGCTTATTTGCTTTAAAAATAAAGATAATATAGCTACTTTACTGCACAAGGCTTACTTATGACAGTGACAGAATATCAGCATGACTATCAAAATAACAAAGTTATAGTTGGGGTCAAGATGTCAAAGAAATATACTTCAGTCTTAACTCTTTCATTGGAAAATGATAAGTAATACAAAGAGGTAACTTTAATTTGAAGGAAAAAATACATACACAAAAATAACTTTAAAATTCCCCAAAGCTACAAGGAATGGGATTTCCTATTATGCTCATCATTAATATTTAGCTTTTGTTTGGAAATTAAAGGCTGGAAGAAGGTAAAAAGTGCATGCATGTCTTATGTATTTTTTTCTATGAAACTTTATTTCTAAATTCTTTTTGTAGGAGTCATACAGATTTGCACTACTTATGTGGCAGCCATGAGCTTTTGTCTCAATTTTTCCAGTAATGTGAAACACATAGCTTTCATGTACGATCAGATGATAATAGATCTGCTAGAAGATTATGGCCTTTTTTTGAAATTGTTTTTTCTTACAAACTTCATTAATTAAATTAATTTGATTATTTTTTTTCCTGCTTGGTTTTTAATGCCATCACTAATATTCTTCCACAGTCATTCATCACATATGGTTAAATCACTGCTGTCTGTAACAGGCTATGCTTTCCCAGCCCTCTTACTTCAAGGCCTTAAATTACTTACCTATTGTCATACCACCAACAAACAGGGAACTGGGATCTTGCTCTTCTATGTTAAGCATGGACCAAATAACATTATTTCAGGCATCAAACACTCTCTGAACCTATGAAAGTTTTACTTCCAGTCATTATTTTCAGTTTTTTCAGTCAGTTAGAAATTTAGTCAGTCAGAAGAAGAGCAAAGTAACTTTCTTTTGTTAAAATATGTAATCTAAGTTTATGAATTAGCTACTTATGTATTTACTGGCATGGTATTGTCAGGATATTGTCTCATAAGTGCTTTTGCTTCTGTGTTGATAAGAAACTTGTCATGTGTGACAGATTTCACATTTCTTCAAAGACCATTTCTTTTACCAGTTGCACTCTACATTTGTGCATTGGTTTGGGCTGGGGTAGAGTGATTTTCTTCACAGGAGTTAGTATGAGGCAGTGTTTTGGATTTGTGCTGGAACTAGTGTTGGTAATTCAGGGATGTTTTTGTTATTTCTGATCAGTGTTTATACAGTGTCAAGGACTTTCCTGCCCCTCACTCCACCCCACCAGCAAAGGGGCTGGGGTGCAGAGGAATTAGGAAGGGACACAGCCAGGCCAGCTGAGCCCACTGACTGAAGTGACATCCCATACCAGCACTACACTCAGCATGCAAAATCAAGGGGAAGAAGACGGAAGGGGGAATGTCTGCAGGGATGGCATTTGCCTTCCCTAATAACTGTTATTCGTGAGCCTGCCTTTCCTGGAAATGGGTAAACTCCTTTCTGCTGATGAGAAGGGATGAGTGAATGCTGTTTTGCTCTGCCTGTATGTGTGACTTTTGCTTTATCCCTATCTCATCCCACAAGTTTTCTCACATTTCCGATCCTCTCTCCCATTACACCAGAGGGGAGGGAGTGAGTGGCTGCCTGGTACTCAGATGGTAGCTGGGGTTAAAACAGCAATATTTCAGCATTGGTCAGTATTAGGTCAAAATTTTTGTGCTATAGCTTTGTTTTTTCATCCTTTTGTATTGTAGGAGTATTGCATGCATCATGCAATTAGCCTTTCTTTTCGGGTTCTGTGTAAGATTTCACAGTCATGGTTAATGCAAATGTGCACTTGCTGTTGGATCATATATATTGTTCTTCCAATATTTGCATGTCATCGAAAGAAAGATAAGGATAAAAAAGCTGTATTCATTTACATTCTCAATAGACACAGGTGTCTGTGCTGCTTTGTCTGTTTTGTATCTATTAGTGTTTATATTTTTTATATAATACTACTAAATAATATTTTAAGAATTCAAACCTTTTTTTAGTGAAAAACTGAGTGCATTGTGAATCCCACTAAAAAAATAGTATCTATTTAGTCTATACAATTTCTCTTGTTTTTGTAAGGCAATAGATCTCTTCAGAGTTTGAAATAAAATGCCAATAGAGACACGTCTGATATGTGGATTGAATGAGGACTCTCTCCCTTCCCCATCCTAAGTATCTGGCTGAATTTAGGTGAGATATATCCCACACACATAGGATTTTGTGTGAGCTTTCTTTATATCATACTGCTGCTATTGCAATTTACTTCTGCCTGGCCTCTGTAACAAATCTCTGGTCTCCTCACATTCTGTTCAGGGTGCTGCTGCTGCAATGGGTAAAGACAGCTATCTACCCTCCATGGTCAAAATTGCTGACCTCCAAAGAAATAACAGAATATAATTTCCCAGCATTGATTTATGACCAGCTTTAAATTTTTGCTGGTGCTGGTATGTTTACTAGAAATTTTTGTTTCTTGGTTTTTTGTTGTTTGATTTGTTAGTTTTTCATGTGAGATTTTCAGGATATTTAAAAGTACTGTGTTCTGCTCAGAGGATCTTGTGTCAGAATTATTCACATTACACTTATTTTTACAACTGAGTCAGGAATAATGATTGTTACATTGCTCCTTTATATACACTTCCATTTATCTGATTTTGTTTGATCTTTCTTACCACCATTCTACACATCCACAATGATGTGGCAACGCAGTCTACAGTTTAAATATTCACTTTTCTGTGTGTTGTGTTCTCAAGCCACAGAACTGTATTCATTACTGGTGTACTTTACCAGGAATAAAATAAAACTAAAAAGTGTTTGCAAAAATATATTAGGATCTTATTTTTCAGTGGAAATAGCAGTTTGAAGCTCTTTTTATGTAGCAGTCTTTACTTAAAAGCAGAAAATAAAATTAAGAAATTAGACTATCCCAATGCTTCACAGAAGAATGCAATTTTATGGCCATTTAGCATTTTTTAACCTTTTTGTTTGTTTGTTTGTTTTTCTTGCCAAACCTTTCCCTGAGCCACAGATGCCATTTCCTATTCAGCTGTTGCTCTGTTTCTCACAGACACCCTGCAGATCATATGGGTAGCATTCCAACTCAAATTGAGTCATTTGAGTACGAAATAGCTTCTCAAAATCTGTTACTGTTCCCTTTGCATTCTTTTGTTTATTCACTTTGTTCACTCTTTTGTTGATTGGATTGGTTTTGGTTTTTTGGGTTTTTTTTCCCCTTTTTAACATTTAGTTCAGATTCTTAACACAGAATAATAAATATGTTTGATTTTAAAACTGTAGTCTTAAAAATGTTGTTACATCTAAGATGATAACCAACATTCAGTCCAGCTGAGCAATTTCTAATTTTTATTGGTTTGTGTATGATGCCATTGTAGTTGTCCACTGCTTTTGTTTATTTGCTTAAATTCACTGCAAAAAAATCTCCCACTGAAGTAATATATCTTCCTGTATTACTTCAGTGGCACTTCTTCCTTTTAGACAAACTGAATATTTCCACTTTAATTTTCATTGTAAATGAAAATCTTTAAATTTCTCCTCTTCACAGTATTTAGAATTTAGAATCAATAGTATTTTTCCATGTGGTCTGAAGAAAATTTATAGGAACCTTTTAGAACTCTCAATGCTTTTTTCAATTTATATAAATAATTCAGGGTGATAGAAAGTAAATGATTGAAATAATGCAGGCCAAGGGGTTCCAATTATCTTTGGGCAACATTGAAAATTGGACTTGTGCATGCTACTTTGTCAATGTGCCTTTAAACATGAGATGGTTAACATAAATAAAACCACCTTAGTTTTTCATGATTTTGTTTGTTTTACAGCAGCAGTACAAAATGAGGCCAAATATGGTGGTTTTTTCATAGTGATCCACAAAAGCCTACACCATCCCCACCACACACATGCTTTTTCACACACCATTATTAGAAGTATGCCCACTGCTAAGACATATACTAATACTTTAAGCAAACATAAACATTTTTCTTATAAAAAAGATTATTTTTCTAGCCTTCCCTTTGATGATTGTGAGCCTGTCCGCTTTTGTTGTCTGCTGGAAATCCTGGAGGGCCTCTGAAAAAGAACATGACAGAACTTTGGGGACCTGAGCAATTTGAAGATTTGTTTTCCTTTATTTTTCTTGACTTTCCAAGAGCTTCTAAAGTAGTGAAATTGTTCAAAGGCCTTACAGAAAATGTTGTGTCTCAGAAGACTCCTGCTGTGCTTTAATGCCTTAAATTTATCACCATGGTGTCTGCAATTAGTAACACCATCTAAAACTACCTAGTTCTTAAAAACTGTATGATAGATACTTTATGTTTTTAACAAAATTACTGCTGATCTGTTAAAATCGTATCATGCACTAGTATGACACATAATGGAAGTTATTTATATTCTACATTAGACTTTTAAACAGAGTATTTGAACCCAGGCACTTTTCAATTGTATGGACATGCACCTCAAAAAGATGAATAAATCCTTGTGGAGCATTTCAGTTTTCTGGACACATCTCTATCATGTAATATCCCTGGGGTTCCAGGGTTACATATTTTCTCTTTCCGGCAGGATTTTGTGAATTGGAGAATCTTTACTTTTGTTTGCTCATTTATTTACTGTCATAACAATCCCATTTTATATTGAAAATTAGCCTAGTCTGAAGCTTAAATATTGTTTTATACTTTCTCTTGTTTCTACATTCCAAGTGAAAACTAAGATTTATGAAGCCCTGGAGATACCACTTGGTTTCAGTCCTTCAAAGAGAAATGTTACATTAAAGACGATGTTGGTAACCCTGCAGCGTATCAGGAATTTATTATGAAATATAAACTGCACAAGAAAAAAGAGACAACAGTAAGCACAGGCAAGGAACTGACATAGTGTATTTATTTTTTGTTTGAATGTGGAGTTATGAATATTTATTGCATTTGTGGAAATTGCAGTTTCTGAGCACGAGACAATTTTTAATGGTTGAGCTGGTTTTACTAAAATGCAATTCCCTAACTCATGCTAAGTTCTCAGAGCATTTTGTGTATATCACCATTCAGGAAGTTACCTCCAGGGTGTTCCTCAGCAGTCCTGCAACAGAAAGATTTATCTTTTCTTTTTTATATGTAATGCTTTTGTAAATTCTATTTAATAAATGAAGCACATTTTTTCTTATCACTTTAAGGAAAAGCTGCAAAGATTTTCCTTCACTTGTTACTGTGTACTTGATCTTTCTCCAACAAAGACAGCTACTGAGTATTCTTTGATTAATATGAGAAAATATGATTAGAAGTTTTCTTCTCTGGTATCCATTAACTTACAGGACCATGTAGCTGGACTTGCATCTCATCATCTGAGGCTCAAATCTGGACTTTCAGCACTGCATCTACAGATGCAATGCAACAGGCAAACAAACAGAAAATACCAGGGCAAATGGAACAAAAAAAAATCCAGCCAGGCTAGATGAAAGAGGCAAGTGCATCTGAAAAAAACAGGCTAAAGTTTAGAAAAGTAGACCACAAGGTATCAGCAGATCAGCCACAGAGAGAACAATTGGACACATCCTTGTAGCATTTTGGACAGTGTTGGCCTGGCATGATTAGAGCAGGAATGACTCCGAAATGCTAGCAGAGACAGTAAAACTGGATGACTGACAAGAATAGGCCAAACCATATCTCATACAATTATGTGAAATAGTGATTCAGGCACATATAGGGAAATATAACTGTCAGTGAGTTAAGAACATGAATAATCTTAAAAAACAAACAAACAAGCAAAACCCCTAAAAAAGCCCTACCACAACAATAAATAAAATGCCAAAGAAGCAAATCATCATGAGAAGAATGTTGAAAGTCAGCATGACAAGGATTACAAGACAGAAAGTAAGCGATTTGCTTTTAATAGTTTGGGAAAGAAAGCAAGGGAACTGCTGCATGTTATGATATTTAAAAGCCTTATTACCCTGTGGCGCCTGATTATACTAAACTATTGTAATCAACATAACACATGTATGCACTGAAGTACCAAAAACTTCCTGGAATCTAGTTATTGCAACTTAGATCTATAAAATTTTGGCCCTTGAGGCAGAGTCTCACAAAAATTAGGGTGTGGGAGCTGTTGATCATCATTAGGAAAAGGTTAATTCGTACATCTGACAAAAAAATTTCTTATATTTCAGGTGTATAAAAAAACATGAATAATGCACCCTAGCATGATGGGTCCTAATAGTGCAAATCTACCAGAATTTTTGGCTGCTCTGTTTCTACATAACTATAGAAGGTATGTTAGTGTAACATCCCTTTTTACTAATAAATTGTTTTCTTAGTGTCATTTGTTGATTTCCTTATTCTAAGATTAGAACTACCCTGTTTTCAGGTTTAATCATAGTGATGTGAAGATGCTCTGAGAACAGAGAGTTAATTGCCATGGCACGAAGAGATCCTTTGGCTGAGAGGAGTCCTCTGAAACTCACAGTGATCTTTTCCAGTTGATCATAGACTAAAGTATTTATAAAAATGCAGTTATTCTCAGTGCATCGATGTTCGATTTCATAAATTAACTTAAAAGAGCAGACAAAGGATTAGTTATGTTACAGAGAGAATCTAAAGGGTGCCTTTGGGTTTTTGGGGAGTTATTGTTTTTTGGGGTTTTTTTATCTAGTCTGGTATCTGTCCTGTGGTGACTTTATGATGCTCTAAACCAGAAGTATTTTAAAAAGATACCTTTTTAACTTTGAAAAAACAGTGAGATGTTAAAGAATTTTAGCTGTTTTAAAATACCTCTAATTAGCAACTTTGCATACAATGATAAAGTGTATGAAATAACAAAATACTCTTACAGAGTATGGTCAACCAGCTTTTCCTCCCAGTAAAAATCCATTCTGACTAACAGACACTGAAAATCTTAGACACATCACTTGCACTGGAATGCAATTCTGAACAATTATTTCTATTATTTCAGAAGGAATTCTGCATGCAAAGTGCCCACAGAGACAGACGAATACTAGTATGTGTAGCAAGTAATTCACTGCAATATTGAATTTCTCAAAATATAGTGTTATTTAGCCTCATGATCAAAAATACAAAAGGCAGAAGTGAAACAGCATGGCAAGGTTGTCACAGTTTCCACACACAGTACTGTATGTCTTTAGCTCAGAAGTATTTTCCCACAAGAAAGAAACAGGACAGAACCTAGGTCATGGTAATTCCACATTTTCAAATGCTGGAAGGCATACCCTGAAAAACTTATGTGGCCCTGGGATTTTCCTCTTTGTGCCTCTTCTGAGAGGCTGCCAGTACCTGAAGGGCACAGCAAAATCTCCAGAACTGTTTGAAACAAAGATGCAGACTAGCAGTGGCAAATTTGGATGGTTTTGCCACCAGTTACTAATTTTTTCCCGTCTGAGAACTCATAGGGCTCAGAATTTCATCTTAAACTGTCCTGCTGCTTTTTCCAACATGCTCTTTGTTTCAGAATATTTTAAATAGCTAACTTTTTTTGTCTCATGTTTGCCAAGTTTCCTGCAATTTCACATCATGTTTAAATTCAGGCCTTACAGCAAGCACAGACATTTTGTTGATTTACAGTATTCATATATCTTTGGGATGATGCTATATTGTATAACCTTTCTGCATCACATGTCTCACCACTGTCCTAAGAGCAGTTACAGGAATTTTCACTTAGTGAAGAAGTGCAGACTCTATTTCTGTTATTTGACTAAGCTGTTTCCTATTACTTACTGTATTCCCTTGATAGTAATAAATTTCATAATGGTTGCTAGATTTCAAATCAACTATTACACTATCTAGATGGAACAGTAAATCAATAATTGATGATATACAAATAATATCTAATAGCTGGAATGCAAAGGGGTGTTGCCTTAAGGTGTCACACTCAGCAATCACTGTAATATTTATTGAAAATATAACATAATTCTATTAAATCAATAATAGATTGGTATGAATATATTAAGACATTTCCATAATCAAAGAGGACAGAACTGAGAGGAGAAAATGTACCTTATTATGCACACACTTAATGATCCTTATTTATGAAAGCCTGATTAATTAGATGCTTTATCATATACCTTGTTTTCTACATTTCTTTTGATGCTCCTACTTTCAAAATCAGACAAAACTGGATTAAAGCTTGGTGAAATAATTTTACAAGAGGGTTTATCACTTAATAATAGTGTTCCAATAGCTCTTGGTGTACAATAGTTTTGTTTAGGAGAAATCTGTAGTGGGATAATTTCTTAGACTTTTTTATGTTGTACTCACAGAGAAGCGTAAGTGCTCAATAAACCTTTTCATATGGTCAACATAACTAGAAAATTAAATATTAATATAGAGACAATAAAAATTAAACCTCAATTCTGATTCTGTATTTCATTCTGCAATTATTCTCATTGGGTAAATCAGAGATTGGAATTCACAAGTATTGCATAATCAAGCACTAGACTGCTTATTAAAAGATGGTGCCCAAGTACAATCAATTTTCATAAATTCATATAATCAAGCAATATACTATCAGATTCTATAGTTCATTGAAGTTTAGTAGTTTTAATGGGTATCTTTTATTTTCTTTTTTATTTTTTCCCTTTCTTCTTCCTTTCTTTTTCAAAAAGGCAGAATAGCTAAAGCTATAATTCTTAATGCTGATTTCTTCTCAAATTTTGATAAAATACATTTTGCAACAAAAAAGATCAAATTAATTATTTAGAAGTTAGCCCACATATTGATGAGGTATGATAAACAAGTAATACTTTTCATGTCATTAAAGTATTTTCAAGATTTTCAACCTTCTTAGATTATTGGAAAAAAGAAATGAAATTAGCATGTATATGAAGCCTTAAAAGCTTTCTTACATTGTCCAAATCCCTGTTTCAATACCGATAAAGAAGGAAAAAGTGTGATGTCCATGGTTTTCTTCTGTGGTCTGTCAGAAACGCCACAGAAGTCATGAAAACATTTTGTTAGAAAATATTAGAATATTGGTCCCTAAGACACAGATAAACAAATATTATAATTTTTTAAGAAAATCAATCATTTTGTATTGATATGCCTCTTGGAATTGGATATTCATCCATATTTTTTGTTGATATGCCTCTTGGGAAGGTATAAAATATCTGTCCTGGTATGCTTCAAGGATAAATATTTTGATATTTTTCACATTGTTTTATTGACAGTAACTGTTAATATGTACTAGAGCCAGGGAAACTAAAACAGGAAAACGCCCATGATATTAAGGAAAGAGCAGGAAAAGGTCCCATTTTGCATTAAATGTATTAAAATATTTTTATTTCCTCAAATGTAAAATATATGCAGAGTGCAGAAGTTTAATGACCAGTAAGAATTTTTGGGGTTTTTTATATTCTTAGGGAGTAATGTAAGTATCATGTAATCTGATTTTTAAAATAATTTGCAGATTACATGTTGCACAAGATGAAGAAATATATACCATTTCACAGAGTTCTTATTTTATTATTGCATTGTTAATTCTATCAAAATATTAAGTAGTGAAAAAAATATGTACGTCATAATATACTATATAAACTCTCAGAAGTCTCTTTTCTTTAAATAATCTCTAGATTTTACAGATGAAAGCTGAGTCTCACCTGGCAAAGGAAGCTTGAAATGCTTAAACATACATTTCTGTCCTACAAGCATCATGAAAAGAATCTGCTTTTGCAAGTTGTTTGCTTCATGACATAATGTACCAAATGGCTTGCCGAAACTTTGGACAAATTCCAGCTGAACAGCTACTATTCAAATTGATAGTGACAGCTCATCCTGAAAAAAAATGTTATTTTCAAATGATTGATATGAACTCAAAGGGGTGTGAAGAACTGTAGTGTTCATATTGCTCATGAGCTGTTGACAGTTTGGCACATCTCTAATGCTGATTAGAAACAAGCCAGGACGCTGCAGTTTGCATTCACATTAAGCTTACAGACCACATTAATTATTTGATTCATAGGAACACTCAGCATACTAAAATATGCCAGAGTTTCAAAATCAAATGACCTTTCTATCAAGTATCTCAATATCTATGATAACAGTATTGAGTGTTTAAAGGATAGTAGGGGAATATTAACAAATAATAATTGAACTGAGCAAGTGACCTTGGTGATATTCAGTGAACTGCTGATGTATTTAGACACATAATATAATGAAAAAACCCTTGAAAATGGAATTCTGAAAAACTTGTGTTCATTCTTCACATTTGACCTGTAAATTGAGGAGCTGGTACTTGAGAGTGGTTTTTTTAGTGCTTATTTTTGCATTTTGTATTTCACCTGTGAATATGTTAACGCTACTAGGATTTTTTTAAGAGCTCTTTGCCTGACAGCCTTTCTCTATGGCAGTGCTGATGCAGGCAACTAAAAGAAAGTGTTAATGTAATTTTTCCAGCAGGCCATTATTTCTCAATTGGTTCTGCAAAATGTCAGCATCAGCAAAGGCAGCTCCCACATCCATGCAGAAAATTTCTGGGATATCTGTGTCTGAAGGCCACTCTGATGTATTTCTGTAGAGTACCTCCTATTTATTAGCAGATCATACTATTATTTCACACTGACCATACACAAACCCCAAAATGTGATGATCACTTTGAATTTGCAGCTGCTTTACAAAATATTTCACACATAACTGCATACCAGAGAGACTACAGATTCCTAGATGATGATTTTTTTCTAATTCTCAGTCATATAGGAAAGAAAAAGGGAGAAAATGAGATGTTTCCTAGGCTGAAGAAGTTTCTCTGCCCTCTCTGAGCAACTGGCAGACAGAAACCATGGCGCAGAAGTCAGATGAAAGCACAAGACCCTGCCACCAAATATTGATAGAGTTCAGGAAGTGAATCACTATCTTGTTTTCTTAGATGCCAAGTGCTGAAGGCAGCTATATTTCCATTTGTCAAACCGTCCAAAAAATCCTGGACATACTTCTGTATCCAGAAAAACAATGAATGGATGTGAGGTTACGGGCTAGTAAACTTGCACACCCTCTATAAGAAAAAAAAAAAAAAAAAAGTCTGGTACAGCAAAATGAAAGGGATAGTGATCTTCTCCTCAACATGATCAGAAGAAGCCAGAACTATAAGCGTGTTCTGAATACAACAGTACAAAATGTTCTGTAGATACATAAATACAACAGCACTGTATTTTCATTATCAAATTCACTTTCACCAGGGTTTGGGGTTTTCAGCAAGGTTTAGGGTTTTCTTGGGTTTTTCTTTAATGCGGAGCAAGAAACGTGGACAGATGTCCATGCTGTGAGACAAGGTACAAGCTGAAGCTGACCCACAGATTCAGCACTACACAATAGGAATGGTCAGTCACAGATGAAATTCACAAAGTAGAATAAAAATTTTAGTAGTTGACCCAGGAGGAAGTTTAAATTATATTTCCAGTATTTTTGCAGCACATAGTTCAAGCTTTCACTGACCTTGGCAGAATTATATAGGTAATATGATCATAGAGTGAACTGCCACAAGGTATTGTTCACTGTACAGCATTGTGCTTTCCTTTTCAATATCAGCTGCTTTATTGCTTCTCTGAATATTATATAAATGAATGAATGTATAATTTTTGCCACTACATACACAGTGCATGCACACAAAATCTTATCTTGGCTGAATTCCTTCACATAACGTCCCTCAGGTAGAATATAAGAGCAGTAGTGAGACACAGCAATCCCAGTTCTTATTAGTACTCCTCCATATTCAGCTACCAAAGAGGAATTTCATGTGTACAGTGACCTTCTACATCACTACTTGTGTCTTGAAATAATAGAACTGACTTTATTAGCTTTGTTACATTAAGATTCAAAGTACATAGCCCTCTCTGTCACTTCAGTCTGAACAGTAGATCCAGCTTTAAAGGATATGTGAGTAGCAGTACAGATTTTGTGAATTTTGTGGTGCAATATCTCGAAAAGCAGCAGGAACAAATTGTTAGGAAAGGAGCAAAGAAATGGTAAGGCCAGACTGTTCCTATTTGATTCAGTGCCAACAGCAATAAAGTCTGCCAGAGGGATATTGTAATAAGTATTACAAAATCAGAGATTTTTTCATGAAGTGTTATCACTTCTTCTCAAGATGAGATCTTAAAGAAATAGCAAAAGTCATTCTAACAATTCTCCCTTTCCCTTCATTTAATAATTGCCATCACTTCTTTGCAGCAATGCAAGATAAGCAGTGATAGCGGCAGCTTACTTCTCTCTGACAGCCTTCCATTTAAATCTAGTTGCCTAAATAAATGTTTGGATTTCTGACATCCCCTTGAACCTGGGGCTAAATATCCAATGTGCACATGATAACACTGTGCCCCTATCATCCACCTAGGGACAGACAATCATATTTAGCACTACACAATGTGGATAGAGGTCCTAAGTTGTGTGAACAAACTAAGTCTAATATTGATGATAGTTACCACTTCCAGTTCAAAAACATAAAAAAATTAATCTATATATGGTTTCTTTTCTATACAGAGACTAAGTATACATGTAGTGTACATCTTAATTTTAGTCTAATGCAGATTTAAAAAAATGTTTTTCTCTTAATAAGATGTGCTTATTTCAAGAAAGGCCAGCTAACATACACTTTGCAGGTAATGGAATTTTTCTTATTGCAGATTCTTTCATTTTTCAGGCAAAAATCATTCTGCAGCTTTTTTCAAAACTGAATGCAAATACAAAAAATGGAACAATTAAACACAGTAGACTACAAGAATGGATGGTGAGTAAATATATAACAGCTACTTTTATTTTTTATTTAAAAAGGGGAAAGAAAACAACAGTAATCTTTTGACTTCCTTGAAGATATCTGATGCACAAAAAAGCAAAGTAGGTAATAAAAGTAGCACTTTTTGTGCTTTCTAATATTTTTTCTCTCATTTCCCAGAGATTATGCTAATGATTCCTCAGACAATATTTCATGGTTTAACTTATCTTTCTTTTCTTTCTCTTATTTTAATTTTTTTTTTACCAATATAAAGACTAACATACCTATTTCCATGCCAAGTATGTAGTTTACTACTAAATCTTTGTGAGATTGTGTGCATCCTCTGACTTCCATCATTCCTTTTGACTACAAGTGCCTACAAAGCTTGGGTGCTCCCTTCCCCTTAAGAGTGGGACATCACAACCTGCTAATTACACATTAGTCTAGAAAGCTACAAAGAGTTTATAAATGATGACAAATAAAAAGGTATGTTCCTGTCTCGAGAAACAACATTTGAAAATTTCTTATTAGAACATGACATTCAATATCATAAAAGATTATTAAAAGGTAACCACCTATACATTGACTCTTCTGTGGCATACATGGTATTTCATAGGAAATAGAGGTTCTGTTGTTCTCCATTGTAATTCAGTAATGTATTACCTAGGTCTTTACCCAAACACTACTCCAAAGCAGGAACTCTGTGTACAGTTGGAAATGCAGAAGCAAGCTGAAACAACACTAATAATTCTAATTACTGCTATGCTCCTAGCTATTGGGTTTATGTCTTGAATAAACTTGTGTGTCTTTAATAGCTAGACAGGCAGACAGGGGAAGATAAGGACTTCCATTACCATCTAGAAATCCAAACAAATTTAAAAATATATAGCTACTTTTTGAAATTGCTGTCCTTAATAATGCTCTGTGCTTTAGAGTTTCCATGGGTGATTTCAGCTTTTGCTTTGGGGATTCCAGCTTTAGATAATTTACATTTAAATAACCCAACATTTAAAATAGGAAGTTTGTTACAATTGATCAATATTTTAGAGCCATACTGTGTCTAGTGGTATCTGGTCTGAAGCCTTGTCTTGGAAAATCTATAGTGACAGATTTCTGGAGTACAGACAGATCCTGTCTTTTGTTGACTTGCTTCTGTCTGGAGACAGACTCAATTTCTTAGAGTCTCAAAGCATGGGCTACATTAATTTCTGTGCTTGTGACAGAAACCATACTATTCTAAAGTACAGCATTTTAACTCTTCCTGTAAGATCCTGTTCACAGAAGAGGATCCCCCGCTTCCTGAATCATGATTTTTGCATCTTACGTTTGGGCATTTATTTTAAAGCTCACCAGATGAAAGAAGGCTGTGTTCATTTACTTCATCTTAGTGATCAAAATGGCAATTTGGGGCCAAAAACACTGTGTACAAAATTGAGGACTAAATACAATAGGCATAGTAACTACTTTTTATTGGTGGTTATAGCTAAAAGAAAAAAAAAAATGTAGGACTTACCTAAATGTTTGTGGTAATAAAGCTCTGCAATTACATCAGTTTCAGAATTTTTTGCTTCCATTTATTTATGTCTAGGATAATACTATGCATAGGACCTATTTATCATGGAGAATTATTTTTCCTAGTTCAATTTAGAATGAAAAAATTTCTACTTTTCAGCTTTTTCTTTCACCTAGTTCTTTATTTCCCTCGCTCAAAAATATTAGATCACCAAGCAAGAAATTTTTGTCTCATAAATATTGTGTCCAAGTGACAGCTTGTCAAATTTTCTGAGAAGAGTCAGACCATAGAGTTGATGACAAAGTCTATAAAAATATATCAAAATAGGCTTAGTAGAAGCTTTTTGTAGATAATGGTATCTAAGCTTACTGCTTCTGGAGAGCATCTTTAGGATGTTCTGAGCTCCGTGCTAATGCCTTTAGGCATTGCTTGTTCACTGCATTTATTGTCCTGCAGGGAAACTCAAGCATATCTTGGAAGGAAGACATTGCATTCTGCAGATGTGAGCTGTGTGCAGCTATAATTATTGAAGAGTACAAGTGAAAAATAAATTCTACAACTATACCTAATTGAAGTCATATTACTTATTTAGGTATAAATAACAAAATTATTTATGAGCAAATCTCATCATAACCCTGCTACTGATTACCACACTGATATTAAGGAGATACGCTGTCATCATTAAATTACAAGAAACATGTGTGTGGTTTTGACAAATTCTTACTCTTTTAAGTGCCCTTGAATATTGCAGAAGTCAAACGGAAAAGGGTGTATAGCCCAAGACCATCAGAAGAGGTTAAGTATATCAAGAGTACTTAAATAGAAACATACATGGTCTAAAAGTCCGCAAGTTCTTTAGTTTCAAGTTTTATCCATTAGGACTTTCTCCAAGACAGCATACAATGATCATTTCCCTGTCTGAATAGCACAATTTTTGGAGATTTGTGATTTTCAAAGCAGGCAGTCTTCTTTCTTTCCCCCCGAAAACTGCATAGTTAACCTGGTCTGAGAAGAGCTACAACATCTTAAATTCACTGAGCTCCAGATAAAATACACAGCTAAAGATATTTGTAAGTAGTGGGCTGAAGCTGGCTGACCCATCAAAACCTCTCTATAATCCTCTACACAATTGGAATAAAATATATCCCTCCCACAAGGGAGAGAAAATATAACAAAGGGTTTATAGGTTAAGATAAGGACTAAGAGCGATCACTCCCCAAATACCATCACAGACAAAACAGACTTGAATTAGAGGTATTAACTGAATTTACTACTAACAAAATCAGAACAGGGTAATGTGAAGTAAAATAAGATCTTAAAAATACCTTCACTCCACTGCTCCCTCCTTCCCAGGTCTGCCTCTTACCCACCAGCTGTGTGGTGATACAGGGAATGTGGGCTACAGTCAGTTCAGCAGCCATGGCTTCTCCTGCTGCTCAGGCAGAGAAGTCCCTGCCCTGCTCCTTCCAACTGAGACAGTTCTTCATTAACTTCTCCAAAGTAAGTCTATCCCACTAACAACAGATCTCTACAAACAGAGAATGCTTCAAGGACAGGCTTCTGTCACATCAGTCCCCCACAGGGTCACAAGTTCTACCAGGACACCTGCTCCAGCATGAGCTCCTCTCTCCACGAGTCTTCCAAAGCCTCCTCTCAGGCATCCATCTGCTCTGGCCACAGGCTGCAGGTGGATCTCTGCATCCCCATGCATCTCCATGGGCCTCAGGATCACAGCTGCTTCACCACAGTCTGCACCACAGGCTGCAGGGGGACGTCAGTTCCAGCCCCTGGAGCACCTCCCACCCCTCCTTCTTCACTTGGTGTCTACAGAGTCCTTCTTCTGACATGTTCTCACCCTGCTCTTCTCTGGCTGCAATTACACCTGCACATAACTTTTTTTTTTTTTAAATCTTCTTCTTAAATATGTTATTCCAGAGGTGTTGCCACCATTTCTGATGTGCCCAGCCTTGAGGCAGCTGGTGTTGGCTCTGCTGGACATGGAGTAAGCTCCAGCAGCTTCTCACAGAAGACACTCATTTAGACCCCCTGCTACCAAAGCAGGAGGAACTATAAGCATGCCATTTCTTCATTTGAAAAAAAATTCTAGCTGGAGAATTTGATCTGGAAGAAGAAAACCAAACTTCATTCTTTCCTCAACTTTAGATAGCACAGACCAACAGCTACCATCTCCCCAGCTGCAATTCCTTCAGCTGCTTAGCAACACGGACCCTAAGTAGCCTGCTTTAGTCTGACAGGGGGCTCTTGGTCTCATTGTAAGTCTTAGTTTTTCATCTTTTGAACAAATGCATTTCAGTCTTTTATTGAATGTTCATTTGAAGAAAAACTTCACAACTAGCTTGAGGTAGAAATTCAAATCTGAGTCTATCCTTCCCTCAGGTAAGTGCTCTACTCATTGAGCTAGAAAGTTATGGTCTGATGAGCCTTAAATTATTTCTGCACAGTGGCACATCTTTGAGAAGAAAATTACCTAAAGTCTAATTGTTAGGTGTTCTAGGAAATTACAGACTTTATTTAACATACTAACACAAAGCAGAGCACTGATGTGCATGTGAGAATGGCCTAATACCAGTTCATTCTGCAAAACTGCACCTCCAACCCTCAAAATTTTTAAAAGAAAACAGAAAATTTCTGCTTCCATGTAGATGGAATAGATATACATCAAGCCCCATGAAGCTGTGTGAATGCTGAACTAATCTAACAAATCCTTCAAGGTCTTGAAAGGCAATGAAGTCAGCCTCAGGCAAGTGAAACTGAACACTTTCTCTACCTAACACCTGTTCATGTGTCCAGATAAGATAATTTAGACAGTTAATGCAATGGCTCTGAATATGAATTGCATTGTGAGGACTCACAGCTCTCTGCATGCATGGTCCAGTATATTTGGAAAACTAACCTGGATATAGGAATTCCTTTTTGGAAAATGTATTGCTGACAGTTAGCTGATGCAGAGCTGAACTTAAAAGAATCAAGTACTTTAATTTAAAATTCTTGCTGATTGCCAATATTAGATTATTTCTGTCTTTGCAAAATCTAGTTCTTCATTTCCCTGGAAATATTTCCGCTTGTTTTCTTCTTTTTCTTCTCTTCAGTGAGACAATGCATTTATTTACACTAAAAAGATTTTAAAGTTAACTGTATTGCAAGATATTTTAGTAGAAATCCAGATCATCTATTTTTAATAGGTGGATGAATTTATCAGTAGAGTTTCACTTTCCTCTGACTATCCGTATTACATTAGAGGCAGGAAAAGATCAAATCTTTGATTTAGTAATGACTTAATTGCTGTAATTACAAATCACAAGGTGATTTTGTCACTTTTTTTCCAAAGGCTACTGAGTGCTTTATGTTTTGTTAAGGTAGTTAAGTATTCCAAAAGTAACAGAATGTAAGTTAAAAATGTGTTTTTGGAGAAGAAAATAAACATAATGAAGTACTGTATTGTTTGTCCTATCATGCTTCCAGAATTTATTGCAACTAGGGAATTAATTTCTAGGAGGAGAAAATCTTGCAAGAGTGTTTCCATACTACTATGTACTTGTGAAACATACATTTTGCCTGGTAAGAAATAGCATACATTAGTGTTGCTCAATAGATGCATATTTATACAAGGTAAAGAGATATATAAAAAGAAAAAGACATTTATTGAATAAAGGTTAAAAGAGGGAAAAAGAAATCATAAAATGCATTAGAAATAAACTGATGCTGCTTAATTTAGCTCTTACTCTTATAAATACAGAGACTAGATTATTTTTAAAAGCTTAAACTGTACCAACAATGTCTTTTTGTAGATTCCTTTATTATTCAAGCACTTTGCATTTCCCACTTATCTTATCTCAGGGGTATGGCTTCATATCTCACAGCCTCTGAGATTTACCATGCTGCCTTTTACACCCTTCTGATGTAACATACAATAACAGTCCTTGGAAAAAGTTCTGACATTCCACTTTAAGAATGCCATGCCAAAGCAATGAAGTTCTCTCTTAATTTCTTATTTGGGAAACTATTTGCATACAAGTGCCAGTAAAGAAAAAGGGAAAAAACATTGGTTAGCCAGACCAAAGCCAGAAAGGAAAAAGAAAAAGAAAAAAAGAAAAGAAAAGAAAAGAAAAGAAAAGAAAAGAAAAGAAAAGAAAAGAAAAGAAAAGAAAAGAAAAGAAAAGAAAAGAAAAAGAACTAACTAGCTAAGTAACAAACACCCTACTCCTAAATATCCTTGATCTGCTTGCATTTAAAAATCTTAAAGACAATTTTATGCTAAAAACCATAGCAGCGAAGTCAGGTTTTATTTTTTTAATTTTCCTATTATATGTGTTGTTTTCGTAATTACAAATACACCTTTGTTCAATGGTTTCTAGTCATTTATTCAAATGCAAACACCTCCCTCCAGGATCACTAGTCCTAACTTATCTAAGCAGCTTTGACCTTTCCTTCTTGGTGAAGATGTTATTGCAATTACTATGGTTTCTTTCCAGATATGGGAAGATATTTCTTGAGAGTTATTCAAATGCTAAGTTGTTAATCTATCCAAACTGCAATATAGCTTCATAACTATTAAGTCAACAGATAGAAAATTTCCCTATAATAAGTTTTAATTTTAGATACACATAAATACCAACCAAACTTCAAGCAAACACAGGAAATGTGTCTTCTGCTCAGTACTGACTTGCAAATAAATCAAGATCCTTTTTTTTCAAAGCCTGGATTTGGTTAATTTTTTGACTTTCTGAATTTCAGAAAACTCCTCAGAATCCTCCTTCTCAGGCCCTTTTCTTTTCATCATAACTGAGGCCCAGATCTCTGCTGCATTCTTGTCACAGCAAGCATGCTGCATAAACTTAGGGATTCCAGTTCTATGTCGTGCCATACTCATATCTGTCCGTATTTTGAACCTTCTCTTTCCAAGCATATATAACTGCAGTCATGTGAAATTTCTCACTGTTTCCACTTGACCCAGCAATTCTTCTTACTTGTCTTATTATTCTCTCATAAATAATAAAAAAAAAATTCTAACTAGTAGTAACATTCACAACACAGGTATACATGAAATTGTTGTATCCCACAGCTAATTTTAAGACCTATGTATTCTGCGTCTAAAGGGAATACAGTACTGTATTGCAGAAATGGAAGGTTAAAAAAATGATTTGTCTACACTGAAACAATGTTTCCCCCGTTTGTGGCTCAGCATATGAAATTATACATTGTTTAGAAGATATATATTGGGAAATGATTTATTTTAATTTTTAAGAGATGTTGTCTTAACAGTATTCAAATAATGTTTGAGTAACACATGTACAGAAAGAAGCAGTGAATGCAGTGGCACAGAGGAGGTGATTCAAAACAGTTTTGGAACCAAGTGGTTTTTGCATAGCCAAAATAAGGAGTGTTGGTTACAAGAACTCCTATGAAAATATCTGTTCCACCAGAAATATTAGTCTATAACCACTCTGCATTACACAGGAAGACAGGATGTAAACCTTGTGTTTCCTTCTTACAATAGTCTTGGCTTCATTTTCTGTACTCAAAATGTAGACAAAAAGTATTTTTGTATTCTGTAGCAAATGTTCAATCTGTACAGTCACCTACTGTGTACAATCACTGGCAGGTTCACGTGTTGTTATTATTTGTAACTGTGTGGTAGCATAGACCTACCCAATGTTGTTCAGCCAGTGGAACATACTTAACACAAAATACAAAACTTACTGTGAAGAATTCATCTGTGTGTTTAGAATTCCATAGTTTGGACTTGATGTCTTCCTAGTGCCCTAATACTCATTTTTAGAATTACTTCTCCTGCAAACCTGCCACTGAGGAAAGTTACTAGTTCTTGTCAAACTCCACTTTTTCAAGTGGGAATAAACGTAGAGGAGTTTGGTAGTTCTAGTTAATATAAAACTACGTTTTGAAGATATCTTGTGCATATATAGCTGCACTGTAATGGCAGCTATCACTCAGCTCATATATAGAGGTGAAATGTCCTTCCTAGCGTCTTCCAGTAACATCCATTCCTGAGTAATTTTTAACAGGATATCACAAATGGTACTAGTATTCAAAAGTAAAGATAATGTAGGAACCTCTAGCTGAGATAATTATTTTAATGATTACCTCTACATAACTTCATAGCATCTTTTGCTATAATTGCATTTTTGAAGTTGAGGAACACAAGGATGTGTATTCATATAGATGAATTCTGAAATGCATCAACAGACTGTTTTCTGCTGCTCTGACAGATGCCATGTAAACTAAGAAATAATCTATTTTTCAATATATCACAAATAGCGCATTTAAAGTGTATGGTATAGCCAAGGTTTCGTATTCATTAATGCATACTAATCTAGTAAGTGAAAATCCAAGCTTTAGACAGTTCTGTCATGTTAGATCCAATGTTTCTTACCTCCTCATGACTTTTAAAATTTTAGTTAGACTGTTTCTTTTAAAGTTTTAGTTAGATTGTTTCTTCATTTAGATTTATGACTCTCTGGATCTTCAAAGCAACAAGAAGCGCCAACACCTGTGTGCATCTCAGATTTAGAAGCTTATACTTAAGTCCATACTTGGAGTCATAATTTAGAAGAAACAAATTTTCCTTGTCCTCTTCCTACTTAGTCTTGGATGATCTTCTGATCTGAAAAAACCTTTCTTTTCAAACAGCTACTGAATTATCAAATTAGGTTTTTTTGGAACACATGAAGTTACACAAATTTGTAGTATGTAGTTGCATAACTACAAAACTTATGTAGAGGTTTTCAATACTAGAGGAGAAGTATTGTTACATAGATAATTAGTAAAATGAGGTTTTATTACCTTTAAAGAACAAAAGAAACAAAACACATAAAGGGATATGTTGATAAAATTAGGTAGTGCTGAAATATCTAAAATAGATAAGTTTGAACAAAATAGTGTACTCATGGTTGTTATCTCCTCTTCATGCATTACAGTCCTAGGATTTTAGGCCGCACTAACTGAACTGGTTCATCACAGATGGAGGAAAACAAGTACACTAAGTCATGCTCTGTGGTAGCTGCCTGCACAAAATTGTATATCTACATCAAAAATTCTTTAAAGGAGAATAAATAACTTTTATTCCCTAATGCCCTCTCCTTTACTCAGAAATTTCACTCTATAGGAGCATATACAAAGTGTGTTCAAAGGATATAACAGTCAAACTTACTGGGTCAAGGAACAAAAATCAATATAAAACGAAGTGAAAAGAATAAGTATATAATACCTAAGAACTCAAGATGCAATGAGTTCAGCTATGATGGATAGACTTTTTTGAAAGGCTTTTCCATCTGAAAAAAAAAGCATCTCCTTTTTAATAGAAGCATGCCAGATGCTTTATCAGAACCTCCATTTGTCAATCTGATAGAAGACAGTGTAATATACTGCCTGTGATGCTAATGATAGTGCCTAGATCTATGAAAAAGGTCTGAATCATTTTTTTGCAGAAGCTTGGTGGGCACTGAATTACAACAGAAAGAGGAGAGGAAGTCTTGAGATTGATGATGTGTATCATTCTGTTATTTCAAGAAATATATGACCGCTGTGGTTCCATTGTACAAGACTCAATGAACCAATTTATGAATTAACAAGTGGCAGTGTGAAGTATCAGTTGCTAGAAACAGCATGTGTTAATCAATGATTTAAGAAAACATTTGTGCATGTGTAGAGTTCCATTCATAAAAAGCAAATAATTGAGGCTGAGTTTTTTGAGAAAAAGAAATCAGTATCTGCATTTAGATCTGAGTATTCTTTTTCTCCAAGATCCAGGGGAAAAAAAAAAGCAAAATTAATAGAGATGTACAATCTGCCAATCAAATTATATTGAAATGCCAAATTAAGCACAGTCTTGTCCTACTAATCTCATGATGTGACATGATAAAGCTACCTACATATTAGAGTTATTAAAGCTACAACCCCCATTCTCCTCACTTTCATCATTCTCACCTCAGGACTTAACAGAAACAGAAGAGAGAGAAGGTATAGACAGGTTGCATCCCCATTTGCAAAAGCTCCTGACCACTGTCACTTGGGATTTAGTTAGTGCTATGTCTGTTTTACAGCTGTACAATAGTAGATATAATATCTGGGGGGGAAAAGTAATAACGGATTGTTCTATTGAGTATAATTCTGAGACCACGAGACTTACACATATGAACATATACCTTGTGCTACTCTCTGAAAAATGAGGAATCTGTCCTGCCTTAAATATTACAAATAATGAAACAGAACTAAATCTAAACTTTAAAATATTTTACTTCTTTTCAAAGTTGGCATATCGTTACAAAAACTTCCCAAATATTTTCTCCTACACATCAATAATAAGTCAAAGCTACTTTTTTTTTTTTACAAAAGCTTAGTTCAACAATTAAGATAGCCATACAATAAAAAATGAAAATTAAAACCTCATGTCATCTGTCTATTTCTACATATATAACTTCTGCTGAAGTGAATAAGCACTGTATTACATAACTGATGAGGTAATTAGGATCATGCCTTTTTTCTTCTGTGCCTGCTGGTTAATTCTAAGATTAGTGTTCAGTTTAATGTTGAGCTTCACACAATGTTTCAGTATCATGCTGTAGATAAATTGTTGGAGTCCTGAGCATTAAATCAATAGGTCTTCTGTCTTGTTCAAATAACCAAGTTTCCCTTAGGCGAACCCCATGCTGACACCCTAGTGTGAAACTCATTAAGTTTCTTGTGGACTAAAATATGACATGCTGTCTAATGAATAATTA
This sequence comes from Onychostruthus taczanowskii, assembly GCF_017590055.1. Classification (NCBI taxonomy): domain Eukaryota; kingdom Metazoa; phylum Chordata; class Aves; order Passeriformes; family Passeridae; genus Onychostruthus; species Onychostruthus taczanowskii. Next base: position 13,465,226 of record NW_024498351.1, read on the forward strand.
ATACCATATGTTATAAATACAAATAAGTTTACTTAATGAAGGGTTTGATTTTTCACTGTCTTAGAATTCAGTTTAGAGTAAATGCTAACTTGGAACAACATAGGCAATTTCTTTTAAAAAATAAAACAAAAATAAATTGCGAAAGGCCAGGTTGGATAATGGAAAACTACTTCCAAATATATATATTTGTATGCAAAAATTTAGATGTCAAGACAGTTGCACATGTAGATTAAAATATTTCTGGAAGAAAATCAGGAAGAGGAGAGAGAAAAATGGAAAGACTAATATAGCTAGAAGCAACAAGAGCTAAACACCAAATCTGGCAAAGACTGTTATAAGAAGGGCTTATTGCAAACAACAACTTTTGAAGAAGCAGGCCTTAGGAGAGTAAATGAAAGCCCAAATTTCAGCAGTACTCTTTGCTCTGAACTCTAATAAAACTGCATTATGACCCCTCCAATTTTGTCTTAAATACATTTATTTCTGGAAAGTCTGAAGTTAATAAGTTAAAATATGATGAAGAGAAGTGAGTACTGGAGAGAGGCTACCCTTGAAGAAATATGAAAATAGTTTGAGAGAAATGCTGCAGAAAGGTTATTGTCAATCAGAATGAAAATACTGAAAATTAAAGAAGATTTTTCACTGTGGAGATATATGAAAGCTCATTTGGTGTGGAAATGATCCTCTTCAAAAAATCTAGAGACCAGTCATAATCAAAATCTGTTATATCTTTCCTGCTTCTTTTTGTGATCTATTTAAGAATTACAGAACAGAGAATATTATCCATAGAGAATTATTGTTTCCCACAGGAAAAAAATACCAACTCTTAACAGAAACAAATATAAAGATAAAGGAATGAGGCATATGAGGAGGTTCTATCAATAGGCGACAATGTCTTGTCATTTTGCCACATAAAGTCACTCAATTTCTCATGCACCTTACAAAAAGATTTTCTGCTTGTGTTCAGTTCTTAAACATGTTTTATTCAAACAAAATGCTGTGTTCAAAACACAAAAGGAGCTTGAGGAATATCTGTTATTTCATCAAATTAAAGTTTATGAAGGGAAAACAAAATATTGTGTTAGTTAAAATCAAAGCTCTTAAGAGGTTGGTAGCTCTCAGAGAAAATGGCCTTTAATAGGCACTTATAAAAACACTGGTTTTTTCAGTGCTTTTTCCTATGTCTCCATCTACCAACCAACTGTAAACCCAGTGTTTTGACTGGGTGTACTAACAGCTATGACCTTCACAGTCTCTGACATTAAATTGGTGATAACCAATTCTCGTACAAGGAGCCATACAGAACAGATTTAAACTGTACTGTACCATTTTTAGTAGAAGCAAGTCTCACAAGCCTTTGCTTGTAGCTTCTCTCCTGTTAAGTTAAAGACAACAGTATTCAAAGTTGTGATCAATTTTCCAAAAAAATTGAATTATTTTATACGAGCTTTAAAAATTACATCATTTGATACTACTGCGAGTGTGATACATGGTCCATGATTCTTTTGAAACTTTTTTTCCCTATTTACATTTCAAACAAAAGTGAATGTAATATACAGAGTTTTGCTATAAGAGAAATGACTGTAATTTTCTGCACATTATATAATGCCTAATATCATGAATCCTTGACTACATTATAGATTTAATAATAATACTTGATTCTGGCAGTTGTGTGCATGAACAATCCACTAAAGTCAATACAATTATTTAGATTGAATTTATACATAAATATTTGAAGAATGACTACAAGTCTTATTGAACAGAGATCTCACAAAGGTTTGCTTTTGTGCTGTTTTAATTGACCAATATCAGCCTAAAAGTCACACTTGTAATGCATGCGACTGTACTTGAAGTCATAAACAAAATAATTTATTATTAAACATTTTTATTTCTCCTCCAAGAACAAGACTCTAAAAGATGTGAGGTTCTACCATAAGATTTCCACTTTTTACTTAAAAAGAAACATAAAATGTTTAATCTCACTATGAAGGTCACTTTTGCAAACTGATGGAGATCTTTAAAGTTGGAACAATATGCTGAGCTGAAATGCTGCCTTCCTCTTTTTGTAGTTGAATAGTGGTTTTTTTTTCCTTCTCCACTGCTGATGTGTGATTTCTAATTGTTTTCTGTCCATTCTGTGAAATATCAAACCATTACATGGAGATGCTGGCGGTCACAATCAGAATCAACACCCTGAAGGCAGGTACTTGTTTGATGAGCTGCTTTTTGCCCACTGTGCTAACAATGAAAGCAGTACTACCCCAATAAAATCTCTTGTGCATTCTCACAGCCTATTGACATCAGGACTATGATGTAGCAGCAAAGATATATGATATTAAAAAATTAATACAGACTAAAAGCTGCAGTCACAGAGTCCCATTAGAGTATCTGCAAGCAAAATCAAGTGGAAAATTTATGGCCTGAACACAGAAAAATAAGGGTTTTTCTTCATATTTAAAGCTTTATTTTATTGAAAAAATTTAGATTATTTTTCCATATAATGGAATTTTGATTTATCTTAAAATGGCAATATTTCTTCATATATTGATGGGTCTTTACAGCTTTTGTTCTGATTCAATAGAGTTTGGATGCATAGCAGCTGCATTCTGATCAGAATTACATAAAATCAATAGAAACCTGTTGAAAAATAAAAATGTTTCACAATTTTAATTAATAATCTTATTATATACATGATAAAAAATCTACCTGTTAATTTTGATATTTTTTTGTTGTTTACATTAGTTCAATTTCTTCATAAAAGTCATCTTTTAATCTCACGGTATCTTTAATTGGCTTTAAAAGTATATTCTAATGGAATTTTCTCAGATAACTTTAACAGTTTAAACAGGTTAAAATTTAATGTCATTTATGTTGGAAAGGTGTTCAAAATATTATACTATTAAATATTTAATGACATCATTATGGAAGATTTAGCTATTTTCAAACTAGACTCAGGAGGCCAGAGATATTCCACACTACTTCTTGAATCATTAAATGGGTCTACTGAGATTTGTAATCTTTTCCAAAATTTAATAATATGGTTTAGGTTGCTGCTAGCTTTGCAAAATATAGTATTCTTACACAGATGTGACTGCTAATTAAAAAGTCTCTTGTGACTGCAAATGGGTTTCAGGGTGCTGCTTTTATCATGTTTGTATCATTAAGGAAACTTGGAGCAATCAAGTATTTGTGTATTCATAATTATAATGTACATAAAAGACTACACTCAGTCCTGACTACTGCATAGAACTATAGGAAAATCATATTTACGTGCAAGTGCTTTCAGTGGCTCATATCTACAATATATTGCCACTGAAAGGAAATAATCTCTGATTCTTGCCAATTAAACAGTACAGTAATCACACTCATACTATATCTCTTCTGAAGCAGTCATTTGTTGAAATATCTGCAGACCATGTGTGCCAAGGGAGGGGGGAAAAAATTATTTTGTGAGTGATTGAGAGCACTTTAAACAAATCTTCCTATTTTCAGCGGGGATGGAAATTGACAGGGTTTTAGTAGAAATCAAATAAGAATGTTATAAGATAACCTTCATATCTTTTGAAATGTAGAAATAGCAAAACAGTTTAAATAATAATATTAAGAATGTGAGTTAAAAATACATTTTCACTAAAGTAGTAGTAATTATAATAGAGCACAAAACCAGAAGGCGTTATATTTATTGCTGAAGAAAGATACACCGCAAAAGAATGATTCATTCTCTCTCATTCTGTGGTTGCCACAGAACTGTGCTAAAGTATAACTCAAATGTAATGTTTGTAAGGCATATTACAGTTAACTTCTTTCTTGCTTCCTTTAAAATTTATAGAAAAAACACCATGATAATTATATACTGTGTAAATTTACCTAGGTAAGTTCTATTTATTGATTTTTCATTATTAATACCCAGCTGAAAGGTGTGGGGTTTATCACAGTACTCCAAAAAACAAATCTAAACATTTTAATACCATTTGGAAAATTGTTAAAGTACTACTATAAAAACAATATAGAAGGAAATATTGGAATCATGGTAATAGGGAACTTTTACTTTTTGGCAAACATTTTCCTCCTTTTCTATTTCTTTCTCTCCTGAGTGAACTTTGGAATTTAGAACACTTATGTGTAAACAATGTTCACAGATTTAAAGTAATAAATAATTAAATAAATAAAATAGCTGTGCTTAATATGCTGCCAAGTAATATATCCTAAAAATAACACATTTTGAGCTGTAAGTGCAAATAGAAGTCTAATCAGTCTAAAAAAGTCAATTTCTGTCTGAGAAAATCTACAATAAGGAAAATGAAAAGAATTCTGTATGTTTTGCACTAACCACTGAAGTGAAATTACTATTTCTTATGCTTTAGCATAGCTCAAATTGCTACTTTCAAAATAATTTTATTCACTTCCCACATAACCTTTGTGAGTACGGAAATGAAAAAACTCAACCCCTTCAGGAGAAAATGGAATTGAGATTGTGTTGCTAATATTCATTTTACTTTGCTTACTCTCAGTGTGTCTTTATATGTGGAAGTATGTATAATTCAGAAATTTATGGCATGTGCAAAAAATTTCATACACCTTTATATATATTTAGTGCATCATTTTCAGTGTTTGAGATCTGATGACCCCATACAAATGGCCAAGAGAATTGAGACAATATGTGGCATATAAAAGGAAGAAATGTATTGTCAAAACCCCTGGCTTTATCAGATGTATACCTCAGCGAAAGCTGCATTCCTGTCTTACAGAGCAGATAAGCTGATGACAATCTGCAGAATATTTCCATCACTTTAGATCCCCTCACAAGAGTTCCACCTGCAACACAGCTTTCTCTTCCTTGCTTTAGGACAATGCTGTGCAGATGAGAATTTTTGCCAGAAAGGTTCAGTGCCAAGACAAAAAAGACAAAAACATTAGATCTCTGACAGCAGCATCTGGATCTGAAATTTTGCTTCTGTTGGAATGCATTACCAGTGGCATAAATATTTTTTCTTGCAAGTGTATTATATGCTTGCTAAATTATTAGAAAGCTCTAAAACAAAAAAAAAAAAACAAAACAAACTTCAAGTAAAATATGTAATCATTCCTTATTCAAGAGAAAAGATTTATCAAAGACAATAATGAGGGTTTTCATGTAATTGGGTGTATTTTGGGGTGGGTTGTTGCTTTTTTCTTTCTATATGTAGTTGACAAAAATGTCCATATTACTTCATGTATTTTATAACAAAATTATTAGATAAAAATATTAGAAATTTGTGGCTTAGTACATAAAGAATTTAGACATAAAGAATTTAGCTTAGAAGCTTCGATTTCCTTTCATATATCAGGTTTTGAAGCTGAAACTGCAGTAAACATTCCATAAAATTCATTAAAAAAACTCACCATGAACAAGATGCTGACAAAAGATAATAGTTAGACACAATAATTCAATATTCTTAGAGTCATTAAACTCTTTTGGAGTATATTAAACACAGAAGACCAAAAATATCCTTTGCTCTGATGTGTTTTTATATGATATTCTTTTTTTAATGTAATTTTTAATTTATGGACCAAGCTCTGATTTCAGGGGGAAAATGCTGATTTTTATGTCTCCCAGAATGTGAAACCTGAGGTTGGACGTGCATTTGGTGATGGGAGTTCGAGATTTGACTATTCCTTTTTCTCTAATCCAGTTGATCAGAAAAAAACTGAATTACAAAGGTAAAGAACGAACATTTGAATTGATCATCAACATGTAAAAATCTGTACTAATTTTTAAGTCCAGTGGCAGAAAATAAGAATGCAGAATTGAAAGTGGGGAGAATGAATAAATAAGTAAACATAGGCCATGCTAGTTTGGACAACAAAACATTTTGCCAGGCAGCTACCAACATCCATGAGAACAAACAACTGACACTGCTGATACATAAATCATGTGGGTTTTGATTTGTAGTGCCTACTTTTACTACAATTAAATTAAATTATATGCTAAGTGAATGATCACAGTTATACTTCTGGACATATGAGGACAGATGTTGGACTGCAAGTTGTAGCAAACGTAGCAAACACAGAAGTAAACAGGATTCCAGTGCTATGGCATATTGAATGCTAGGGAGGAAAACAAAGCCATGGAGTCTCCTGACAATAAACATAAAGGTGTAGGTGAGCTGGAGAAAACCTGGGAAGAAGTTTAAGACTGGGCAAGAGACTAGCTTCTGAAAAAACTCTCTCTTTGTCTTTTTTGCCCTCCTGCCCAAGAAGTAACACAGTAAGATAGAAATTTCTGCGAACAGTGCAAACAGAGTATGTTAGACTGAGCTCAATGTACAATGACATTAAAGTTTCAGTATTCTGCTACAGTTTTTGTTTTATTTATAAAAAATATTTCTGAGATTTAAATTATTAAAAGCAAGAGATACAATTCAAAGATATTTCCTTTTGACATTTTGGATAGATAGAAAAATTCTGCAGATGTAAAGAAAGGTAATATAGTTTTTTGGGTAGTGATTCTCAATTTTTTATCAAGTCCACAGGGAAAACTGCAATTGCTCCCAGACTGTTCTTCAGATATTGATATACTGTAATTACTGCACAACTCTAGGCTAAAAAATAGGAAGTGCAGCAAAAGACTATCTCATCAGCACCCTTAAGCAAACAATTTCACTAAACTTTTACAATAATACAACACAAACCTTGAAAATTACTAAATAAATTTATGTATTCCTTTTGACATATTTTTAGTTTAGTGAACTAGAAAATTCCACTTCTATGAGTAATAGTGGCATAAAAAAGTGCAAATTCTGACATTTTCCAAATATGTAATATTGTTTTAACAATGGTGTTCCTAGTTAGGGAGCATGAGTGACAGGTCTGAGTCTTAAATTCAGTTCTGTTATGTAAAATAATCAAATGCTGCATCATGACATAAAAGGCCAGTGTTAATACAAGTGACTCAACACATAGGGCAGTAAGAATACCTCTAATAAGTTTACTTAAACCAGAGAAGCAAAAACATGCCATTTGTTCCTTGGATGACCTGTGCTGATGCTATTCCCCCTCACAACTCATGTTACATTTCATGGAGCAGCTTACACTTCACTATGCATGTCTGCACAGCATCTAGGGTAAATACTATGGGGCTGTCCTGCTTCTGTTTTATCAGCTTAAGAGACATTTTTCCTTCAAGAGTTAATAATCATCATCTCAAACAGGCTAAAAGCCACTTCCCCCAACATAGCTCACTAAGAAGTCTAGCTTCCTGACCCCAATTCTTTTCGATGTAACACTCCTCATTAACAGTATCATAATTAAAAGCCTAACTGAATTTCTCTTGTAAACCTTCTTTCAAGAATTTTATAGAAATATCAATTTGCCATAATTATTTCTCTAATGTAATGGAATTGTCATTTCCTGTACCATAAAATGTGATATTAGAAGTTTCTTAGATATTTCAAATAAAGTTCCAGCATCATATGCCAGAACAGAGCATGTAATTCTGAGTCTCATTTAATGAACTGTATTTCAAAATCAAACATCTTATTCCCTCAGAACACAAATTATTAGTGTATATTAGAAAGTAAAATTACAGAGCAAGCTAAGATGCCTTCCCACATATTAAGAGGCAGATGTTCCTAATATGCTTTCAAATGTGGGCATGCATTTCCCCAATAACTGTGAGGGAGGGGAAAAAAGCATTTCTATGTATATGTGGGGACTGACACATACACACTGTTGCTTTGTGTTCACCTTGGTATTCAGCCAGATGTAGAGATTTGCCTAAAAGAATATTTCTCAGACATTTTTAGCATTTTACAGATAATCTTACAATTTAAAATCAGTTAATTCAATGAAAATAGGGGAACTCTTCTCCCATGAGCACAGGTGATACTTTCCGATACACTGCTTGTGTGAAATTCATCTGCTATCAGTCACCACTGTTTAATTATTCCTGCTTTTAGGTCATCGTTTTTCACTAAGCTCTCTCCATAGCTCAGTAATATATTACAGTCTTTTCTCCCAGTATTGATCTTCCTGCTGCCATTCTTGCATCAAGGTTATAAGGCTGCACTGCATATCCACACAGCCTAAAATTAGAAGCAAATAGAACTAGCACATTACATAGCTTTGTACTACATCACACTCATTTCTGAAATTACTGCTGAGTTTTTTGTCTGTTGTGTATTCAGTGTAGATTTAAGATGCTCTTTGGAGTTACACAAATGTATATGGCTTGAAAATTGTCTCTCTGACTTGTGTCATTTCCACCACGATGCTGCTGGAGCTAACATAAGCAGAGTTGTCTGAAATATTTTCGTAAGAAAAGAAAGACTTGAGTAACTCTTTACTAAAATTATTTTCTACAAAATCGTACCACTAAATAAATTAAGAAAGTCAATTTTGGTGACTAGATGCTACAAATTTCATGTACCGGCCTCACTGGATAGAACATTTTACAATGATAATTTCTGCTTCCCTGTTCTCACACACTTCTGGCATGGCTGGATAAACTCCAGCACGTTAGCTTAGAAATTCATCACATTGCATTACTTTGACCCTGCCAAGAATTGACAAAATAACAAACATAAATACTGCAAAACAAGCCCAGTTTCCAGAATGCAGCAGTGTCTCCCAGCCAACCAGAACTGATAGAATATAATGCTTTGGAACTCAGCTTTGCCTTATGTAAACCTTAAACTAAATTAATGAGCTGCTCTTTGTGCTTTCCAAACAGGGTATTAGAACATTTCAGCAATTTTTCTTTCCTTTGTTTTCCCCTGTAATCACTGTCTTGCTGTGGTAGTGCTTCAGTCTGTCATTCTTCATCAAGAACAGCTTTTCAAGCACTTTTAGCCATTCTTGTGGCAGTGGCAGTCTTCTGTGAGATAAAGACAAAGCAGAGCTATATGTTATCATTATAACGTGGGCACTTGCCTGTATATCACTGGAACAATTCTAATATTGCCTGCATGCAGACTTTCAGTACAGCAGCCTGAAATTGTGCATCTCACTTCTGAGTCCTGCAGAAGAGTCTAGTGGTAGATATGCAATTTCTCACACTTGCACTGCCCTCCTCTAGGGATGCAAGGCTCACACTGCCCTGTAATATTTTCCTTTCAGACATGTCAGAAGTACTATTTGAACAAAATTCTGAAGAGTAAATCATCTGTGATAACCTAAAATTGTGACATTATGCCATATTTTGTGTTCTTATAGAAGTTTACTCTTACAAAAAATTTAAAATTGATATCTTGTGGCAATTAACAAAAAGTAAATAGCACATCCTTGATGTATATATTAGTTTGTGCTGAAAAGAGAAAAAACCACCACCCTTTTGAGTTAAAAATTTGAAGGGGGAATGAAACCAGTCTATTTGATTGCTAGTTTAGGGAACTGAAATAACCAAAAGGTTTGACAAACCTTTCCAGATTGCTCAGTGAAGTAGAAAGATTGGCATCAAAGATTCAGCTGCCACCAAAAACTGGCAGAGCAGTTTAACTCCATAGTTCACTGGCAGCTTTACAGAATGCTGAGGGAAATATTTTAAGGCTTTAAAAGTCATAGCCAAAGAATGTGGATGAGTTCTTCATGTTTCCTTTCAGTATCAACCTTCTTTTTCGATCAGCTCAAATCCAAACATTACTCTTCTTTAGAAAATATCTAGAAGACAGCTGGGTTCTTGAATTTAAAACCCAATGTAAAGAAAAAGGAATAATAATTTCATAAAAATATTTTTTTTTAATTTGAAGGGTCATATTTCTGAAACTGCTTCTAGTTATACATAACACAGTTCTTTCCTCACCTCATACTTTTGAATAGAAATCTGTTCCTCCTACAATAAGCAGAGGATCACTTGATATTGGGGGTTCTTTGGTCTGGTTTGGTTTATCATTTTGTTTGTAAAACCAGGAACAAGGAAGGTTAATTTTAAATCCTCTCAAAATCAACAGGAATTGTCTATTACTAGTTTCAGCTAGTCTATATTAGATACCTGCAGCAATATAAAAAAGTGGATGAAAAACTAAGTCTGAGAAATAACATCTAAAGTATTTGGATATATGGATTGCCTATGTTAAGTAAGATAGAAAATAATTCTGGTATATGGTTGTGCAGTACCTTAAATCTCTACCTGCATTTAAATTCTTTAAATTTTTACTGGAAGCATCTATATTCACAAATTGCAAACCCAAATGTACTAAACCTGGTTAACACACATCATACAGAACACCTGTCAGTTTAAGGTTTGAAGCCAATTTGAACCATGTAATGAATTTATATTGGGGGTATGAAAAAGATATCTAAAGTGACATCCTGAGGCACAGTTAATGAGATTGTCTTATGTAAGTCTATCTGATAATATGATCATCTCTAATGAGATTATTCTGAAGTAACCCCTTAAATTAAATTAATGGATTATATACATGTCATGGATCGACTTTAGCACAGTGCCAGTGCCCCCATGAAAGGTGTATCCCCTAAAATGGTTGCTGTGAGATGTGACTCGGGAACAGAACTACATTTACATTGCAAGCCTACAGAACTGAAGTGTTTTTAAGGTATTTTAATGTTAATATCAAAGCATTTCTCTATCCCTCTTAGGACCAAGTCAATATGAATATAATAAAGTATTGCATTGAGCCAGAGGAGGAAAGGAACAAGGAGACACACAGGAAATAAAATGTTCCCAAGAATGGTGTATTATCTTTGTATCACATGTCCTTTGAAAATAATAATCAAATAATTAAAGAGAAATCAGCCCTTTGCTGGAGCCCCATACCAGACCCAGGTACAAGAATCAAAGAGAATACTTAAATTTACTATTGGATCTGCTGAGTTGGAGAGAAAGGGCAAGGCAAAATGATTTCTCATCCAGAAAGAAAGACAAATAAGGAGAAGAGAAAGTATTAAAAAAGCTCATTGTAATGAGAGGTTGCATTCAGCTCTGTCAATCAGAAATAGAGGTAGTTGGGAGCTTTAAAACAGAAGCGTAAATTGGAGGAAAGGGGGGAAGAGATAAAAGTCATTGCTGGTTTAAAGCTTTTATCTTTGTCTGATTTCCTAGGAAAAATGAACTTGGCTATAAGAAGCCTCTTTTAGCCACTTTATTGTTGTGCTATTAGAGGCTATCAGGCACACGATGGTCAGGATATTGTGAAGATCTTGTATTTATCTTATTGATAAGCCCAAATAATCATTAGGAGATACAGCACAAGGCATATCTCTTGTAAATTTTCTGTAACAAAATTCAGTGATGCATTTAATTGCCATAAAGGCAGGAGCCAGCACACTGTGAATATCTTGACTCATCTCCAGTTTTGCCTTACTGAGAAATGTTTGATAGCAGTGTTATTTTTCATTACATAATTACACAAGAGCATTTCTTCCTTGTTGGTTAAAGCTTATTCTCTCCCTATTCTATTTCTGTCAGAATGATCTAAAAGTGTTTGGTACTGGCAACTTTTTTTCTACTGATAATAGAGACACTTACCCAACAAGTGGATGAATTTCTCCTCCATTTGAAACATTTGAAATATCATTTAATCTGGTTTTGAAGAAATTAAACCTAAGCATTGAAGTGGTTTTTATTGTATAGAGACCTATAGAGGACCTATTTGTTTTGTATAGATAACCTTTATATATTGGCCAAAGTCCAATAACTAACAAAATATTTTGATTCTTAGGATGCAGAATCCCATTTCTTATTCTTGTCTTCCTGCCAGTTACCACAGAAGTTCTTCTCTTCCCAACGCAGGCAGAAGCAGAATTGGCAAGCAGGACCCCTGTTATTTGACATCCCATTCAAAAGTTTCTCTGTTAAGATGTTGTCATCCTGCCTTTGCAATAATCTTCTCTTAGGTTCTCTGGCGCCTACTTCATCAGAGAACATTTTTGGTACTAGTTAAAAATGGAACATTTTAAAAAATCCCCAAGTGAAAGAAAATGTAGTTAATAAAAGCAACACAGGGTGACAATAGAAAAGAATATAGAGGAAATAGTACCTTTTCCATATGCCAAATTCCATAGAATTTAATGTGTTCAGTCACTCTAAAAGGCAGACAAAAAAGCCTGCAATTTAGGGAACTGAGGATATTGTTCAAAGTGAAGGAGTATGTGGAAGTTGTGACATTTGGTGGTGACTTGTGATTAGACTTGTTCAATTGGGCAAGGGATTTAAGTTTTGCCATCATGGCATACCATCTGAAAAAAGGCAATTGGGAAGGACAATATTTTCACACAATGGAATTTCATAAAGGTATGCCAAAAAGATGCTAAAGCAACAGATTTTACCATATGACTATGATACCAGAGAGGAGAAATTTAAGTCAATAAAGACATTATAAAGAAAATGGAATCAAATCAATCACTTCAGACTAATGCCAACCTGGTCCTGTGCATAGACTGCTGTAAAAAGCATAAGGCGTGTTCCTGGAACATGTCTTCCAGTTTAGTTTCTTCCCAGAAGGATTCTGTGTGTGTGTTCTGCAGCTGCAAGGTAATGTGAGACCAAATATATACTAAGTGGGATGGTGGGGACAGTTGCTTCATAACTGCATTACTGGTCTCAGCTAAAGCACTAGTGTAGATACACTCCCAGGAATGCTGTAGCACTACCAGTTAGGTTAGATCCTTTTCTGATTTTAATACATCTGTAGAAAAGGAAAACAAAAAAAAAAAAAAAAAAAAAAAAAAAAAAAAAAAAAGAGCATTCCTTCTAGTACACGGAACTGATGGACTCTATCCTCCCCTGTAATTACAGGACTATTCCAAAGACAGTTGTGCCCAAATGCTACATTAAGCAATTTTCAGATCTTTAAAGCTGACTTATAAGCATAATTTTGCATAGCATTCTTAAAGAGAATCAGTCAACAGTATTAATTTCAATTAAAGCAGAAAGATTATGAGAACCAAGGCAGAATTCTTCATGCCTATAAAAGGATGTTTAACATGAGTCAGTGGTATTTTCTCCCTGAATAGCAAAGGAAGGAACTAGTCACACACTCTGTTTCTAGAGCTTTATGGCATTAACAGTACTTGTCACTCATGACTCTGCAGGTGGTACTTGAATCAAGTAAACTCAGAAGTCTGTTGATGATGTTATTCAGTCATAGGCAAGAGGCTACTAAGTAGTGGATTCTCTAGGATGTGGTAGAAAATGATAGGGCTTCTCTGGTTGTCTTCCTTATTTACTACCATCCTATAACAGTGAAATCATAGCAGACATTGCAGGTAACACGTCTTCTTCAGTGAAAGGTTTGTCTATCCAGTCTAATTCAGCTTGCCACTAAGCACAGTAGCTGCTTAAACAATTACATTTTGGGTTCATTTCTGTCTCTTTGCAACTACTCAAAAAATTTAATAAAACTGACTGTAAAACATGAACTACATCTGTGAATGGCAAAACCAGAAATAAATGGCTTTTCTACGTCTCTGAGAAAAACCATCTCTAAATTGTATTAAAGGGAACCCCCAAAAATCTGGTCCATCCTGGTATTATGCTGGGTTAAATAACTACAGATACCTTTGGTCATGTTTGTGGCTAGCAATCATTGCCTTAGAAGTTCCTGCAGTTACAGAGTGGTCAGAAACAAGACTGTGTCTCAGTTCTCATGGTCTGCTACAATTAAGAAAGCATCATTATAGATCAAATGCCTGTCCTGTAGCAACCGGATAGCCATTCCAACAACCTGGATCCCTTGTGAACAAACAGAAACGAACTGACGTAGCTAGTTTTTTAGAATGAATGCATGATGACATTATAAGTGGCATTAGCACTTGCAGATATTTCTTCTTGGTGGAAACTGAAATCAGAAAAGAGGGGTTCTCTTATCGTGTGCTACTTGATAACTAGAGTCCCCAATTTTTAAAAATATTGCAATGGTACGGAAGTAATCTAAATAGGCATGCTAATAACCCTCAACCTGCTAGGTTTTTATATATATATAATTTTTTTCATTGTTGTGCATAGAATAATATTTACTTTCAAAGTTTCAACCAAAATATTATTTGCCAATAATTTGGAAATCATATACGCTGAGTGTGCCAAAAAAATGACATCATAAATCCAAAATCAAATAATAACAATATTTTCCACCATAGGCAGAGGTCGCAGTCGTGCTGCTAATGTGTGTTTAGCTAAATATTCACTATTGCAGCATAACACTTACCCCTTTCTTGTGCCCACATCTTAGGACATAAACTTCCTAGCTGGTTTTGAATTGCTATCCCTAAAAAGTATCTGGGGATGCCAAAAAACAGAACTAAACTAGAAAGGTCCACAGCACACTCATCAGAGGGGAGGGTGCCAAGCCTTTCTCTAGACAGTTGGTCATGCATTGCGTTACCTAAAGAGGTCGCTCCGCTACAATCCTACTTGTTCTCTGAATTGCAAAATCACTTCCATGCAGAATTATTCTCCTCATCGCTGCTGGGGCAGACTCTGCCTCCCGCTGTAACAAGATTAAGCTCATTCCATAACTGTCTGGACACTACCTTGGGATCTTGGCAGGCTTCCTGCCTTGCTGAAACCAAGATGAAGCATCTGCTGTGCCATTATACAGTCTTGGCATATGCATCCCTTAAGAAAGGATATTGTGACATAAGCAGTGGAGCACAAAAGCCCTTACTGACTTAAAGACCCACAGGGTTATTGCCATCTGTTTATTAATTAGGTGCACTAGGTCCTGATTGTTACATATGGAATGAGACAGGCTGCTGGTGGCTCAGTCCACTAGAATGCTCTGGTTATAAGGAAAGGACTTTTAAGAAATAGGAAATAAGTGTCCTTGTTTGATTTGCCCCGTCGATGTCTCTCAGTGTTAGAAATCCAAGTAATTTCTCCACTCCTTTACTAAAAGGTTTGAATAAGCCTTCTGTTCCTGTCTTGTTACTAAATCTATATTACATTAGGGCACACCAGTATGGGGTAGAATGATAGTTTCGACTCTCTTCCTCATCTCTTCATAGTTTTCTCACCATGACATGTCAGTGGGTTTTTCTGTTTTAATCAGTAAAGGCTTACTATCCTGTGTGTAAAATCTCCTACTGAAACCATTCATTCAGCAAGTAAAAAGTAGAAATTCCTTAAGAGCCCATGGTATTTTAACATATATTGTTATATATTCTATGTTTGTTTGAAGGACATGCTCAGCAAAGATGCAAAAAAATCTGCCCGTCTCTTATGCAGCACTGTAAAACTGGCATATCATCATTTACTCATTTTGTAGCTTACACCTTCTACCTCTTGGAAGAGACGGTCTTCTAATCACGATTCATGAGTCATTTTAGGACTGTCCTTCAGTGGAACAAGAAGGCAGAGGGAATTTCAAGTGGGCACTTACACTCTGTGTCCTCCCAAGTCAGGAAAAACTTCTTCATGGCCAGAAGGTAGAACACAGAATCATGGAACATCTTTCCCTCATTATTGTGTATACATTCATTGCACAGTAAGAACTATAAACAGTCACATTTTTTCTGATACTTGAAATGGTAGGGTACTTCCTTAAAGCACCTCACAGGATAAATAAGTATGATTCTGCATGAGAGTTGAATAATTCCCAAGCATAAGCCCTTCCATCCCTCCAGTAAAAATATTTCAAAATATCTGAATATCTTTTTTCTATATCTGAAAAAATATTAATAATATGGCAAATACTGCAGAAAATATATATGTTACTCCAGAAAACCCTAGACAATTCCTTCAATTAAAGCAATATTATTTAAATGTAACTGCATCCTGACCTCCAGAAATGAGGGTATTTAAGATTCTTAAAGGTGTTTCTTAATGGCCATATTATACAGTTTCAGGTAGGACTGAATTTATTGAATAAACTGATCTGTACTTCTACCTACAGAGTATTTTTATTTTCAAGATCTAAAATAGTTTCATGGAGCCTGGAGCAAAACAGAAGGAATCTTACAAGGCAGAGAGCTTGAACTTTAAACCACCATGGAAATGAATTATGCATATGAATTGTATGTACAGTTTTAAGCTTTAGAAATAATTTTGTATACTGCTATTGATGTAAAGATAGATCCAGAGCCTTAATGTGATTATAATAATAAGTCTATGGGAGCTAACATTGCTGAGAAAAGGAATGAGACAAGGGAAGTAAAACTGTTAATTGGCAGGTAAAATGGATTTTTCCTTGTGATTGAAATATATGAAAAAAAGGAACTTCAAACAAGAAGAAAAAATAATATCCTGCTATTTCATCAGCTTTCCAACATGAGAATGAAAAACTGAACTATCCAATCAACACATTCATTAGGCAATATAAAGAAGTAAATAACCAATAAAAAACGCAAATATACGATTTTGGTTTTTCCTGGATATTTTTGCAGTGGAGGGGGTAATAGTAATGTTCATAGACCACAGAATATTCTGAATTGGAAGGGACCCACAGGAAGGATCACCAAATCCAATTTTTAAGTGAATGGCCCATATGTGGTTATAACACCTACTTTCTTGTTATTAGCACCATGGTCTAACCAACTGACCTAAAGAAATACTTAATATCTATTCAAATACGAAAGCTTGTACACCGTTGTGAATACATTTCTTAATATAAATAAATTGAAATAATAAATACTCACAGAATTAAACCTAAGCTCCTCATTGCTCTGTTTAGCAGGTGAAAAGGATTTTCTTGCAGAGAAACAGTGCTGCAGAAGCTGCTCATTCAATATCTTCTTTTTTGTAGTATACATTTGGTTAAAAATATGAACTCTTTTGATGTGCTTAAATGGTTCTTTTAGTCAGTGAGAAGCTTTTTATTTTCTAAAATAACTTTTGTTTAGACACCATAATAGTGTATGTGGAATAAGGGATCAGTGGCCTTAGTGTACAAAAACATTGTCTCAGGACTCTGTATTTCAGTAAGAACATGGCAGAGATTTTTTCCTTAATGATGGAGTTATCAACCTGTAGGTGATGTTTTCACTTCTCCTCTTTGATCATACACATCTCATCTGTAATGCAACTGCAAAAATTCATTAGTTCTCAAGACTTATCTACTGCCTTAGAACTTTCCAGGTAACTGAAAGTTGTTCCCTGTTAAAAGTCAAAATTTCTGGTCTTTAAAATACTGGAAGAAACAACTTTAACATCCAGCAATGATTGCAAGTTAAACAAAATAGCTTTATATGGCCATATCATGATACGTCTGAGAATAATGTTGCAATTGTAAAGGCGTATTCTACATTACAGCTTGTTTTAGCCACGATTAAATTATTCAGTTTACTTGTACTATTTATATATTTATATATATGTATATAGATATATATATAACCTCTTATAGTCTAAAAATAGATTATGTATAAAACATCATCACCCTATAGCAAATGAATGAGTCCAAAAAAGTACATGTGTAAATCTTCTGAATAAGGAAAGCAATTTTTGTGTATTGATTTGTCTAAAGTGTTAAATTACACAATAGCCATATAGTAAAGCATTGAATAATTTAAGTAAATCAATGTTTTCTGAATTTCATACAAGTACAAACTTATTAGGCAGTAAAATAAATCAATATAATAAAAAAAGAGTAGTATGTAATGATGAATGTATGAGCTGATAATAACCAGAGGTAAAAACTCTATCATTGTGAAAAACACCTTTCAGTAATCTTTTCTCTCTTATTCCCATCAGAAAACATTGTACTCTGTAGCCAATTGATTTTAGTTTTTAAATTTTCATTTTATAGGCACCTCACAGAAGTAAAAATATAACCTTTTTCAAATTAAATCTTGGGTAAGGAATAGTAATGGATATTAACTTCTACTAAACCTTGTTCATGCAGTTTATGGTTCCTAAAATTTACATATTCTGTAGACCTGAAGGAAGCATCACTTCCATTCTTAAATTATTTCCACAGTGTTTCCTTTAATTGATGTCTCCTGGGCAGAAGGCCCAGGTTTCAGATGTTAAAACTGTTTTTTTCCACGGAAAAATCCACCCTTCAAATCCATGTCTCTCCAATTTGGAGATTAAGGATATCATATGTTGTTGTCTTGCAGAAGACTATGTAGATGATATCAGCTTGTTTTCCTTTGTTGACTGCTGTGCTATTGTAGAAGGCCACCAGATTGGTCAGAAATGATTATCCTTTTGCTATCTCAGATCACCTCCTGCACTTGCATTAACATTGTTTCCATGAGGATCTGCTCTGTGATCTTCCTAGGCACAAAAGTGAGTGAATGAGGATGGTGAAGCATGTCTTGATGGGAAAATTAATTTTATTCCTTAGTTATCAACTTCCACACATTGTATTGTATGTAGTTTTTTTGCTTTAACTTTGTGTATATTTGAATTACACTTTTAAAATGGAATTTGAGTTTATCAAAAACATCTGTTTGGAATAGTCAAGAAGAACTCCATAAAATGGCATAAATTTACTTAAGACATTTTTTGAGAAATTTTCTATTTGAGTATAATTATTTAGTAGTAGCAGTAGAAGACTTGACATGGAAATTCACTGTTAATAAGAAAATATATAATACTATTGTATCTCTTTTTATATGCCCTACTTTTATTTTTATATGTCCATCCGCACAGACAAGAGTAAACTCTGTAAATAATTTTCATGAATACAGCACAATTGTGACTACAAATATTTACATTTATGTTGTATGGGTAAATAACAGAATAAGAACCTTTCTATTCTAAGTGAAAGTTATTACACAGCTTCTCTTGTCTTTATAGTCCAGCTTGTGTTATAGCGACTGATGAAAACCATATACCTTGCACAAAACAAGAAAAGCACATTCTGGCAAATATTTGGAATATCTTGCCTTCCTTCTTCATTTAAAATAATTTCTTTGGGTTGTTTTTTTGGTTGGTTGGCTGGCTTGGTTTGGATTTTTGTCGGTGGTTTTGGTGTTGGTTTAGTTCTGTTGCTGCTTTCTTGGTCCCTGATGTACCTATTATTTTTCTAAGACTAGTATATAAGATCTTCATACTGAACAAAACACATTCCAACAGGAGATATCCAAATGATGTTGATTGCAGAAAATCCTCTGGAAATTTAAGAGGAAGTTTTCAATGCACTGTACAAAAGGAGAAGTGTTCAAACAGGAACGAACCTTTCTTGTTCATGTCCTTTTAATGAAGTATCTGAATGCACAGAATAACAGCCCTAATTTTTTACTTTAAAGCAATTGCCTGATTTCATGAATATGTGTTAGAACTTTTTGCTCTATGAGTAAATCTGTAGAGGGTAGTTAGTATTTCCTACAATAAATTTTCTGGGTTGAGACTGAAAATGTATCACACCATGTACATAATCCTGTTCTAGAGAAAATTGCCCCTTTGCACTTTCCTTCCATGTTCTAGCCCAAATGCATTTCCTCCATATTTCTCTTTGGCTTCAACAATGCGCCCTGGCCCCCTGCTTTTCTATCCTGAACAGATCAGTGGAGAAAAAGTTACCTTGGTAAGGGGATACTGATCTAATTCTGTCTCATTTCAGTCTCTTTTCTTGATTCATGCTGGTACCTACAGGAACACATTCTGTTACAGGACAGTCAAAAACTGGCCAGAGCAAATGGAACAAGCTGTACATGGCTAGCATACAAATACTTTCAAACTACAAAAAAGTAAAAATGTAGCTTAACTACAAAAATATGAGTAAAACTCCCAGTTCATATCAAGTTGTCCGGATGCAGAACCTTCCTGCTGGGAATACAGGTTCCAGGAGTATATTTTGAAATATTACATGTGGGCATATTTTATAATGCAACCCTTAATGAATATTCACTGACTTAGACTTCAGTGAAAACAGTGACATGTCTAAGTATCTATAACTGCCAAATTTTTCACTACTTTTTCTTTTAGTTAAAATAACATTGGATTTAACAATTTCATCCAACATGCAGACTTCCTCTACAAACATCCCAGTTGAATTGGTGTCTTCCCATACTTGACCCCTAATCCTCTTATCTCCTATCTGATACTAGAATACTGTATAATAATATTCCTTCAATCTTAAGCCACATATCACTTATTTATTGATGTTAGAGTTATTTTTGGGCCAGGTAATTAGTATCCTTTAGGTGGGGAAATTATCAGTCTCCACTGCTTCAGGAAACTGAATATGTTGGATTCCTCAGTTTACCAAGTCCTCAGAAAAATGTGTACTAATTCATGATCAGACCCTAAATTATTCACAGTGCTGAACCACATACACTCACACAAAAATTAAAATTATTTTAGTTTCTCCTTTTTTTCCCTACCAATGTTAATCCAATTTTCAGATCCTGGATTTGGATCTCATATCAGAATATGATGTAAAGCTATGGATTTTCTGTTTGTTATATTCATTCATTGCATGCTCAGGTGTGTCTTACAGAGGTGATCTGTGAGTATGTGTTGACATGGTTGGGAATTGATCTAGGGAGCAATTTGTTCAACTTCTCAGAGTCAATGCAGCATTGGGAACTGACAGTAAAAGTAATGCTAAGTAGAAATTTTAAATCATCCAACAATATAAAAGAGACAAGATATCAGAAGTTTCATTAATAGAGAAAACATTCAAAGCCAATTAAAACTAGAATTGAGAACACATTAAACAAAAAGCAAACGTACAGCTCCATGAATGAAAGAGGAACTTGTGGATGGCAAAATACAAAGTTTCAGTTTTTTAGCCTCTTCCTAGCCTCCAGTCATCAATGTAAGTTTTGTAAATAACATATTAAAACTACTGTAAGTTAAGGAGACTGAGAATTGTTAAAAAAGAGTTTCACTAAACTGAACCTTGGTAAAAAAAGCCAAACTACAAGCAGAGTACAAACACAATGAGAGGAATAGATGTTGTTAGTGAGAAGTGTTCTAGAGGAAGCATGAAGGAAATTTATATTCAAATACATATTCAATAAATTACAGATATGAAATAGCATTTGCCCATTTCCAAATGTCTTTTTTTTAACATTGACTGCAATTAACCATAATATTTACAATAATTTTCTATTCTCAGGAGTGTTGATGACATTAAATATTATCACACACAGAATTTCTGAAAGCCTGAACTAAAATCTGGTGCCTGAAAATAATAGAAAATTAAAAGGAAGAGGAAAAGCTCTAAAGAAAGTATAGCAGTTACTATTGCCAGTAATATGTCAATTAATTTGCTCATATTACTCTGCTATTTTGATCATGTTTAATTAGAGACTGTGGAAAAATAGATTAATATTAAATTGATATCTAAAGACTTTTAGCTTTTTATACATTCTTTATATCTTTGTAGCTTTGTAGGTTTTTGACATATAGCTGTATAGTTTTAAACACTTTCTCACACTTTAGAATAGTAGATTACCCTTTCTTACACTCAGTTCCATCTTAAAATTCTGTTTAGTCTTATTTTCAAAAAAATAAATGTCTAACAAGGACACCCTGTTTTGCACTAGCAGTTGGGACACATAAAAAAAAATATAAGGTTAAAAGCCCTTCCAGAGACTCCAAGGGGCAAGCCCAGGCCTGGGCTACCAAGACAACCAGTTTCCTATTGGATGTACTTGCTAGATAGACTAATTAATTACATTTATAAAAATTGTAATAATCCGATGCCATGCATACACATACCCGTATTTTGTGCACCGGAAAACTAATTTACTACTACTACTTTTACTAATGAACTACTCTTTATGTTACCACCACTAATATTGTTTCGAAAGTTTGTCTTTCAATTCCAGGCAACAAAAACATCAAAACATGTTCATATCATTGAATTAAGGGAGCCTTATAGGAATTCCCAAGCAAAATGATGAATAATGTAAGTATTGTTTTTCAATTAATAAAAAGACCAATTTAGGACAGGATCCTTCGATACTGCAAAGAAGTTTTACAAACTGTTCTTTGAATTTGTAGGATAAGAAAAAAGTGTATGAGAACACATTTTTTTTTTTAGGTCAAATAGTCACCAGAAAAAAAAATATAATGTATAAAATTCATAGTTCTTTTATAACCAAATCTATCAATATAATACTTAAAATTTAAATATTTGAACTGTATTGCATTACAGGAAAACAATATATGCAGCAATTTCCTTCCACAAAACCCCAGAATGTTTAAAATATATTTTGTTTAAAACATGATTACGCAGTTGTCCACAAGATACCACAACAAATTGAAATGTAGATGTCTGTCCCAAACTTTGTTCAAAAAGAGACCAAATTCTGCTCAACTTCTGCTTTAGAAATATTGAAGACATGCCAAGTCATATTTAATTTTCCCATCTTTTGATTCTTAAAAACATTTTTTATTTGCCAACAATTCTTCAATGACTAAGATATGAAAACCTTAGCAGCCCACTTAATAGATGAAATATTATAAAATTAAGAATATCCATAATAGAATAAAATTATAATGATTCATTTCTCAATTTTCCTTTTTTTATCATGTGGCACTTTCATTTTGTATTTCTAAAGAATTCTGTAGGTATCCCTGATGTTGTTATGTGAACTCTACACTTATTTTATTTTTCAGATGTCAAGTCCCAGTGTTTCTTTTTATAGTATTTAAAACTTGATAGCAATTCTGGCAGGAAATACCTGTTTTCAAATATATTCATGTGTTCTTATAGCTAGTCATTCATGTGACTTTGGTTTAGGTAGTATTCATAGGTCTTGATGTGGTCACTGAAATGTAGCACATGATCATTTAATAGTAATTAAAGCCAAACATAAAAATGATCACTGCGCAATGTGTACAACAATGTAACATTTCATACACAAATAACAGAATGTGTTTATGAAGCATTGTGCATCTATGATTAATCCAGTACCTATCCCCTTTTAGAGATTTTGAGATTTATTTTTCAAAATGCCTTTACTTTTATTTTTAATACAGAATCATCCTTCTAAGTTATCATCTTCACTTTACCATTCAGTAAACAATCCAAACATATTATCATAGTTTATTTTTTAAACAGCCATTGTAACACAAATTCTACCAAAATTTTTGGCTTTGTTTTCCAAATAAAATTGCCTTAAACTTTTATCGTGTCTTGTAGTGCATATTTAAGTTCTTTCTGCAGGTGATCACGGAAACAAAAAAGGCACTATTTTACCAGCACAAAAACCTTCTGCCTTTCTTTTTGTTTATTCTCTTACACTTTCACTACTTATTTCTTGACTCTTTATTGAAGTATTTTATGAGTTAGCATAATGAATATTTATCATGAGCTGAAAAATGAATTGTATATTATGTTCATTTACTTAATGAATTTTCACTTCTCAGTTTTTACATTAAAAAGTTGAATGTGTCCTTTACAGCCTTCTTTTCAAAGATATTATTATCAAGAGTATAAATATGCAAGAGCATACCTGGCTGCTTTTTAGTTGCCTTTATGTTTATAGATTCCTAACTGTTGGTAGTCAAACGATAAAGACAACCTAGGTGATTAATTTTTCCACTGTGGTAATCACATTGATTTAGTTCATATTCATGACATTTCATATTGTTAACAGTCAATGACCCCAAATTAATATAGGAACAGTTTTGGCAAACCAAAGCACAATCTGACAATGCATTTACAACTATGATTTTGTTCTTACCGTGCTGAGACTGAAATGTCAATTATATGGGGAACAAGAGAATAGTGCATGTATAGAAGAAAAAAATTACCATATGTGATTGTACTTGAAAGTTAAACTATTGTTACTATTGTTATTGAAAACCAGCACTCTAAACACAGTGCATATGACCACTGAGAACCAACGAAGACTATAGATGTATATTTTAGAAATATGAAAGCATAATACAATTACAGAACACCTAGGAAAAGCCACAAAAAGACCCTTAAAGAATTAATGGAGAAGCATGCTATCACTTATCTGATGATTTGCAACCATAAATCCCACTAATGATGGTGACACCTCTATTGCTCAGAAATAAATTTTCTTATTGAGCTTTTGGAAAATGAAAACTGAAATACTAATCTTCAAATCTTTGTTTTAAGGCAAAGGGTCAATTCCTTTACAGCCAAATGCAGAGTAGCTACACCTGATTTTTGTAAATTTCACTGTAGCTGCTGGTTGGGAGCTGAGCTCATGTACTTAGATTTTGTGTGCATTACACATCCATCTGTTCCTCCGTCTGGCAAAGAAAAGAAAAAAAAAAAGAAAATGAAGAAAAAGAAGTCTAGAAATGCTTTATAAACTCTTTTCACCAATACACCAGTTGTTAGCTTCCTGCTGGTAGCCCTGGTATAAGCATCATTGGGTAATTATTTCAAGCAGGAAACAACCAACCCACATGTTCAAAAGTAATTACTAGCTCAATTAACTATCCAGAAGCAGGTAATTTTTTTTCTTCAGATGCAGAAACAGAAGAGCTATAATATTTGTGCATCTTTAATATAAACGTTTAGATGGCATCTGTGCAATTTTATACCTGCACATACTTTTGTAACTGAAACAAAAATTTCATAGTAACATAAATGGGCTATATTGATAATATATCATAGAAGTTCATCTGAAATTTCCGACATATTTTTGTGGCAGGTGTAATATTAGGCCTGTTGTTATTTAACGTTTTCACTAATTTTATGAAGATAAGCAGAAGTAAATTCATACACAGTATTAAATAGGGAAGTGCTATACGCTCAGCTGAGGACAACAGCAGAGACATGAGAAGTCAGAGAAGAACAAGCAGGAAATAACAAAATACACAAAGAACAGGTTAATGCACCTGGGGAAAAATGAACCAGAACCAGGACAATACAACCGGGTGGAACTATGAAAGCTGGTGCACTCTAAGAGATTAAGGGGTAGCAGTGAGCAGCAAACGTGACAAAAAAATCTGAGTCAGAGACAGAAATAGCAGAGATGTACCTTACCAACAGCTTCAGAAATCTGATTTCCTTCTTTGAGCAGTTACCCAGCAGATACCAGTTTTTCTCCATCTACTTATTTCTGTTTTTTACATATTACCAAGAAAGATAAAATGTCATTATATTACAAAATAAGGCCTTGTCTTGACTGATTCATAGTTTTCAGTAGTTTAAGCTTCATTTTGTGTGGTCTGCCCCAAATACCAGCAAAATGAGCCACTTAATTCTCTATAAAGAATAATGTGATATAAATAGAGAGGTGGTCTTATTATGTCTCTGAAATCTACATTCCTTAATTCGGCATTTTCTTACTTCAGAAACTTGAAAATACCATTAAGCTGCAGTTATTTTGCTCAGTTTTAAAAATACTTTCAGATTCTTCACCTCTAAAAAGATTTTCTGTCTGCTAATTTTTTATTTTGGTAGCATAAACAGGGAAAGACACTGATATGATGTGCTTTGTGGTACAAAGCGAAATGTCAATTATATTGAAGTTTTGGAGAATGTCCCTTTTCAAAGCCATTTCATTATAAGTACTATGAAATTACTTAAGCCTGCCTATTTCACACTTCAGTCATCAAGCAGTCAAAATTTCATAACACGTTTCCACACCTTGGTATTTTTTAAGAATTTAACTTCTGTACCATTATATGTAATATACTAATTGGTCTTGTCTTCCTTTACTGCATAATGGTAAGAAACAGGTGCTCCAATTACATAATGCTTTTATGGTACCTCAATATTGAATTCATCTCTTCTATGTGCTCTATGAGGTGAACAGATACGAGTCAATGCTCACTAAACCAAACACTGTCCCAAATTTTTTTTTTTTAATTTGACAAAAAACATAGCTCCAGGACACAAGTTCAATGAGATTTGTTTCTATGACATTAGAAGGTAATTTCTTCATCCACCTGCTAGTAAGAGAGAAAACTACTTATTGTCTGAATTATGGATCTAGTGCAAGCTGCCAGTCATCCTACACATTCTAAACCCTTCAAATGAAAATAACTTCTCATCCAGAAGTTGATCAGATTTACAAGCATGTAACAATGGCCAAAATGGTAAAACACATCTTTCTATAAATGGAGATAGCTTACAACAAACTAAAGTTAACTTCCAAGATGTTGCTAAGACTTGATTCACACCTATCTATTGAGAACAAGGAATTTTATAGATAATTGTACTAATGCTTCCCTGAACTGAATGAGTACCAGAAGTCTCAGTGTAGCCATGCCTGCATATTTGGCTGAAATGCAGTGCTAGAGAATCCAAGCACCTTCTAGCATTGCTACTAGATTAAGTTTAGATATAGAACTGCACAGATTCTTGTCAGACAGTCCTGTGAGAAAGAAGGGAATTTCAACTCTAATGTCAAAAAACTTTAATCAGAAGAGAAGAGGTGAAGGTGAAAATTTTTTCTCAATTTACAATAAGTTCCATGGTGGAATGAGATTGTCATTATTATTTAATTGGGATTTTTAACTCAGATATAAAATTGACTCCATACTAATATGCATCCTGAATGAAAAAGAAACCCAGTAATTCACTGATACACCTTTCATGCGTTCTAAACCTTTCTAAAATGTGTATGCATGTGCTTATGAAAGACACGAACTTACTTATATGTTCATGTCACTATTGTCCACATATGCCTTATTCTGAAAGAAGGCAGTGGTGGTGGGGAAAGAAGGCATCAAATGAAAAAATTTCAAAGCATAACTACAGAAATATATTTCATTGGCTTTTTACAAGAAAATGTATCAATCCTTGTGACTATACATGCTTTGTTGTGATGACTGAAGTGTTAAATACTATAGCTGGCAATATGAGAATATTTAAGAAGGTATGAAAGACTAACTGCATTTAAAACACCATTTTTGCTTGACACTACTAGCAAGATGGCTTGACTGAGAGCATAATTTTTCTTCTCCACTTTTAAATAATTTATGAATTCTATTTAGTTACACTACTTTGTGCCTACCTTACGGGGAAAAATTGTGTTCTTTCTCACAGGCCTACAATTATTAGGAATATGTGAGGGAATTACCTACCTTCTGCACATTTTAACGGGCACAGTTTCTGTTCCAAAGGACAAGAAGCCTCAACACTGTACTGTGACTTTTCAGTAATCTCTCAATGAAAAATTGTTTGACTGCTCACAGAAGAAAAGCAATCTACCAATGAGAAGCAGTTGAGCTGGACCAGGGTCCATCAGTTGGAAAAATTGTGCTTCAGATTTCTTCAGAAATCATGTGTAACGCTTCAAATTAACAACTGGGGAGAATACTGCAGGCACTTCTTCCACTGTTGAGTCTAATTTAAACAGGACTGGGCACCGTAAAACAAAACATGTTGGTGCCCACAGTTAAGGAGTCAGTCCAACTGTTTTCTTGATCTTTGCCAACCATTAGGAATGTACACTTCAATTCAAGGGTACTGCAGCATGGCCAGGCTTCCCAGACAATCTGTGAAACGTATGCAGAGTTTTTCAATAGTCATGTATATGAAGCTCCAGCTGACTTGCCACTGCCCCCACTTCAGGCCGTAGTCAGAAATAGGAGACCCTCTAGATGTCCCTTCAAATTTTATGGGATTCTATAACTCTTATTTACCTGCTTTCAGGGACTCACCAGTGTAAGTGTGATGTTCTAAAACGACTGAAGTATATGAAGCATGGTTTGTTGTTGTTGTTGTTGTTGTTGTTTTGTTGTTTTTTTTTTAAATAAATTTAAAAGAAAAAGGAAAAAATGTAGAACTAAGTGTTTTTAAAAAAATAATAGATAAGTACTGATTGTAATGAAGAGGCTTTATAATAGTCTAAAACAGTATAGAAGACAGAATTCTGAAATGAACAAACAAAAACACCCATTGAATCAGCACAATTTTTTTTTTTTTATAAACACAGCACAGACAACAATTTCATTATTGATAGCACTGTTTTATGGTTTATTACAGTGAAAGAGATACATATTTTAATAGCACTTCCTTTTTTTCACAATGGAACTGTAGTATTTAGAAAGAATCATACTCTTTCTGCCTATAAAGATGTTTTTTTTTCTGAACACAGATAAATGCAGTATCTCCCAGGCTGGACAGATGAACATATTGAAGCTATAGTTCAAAAAACTCTTTGAGCTGTCTGAAAGGATTATTGACTTTATCACTCTAAACTCTTGGACATAGTCATCTTGAACTCACATTGGCTGAAGCACACTCAATAGTGGACAAAACAGGTGCAGATTCCATGCCTGACACAGTTCTAGCTATGTGATCCATCCACTCCTTACTTTATGAAAAGGAAAAATATACTTTGACAACAAAGATTATAGCTACAACTCTAATTTTATTCTAGATTAAAAGAGTAGCCTTAAGGGCAGCTAATTCCTCCCACTCTCATACTCAAAATAAATAAATGTATACCAAATTTTATGAAGAATGATCTGCATCTAGATGACAGTCTTAACATTATTAACATTATTATGTCAATGAAGGCCTTAAGCATCATTTTGAAAAGATGCTGTCATATATATGATTAAAAAAGAACACCAAAAAAAGGTTGCTTTTTTTTCCTTGATTTTTTGCTCTTGTAAATTGATGGATCTATTTGGGTACATTAGGATTTCATTAGATGTTTTAAAAAAAACTGCTCTAGATGAACTTGAATATTTTGTATTATGTTATGAATTTCATTGATAACGTGTAAGTTTAGGAAATAATTAGCTCTACCTCTAGCCTAATCTGTAATACAACAATATTATTTTTTACAGTGTATTAATTTTATCTATTTAACTAGATTCAATATGAAATTTGTACTAGGGTAGTGGCATTCACATGTGATCCACCAAATCTATTGACTATTTCTAATTTGAAATGCTGTCAAAATCATACTGGCAACATGTCTTTGTTTTTAATTATTCTACAATAATTAAGGGAAGGAACACTTTCTTATTTATGTTTCTGATGGGACAGTATTTTTTGGGTTTGTATGGTAAGTTTTTGGTAACAGGGGGATGACAGGGGCAGTTTCAGTGAGAAATTGCCTGAAGCTTGCCCTTTGTCTGATGGAGCCAATGCCAGATGCCTCAGACTCACCACTGGCCAAGGCTGAGCCCATCAGCGACGGTGTTAATGCTTCTGGGATAACAGAGTCAAAGAAGGGGGAAAAAATTACTGTCCTAGAGCAAATTGCAGCTGGAGAGAGAAGAGAGAATGTGTGAGAGCAGCAGCTCATGATCTGTGAAGAAAGAGGAGGAGGTGCTTCAGGTACTGAAGGAAATTCATCCCTGCAGCTCATGGAGTCCACTATGGAACATATCCACCTGCAGCCCATGGAGGACCAGTGCAGGAGCAGATCGATGCCAAGAGGAGGCTATGACTGTGGGAAACCCACACTGGAGCAGAATCCTGGCAGTGGCCCTGTGGCTAGAGGAACCTACCCTGGAGCATGTTTGCTGCCAGGATTTGTGACCCTGCAAGGGACCTGCCCTGGAGCAGTCTGCTTCTGAAGAACTGCAGCCTCCAGAAGGGACCCACGTTGGACTAGGGGAAGAGTTTGAGGAGTCCTCCCTCTGAGGAGGAAGGAGCAGCAAAAATGACATGTGATGAACTGACCATAGGCCCTATTCCCCATCTCCCTGCTTTGCTGCTGAGAAGGAGATAAACAATTTGTGAGTTAAGCCCAGGAAGTAAGGAGGCAAGGGGGAAAAGTGTTATTAATATTTGGTTTTATTTCTCATTACCTTACTGTGATTTGATTAATAGTAAATTAAACTAATTTTCCCAAGTCTGTTTTGGTTGATGGTGACTGCTGAGTGATCTCACCTTGCTCTTGTTTCCATACACAAGCCTTTTGTTCTGTTTTCTCTCCCCTGTCCAGCTGAGGAGGGGGGTGATAAAGCAGCTTTGGTGGGCACCTGATGTTCAGCCTGCATCAACCCACCACAGGCAGTATGTAAAAATCAGTATGTTATTTAAAGTGTAAAGTACCATTGACAACATATGGTAAATTAATGCAGGTTGATACAGTACTGGTAATAAAGGTATAGATTTTTACATAAGGGCTTTACAGAGAATAAAAATATTACTGTTTAATCTATGGCTAAAATTTAATGTATCTTAATATATTTGAACTTTGCAAGACTACTACCCTGGCACAACAGTGACTTTAAAAATAATTTTGTCCAAAGTTGTCATGACATTGCAGATTTAACATTGTCACATATTATTGCAACTTGTTTTTAGATGTAGGCATATCCCTTTCATAAGGAAAAAAATAGTCAACTACATTTTTATCCAGAATAAAAAATTCATAAAATGACTAGTTAGTAAATTCACTGTATTATGATCTAATTATACTAACATTTGGCATACACTAGTTAGCTTTATAAATAATACTTGGTGAATTAGCAGGAAAATAAGATAATTAATTCACAAACATCAATACATATTTATGATATACAAGAGTTTGTGTTTGACTGATTGTGAAGTTCAAACCCACAATTTTGTGACAGTACAAGTGACCATTTTATGATCATGCTTCGCTGGTGAAAGTTTAGCATCAAATTAGAGGGAGAAAAAAAACAAGCACTTAATTTCCACCCTGCTGGGATTAATGCTTACCTAAAAAGAAACAACCATAGCTAAACATAAAGTTCTTCTATCTTTTCAAAGCTATGTTATTTTAAAAGGTTAATTTTCAAGAAAAAATATTCAACAAGTAGAAATAGATGCAGCTGTGCTTGTTAGGTTTATACTGTCACTTCTTGAGCATACTTCTGCCTTCTTGAAGTCCCTTCTCCCAGAGATCATTATCAGCATGTACTATGCATTGTTAGTGCTTTTAGTGTAAGGCTAAAATAATCCTTAACCTTAAAAAAAAATTTAATGAACATACTTGTACCAAAACCTAGAAAATGTGCCATTCTTTTATGTTTCTATCCATCTGTTTACAAGATACCTAGGGGTTTCACTATTTTCACAGTAGTCTTATGAGTAATGGTATAACATAGGACTTTTAAATGATTTATAAGGAATCCATAGAGATGGGAAAAACAAAGGATGCAATTAGAGGTGGCAACTATCGATTAAACATCCTGATATAGTTCACTTAAAGAAAGGAAAATGATAAATGACATGATTTTATCATTGGACAGAATGTCAAAGAAAACATTGTTGTTTCTCATATATCTCTAGTGTGAATTCCTCTGGAGAAGTTCAACATGCTTTCTGATGTTCGAAAAAGAGGGAAAATAATTTTATTAGTGTTTTATAAGAGAAATGTGGGATGGTTTCATCAGGTGGGAAAAGAAAAGAAAGTGAAGCACAGGTGAAAAATCCATCTGATTCTATGAATGATTCTTCTCTGTAATGGCCACATAAATAGTAGTTTAAAGAAACAATAGTGTTGAAAGAATCCAATTTTCAAAGTTATTACTAAATATTCATTTTTCCCCTATTTAATTAAGAAGCAGTTCCAGGAATACAGATCTTAATAATTTGTTTTCATTGCTAAAATAAGAACTCAGGCGGCTAAATTAATTTCTGGCGTAGCACTAATGAATGCAGTGAAAGCACACAAAGGATGGTTTAAATCAAAATATTTGATGGAATTCAAATTCCACCAAAAGTTTCTCCCAAACCTCATTATATAAAATGCATAGTAGAAAAAATCACAACAAAACAAAATGAACAAACAAAAAACCCCCAACATAGAAAAAAAAAAAACCCAAACAAAAAAAAAGAACTTAAACAAAAAAAAAAAAAAAAACTTAAAAAAAAAAAAAAAAAAATTAAAAAAAAAAAAAAAAAAATTAAAAAAAAAAAAAAAAAAATTAAAAAAAAAAAAAAAAAAACAAAAAACAAAAAAAGAAAACATCATGAATCAACAACTCAAAATAAAAGGCAAAAAAAGGACATAATTAGGAAATAACCCCATATTTGGGAGTTTGGACTAAATCAAAGAAAAACAAATGGAACAAAATATGGAGTATATAAATAATCCAGAATAATCCAGTCTTGTTCTCTAAATAACAATAGAAAAATGGCAAATGAAAAGAAAATTATGAACCCCAGGTAACTTAAATAGAAGCCTGCATATAGAGATCCTTTCCTCTAGACCATTTTTCTAACTTGCAACAGCCTGGCAGCCAGGCAACGAGAACAGTGTAGTGGGCCAAAAATCCATAAAAGTGGTGAACTGTAAGCCATTTACACATAACTGAATCATCTCCAGATGAAAGTCAAGATATTTCTCCATGTCTGGCTTATTAATACTTAACCTTTCTTCTGATTTTTTTTTTTTTTATTTACGTAATAGAATAATGTGTTCTCCATAATGAGAAACAACACCAGATCTTAGCAAAATCTGTTTCTAGTGCCACAAACCAGGTACTTCCTGGAAAGCACAGGGACAATCCATTCTTCCTTGAAACTGAACAATTTGAAAATTCCACAGTACAGAAATATCTTAGTCAACAGTTACATGGAATTAAATGGTTTTTTTCCTACTGGATCACCAGTGCACTGGTAAGTTTGGATTTGTATTTGCACCTCAACAGAGGAAACTGTTCTTCTGTACTCTGCATCAGGTTTGTGATTTTTTACAGATCTTGTAATTAGGTGATTTTTTTTTGGCTCCTGATTTTGATTCTGGACACAATGTAATCTGACACTAAAATCAATGCAATTCAGCATACTGATTTGAAAAGGAGTTCCAAGTGGCACTACAGGAGCTAATGGCGAATGCAAAAGACTTAATTTGTTGGTTTATATTATGTCAGGGTTTTATTAGAATTTCAGTAAAATGTCAGGTTTTCTGTTATCCGGTTATAAAATAGAGATAATTATACCTCTTTACATCTTTAGAGAAATATGTGCTACCACACTAAGGAAAAATACCTTAAATAGATTTGGATACTGGGAGTTTTTTTGGATTTTGGGTTTTTGGTTTTTTGTTTGTTTGTTTGTTTGTTTGTTTAGTTGTTATGGTTTTGGTGGGTTTTTTTGTTTGTTTGTTTGGGGTTTTTTTTCTATTTTTTTTTATTTTTTTATGGGCACTGCTGTTAAGCAAATGGTCTGAGAATCGGGACATTTCCATTTGGGATAAACTTTCATCCTCCTTCCATCAGCATTCAGAAAAAGGCAGAAACTTTGGGTTTGACCTGCTTAATTACAGCCTTTAAGAAATGCACTGATTTTTTTACCCAAATCTGTTAAAACAGCCTCCTGGCATCTCTGTCTGTCTAAATTTGAGGCTTCAAGTGTCCATAAAGTACAGTGACCACCAGAGCAGACGAGAGACATTTATAAATTATTTCAAGTATACCATGTTCAAATTCATTATTTTCTTTTAACTCATTCATAAACTACCTCTTTCCCTACTGACAGGGAGCATAAAATCATTATAGTCTTTTTACTCAAAGAGACACTTGTATGGCACTCCAGCAGGCCCTAGAAAGAGACCATGTCAGATAGCAGTGCTCATTGTGTTTCCCAGACAACAAATGAATGCGATCTAATCAGTGATTTTAAGTGTATGTAAGTGGTTTTCAGTGCATATATGGGAAATGCTTATGGCAGGGTGGAAGTTAATGTTTTGGTCTTGCATTTGCCAAATTTAACGTTTTCATAGTGCTTTCAGGGGAAGTCACCAGCAACAGAAGAAAGAAATGCAAATATTTGAAAAAGGAACTTGTTGCTATAGTGAAACCTTGAAAAATATTTCCTCTTCATTATTACTTTAGTACTTAACTATGATCAGGAAGAGTTTTCAATGACTTAAGAAAGACTAAAACTAAATTCTTTCCATTATGGTCAGAAAAAATATTGGAACCCAATATTATTTACCTCTAAAAATTAGTTTTTTAAAAGTACTAGGTTATATCTTAAAATAATTGATATAAAATATACCACATGGGACATAGTCACATTTATGACAGCAGTTATGCTTCTCAGTGTGATTTAAAAGATCAGATCTTAGAGCAATTGTTAAGCTAAAAACAGCAAAGCAGCAGGACATTCTATAAGGCAAAACTATTGTCAGAACAACTGAAACCTAGTCTAATCATCATTATCCAGACATAATTGTAACAGAAAAAGAAATAATAGTGATGTAGTTAAAATTGATATACACACTTTTTTGAGTTGCTTCTCTTTTTTCTGCTGTTATGCCCTGGTGCTGGTACTCTTCTTTGCCAAACCCTGGGTCTCCTCAAAAGCCCTGATATAATATGAGGCTAGTATGTCTCTGCACTACATCACTGTATTAGAGTGGTAAATAACTTATTCTTCCTACAGCAGCCACTCATTATTGCTGCCTGCAAAAAAACTAACTGTATACACTGCTAGCTCAATAAAATTGTGTATGGCTCTAACATAAACAGCTAAAAAGTAAAAGACGTTTGCCTTAGGCATCTGGTCAATTAAAGAAATTGCTGTCACAGCTAAAGAAAGGAAAACAAAGCTGCAGGCAGGTCAAAAAAAGTTCAAAATGAGCAAGAATGAGAAAGCCACTCCTGAAGCCTTACAAACTCTGTTCAAACTCGTGAGCCACCTCAAGCCATGGCAGCACTGTGTAACAGAGTTACAAAATTATACATTTGTAAGGCTGAAACTGACTACCAACTGAGGTGACTGCAGTCATTCCTCACAGAACTCTGAAAATTTGGTGATGGTTTAAGTTCTAAAAATAGGAATTTCACATCATCAAAATTTCTGCTAAATTTTCAATAAAAAATGTGATCTAAATTTAACTTTTCCCTCTTTCTTCACATCCTTATTCTTTTTATTATGAATTCATTATAAATAATATTTTAATGACTATTTTATAGATGGGATTTTTATGTTCCACTATGTCAGGAAAATGTAGTTTAATATGTCATTCTTTTGTCCACCTAATCAAAACTCTTCTCTGTGCTCATTCCTCTTCAAACCTAGAAGAAAAAGCAGACTATTGAAAGCCATCCTTTTTTACTATCTAAAAAAGCTTCTATTATAATCTCCCACAAAACCTGATAAATTTTATTTTGGTCACCTTCCTCTCTCGCACTCTTGTCATGTGATTATCACCTCTATCTATTGCTAGACTTTGTTTCAGAAATAAAGCTAAGCACAAGGAAATAACTGCTACTAAATTGAATGTACTTTTTAATTTCAAAATATATCTACAAAGTAATCTCAATATATGCTTTTTTTGTTCAAGGATAAAAAGAAAAAAACACAGAGCTTAGCCTGGCGTTGCAGTCCACTTTTTAAAGTTATTAGAAATACCTCTGCCTGGATAAAGGAGCAAATGAGACCATATGATAAAATCAGTAGTATGGATTTTATTTAATAGTGAATATGAGAGAGAGATTAAAAAAAAAAAAAAAGAAAGAAAGAGAGAGGGAGGAAGAGATAGAGGTGGGTGAACAGATAGAGAGCGACAGAGACCGATCAAAGAAAATAGCAACACTTCGTGGATCCCACTGGCATCTCTCCTATGATTGTCTTCAGCTGGTCTTCTTGGTGGTGAGGGTCCCTCCAAAAAAGCATAGAATCCAATAGATTAATACATGCTCAGGCCAGGTGGGAGTGCCCAGGTCCCTGCCCTGCTGGGGGGAGTCTGCCAGTCTCTTGCAGCAGTCTCTGGATCTGTTGTTCCACTTTGTATCACGTGTGATGCTGGGGTCCTAAGCCTCAGGAATGAGTCTGGGGAGCACTTCAGGGGGTCTTTGATGGATCATGACACCCCCTCAGCTGCCTCCCACATTAATGTGCCATGGATCTGGCTTGTGGGGTTAGGAGTTCCACAGCTGGGCCAGCTGGCATAAGAGAGGATAGGGATGGGTGTTCAGTGCCTCTGGCCAGAAGTTATGCCACACACCTGAAACCTCCTCCTCCCCCCTCGGTTGGCGGGATCTGTGTAAACCTGGCCTCTGTGGGCTGGTTTCTCCCACCGCGCAAACCCAGCCAGAGATGATTTTCTGCTGCATTTGCCTTTCTTATGGATCCATTCTTTTCCTTCAGCCTTGTTTACTTCTCCCTATGCCTAAGGTGATTGAACAATAGTGTCTCCTTTATCTTACTTAGGTGGCTTAACTCACAGTCCAAAGTCCCAGTCAGGCATCTTCAAGGAGGGGTGGGCTTCTATGGTTGTATCTTCTTTATACAGTTTTTGTTATAATGGGCAAAACTCCTCCATGACAATGTTTAAGACATGAACCATTTCAGTCTCTGACACCTGGGAATATACCTTAATATTAAATCTTATTATATCCCAGGTGTGTGTTGCCTCTTTCACGTATCAAAAAGTGACACATTTCTGTCATGCAGAAGTTACACACTAAATTAAACATGGCAACATTTATAACTGCATATTTGTATAGAGAGAATCTATTGAGTGAAAAGGAACATGAAGCTTCAAGTACTAAGAAATTGCAGACTAGGAATTTAAAATTATTCTCATGACTATATTGAAAAAAATTGTGAGAAAAGAGGTCATTTTCATCTATAACACAATATGTGTAAAATGCCCTAGGTGTCAAAGAGTAGAGGTCTCAAAGGACACTACGGAAATATGACATTGATAGGTGTTTAGTAGTGCTAGCTTACTTCTTATTTTGGATATTGCAGATTCTCTTTCAATACAGGGAGATATAAGTGGCAAAACTGGATGGGATTAGCTACAGTGGGCTGAAACTGAAGTATCCAATGCCATGACATCTTCATCTTTCTAATAGAGAATCCCCCTCAAGTCAGAAATATTTTTCATCATGAACACTCATTTCAGACTGTATAAATTTTCTAAAGAACTCAAGTTCAGAACAGCATCCATTCAGAACAGGATCTGTAATACCGCTGTGCCAATTAAATTAAGCATTCAATTTATAGAGGATATCATGGCAGTATAATAGGATTTCCTTTAACAGGGCATCATTAAAGATTATAAACTATCTGCGACATTTGACTGCCTTTTTAGAAGTCTACAAGTAATTAATAAAACATAATTTAATTAATGTGCTTCAGTGTTAGCAACCTGCATGTTTGCATTAAGGAATCATCTAAGATAATATATTAATGGCCTAAATTATTGCCTCAGGAGTGTATGCAGTTACATTGGCATAAACTAGGAAGGCCTTCATTGACCTATCAATTTAATAACTAACACTTGCTGAAATATGTTATACTCAGTTATAATTCTTGTTAATGTTTTCATATGTCTACTTAGAGAATACCTATTCTCTTAGAAAATTTCATCAAGAATTCTCAATTCCTCCTCTTAACTCTCTTTCACATAAATTCAAATGTTGTCCACAGAGTTATTGAAAGACTGGGGGCAGAGGCCACAACTGTATATGAATTGAGAAGAATACAGTTACTCCACTGAAAATATGACTTTTCTTTTTTCCATTAAAAAAAGCCTTCTGAGACCTAGTAATCTTTTTGGTTTTTTCTTATAAACTCCTCTTTTCTGAGTCCTTTTGCAAACTCTGTGCAATATTTCTTCCACTGTGAAGGGTTTGGGAAATAGTAAGAGAGTTCTTTAGAAGAATGCTCTCTGCCTCATTTTTAAAAGGATTATCATGAATTACATTGAAAGAGAAATAACATCTTGATCTCTACAGAGAAAAGGTGCTTTGGCCCATGTTATTTCTGAAAAACACAAGCAGCAAATACTCATTCCTTTGTCTCACTCAGCATCTTTCATAACACTTCACAAGCATCATAGAAATAGTCCTTCATCTCTATTGATTGCAAACTAAACAGCTTTATTAAGTACAGCACAGCAGAATTTTAAAAAGGCATTAGTGCCACAGCATTATCTAGAGCCCGTCTGACCACTAGCTTCATAAACGAAACCCTCAGTTGTATTGATCTGAAACTCAAAAGAGGGGAAAATAAAAGCCAATGTATCTGAGATTTCTGGAAAAATATGAACAGAAAGGCTGGTTAACTATTGAAGAAATATTCTTTATATACATACAGCCTAGGCCCTTCCACAAGCAGACTTGTAGCCTTTTCCAGCCTGGAGTAACAGAGGAGGAACAGAACACTAGACCACACTGAAAAACAACTTGTAATCCATGGAAATGGGATTGCTTATTCTTTTGTGTTTAGTAATATCTCCAGTACAAACTCTTCCACTTTCCAAAGAGAGTCTTAAGGCTTGGCTAGCTGGACTTGCTGTTAAATTTCTGTGTAGCTTGAATTTAACAGTTTGCAAACTAAATTAAAACTTTAAAAAATCCAGAGTATGAAAAACATTTTTGACCTCAGTAGAAATAAGAATATTTCAATCATCTTTATCATGTTCTTTGCTTTTTTCACTTATGTTTGTGATTAAGAAAGAGGAAAGAAAAAAGCAAAGGAAAATAATCTCATCATTGTTTAATTTATTGTTCAATTTTTCAAAATCTTTAAATGGAAAAATAATGCATTTTGAAAACATTATCCAAAAATAATAAAATTAAATTTAAAAATGAAAGAAAATACAAGAAGAACAATATAATACAAAACTCAAATAAATAAATATAAATTTAAAATTATGAATATTCAAAATATTAAAAAAATAAGCTGGCTTTATATAGTATTTTCTTCTGCTACAAGTAGATTATTTTACTTAAGAAAAAAACACAAGAAAAAAAACCAAAGAAAAGTAATTTATTTATCCTGAAATAAATACTTTAAAACATCATGAGTACAGTGAACTGCTTTCCACAAAACACAGTAAAAAACAATCTATCTTTAAGAGAGGTACTGTTCTCCTTGAAACAGGAGATATACAGGAAGTACTCCTTCCCCATGTATTCTATTAGAGAATTAAATATACTCTCAATTAATTTTCTAATTTTGTATTTGAATTTGTGTGGCTTCATCTTTTTGCCAGCTGTCTTTGTTATGCCCTTTTCTGTTAAATTAATTAATCTTATATTTTGAGCCTGAGAAAATATTTATGGACTGTAATCAAATCGCCTCTTCATTTAGACAAGATTAATAGATGGGGTCCTTTCAGTCTCTCCAAATCCAAGGAACTAATATCTGTATGTCTCCTCATTTACCTTATTCATTGAATCAATGGCAATCATCGCAAATAGATTCCAATACTTGCCTGATCTATACAATAAATGGATAGTAAGCCAATATATGCCAAGTATTTATCGTTAAATATATAGGGATAAGATCAGGTGATTGTCTTCCTAGTGCCATCCCATGTTTTTTCATCCAGGGATTGCATTAGACTATATCTATGTGATGTGACACACAAAGTGCAACACACAAAAGGTTGAATGTCCTTGCCACCCCCTAAATAAATAAATGTTTAATATAATATAAATCTAATGTTTATGTATGTTGGCTTCCTCTCTGAAAGTAGGACCACTGTTTCTCAGCATAGGACATAGTTTTGCGTTCAGATACTTTAGAGCTACATTTGGTTTTGTTTGCTTTTTTGATCAAAATACTGTTGCATGGGATGACCATTGACATTTTTGTGAATAGCATGTCCCAAATAACATCTTGGTCATCAGGCAGTCACAGCCCAAAAATGCCAGACTTAAAAATTTCATAAACTACTTCTCAGCCAGTTCTCCTCAGATTCTGAGAATAGAGTGTTTATCCCTGAAATGCCAAGTTTTATAATCCAATGGAATTACAGATGAATACTTACACATATTTCTATTCACAGGAAACTTTCAATTAATAATGCAAATGCCCTTCTGAAGTTGCTTACTGACATAATTTGCTGACATTTAAAATTACAAGCCTAAAGCAGAATTGTCACTTTTTCCCACAAAAAGGTTCCAATTAGTAAATGCAGTAGGAGGGAGAGTGGAGCTCAGTAGGAAGAGATAAAATGTGCTGCAATGTCTTGGAACAATAGAATTCAATCTCAATAGGAAGACTTTATTTAGAATACCCTCTCTTTTGTGTGGCTGTCTTAAGAATGTTATTTAAATGTTTCCCTATAAAGAAAAAAAAAATAACAAGCATGTTTGCTTGGGCCAAAATCTATTTATTCACAAAAGAAGACATTCTTTTGGAAGTCAATTAGACTTCTCAGATATGAATGTCAAATGCAGTATAGCCCATAATTAATTGACTTCTTTTTCTGTGGTCATCTTAGTTGGCAAAGAAGAATATTTTGGATTTAAGAATGATTTAAAATTCAGTGCTGCTGCTGTAGATGCAGAAGTTCCATGGAAGTCAAGGATTTCCTCTGGATTAATCAGGACAGTTCTGGACTGGCAAAACTAGCCTCTCACTTCCAAAAACATGTGGTAGAAAATGGAAAGCATCTATGGTATAAATAGTGGAAGAAAAAAACAGAGCAACCGAGTAAGATTTAACCAGTAAATTGGCACCACATGAGAATTTCTCATCAACCAAAACATATAAAAGGTTAAAATTTTTAAAATAGTTATACTATTT
Organism: Onychostruthus taczanowskii; assembly: GCF_017590055.1. Taxonomy (NCBI): domain Eukaryota; kingdom Metazoa; phylum Chordata; class Aves; order Passeriformes; family Passeridae; genus Onychostruthus; species Onychostruthus taczanowskii. The sequence goes on from NW_024498351.1 coordinate 13,505,431, forward strand.
TTGTTGTTTAGGGAAATACTAATTCCTATTTTATGAAGCAACAATTCAGCTAGGTGACCCAAAATTAACTTGATGTTATTATCATAAAGAAATTTTTCCTAATACCTAAAGCTTTGTTTATCTCCAAACCCCACTAATCTCTGCAATACAGATTTTTAGATTGGTCTGAAAGGAGAGGCAAAAATATACATTGTTAGGAACCATGACCCTTGTTTTCCTTAAATAATGTTTATTTTAAAATATTTGAAACTGTTTTCAAATGTAGCAGCTCATCTGTTTAAATATAAACTTCAGTAGGCCCTTCCATGTTGTGTGTTCAGATTTTTTTCCTCATTTCTCTCTCTCTTTCCAGTGAGAAATAAAACCACATGTCAAGGATATTTTCTGATGGTGTTTTGGTATGTTTCTGGGTTTTTTTCCTCAATTATTTTGGTCCTTTCTTCAGAACAGATATATTAAGTCCTTCAGAGAGTTGGGGGGAAGAGAAGTATTCTTAAAGTTCATTCTAATTTCATATTATTTTTTCTTTTAGTTCTATTAATAAAGCTGTCCTTATACCCTTTAAATTTTGAGCCTGCTTTTGCTCTTCTCCTAATCCTTATCTCACACCAAAAATGAGTAAATAATTTTAGTAGATGCACTGGCGTTTGGCCAGCTCTCAACCCACTACATTAATTGGCATTGGCCAGGAAATCTGGGATTGGAGAACCAAAACCACCATACTTGTTCATTTCTTCAGGAGAAAGAAAAGATAAAGAAGCCACAAAGAAGGTGAGCATGAGACCAAAGAAGCATGGGACCAAAACCTCACAACTGTTTAGCTGAAGAAATACTTTTTGAACTCACGTAAATGGAATATAATTGAGAAGGCAATGCAACACTTCAAAATTTTTACATGATTTTGGCTGACAGTTGTAAAGCCCTGAATTTGCCTGGCAAGTTTGTCAAAAGGGTCTTAAGTACTCTGATTCCCTGAGGAGGGCACAAGGGAGAACATGGCTATGTGCTCAGGAGGTTAAACAGACTTTTATTAGCATTAAAGGATAAATTACTTGGCAAATTTTGCAGCAACATTCAATCAAAATAAAGAATTTAAAATAAAAAAAAAAAAAGTTGACTTAGCAAATTCTAACCCACCCAACATTGTTACCCAGATTCTGAGAAAGAAGGGAGATGTGAAGAGGTGGAGGGCAGAAAGGTGGAGAGAGAGATAAATATCAGCTGCTTGAATTCCAGCATGATCTCAGCTGCTATAAAATCCCTGTGGTCTGTGACCCTCCCTTTCAGCTATGCTTCTGGTGTGCCAGTGGCTGATAGCCACTCTGCGGCTGGGCTAGAGGCCTCAGGGGGCTGGGGTGTGAAGCAGTGCACTATTCCACTCACACAGGACATGTCCTGCCCTCCCCTACGCACATGCATGTAAGCTGGTTTGAGACACTATCATTTTCTCCAGTCTGTAACAATGGTCTTTAAAATTAGGAATTAAAGGTTTATGAGCTTTTCAGGGAAGCGTGCTTGTGGCCTTTTTGGATGAGTATATAGAGTTCATTTAATCTATTTTACCTGAATTTTATAAACAGGTAAGATCCTATAGGAACTCAGTTAGAAGCTCATTGAGTGATTTTTCTTTTTAAAGACTTGGGCAGTGATAATTACATCTGTGATCAGTAAATCTTTTAAATCAAAAAGACAGGCATGTCCACATCAGGCTAGAAGTTTTACACGACCCATAATATTATGTTAGCCATTGGGTGATGTATGGAAAGGTAAAACAGCACAAGCATGTAATTATATTTCCCCAGAATATTTTCTCAGCCTACCACAATTCGCACTTTGGTGATTCTGGACATGTCATTGCTATTTTTTTAAGCTTGATGAATTCTTCTTTCAGGATTTTAAACTGTATAGATGGCTAGCATTCAGATGAAACAGTTTTACAATTTTAATCAGACTTTGTCTGAAGAACTCCATCCTGTTATTTATTTCGAATTTATCCCTCGCTAATTGTGTTTAGTGTCATCTAGTTCTGTATAGAAGAGCCAATGAAAACTTCATTCCAGTTCTCTTTCCCCACTTTTCCTCAGCTTTTATGAGTTTCTAGGTTTCTAACTTGCCCACCCATGAATCATCTCTTTCTCCATTAAAAATAAATTAAAGAGGCTCAATCTATTTATTCAGTCCTCACAAGTAGCTCGCTGCATTTGATAATATTTTTCCCTTTTGCTTTTCTTTCTTTTTCTTCTAAATAATTTTGTTTCAATACATCAGACAGTAGTCAAGCTTCAACTATGAATTTATTTAGTGACATAATCTTGTTTTGTACTCTTCTATTTTTTCCAGTCCTCAATACTACAATAAGGTTTCTGCTACTATTAAAAAATTCCAGTTTTTGACAGGCAAATTATTCTGTGAGGTATGATTGAAAATGTTAAAACATATGTTATTACTAAACAATTACATTTAAAACTTAAAAAAATATTTACTTTAAATACACTATAAATCTAATTAAAATTTTGAATTGCATATCATTCTTGTGTCATGAAGCAAGTATGTAATATTTTCTCACTTTTCTAATATTTGCTACTCTTTTTCTGTATTTTAATTATTCTCAAAACAATACAGGTCAAAATTTAGATAAATCATGAGAGTATATTGCCTCTTTTTTATACTTTATTCTTACTTTAAAATAAATAAATAATTGAATATATTTATATATTTAATATACATCATTATCTTGACAGTTCTATTTTAAAATGTTGCATTGTGATTATTAAATAATGTTAATAGATTTCCTAAATACAAAATTTATTTCTCTTCACTAAGTTATTTTCAGATGTAAATGTTTAGAAGATACACAAATGGTGATTTATTCAAGATATTTAGTCAAAAATACTTTTAAAAATACTTTTAAATTTTCAAAATAATTTAATGAGTGCAAAAAGAAAATACAGTCTGTTTTATTTGATATGACAGTTATGGCACCTTAACTTAAAACTGTTGCTTTATTCCCAAGTGCAGTATTTTCAAAGAAGGCCAGAAGAAAATCCCACACAGAGAATAAACCACAGGCAAAATGTTTAATCCGATACTTCTGGCTTCATTGTTAATTACCTCTCAAGGGGCTAGGATGTCAATAGATAGTGATCTGGTATCCTGGAGTCTTTGCTGTTAAATGCATGATCAATACTAAATAGAATTTTAACTGCCCATGATTTAATTAGGAGTGGTTCTTTTTGTCCTGCATACAATACCAGAATCTCACTCAATAAAGTACGATGGAAGATTGCCATGATGGCTGTGCACTCACTGCATGCTGGGACTATGCAAAGGAATTGGGAAAGAAGATTGCACTGCTAAGAATTTGCAATTAGCCTGTAACGTAGCAGGAGTCAATCTTCTTCTGTAAGTCATTTGAGGAGTGGCTGAGGGAGCTGGGGTTGTTGAGACTGCAGAAAAGGAGGATTGTGGGGAACCTCGTCGCTGTCTACGGCTGCCTGAAAGGAGGCTTTGGTGGGGGTTGGCATCTTCTCCTGGCGACCAGCAATAGGAGAAAGGGAAATGGCCTCAAGCTGTGTCAGGGGAGGTTCAGGTTGGACATGAGGAAGAATTTCTTCATGGAAAGGGTTGTTAAGGATTGGAACAGGCTGCCCAGGAAGGTTGTGCAGTCACCATCTCTGGAGGTGTTCAAGAAATAGCTGGATGTGGCACTTAGTGTTCTGGTGTAATTGACAAGGTGGTGATTAAAGTTTTTATTTTGTCTTGGAGTTTTTTTCCAATCTAAATGATTCCGTGATTGATTCTGTGATTTTCCCTTCACTCTAAATTAATCCATATTCTGGCAAGTACAGAATACTGAAAAATAATGTTTTATATCATATCCTTATTACTTTGCAGATCCAAAAAAGAAAATTCAAATTCTAAATTAAGGCAATTGGTTTTTAATGGAGGTTATGTGTATTTCCAACTGTAAATAACCAATCCCTTGAATATTCCTTGAATATGCCACATTCCTGACCTCGAATGGGAATTGGAAACTAAAATCATCTTACTAGCTGTGGAAGATCAGACTTTTTACCAGGTTTTGTACAAATAGGTGTAAGCAATACATCTTGTTCATCTTGCCATGTGACATATCCAAATAGCCTCTTTCTGTAGGGGGTAAATGCTACAACTAATTAAAAGAGAAACAAACAAGAATTACCAAAGAAAATGCAGTTATCACTTCAGAAATTTGATTAAGGGAGGATATACTATCAAAGAGAAATCAATGGACTGTGAGACCACAGAAAAACAAATAAGTGTGTGAAAAATATAAAAGCAAAAATGAATGAAAAAACCTAAATGCTAGAATACAATGGTAATGCAGTCAATGATGGAAGAAGATAGAGAAATATCTATTTCTACTCTTTACTCAGAAGGAAACAGCATGATGAATCCTCTTATCACACAAGGAAGATAAAGTACTTTCCAATCCATTAGTGAGCAAAGAGGTATAAAACAATATCTACATGTTGTAAACATTTAATGATGATATACATTTTTAATAAATTTTGGAATATGATGGAATTTCCTGCAGACTGAAGACTAATGTAACTATATATAACAACTTAAAAAATATGGGAAGTGACCCTCGTAACTGCAGACTGCTACTCTTTCATCAAGTCTGAGATAAAATGATGAAAAAAAGGAATTGAGATTCAGTTAACTGAGATTTAAGAATGGAAACCTACTTAATTTCTTCAACAAAGTTTTTTTCAAATAACTGAAGTGAAAAAAACCTAATATAGAGAGCTGTTGATTGACAAACCTTAAAATTTATTGACACATATCTCAATGGATTGATATCCTAATTTTTTTTAAAAATCTAAATATTTATAAGTTAAAATAAACAATGCAAACTAACCAGGAAAATACTACAGAAATACCAGAGAAATATTTCACAGGAATTTAGGGGCCTTCCTCTATAAAGCAATAAGGCTGACAGCCCAGCTCAAGAATTTTTTCCTGTCTTCAGTAGCAACTTCTCTTTTCACACCTTTTGATTCGATGGACAGCAGGACAGCAGGGACCAGGGTGAGAAAAATGTTTCCCACTGTATGTAAAAATCAGGTTCATGACCACCTGAGTAACCTGAATGTATGTAAGTCTGTGGAACCCAACAAGATGCATCCCAGAGTCCCGAAGGAATTGGACAATGTAGTAGCCAAGCCAGTCTCCATGGTATTTTAAAAGTCATGGCAGTCAGGTGAAGTCCCAGGTGACTGGAAATAGTACCCACATACGTAAAGGGTATTGTACCCATATACTCACAAAATAGAAGGAATGCCTCTGGGAACTACCAACCTGTCAGCCTCACTTCTCTTCTTGGGAAGATCATGGAACATATTCTCCTAGAAGCTATGCTAAGGCACATGGAGGACAGGGATGAGGTTCTAGACAGACAACATGGCTTCATCAGGGGCAAGTTCTACATAACTAACCCAGTGGCTTTCTATTATGAGATGACTTCATTGATCCAGGCTTCTATAAAGCCTTTGACACAGTCCCTAACATACTTCTCTAAACTGGAGAGAGATGGGTGAACCACTCAGTGGATAAGGAATTGCTTGAATGGCTGCCTCCACAGGATAGTGATCAACAGCTCACTCACAACAAACATCAATGGCAAGTGGTGACCTTCAAGGCTCTGTATTGGAACCAGGGTTATTTAATAATATCTCCATTAATGACATAGACAAATGGATTGAGTTCATCCTAAGCAAATTTGCTGATGACACCAAGCCGAGTAATGTTGTTGATACTCTGAAGGATGGGATGTCATCCACAGGGACCTGGATAAGTTCCAGAAGTTGGCACTATTGGACTCATGAGGTTTAACAAGAGCAAATGCAAGTTGCTGCATCTGGGTTGGGGCAACTCCTGGTGTTAACAGAGGCTGGGGGATGAGCAGATCAGGAGCAGCTCTGGCAAGAAGGACTTGGGGGTGCTAGTGGAAGAGAGGCTGGACATGACCTGGCAATGTGCACTCACAGCTCAGAAAGCCAATGGCATCCTATTTCAATACAGGTACAGACACAAGGATTACAATGACATTTAGAACCTTATAAATGCAAGAGAGCTGACAAAAACATCTAGAAACCTCTCCTTATATTGTCATTTTTAATGAGATATACACATCCAATTAAGTAGGTATAAAAATAGGACATGCAGAAGTTTGTATTACAAAGGTATCTTAAAACTTTCAATTTCAGAAAACAAGAAAGCAAGAAAGCAAGCAAGAAAGAAAGAAAGAAAGAAAGAAAAAGAAAAAAAGAAAAAAGAAAGAAAACTTTGGACTGAAATGTGGCTGTTGAATGCTTTCTAAATGTTTTCCATTGTTTGAGAAACCTTTTCTTTTTGTATGACCTCTCAAAGGACTGGCTGCAGCACACAGGGAGTATATTATAGGACTGCTGTGAAATTACCCTTACCAGGATTATGTTATATATATAGGAAATTACTTTTCCAGATATCATTTTGATACATGCAGAAAAATATGCAAACCTTTGAAAAGAGTACTGAATTTCTTGACACCTTGCACAAATGGGAGATCGAAAAATCACTGCATACCCTTTTTCTGCTACTCATCCTTTTACAGTTAGAAGAGGAGACAATTACTTCTGTAGTACAAGCAATTTTAAATACCAGTTTCAGAATCAGATAAGTCACTTAAGATGCTGGGGTTTTTTCAATTAACTGTAATGGAAGTCTCTGATAATCCACTATCTGCAGAGGTCAAAAGGGAGTTAAGAGGAACCCTACCCACTGTGTCTTCCTGAGGTAGCCATTAGTGCTCCCTTGCAACAGTACAGGGATATACTGCCTGCTAGATATATACCCTGCTCTTTAATTCTACATACTGTCTCTCCAGATGAAATACTGAAATTATTTTATTGGAGGCTACTGAACATTTATAGAAAACAGCTGGTCTAATTCTATTGAGAGTTTTCAGAAGATTGTGTTCCTCCCTTCACCAGTCATATTCCTTAAGGAGCTGAGATATTATCAGTAAGGACTCAGTTCCACCTTGGTTGTTCTCAAGCACTGGACACTACATGATGGCTTGCATCAACAGCAGCTCTGCCCCTCCACTCTGCTCTGGTGAGACCCCACCTGGGGCATTGCATCCAGCAGTAGCTAGCACCCAAGAGTCCCAGAGGACCACCTATTTCAAAAGAGGAGAGGGAACTTAATCCTTCCAGCATAGCTCTACAGAGTTGCCATTTACTTTTTTCCTAACTTGTTGAGGATCTGTGTGACCACTGCCTACAAATTATGTATTAAAAAAAAAAAAAAAAAAAAAAAAAACTACCTAAGTGTTCTTTTGAATTATAGCAAATAAATTATAATTTTAATAAAAACACTGTTATAGTAGACTTTTCAGAGAAGGCAAATTCTATGGATCACAGAGAACTATGATCTTTTCATTTAATTGACTACAATATCAGGGAATGGAGAAAAATGATGAATGAGAAAAATACATGTAATTCAATAATCTCTTCACATGTAAACATATTATTTCTCAGCAGGCCCTCGTATTTATCAGTTTTCAGGAAAATTTGATTGTTATTTCTTTTGAAAATTTTGAGAGGACCCTGAGCCTGGAAATAATCATTATTGTTGCAAAATTTTGCTATCTGCTTCCAGAAGGTCACACCTGACCATTTTCCTTGCAGATATATGAGCTGCCTGCTAGAAATATTATTCCTGTTGAGAAAATGACATAGCATTCATGTTAACAGCCTGCCCTCTGGGCCACTCTTATCAGATCAATCACCTGGACAGTTTTAAACAAAGTCAAAAGTTTACAGATAGTCTAAGTCTCAGCATGTAATTCATATGATTATTAGTAATTTTGGTGGAATTGTATTAACATTTGCAATTTCAATTGCTCAGTTATACAGATAATTCCCAATACTGGCCCAATGAATACTGAAATACACATATTTTCAAATATTGACGCCTTTCTCCAACGATTTTAACTTTTTAGTACTCCAGGGAGGGAGTACTAGAAGGAACTGCAACAAATCAAAGGCCTGTGCTCTTCTCTGGAAGGAATTTTCTGCTAGCTATGATTAGGGTAGCATCTACTTTCTTTTTGCAGGAGGAAATATGTGTTTGTGTCAATGATATCTTCCTTCTCATTCTTGAAGTCACTGTCACGAGGTTATCTTTTCACAGTTGCTAACACAGCTAGCATAGTTGCTTTCACTTCATTATTTGATAATGCCATGTTGCATCTTAATTTTTTACATGTGATAGGGTTTACATTTTTTTCCTGTTTTCATTATTAAAAAAGAGAATAATCCCTCCCTCTCTGACTTCCCCACCCTCAAAAAAATCTCCAAAACCTGAAAAACAAAGCAGCTCCCAAGGCTGCATTTCTTTCATGACACTGTACTGATCATTTTTTATTTACTTATATCTGTGGAGTTTCTGACACCACCCCATGCTTGCATTTTCAATTTATGCTATAATTTCATGTTTGTCCTTTTGGAGATGCTACTCACAATCCCCTGTGTTTCTTCAACAGCTTTTAAGCTGCAATTTCATAACAGCATAAATATATATTTTTTTATTAGCACAAGAAGGAAAACAAACACAGGTAGAGAAACTCACGGTGCTCTGATAAAGATTTGGTATAAAAATCTCCTGGTTTAAGTTATCTCTTATATTGTCAAAACTGCTCAACACCAGTAATTACAGCTATATATCTAATATTTCTGACACTCCATCTAATAATGTGTAGATCATAAGGTTCAAGATGTTATAAATGTTTCCTAAATTTCATAGTTGAAAAGAAGATGCACACAGGAGGGTACTGACTATAGCAATATAAAAGATTGTACGAGATTCATAGCTACATATGCTTCACTGGCAACCATCTGGAATCAACATACTGAAATAAATCACATTTTCCATTGATAGAGTAACTATAAGCAGATTGCAAAGACTGTTTGAGAAAACTTTATTGAATGAAACAGTTTTAATGAAATGAACAAAATGTTAGTTGCAAGTAGGAGATAACATTTACCGCAACATTTTAAAAGTAAAAATAATTTGAATTTACAAGACTTATCAACCAGAAAGAACTGCATTACCAGTAACTTAAAATCATGCAATATAGTTTTTGTTGCAAAAGGAATACAATTATGTTTGGGAAAATGAGACAGTTTGGAAGAGAAGTCCCGAACAGAACAAAGTCCTGGAAGGAAAGACATGCAAATGCATGTTGAAGGAGACAAAATGAATGCAGCAATGAAACGTGAAACTTCCTGATTTGCTACATTTTATTATTGAAAGTTTAGGAAACTTCTCCTATGTATTAGAACAGCAAGTTTGGTTTGTAATCTTGTGAAAAGACAGTCAGAACTACGTTTAGATCCCTGTTTTTTCTGGGAGAAAGGGGAGAAAAAAGAGAGAGAGGAGGAGAGAGAAGGAAAAGAAAAAGAAGAAAAAGAAAAAAAGAAAAAGAAAAAAGAAAAAGAAAAAGGAAAAAAAATGAAAAAGAAAAAGAAAAAAAAGAAAAAAAAAAGAAAAAGAAAAAGAAAAAGAAAAAGAAAAAGAAAAAGAAAAAGGAAAAGAAAAAGCTTCTTTGTATGAGGCTTGGCTTGAAGGCTGAATGATTTTTTTTAGAGCAAAATTTTGCTAAGAACCAACTAAAACAGAGATTAAGTAAGCTCTGGAAGAAAAAAAATACAAGCAGCAAGATTACTGCTGATGTTTATATGATTGTTTATATACTAACAAAACAATAAATGCTCTGTAATAAGTGCCAAAACATCTTTAAAAAGTACAATTTGAATTATGCTAAAAATCTGATTTTTCCATTAAATTCAAAAGACCTTGGTGTTCTTAAGGCCATTCATGATATTTGGTGAAAATGTGTCATCAAGCACAGACTATTTCTGTAATATGGTTATGAAGTAATCTCATTACAACTGTAGGAAAAAAGTTCTATTAGTTAATTAGGTAAGAAAGGGTAGAAATATCAAGTGGAAACTATAGAGAACTTAATGAGCTTAAGCTATTTGGGAATTCCATTGTAATTGAAGCAGAAATTTGCTGACTGTCTTCCACTTAAACCAACCTGATGAGGAAGCAGAAATCAATATATAATATGTCAATCTGGCTATGACAAAATTATGCTTATTATGACAGCTAGCATAGTTTTTCTTTACTGATTTTCAATATTTTTTAAAATATCTGTTATTAATACCCTATTTACAATAAAAGATACATGTTGGCTTCCCAAGATTCTGACAGACTCTGCTGATATTTCAAAATTTTCCTTTAGCTCTATTTCTTAGGATCTAATTATGACTTGTATCTATTTAATTAGTTTCCATTTTTATTACAAAATGAAATATCCATTTGAATTAATTTGTTCCACTCTTAATATATTATCCAGTCCATACTATCACAATTTAACTGCCACTTCTTACTAATCAAAAGTCTAAAAAGCAAAAATTCAAACTTCAGAAAAATATCCTGTGTTAAATTTCATTTCATCTGCAATTTTCAGCAAAAAAAGAAGAGAACTTTTCTGGATAATGGTCTTACATTTCACTCTACCAGTAACTCAATTCACTTAGCTAAAGGAAACTTCTTAGAAATACAGTATATTGCAAATGTTCAAAGTTAGTAGAACTCATAGTCTAAACACATTAACAATATTTATGCCGATAGATATGTACTCTTCCATTTTTCAATACAGACTGTTTTGTTGGCAAAACTTTCACAGTATTTCAAACACTGCTGATATTTAGAAAATGCTTCTTCTGCTTCATAGTACATGCAAAGGCAGCTGTCAGTATCCTTCACATGTTTTAGTTGGAAACAACACTTCCTAACTGCAGTTGGTTTTGAAAAATACTGATAATAAATACTTGCTTTATGTTTAGTGCACTCTACATCTTGTTTAACAGTCTGCCAGACTTAATTTTTCAAGACATAAGTAAATTGCCTTTTCTCCCTAGTTAGAATTCTTGCACTTTGGTTTCTTTCTCGTGGGATAGCAGTGAAAGAAATGCTTAAAAATAGGATGTATGCTGACAGTATCTACCATTCAGAGAGCGTATTTCATCCAATATTGAAAAATGTTAAATTGCCAGAAGTTAAACAGTGATACTCTTTAAAAAAAACCCAAAATGAAGTTAAAGTATGAAATTTTTTTTCAAGTTACAATCATACCTTTAATGTTAAAAGTATCTTGTTCACACGAAAAAATTAGACATCTGGATGCAGTACAAGCAGCTAGCTGTTGTCACACTGCACAAATAAGTTAAGCCTGTGTCCTGGTTCTGGCCAAGACATGCTTTATTGTTGCTGTAGCTGGAAGAGGCATGGTTAGGACTTGGAGATTATCCTATACCACTTCACATCATTTCAAAGACGGGGGGAGACACTCTCTTACAGGAAGAAAGGGTACCTTTCAGGGCAAGTACATGTGGTGGAGGAGACAGTGGGTTATTGGATATTGTTGGAGAACTTCATGTGAATCATTACTTTCTTGTATTGTTGCTGTTACTGTTAATTTTCTTATCCTATTGCTGCTTCCAGAAAATTATTATCTCAACTTTTTGTGCCTCCCATCCTCCTCTCCAGCCCTCTCAAGGGAAATGGGGATGGAAGAGAGGGGGAACAAGTGAGCAGCGCATGGTTTGAAGAGTCTCAGTGGGAGCACCAAATTCCAGAGCAGCAGTCCTAAACCAGGACAGCTTGCAAACCCACTTCAATTTACAGTGTACAATTTATAAAAGCAATAGAAATAAGCAGACAGATAAAAGTGAGAGGAGACATCATTAAACAGTATATTTAAGCAGTATGGATCACTTCTGTGATATCTTGCTCACTATCTCCCCTAACTTTCCCTCCTTTTTTTAATACAGGCCATTATTTGTATAATCACACAAGTAAAAGAATTAATTTTAAAAAAAGCATTTATGTGAGCTTAAGTTACAGATTTCAAGAGGTAAAGGGCAATCTAGTTACAGGGTGCACTGTTAGAGGTCTCTAGAAGATTAAATGTGAAAAGATGGAAATATTAGAGATAAATCAGATATGTACCACAAAGCAGAATAAAAATTAGTGACAAATTTGGACAGTCTGAAGATAATAATATTTGACAGAGTTCAAGGTGGTAAAATAGTGGAAAATGATACATCAGAAAAAAATATTTACTATGTGTATCATCACTAAGGCAGGAACTTGCAACTCTTCTTTTGCAGATGAATAGAACAGAGCATATATAACATGTGGGAGACTGGACTGTCTCAGAGGGGTATGTAACACTGGAAGAACAGTGATAATCAGCTGGAAAATGTGATATTTCAGGATATCAAAACTACCAACTTTATGTAAAAATGTTTTTCTCCATTTTACTTTTTCTCCTCATCATTTTGTTCCCCTTTGTTTGCAAGAAAAATGCCTGGTACATCACTGAGTACAGTGATGTCATAGGAATGAGAAGGGCTGCTATGTAATGTCAGAACACATTCTAAAACCTGTTTCATTCTTAAAAAAATAATAAATTAGGTTCCCACAGTATAAATTGCACAGTAGGTACACAGTATTGTCATATGCAGTAAGATTTTCTGGAAATAGGGAATGACAGAAAGACATAAAATACATAAATTGCGTTATTGCTAATGTTTGAATATCTGCCATAAAAAAGAAATAATTTACACAGCCGTTGTTATGGCAAACTAAATCAAAATGTAAAAAATCTAAATATTAAGTTACAGAATGGATTTTTTCTGTAGTAAATAATGTTTAGAGATTGCAGGAATTCCAGGCAAGTCTTAACAAGTATTAAATTCACTGAAGAAAAAAAGTTAGTAGAAGATATGAAAGAAGTCTCTAAAAATACAGTCTTTTTTTGAGATAGAATGACAGCTATTTAAGGAAAAGTTGAGAAATTTGTCTGAATGTGAAAGCAAATGAGACTATTTTAATAGAAACTCAAACAGATGTTGAAAATACACAGACAATCAGGTCTTTTAACTCAGCAAAGAGCAGCATTGACAGAATGGTAAATGGAAAGCTTCAAACATTAAGAAAATTTAGTCTGGGAAATGCAAACATTTATTGGAATTAGTTAATTTGCTTCATATTGATTTAAATTTAGAAGATATTTCAAAATACATAAAAAAGATATTAAAAGTCTTTGTAGTATTCTCTGATTTTATGCTCACTGTTCTACTATCTTCTTTGGGTCCTAAAGCTGATGGTCTGGGAAGGGAGTAGAGTGAACTGTGAAAATTGCAAGTTCATTCACCATAGATGTATCATGTTGATAGCATCTTCTTTGTCACTTTAGCATTACTGGGAGTTACTTTCATATGCTTGCTAATATGGCTTGCTCTATGGCTTGCTTTTTTTTGGTTTGCAAGTCTGTATTGTATCTGAATTTATAGTGTATGGTGTATTTACCTATTTGGAGGTGTGGGTTGTGGATTTTTTTAAATTTCTTTGTGATCTTTCAATTGGTTTTACACAGTTCTTAATGATGCATGTTTTTGATGACTAGTAATGTCCATTGGTGAGGCCCTCAGACTTGCAGTATTAGCTGGTGCCTATACATTTGAAGTTCCTCCGATCACCCCATGCCAGTAGCTGCCAATACTGCAGTGTTATTTAGGGTCACAGATAGTTTACAAAGAGGAAATACTTGTTATTACTGTCGCTTCATTAGAAAAGATATATAACATGACATTTCACCACAAAGCTAAACAGAAGTAAGCAAAAGCTAAAACCAAGGGTGTAATAATCCTCTGTCATTTGATCATTGCTATTACAAGCTAAAACACAGCTCCAAGCTGGTCAAGACCAGTGTGTTTGAAGCCTGTGTTGTTAGTTTAACATAAATCCTGTAAGCCTGTTACAGCTGTACCTCAGTGCTCCCTGGGTTACAAGGCTGTGCTTGTGCACTTGTCAAGATAGCAAAGGTCACTAACAGTGAAGGAGATAACAAGAACAAGGAGAGAAACACCAGCAGCCTTCTCCCCTCAGGAATTGGCTCTCAGTACTGAAACTGTCACCTAATGCTATATTGCATTGCACTCAGAAGTGTGACTGCAGCTGAATGTGAAGACATTAACTTCAATGAGGAAAAAAAAAGAGGAAACTAGTGGAAATTTTTATAAAGTTGTTTCTCAGGCCAGGGAAACCTATAAACTAATATAAATTTTTTTTTTTTAAATAAGTGCACTGGCACATAGACACAAACTATTACAGACAAATGCTTGATGATAATGTCACTACTTAATATATAAGCCTGAAATTAATATGATGGGCATTACAGTAAACCTACTGTCTTTTCAGCTGAAGTAATTTAAGACTATGAAGACTTAAAGAATGCAGCTACTTTCTCAAATCACTGTGCCCATAAATTAAGCCACCACAACAATGGAACTTGAGATCAAGTGCCGATGGCACTGCAGGAAGCAGCTAGTTCCAGGTCTAACTGAGGCAAAGGTTTGGTTAGCCTCTGGACAAAAATCCCCACCTGGAAAACTGTGGGGAGTGGAGCAAGTGCTTATGCACATGCCATTTATAATTATGAGAACAGCATCTACACCCCATGAGTACCCAGGCCATGGACTGTAAAAAAGTGGTACCTCCAGAAGTACAACTTGGGATGCTAACAACAAAGACCAAGGTGAAGAAGGACCAGCATGATACCACAGGAATCTGTGTCGTAATGAAATCTTTTTCTTAATCTCTCCTCTCTCTCTGACTCTCTCTTTTTCCTACCTTCTCTCTTCCTAGTTCTCTCTCTCTCTCTACCTCACATTTCCCATTAAATAAAATCTGTACTATTGACTTTGGCACATGGTCTTGTTTGCACCTTAATTTGAGCAGTGTCATTTCTTATAATTGGATCATAAAATTATTTTGGTGTCAGAATGGGAATGCTGTTCTTCTGTATTAACATTTGGAAACTTTGCCGTGCCCTGGTTCTGAGGAGGTTGTGTTAACTTTTGAAAATTTTGTGACAAATTTCCTCTGAGGGAATTTGTGTGTAGGTTGTGTAGCTCCCTCTGTGGTAATTTCTGAGAAAATGGCTATCCTAGGTGGCCAGTGCAAAGAAAATATTTTGTTGTTCTTGAAAATTTGCCAGTCTCCGCTCTACCTGGGGCAGAGGGGCAATTAATTCCACCACTCCTCTGGAAGGGAGTTGGCATAAGAAAATTGGGATAAAGAGCGATTGGCTACCCAGAAACTTGAAAATGAAATAATACTATTTTTACAAGATTTGGTGAAAGAATTGCACTCTCACTTAAATGAGAAAAATGAAAAAAAAGGCTGCTGCTTGCTGCTGAACATGATTGTTTTATTAAGCTTCAGATGGAGCTTTGGAATGTGCGTGAAAGAATCACAGGGAAAGAACTGCAGGATGTAGAACCTATAACATCCTCAAACCATGGTCTTGTGACTCAGACTTTTTGTGTTTGGTAGAGAAGTTGAGATAGATAGTGAATGAATCTGTTGGTCTGATAAAGAGCAAAACAGATAATTTGCATTGGCATCTGATGATGAGGAAGTAACATTATAACCCTTAATTAAAATTGAAACTATAAATAATTGTGAAGTTCAGCAAACTTCTGCTAAAATGGTGCCTTGTGCAGCTACTGAGATGTCAAAATCTGGCCATATATAAGCCAAGATTGAAATCCAGTCAGAATTAAAGCAGTGGAATGCCAAGAGGATGGGTAATACTTCTTGGGCAGCAAAGAGGTAAAATCTCACTGGAGTAAACAAACCAAGGATTACCTGCTGCTCCCATGTGAGAAATGGAGATCTGTTAATCTTAACCCTAAAGAAAACACAGAGACTCCACTATCACAATACTGGGGTTTTTCTGCAACACCAAATAAAATTTCCAAAGTTGTAACTAATTTCGCTTTACTATCAGCTGCAGTATTACATGCAAACCCAAAGTTAGAATTTCTAACACTAGCGCACGTGCTTCGGCAGTGGAGGGATGATCTTACACTTCCCTTCTAATTCGTTAATCTGGCCACTTTATTACACCTCTTAAAATTGGACCATAACAAGGATTTACTGAAATGAAAAGTGGGTAAAAACTTCACAGTAGAAGTGAATAAATAATTATAAATGTGCACTGGAAAGATTTAGCCAGAACCTGTTTAATTTTTAGGAACTGGTTGAGTTTGGTAAACTCTGAGAAAATTTGTCTAATGGCAAAGAAGGTATCATAATCTTATAAAAGATTATTTACTTTTGAGAGTGTTATTTCATCATCTAAACATTAAATTCTTCATATATTAACTCCTTGAGATATTTATTTTTTGTCTGACAATTTTTAAATTAACTCTTGTGTTTAGAGAAAAAAAAAAAAAAGATTTTCCACATATATGCACTCAGTATTTGTTCCATTTTGATCACACACTCATATTCTGTAAAACTTTAATACTAACAATAGCTAAACACGGGGTTTGGGGTTTTTTTCCTAGAATCTTATACATCCTTGCAAAGAACTGTTAACCTTGATATGTGACTGGTCAGTCATATTTTGCAGAGAAGTGTCTGGGTGCCAGTAACTTCCATGACTTACAATATCTTCTGACTCATCATGTCAGAGCTATGGACAATGCTTCAGTGCTCTAAATACCCATAAACACTGTTCAGTATGCATAATCGTGGACAGGGCCACACTGAGATATGACACAGGTTTTTTCCATTTTTTCTTTTGGAGCTGATTGCTTTTTTAGTCTTTTGTTGCTGTCTTAGCTCTGGTTTTATTTTCTGCTTTGTCTTATCCCTCCTGAGCCCTTATTGTTGTTCAACTTACATTTTAAATTGCTTCATTTGTTAAGATGGTGGAAGCATATTTATCATTTATTCAAATGACTATATGACATTATCATATTCTTATACTCTAGAATATACAACTCCATCATCATCTTCACTTGTATAATACTGAAAGTTATTTCAAAATGTGTGTGCAATAATTTTCCACCCACCCCAGAGACTTGGTTATTCATAGAACACCGCACTTTGGAAGACATACAGTGTGATTGAATTTGTTGTGAATCATTTATAAATCCAAAGTAAAGCAAGAGTTGCAATGCGATACATATGAATGTTATCTCTGCATACACAGGACTCAAGCAATACATAAAAGCAAGAAACGCCAAAACAACAAAGGCCTTTAGTACTAAATTATGTGGAATTTCTACCATGGCAACATTAACAATGTTGCCTTGTCAGAGCTGCCAATGGTTTAATCTAGTCATGGATTTCCCCAAAAACCCAAAGTTTTGTTGATGACAGGACTGGAGTTCTAGTTAAATGGAGGGTAGACTTAAGTTAAAGTTACCAATCCTACCTAAAAAAAAATACTGACATAATCCATGATCTTTTTTTAAATACCAGTAAAATTTAAATAAAAAATCCAGTATAAAGGTTGAACTATGTACAGCTCTATCTCTGACAAAAACCTCCTTCTAACGAGTATTAATGAAGCTTGAGCTGACATTAGCTAAACAGGATGCCTTTATTTTACTAGTGCTCTATTAAAACAGTGTTTACTGTTGTTTCATGACTTCATGAAAATATTTTCCAATTAAGATTTGTATCATCTGGAACTCAGAAGCATTGAGGATCATCCTGTTCATGGCTGGGAGCTGGACTCAATTATCCTTGTGGGTCCCTTCTAACCCATCATATACTGTTATTCCATAATTTTTTAAAAAGTTGTATAGTCAGGTCGTTTGATTGTAGAATGAAGTCTTCTCAGTACCCTTCTACTTTCTAAACCATTCTTTTTGAAGCTGCTGGTACCAGCAGCCCTAGGGACCTGATTCTCTTCTTCTACAGCGCTCTCATGAGACCCAATCTAAAGAAGTGTGTACAGCTCTGGGGCTCCAGCATAAAAAGGCCAATAAATTCAGAAAAGGATTAAAAATATACTCAGTGGACTGGATCACCTCTTCTATGGAGACAGCCTGAGAGAGCTGGAGTTGTTCAGTCTGAAGGAGAGAAGGCTGCAAGAGCTCAGAGCAGCCATCCAGTACTTAAAGGGGGCATACAGGAAAGAAAGAGAGGGACTTCTTATAAGGTCATATAGTAATGGAACATGGGAGAATGGGTTCAAACTGTAAGAGAGAAGGTTTATGTTAGATATTGGGCAGAATTTCATTTACTGTGAGGGTGCTAAGGCCCTGTAAAAGGTTTCCCATACAAGCTGTGTGTGCCCCATCCATAGAAGCATTCAAATCCAGACTAGCTTTGAGCAACCTGATCTAGTGGGAGGTGTCCTTGCCTAGGGCAGAGTTGGAACTAGATTATCTTTAAGATGTCTTCCAAACCAAACTGTTCTAGGATCCTGTGATTCTAAATGCCTTGCAGCAAGGCTGCCTGGACATTTTTCTTCAGCAGTCCAATTACACATTTTCCCTCTCTACCTTAAACTCAGATACAGCTTTTTCTTCTATGGGTGGGTGGAACTCCGGGTATTTTGCAAAAATCCAGACCTCTGCTTTTCATGTATTTACACACATAGATTTATATGGATATATATATATATATGGGTTACACTAAGAAGCAGCAAGGACTCATCCTGATTTATATTAACAAAATGAAGAAAAACAGGGTGCTTAAAATCAAGCAGATTTGAAATAAAGGTTTCCATTGAAAAGGTGTGTCCATTGGAATGTATACTACAACCTCTTGTGCACATTTTCCTCCTTCAATGATAAGGAAATGGCTGTAATTCTGTATATTAGATTCACCAAATCTGGAAAAAAGAAAAGGAGATATCCAGTTAAGGCACTGCATGTTCTAGGAAAAGATAGTCACAAAATCAGAGTATTGTCTTTTGAAAAAATGATAATATGTATGTCATATGTGTTTTCTGAGCAAAAACAACAGAACTTATTCGTAAAGGAATAAGCAACTGCCATGCTGGCTATGAAAAATATGAATTTCATATAGTATACCAAAACAAGGAAATAAATGCTGGTGAGGTTTCTTTGGATAGTTGGGGGATTGGGATTTTTTTGTTGGTTTGTCTTGATTTTTTAATAGTATGATAAAGTTATCTTACCAGTTGGAACTTGGATTTAATAAGTAAAAGATTTCTGTCTGCTAATATTTTGGTATCCACAGTACATGAGAAAACAGAATGAATGATGAATTCTAAGGTGGTTCGGGTACTGAAAAATGGATCCTTTCTTATGGTATTCAGAGATGTAACTCATTTTTGGATGGTGTATTTTATTACAGCTGCTGCTTTTTGGCAGATTTTTTTTCTTAATGGTGCATTTTATATGTGAAATTAATAACATGAGTTGTCATGGATAAACAAGTGCCATCACATAAACTAAATGAGCCAAGCTACTAAAATGACTGGTGAATGAAAGTGAACAACAAGTGAAAGGAAGAATCATTGCAGGAGTTAAAGACAAATGATGTAAAAGCCTTTGGAAAGCAGTATAGCTCATATATTAAGCAACCTAAGGAAAAATTTGATCAAACACACCAGCACTGAGTTATAGGGTCTCTTATCAGGTATTCAAAACTAGCTTCACAATCAGATAGAAAATTCAACCTTCTGCTTATCTGCTCCTGGAGCATCTTCTTTCTTCATGAAAACAAAATTAAATTTTAGTCATTTGATGAGCTGTTACCTCAGCAACCACAGGACAAAATGCAACCTGGACACATGCCCTGCACATGTTCTTGCGCTGCAGTACTATTTAAGTAAATAGGACTAGTTCTCTGATTTAGACCGCATCTCACTAAAGGAACTAAGAATTTCAAGTAAAAGACTGTGATTCTTGCACACAAGGATAGTATACTTTATGGACATTGTGGAAATATTAATGTAGTACCTATTTAAAAGCAAGATAAGACATTTTTGGTGCTACAGGTTGCTGTACAACTCAGACAAAGTAATTATTCTGTTGTTCTGAAGGACATAAGCACATCACCAAAGAATCATCAAGGTTGGAAGAGATCTTCAAGTTCATCTATACCACTGTCAACCCATCACCACCATAATCACCCCTAAGCCTGCCACCAAGTGCCACATCCAGACCCCTCTTGAACACTTCCAGAGACAGTGACTGCACAACCTCCCTGAGCAATTTATTCCAATGCTTGCCCCCTCTTTCAGAGAATTTTTTTTTTCTAATATCTAATCTGAACCTCGCTGGTGCAATTTAAGACCAGTGAAAATTTAATTTTCTCTCAGCCTTTCACATGAGACATGACAGAAGAGACTGATTCCCACATTGTTACAACCTCCTTTCAGGTAATTGTAGAGAGCAGAAAGGTCTTCTCTGAGCATCCTCTTCTCCAGGCTCACAGATTCACTCCCTCAGCCACTCCTCACAGTACACAGAAGAAAGATGAGAAATTTTAAGGAGTATATGAAGAGGGCACAGTGATGAAGTTGCAAAAGGGATGGTGGGGAACTGGAGATATCCAACTTCCCCATGAGAGGAAGCAGAAGGATAAGCACTTTTCTCTCTGGGGAGCAATGATCCAAGGAAACCCAAGGGAACAGCATGAAACTTGGTAAGAGGAAGTTAAGTTGAGATGTTGGGAAAAGGTTCTTCACACACAGGGAGGTTGGGTATTAGAAAGAGTTTCGCGAGGGAAGTGGTCACAGCACCAAACCTGACAGAGTTCAAATGTTTGGACAACACTCAGAGACGCATGGCAGGGTTGTTGGGGCTGTCCTGTGAATGACTAGTGTTTGGACTTGATCCTTTTGGGTCCCCTCCAAATCACAATATTCAATGATTCTGTGATATTCTTTACATCCTTCACCAGCTTTTTTGCCCTTCTCTGGACATCCTCCAGCAACTCAACGTCCTTTTTGAAGAGAGGGACCCAAAACTGGACAAAATACTTGAGGCATAGCCTCACCAGTGCTGAGTACAGAGGGATGATCAGTGCCCTGGTCCTGCTGGCCGCTCAATTCTTGATACACTGGCTTTCTTGGCCACCTGGGCACACACTGGTTCATATCCAACTGGCTGTTGACCAGCACCACTAAGTTTATTTCCATTGAACAACACTCAAACCATCCTCCCCCAGCCTGTGGTGCTACATTGGATTGTTGAAATCCAAGTGCAGGGCCCCACATTTTAGCTTATTAAAACCCATACAGCTGTCCTCAGCCCATTGATCCAGCCTGTCCATGATCCCTCTGCAGACCATTCCCACTGTCCAGCAGATCAACACTCCTGCCCAACTAGGTGCCATCTGCAACTTAATAAGAAAAAATGTGTCTGTGTACATAATGAAGACAGAGGAATAGGTATTTTATTTATACTAGAGAAGAGTCAGTAATGCTATATTTTATTTTAGGAGAAAATATAGTTTGGTGGAGGACAAAACCAAACCACAGAGGCATAGAAGAAAAAATCAGTTAGTGGACCTTGACTCAGAATGCTACCAATAAAATTTGACTATTAAAGAAAACATGCATGTAAGAGAAAAAATTTTCCAATCTGAAAATCAACACTTTCATACTATTTAAAGAAATCATAATCATAAATGGCTCAAAATTATTTTCAAAATACTCATAATTTTTAATATACTTTACAGCCATCATCTTTCCCCAAGGTCAGTTGTTCTCATGTTTACAATTTTTTGACAACCTCTAACCATGGAAACCAGAATTAGTGCTACTTAGTCATTTTTTCATAAATGCAAATAATAATTATAATGGCCACTTGATTTCAGTATAAACCAACACAAAGACGATTTCTGATAAAGGAAATGAATGTGCAAGAAGCAACTTGATGCCTATAAACTATTTATGAAAAGAAATTTAACCCACAAATTAAGAGCTAATGGGTAAAATATTGCTAAGCTTAGTCAGGTGAGTAATGTCATCTATTTCAGTACATCTCATACAAGTACAGCTATGTGATTTGACTAAAATGAAACCCTAAGCAACATCCGTAACAGCACTAATGTGTGATAGATGCTCACCACAACAGCAATTAAATACTCTGCAGATAATCTAGTGCTCTGATTATCTGCTTTATGACTAGAAAACAAATGTGTTCATTTTTCTAGTCCATCTACCTTTTTTTCCTTGATTGCTGATTCAATTGTAAAGGCTTCACTGGTGTGACTAATTTCAGTATAACTGTTTTTCCCACTCTCTTCACCTCTATGATTGCTTGCCAGGATAGAAAGCTTTTTCTGAGGATGTAATATAGGTCCCAAATGGTTGCATGTGTGCCATCTTGTCCATGTTTGATGTGAGGTGTTAATTAGAGATAGTTACCTGCAGCACACTCCTAGATATAAATCAAAAAATATTTTTGCCTCAAAACAGCCAGGTTTATTCTTTGTTGCTTTTAAATTAATCTCACACAGACTCATTGTGTGATCAATTATTTACTGTCATCATAATTTCATTGTAGTTTGATAAAAAATAGGATCAACGCTCTGACCAGTTAACCTGGAGAAAAGATTCTTGCTGTATCTGCTTCTGCTTCAAAATATAGGATAAAAATTAGTTTGGGGAGTTTTAAGTTGTCCGTTGTTGTCTGTTGCCAGAGGCACTCTTCCTACTGCTGAGTTAGACCCCCTTTTCTACTGAGAACTACTGAGCTAATGATTCTGCTACTATTTACTTAATTTTGGTTTTATTTGTGTACAGTTCAGGGGTGTTTTGCACAATTTTACACCTGATAATGTCAGAGAAATTGGTTAAGGATTTTGAAAGCCTAACTAATATTATGGAAGAAACATTTTAAAATAACTGCTAATTTTAATTTTGCTGATTTAGGAATATTCATGTTCATATACAATATTCATTTAAAGACTGTAATCAAAATCTTCAGAAAATATTATTAGTTCACTTTCAAATCACACTTATCCCCAGTCAATTTTTAGGTGCCCTTTTGATTTGTGAAAGTACTCTAAACCTAACTGGCAAAAATAATATTCTGATATGACAATATGACAACATGCAAAGTTTAAAACTATCACTCCTGTAAAAAAAAGTGTGCAAGCAGACTGGAACTTCCAGCACTGTGCATTAAATTTCAGAAATTAAATTTAAAGTTGTTGGAGGACAGTTTGCAATGATTCACTAGAGGTTAAGCTGATGCATCTACCCAGTCATTCATTCCCTGGAAAAACTGAACATACCCCTTGCTGCCAAATGTCACCGAGCTCAGATAATAACCTTTTTCTATGAAGAACTAAGGTTCACAATCTATACATAGAAACAGCAACAATTAAATAAATGAAACAAAACAAAACAAAATATAATAAAATAAAATCCCCTAAACAAAACAAGACAAAAGTACCAAAACATATAATTGGTGAATCAGCACTTCAGGGCATATCTACATACATGGGTAATTGACCTAAATGTTCACAGTGTTTCTTAAACAGCTTAAATTATATAGCATCTAGTGCACTTATTTCTTTTCCTCATGGCTTTTGTCAAAGCTATTGATTATTGTAATCTAAACCACAGAGCTGTATATACTAACTAGTCAGCTACATTAATTCAATGTAAAGATTTTTAGTGGTCTTCCTCATGACTTCTTAAGGGCAAACACATTGCCTTTATTTTCTTTCCCCACCTTTTTATACTTTCTCATAGGTGAGAGGCATAATCTTCAGAATGTCTCTGCTTGTACATAAAACAAAACTTAAAAGACTAAGTCCCTTGTAGCAAGCAAGGATAGGTCTGTTTTAAGAAAAGCTGCAACCTCTGAGAAATAAACTTCAGTTTTATGAAGCAATTATTTTCTGACACCTCAGCCTTGGTGTTTTCAATTCCCTCTTAAGCCTGCATGTTTGTCACTGCCAAAGTGTCTGTTGCAAAACCAACTAAAATGATGAGATTTTTTTAGCTACTTGAAAATATACAGTCATCCCACAGAGATACCTACATTTTTTTAAGTTGCCCGTATGAAGACTATGCTGCTTTCTTTTTTTCATTTTAACAGAT
This sequence comes from Onychostruthus taczanowskii, assembly GCF_017590055.1. Lineage (NCBI taxonomy): Eukaryota > Metazoa > Chordata > Aves > Passeriformes > Passeridae > Onychostruthus > Onychostruthus taczanowskii. The sequence continues at coordinate 13,529,435 of NW_024498351.1, forward strand.
ACAACATTTTATCCAATACATAATACACACATACCTATACATTCTGTGAACTTTGATATCTGTATTTCTCTAATTAATATTGAGGAAAAATAGTAATGAAATACTTTAAAAATAATTTTCCTTAACTGCAACAAAAGCCTATTTCTCTAATTAATATTGAGGAAAAATAGTAATGAAATACTTTAAAATTAATTTTCTTTAACTGCAACAAAAGCCTATAGGTTCTTGTGAATTCAAAACCTTGTCATTGTCCTGCACTGGATTTATGCATGCATGACTGGTTTTGATAAGATGGCTGTAGGTATCAAATTGACAGGTACATTCATCACAAAATGCTGATTGAGACCTCTTGGACACAGAAAACCTTTGAGAAACAACTTGTCCCTGACTGATACACAGTAAGAAGTCTGGGAGCAAAGGACATGGCAGAGAGACAGTTGGAATTCCTTTTTCTACACTTCTGCTTTCGACTTGTTCATCAGAGATGCACCCCACTTGCACTGAGCTAAGCCTTTGAGGCCTGAAGACACTATTAGCCAAGTCAGACATCACACAAGCATGTGATGCCCAAATGTTTCCATTTAATGGGCTTTAACAAATTGTTCAGAAATAACTTAATCAAGCAGGAGTTTATGGAAACTGCTTCCAGTTGAATTTCCAATGTCCCTACCTCAGGGCTCCAGCACTTTTGTTTAATAATGCAATAAGAGCCTTCATGATCAAAGAATATCTAACTGCAACAAATCAAAAGAATGTCAGTCTGATAGTACTGAAAGAGGCATTTATGACTTGGTATTCTAGGGAAAAAAGGACTTGACATATGAACCAAAATTTTTGAAAAAACAGGGAATCCATGGATCATCAGGATTTTAACCCTCTTTGTGTAGTATTCACATGCCCTCTGGACAGAGAGAAGCAGAGAAAAGAATGATCAAAACAATCCTTGTCTCGTTTGTTGCTCCTGTGTTTGTGCGCAAGTGGAATGAATTCTGGAGATTGTTTACCCAAGGTGACAATTGGATCCACATGTGTGGATTGGGACTCTCGGGCAGAGGGTCATGAGTTTTTCAGTAATTAGAAGTATGATGTAGTATAGAATGTATCTCTTTAATATAGTATAGTAAAATAAAGGAATTAATTAGCCTTCTGATATCATGGAGTTCTGTGCATCATTCTTCCCTGCTCCTGGGGTCATAAACCTGGTATCTTTGGATTTTTTTAAAGCTAATAAACTGCTTTTAAAAATTTGAATGGTTGACTTAATACATTTTGTTTATTTATTTAGTTCAAATTAGAATTTCAAGGTGATGTATTTGACCTGTCAATGGAAGATGCCTTTTACAGGACTGTGGTAAACTTTTTAGTGGGCATGACTGGTTTCCAAGGTCAGAGAACATTATAGCCACAGACATTATTCAGTGACATCAAAAAATTACTCTTTTCAAAGAATTAATATTTATCATACAGGATTGAAATTACCAAGACAAGAACTTCTTTCATGAAAAAAAAGATCTTGTTACATGGTGATTACTGTATTTTGTGTAATTCAACACAAAAGCATTTTCCTACTACATCTTCCATAGACAAATAAATGTGGAATAAACAACATGTAGTCATGGACAGGGGGAAGCTTTGGGCAAAGTATAAGCAGATTCTAGTGGGAACTGAACAACAGAAAAAAATTGAGGGGACAAAGAGACTTATAATATTGAGAACATGAAAAATCTGTTGCTACAATGCTCCTCTTACAGAGCAATAATTCTGCATAATCCACTATAGATCTGTATGAACATTATATATCTTTATCTCATACCGACATATCTGCCAGGACAAAATAATTTTTTTTTTGGAGTTGCTGGGCTGCAGCTCTCCATGATCTATAGCTGGATTAATAAATATATTCATTCATGAATCAGAAGTCAGAAGTTGAAGTCACAGAGCTGAAACAGACCTAAAGCAACCCATAAAGCCATTCTGATATTGCTTGTTACAGAAAAAGGATTCAACAGGTATACTCTGGTTGTAAATTTCTGTTTTATAAATATAGTTCTTATCATACATTAATTTCACTTTTGGCCTTTTAAAAGATCCCACAAATGAAAAAAACCACATTAATGCAATTAAAATAAAATGGATATCTTCACCCCAAATTTTAGACACTGGAAATATTCCTATTTCTCATACTTTCTTTTCTCTTAAATTTGCTGTGCACTTTTGTGAAAAATTTAAAATGTTCTTTGTGTTGGGTGGGTTTTTTAGTTTTTGTTTGGGTTTTTTGGTCATAACTGAATTGTTTTACTTGAGTTGAGCAGAACCTGAGAAGAGTAAACCTGGAAAGGTTATTGTCACTCTTTCCAGAGACATTCATTAACCTAATGTTTTCTTCTTAAATGAATAATGAAAACAATTCCCAAATGCACAGATCATAATGTCTTTTTTTCATTAAGAATTTTTTTTTAAAATAGTCTGATGAAATGTAAAGCTTTCTTTTGTGTAGGATTTCATTATTAAAAAAAAATCAGCATAGGATTTTTATATTATTACTTTTACAAGACCTTTTGCTCCAAATTATTTATTAAAATCTACAGCAATAATAAAAAAAAAAAGAGAGCAATCTGTGACTTACAGAGATCGAAGGAAAGGTGTCCTAATCTTTTCATTAGATGCTTAGAAACACATTATTGAATGATTATAGCAGTCAAGAAGTGCAGTGTGAGTATTGTTAACAGAATTAATTTTTAAAGTATTTATGAAGGTGTAAATTTAGGTGTCTGACAAATGAACGGACAACCCTAAATTAGAGCTGGAATTTTATAGAGAGATCTGATGAGAACATAGCTGAATTAACAGCATCAGAATATCTGTTTACAATCAAGGACTGCTAGTATTGAGTTCATCATTTGCTCTTTTTTGGGGCTAAGACCAGGTTCATGACCCTGCCAGGCACTACATTATTATTAATGTTTCTTCTTGCACCTCAGTTAGTGTAGCTCAGCTCATCACCTGTGACAAAAGGAGGTTAAGTCAGTTTTCTTGAAGACAAACACAAAAGACAGATACAAGATTTAATTCCTGCTGTTTTCTTACTCTTGATAACAGCTTCATCTACCCAAGGCAACCAGCCCCTTAGAGGCTTGGGTTGAATTGAAGTAAAGTGTGTTTTGGCTGAGACTTAATTCATTGGCATGTGATGGAATTGTGAGACTATAGACATTTAGTTGTGCAGGCCAATAACGGTGGCTGTGCTGAGACAAACACTGCACACATTCCAGGATTTTGTTTAGTTGTTGCTGGGCTTCATTTGTTTTACACTGGCTGCAGTATGACTGACTGCCCATTTGCCATCATTGCAATGCACCTCTGCAGCACAATCCAATTTTCTACCAAGACAAATCCTGTTCATATATTTCTACACCATGCCAAGAGAGAAAAATCAAATTTCTACTTCAGAAGTGTTCTTTGAACAATAAATAACATGCATCTTTCCCACTACTGCAGATATCCTTCCTCCTTCATAAAGACATTTCTGTGTTGCATGCTGGTTTTACACAATAAAATGAGAAGTTAATAAGTACGAACCCAGAGTTCTCATTACTGAGGTCATCACAGAAACAAAAGGAAAACACTATTCAAAAAGGAAAGAAACAAATCTGTCATTCTCATTTCTCAACTTTCTCAGCCCATGAAACATCCCTAAATGCCTGACATGCATTCAGATCAGTGAGAACTGGGCATACAGATTCATTTGCCAAGGGCTGAAATGGAAATCTGTGCAGTCTGTAATGACAGAATGGGCACAAGTGCCAGACTCACACCAATGTCACAGAGACTCATTTATTTTCAGAATAAAACAAAAAACTCTGGCTGGAAGTTTGGTGCTCACTGAAAACAAACAAGCATATGTAATCACAGTCTGACACATGCTAAATCCCATTGAAGAATTATATCATAGAGAGGAAAAAGTGTTTGAAGACAGTGGTTTAGGGCCAATGTTTTCTCGTCATATAAATACTTGCAGGATTTCTCGTTCTGGAAAGTAGAATGTTCTTATTGCATGAACTCATACTGTTGATTTAGTGCTGCTGTTCCCACTCTGTTCAAAGTTCTCTCTCCATTTTACTTTTCACACTCAAGCATGCCTCTCTATTCCGTATTCCAAAATCTACTGACTAGTCTCCTGTTATTTCTTTATTTTCTTCTAAGCACCTGCTGTACACTGACCTCAAGGGTACGAAAGAGTTCATTCCCTCCACAGCCTTCATTAGAAATTTTTCCCCTCCTCTTGTGAGAGAGACAGTGTTTAGACCAATCAGGTCTAGAAATCACCATCAGGAAAAGCAACTATTGTTACAAAATGCTCCTTGTGCCTTCCCATCCCCCTCAGTAAAGCCCAAAATGCTCAGGAAATACAGCAACCATACCATCCTCTAACACTTACTCCCAAAATCTTAAAATGTGTCTACATTTAAGATGTGCTATTAGCATATAATTTACTGTTCCTGTGGATGTCAGGAAAGTAACTGAATCCCTCCTCCAAAATCAGAATGATTTGTAAAAAAAAATAAATAAAATATATATACATGCATGCATATTTCAGACCTCATAAGGGTTTCCCTTTCTCAGAGACAGAATAATAATTCAGAACTATAGCCCATAAATAAAATTCTTTGTCATATCTGATAAAGACTAAAGAATGAAATATTTACAAAGTTTTAATTTGAGACAGCTGATTTGTAAGCTACTTGAAATGTTGTTGTAATGTAAGCAGTTAGATAACTTACTCTATAGATAAAGCACAACTCACAGCCTCTGAGTCGAGCTCTCTGACCCCAGAACTACTTTGGTGCAGCGTAGCTGGGTGACCTTGGCTGAGTCTTAACAAGAAGGTTGCTGCTAAGCTTTGGGAATACATGAACAGGAGCCACATGAAATAAGTAATAACACAGGCAGAAGAGAAATTGTTGCAATGACAATAGTTGGCAGCTCAGGGAGCCACAAGGGAAAAAACACAGATGTGGAAAATATATCCCCTTAAGGAAAAAGCAGGCAACTCAAACACAATGAATCAGCAAGATCAAAGGTCAGGTACTTCCAGGATTACAGGAGGTGACACTTTTGGTATGAATGACCACTTACTGGCCAGTAGAGATCATACAAGAGTCTCAGAACTGATAAGCACATTAATGCTTAACATGGCGCTGCACCTATCTACTATACACATCAGACATATACAGAAGTGCTCTGTTTTTACACTGTGCATATGTACACAGCCTGCAAAGAGCTCCTTTGCATGCAGCAGACAAAAGTCTATGCCTGGAGAAAAGAGTCTCCATGGGAAGAGCTACAGAACTGGAAGAGAAGGATTACAGACCAGGTTCTTGAGGTTGTTTCATGGTTTGACACGGGCCAAACTCCAAGCACCCCTGAAAGCTGCTCACTCACCACTCCCCTGCCACAGCTGAGCAGAAAAGAGAAAAATTTAATGAAGGCTTCATGGGGTGACATAAGGACTGGGAGGAAACACTCCAAGGGTAAAACAAGCTCAAATTAGAAGTACAAAGTGAATTTATTACCTATAAAATCAGAGGAGGATAATGAGAAGCATTACAAGAAGAAACACCTTTTTTCCCCATCCTCTTCCTCCTTCCCACTGACAGTGCAGGGAGACAGGGCACGGGGGTTCGGTCAATTCAATACCGCAAGTTTTCTTCCCCTGCACAGGAGAGGAGTCCCCTGCTGCACCATGGGGTCCCTTCCACGGGAGACAGTTCTCCATGAAACTTTCCAGAGTGGATCCACTCTCACGAGCAGGAGTCCTCCCAAAATTCCTGCAACATGAGTCCATCCTACAGACACACTGTCTTCCTAAAGCTGCTGCAGTGTGTGTCACTCTTCCACCAAGTGCAGTCCTCCAAGGACAGGCTGCTCCAGCCTGGAAGCAGGGGCCCCCTCTATCCACCAGGTCTCCCACTGGATCACAGCCTCCTCCAGGCATCCACCTTCTCCAGCGTGAGCACCTCCCCCACGGGCTGCGGGAGGAACTCTGCATCCCCCGTGGATCCCCAAGGGCTGCAGGGGCACGGCTGTTCCACCATGATCTCACCATGGCCCGCAGAGGAATCTCGGCTCTGCCACCTGGAGCATCTCCTCCCCTCCTTCTCCACTGACCTTGGTGTCTCCGTTGTTTCCCTCACATGTTCTCGCCTCCTCCTCTTGTCTGACTAGAAAAAACCTGTGCACTTTGTTTTGATTTCCTTCTTAAATATGTTATCAGAGAGGTGTTACCAGCCCCTCTCATTGACCCAGCTTTGGCCAGCAGCATGTCCATCTTCAGAGCATCAGGGATTAGCTCTGCCAGCAATGCTGGAAGCTTCTAGCAGCTTCTCACAGAAGCTGCCTCTGTGGCACTCTAACTACCAAAAACCAGAGGGTGCAAAACCGACACAGGTTGAAATCTAGACAGTTCTGAAGTAGGATAATTCAGGTTTAGGCAAATATGAGTTTTGGCAGTCTTTCTGCACTTGTGCAGTATTACAACTTTTCCCCGTGAAATTACCAACCCCTCATGTCTTAAACCAAAATTTATTGGAGAAAGGATAGTAAAGATAAAAACCTGAATGTAAATACCAGGTAAACAAATTAAAATATGTCTGCTAAATGATATGAGGACTTTTACTAGAAAGGAAAAATAGCTTAATCATCCTGTGTTGATTTAAGCATGATTTAAATTCTAGAATTTTGAATATCCTTTATGGAACTCATGAAAATGAGTCCCTCTAGATGCTGACAAGTCATTAGGCTGCCACATTTTCCTGTCTTGTACTGAATATAGAAAATCACTGAACATTAATACTATCTTAACTTAGGTATAACTCATTCAAATTATGCTCAAAAGTTTTTGAATTTGAATAATCACTATTCTCTTGAAACTCAGTAGAGATTTTCTAGCAATATTGTGCTCTCTTCTTTGTGCTAATCTCTTTGCTGAGTCATAGCCTTGTTTTGAAAAGTAGTAATGGTTTAATCTCTTTCAGCATTGGAGGATTCTACCATTTTTAAAATATCACTTCTGAAACACTAGAACACACCATTAATTTAAAGAAACAAAAAAACCAAAGCTGTTTTCTTCTAGTTGCTCAAAAGAATTGCATTTCCCAGATTGCTGAAATAGAACATGCCTAAGCTAATGGATTCACCATACCCTACCAAATCTTAACACTCAAAAAGCTGTGACCAAATTTTTTCACTGGTTTTTTACAGGTGAGAAAGATCTCAATGCATCTAACAATTTCAGTTCTAACTTCTTTGATCCTAAAAGTACTTTTTTGTATAGGAATCCTGGACTAATAGCTGGGAAATAAATAATTTAACATGTATCTTTTCAGTGCATTGGCAAGCTTTTTAAATGAAGATTTTGTAATATTTCACAGGGTGGTAGAAGTCATATTCCTGATAACAAAACCCTGTTGAATATTGGAATATACTTTGTATTCTCTATACTTCTTCAGTATGAAGTTAAATATCAGAAATAAAAGAGCATGCAAGATGTTTTTTTTTTATTTTTTAAGCCTCAAGCTGGAAAAGAAGGGAGTTCAATTATTATGGAAACATGAGTCTGTCAAGCAGAATATACCAAGCCTCAATATTTTACAATTTCCACACAATGTTTTGCTAACTAGTGAAACAAAAAGATACACAAAAGTTTATTGTTTCTGTGATAAACAAAACAAGGTTTAGAGAAAATTACTTTCTGGCTTACTAAATGAAAAATCATTTACTTTGAAGTTGTGCAGGAAGACTTATTGACCACACCATTTCCAGACACTTCTACATATTTTTCATGTTTTTGTTAGGAGACTTGTTAGTGTAAGAAACGTGTTCATTCTGGAAGCATGTTGGTACTGCTTCTTAGTGAAGAAAGATGCATTACTATTAACATTTGCATAATAAAAGCTCCCAATAATTACTGCAAAACAATTAAGAGCACTTAAGAGTGACACTTACCTGGGCTGTATCTCCTCTTTTTGAATTTGGCTCTCTACCAGAATTAATGTGTTTGACAAACATGGAATAATTATTTAAATGGGGAGTTTCCCTACATAATGTGGTGTCTGGAAGCTGTTTTAATTAATGCCAACTAAAATTCATGACTGAAATGTAGAATAGTCTGCTTATTTTTATTCCACCTTTATCACTAAAGCTTAGGGCATGAAATAAGGTAACATTCAGCAGCTGCCTAATGCCTCTTTGCTTGTGCAGAAATCCAGAAAGGTCACAAGACTTTTCAGTGTGTGTATATGTTTTTGTGGCTGCACACATGTGTAGGCACATGTGTATATCTGTGAAGCCCATAGAAATATATATATACATATGCATGCACAAATATAAAGCATTTTGGCAGATGAGAATTCCTGGAAACTGGATGAGTTAGAAATACAGATTTCATAAATTGATCTTCTTCGTGCAAAAGTTCCTTCTCTTCAAAGTTGTTGTTAGTTTAAAGCTTTAAAACATTTAAATAGCAGAAACAAACTGTGGCAACACTGATGGTTATAATCTTACTTCCAGACTCCCAAACCATATTTATACAGGGTGAAGCGAATAGAACAAGAGAGTTTATACACAAAAATAAGGATTTGAATCTCAACTTCTTCACATTCTAGATGAGACTTAACTCTGTATTTACTGGCTGTTTGAACCTGGGAGTTTTGGTCAAAGAAAGCAGAAGCATAGATTAGGGTTCTCTCCTAAAGATAGGAATGCTTTGGTTTTAATGTAGAGCTAATACTAACATTTTAATATTTGTTGAGAAAAAAAAAATGAGTTTGTATAACCTTAATTTTTAATGGTATGAAATAACCATTATAGAATTTGTATTGAAACCTTACTTCTTTCAGCTATATTTTTAATTGCCTAAATACTTCCTTCTAAGGCTTCATCCTTATTCTTATTTATACAAATGTCATTCCAATTATTTTGTCTATTTTAAGCATACATGAAAATGCTTATAAATGAAGCTTGATACATATTTAAAATATCCTCTCCTTATCAGAGGATACATAATTGTCCTTTCTGATGATGAGAAGTCAAGTTCTGTAAGAATGCAGAATCTTATGCGCTAGTCCTACCACTTACTAAACACATAATAAGTATATAATTTCCACAGATCTTAGTATTAAGTCTCTTTTTAAATTAGATTTTCTAGAGAAGGGGAGAGCAAAAGCCTATATTCACAAGAAAATAATATATATATATTGCCTCTCCAAACAGAGTTTTAAACACATTTTAAACAAGTATTAAACTACAGCCAGGAAAAGCATTAATAAATTTGTCCATGAGTTTAAGTAATATTTGTTCCGTGTATTTAAATAATTGTGTTTCTGTTTGATGTGATAGATATGCAGTAAACCTATCTGATGAGAACTGGGTGCCTTTATTTCATGTCTTTTTGCTTGTCTTGAAAGTAAGGGAATGACTTGGTCATCCTGCCCAGACAATTATCCAGGACACCTATATTAGGAAAAAAAGACACCATTAGCTGTCTTCCTCGCTTTACCAGACATAGATAAATACCTCTAAGAGTTAATAGCCATCTGAAATGCATCACACTGTTTATATATTTTTCAGCCTCTTTCCATTAATTATACAAGGAGTAAGTTCCTAATTTAGGTAAGTCCTAAGATTGGAAGTGATGGATCAGAACTTAAAACCTCTCTGAAAGAAGGGAAGAGTATCCTGAAGACTGAAATTACCTGGTGTATTTCACAGTACCCTACCATGCTTATTTTGAGAAGATGGCCAATGAAGGTGATCTACTAATGACAGCAGTATAGCATCTCAGACACTAAAAAATTCAAAAAAACTTAAAAAAAATACAAACAAACAGTAGAAGAAAACCTGGACCCTAGACCAAGTATGCAAAGGAATAATAGAATCATGGAGTTGCAATGCTCTAATAATATCTAATCTTTTACTATCAAACAAATATGAATAATAACAACAGGTTTTTTAACTTATTTCCTGTGTAGGAAGTAATATCATAGGTGATGACTTCTGCAATAGACATTACATTACCTGAAATTTTAGACATTAAAGGCTGTAAAGGTCTTTATTTGTATCTTTTGAAGAGTCATGCAGATGAAGAGAGATTTAAGGATATAATTCTTACTGAAAATGACTGACACAAAGTTATTTTTTTTAAATTCCTATTCATCATATATCTACTCTGCTTTTCATAATAGCATACTTGATATCTCCATATAACAGTATTTTCTTTATTTTTTTCTTTATTTGTTTTGAAGGAGGCAAACTTATCTTTCGCCACAGTCTGTTTACTATGAAGTAACTTGGAGAAATAGTGACATGTGTGGATCTCATCTGCAACATGTGGTATCTTGCTCAATATAATGCCTAAAACTACCACCACCTTCACTGACTTGGGTACCTTTGTGCTTGATAGAATTCGCTGTGGTGCTCTTGAAATAGTTTTATTTCTATTTTATAAATGGCATCAAGCAATGTTTTCTTGCTACAGTAGTTACAGTAGTACATCTAGTTAGCTGTTAATAAATTTCAGCCTTGGTCTCTGTCAGTGTTCCCTGAGTCTGCTTTTCTTGCAATTGTCAATAGAGTAACTGTTCACAACCTCATTTTGCAAAAGTGCCCTACCACAGGAGCATTTCTGACTGTGTTACAGCTGAGATTTTCATGAAATAATTTGGAGATTTGGACTTCAACTGTTTTGCCTATGAAAAGTTAGAACTTCTCAAATGTTTTTATGTTTTTGGATGTAAAATAGCTATCTAGATAATCTATGGTAAATTTTAGGTAAGAAATTATGGTTTTATTCTCAGTGTTTTGGATACAACATAGAGTCCTGCAGGCTAACATTTTATTCCTTCATTCCTTTTTATTAGTTTTCTATGTGTTCCTTCTGATGATGGGGCTGTTCTGAATAAATACAGCCACCAGAAAATTTTATCACATCTCTGTTTTCCATGTTATTTATAGCTTGCATTTTATGTATCAAATGGCAAGTTTTATACATACACTAATGCAAAATATCTTTTTTTTTTAATTTAAACTAATTAGGAGCAAAGTTTACTGAAATTTAATGAGCACTTCCTTTTTTGACCTATTGTTGTCTAGTAGAATTTGAGTTAGAATTAGTTGGAATTCATTCTAGTTTCACTGTACATGTCATTACTTAGGTTCCCACCTCCAGCAGCAAAAATAACCTGTGGAGTATTGTGTTTGCCTTTATTCCCTTTCAATTATTCAGGCAAGAGCTGATTAGCCAAGCCTCTGAAAATATGTCTTTCTTAACACTCTTTCTACTTTGAGCTTGGGTCATACATCTATGTATAAAAACTTTACTAGCTAAATACATATAACAAATATATTTCTGATGGAACTTAGTTTTCAGTCATAACTCTTAAGTTCTTGTTTCAAGGTGAATTAAATCAATTTCTGTCAGTTCAAATCAAATTTGAATAGTCAGGCCACTTCATCCCTGAATAAGATCATTCAAGCTAAATTTTGCTTTGGTTTAAATAAACAGTTTACTTTCAAGTCTTCATGGAAACAGAGGCAAATATTCTCATAGCTTTTTAGACCACTTAACACAAAAAGCTATAAGGAGTTCAGCGCTCTCTAACAGCAGACAAAAATAAAATTAAAGATTAAGAATTACAAATTTCCACTTTATATATTCTATAAATAAATATTTCCCTTTTATATACGTTATACCTCTTTCCAATTACTGCTTCAAATTATTTCCAGCTCAGATTTTCAGCTTGAAAAGTTTGATTTTCTGTTTGCCTGTTAACTTCTGATGGATCTTGCTTGAACCCAGGCAAGCATTTTGCAACCTCACCACACTTTGTCAAGGAGGTCTGTATGTCTATCACCTACTTAGTGATAAACCATTTTTTTTTTCTCTTTTTGTGTATTATTATTCTGTTACCTATTTCTGGTGAATGATTGCTCTGTAACCTCTCTTTCCATGATGGTCCTGTTTTATAAACAGCCTGGAAGTCACACCTGCTTCACTGCTTCACATTGCAGAGTCCTAGCTTAATCTATCTGTTCTTGCATGGAAAGTCTTCCATTATTTTGGGACCTCACTTAAATCATTAGTCTTTTCCAGTTCTGTCATATTTTCCCTGAGATAGAAGCACAGAGTAATGCACAGTCCCTAAAGTATGAGCAAGCCAAGAATCTGTAAGGTGATGCATAACAGTTTGAATTTGATCAAACAGTGTTATGCATTTTGAGCCACTATATTCCAGAAGTCTATTTTAAATCCTATTACAAAAGTTGCAACCTAAATGTTGACACTGGACACCTTTCTGCCAGTTCATCCGTGTTAATTTTAATAAAAGCAAACTTTACATTTTAGTATGTTATTTTCTTCTTCATTTTTTTCATGTGTCAGGAAGCTGAAGGTAGCATTTTCTCGTGTTGGACCTCATAAACCTTCCAGCACACCAAGGTTCTTGTAGCTTATCTTGGCCATGCATTCACTCCCCCAACCCCATGGGATAGGGTGCAGAATAGGAAGAACAAAAGTAAAAAGCTGACAGGTGAAGAGAAAGACAGTTTAATAAATGACAAAGCCTACAGTTTCCCTTTTTTCCCTTTTTAAAAGATACTCCTTTTGTCCCTTCTTTGAGACACATAGGACATTTATGCCTTCTACAGTCTACATTGAAATTGAAGATCCTTATGATATTTGAAAGTTAACAGAGAACAGACTAGCAATGACATCAACCATCTACTTTAACAGCACAACAGCCAAACCACTATTCCATCTGTGGCCCTCTGTATGTCCAATTTGCTTAAGTAGTCCCTAAATCAACCTATGACTCCTTCCAAAAGCTACTGAAAAACAAAGTTTTGGTATATCAAGATGTTATTCTTCTGAGTGTTTAAATGTTTTCTCCATCTCCAAATATTCATTTAAGAAAAAAATATAGAATCATTTTCCATAATGTATGTTTGTTAAATAAAAATCTTCCCGATTTATATAGAGAAAATAATCTTCCTATAATATACAAAGATAAAATCTTAAATCCTTAAATCTTCACGTATTATGTCAGGGAAACAATCAACCAAAGTTATCCTATATATAGGAACATTTCCACCATTTGATTTTAAATTATCTCAAGAACAATCTGTAGATTGTAGATCATAGAAAACAATTTCGTAAATCAAGAGCCCACTTGAATAACAAATATGCCCAAATGCTAATAACACACTACTAAATTCTCAGCTACAAAATGTATTTTAATAGCGTATCTATGTTTTCAAATATTATTCTGTTTACATGTAAGGAAAACGTCACATTTTAATCTGCTTAAATGCAAATAAAGATTCTAGCTGTGGGCCCCATTCTGTGCTCCACATGTTTAGTCACTATATTGATTGTTAGAAATGGACACAGCATGTCAGCCTTTGTTTGTTTGATTTTTTTTCAAAAAAAGCAATTCATTCAGACTAAGGTTGCAGTAATGCACTATTGATAATTGTTGAGCAATCCAATTTTTCTTATTTATTTCCTTTTAGCCTATAAATTTAATGATGTTTCAAGTACAGTTTATGTTTATCTTCATATGCAATCTTATTAACTAAAGTGCTAAAACTAATCATCATCTTTGAACTTTTCAGCTTCATTTCAGCCTGCAGCTACACCAGTGACACTTTGGATCACAGCCTCCTCACTTCAAAACAAATATTCATGAAAGTTGATAACAATCCTCTATGAGGGCACAAAGAGGGTTCTTGGGAAGACCATCATTACCTGGCAAATTATCAGTGGACAGATGAAAAACTCTGCTAGGACACTGCTGACACTCAATCGGGAGATGAAAAATAAGAAGGATAACACAAAACTGGCACTTGGTAAAAGATGCCAGCAAGAAGCTTCAACATTGTTTGAAATGTCTAGTTGGGCTTCTGAACCACAACTGTTGTGTCCCTAAGACAAAGATGTCACAGGTAAAACATTCAATATCCACATCCAGGTACTGATAATTTTTGCCTTCTGTATGAATCAGAAGGAAAAAAAAAAAAAAAAAACAAAACCCAAACACCCACCAAAACTTTCAAAAACAAAGAACTTTCCAGTCTGAAGTTCAGTATTTGTCCCTGATATACAGAATATGAAAGCTCAGCTTTATTTCAGTCTGTGTTCTGTCATCCTGTTCTGTCTACATTTACTAAAAATCCCTTGTATGAAAACTAGCAAATAGAGATAAATCCATTGATAGATACAGAAATACATAAGTAGGTAAGTAGAAAGTGATGTTTGGGATTTGCCAGATCATTTTTTTTCCTAAGATTTTGGATACTGATTGATGTATGAGCCAATTTCAAATATGCTGTAGCAGTCTAAAAAAGAATGGGTTATACCTCCCCACTCATGACAACAGCAGAAACAGAAAATGCTTTTTCATATATCAGGAAAAAACTTCATTGAATAAATATTCATGTTTGTGTTTGAAATAAAATGGATTCCTAAAGATATGAAACATTTTAAATAATAGGAATATACTAATTTGTACAAAAATATGAGAAGAGCAAAAAGATAAAATACTTTTAGTAGATCATAGCAATCTTAGTACATGTTCAAGTCCATTACAGCAGATGAAATATGCTAATTTACTTTTGAAACTTACCTTATACATATTATAAGCCAAGAAGATTAACCACGTCTTTAAAAATGCTAAGACAAATGAGAACTATTTAAAATAGGAAGCAATAGGAATAAATAGGAACACTACTTAATTTAAAAGTGGGAAGACAAGAAAGTAAGCTTTATAGACTGAATAAGGGTACCTCTAGAAACTCTAAAATAATGACAGAAATAAATTGAAAACACTATTATATAAAAGAAGAAAACATGTTTCTTCTGGATTGCAGTTGACTTCTGGTATCAGCATTGCTTAGATTCTTTAAGTACCTAATTATATAATAGTGCATTTTATGTAAATGCATATAACTTTTGGCCTTAGAAAGAATAAGCAAGTTTAGAAGACAGCAGGAAAAGTATAAAGGTCGCATCCATGAACTGAGCAAACAGCATCAGCAGAATTTTAATTTTGACACTCAACATGTTGTTCTTCCGTCAAAACATTTGTCAATCATTTTAAGCATGCAACCTACAGTTAAAAATCAACTATACATGTTTTTAAAAACAAAGATATTTACATTTTTTTGCTGTAGATTATCTTAAATCTAGACTTTTCTATGTTGAAGCTATTAATACAAGGTTTCTTAAAACTGCCTGAAATTGAGCATGTAGTGGGTCCATGAGGTAAGTCCTAAACATAGGTTTTATCCTGTAATAACTTCAGCAGGAAATAATGAGTTCACAGAAGGTTCTGTGTAACCCTTGCTACTTCAGGTGATTACCAGAAAACTCTGAACCTCCTCCATAGGATTTATAAAAGTACAGGCATGGAACACAGAAAAAAAATGCAATTCTATGTACTCTGAATGTCTTTCACTATTTTTTTATCTACCTGATGCTTATAAAGCTTTGCAGTTATCCACTCTTGGTCAGGAAAGCCTCCTGAAAGCAGTGTATAAACAATTTCCTCCAAACCTGTACAATGAATAAAGACAATTTTTGCTCCTGTTGCATTTCTTTATTTTCTTTCCTCAATTTTATCTCGTATTGTCTGGACACTCCAGCATTTAATTTTTTTTTTAATTTTACAATGTAATCAAGGAAATAATTCTCCTTGACCTGGATGTTGGCACTTCTATTTTTCTTAATGCATATTACTAAAAAACTATTTACATCTCTGTCTTACTGTTCCTACATGCCTAAATTTTCAGAAACAATTGCAAATTTATGTAAAAACCCATTGGAAATACTTTACATACAATATGTTACAGTTATCAATGTGGGGATTAAATAACAGAATGTGTGTTGTCCAGAATGGCTCCAGAAACTAGGAAAAAAACCTTAAGTAATAAAGACACAATGATTTACTTAGTGTGATATCTCAGGACACCCCAGCAATTTTAAAGACTAAATTATAGTTATGGGAAAAAAATATCCATAAGAACACTCAAGTGTTTTATGCCCTACTTATAGGATATATATATATATATATATATATATATATATATATATATGCGCTACAAAAAATCAAGCGTCAGACTCGTCAGACTTCAAGTTGTATTCTAAGGTGATATAGGTGCACATATAAGTCAGCTTTGTCTATTTATGACGATTTATGCAAATTTGTTTAACCACATTGAAAGAATAAATTTAGCAAAACAATGCAAGTTTGAAGGCAATCAGAGAGAAAGATGAAAAAAACAACGTGGTAACTAAGAAAGTTTGAAGATAATGTCCACTAGTAGGCACTGTCTAAAACACCTCAAACATCTGGTACCAAAATAAATCCAAGTGCAAGTGTTGTGATATTTTTAGAGCCATTGAATATTAGGTATACATTTGAAATTGACTTTTGGAGACTTTTAAAAAGTCACAATATATCAATTTGTTAATGAAACACATTTTAAAATGTATTTGCCGTTTTCTCCTAAAATATGAAGGTTTTTCAACAGTGACCTGACGATTTTATATTTTGAGAAATAATGGAAAGAACTCACATTGCACAGGATTTTCAGTGCCAAGTATCTATGCAAAAATGGTCCCAAAACATTGATTTTCCATCAGAGATTCAACAATATTAAAAAAGAAACAGTTCATGTATATATATATATATATATATATATATATATATATGATTTATCAGAGTAAGGGGACTAGGTTTCATATGAATAATCATGGAAATTGGTGGAGCTGCTGATACAATTTTTTATATTATGGATACAAACACTTTGTGTTGTATACATCAATGGTACACTGACCTCAGGACAAAAATTACTTTGTGTCAATACTAGAATTGTCTACCAATTGTGAAATCACAAATAGGAAGCAGAAAATGCAGATGCAAACCATATTTCTTCTCCAAGTCTATTTTTGATTTTGCGTGTCCTGTTCCCCAGTTTCTACACTGCAAATACTCTTATATGAAGGTATATATAGCTAGTTCCTGTGAAGTTTCTTCTCTCCTCTTCACATCTTCCTTGCTTTATCCCGCAGTTCTTGTTCCAGGGAAGTCTCACATTTATGTTTAGATACAGTTGGAGGCTGCTCTGAACATATCTGTAACATTTTTCTCCCCTCTTCACTCTTTTTTGTTAAAGGATTAGACCTCCATAATGAACATGAGCATGATGAAAGCTCTAGGCAGTTTTCTGAATGTTGTTCAGGGACAAAAAAAAAAATCCAAAAACAAAACAAAACAAACAAAAAAACCCTTAAAAACATGGTAAAAAAGATTCTGTTGACATTTGTTGTTATTTTCTTTGGTAGAAGTCTGTTGGAGGAGATTTAAGGAAAAAAAAATAAAGTTACTGTACTTTCCCATTGGATTTTTTTGGTTTTTTGTGTGATTCTCAGTAAAATAATTCTGAAGAAAGACATAGTTTGATATTTTCATACCTAACAGCTACATCGATGACTTTTGAATGCTGAAAAATAAAAAGAAAGGGGGGATCACTAGTCCAAAAACAGAAAAATACTCCTTATCGAATATTTGTATAATGGATTGTCATCTAAGGGTTTATTTGAAACTGCATAAAACAGTCTTGTTTCTTGCTCTTCTCAGCAAGAATAGTCACAAAATCAGCAAAGCAGGTAAATTCATATTTCTTTCAGTGCAAGGAGCTTAGTTACCTGAGCTATCTGGTTTTCTTAGAATGGTGGACTTTACCAGCTATACTAATACAGATCTTTAAGTAAAATACTACTATAAACACTGCTGCAGTAATGGCCAGTAATGAGTGGGAATCCTAAGGCACTCAAGGACTCTGAAGAAAAGTAGCAAATCTTTCCATGCAGTGTGAAATAATGAATTGAAAAACATATCATTTGATTGTTTGCTTAGCCTCTGAATCACACTGAGGTCTCCTGTACTTGCATTCCCTTCCCAAGACCAGAAAAAAAAATTATTTTATTTAAAGCTGTTTCCTCCTCTGTTCTTCCATTCTTTAATAATTTTGTTCAAAAGCTCACTCAGTGACATCATCCTTTCCACAGACATTTTCTTCACCAGCCTTTTATGAGTCTTGTGTTTCTGTTAGTCTTTTTGCACATCACTTTCCATTCATCCAACTGACATAACAGAATGATTGCATAATACTGATCATCAAGGTAGTTGTTTCTTTCAGGCTACAGCCTGAAAATTTGCTTGAAGAAATGCTGAGCTATTTGACATGTGCTTGATCATGGACTCAAGGACAAAGAGCTTCCAGGCTTACATCCAAACTACATCCTGTTTGCAAGCAAACTGCACTTCTTTGTATATCCTGTCATGGTGAATCAAAATTGATAGTCCATCTCTGGTGCGGATATACTCAGCTTCTCGAACTGCCACTTGATATATTCAGTGAGATTATGTTCTTGCACAATATGCACATAATTGCCTGGATAAGACTATCCAAATGGCACACAGATGACATTGAAATACCTCACATGGAAATCTGTTGTGTTTCAAAACACTGATAAGGATGTCATTTTCCTGAAATCTACTCCAGCTCATATATTATTCCATGTAAGTATCTTGACTTTGAATACTCTCAAAATACTGTGATTTCTACTGCCAGTAAAATCCCACAATGTATATAAAAAATATACTGTGAATTTTTATTTCTTCATTTGTTACATTATTAAAGGATACAGGCAGAATAATGAGTCCTTTTCTAAACAAAGCCCAATGAAATATTTACATCTTTCTTCAGTGCCTAGACTGCTATTTGTAATCAATAAAAATTATTGCCTTGAAATGATTTTTATCTTTAATGTTACTGACAAATTGCTTGTTAATCTACTATTCTTATTAAAAAAAAGTAAAGATAACCAACAGAAAAACATGAAGAAGAAAAAATATATCTGTTAAAGATGTTTTCTAAATTTCTGGAAAAATATTTGTTGAAATACATTTTTTTACCTCTTTTGAATCATAATAAATTATTTTATTTTCTAATAAAACTTAATAATTTTTGAACAAAAAAACCTACACCAAATCGAAATAAAAAGCACACCCGACAAAATTGTTTCCTCTTATTTCATTGGTAGCAAAAATGTTATTCAGCATTTCCACTACACTGCAAGAGTTATCACATATTCCCCTGCAGACTTAACCTTTAAAGATGAAAAGAAATCTGTTCTTTCTTCACAAATCAAATTTTAAAGTGTTAAAATTAGTGTCACACTTCTCTGGTGGAATCCCTGAAGCTTGTCTGCCTCTCACCTCCAAACCAGACAGTATTTCAGTAAAGTAAGTAACTCTTAACAGAGTTAGATCCCCTCTGTCTATTATAGTAAATTACCTTTCAGTTTGAAATGTCTTGCAACCACAAACCAGTATTGACTTAACCTAAATAGCTTGCTATATTATGTCATCTTCTGCCTTTTCATTTATTCCTTATTTTATATATGTAACTTATTTTTTGGCGGATGTAGCATTTTGCATTTATCCTCTCTAAGTTAAGGGTTAGGTTTTGGTTTTTTAGCAAATTCTCCAGATTCACTAAAGTTATTTGTCAAGTCACACGATGTTCTGTTCCACAGTGTTTTCCATCCATTCTTCTTTAGGGCAAGTTTTCTATGCATAGTGACTATAGCATCAGATTTTTCCTGTCCCATAACTTAGAAGTGGAAATGTTTAAAATAAGGGCATAAAAAAGAGAATATGTTAAGATGATTTCAGTGTCTTATAAATTATCCAGTATGAGCTACCAAAGAGAATCTTAAGTCACTAAAACTATTGCTTTGTATGACTTAGTTCCCTTACATTGTAGTCCAGGAAAGGCCTGTTTTCAATCAGCATAATAAACCTTCTATATACCCTGAAGCTGAAGTAGCCCTTTGTTACAAGTCACTGCAAAAGTAGAAGCTGCCAGTCCTCTACCTTACATAAGTCATCCAGAATGCATTCATTTTCAGGGGGTGAGTTCATATTCCATTTTTAATGTACTTACTTGATCCACAAAGAATAATCTACCCAATGGGTATGCTTTGAGAATGCCATGGAGGAAAAATAATTAGGGAGATACTTGACAGGATTTAGATATGAGATCCAAAGTTCCCAGCCACACTATATCTAATGTACTTGTGGGCATTTTGAGGGGAAGATCATAAAAACATAAAGAAGATTTAGTGTGTAACTTTGCTTCCTAAGAGGTATGCATTCTGCAATGATCTGTTGACATACACATAGTCAGGTACTTACTGCCTAGGACCCAGAGGCTGTTTATTTTGTGTTAAATAATCAGCTAACACTATCCGTTCCTCTGATCATTCTGTGACCCCCTCCCATTAAACCAAGTCTTGTACAAACCATACCTGAATCCAAAGTTCCAGGTGTTATGTGTCTTAGTAAATGAGTAGTCAGCATCCTCCTGAAGGAAGTGAAACAAATTTGCGAGTTGCAAATCTCTCTAATTAGCTTTGAGTCTAAGCCTCTAACAAATATTTTGTCTTTTACTTGTGTCTAAATTAATTCAATACATTTTATAGATTTTTCTCAAAGGAAGTTGTATATGATTCAGCAGTGGGTCCTGGCAGCCAGGAGGGCAAACCAAGGCTGATCAAGGGAGGTGATTTTCCCACTCTGCTCTGGTGCGGCCTCACCTTGAATATTGTGTGCAGGTTTGGACGCCAAAATATAAGAAGGTTATAAAGCTAATAGAGAGCATCCAAGGAAGGGGCATGAGGATGGTGAAGTGCCTTGAAGGGAAGCCATATGAGGAGCAGCTGAGGTCATTTGGTCTGTTCAGGCTGGAGAAGGGGAGTCTCAGAGGAAACCTCAGTGCACTCTACAGCTTCTTTGGGAGGTGAAGAGGAGGGGCAGGCACTGATCTCATCTCTGTGGTGACCAGTGACAGGAGTGGCATGAAGATGAGTCAGGGGAGGTTTAGATTGGGTATTAGAAAAAGGTTCCTCACCCAGAGGGTGGTTGGGCACTTGAACAGGCTCCCCAAGGAAGCAAGGCACCAAGCCTGACAGAGTTCAAGAAATGTTGGAACAACTTTCTTGGGCACATGGTGTGACCGTTGACAATGATCCTGTGAAGGGTGAGGAGTTGGACTCAACGATCCTTGTGAGTCCCTTCCAACTCAGCTTATTTATGATTTTTGTCTTACTATTATTAAAAACAGCTGTTCCTTAGAAGGGATGCAGGCTTGCTCTGTGTTAAAAAAAAATAAATCAAGAGTCATCCTCATTAATTCAAATATAAAATAGCAATTTCAGTGAAATTAAAGATCACTCTAAGTGTTCTTAGGTGAAAATCACTGACAGCATGAAATATTTCTCTTTTTAGATGACAATATTCTTTGGCGTGTAAATCAAAACTTCTGGTTTGAAATAGGAAATATAATAATAAGAATAAAAAATGTAATCTCTAGAATACTAGCAAAACTGTCAAACAACACAGACAAAACTACACTGATACAAACTAGTGTACAGAGAAAAAAGAAATCTATACATCTTAGTCAAGGTGGGAAACAAATACCCTCCCAACCCTCTGTACAGATTATTTTCCTTGCATCTTCAAAAGGGTGGAAGACATATATGAGACTGCAATGGATAGTAAATTCTACAAGATACTGTCGTTTGGCATATGTCCTTCAATATAAATAGTTATTCCCATATATCATGTAAAACTAAGGGTTTACTACATATCAAATAAAAGGAAGGAAAGGGATTCAGGGATTCTGATGTAATTTGAGAAACTATCACATTTTCTTTTTCCTGCAATCTCCTTTACAATCTCCTCTACAAAACCTTTAGTTTTGACTAGTACATGTACAAGAGCACTATACTTTGAAAAAGCATGATATAAATGCAAGGGCCGTTGTTTGCAGTGCCCAAATAAAATGAACTCAGAGTTTCTCATATAACTTTTAGAAAGAGAATGCAACAGAGCTTATAATCAAAACAATAATATTTAATACATATAAAACACTGTAAAGTAGGGTTTGACATTTTCCAAGAGAGAGTAAAAAAAACCTGTTAACCTAAAAGTCTGCTGACAGTGACGAGGAACTTCCCTCTTTATTGCTGCTTCTTGAAGCTCACAAAGCACACAGAGTTATAACATAAAACACCTTTGAACTTCAATGCACACATAGATAGTTCCCCTCTTGCTCACCTCTAGCAATTTTTATTTAGAGATAGGATCTCAGTCTTTATGATGTTAAACTTCAAAACAGTATGTCATTTAGCATTTTTAAACTTTTATAAAAACAAACACTCAAGAGCTCACAGGAGCTTGTTAGAAAAGCAATCCAAAACTTCTGCACAAAGTGATTCACCTACTGGGATCAGTATTTCAAAAATAGTAAATCAACTCTCAGGATTTCCTTAAAACTTTCCCTGTATACAAGAACTACCTCTTCATTTTGTCAGTTCCGTACTTGACTTGTCTTCCCCAGAAACAAAATTCCCCATTAAATCAGTCAGTTAATGTGGATTTTCTGGATCTTTATGAAAACATAACACAGCAATTAATTCCTTCTCACTAATGCCATAAAAAGATACACTTATCTGCCACATATTCTCTTCACTGAAGGTAATTAAATCTGGAACAGCCATTCTCTGTAGAGAATGTTGTTGCTTTTGGAACCAGCCTGCTGGTGCTACATGAATAAGTTACACCTCCTCTCTTTATAATGTACCCCTGTTTTGGATTGAGTCAGACATTAGAAGGTGACCGATTGTTAGATAATTTCTTTACAGTGACTTTTTTTGTCCAGTGTCAGCATATGTAGCTGAGGTGTATTATTTCTAGGCAATTTGAGGTCCACATATGAATTGTTGTTCTGTACTTTGTATGTAAGTAAAAATAAAAAGTAACTTTAATAAAGCCAGTATCTTCTTTTTTCCATTTTTTCCTTTGACCCAAATGCCCACATTATTTACAAAGCATGTGGATCACAGGATGAAGATATTATTAAGCAGGCATGACTAAATGTGCATATTCTTAGATGCTTTCAAAACTCTCAGGGTTCTCAGGTTTTGCCAGTAAAAAGCTTTCTAAACTATTTTTTTCACAATTGCTGTCAATATAATGGAAGAAGCAATGGCTTATGTTTACATGCAGGTGATGTCCACCTGCTTGGGCTTTTTTTGTTTTCCATTATGTCAGATAAATATTGCCAAAACAACTGAGAAAATGTAAATTTGAGTTGTGAAATCACCTGTAAATACAGAGGATTTAGCACAGGTAACAGAGTGTTATGCACTCAAAGTGTGAAAGATCTCTATGCAGTATGGTTTTCTATGCCACTGTAGATCACCAGGCAAAACTAAGCACTGATACAAACTGCAGCTTTCCTGAAATCTTCCCAATGTCTAGATAAGGTAACCAAAGTAAAACACACACACAAAAAAAATGAAATGTTTCTTGCAGTTGAACATTTCTGTTTGGCCTTCCTTATTTTTTATTCATGTCACTGTGACATGAAAGAAATCTAACACTGAATAACACTGCAGTGGGTTACTCAGTAGGCTGCTATAGCAAAAGGAGAATTTCTCAATTGTTTTTTGCTTGCATCCAAGTAACCTTTATCTTGGTTTACTGTTTTGTATTTATTCCACAAGGGTACCATAAAGAGAAAAACCTCTAATATCAAAGCCAAAACATACAGTCTAGTCCAACCTTTCATATAAAGTTTTTGCAGTGGTCACCTGTGTCCCTTTAACTGCTGTGGAGAGAACTGGGTATGTTTTCATTAAGTGTGTCCTGCTAAAAAGTAAAAGAATACAAAATACACATGTATGAGAATAAAAGGAAAAGAAATAAGATTATTTGATTAATTCACAATGTCATGTGGGTATAGAAAAGAGATGCTTTTAACCATGGAAATGTTCACTTTAGCTTTTACTGATTCTGCCCTTTCTAATACAATTAAGGACATTCATTTGAAGTAAAGCTTATAGAGCTATTTTAAAAATGAATGCACTTTGAAAATAATGTCTATATGTTTCACATAAGTTTCTTTTTAATGAAAATTGTTATTTGTAATAGGAATAATGAGGAAAGGTCAAAAAGTTTACTTGAAATCATAGACACTACTGTTCTTACAGAGAGAAATGGCTAACCAAAAGAAATGCAGTGGACAGTTTAAATGAATGATTACATACCTGATTATTTGTCTTAATCCATAGTTTTGAATAAACTTGCTAATTCAAGAATTTGTTTTTAGAAAAGTTGTTTCTCCTTCTGTCTACTGTGTCTCAGTTTGAATTAAATGAAATCACACTATTTGAAAAATTTATGACTAAAAGAGAAAATAAATATGCAGCATTTCATAAACCTAAGTAAATGATGTGTCATTTTCCCAAGCTGCTACATTAAAAAAATATTTTGAAATTATAAAAATTAATATGACATCTCAAAGAGTTATACTTTTATTGATATTTGTCACTGCTAAGAGGACTTTTTTTTAACTTTTATTTGCAATTTTATACTTTAACAGGATTATTTCCTTTGCAAAGAATCATGAGATCATCTTTGTGACAAAAAAATATTCCTTCAACAGAAAAAATATTAGAGTGAATGAGTATATGAGTATATCCACTTCTTCCCATTTGGAGGATTGAGTTCTGGTTAAACTGCAAGGCACCAGGAAATTGAAGCAAACTTCTTCATTCTGCTTAGGGTCATTTTTAGCAGACTGCTACTTTAGCTTTTACCAGCAGAGCTATGGACACAGTTACAATCCCTTCTCTGCCATCTTCAATCACACTCTCCCACTAGAAATCTTTTTATCACAGAACTAAGAGAAAAATCTGTGATGACCTAATCTGTTTTATTCGAAAGCAGTAGTTACCACCATCAATGCAAGATTCCATCTAATCCTTCTAGCTCCAGTTATTTTTCATTTTAAGAGTCTAGTTAAAGAAAAGGAGAAGAAAAAAGGCTTTTTCCCAAATAGTTTTCTATCAATAAACTTCCCAAATCAGGAAGGCCAAGGAAAAGCTGTGTCTTTTGGAGAGACGAGATATACAGGAACCTCATCAAAGAAAAGATCATGGCAGAAATGAATCAGAGAAAAATCAGTGTTTTCCATCTTATCATAAAAAAAATCATAATCTTTTTGCATAACAGGAGGAGTCTTCACAACACCAGGAGAATATATCCTCTATAAGCCAGTGATAATGAGAGGAATTGGATTATCTGTAGTATAAGTGGCCCAGAAAATTATGGCGAATGCTTATTAATAAACCTCCATTACTTGTCTAGGTTCATGACTCGAGAAGGTTTGGAAAAGACTGTGCATCCTTGCTACAATAATAGCTTTTTCAGCTTCAGAAATTTATTTATTGATCTGAGATTTCAGATTCTTTCTCTACACTACAGAAGTTTGCTTTAGGCTTTTGATATCATTATTTTTTCTCAATATTTTCCTGTGGCATATGGAGCTCAAATCCATTTAGTACATAAAAATATTTATTTTAATATTGAACAATATTAGTGTTATTTTTAATAACTTTTTCACTGGAATTTAATACATAAAATTATACAAAACACAAACAAACTGACGAGACTCTTTAAAAAAAAAATCCTCTGTACTTTTTTTTTCCCCTCAAATTTCTTCAGTAACTTTTTCCTTTTTGCTGTCAAACTTTATGAAGATAGCTTCATAGACCATAACGCTGTCACATATGTTGTCTCTATGAAGTGAAATATGCTTTATGCTAGTTTATGAAAAATTGATGTCTATGGTTTTTTGACTTGATGACAAAAAACTTCAACAATGGGGAACTGTAATCCTTAGAATTCACAAGCGACTTCCTTAAATCAGTAATTTCTTTATAAACTACATGCATCAAAATATACTTGAGAAAATGTATTATCAATGTGTGAAATTAAAATGTTTTACACTTCTAAATTCTCAAGAGAGAGCAGATTTAGTATGTGAAGCAAATCTTGTTTGTTTTCAGGAATGTTGACTCATTAGCTGTATAGATGTACTACTCAGGCACACATAAAGCTACATATCAGACAAAAATAAAGATTAGGCAGATTTGTCAGTGTGCAATCGTCAGAAGCATAATTTCCAAAACACAGGATTTAATTTTTTATCTATTTATTTTGATTTTCAGGATGGGATCACTAGAAAATTATCACTAGAGTGATCATTAATGAAAGTGAATGTGATCAATATATAGATCAATTAGTTAACATAACTGTAAAGAAGAATAATATTTGAACGTTGAAGAAACACCAGCCAAAAAAAAATCTTTTCCAAAGTAATTTAAGCTGTTTATGGTAAGAAATTCAAGGTGGAAAAATATAAGCCAAAACGACCTTTTGAAAGTAATTTAAACTGATTGCTTTCTGCTAAGAAATTCAAGGTGGAGAAATATAATTACTGACTATACGCTTTGTACAATGATTTCTAGGCATCTTAGAGTATGTGGATTTTGGCTAACTTCCAATAAATTGCAGTAATGGTAGTATACTGCCTGATACCTGAATAATGTCTATCATAGTTCCCTTCTTGTAATTACCTCAATGGGGTCTTACCCAAAACTTTATAAAAGGCATGGAGGTGCCTTCTACACAAGGAGGAGAAAGCATAAAATTCCAAGAGATAAAGAAAGTAGAGCTCAACAAAATGTGGTTAGTTTCATTTCCAAGAGCCCTGTGTAATATCAAGCCAGATAGGCCGGTATGCTCCAATAGTTCCTGGCAATTACAGTAAAAGGTGATTTATCTGGCCAAAG
Source organism: Onychostruthus taczanowskii (assembly GCF_017590055.1). Lineage (NCBI taxonomy): Eukaryota > Metazoa > Chordata > Aves > Passeriformes > Passeridae > Onychostruthus > Onychostruthus taczanowskii. The sequence goes on from NW_024498351.1 coordinate 13,556,259, forward strand.
TATACCAGGAAATGGCCATCATTTTCTTCAGATCACAGCCTTCTGATTTTGTTAGCACTGAATTTTCTTAAATTTGGGTTCAGAAGTTGAAAGAATATCTCACAACAGCCAAGTTCCATCACAGTTAAGTCAAGGGACTTTTTGCATAATTTAATTTAAAAACCATAAATCGGTATTAGTGTATTATGAAAATGGACAGAGCCATTATAAAGATTTCTGAAGTACACAAAATGTTTTGAGGATGATCCAGAGGGCCAAATGGCTTAAAGTGAATGAGCTACACTACTAACTCTATTTTGGTCTTCGGAAAACCAACCCAACTACGTGTATTTCCCACATAAAATATTTTAGAGCTAAAAAATGTCACCTTGAAGATATTTGAATATTTGTCTGATGCTTTTTGAACTTCTGTTCTCTGATTATTTCCAGCAGGAGAAGTAGGAATTTTTGGTTGAAAAGAAGAATTGAAGCATATCCATCAGAAAAAGCCTACAGTTTGACTTGAAGTCTGTTCTCAGGTTTGTCTCTTGGCGTACATTTTAAATTCAAATTACTGTCAAAATGACCTCATGTTCTTGATTAACAAAATATTTTGTGCTAACAAAATACTTCCTCTGCTTTACTGTAGGTTCCTAAGGTAACTGTTTCACAAGATGCCATACATAGTATAATCATAAATACCAAGATCACATAAATACAAGGCGGTAAATGGATTAGCACTAGATCGTGACTGCTTATTTACTTTGGGTTTTATCATTTTAATGAAAATCTGTCCTGTCATGTAAATTTCCCATATTCTTAGGCATCAAAAAGTTTGGGTTAACAAGTTTGTTAAGTGTGTATGGTCTAAACAGTCCAAAGCGTCCAAAGGTCCAAAGCCAGATTCACTGGAAACAATGACAGAGAAGACAAATGTGTCTGACCACAAAGTCTTGGAATGCAAACTCTACTAGCAGAGATATTTCTGGAGCACAGAAAAGTCCTCTGTGATGCACACTTACTATGTCTGGGGCCAAAACCCCTCTATATCCCATTTCACGGCAGTGAAGGAAAAGGACTGAAGCAAGGAGCTGCACCGGTCATCTGTATCTTAACCAGGTAAGTGTTCAGATAGCCTGTAACATTCTTCAAAATGTTAATAGATGGTATCAGAGACCTTTAACATGCAGCCCATCAATATCATTTTTCTAGTTATCACATATCCTCAAAATATGAATGTGCCTCCCCTGACCTCTGTGTTCTTTGCTTTCCAACTGCTTTGTGAATTCTATGGAGGCACATGGCATTATTCTTTAAACACAGTGAACAAGAGAACCAAGCTCCTGCTATTGACCCCTAGTCTACTTTTAATGATCTCCATAGGCACAGTTGTGAACATTTTGTTATCCATGAGAGAGGTCAGAGTTAACTTGCTCACTAGGCTGAATTTAAAGACCAAAATATGTTTAGCTTCATGGTAGCAGGATTCTTACCCTAGAAAAAGCATATTAGGATTATATATAACAAAAAAGAACTTCACCTTCTTCCGTCTGTCAGTTAGCCTCTACTTGTCTCTTTCAGATTAGGTTGGAATCTTTCTCTAGCAACATGAACTGATTCTATTGGATATAATGGTCCTTGCCTTTCCTCTTTCCACCTTTTGTAAGAGGAAAAAAGGTCAGAGAACAAATCTGATACTTTTCCTGTAGCTAGCAAGAATGTGGCTTTCTTCCTGGTGTGAAGACTTTTGTCCTTGATCTCCATCTGGTTATTGTGAGGCATCTTGGACTTTTAGAAAATTACGTTTTACTTTCTCATCCACTGCTGTTATTGCATAACCTAGCAGACACCGGATTTTGATCTGCTTACCCACTGCATTACTGACCCTACTTATCAGTAAAAATGCATTGATAAAACACTATTTGACTTCCTGTATTATTTTTCTTTGCTCATCAAATGAAGAGAAATCATGAAACTGTATACACTGAAACCAGGAATAAGATAATAGCTATTACTTCCTGGTGCAACTCTTCCCTTCATGGATTTCTTTGTTGCAGAAAATTGAAGCAAAAAAACCCCACACCTAAACTTCAAAATCTGTTTGATAAAAATGAAAAATACACTAAAAATGTGCATATAAGGGTTTCAACCTTTTCCTTCACTAGAAAGAGCTAGTATTTGGTATTAAGTTACCATATTACATATTTAAAAACAAAATAAATAAAATAAAAAGAATGCAGCTCAACAAAAAGGAATATATAAGAACTTTCCTGGCTCTAATTTTCAAAACATATGCCTAGTGATCATTGCTGTCTATAGTTGTTTAAGTCAACAACAACTGAAGAGGCTTTTAATGCTAAAACCCAAGTCCTTATATGTACAAGAAGCACATTTTCAACAATTTTATGTTGGACCAAAAATAAATTTTCCAATCTTTGCTTTCTCAACATTCCACTTCACAGAATTTTGTTTTCCACATTTAGTTTCAGAGGGACAAGGTGTTAAAGGAAGCATTAGACCCATAAGAAAAAGCAAATGAAAGTACAGAAAATGTCTAACAGCAGAACTTTGAGCAAATATCAAGTTTAATTAACAGAGAAAAAAAAAAAAAAGAAAAAAAAAAGAAAAAAAAAAGAAAAGTAGCAATTCATTGTTTTACTTAATAGGTAGCACTGCTACAGCACTGTAGCAAAACACTGCACGCTAACAGCCAAGTATTAGGCTGCCAGCCATACATCTTTCTTCATCATATGAATTCTCCCTCTCTCCAAATGCAAGAATAATGAAAGTGAAGAATATTAAAGGAATTATAGTTTGGTATCATAGTTTATAATTAGTATATTTAGTTTATCAACAGTGAAAGCTGTTGAAGCAGAGCAATCTCTTTTTTTTTTTTTTTTTTTTTTTTCAGTATTAGGATACTTAACATATCCAGAATAGGCAAAGGTATGAAAATTCTTACAACATTTTTGAAACAAATATTAAACTACAAATGTAATTGGAAGATTAATACACAAACATTTAATTCTGTCTGTCGATTTTACCCAACATATTCTCTGAAATATCAGCCTCTGGTCATTATTAGAAATATGGGACTAAAACTTCTAGTCTGTCCAAGCATGATTGAGTTCTTGTGACTCATTATCTCAAAGATGGTATGGGATTCAAAAGAACTAATTGAAGAAGCTTTTTAAACCACTCGGTAAAGTTAATTTTTACAAAATTGTGTGGGCTATTACTCTTTCACTTTAATCTATAATGACATAGGTTTACTTACATCTTCAAAGCCTATGTTTGCTTTTTCTTTTTTTCACTTTTTCAAGGGCTTTCTTCTTTTAACAGATATAAAGTCATATGAAGTTCTGTCAATGTATCAAACACAGTAAATCTATGCAGAAAAATGTGTTTGAGCATTAGTCTCTCCAGTCTACATTGTTTATAATGAAAGACAGCTCATATATTGCTTGTTATTAATATCCAAGAGAGCTGAAGAGCAGAGAAGGAAACTTTCCTCTCACAGAAACCTTTTATCTTGACTCAGCTGAAAGTTAATATACTATAGTCTCAGCTAATAGATGATCAAAGCCATAACCTAGTGCGAGGATTAAAGAGATCTCTGCTGTGACCATCTTCATATATTCTGCACAGCAAGGTATTAATGCAAGCAAAGATAAGTCCAAAAAGCCAATATTGATTTTAAAAATGAAACCATCTTTTCATCTAAAATAGGTGAATGTGACAAAATGTCACCATGCACTTGAAAAACAACAAAGAAAAGATAACAGCAGGAAATTAATTAGTTTAGAGAAAAAGTGAGATTTATTGTATCAAGTTTTCAATTGGGAAGCCATTCCTAGTCAGCAAAAGACTTTAATGTATGTTTAACTAGAAACATATTCATAAGTTCCATGAACTTTGATGTGGTATAACACATTCTTAAATTTTAATATTAAAGCAGTGATTAATGCCTAATATTGTTCTTGTTAAACTCAATAACATTTGCTCTGAACTTCAAAAGGAGAATTACATGGCTTGATTCATTCCCATAATTTCCCTTATAAATTTAATGTGTGCCTACTCTTTATGTTTAGTCTTACTCTGCTGTTATTTTTGTTATTTGAATAAGAAAATAAAGTATATTTATTACTAAATAAAGTATTATTGCAATATTTTCCTGTACTGTCCTTTCATTCTAGACATTATGTTTTGAAAAATAAGGCCTGATAAGTATATGATCATGAGTATGGAATGCTGACCTTTCTAGATGATCCATATTTTTAAATAAAAGCCTGGAAGATTTTTCATTCTAATAATTATTTCCCTCTTTATGTGCTCTTTAAAAATTCCTGACCACTTTATTCATAAAATGGGAAGGACAGGGCAGGTCTGAATAAATGAGACTATCAAATGCTTATGTTTTATGTACATATCAAGGACAGAAACTCACATATGTATATTTTAGGGCAATTACACTCTGGAAATAACTATTGTAGAGAAATACTGCTGTGTACGGAAAGCAAGGAAGTCAGATTGGAATACCAAGGGCATGCTGCTATGGAGAATTGAACACGAGATAGTAATACTGTGGAGGGCTTTATAAGTAGCACTGGTGCTGTAAGTCTTCTTATGTCATGGCAAATGAGAAAATGAGGCAATCAGTTCTTCACTGTAAATGTGACATGCTGCTTCTCATTACTGAAGAAGATGAGCAAATAGACAGACAGCTATTTTGAAGGAACCACTGCACTGGAAATACATACAAATCTTAATCTCCTTTTCAATGACTTGGTCACAAAACCATCTTCTAAGCATTGCCTGTCAAAAGTTTGTATTCTAAAGGGTTTAGGTCTTCCAGTCATATTCAGCTGACTAATAAAAACATTCCAGAACATGTAAATCCTCTTAAATTTTTTGTAGGTTATGGGTTATGTTATAACATTAAGAAGCATGAGATTAATCAAGAAGGAAAATAAAACAACTTTAGTTGTTAACAACTTCTATTCATGAATAAATGTGTAATTGGCATTTCAGCTTCAATATACAGTAATGATTGATGTAATACACCAAGAAAATAGGCATAACTAATACTAGTTGAATATAACTAAGAACATTGGTACAAAGTAGGCAATCATATCTAGGCCACCTTTGTTCTTAAAAGATAGAGGAGGTCAGATTGGCAGTAATGTCCTTTTTTTAATTAATCACACTTTGTTCCTTGAAATTCTCAGTGATGCAGTAAGGTGCAGAAAAGTGTAAAAGTTTCTAGAATTTTCCCAGGGAAAAGCTCTGTGAGCAATTTGCATGCATATATTTGATTCCTTTCTTCACAAGACAAGTTGCTAGACACTGCCAGGGGAAATTTGTGTACAGAACATACTTATGTTTTGTACACAAGGCTGCTCTACAGTCCTAAAACAGAACACCAGCTGATTTTTCTGCTTTGATTGGAGATATGTGGATTAAAATAATGAAGTTTACATGTTGCTAAAATTATAATTGATCTGGCTTCTGTTGCATATATGTTGACTGAGACTTTCTAAGCTGCTCTTCTAACAGAATCCGCATAGTCTGGAGACTCCAGGATATGCTATAATAAACCCATTATATTATAAGGCACATTAAATGTATTATATACTGTTTTATTGTTCCAAGGAAAGCTTATGGTTTTACAGTGTTACTCTGTTTGACTTGTTTTATAATAAAATTGCATAGTCAGATGTCTGTTCCAGATTTAAATGGGGCAGCTTAAGATGCAGGGAGTCCAACTGTTACTGTTGACTTGCAGAAAGTCCAAAAGTAGTTAAATTTGATATTGAAATAAATGGAGATGATTCACATAATAGGTTACTGCAGGTAAGTTACTGAGAAAGAAGTCTTCATTTTAAGTTATTGCAGTTATACTAAAATTACTGTCTCGACCACATCTTGAGTTTAATTATTATACAATGACATTTTTTAATCCTCTTTTGTGTAAGAATAAGGTGCTGTTCCTATACACATATAGATGCTTATGCTGCCTGATTTTTCTCATAAAACTTGTGTTCATAATTCCCTACTAATTGCACCTCTGGGCAATATTTTTCTGGACACAAATACCAGCAATGGAAGTCCCGAAACAGATTTTTTTCAAATAATCTCTTAAGATAACATATTGATAACTTTTTCAGGAGAGTCAGTACTTGCATCCTTTGTATTCTGCTGGTGGGAATCAACAAAGCACTAGGAGGCTTCTCTAGTAAATGAACTTACTTCAAGCCAAGTTACAACAGCTATAGTTCTTAATTTTTTTCTGCTATATTTCAATATGGTTTTCATCTTTTGAGTAAAAGTCACAGACTAAAAGACCTCTTTTGTTAATGAATCTCTGAGAAAATAGCTGATTAACTAACTATATCAACAGAAATATTCTGAGGGCTTTCCCTTTCCTGTGCCATGACCCATACCAAAGTTTACGTGAATGTGATTTACTACAGAAGTCACAAAACTATCAATTCAAGGTAAAGAAAAAAACTATCGCCCATATTCCTTTAAAAATAATGTTGTCCTACATATACTACCAGCTTTTTAATGTAGTTCTGAATGCCCAATTTCCATGAGAACAGCATGTGTGAAATTAGAATTGAAGCTCTTCATTTAAGACTCTTTTCTCTAACAAAATGACCTGAAATTATCCTTATTTCCCATTATGTAACCTCCAATTTGAGATAATTGAATTAAAAATTCCTGCCTTACGCTAATGTTATAATGAAATCACTGGATATTTAATATTTTGTACTGCCTTTACATCTTTGTAGGTACTTGCAATGTTTTCAGACTTCTCCACACATTGTGTACCTACTTCTCTGTTGGCTTTGGACTCAAGCAAAATAGAAGCATACCATGCCATCTCTGAATATTTGCATTTTATAATCTACTCTTTACTCTGAAAGTGACTGAAAAAAAAATTGAAAAGAACAATACTGAAGTTGTCAGAATTTTATGAAGATTGTGTCTGTGTTGTCTTGTTCAGAATTTCTTTTTTATTCCATTTGTTTTACTCCTCCTTTGCCCTGAAGTATTATTCTGAATAAGTGTGACTGTTTCCTCTTTGTGTATATGAGAACAAAGAAGTGTCAGTGTGTGGCTGCACAACAGACGTACCATAAAATGAAAAAAAAAAAATCACCTAAATAGTGCCATAATAATGAAATAATTATTTGGATTTAAGCAGAATAAAAATATTACATGACTATGTGCCAATAGAGAATTCCTCAAATTATGGAAAATATGGACAACTAGAAATCAAAAAATTTGCCTAGATGAGAGCTTGAGATTTAAGCTGTAGATCTACCTACTTAAAACAAAACTAGGAATCCCTATATGAATTGCCAGGAAATTTTAGCTAATCTTTAATTGAAAATTCTAACTATAACATTTCAACAGCGACTGTAGACTATTTAGTTCAGCGCTTAGGAGTATTTTCGTAATGTCCAGTCTGAATATCTTTACAGGAATGTAAAATTATAATTTCATTTTATTCCTATTCTGAATGAAAAAGAAAAACACTTTTTCCTTTCTCTTTGAAGACTACTATCACATCTCTTCCCAGTTTTCTGTACTGACATACCTACAGAAAATGACACAGTAATTTTGCACTTATTTCAGCAATAACTTGGGGAATCTGACTTTTTCAAGCATGTTGCAAAAATCTTTTAGAATCTCTGAATTTAAATCCAAGCATAAGCATAAAAGATACACATTTGAAGATGTCCTGATATTGTGCCTTAAAATAAATTAATGCATAAATATGTTTGTTACATGAACTGTATGATGATAAATAGTGGGGGGAGAGAGACTAAATGAATAACAGAAATTTGTTGAAATTAAATGAATGGTCATTATAAACAGGGTCAAAAGAAGTTCACCTTTTTTGTCATCTGCACACTGATGAAGATTACAGTACCTCTCTGTGTATTTTCACTGCCTACTGCCACTGAAATGTGTATTTACTTCTTTAACTCCACATGTAGTGTCAAACAGCAGTGCAAGTGGGGGACAAGAAGAGAAGTAGTACAAGCAGTTATACAAGAATGGCTCAGGGGTTATATCAATAAGTATTTTATTTTTTTTATTTTCTAGGAAAATAAAGTGCTTTGAACCCTCTCAATTTTTCTTTTTTTTTCTTTTTTTTTTTTTTTTCAATTTATGCTGGCTTTAGGCTAGTACAAACTGGTCTTAGAGCAAATAAGTTTTATAGACCGTGGTATCTCAGTCTTAGCATTGCAGTACAACTTCCTAACTACTATGCATCCTATTAAACACGCACATTTACCTCCATTTTTAATAACCACACATGTGACTGTCAGTCTTACTGAAAAGCCTCTGCAAAACTTTTTGATGGGCTTTCTGTTTTCTTTACTTGCTGTGAGAACAATGATTTGTGGTCAGCTAGTGAAATATCACCTCATTCAGCCCAGTGTTAAGGTCCCTGAAGTAAGCTACTCTAAATTAACAAGTCCTTTCCTTTTCCTTGTTTCCTTTTTTTTTTTTTTTTTGATAAAATAAAACTTTTATTTTTTAAATTGCATATCAAAAATTCTTTTAAAAAGCTCTTAAAGCAAAACATTAGAACAGCCAACTTAAATTGCCACAAAATATTCCTCTCATGCAATAGCCAAATTAGGATCCTAACTTCAAAAATTTGGACTTAAAATACTTTAAAATACTATTTACTACTTAACCTCTGCTGCCATATTGCTATTGCAAAATGATATTTGTAAAGTACAGGCATTGATATATTTTTATAAAATACTCTGCTAATATTCAATTATGACATCTTGTAATATTATGAACCAATATTTTTTTAGATATTAAAAACAAAGAAGAAATTGTTCTGGCACATATTGTGTTGGCAACATTGCCTCTCTGAAATTGTGATCATAAAATTACTAATCAGTGACATAATTTTGGCTGATGTTCAAAGGCCTATACTAAAAACTGGACTTCATCTCTTTTAAACCTTAAATACAGGCATATTAAATGTATATTAAGTGAAATATGTACTAAATAAAAATTTATGTTTTAAAGGATGAATTAAGTTGCTAGGAGTTAAATTAATTTGAATAACTTGGAGGTAATTTATCTTACAAGTTGCAAGACGTACTGAGTAATTTGATGTTTGTCTAGATGATGGGGGTACATCTGACTACCTCAGAATAACTGGCAAGTCCCCTACATGACTGTAGGTGCTCGTCATTTAGAGAAGACTCTGCTGTACTTTTGGAAGTCTCATTAAAGGCATTTCACTGCAGTATCCATGTAATGATAAAAACACTTCCTCTTTTCTACACAGCTAATAAATAAGTGTATTTCCTTGTAATATGAAGTTACATTTAGTGATGAAAATTAAGTTAGAATTTACTTTTGTTTTACATTATCAACATAGTTTCAAGACTATTGAGAGCATGGGGTGGAGTTATGCTGACATGTGACAGATGAGGTGGAAATACAAGTGTGAGAGCCATTGAACACCATGAATTTTTACAATATATCATCATTATGAAAACACCTGTGCTGAAGGACATTGTGCTGATATACAGAAAATAACTTTTCTGTAGTTGATAAAATTTTCATTTTTCCCTGCAATGTTTAGAAAGGAGAACAATAGTCTCTGCTTGATGGAGTATTTGTAGACTACATAAAAAACATTCTACACTGATAAAACATTGCAGATTTTTCTAGCAGAAATGAGGCTGGACTAAATCTTCCCTGTCTTTCAAGTCATTGAACTGAAAAAGAGCCACTTCAGCAACTATTTTTGAATGACTCTGCAGTTCTAACCTTCTGCCTGTCTGAGAGATGAAAGGACTAAAGGTATCCAAAAAAAATTATTAATGAAATACACGGAACAAAGTGCATCCCCAGAAAATTTTCAGATGATACAAAGCTGCTAAGGTTGGTTGATACACCACATGGTTATGCTGTCATTTGAAAAGACCTCAACAGCCTGGAGAGATGGCTACCAGGAACTGGTTAACAAAGGAAATTTGAAACCTTGCATCAGGATCCATTGTTCTGCCTGGGTTCAATAAAGAATTTTTGTGGACTGATACAAACATGGTATGCAATTGCACATTTTGAGCGCTGTATGTTGAAAAGAAGACTGTCAAGTTCTCTACTTTCTCCAAAGTATCTTTTACAAAAAGATCACAAAATAAGAAGCTGGAAATAAAAGTAGAGACAGCAATATAAATAAACATGAACATTTTTCAAAGCTTTTTAAAGCTGAGTGTTTTAAAATATTCCTTTTTTGGGTACTGTACTGATCAAATAGTGGCATAGTTTCTTGGATTTTCAGATACTTGTAGCACAGTATTTGCTGAAAGCAATGTTGTGAAGATCATCTATTGTTCCCACACTGTCATTGCTGGATATGATTATATGTTAAGCTAAAATATTTTCCTTTGTACTAAAAAAGCTTTGCCGTTGCTTCACAGATGGCATTTCATTTATCAGTCATCAGTGAAAATGGCATACACCTTACTTTGGACATGTTCAGCAAATAATTTTAAAAAATAATTTCTTTCACAGGGTGTGAAGTTGATAGAGAACACCCTTTCTTGGATATCAGAGTTTTACAGACGTGGAACAAGGTATTCCCAGCTGTAGTATAGAAAGCAGAGTGAGCCAGTTGCTGCTCTATTTTGTATACCTATTGTATTTAAATTGCCTTCTTGATGAATTGATCAGGAGGACATCAAAGAGTAACAGCTATAGGGACAACAGAAAAAAAAATCTGCAAACAATTTTAGATTTCACAGTTGAAAGTGCTTAGTTATTAAGGATGACTATAAAATAAGACTGAAGAGAATTAAATAACTGCCTAGTTCAGCCCTACCTACGTATGTAGAAAGGAGGAGGGTAATTGTACATGAGCTCAAAATATAATGTGTACTTATCAAAATTCTTAATTAGTTATAAAGCTCTGCAGCCTAGAATTCAAATGAAAAAGATTAACATAGACACAGATGACTGTAAATATCCACAAGAGTCTAGTAGTTAATTTGACAGTGAGAGATTTTTGGTGTTTTATGTATTGCATAGAGTTACATTGATTCTGTGAACATGTATGTCACAATTTTGTTCAATTTTGTCTGAGATATAGCCCTACCATAATGACAAGTACTTTAATTTTTTCTCATTTTATTTGCTATGAAAAATTATTTTCATGGGTTTTTATGATATTCATTGTCAAAGAATCCAATATTTCTCAAACTTGCCACCAGTTTGTGAGACTGCTATCTAAAATTATCCCACACTCATATCAAAGCTCAGATGTATTGAGGTTGTGTCTCAAATAGAATCATGGTCCTAATGTGAGACACCCAGGATGTAATTTTTAAAATACTTAGTTCTTCTGCTGTTCATTGCACAGCTTCCATTTTTGCATCATAGGGAAGGGGAAGGGTATGCTTTGTGAACATTTCAGATGTGCTCAGTGTCACATAAGCACTTTCATCAGAGGCAGAAATGAATTCCAGTTTCCTGCCAGGAATCAGTAGGAAAATGAGAAGCTGAGCCTGTTCAGCTTTTTGATAGTTTCATAGACCAGAATGCACATCTGCACCTGGCAAGTCAGCGAGGTGTGTTTGACTCCTTTTGAATTGAGCCTAGGTCTTTTCCAACTTAGTGCTCTAATGACTACACATTTGCAAAGGCTAGATCCTGGTCTGCAGAAGCCTGAATCCTGATTGAACAGAGATGTTACTCTTTGACTCAAAAGTTTGTCCTTCAGTGTGTGGCAGTAGGCTACATAGCTAGACAGCGGCGGAGTTACCACAAATTTCTGAGTATTCTTCTCATATGTAGAGCTCCATTTATTCATTATAAATTACTATTTGGGTGCATTTTCTTCCCAATTTGATCGTTTAGGAAATTAGTTCTCTTTCCTTCCCTAACATAAGACATTGTGCCCCATGACTTGTAAATGCCAGCCAATTCATTCTGTAATTTTTTGTAAGTTCTGAAATGTCCATTCTACTAATTCAGAATCTCTTGCTGTAGACAAACACACGAACAAAAAAAATCACACTTCTTAAAATTCTTAAAAATCAGGAGTGATTTTATTTTTAAGAAATCAAGAACTGTCAAGCTAACTATATTTGGTGTTATCTCTTTTTCCCAAAGCATGCTGATTGATAGTTCCCTGATTGTGATTTTTACATTTTAAATACCTCATTCACTCAGAATAGGTTTATAGGCATAAGTTAAATTACATTTTTTCCTGTGGCAGAGATCCAGCATATTTTACAACTGATTCACAATAAAAGCTCAGAACACATCTCATCCACATGCCACATTTCACACAGTGTTTACCTCATTAGTGCCAGTGGAAAAAGCCCAAGACCAGAGGAATTTTCAATATACTATATTTCAATAACTTTACACAAACAGATTTTTGACTAGTATAACATGTAGAATTAATGCATGTTGATAGCCAAAATATATCATTAATGCTTTCCTAAGTGCTTCATCCTTATTATCCTAATGAGCTAACTTCTAGGTTACTGAATTTCCTTGCCGTTGCACAAGCAACTCTGGCATCACAGATTTAAATGACTCCGTAGCATGACAAGCTGATTCTGCTGATAGAAAGGGGGAAGAAAGATTAATCACATACCAAAATATGTTGACAGAACCATTCCCACATCGTATGAAGGTTATTTGAAAAATAGTACTTGTATATCTTGGCTGAGTCAACCCTCTTGTTTTCGGTTTGTATTTGTAAAAGTCAAGCCCAGTTCTGCTAAACACATGCTCTGCTTCTACTGACTTCAGTGTTCAGCATTTTTTTCAGGACTAAAACAAAAGTTAACAGAATTAAGTATTAAATGTAGCACAAAATTTCCTGCTTTGATTTTTCTTTCTATTATTTTTTCTTTAATTTTTTCTAGTTTTGGCTTTCAGCAAGGGTTAAAGTTTTCTTGAATCTATTTTTCATGTCATATGTGTGCATGCTTATATATTTATATATACAGACTTCCTAAATATGCATAGATAAGTCCTTTTAAATACACTGAAATTGAGCTAGCTGAGGAGACCAAGCAATAATATAAGTCACTTCTGATTCAGCAAATTATTTAAACAGACATTAAGGCAAAGTGAAAAATAATTTTCATTGTAAAGGACCGTAATATTTAAAATCATGTCTACTGTGATACTATCAAATAAATTTGTCTTTGCAGCTCTTTCAAACTTTTCAGTTGCGTCTCCAGCTAATTGACAAGAACACCCATAAAAACTGGACAAAATTGTTAAAAACACAAAGAAATATGGATTTCTTGGGAGTTTTTATTTTTTCTTTAGATATTTTATGAGTCTAGATATACTAAAAATGTGCCTTATAGGATAATACTTTTAGGATGTTACCTTTTACAGATGATCAAATTTCCTTAGGTCTATGATCTCTACAGATGAATTTGAAAATAGAAAGATTCACCACATCAAGGCAAAAAATATATGGTTTCTTTTTAATTTAAGTTGCAAATTATTTTTTTTTTTTTTAGCTAACTTGCTTAAAATACATAAAGTCAATTCATGGTGCACAGTAAAATCAAGCTTAGGTGGCCTCTGGTTTAGATGTTACGTAGGTAAAAAAAGGAAATGGAAAAAAATATACAATCCTCTCCAGAACAGTGGATGCCAGCCATGTATAAATTTAAAAGACTGTAAATTCCTCTGAGAAAAATGAAGGAACAGAACAGAGCATTTAGAAATGTTCTACATGAAACCATGACTAAATAATCACATCTAGTCAACAAACCTGGAAACACATCTCAGTGATTTTAAAACCATGTATAAAAAATGCTTCTTTAAGCAGTTTTTATGATAGAGGTGACTCAGAATTCCTGTGTCTGTTTTAATCCTTTTCACTTCTTCTCTTTTAGTTTCATTATTTTCCAAACACCCTTACTTTCTTCATCCTTCCCATAAGATTTGCAAGGAAATTAGAAACAATTGAATATGACTCCAGTTTGTTAAGCAAGCCTTTGAATTTCCTCTTCAAAGGATATATTTTCAAATAAGGGATGCTGACTACAGAGAATATTTAGTTTAATCAGATCTATGTTTCATATCAAAATTCAATGATGGAGGGCATGGGCAAAAGTTCTCCCATGAGCAAAAACAAGGTATTTTCAGAAAAGTTCATTCCGTCTCTAGGAACACTTATTGCACCCACCGTGAAATTTCACAGGTCACTGGGTTGAGTCAAGATATAAAGTCCTGAATTTTGTTCATATAAAGCATTGTGCAAAATTAATGCAGAAAGGCTTCTGCTCAATACCTGTCTCACTTCAATATAAAACAGGCACCTAATTTGTAGCTCCTGTACAGGAGTTTCTGTTAACACTAATTCAAGGCTAAATTAATTTAAATCACTCTTTGTGGTTTTCTCTGAAATATTCAAAGTCACTATTTAGGTACAGAATGGCATGGTTATTTAAGTGGTATTGAAATAATGAAATTAGTATCAGCTTATTACATTAGGACAAATGTAAGAACTTAAATAAGATATCTTCTCTTATAGATGCTTGAAAGGATTTTTTTCAAAGCAGTAATTTACATAATAATATACAAAATATTGAAATAACTATGACTCCTTAGAGAAGTCAGACATTCATTCCTATTGTTATTGAAATTTATAGAATTAATTTCTAGTGTCAGTTAAATATAAATTACTTTTAAGGACATACAAAGAATTATCATCTTTTTTCAGTGTTTCTCATAAGAACAGCAGCCAAAGAACAGTCATTCAGAGAATTATAAAAAGAAACAGTTTTGATTAAAAAATAACTTTAAAATGAAACAGATTGTTTGTGTGTGGTGTTCAGGGAAGTGCTAAACTGTATTTTCAAAATATATCCTCTCTGCAAAGCTCTAAAGCTAGTGCGTCATATGGATCTGAGGACTTCACACAATTAATTGCACAAAACTGAGGAATTTTAAGGGGAGAGTTAAAAATGTCATCTGGATTCGTGTGAAGTGGTCTTTGCTGTATTAACTGTAGCATTTAATTAAATACAATTGCTGCTAAAAATCTGACTATATATTTTCTAACAAAGGTTTCAACTTTTTAGAAAAAATCAACCCTGAGAAGCTTTCTTCTTTTCTCTTTATGTTCACATCTTTCTCTCCCTCTAGTTAATATTTCTAACATATTATACTCCTTTACTTCAATTATAGGATACTTCAGCAGTCCTTAAAAATGCCATGTGGCAAAATAATGCTTAGTATTTTCCCAATATCCTATCCCAAACAGCATAGATTTGGAAAGTATACCAAAAAACTTGATAAAAAATTATTCAATTTTTTTGCCATCCACCTTTTGAAATCGTTCTTATTTCTAGAAGTAAAAATTATGCCAGTGTTTTTCTTTTGCAGAATCCATTTTAATCCCATAAATTTAACTTACTGACATCTTTCTTCCTGATACATTTCTCTATATACTGAAGCTAATTCAAAAAGAAATTATCCTTGTTTCAGAATCTTCATTGTTACTCACACAGATGCTATAAAGGCAAAACAACATTAAAAATTAGGAAAACATTTACCATGTCTGTTGCATCTCAGCACCTTTTTTTTTTTTTTTTTTTTTGACAGGTGGGAGGGGACTTCTGTGGAAGTCCCAGAAGTAGCTCCTATTAATGTTGTTCCATTGCAGATCTGATATTTGGGGTTGTTTTAAACTACCCATCTCTTTAGCATTCCTTGTAGAACGTAGTTATGAGTCATGAGAAAAACTGTTGCAAAAATATTCTATATTTGGACTGTAATGTTAGCATGATGCTGTCATATATTACATTCTATTTTACACCCATCAGGTCTATGAGTATTCACTTTTGGTCCTGGAGGTAGGAGGAATCTGGATTGTGAAATTATTACAGTTTTCTAGGAGGAGTGAATGATGAAATGTTCTGATCTTCGTGACTATTCTTACTGCCGGAAAACTTGTGGATATAGATGAACTGGGAGGAAGCACAACTCACAGAGAAGGCTAATAAAGAAAGGTAATGATGAAATTAACATAAAATTATATTTCAAAACAGGGTTTCTAACGTTGTAATATCTGAAAATCTTAGACATGTAAGAAGTTGACACCGAGTGACACCTCAGTACATAAAATGCTAATAATTCCACTGATGAAAAAAATGGCATTACTATAACCACATAAGGCTTTATACAATGTCTAGGTTCCCACCAGTTACAGTAATTTTCTTTCAAAAATGTCATAAAATGCATACTAAACGTGGAATTTTTTTTTTAAAAACTGCAGAAAACAGCCATTTAAAAACTCAGTGTTAATGGTCACACAAGTCAGCTGTAGATAGTAGAAGATATGGAAGAATTCAAAGGAAGGGCAGGGAGAAACAAAGCAAAGAAATGTGGATGTAAATGGGGAATTTTTACCTAAAATTTTATGAGAAAATTTGACTCTTATGTGATTGGGGTTTTACAGAACTAGGAATTAGAGAAGGATTTTGTTATAATCAATAAAATTTTAGAAGGCTTTGTATATCAACACCTTATTAAAGTCAAGGATCCTCATGTGGGTTTTGTTGATATCATTACTCTTTTGAGAGTTATGAGTTAGAGGACAATGCAATCTCACTCTACCAAAGCTCTGCTGCCTTTTCAGTAGGACTGATGAATGAAATATTCATATGCTATAATTGTCTTCTTAGATAAAGTCCAAGAGCATTTCAATAAATCACACAATAAACAAATTATCATGGAATATTTTTGGGCATTCCATAGAATAGATGTTTGCACAAGAAGCAGAATAACAGTAAGTTTCTAGTCTGGCAATTGATCCACTTTATTTTTGCTATCTTAATGGTGCAGGTTACAGTTGAAACTTAATTCTATGTGAGCATCATTTTAGCATGCAGTGTATTATAGTTAAAATAAATCAAGTGTTCAAAAAATTAAAGAAATATTTAGCTATTAAATAATGAGTTTATAACTGTATTAAGCTATATATTAAAACTGGAGTGCATTACTACTGAAAACTTATCACTTTTTATATTGGAAAAATTAAGAAAGTCAACAAACATGAATAATAGAAAGAACTGAACCATAATTGGCCTGCTCATTTTTTGAAAGCTGTACAGGCTTGACAGATTTGTTCTCCAGTCCCAACTGCCGACTGCATGGAAAAGTTTTAGCTGTTGGCTTTGCCTCAGGAAAAATAATTTAACTGATAACTCTGTCTGAAAATTCATACTTTTCAGTTTACCATGGACTATATATTTTCATGGTCAGATAGACAAAATCAAAACAAGATTCAGACATTTAATGGTTAATTTTATTTTATTTTTATTTAAAAGTTATTTTCATGCAGTAAATGAGCAGAAAGTTCTTGAAGTTTTTGCTAGACCTCCTGGAATGACTGCAGTATGATTCTTGTTGAAGAGATATAAACACTGGCATCCAGATACATCAACTTAATATGTACAAAACTCTACAGTGAGTGTCTGGATAATTCTAATTAATTGTCATGAAACAATCATCTCTGTAATTTCCTTACATTTTGCATGTACTTTTAAAATTGGGAAACAAGGATTACCTTTTCATTGAGGATTACTTTATTCTTGAAGTAATCTGACTTCACTGGTGTCTGCCCAAATTAATTTTTCATATAAGGTAAATATAAATTGATACAACCACATAGAAAGGTGTATTCAATAATTTCTTAAAAAGATGTAACCCTTTTAAATTTTGTTGCATTTTCCTGAAACATCTTCATCCCTTATTGCCCTATGCTTAACTCTAAGTCATATGAGTATGCCTAAATTGTTGTACAAATTTTTGCAGAAAAAGCAATTTTAGATTGCAAAATCATTCAAGATTATTCCTCCTGAAAATAGTTTAAAAAGGAAAAATCAAAATTAAAAGCCAAGACATGTATCTGTGGTTTCATTTGTCCATAATTGTACCACATTTTGTATAAGGCCATTTTTCTTTGCTAAAAGCCTCAAGGTCCTCATAATGTGCAGCTTGACAAATTTTTCCATGATATCTATCAACCGTCCAGGCTCAGGATGTCCTGTCCCAGTGTGTTGTCTCTTGTGGAGACAAATCTTCATCTTTTGTCTGCTACATCAATGGCAAAGTAATGATAGAGGCTTAGAAAAGATGGTGGCCATGTCACTAACACAACAAACTGTTTCAAAATAACTCTCGCATGATTCACCCTCAGAGATCTCTTCTAGGCCTTCCTACAAGCCTAAAGCTTAAATCTGGAAACTCATTTGATCAAAAAAGGTAATGAACAGTACCAGTGCTGGTCCTGTGAGCAGAGGTGCTCAGGCAGAACAGGAGTTATTATAAACATGTGCCTTGGCAATGTACCCAAGCGTATGTACTGCAGAGGGGCCCTGAGTCCTACAAAATCTGAAAAAGCATTTTAAATGTTTTTAAGTCTTACTGAAGCTAGAGAGCACACTGAATTGTATTCACAAAAATTACTAATCTCTAAAATTTACCTATCTCTAGGTATCTAAAATTTTTCTGCTAAAGAAGCACTTTGGGGTCAATGTCAAGTGCTGCTAAATCAGTAATACAAGCTTTTCTTTCTCTCCATTCTTGAAAGGAATGTGGAAGATTTGTCCTCTACCTCCTTCATATTCTTTCTGTTCAGCTCTTCAAATAGTTCTTACAATAATATTTATTTCTTTATTCTGAGTCATGGCTAGTGTCCTCATTTTGCTGTTCCATAGAACATATAGAGAGATGGGATTAGCTATGGACCGGTGATGTTAGACTCCCCTATATAGGTGACATTTACCTTTTCTTCAGAATATGAATACAGAACTTGGGTTCAGAAGGATGTGGATGTCTTCGCAGAGCTGCACTTTTTCTGCAAACAGAATCCACAGTAGCTGTTTTGGTGAACTCTCATTTGAAACTCTGCCTTTTATTTTTCTTTTTTTTTTTCTTTCATATTATTTTACAAATCAATAACCTCTTGGAGAAAACACAAAACTGAATACTCATTGAGCTATGGCAGTCATGTAAATAAACCAGTAGTAAATCTTTAATAAATGTTCACATTTATTAAAGATTTATTTACCTGTATTTTGGCACAATATGAAACAATACAGAAAGGAAAAGAGCATATAAATATTTTTAAATAATAAAGTTAAAATAAATCTTAAAGTTAGAAATATAGCTGTCTCCGTCTCTCTGGGTGCCTCCCAGTGAACCCCGGCCAGCCCCGGGTCGGAGCTAAACCAAAAAATTTAAATATTAAAATTACATTTAAATAATTAAAATTAAAAAGCAAGAAGATTTTACCAGATCATCAGAAGTATAATCCAGTGCAATTTCAGTAGATTTGAAGAGGAGCCAACTTACAAACACTGAAAACAAAAATTATTTATTTTTAGTTAAGCACTTTGCATAATGAAATGTAGTATTTTTCTTGGCACATACTCACTTATGAAGTGAGGATTTGTAATTAAAACCCTATGTAATATGAAGAGGTCCTTCTTCCTCTGTGCTTCTTAAAGAAAGCACAAATTTTGGATGTCCTACCTATTTCATAACAATATGAGGATCCAGGTGCCAAGTCATGGAGACATTCTGTCAGCAGCAACAGACTTTCATTATTCAGAAGTTGTATCAAAGACTCACTTTTCTGTGGGTGTGTGTGTTCTAGACTAATAGGGGTGATATGGTTTGAATTTTACTCTGCTCAATCTATTTTCTTTAGAGAGAGAGCATAACTTTGGTTCCAAGCAACTAATACTCTACTTTCAACTGATCAAGAATCAATGATGCAGGCAAAATTTTCTCTTCTTAACTTGGCAATAGTACAAAGGTCCTATGGCCAGAGGGTGCAACTGGCAGTTGCACAATAGGGTAAAGAGCAATAATAGTTTATTTGGCTTTCTGATATTTAGCTTTCTGAAAGCACTTCTAAATGTGCACCGATAAAAATTATCATATAATCATAGAAGTATTTGATTTAGAAGGGACCTTTAAAGATCATACAGTCCATACATCAATGTACTAGTTTTATCTTTGTTAACAAGGGTAACATCTTGATTCATGTTACAGTAGCATATACTAAAACCAGGATTACACTCTTGCAATTTCACCTAAATAAAATGCAGATGTTCCTTTAGTGCATTTCTATATGAAGGTATTTCAGTACGGCATTTGAAAAATCTGAATAAGAAAGGTATTTATGATTATGTTTTATTTTAAACTTCATGGAATAGTCCTTGACAGAGATAAAATTCTGTTTGTATCACTATGGGCCAACACTTACTGTTTGCAACACAGGACAGAGAGATGTTTTCTATTTATTTAAACCTTTAGTTTTTTTATTCATGTTTAAGATGAGGAATAATTTGCGAAAAAAATATTTATGCATAATATTTTTTTGCATCATTCATTATTCTAAGGGGATTAAGAACTGTAATAAAATGCAAACCCTACCTCACTTCATTGCATGTTGCTGCTAGGACTTCAAAATGACATATTTAAAAAAAAAAAAGTTTAACTATGGTTATACATATATTTGGTATGCTTTCTTCAGAATATATATATATATATATATATATAGTGCAGAAATTAGATTTTTAGAAACGAAATAAAAAACAGCAACAATAAAAGAGAAGCCACACATCACCATCTAACTGTCTTTCCAAATGTCAGTAATACAGTAACACAAGTACTACAAGTAACACACAATTCTGCCTCAACAGAAAACCTCCTCCCTAGCAGCCCAAGGAATGAACTTTGAAGTACTAATAAGCTTTGTGAAGTTAAGAAGTCTCGGGGATGACAGACCAAAAGGGATCAAAATGAAAACCCCTCCTGAGAACACACTGCTAGCATTCATTTCTCATTTAGGACAAAGTAAATGGCTTGATGTCACTTCATGAAATTCAGAATAATCTAGCTTTCTTTGTCATACTTACTTTAAATAAAAATAGTAATTTTTAAAAAACCAAAACAAAACAAAACAAAACAAAACAAAACAAACAACAACAAAAAAAAAAAAAAAAAAAAAAAAAAAAAAAACAAAAAACAAAAAAAAAAAAAAAAAAAAAAAAAAAAAAAAAAAAAAAAAAAAAAAAAAAAAAAAAAAAAAAAAAAAAAAAAAAAAAACAAAAACAAAAACAAGAAACACAATCCAGTCTCTCTTTCAATTGAAATCTCCAGTATGGAGAGGAAAAAAAAAAAAAAAAAAGAGAAAATAATCTGTGCTTCCTGAACACTCACCACTCATTTGACACGGTGAGAAAGCAACAAACAAGACATAAAACTGAAGATTTCCAGAACACTTTGTGGTAGTAATTTCTACTGCCCTGTTCTGCCTATGTTATAGAGGCTCACCTGTCACAGACCATCATGGAGCTCCCAAATATTATGGTGAATGCAGGGATCTCAGGGCATCTACACTCTTTCCTCTCCTAGGATAAGTCATACTCACAGGCTGTCAGGGTTGCAAGAATTTTGACAGTTTGCTATTTGTGTTGCTTCATACTGGTGAATCTCATCTAAATTTTGTTGCAATCTCCTTAAAACCTATGAGTGTCTACTTGGGATCTTTTTAATGGACTTGACATGGGAATGAAAACAATTAACAATATAATTTTGAAGATAGCAATGGTCCTGAGCTTGCATCAAACCAGACATTCCTTCCCGTCTATGGGGGATCCCAGCATTGTGGCAGTGAGCATGCTAGACAGACATATCATGGGAATCATATTGCTTTTAAGAGTGAATCATGCCCTGGAATTGCTATATTCTTTGAAGTGTAACTAATATATACATTTTCCAATGTATTTTATTAAATTAAAAATCACTTGTAAAATCATGTGTCTTCAGATAAGTAAATATGATATGAAATATTGCAACTTCCACACACGAAATATCTGAAATAAGGTGGCCAGTGAGTAATAGGTTCTGATAGTGGCATATATCTAAGGACTTCTTTCAATAGAAAATGCCCAATATCCAACCATTTGAAAACTGTACTAGAATATTCCAATACAGGTATGCCATTCCTTGAGCCCCTATATTAATCAAATGCCTACAGTTTATCACATTGTACTATGATCATGTTACAATTAACACCACTTGATTGTCCTTCCAAAAAAAGTGGTTAGACTTGCATATGTTTATTGCTAGTCACTAGTTTAGTGCCTTTACACGGCTTGCTCCCATTAATGGTTTTTTCTTCTAAGAGTATGCTGGGAAGGTATAGCACATCATCTGATTTTTGTATTTTTAAACTAAGGGAGAAAATTGAGAGTTACACCATAGATGCACAAGTAGAGTGTCTGAATGATAAATCTTTCAAATTGGGTAGTTCCATACTCTTCTTTATTGGAAAGGAATATAAAAAAATCACCCTAAGTGAAAGAGAGCACTGATATTAAGGAGTGCTTACCACACACACATGTACAACACGTCAAACAAAGACCACCCTGTTAATTTACATAGTGATATAACATTTTAATTTCATATTTTTCCCTCTTTGTACTTTAATTATGGCAGAACATCAGTAATAATATAATATCTCTGCTTGAAATATTTATGTACAGCAGAGGGTGCCAGACAGTATGGAACAACATTTCCTTTACTAATAATTTCTGCAAGTAATGATTTAAAGTGATGAATAATGGAGGTAAATGTAAAAATATTTTGAGATTGTAACTGTGTTTTCTAGGGAAAACAGAAAATCAAGTCCTCTTTTTATGTTTTAAATTGGTATATTCCACATCGGAACACCAAGCTAATAATACCAAGGTTGTAGGTTTGATCCCCTAAATGATTCTTGTCGGTCACTTCCAACTCAGAATAATCTGTGATTTGTTTCTCCAGATGTGTTAAATAATGCTTTACTTCTTTTTCCATTCTATCCTGTACACTAAGTACAACCATTAGGAGTAACACTTAATAATCTTACAACAATATTTTTTTCCGTGGGGAAAATACAGATTCAAGGAGATTTGTACTGTAGACCCAACTGAGACCTACATTATCTTGCCATTCTTCCTGAGGATTTTAACTCACTGTGAGGTCACTGGACATTTTCAAGTAATTTTCTTGGAGATAATGGAATATTGAATGCATGTAAATATCAATGAGACCTGCTATATGCAAGTTAAATATTATTACTACCTTTGTATCTTTACTGTTAGTATTATACTCATATGACTGTCAATTTCTCCATTAAAAGCAGGACTAATCCAATCGTCCATGCTGAAAAAACATTATTAGTTAATGTGTCCCATACTGGATTGATAAATCAGCTGGACTTTCACAAACTTTAGCCTTGGTTTTGCAGTATTAAATGTGCATTTAATACATTGGATAACAGCAAAGTTAAGGTCTTCACTTAATTCACATTTGATGCTAAGCAGATTGGAGAGCTATGTTCCATTCAAATGTTTCTTAATAAGTTTATGAAATTGCCATCAAGAAGAAAATGATATTCAACAAAAAATGCATCCTAATTGCATCCTCCAATCAAAGGAGAAATAAGCAAGGTCACAGATTCTAAATCTTTATATGCATGAAGATTAATATATGAGTTTACGTCTGACATGAGGCTTTGGCAAAAGTGCGATAGAAACTTTCAGCCATAATAAACAAGTGATGTGAGGAAAATCGAGAAGAGAAAAAGAAAAAAAAAACAACCAACCAGTACAACTGATTTCGAAGTGGTGCATCACAAAATAAACTCTCAAAAAGCAATT
Organism: Onychostruthus taczanowskii; assembly: GCF_017590055.1. Classification (NCBI taxonomy): domain Eukaryota; kingdom Metazoa; phylum Chordata; class Aves; order Passeriformes; family Passeridae; genus Onychostruthus; species Onychostruthus taczanowskii. The sequence goes on from NW_024498351.1 coordinate 13,579,997, forward strand.
AATCTCTTTGAAACACTGCAAACAAATATTGATCTATAAAGCCACATATTTAGTATAACATATCTTCATTCAGAATTATCCACAAGAAAATTTTTAGGTTTTACTTTAAAGAAACTGTTTCTAAACCCCAAGGAACTCTCATAAATGGGTAAAAGAAATTATTTCCCTGTTCCAATATCCATTCTTTGTCAATCATGGAGCTGATGGAATGTTTGAAATGCAAATCAAGCTTTCTGCTTCCATATGTTTTAAAAAAAATTAATAAAATGCTGGGCTTATTTTATTCTGTTCAATATTTACCATTATTGACTAATATTTTATTGAGACAAATGTCAGTCTAAAACTGACACAGCTCCGAAGCCATCTGAACTATTCACTGTAAAGTTAAATTGAGCATTATTTAACCTGTCTCCCAAATTCACAGGTTCAAAAAGTTTATTCTTCTGATGGCTAGTTTTATTTTTAACTTAAACAGCACTTTTTTCATTGCATATTTATTCATTGTGTATACTTGCACATAACTGAGTACATTCCTTCATGTGTGAGGGACCTCCAAATATTACATAAATTAGCCAAATATAATTCAAATATTTGTAATTTGAATTTATTTTGAACTCTTTTTTTTTTTTCTTATTGCCTCAAAAGTTTATAGTATTACTCATATTGCTAATGCAAATTAATAAGAGTTTTCGGCTGCTCCATAAAATGAAGTAAGTGTCTGTGCTCATGCGTTAAGTGGTTAACATAATCATAAACAGGCCAGTTCTGTGTTATTTATTTTATAGGAAATAGTGATATGACAATAGTGAACTGGAAATTGGTGGAAATTAACATTTTCACTCTCACTTTTTAAATTTACCTGTGTCTGCTATGGTGGAAAAAGTACTTTAAAAAACCTGGAGGCATCCTGAATGTGTGCACATTTTGCTGCACGATTGGCAGGCAAAATATCACGTTAACTTGTACCACATGAATTTTGCTAGTGAATTAACTAGAAGCTATTAGTCACTGCAGATACTGCTGTGCTACTGGTTTCCCAAAGATCAGAGCAAAAGGCAGGGCAAAACCACACTGCTTCTAATGTGTCCTTTTGATTGCCATGCAGTCAGGCAGTCATTACTTGTCTGAAACCTGTTATCCCAAGTTCATTCACACACACACTGCCTTTCTCCCAAATGTTAGGAAAATGTGCTGTCACAACCAGCTCTAGCTCTTCTATTGATCCACATTCTTTCTCTAAGCATTCACCTTTGTGATATTTTTTTTCTTTTTTTTTTTCCAACATTTTAGACAAGTAACAGGCTTAAAGTTAGGGAGGTAGTTCTCACAGCACATACTGAAATGTGTACATCCTTGTAGCAAAGTGTAAAACAAAAAGATTTTCAAGCCAGAGAGCTCCACAGAAAGTTATTTCTTCTTTAGGAGATGAATACTCCTGGTCACCATTGTAATACTAACAGGAACTGCATATATGCACCAATGAGTCTCAAATGAGCTGAGCAAGGCAAGGAAGTAAAACCCAAAAAATCTATACTGCTTTTTGTTTCTAGTGATTTTAAAAATAATTGGTAGGCACTACAATAAGAATTCTAGACTTACCAGGTTTGCTAGAGATATCCGAGACCTTAGAGAGAGCTTTATGAACAGGTCTGCTCCTTCACTGAAAACTTCAAGAAAAGAAAATGACAAGAAACTCAAAGTTTTATTCAAAAAAATCCAGGGAGTTGTTTCAGAATGCTAGCCTGTTGGCTATGGCAGCTGCATACCCGTGCAAGAGAAGCTTGAAAACAGAATCAAACCTCCAAGGAGAGAAGCACAGCATCCTGGTTCCCTGGCAAGTTCACAAAGAGCGTACCTATGCATGAGAGCAGTATTTTAACACTTAAGTACAATTCCTTCCTGACATGAAAGGATACACTAAGACTCTTGGTAAATCCCTTTGGAGAGGATTTACAGAAGGCTTTCTTCTTTGAATGGAGAGAAAGACATTAAATTATACAAATGTATTAGAAATTTTTGTGACGAAATAGTGCAAAAAACCCAGGGTGTGAAGTTACGTAGTCTGTTCTTACTTATCAGACTGAAGTTAACACAGCTTTTTGCAATGCTTTTGATGAAAACATATTCTTCATTCTTTGCTAAGTTCTACAAATAGAAAGAACTGAAAAATTATGAAGACTTTTATTGAAATTATGAGAGCTGCAGTGTGAAAATAATTTTCTACAGTGAAAGAACTAGTATCAACTAAACTCATAATTACACTTCACACGATAGTGTGAATTGAATACTGTGTTCTGGCAGTAATGATAGATTTATTGCTACTTTAGTGAGCATTTTTTCTGAGAGAATTTGTCTTCCTAAGTCACCAAGCAGAAATGTTGCTCAGCCTTTTCAGTTCCTTACAGACTGATATTATTTAGCAAATAACTGGACTCACATGCATGTCCAAGCATAATGACTGAATTCATTTTGAAAATAAACAAGCTGAAGAGATGAAAATTTAATTTAAAAAATAGTAATTACTTGTTATTAGTCTTACGCAGGTAGGCACTGTAAGAGACATGAGTTCAAAGTAAAACTTCAAACACAATATCAGGTATGTACCAGAATTTCTTCCAGTTACCATAAAAGCTGAGGCAAAGATTATGGGTTTGAACCATCTCTATACAAAGAAAAAAATTTGTAAAAAAAACCAGTAATCCTAGTGACATGCTATATGGTACAGGTTTGGTCTGTGCTACTGTACCCAAGCACTCTAGAAAAAATTTTTAGCTGAAGAAACTAATTCTAAATTCTAACTAATTCTAAATCTGTAATTAAAATATGGGGAATTTGAGACAGTCTGTTGCAACTTGCATTGAACAATTTTGGCCAAGCAGAATAATAACTAGTATTTCTAAACCAGGTATGCCTGCAAGATTTTCTTATTTTTGAAATATAAAGATATGTTTGACTGTGTTTGTGAGCATATGAAAAGTTTTTGTGATGAAATAGTAACCATAGTAAACAGCAAATGACACAAGTACTGGGTTTTTTCAAAATTTCCTTCTACACAGCAAAAAGTCATATTAATTCAATGATTATGGGAGTAACTAATTATTTAGAAATGTCTGAAAGAAAACAAAAATATTTTGTTTTTGAGAGTCAAATCTTTGAGTACACATTGGAATATGGCACGGAAATACTCTAATCTCTTGTGGAGTCAAAAGTGAAGGTCTATTCAACAAAAGTCACAAGAGACATTGCGTAATAAATACTATTATAAATTTAGAGCAAAGATGCAAACTTTTTTCTGACTACTTTATGGAATTTATATTGTTTCCCATTTTAAATAACATTGAATGTTATATTTCCTACCTACAGCATAAATATAATTTGTTGTTCATAAAGCAGAAGTAATAGCGTGTGAATGAAAAAAATATTAGTGTCTGCTGTGTTGTTTTATTCCTCAATTGATAACAAGACAACAAGTAATGTGTCCTCAATAGATTTGGAACTTCTAAACAGTGCTGAAAATTAAATTAGTTGTCACTGACTACACAGAACACAGTGGTTTTCTCTAGTTTTAATGAATGATTAAGCTATTTAGTGTAATCACATGGCTCATTTAAATTATGCAGCTATATATATTCTAGAAAGTAGCTGAAAAATGTTTCTTCAGATTAAAGAATCACATTAGATAAATACATATGTCAGATACAGTGATAAGCCTCCAAAATATGAGTGCTTAAGTGTTGAGTAGTAATGTACTAATCTTTGGTACGAGAGCTGAATGTAGAGTCTCCAGATAATGATAGAAAATCTATCTAACTGCAATGATTGTCAAGAAATCCACATTGTTCAAGCTCTGAGAAACAGGAAACTTAAAAATCTTAAATTTAAGAATTCCTTCTTTTTATGATAGTATTTACAATTAGGAAGAAAATGTTGCTGATGTTTTCCTTTTAAGAGTGAGAAGTTGTCAAAATCTCAGCATCCCTTACAGTGAGACAATTGTGAGCAGCAAAAATCCAGCTGACTTACACTAAACTATTCTGTATTCTGTGTTAACAAATACTGAAATTGTATTGCATCTCCTGGGTGGAAGATCATTACATTTCAGTGTTATCTTCTGTTTTTTAATCTCCGTTACTCAGGAATATGTAATGAATAAACTATTCAGATTTAGGCTCTGTTATTCAAGTATAAAACATAACCAGATGTAATGACGCTGATGTGTTTGCCATTTGTTCATTCATATTTGTTGCCTAAGCCAGTGACAGACCTGTTTTCCATTTGGGTCTGTTTTTACACAATTGCTTTTATCAATTTCACAGCTAGTCTGGCTGGAGAACCAGGAGGTCGAACATGTCAAATCTTGCATCATCTATGGCTCAGTTAGGATTACAATTTGCACTGGATAACTGGTTCCTCTGTGTTCTGCACTAAATGTTAGATAATGGGCACACAGATATTTTGAGATCCCTGAATATACTTATGGATTGTAACAGGAGAGTTTGGTACTAATTACTTTGCTACTATTTTACATTATATTACTTTGTGTCTTGTCTGACTCCATTTCTATTGAGTTGTAATTCATGTGTATATTTTGTTTACAAAATGCAGTCATATTAAAATTGAATGTAGTCACATTAAAAAATGTGGATCTAAATACAGTGATTGTATAAGTCATCTCCATTCATCCTTTTCATGATCTGAGCTCTGAAAGGGTAAAAATTGAATATTTGCATAAGAATAAATGTCTCCCTACTTATCCCAGGAACAGCAATATCCTTCCTGATGTTCAGATATCTCTGTCCTTAATTTCTGATGCTTCAATAAATTCCTTATTCTATAGGAATACAAAAGGAAAAACAAAGGCAGCTAGCAACTTAAACCTCAAAAGAGGAGGTGAAGGAGGTGTCCTTGACTTGTTGTTTTTACGTTCAGTTTATCTTTTCATGATCACTTTCTGAAAGCATTCAGTTGTCCGTAGTTCACTGAGCATACATTTGGCTTGATTGCTTGAGTATTTGAGGAAAGTAAATTTTAAAATGAACATCTGATTATCAAATTTTTAGTTTGCCTTCATGCTGGGTTGGTTAGATACCATGATTCATATTATATCTGGATTTTGATTGCCTGGCATACATTGCTAACACCTATTATAATCAAACACAGTTGGAAATTCAAAGTGAAATGCTTAAGTTAGTCAAATACATGTGCTACTGCACCAAAGTTAGAGCACAAACTGATTGTAATATTCATAATTCACAATTAAAATGACTCACTAAGAATTATTTGCTAAAGGAATTACTGAATCACTCTGAATAATGAATAAATTTGAGAAATGAATCACTCTCAAAGAGAGAAAGGCAAAATTCATCAAATTATTTGTTCTGAATTACTTTTGATTTTCAATGTTAAAACATCATGATAATGATATAGTTAAATCAAATAAAAGGTAAAGTGTTGGCTATATACTATATATGGAGATAATCTGAATACTCTAAAGAATAGAGCAGAAAGCAGAGACTGACAGTAGAACTACAGAAAATCATACATTTTTCTTTCTCTGAGCTGCAATTCAGAAGTTTTAATAATTATCCTCTGTACTTACCTTTTAGTGGGTGATGGACAACATTTTCTAGTCTTGTATAGACTTCCTAAAAATTTTTATACTTATATATGTATACTTCCTAAAAAATTTTATCTGATATGTAATTGGTTAGAAATACATGCATTATGCATTTTTATTTGAGACCCTATAATGAGCATGAAAAGATTCCTTTCCCAGAATTGCCTCTCATAGAGTACAGACTAAAAGCACATTAATACTACTACTACTTGTTATCCCTTGTAATACACTGGGCAGCAACCCTCCAGTACCTAAAGAAAGACTGCAAGAGAGCTGGACAGGGATTGCTTACAAGGACATGTCACCACAGGACAAGGGGGAATGGCTTTAGGCTGAAAGAGAGTAGATTTAGATTAAATTTAGATTAGCTACTAGGAATAAATTCTTTACTGTGAAAGCAGTGGAACAGGTTGCCCAGAGAAGTAGTGGATGCCCCATCCTTGGAAGTGTTCAAGACCAGGTTGGATGAGGCTTCAAGAAATTTGGACTATGGGAAAGTATCCCTGTCCCTGGCGGGAGGGTTGTAACTAGATGATTCTCACTGTCCCTTACAGCCCAAACCATTCAAGTATGTTTGGAAAATACCTAGTGTGAGAGAAGAGATCAGTTATGCATTGTATGATCCTCAATGAACTTTACTCTCTAACAGACCCTAAATTAGCCTCATTAATTCCACTGCCTTATACCTGTCTACAAATCACTGCTGAACTAAAACCTGCATCTTTGCCATTGCTATCTCCAACAGAACTAGCTAAACTTTTATAATGGAACATCTGAACAACTGGCAACTTGACCAGAGTCTGTAGAGACCTGTGGCTCTGTCAGGTTTATAGATAGAGCCAGAAGAGGGAAAAAATCTGAACATGAATCAGCTAATTTTTAGCTGACAATGGGATGGTTAACCAAAAACATAAGGTTACAAAGAAACCCATGACTAATTCAACTGAGCCTACACAAGTGATAACTTCATCATCGATAATAATTATGTACAGCATCCTGTAGAGTTATTCAGTCAACAATTTTTGGAGGTTGTCTTCATATAGACTATGAAGTATATGAGAATCCATTCCTAGCATATTAGGTTTTATGGAGCAACACCGGCACATTTACAAATATTTGGTATGAAAATGGCATTCCTTCAAACACATCAGGGAGCACATTCAGCACAACATACTGATATTTAGCTGTCTGATTCTCATTAATGTTAATAGGAGTTGTGTGGCTGCATCCCAGCAGACAGTTAAATTTTTGCCCCTTCCAGTTCATATTCACACACCACATGCCTGTGCATTCTGACTACTGGACTAGTTTTTCACAGATGATACAATATCAGAGGATTGCACAGCACTAAATATATGAATTGTGGTAGAGATCTCATGGAATTAAACTCTTAAAGAGTAATTAAGAAATAGAAGCCAAGGATAACACAATGGAAGAGAGACATCCCCAATAATTGTGGAGTGTTATACTTTCAAGAAAATTCATTATTTGAGGCAGTGATTACAAATGGTAGCTTGGCCGCTATCTGGAGAAGTAGGCTCAGGCTAGGATGATCTGCCCTAATGCTGTGCCACTTTGGATACATAATTTCACTTTCTCTGTTTTGGTTTCAATAATAGTGAAACAGAAATAGTTGAACTCATCTCTTTTTCATATTGCTTATCAGAAGACAATATAAAGTAAGTATTATTCATCCCTAGCTCAACTGAATGTTTGAGTTCACTGATGTGATAGCCTAAGGTCAAAAAATCACGTATATTTAATGTCAAATATACAGACTCATTGTTCAGCTCTATTCAGAAGCCAAACTTCTCTCAAATCAAATTCATATACAGTGGACACAGAGTTAGGTTTTAAAAGATAGTCAAAATAAACAGCATGAGCCAGATATAATTCTGATTAGTGAAGTGAACAGAACCTTATCCAGAATCTTTTATGTGATGCTAGAAATCTGCTATAGAAAAACTTCATCGGTAGAATAGCACTTTGACCAATCAGCTTTCATTATTCCTCCTTTGTTAAACTACTTCAACCTCTAACCTAATTCATATAAATTTTTAAATGCTTCTGAAACTTTATGGATAGTCATAGCTACTGTTTACATGGGAAATTTACAATGATGAGGCAACTATACCCAAATTATTCCTGGCAAGTCATATGATTGCCAAATGCTTTATTTTCTTTTCTTTTTTTTTTTTTTCCCAACAACTGGATAGATTCAGAAATGTAGTATTGTATCTGATGTGGTGCTATTGCTTCTTAGACAGGCAGAACAAGGTTTGTGGAATTTAGCATATAAAAGTTCATAAAAGTATACAGCATCACAAAGCAATCTTGAAAAAACTGTAAACTTTGAGCACTGGATACTCCTGTGGAATCCATGACCCCAAATTTAGTTATTAGCATCTGGATGCAACTTATGAGTCAAGTTATGTGGTTAGACAGGACTTACCAACATCTTTGTTATGAGTATGGAACTGTCTAGATGCTACTAATGACACACTTGAATGAGGAATGTTTGCCTCATGTACATAACATGCATTGTATGATATATTTCCCTCTATCACCCTGCTGTCCAGAATTGACTGATAAACCTAAGCAGCTATGAAGTATTTTTTAAGGAGCAGAAGAATCTATTTGTATTTAAGTGTAGAGAAAGCTTCTCTTTCTCATAAAACCCTGACTTCCCCACACATGCCCACATCAAACTTGGGTATAATTCAAACTAAAACTACTCAGCTCAGTAATGTCATTTCAGGATTGAAATTATTCTTGCTTCTTGTGAAAAGATAGCTTTAGTCTCCTAGAATAATAAATTTGAAAAGTAACACTGAATTACATCTTGTGTTCGGTTTCCTGCATTCCACTTTCTATTTTTATTTCATTTTTATCTGGTATTGGTTATCAGATAAGGTCTCATTAGGATCGTTAGGATATGCTTAACCTTCCTGCTTTCAACTTGAAAACTCATTGCAAGGAAACATAATTTATAGTAATACACTTGATATTTAGTATCAAGTTTGGTGCATCATGTCTATCCTTTAATTGCATGTGGAATATGTTTTAAGAAGCAAATTAAACACCTTGAAAAGGTGCTATCTTTACAGTAGTCTACCCATCACAGCCACCTTTAATACAGTAAAATGTGTTAAAGAAAATTTTGCAAATATTTAGGTATGTATGCGGACCTCCTACTGTCCCACTAACCCAAAAATCAGTGAAGATAATTTGAACTAAAAACCTCAGATACTAAATCAATTGACAATGAAATGTACTCACATTGTTACACCCAAACTGTGAATTCTCAATAGGAGAGATAAAAAGAATATCCAAATACCTCTTCTCTTGCCTTTGAATGAAAACTCTGAATCCCAGTTCTATAAGAGAGTATGTAGGGAAATAAGAAATTCTTTTGGCCCTAAGCTTGTGTACATCATGCTCTGATGTCTGTATAGCATTTTCCCACCTCAATCTCCACCCATTCTAAAGATCTGATTACATTTTGAAGCCGCATCTTCATTTAAGGTCAACAAAAAATCTTGAACATGTTAATCAACATGAATACTAATGGTCATATCTCAGTTCTGACATTTAAAAGAAACTTCATGCAAATGAGATATGTGACTGTATTGCTAGAGAAGGCTATCAAATACTGAATGCAGAAAGAAAATTAAAGTCATTATATTGACTGAAGTCCTTCATGAGCATCCTGTAAAGTGAAAATTAGACTTTGTTTTGTAAACTTTGAAGTTTAAGAACCCTTGGATATAGGTTCCTTAGTGCATCTGGACATCTCTACTACATAAAAATTAAAAGTATAACATTAAACAAAATTTCCTGCTGTTGCATTTTCTGTTCTTGTAGACTCAGAAGCGAAGGGCTGACAAGTTGAACAAATTCCTCTGATAACCCTGAAGATTGCCTTTTAAAATAAAAAAATCTACATTATTTTACGATGGGTTCCTTTTTAATATTTTGCTTTACTACTTTTCTCTAATCTGATTTTATTAAAAAGTAATATATTCTTTAATTCATAGGACACCTCTTTCAATAAATAATTAAATATGAAAGCTAACTTTCTTATTTTAGGAATGAATATGTACTGAAAATGAAAAGTTATTTGTAGTAGACAGAGAAGGGCAACATTAGTGAAGAGGTGTAGTGCTATACATGGATTAAATAACTTTACATTTTGAGGAATACACACAGCACAGGTAGCTCAGTGCTCAACTACAGCAAGGAGTACAGATTGAGCTGCTGGTGATGGGAGCTGGAGGCAAGAGACCATGAACTGGTATCAACTCTGTACATAAACAAGGGCCTGGGGACCCAGCCAGGTGACCAGACACTGAGAGACACAGCAGGAGTCTCAAACTTGCACCTCCTTAGACTGTCAGGGTATAAAAGCTCAGGTTTTCACCCCCTCAGACTGTAAGGGTAGACAAGATAAGGTTTCAAGCACAAATTGTGGTCTGCCCTCAGAGACATCCAGATCAAGCTGTTGGTTTTTGTTGAACCATAATTAATTTCAAGGATCAAAATATTTGAGACTCTGCTGTGGAAAACCTGAGGTTGAACCCATAAGGAAACCTGGTCTGACAGTGAGTGTGGGGTGTGTGGCAAGTTTTAAGACCCCAAAACTTGCTCTACAAGGCTCTTAAAAGGGATTACTCTTTGTTATGTACTCTTGAGTTAGACACAGGAAAAACATCTACAAGATAGTCTCAAGAGGTTAAAACAACGAAATCTTTACTGACATCTTCAGAAAATCAGAGAACTTTGGCAGAAGTTTAGATCAGCATTCAGTCAAACATTTCACAAAGACTAATTTAGCCCATTCAGCTTAGCAAATCTAAAGCTCATCCAATTTTAAATTACTCAAAACTCTGAGAAGAGGGAGTTGGAATAAGAAGAAAGAGTGAAAAAGATAAAGATAGGGCCAAATTCTAGTGCTAGGGTAAAAAAGCAGCAATGACAGCACATCTGCTGTTTGATAAGACTGACCAAATTTCTACTGTTAAAAGTTTGCAAAGTCCTGTATCTTCAGCAAGATGATTGATAATAATATTCCTGTATCCTTTTTTTGTCATCTGATCTTGCAGAAGACCTCCTGATGAATTCTTGTCTCTCACAGGTGTCAGTGGTGATGAACAACATGCAAGAGCTTGTAGATATGTACTCAGTAGCAGAAATATTGCCCACGTCTGGAATCCAAACCAATTTCAGATAGAAAAGAAAATAATATCAACCAAATAGATACATGTTCTAGTTCAGGCACTTAATGGAAGTCTTTAATTAATTAAAAATCCTTAATAATCCTCATTTCCCAGGCCAATATACTCAAGCATCTACCTTTCCTTTGAGCACACAGCCTTCTCTTTAGTCCTGCATATGGGCCAAGGAACTACATTGGAAAATCCTGTGTAAAACAGTTAATTCAAATAAGACCTAAGTTCAAGTCTTTTTCACTTGTTACCTCTAATTATATAATTTTTTATTTGTTCTGAAGGTCTTTTCAATGGTAATAACAAAGGTGACTATTTTCTCTAATTAAATTATGGTTAATCTACTTAAAAGTCAGTTGTTTCTAAGTATGGCCATATTATCAGCAGTCAGTTACACTAGATGTTTGGCAATATTGAATCCTATTTAGGAACAATAGAAAATGCAGATTCAAATTAGTATCAGTTGCTTAAGAGCATTTACCATAAAATTTTTTTTTTTTTTTTGAGGTATCATAGTTTTTAAATTAGAAGCCTTTTACTCCTTCAGGAGCACAAGCTATTATTTCTTAACAATATGGTTGTAATGACTGGAATTGAAGCCAACACACAAAGAGAAGTTGACAGAAGTTGTGCACCTGTAGGGCTATCAAAGGGTTAAATGTTAACTGTGACTTAAATGTTAACTCTTTCTTCAGTTGGAGATTGTGAATGTGTATACACTGGATTTCAACCTAATCAAATTATATACATTTATTGGTAGTTGTTGAACCAAGGAAATTAACTTGTCTTAATATATATTTTAAAAAGGACTCTTTTGCAAAAATAACAAAACTTATTTACCAGTAGATTTGCACTTACATCTCAATACAAAATATATTACCATGAGTAGGATGAGAGGAAGTTAACAAGTTTTTGTAAAGACATTGCACTGAAAACATAAGAAATAGGAAAGTCATCAAAAAAAAGAACCCCAGTAATATTAATAATAGATCTTTCTAGTAATGCAAGAAAAAAATTATTGAAAATCTAAAGCAGTGCATTTTTTTCACTATTACAGGGTTTAATAGAAAATAAATACTATTATAGTCCTAATTTTAAGACAAGAAAGATTTGTAGCAGGCAAAAAATAAAGTCCATCACTTAAAAAAATTAAAAAAAAATTCAGAAGTCAAGAATCTTTTTCATCTGGGTGAAACTGATTTGCTCATCTGCAAATTTACAATTCAAAAATACTCCCTATAAATTTATATATTCATTAAAAGATGTCTAGCAAATTCTAAGTGTGTTTATCTATTTTCCTATTCTTTTCAGACAAAAAAGCTACACATAAAGCCATGAGAGATATGATGGAGGAAGTTAATTTAGAAGACAGAATCACTGGCAGACACAGACTGAGGCTTTAAGGCATTGTTACACAGATGGCTAAATATTGTACCAGTATAGAAATGTTCTCACTAACTCTACAAATTGATGAACATATTTATCATATGATAGAAACGTGGGCCAATACTCCCATTTCACTCCATATTTGAATGACATAAAATCCTGGCTCTATTTAAGTATCTGTTGTATTCCATCACTAGTATCCTTCTTTTAACCGCCAAAAGCCTCACATAACCTTAGTCATCATGATTTACAGTTTTAGAGGCTTTTTTTGGTAGATCATCATTCTGTGATTCTGTGAAAATTCTATATCTACAAAACGGATCTTGATATTTCTTTTAATAAAGGCAGAATTATCTAATACTTTTATTTGAAGTTTTGGCTGGGACAGAGCAAGTTTTGTTCACAGTAGCTAGCATGGGACTATGTTTTGGATTTGTGCTGTAGAGAGTGTTGATAAAGCAGGGGGGAGTTTAATTATTGCTGAGCAGTGTGTACACAGAGCCAAGGCCTTTTCTGCTTCTGGCAGTACCCATCAGTGAGGAGGCTGGGCATGCACAAGAAATTGGGACTGGCCATAACAGGGACAGCTGGCCCCCACTGACCAAAGGGATGTTCCAGACCACATGACATCATGCTCAGTAATAAAAGCAAAGGAAAAAAAGGAGAAGTGGGAAGGACGTGACACAGCACAACACAACACGCAACATTGAGATACGTGGCATTTTTCTTGTCAAGTTATCATTTTCCTGGAGATGACTGAACACCTGTCTGAAAATAGTGAATGAATTTCTTATTTTGCTGTTTGTTCATGTGGTTTTTGCTTTACCTAATAAAATGTCTCTACCCCGTAAGGTTTTTTTTTCATTTTCACCCTTTCAATTATCTCCCCAATTCCCCAGGCAGAGTAGCTGTGTTGTGCATAATTGCCAGCTGGGGTTAAAGTGGAACACCAGAAAAATTCTGAATTTGCTTTCTCTTTTTTATACAAGTGGCAATATCAAGACATATTAGCAATAGTCAGAAATATTAATAGCTTTGAAAATAGCAAGAGGAAGGTCAGATTTCCTTCTATCAAATGGCAAAATCCTCATTTGATATTACTTAAAAAAAAAAAATGCCTGTAAGGAAGCAAGGAATAACGAGACAGATCACAAGCTATTAAACTGTACTATCCATGCACACAGTTGAGAAAATGACATGTTGTGATATTTTATAACTTCAATTTTTATATTTAGGTATGGAATCCATACATTTTAATATGGAAACAACAGTTTCATATAAAAATTGATTAATCAAAAATTATTTTATTCACTAGATCCATAAAAGAATGGTTCTCCAAAAAGACCTGACTGCAGCTGCACAGGTTTATAGTGTCTAATGAAGTAATTGTTTAAAAAAATGTGAAGTACCTTGGCAGTCAACTGTTACCCAAGAAGGTAAGATTTGGTAGAAAGGGGATCATGTTTGAAACTTTCTTTCTTTCATATTTCTTTCCTGGAAAGAAAATGATATTTCATCTGAGCAGCATATCTGACATAATACAATTTTACACCAGTGATGAACAAGCTTGCTACTTAGGGAGCAAATAGACTTTTCTTAATTCCTATAAGAGACATATGATATTCACCTCAAATTTATTCCAGGATAATTAGAGGAACTTAGAACTGGTTCAACTGATTCATAGGATCACCATAAAAACATGGGATGCCATGGGCTAAAGGGGATCATGAAGAACATCTAGTTTAAATTACCCTACCATGGTCAGGAACATCTTCCATTAGACCAGGATGTTCAAAGCCTCATCCACTTTGGCTTTGAATACTTCCTGGTTTGGATATCCACAACTTTTCTGGGCAACATATTCCAGTGTCTGACCATCCTTACAGTAAAGGATTTTTTCATAGTTGTTGTGGTGCGTTTTGAGGTGGGGGGACCCCGGGGGGGGGAAGGGGCCAGGAGGGGGGAAGAGGCTGAGAGAGAGGAAGGGCTAAGAGCCAGACTGATCCCCTAGCACAGCTTAAGAGGGGAATTGAAGTGGGCGCGGAATCACATTGGGCCAATGGGATGACAGGTACAGGATGGTTCAGGGCAGGACCACAGGCTTAGAATATACCATACATTTCGGAGGGGTGAGACAGAGCATACCATTTAAATAAGATGGAATACAACACATAGTAACTAATCAAAACCTCTCTCAGTTTAAACCCATTCCCCCTGTCCTGTCACTACATGCCCTTGTAAATACTTTCTCACTGACTTTCTTGACTGCCTTTTTTAAGTACTGGAAGGCTGGAATTTATTCTTCCTGAAGCCTTCTCTTCTTCAGGCTAAACTATTCCAATTCCCTTAGCCTTCCTTCACAGCAGAGGTGTAGCAGACCTTCATGGCCCTCTTCTGGACTTCTTCCAACATATCAATGTTCTTCCTGTGCTGAGTACCCCACAGCTGGATGCAGCACTCCAGGTGGGATCAGAAAAGTGGGGCAGAATCGTCTCTCTCGCCCTGTTGGGCACACCTCTTTTGATGCAGCCCAGGACATGTTTGGTTTTCTGGGCTATAAGCACACATCGCCTGCTCACATCCATTGCCTTCTCATCCACCAGCAACTCCAAATCCTTCTCAGCAGGGCTGCTCTCGATCTGTTAGTTCCCCAGCCTGTGTTGTCACCTTGCACTTGGCCTTGTTAAGCCACAAGAGGTTCCCAAGTGCCCACTTCTCGAGCTAGTCCAGGTCCCTCCAGACAACGTCCTGTCCTTCATGAGTGTCAACCACACCACTGCAAACACAAAGAATAACAGTTTCTCTCTAGAAGACTTTTTTGGTACTAGGTAGCAGCTGTCCTTCATGATTTAAAAAAAAAAAAAAAAAAAAAAAAAAAAAGCAAAAATGACAGGCTTTATTAGATTTAATTAGTTGTGCACCATTGCTACTGTCATGTCATAATAAAATGACAATTTACACTATGACATGTCTCTGGAAGTACACCATCATCTTGATCAAATGCACTGCACAGAGAAATAAAGACCACATTGCATTACAAAATTCTTTAAAATTTTAAGACAAAGCATTCTGGAAAGAAAAAATGGATGACAAAAAGATAAATAATTTCTGCACACGTTTACAAAGGACATGTAGAATTTTAAATCTTGAAGAGTTTAATGAAAACAGAATTTTTCATTAGGAAAATTCCCTAACTTTCTGACACAAAAAAATCAAACTGCTCCATTGAGAACTACTCTAGGATTGACTCTACAATCAACAGAGTACATGTGTGTTACACAAGGTAACACACATTAATTAGCTGATGTAATATTACGACTAACAGATGGGATGCATAAAACAGTGCCAACAACACTTCAGCAGTTCTTATTTAACACATTCAACTTTAGGAAAATCATGAAGATTCAAGGATAATGTCACTACCTGCTCCTTTTATGCCTTCAAGTGCCCTGCTTTGATACTGATGTTTAAGTGTGAGGCTGGTGTTATTCAGGACATAGCCTTTTATTCTTCAGTCTAGCTAGTAAATTATGCCTGCAGTATAAAATAGTGGTTACTGAGTGCAAAAAAACCAAGTTTTAATATAATACCGTAATTCAAACATATATTTCTAAGAACATTACTTTCCTTTTCACACAAAATATAAATGTTTGTAAAGACTTCAAATACAGAAGGGAGTCTTAAGTGTAGATCATTAATAGATTGTGCTTAGTCTACTACCCCTTTAAAAAGTTTCTGATATTTTTTAAACAAAAAATGCCGTGATTTTACTGGCACCTATTGCTGCGTTACAGATGGCCAAGGACATATGTGGGTAAGACAGAATGAAATGAATTAACAGAAATGGACTAAAAGCTGTAAATAACTACTGTTCTCAAAAGCTTTAGATAAAAAGTAAGCTCCATGGATGATTTCCAAACATGTTTGTTGCATTAAAATATTTAGTAGAATAGTTAATGCAAACATTTGAATTTTAGAAAATTAGAACTCCAAAAAATGCCTGCAAAAGCCTTGCAAACTATAATCTTCCCTATTGACTACTAGGAAAATCAAATATATTAAATAAAACCAGGGGTTAAAGATTAGACTTCTCCTTCCAAACTGCCATCCACAACTGAAATGCATCTTTTTTTCCTGGGCTGCATGTTCCAGCCCCAGTTGCCAAACTGACAGAGTAGGATCAGTGGAGTGCTCCTATCCTTGCTTTTTGCTCACTCAAAAAATATGACAGCATCACCAACCTCTTGCATCCAAGCTACAGAATAGGCTGCTTGAATTACCACTGCATTGTATGCAGTCTTGTTATCAACATAACAAGCACACTATGTATGCAAGTCCTTGTATTCGAAATGAAGAATTCTTATTAGTTCCCTTGTTACAACATTAATGTTGATACTTTAAATTACACAGAGTTAAAATTATAGAAACAGAAACTGTCTGCTATCTACCTCTGGTGACCTCTTCCCCCTTGACTGCCACACAGGGTTTTTTAAGGTAAATGGTCAGTCTAGGGGAGAAGGGTGTATATAGCTAGTCATCAACATCCTGGTTCCACAGGATTATGTTACGAAAGATGGAACTATCTTTATTTCTCCTACACAGAATGTTTTATAGATATAGATACCTTTGCTTCAGGAATACATTTTCAGCATATTCAGCAATTGTCCATTTTTTTCCTATCTCTTAAATATGCTTTAGACAAATTTGTTCTTGTTGAATCTACTCACAAATAGGTTCCTGTTCAAGACACAAGTGTTAGATTTTGTAGAAATCTGTTTACCTCATCCTGCAATTTAATCACAAGATATAATCAATCGTAAAGGTTGTCTCAGAATCATTTTTTATTGGTATCAACTTGCACAGTATTAATTTCCCAGGATTGTTGCAATTAATTCACAGCTGTCATTGTTCTACAAAAACTCTGTATTTTTACTCTTATGCTCCTTTAACATGATGAAACAATGCTGATTTAAAGTATTATGTTCTTTATAAAATGGGCTTTTTATTAAGACATAACTTCAGGGATATAATAAATTTGTTATATTGAGTTGGTCCTGCACTCTGACTTCTGTGAATAAAAAATGTAAGGGAATGAACATTTGAAATTGTCACTACAGTTTATAAACATATATGAAATGCTTTATAAATTGGCTTTTTGATCAATTTGCCTTGTTTTTCAAATACAGTCAACTTATTTCAACTTAAGAATTGCACGAGAGGAAGAATCAGTATTCCATTTGGCTGAAGAGCTTCTTGAAATGCCATTTAGAAACTTTAGTCTAGGTAGAATTACATCATTTATGTTGAGTTAAACAACTGCTTTATATATTGATTTAGGTTTTATCCCTCTGATGCTCATCCCGTTAATGAGGATCAAATAGCAGAACATTTAAAAGAGAAACGGAGTGGGTACAGATACTACTTGTCCTTCTAAATGGTAAAAATATGTTTATTTTAAAGTCTAAACTGTACTGCACAGCATAAATTTTGATTAATGATTTAGATTATCTTGATCAAAATTAAGGAGCAAGGCCTAAAATTAAGACATTTATTTAAGACATAGTTAATTTATTTTTCTTAATGAAAAATATATATAATTAGCTTAGAATGGAAGGCAATACAAATCAATAGGTATCATATATTTAATAAAAGTCCCAGTTCAATTTTCTGTTTTGACCCGATTCCATATTTTAAAGTCCTAAAGTCACAGATCATTACACATAGTCAGAACGTGCAGGACTTCTCCCATTTCAGGCTAAAATTTATTTCTATTTGTGCAGGTTAGTCTTTCAAAAACTATTTCTATATAAGGGCAGAATTTGTCAAGTTTATCACAATTTCATTGGTTTCTGTGTGAAAAATAGGTATACACTTTATACACTGGCTGGAGGAAGAGAGCTTCAGGTGAACAAAACTATTGGAGTTTACAATACACGGGTATAAACAACAAAATTTGTGTCCCCTGTGCTTTTACCAGTGAATACTTCATTATCTAAAATTTTGATTCACATTCAAAATGATCACTTTACAGAATTTATATTAATTCCATTTTTTTGTACATTTTTCTTGATTATGGTTGCTAACTTCCTTTTTATTTTGTGTATTTGATTCCTTCCAGATGGTATTATATCTAAAAATTAGACATATCTTTTAGATACAAAAGATACAAAAGTCTTTTCATTTTATAAATGCAAAAATTATGCACAGGAAAATTAACTACATATCTGAAGACACATGGAAATATTTGGCAGACACATGGAAAACATTTCCCAGGTTTCCTGAGCATCCTGTTACCAAGGTAAAATGGTTACTAGAAATACAAAATAGACTAAGAGAAATTGCCAGTTCCTCAAGATCTAAACTTTAAATTCACAGAAAATATGAGCTTTGGACCATATGTTTAGATCACATAATTAATGAAGCTCCTATGCATTAGGATATAACTCTTTTTAACTGAATTTGAAGTTTGTAACAGGCACCCCTTCCTAAGTATGTCTAAAGTCTGTAAGAATTTCCATTGTTCAAATGTCATAAGTGCCCTAATATTTGCTTCAGAAAACAAGTCAGTTTGCTGTGTTAGACCTATTCTAGCACCAAGATCCCAGAATCAGACCTTTCTCCCTCAGAGCCGGAGGGAAAGCCCAGTTCCAGTGAATATTGGCCCTACATAAGCATGGCAGCTTCCAGGACACTTTCCCTCAGAAGGGCAAGTCACAAGGGAGTTCATTTGTTTCTAAATCCGTCCACTTCTTCCCCACAATGCTCTCATTTCTCTCTTTGCTGCCCAAAGAAACTGGATTTTATTTATTCATTTGGGATTTTTTTTTTGCTAAATGATTTAGTCCCAGTAGGAGGGGCTGACAATAACTGCCTGTCACTACTGGTGGTACTGTGAGGGGGCTGAGGAGGGTGAGAGAAGCAGGTCTGGCTGAAGCACAAGAGCTTTTCACCCAAAAGCACACCCTTTTTCACCCAAACTGCAGGAAATCGCAGCCCTCTAATCTCACCCAAGCACCAGCACAGCACCAATCCACAGTGCACTGGGCACTTTGATGCTGTTCAAAAAGCCTAATTAAAATCTGATTTGTTATGAATACTTTGCAATACTTCGTAGGTTGCTTTCTGTGGATTCCTGGCATTAGTAGTACTGCACAGCCAAATCCATAAGAAACAGGAAAGTCTAATTCTAGGTTTCCCAAATGTGTTTGTGTGCAAGAACATGGGATTAGTTTCTCAATCATGCTGGCTGAGAACTAGATAGTTCCCTTTCCTAATGGCTGCCCAAGTATACACATGCTCTTAGCAGGAACAATTCAAGAATTCAGTTCTGCAAGGTTAGATAACATTGCTGAAGAAAAGCTTTTTGCCTCAGAGATGCCCAAGACTTGGGATGATCCAGGCAGAGCAGGTGGACAAGTTATCAGGAGCAGCAGAAGGGTTGCTGCCCTCCAGGGTGGGCAGGCATGAGGCAGCTGGTTTGTCACCTCAGTCACTGACAGGGTCCCACAGCGGCAGGCAGGCAGGCAAAGCACCCAGCTGGCAGCAGAGGGGTCGGCCAGCATTGGGAAGGAGGGCAGTAAGCCACATGTGAGATCAGTGCAGGAAATCCACCTGCCCAAGGACAGGGTAGGGCAGACAGCCTTGAGATATAGCTGGGGCAGGGACTGGAGCACCTGGCTGGGCTGAACCAGCATCCTGTGCCATGGAGCAGGCCCTGACCTATGCCAGGAAGGCATAGGTCAGGGCCTGAAAACCCTGAAAAAGGCAAAGGTCTTGCACATGTCCCACTGATGGTCCTAACAGAGGGTTTGAAGAAGATTCCAGGTCAAAGAATTGTGGAAGCAATTTATTCAACCAACAGGATTTCTCTCCCCGAGGTATATGCCTCTTTGACATAGATAATATTGTCTGTTAGACAATCCAGCTTCTTTTCTGTTTTGTCACTCAAAGACTACTTGTTGCAATAGGAACTTGTCTTGCTTGCAAATAAAAATCTTAGTAATTTTGAGAAAAATTTTCACTGAAGGTACATAAATATATTTCCTTCAAAATGGATTCTTAACTAGAATACTTATTTTTGTTTAAATGCAGTTTAACAAGGCGTGGTAGGGCATCTGTTCTTGTGCCTGCTCTGTGATCTTGAGAGCTCCTGATAATCCTTGACCCAACCAGCTGAGGGGTAAAGTGTCTCTTGACCATACCAGGAGCTCTTGCACAGTAAAGTAAGGTGGGAACCATAAAGTGGGAACCATTCTGGCTGTAGCATGAACATCAGCTGCCTGACCAAGGTGGGGAATGAAGGATAACTGACTAGCCACACTAGACTTGGTAAATCATTTTCCTGAATCATTACCCAAGTGAAATGGTACCGTTGTCAGAGACCCTCTGAAAAAATTAATCTTAGCCAAGTGAAATGGTACCATTGTTACAGAATTTTGAGCAATTTCCGGAATTATTGACTTGAGATAGAGCCAGGATGAAGCTGATGACTAAAGGCAATCATCTTGCAACCCAATAAAGAGCAGGCCCAAGTGAGGCCCTTTGAGCTCTCCTGGACTGCAGTGGGCTGTGCCAAGACCTCCCTCTGAGTGGGACACTTCTCAGAGCTTGAAAACTCTCAGGTTTGCAATGCTTGGAAGGCCATCAGTGATGACAAGGCCTAGGCTCATACCCAAACACATGCACTCTGCTCAAGGTGCAACACATGCCTGCTGAGAAACACTAGGGTGTTTGATGTGAATATTTCACTGAATCCAGGGGGTTCAGTGAACTTTTGGTGTCTTTACACACATAGAAGAAGATGCATACATCTCTGCCTCTCTGCGTGTGCAGGAATTGTTTATGGTGTGGATGTTGCTACCGTGAATCTGTGATGAAGTCACTGTCAAAATTGTAGAAAATACTATCGAATCCATTTGGTATTTATGGTGGACCAATGTATCTTACAAGAGTGTGGAAAGGGAGGTATTAAGCTCCAGTTTTCAATTCCCCACAATTCGATTTCGAAAATAAATGCAGAGCCTGCATTACAGATTATTTCTAAGAATTAGGAAAAACTATCATTCCTGAGAGAGCTGTATAAAGGGCTGGCTCAGGATCTGTTGACTCTGAAGATGCATGTTGCAGAGGTTCCTGATTCATAGCTTTCACAGAGATTCCTAAAGCAAGCAGAATTTACATCTGCTATGAACTTAAACTGCTATCCTTACATTTTTCTCTACTGCAAACACAAATTAATAACACTGCAAACAAAATTAATTATGTTCTCAAAGAAAAAAAAATAGGAGTTTTCAAAGCAGAATTTCAGGAAGCAAGACAAGTTTCCTGTTAAACCAGTCAGGTCTTTAAATACCATTTTCATTAGGGAATGTTTCAAATTAACAAAACTAATTTGACTGAAACTCGTAAGATTTTAATGTCTTACATTCCTATTTAAAATGATAAGTGGCTAATTGTATTTCTTTTTGACAAGGCAAACCTTTAAACATATGTGTTCAAAGAAATTTATAATGAGTTTAAAAAATTAGTTACTCCAATTGGAAACCTCATTGGTAGCTGTTCAAACCCAACTTTTACTTATACTATAATTTCCACTATTAAATCAGTGATCCAGATTCACAAATATTCATTCCTGTGTTTGGCATATACATAATTTATATCCTCACTTGCTTCTGTCCTTAAGGTATGCCATGCTTCTCTCTTTATTATGGCCTGAAACACATGGCCTGACTTCTTTTTCAGTCTAAGCCATCTCACCCACCTGCAGAAGCTGATGAAGCT
The DNA here is from genome assembly GCF_017590055.1 of Onychostruthus taczanowskii. Taxonomy (NCBI): domain Eukaryota; kingdom Metazoa; phylum Chordata; class Aves; order Passeriformes; family Passeridae; genus Onychostruthus; species Onychostruthus taczanowskii. The sequence continues at coordinate 13,602,005 of NW_024498351.1, forward strand.
TCTCCTTATATTAAGCTTTAAACTTTGACTCTGGTTTAACAGCTCAACGAAAAAAAACACAAGCCAAAAACCTTTGTGCAGCAGACTTGGAGATATGATTCCATCCAGAAACTATTAATGTCTTTCAAATTCCTCACATTTATCTTCCTAGATTCATATTTATATGTTGATAGACTATCTAAAACTGATGAATACTCTGATCACTACTGTGTTACTTCTGCCTGTAAAAGTGCTGCCTTACTGGTAATCAGATAAACTGCATGTGACACAATATAGAAGTTATAAAAATTAGGAAGTTATTACATACAAATCCTGTAATAAAATTGCTTGTCACATAAACATATTTTTATCTTCTCATCTGAACTACTGTGTCATATTGGAATCCTGTGTCCTGTCCTGGATTCCCAAGTACAAGAGAGAGGTGGAGTTACTGGAGAGACTCCAGCAAAAGTGCACTAACATAAAAGACTGGACTAGCTCTCAAAATCAGAGAAAAACATTACATTGTACTGCTCTCACCCCTTGATAGCTCTATAGCTAAGAGTCTCTTATTGCCCTTAGTTCTGAACTCTGATTTGAAAAATAAATTATAATTCATAGTAGGTTAAAAATCTAACATTAAATTATTGCTACAAGAGAGAAATTATTAAAACAAATGCAACCTTCTGTGTACTTTTAACATAATATAGAGGAGAGCAAGATGGTACCAGTGTATTTTTGACCCTAAACTATTTAGAAAATCTTACAGGAAGACATATTTCATGGATCATGTAGCATTTATATTATATAATAGCAAAATATGCTACTATACATATTCTTTTTTTATATTCTTATATCTTCAGAACCAAACAAGTAGAGTAAGGTGAACTATGGATCATGTTAAATGATAATAATAATCAGAACTGCTGAAGCAATTTCATATTTTACCTACTAAAAGTGCACAGTTTTTACTCCACGTTTGCAATTTAGAAATTCTTTAAATTCCAGCTCTGTGGCAATTGTTTTTCATGTGCAGTGTATGTATATGTACTCATAGCTGAAAATGCTCCTTGTATTTATCCCAGTGGCTAAATTGCATAGTCACATCAATGTGGAAAAGTTTACAAAAACAGACAACTCTTTATCTATGTATATAAATCTTCTAACTGCTTTTTAGAAGGACAAATAATTTGCATATATTTAAGGAAAAAAGTAAGATACAGAAAAAAAGGTTGGCTAACATTCTTCATCAAAGGAACTAAAAACCTTATGAGGCCAGAAGACTGTTTCATTTACTTTTCTCAAATTTTTTCAGCAAAAGTCAGACTCAAAGGGGCTATGACTGCTTTCCTAAATACATCACTGGGTAACCACTTAGGAGGAAAAAGAGCTATAGAAGACAAAGCATATTGTTGGCATAAAAATAAATGTGTAAGCACTAACTAAGAAAAAAATTATGGCAGAAATAAGGGAAAAAAATCTCTAGTCATCAAGGAAGTGATTCTCTGGAACATTCCAAGAACAATACCTGGTGACCCAGCAGAACACTCCTTATTCTCAGTCTTCATTTTTCATATGTTTAAAATATGTGGGCTGCAGTCTCACAGCCCTCCCCAACAGCTGTGACTTCTTACTACATTAGCTAAATGTCACTTTAAAGAGTAGAGAAAAATACAAAGGAAAAAGAATTCATGTTGTAAAAAGGGAAAATATATTTTTAGAATAGCACTAAAGCTGAAAACTTCATTTTTATGATTTCCAAACGCAGTTTTTCAAGGTTTTTAAGTATTTTGCCAGTTTGTCAAAAGTAATGCTGTCCTTGAGAATTTGCCCTGCAGTTTTATAGCTATGAGCTATTTCTTATTTACAACTGTGTTAAGCAGGTCACCTGGTAGTAACATACAGGGGTATGAAGCAGTGCTGGTATTTAGTCATTCCTAATAAGAATGCCGACTAGGAGATATGTGTTGCAAGGGGTCAAGAGATGAATTGTGTTGTGGAATACAGAGCATGGAAACCACAAGCTATCAATTAAATTCTCAGCATTTCAGTGGAAAGAATTGTGGATTATCAACAAGACTAATTATTCTGAAATGCTAATTTTGAAATCTCTGGCAGGCTATTAGGTGTTGTCAGTGTTACAGATGTATTTACTAGGACAAGGAATATGTTTGTTGATAAGAGAGCAGTTTACCCTCCACACTATACCAGCTTCTGACAAGGCTGCATAGCTGTTTAAGCCTATGCATCAGTAGCTGACGCACCAGTCTCCTCTTTATAAACAATATTTCTTTTATTGTAATCACTATTTTTCTTTGGTTGCTTGTTTTTATATTTCTGTATAAAAGGACACATGAGCACCAAGAGGATATGGAGAAGAAAATAATTGGAGATTGCCTGAGCTAAAGCAGCTACATCACACAAGCACTGCAACATCTCGTTCAGTCCCTCCATGTAGGAAGGCGCATCCAGAGGTCAGGAATGGAGTTATGGAGCCACTTGATGCAAAGCTGTAACGTCCCTCAACCCTTCACTCTTGATCTAGGAAGGACAAAGGTTACATGAAAGCTCCTTTTTGTTCCACCCACACACATTCCTCTCAAGAAATATGAAAAGAAAGTTAGCATCACAGTTAGTTTCTTCTAATGTACAATATCTGCACATTTCATTCCCTGGGGTCATTTTCAAAGAATTCCTTTTCCCCACCACCACCACCTACTTATATTTTCAGATCTAGAAATGTGCAAAAAGAACTATAGTTACAATTCTTAACTTAATTGCCATTCTTTCAAGTTCAGTTATATCTAAAAGATTGGCCTTTATTCTTGCCACATTGCTACTTAAAATACCTGATTTTTTTTTAATACACTGACCATATTCACTCATTTTAAATATCACTCTGACAGCTCTATACAACAAAAATCACTGGGCTTGAGAGATTCATTCAATTAATGGTTTTAACATTTAGAGTAATAAAAAGTAGATATTTTCACTATAAAAACTTTAATTGTTTGGTCCTTTTTCCTCATTAGGATGAAGTCAGGGGAAATAAAGAACTGAAAATATACTTCATCCTTTATCTAGCCCAATTTTGAAAATAGATATTTTCCTTATGTTCAGCTAACTTTAATTTACTCAAGCAAGATTATTCATTTCAGAGAACAGGGTTCCTGAGGAGGTCACTTTCTTTTTTTCCAACTGATGGAAGCAAAGGATAAATATTGCTACTACTCATGGTCTGGCAGTTGCTAGACGTCTCTATACTTGATCAGATTAAACGTAAATACACTATCTCTGTGCTTGTTGAGTCATTTTTGCATCAGATTATTTTCTTTAAAAGGAAAATAAGAAGGAATCCTGAAGCCCTGATTTTTAAATTTTTTTTCCTCTACCCTAGAAAATATAATATAAAGAGAAATTTAAATTGAAAAACAATAGTTTTAATTAATTACATTACTTAAAAAAATAAAATAAAAACTCTAAATTTAAAAAAAAATAAAATCCCTACAGACCTAAAATATAATTTTTGCTATTGTTGAGAGAAATAGTCCCATTTGGTTATATTTATGAAAATGCAAACAACAGAAATATTTCTGAAATTTAAAAGAAAAATTTCTTGAACAGCTCAAAATAGTTTGCATAACTAATGCTCAGCTAAAGTCAAAAGCTAGTAATTCTGCAAAGTGTAAACTGAAACATTTGCCTCATCATATTAGAATTCCTCATTCTATTACAGCATATTACAAGCCTCCATAAAATTCCAATAAAGAGTGTCATAAGGAAGAAAATAATAAAACCAAGATGAGTGACATGCTTAAGCAGCATGCTGGTACCTCTCTGCCTTTGCAAGGTAGAGGCAAACATATACAATGATAGATGAGAAGAAAACTGAAAGTTCTTGACGCAGATTGATGTATGTCTGTGCAGGTGGTATGGTGAGTTTAATTTAACTTTTAAAAATACTCAGAAACTAAAAGAGAATGTATCTAGTATGCACAAAGTTGTTGCAGTTTTGTTTTACAATCTTCTTTTCATAGTCTCTTTTCAAAGATGCCTTATTCTGGCATTTTTATGACACATTGCCCAGCGCAAAATTATTGTGATGGATGTTGCTTTTAAGCATGGGAGTAAATGATAATTTTAATGGACAGTACATATGATGTAAGGGATCATCAGTAGAGGTTTGGTTTGGAGCAGATTATTCTGCATGATCCAGCAAGTACTAAGAAATTTAAATTTAAAATCAAGTGAAATAAAGTAACCTGAGGGAAAAAAAAAGAAATATTTGAGAGAGCAGGAGTATATTATAATGAAAAGAAAAGCATTCTTAATTTAATAAAGGTGAATTATTAAGTGTTCTGACAATTGTAGCAGCCTTCTAACATACTAAATTTGCCTTCCAAATAATGCATACAATGATGAGCAAGAGGTGTGGAATGACTGGTTTTATTCCATGTGTCACTGTTCTGTTTCTTCTTAAATTAAAATTTTAGGGATATAATAAAACTGTCCTAATGTAGTACAACAATTTAAACCCAAAATATCACTTTTAGTGGTTCCATAACACACTATATTTGCTGTGAAATTTTTAAAATCCTTCTTCTTTTGATCTTACTTAGCTCTCTTTCTGAGTTGCTTAAAGGAATTTATCCCAAGGCACTGTAGGCTGTTTCAAGCAATCTACTGTTTCTGAGATTTTGGTGGGGAAGTGAGAAAACTGAGATAGTAAGAGTCATGAAATCTGTCTATTCATTTGCCTAGGAGCTGGCAATATTTGGGTTTTCTGTGATTAAGTATGCTTGTTCTCAGGAAATTTGTATCTTGAAAAGACATTGTCTTTCTTGAAAGCATTGATTTCAATGGATTCTATAATTTAATACTATTTAGCCATGAAATAAATAAGTAGAAACTTTTTCCCATAATGATTTCAAATGTAATGCCATATAGTACTATTTAGGATGTTATCCTTGTTCCAGCTAGGACAGGGTTAATTCCTGCAGTAGCCAGGAGGTGCCATGGTTATTACCTGGAGATTGTTCTATGCCACCTGACATAATTGTCAAGGGTGGGAGAAGGAGTTCTTTCTGGGTCCCTTCCAGTTTGGCACAGAATCATGGATGGAGCAGTGGGTATTTTTTCCATCTGAGTAATTCACCTCTTTCTTGTACTGTCTGTGATTACTCCTGTTGCTGTTATGCTGTATTCCACCCATGATCCTTACCTTTCCTGCTTCCAATTCTCCTGTCCAGCCCTCTGCAAAAGAAGGAGGAAGGTGGGAGTGAGAGCAGTGCATGGATTCAGTGGGAACATGAAAGTGGAGAATACCATTCCTAAACCATAACAGAAGCCTTTATGCTCAGAGAATCAAAGGGTCAAGAGGTTAGGCTGCTGGACTTGCAAATATCTCAATACATACAGCTACATTTTTCTTGAATACTTTTCCAGAAAGTATCAAAAAGACTCTGTTTTAGAAAGTCAACTAGTCTAACACAATTTCACTCTTCTTAATTGTCTCTCTTTAATTTTCTTGTTGACATGCCAACAAGAACAGACTTCACATCCTAGATGACACGATTCAAGTAGTCTGACATAATGCCTTCAAGGATTTAAGTTGTCATAGACTTCATAATCTCAGAAAGAACAGTTCAACTTTTCAATAGGCAACAGAGAAAACAGATAATGTTTTATTTATATGTAGTAGAAAAAATAAGATGCAAAGTGTTATATTTTTATTGTCTTTTAAAAACAAACAAGCACATCAATTGTGGTGACAAAAATGGATTAATTATTATAATGTGAAAAAGCATGCTGAGAACCAAAACAAAGAGACAATGTTGTCAGTGTAAGGCTCTTTCTTTCAAGTTCTATAATATTTGACATGTTTCATAAATGTTCAAATCCTGGGATCACACAATCATAAAAGTCTGTAGTTTTTAACTTTTTATTTACTGTAAAATTAAGCTCTGAAACTCTCATCATCATGAAAACAAGCTTGAAAAAGGGCACTATGAGGGAAATAGGATTTCTTTGAAAACAGAGGGCAAGTTAGAAGAACTAAACTTGTCTGTCTCTTGGAGTACCTTGAAAATAAAATATTTTCAAGAATGTAGGGACTTTCCTTACTGTGTTCAGCACCAGTTTAGGGAAGGAAGTTTCCCTGTCTGGCCATCCAGAACCCACATTGTCAGTCACACTCACACCACCTGAGCTGGGACCAAGGACCCTTCCCAGTTTCACATCCTACACTCACACAATCACACCAAATTGCCTTACCAACTCAACCCCAGGTTTCCCATAGCAGACATCCAAATCCTTTAAATAATTTAATCATAGTGCAACAACTAGATCATGAAATAACAGCTCCAGCTGGTGCCTCTGAGGAGGGATCCAGAACAAAGAAACTCCTGGGGTTTTTAACCATCACAGTCTAAGGGGCAGAGAAGTCTGGGATCCTGGGCTCCTGCCATGTCTCCCAGTGTCCACTCTCCTGGCTGGGCTACAGGTCCCTGTTCCCCTTTGTTATGCAAAGGGTCAGCAGTTCACAGCCCCTTGGCTCAGGCTTGGGTTCCTGGTCCCTAGGGCTCAGCCTGCAGCTCACACTGCAGCTGTTCCACCAGGCTACCCGCACTGAATGGATTCTCCAGCAATGTGAATACTGGGAAACTTCTCACCAAGTGCCTCTTATGGGCAGGTAGGCTTGAGGTTCTGTGGAGCTTCAAGGAAGAGAGTCTATCTAAATTATATGGATCTTCAAACTATTTCTCATCTCATCTCAAAGTCTCCTGGTCCAATATTTAGCTTCCCTCTTTTTCTCTGTTTAGTGGCTAAGTTCAGCAGATCCAGGCAAAACTCAGAAAATGAGGCTCTGCGAGGTTTTTCAACAATCCTTCTCTATTTTGTGAAACTCCTGAATGCAACTGCATGTAGTGAGCTGCTCTAGAGTACTGAAGAGATGCAAAAGTTTTCTGTACTGAAACTAGCCGCAAAAAAGTAATGGTTTACTGCAGCAGAGTAGGAAGAAATTTTTCCTTTGCAATTTTTAAATAAGAAAAAGGACACATCACATAATATGTGATCACTCCAAATATTTTTACTGACTAGTGATGATGTTGATGTAGATAAAATGTCCTCAAAAGGGGCTTAACTTTGTATTATTTAGAAAGTACTGCAATTTTTCATAGAATAGTGCATTCACTTCTAATTAAAAAATGTGATCAGCTTGGAAACCAAGCGCTTTTAATCTAATGGTGTCTTTGAGAGCAAGAAAGGCATCACTGAATGTTTTTATTGTGAAAGTATTCAACCTGTCATATTTAAAAACATTTTAACTCCAGAGAACATTTTACATATGCAATAACTGCTGTCATTGCTTCTGTTACTATTCAATTGTCTTATCAAAAATCTTACATAATATTTAGTTAAAATGCCAGTCCAAAGGTTGCCCATAAAGCAGTGCAAGAGAATTTGCATAATAATTACTCTTCAATTCAACTGAAGAAATAATGGGTCTTTTAAAAACCTGAAAACTTTAATAAGGCTATAAATCCAACTTTGCTAACAATATAGTTGTGTTTTTCTTCCAAGGGTGCTCAAAAATCCTTTTGGAAGTAATAGTTCAGTACACTTATAGAAAATAAATCAAATAATCATACTAGTTCCAGTCTTGGGAGATTATTTTACTTAATTAATAATGGTAATAATCCATGCTTCTGTATTTTTCCCTCTATTATTAATCATGTACTTCATGGGCATTATTAAATTAAATCTCCTAATACCCTGAGAGATGAGTAAATACTATTATTCCAGATACAACATAAAGCAGAGAATTTAGGTATGAAAAGGTGAAATATCTTGCCTAACACAGTATGAATAAGGAGAACCATTAAGAAATTCAGAGTAATTTCCACTCCTAGAATAAGGATATATGTTTAAAATACTATGATTTCTATTTCTCCATGGTATTTTTAATTTGCTTTTATTTTCATGGATTTTGAGCTTTGTTGTTTCAATAGTTCTTTTTAATGGTTGCTCTCTACCGCCATGGTGTCTAGTGAATTTTTTTTCTTAAACTAGACCAAAAAAAAAACAAATTCACACATCAAAACTCATCCCCAGCAGTCTAGACTTCAAGCAGAGCAGCAAATTATTTATTGCTCAAACATAAACCACAAAAAAAGCAAACAAATAAAAAAAACCCCTAAAATAATCCAGCACAGCAGAACTAAAATCAAATTATTTTTCTAATGTTTTTTACTTGAAAATTATTTTTCTAATGTTTTTTACTTGATTAGGTAAAAGTGAACTATTACATCCATACTCATGTGCCTTGACTACACAAACAACTTGACTTTTGCCAGCTAATTATATGCACTGTGGTTTTTCTTGAGTTAACTGAAATGTAATAAACCCTCAGAACAACTGAACACCAAGGTTATTTTTTAAGCATGTAATTAGAGAGTTCTGGGCTGAACTTTAGGCTCCAGTTTTGAAAAATTTTCACCTATGTCTCCTGACTTTTACTCTTGCCTTCAGGGAACATCTTTCTTCTTAACATTTTTTATTTATATTGCACTTGTAACCATAGCAGATTAGGGCAAAATAGGTTCCACAATAATTCACCAAAAACTGTGACTTCTATTTTAAGATTAATAGCAGGTGGTTCATTATAAAGTATTGCCATATTAACTACATAGTCTAGAAATTGATAAAATTATTTTAACAACATTAACTTTTTTGACACATACAGTACAAGAACCATAACAAAAGGAGAAGGCAAATAAAAACTGTGCTTCCTGAAGCTGTAGATGGTTTGTAAGACAATTGGTTAAATAGTCCTTCTTAATGGATTTCTTATTTCAAAATTTTCTCTGTCTAATTAAATTCACTTTTCCCTTCTACAAAGTAAATAACACATGGAAGTTCAGTAGGTTCATGGTGACTCCTTTGGCAGAATTTCTCAGCTTTGTGATATTCTTTAGCCTCAATATTCTCTCCAACCTTACTATTGTAAACTTATGTGAAACGAGGAGCAGATATCTTAATATTTTTGACCTCTAGCAGAAATTTGAATGGAAACTACAGAAGCTCAAGCCCAATTAAGCTCTAAAATAATTGCCTTCATATAGCAGAAATAAGTTGTCCTTTCACTGTAATACTTCTATTTTATATTTGAGAGAAAGGACAAAAAGGAATAAGGAATGATTGCTTCAATGATCATATAGATCAAAAATGAACTTTAACATGCAGGTAAGCACATAACTAAAGGACTGTGCTCTTTGATTGACTCCTGGGCCTAGTACTGTCATAAATATAAGGTCAGTCACTTTTTCAGTGTCTGAACCAGACATTAATTTTTCCTTTATGAACTGTGCACTTCATTTGTGTACTGCACAGGTATAAACCTCATTTTTTCTCTGTTTCTCTGATAACAGCTCTGAATAATTGATACAGAGCCATTATCAAAGCAGAACCCTTTCGCAAAAGGGTTTTCCAATTCAGGCCCTCCACATGTAATTTGACCTGCACTTGCAAAATAGTGAGATAATTTGCAAACCACCAGAGTCATTTTCGCCTTTAAAATAAAATTGTTTAAAGACAATATACTACAATATACTCCAGATGAAAGCAGCAACATCTGGTAGTAAAAAAAATTATAATCTCTATATATTAGAAATAAGTACGATTCCTCAAAATCCATATTTTTAACTTGATTTTGTTTGGGAAAATATACGGCATGTAACAGCAGTACAATGCAAATTTCAATTCCCATAATCAGTATTTAAACAGATTTTACTTAGAGATTTCATCATTATCTTCTAGGGTTTTTTGGTGGGTTTTCCTTGCATTTTAGAACATTTTTGCAGGCAGGTAATATTCTGAAGCCATTTATATGCTTTTTGGATGCATTTCTCAGTGAGATTAGAGCTTTTTCTTTTTTCTTTTTCTTTATTTTTCTTTTTCTTTTTCTTTTGGCAGGGACTATGTGGCTGTGAATAGCAAGCTGCATTAACTCAGATGTTTAGAGCATGGTGCTACCCACATCAAGGTCATCAGTTTGACCCCTTTATGAGCCATTCACTTAAGAGTTAGACTCAATGAACATTGTGGGCCCCTTCCAACTCAGAATATTCTGGGATTCTGTGAAATTGAACTGAAAACAAAGAAGCTGTCAACAGGCAACATTTCAAATAAATAGGGGGAAAGCACACTTGACTGAGTGAAACATTGATCATCCTGTTTTGATCTTTTGGTCATATATTTCTTCCTTTGCGGCATTCCATGTTCTGTTTTCACATTTTGCTTGCATTTGAAGAATTATACTCTTCCTCCAAGCTTGGTTTTACCAAAGGAATAATTAAATACCCCCATTTTACAAAAAATTCTAATTTCTCTGCAGAGGCCCCAAATCGGCCTTTGTGTAATGCTTTAATGTCACCATGCAACTTGCAAAATCACCTTCTACACAGGCATGCTTATGTAAGCCCTAAATGTCTTTCCAAGATACGCAGAGACACATTCTCCATAATGACCTCAGACAACAGAATTAAGCAGATTAACCTGCGTGAGTGATACCACAAGGGAAATTTTAAAACTGCAATATTTAAGTGTTTTTAAATGTCCCTAAACCATTTTCCAACTATCCCATGTTCTAACTATCCATACTGATAAAAATTCAAATAAGGATTTAGTTTTTTGCCATATATACATATATTTGTTTTTCTCATTTATGTTAAAGGTTCTGCAGTAAAAATTAATGTGTGGAAAGGTGATACATAAAACAACATCAATAACTATAATTCTTATATTCTGCTAAAGGCCAAACCACTGTCAAAATAGGATTTCATATTTCGATTTCCTCTTCTTTCTGATAAAAGAACTATCCATTTCATTTCTGTAGCACAGTTACTGTCATCTGTTGCAGCTCTGCTGCAAGTGCTACTGGTGCTGTTTAAGCATTATCTGTTATAAGAGTAACCTCGTCAGCTACAATGAGATAGATGTATGAGCACATACTTATAAACTATTTTGTTGTACTTTAGCTATGTTTTATTTTACCCAGAATAAAAGGAAAAAGTAATCTTACAGATGTATCAAGAAACTGAACTAGATTTTTCAAAAGCTTATACATTACTAAGTGCTTTTACCTTAGGAAAAAAAAAAAGGCAGATTTATATATAGCCTTATTTTCCCTGGGGGGATAATATTTATTAATAATCATCAATGTCTTTATCTTGGTATTGCGATTGGCACACATGATTCAATCAAATAAATAACATTGTACAAATATGCAGGGAAGACATATTACAATCTCATATAACTTCAAATCTGAAAAAGTCTAGAAACAGAGGCTGCAGAAAAGACAGTTTTGTTAAAAGACCTAGTATATAATGAATACAGTTTGGATCAATTAACTAATTATTAATTAATAATTTTCTATTGCATTTGGGGTTTTTCGTTCTTTGCATAACGTACCCATTTCTTTTGTTAATTCTGACCAAAACTCACAGGAAAAGAATGGTAATGGTAATGGCAGATAGGAATGGCAATTTCAGATGCTGTGAAAAGAGGGAGGAGAGAAGAAAATCTGTCAGGAACTGGTCCATTGCTATACTTCAGTCCAGTCATAGTTTCTGTGCACTGTAAATTTTTCTACTTGTATTGCTATTGCTCTTCAGTGTTGCCAGAAAAACTGGAACTAGTTAGGATTCAGCTTTTTTTTAATGTGGATAGATAAAGACAAAATCTCCTTACACTTCACCAGCTCTTACCTTCCCCATAGTCTTTGTGCACAGACAAATAAAATTACCTGCCAAAATGCACAAATAGCCAGAAGATGTTTTTCATAACTACCTACTATCATTATGGAAGGAATTTGATGTATTTAAGACTTCATATAAACTACAGACAGTGGTTTTGACATGTTTTTTGTGAAAAACACGTATCTTATTTTCACCTACTGCTGACATTAAGAGAAATAGTCCTTATCCTCTTCCATGTAATCAATATAAAAATATTGCTGCATGTCTTTTCCTATGACCTACAGCAGATGCTCTTCACTCTGCAAACTTATATATATATATATATATGATGTATATATGTGCAATATTTTACTTCTTTTAAAATCTTAAAATATTTTACAGTGGTAACTCTTGCAACCAATTCTGTCACAGAAAACAAGAGATGCCAGGCAATCAAAGACCACATTTCATTACTAAATCATGAACTGTAGAAATTAAGATAGGTTAATTAGGATCTCTGTTTGCACACGTCCATTTCTATGTAGCATGCATCTTGGAAACTTTCTGAGTGAGACTGTGTGATTCAAGAAAGAAAATTATGTAAAAATAATATCACAAGACTGTTATATTCTTCATTAATTTTTTTCTATATCATTCCTCTATAGTTTAGAAGCATTTCTCTGTCATGAAGACATGGTCAGTTGAAAACTAATCCACAAGCAAAGAAACTCCTGTTATCTTCTACCATGGCATTTTCAGAATATCTATCTTGTTCACAAAAGTCTTGTATGTCTTGACAAGAGTGATCTTTTCCACGACAGGGTAGATGTCCTGCACAAATTCTACAATGTCTGTCAACATCCTCTGTCAGTATGGACAATATAATTTACATATTAATGTCTCACATAATGGCTAGCTCATTACCTGTCTGAAATATCTATAAAGATAAAACAAACTGTCAGGGTTTCAATCTAAACATACTCAAATCAAGAATCATTCAAAATTAACTCTTAAATGTGCCATCAGCAAGAAATAGTTTCTCTAAACAAAGAAGCACAGCTGGGAACATGAAGATAGATTTATAGTGTGAAAGTATTATCGTAAGTTCCCTAAATAGTTCAATATACTTTTGTACCAAAATTACTCTTTATGTAAGACACATAGATGACATTTTAATCATCTGAACTTAAAATTTGAAATTTCTCAATTCAACAGAAATTCAGTAATTATGATTCCTCTATGAAACTGTCTCTAGAAAACTAATGACCGTTCAAAATATACTGTGCCATATCAAAGTGAGAACCTAAAAATTTATATATACATCAAAAGCTTAGAATTACAGATGAAAGGCAAGATGAATGACATCAGGAAAAAGGGCACTGTACACAGGAGAGTACTGCAGAATTAACTCGAGTAGCCCTTGTGACTGTGAAAATATATTATGAATCACCATGAACAGTTCTTTCAAAATGTTACCTAAGCACTTAGCAGTAAGCAAGAAATTTAGAAATATTAGGAATTATCTTTAAATTCATACAGAAAAAACCAGAAGTTATAACCCCATTTTATACCAGTATAGTAGAATTTGAAAATGTCTAGGCAAGCACAACAGAGATTATCAGAAGAGTTATTTTCTATAAACTCTCATGGACCTCACACTGACTGCTTGGATTTTGTGGGTTCACTTGGAGCTTATTGTTTTATCTACTTTTTCCCTAATCAGCCAGACTACCAGATGGCTACCTTTAAAAATGCAATACTAGTTCACAGCAAGTTTTGACCTATTCTCATGTTTTACCTTCCTTCTTCACTGTTAACAACATTTCAAATTGGAGGGTAAAACTCCATATTGAAATGATGAAAAAATGACTATTGTTTGTTTATAGAAATCATAAGAATAAAAAAAAATCTCACAACATGCAAGCTAGAAATTATGCTTTTACAAATTATTAAAAATTAGTTTGGAAAGTTTTGACAAACACATATACTTGCCTATCTGTTTCAAAATCTTACAGTCCATTCTCATAAAACTTTAAACCTTTTTGAAAAAGGAAGATTGCTAAAAAATATGAATGGTAACTCAAGTCTTTATATAAAAAATTATATTTTATATTGTGATGTCTAAGAAATATGATCATTAGTATCTAGTATTCTTGTAACTAAACATTGCTGTGTAGCTACAAAAAATATTAAAATATACTCAGGTTTTTTTGATTATTTAGTTTCTGAACATACGCAGTAGTTAAGGCAGAACAGCACAACACCCATTTATTAACCTAAAACTTCCACAGATGAACCCATTGAGATACATTGTTCATAGCTGCCAGCATAATACCCCAAAAACGACAATTGAAAGCTGTTCAGTTTTATTTACTTTGTCAGATATTCCTTGACAAGAAGCTGTCATGAATATGTTATGAAGTATTTAGGGGGATTTTCAATTTGAGCTTGATAATTTTAAGTTTGTATAATTTCTGTCACCCAGTAAGGTTTGTCCTGCCTTTGACATGTAGGAAAGAACTAGAATTTCTTCTGTAGTAATAGGCTGTAGTATATAATAGCTAGTACTTGGTTTTGAGTTGCTAAAAACTGATGTCACAGTTTGAAATGGCCCTGTGTACATAGACATGACGTACTGGTCCTACTCAGCCTCACCTGGAGCTTCCCGCCTCAGCCTCTGCCCCCTGCCAATGCAGCAAGCGCCCCATTTCAGCAAAGCCTGGGGGGTGTCCTGCCTCCACAATGGACCTCAGTCCTACATTGTGAGTACTTTTATCTTGGATATTCCTGTCAGAAGCCTTTGGTCCTGCCCTGTCTTTGGCCCCACTGCCTTTTGCTCCTGGTTGGGCTCCCTGTATGCCCCATGGGCCTCGTGCACAATTCCAGGGTCTGGGCCAGCCTTGACTCCCAGCTGCCTTTTTTAACGAGCAGCCAGCCCTCACTGCTCCCTGACACTGTCAGAAGACAGTCAAAAGACTTCAATGCTTATGTTGCCAGAATTCTTTTGCTTGGTGCTGACCCCAGGTATTGAAAAAAGAATAAACCCATCTAAGAAGTATTTGTAATTACATTTTCAGTTTTGTTCTAGTTCAGCTTATAAAACTAATCTGGGGGTTTATTGAACTTCTCTCTTGATCTTAATTTGAATAACTAAACTTCTACCAAATAAAGAGCCACCAGATTAGTCACAGATTTATGTTCATTTCTACGTGTTTACTTTCAGCACAGATTATGCACTAATATGTACTTAATTGTGCAGAATATACTGTCGCTCTGATTTTGTAAGACTTTGTTAAGCTTTCTGATGTTTGCATTCTTTCAACAAACTTTCTCACACACAGTTCTGTAAATAACCTATGTTTTGCATTTTTTCATGGAGGTGGAGAGAATTGATGGACCCTTGGTCTGTCCAGTGGCATTGGAGAGGTGGCACTGTCACCCTCCAATCCACTGTCACCTTTGGGAAAACTATAAATGTTGGAGTCAGAAAATAAAGTTCTTCTTCTTCTTCTTCCTTTTTGTTCCCCTCGAGAGCAGCAGTGTCTGTGTCATCATTTCGTGCCTTATCACAACAATAATCATGCACTGAAAATATGCAAACTTATATTCAATTATTAAACTATCTGAAGTCCTTGAATAAAATGCTAAGCATGAGGTACTTTGAGGGTTTTTTTGTGGAGCATAGTACACCTAGAAAACTATATTAGTAGACCCATATTGCAGAAAATCTTAATGTCAGCATTTTCTCTTTTTTGTCTGGAAAATTCATTTTTCAATTCCATTTGCATTTTTAATTTTCTCCTGAAGGAATTTCTCTCAAGATGCTTTTCATTCTGCTTTTGTTTTACCAAGTCTTACAAATTCAACCACATCCTCTGCAGTTTATACCTACTGTTATAATTCTACACTTTAGAAAAATCAATATAAAATTTCTTTATTGCAGATACTGAAAGCACACAAGTTGAGAGTACAGAGATGGAAAAATAGCTCTTCCAGCAGCATGCTGTTCTCCAAAACACAGCATTTCTGCCTATTTTCAAAGTCAAATGTAAGCAAAGCAGCTTTTACATTGTCTTTCATGTGATTCAGGCTGTAGTCTCTGTTGCTAGGCAGGTAAGCCAGTTTCCTCAACCTTTACCTGGTCTAATCCAGCAGTAACAGTGGAATTTTTTAACTCACTGTTTTCATTACATGTAGCCTGATTTTAGTCCATTGTTCTTTTACTAATCTTTTTTTTGTATATCACATATTTATCCCCATTAATATATCAAGAAAAATTTCCCATCCATACAATATATAAACTGAGTAAATTTGTCTCCAGCCTTCAGATAATGTCATGAACCCAATTACCCCTCCATGCAAAAAGGAGGGAAAAAATAATTCTGGACATTAGGAATTATTTGAATATCTGTTTCTGGCTGGATAGAATAGTCTCATTATTTCAACTGGAAGGCTTTGTTTAGCTTTAATTGTGTAGATATCCAGTTTTCCTGGCAGCTACTATAGGACTGCTAAAAAATCCCCCAATATTTTAATTCCACAACAACTGCAGTTCAATGAAACCTTTAGCTATGCTCTTAAAATTGAAAGTTTCATGGATTAGATTATTCTTACGCTGTACCTTTAGCATTAAAATTTTGTTAAACCATGGAAGTATAAAATCACATAGATGAAAGACAAATAAGCAAAAAATTATTTTGAAAATTATTTTTCTATTTGAGATAAATTTCTGATTTTCAGTGTAATACTTCAACTCAGAAAAGAAAAAAAAAGCCATGTTTATTGAAATCAAATTCACTTTGTTAGAAACTGACGTGAAGAACTGGTGACATTTCAGAGGAAAAAGTATTTGATGTTCTCCGTTCACTGTCTTTTTACAGGTTTTTTGGTGTAGATTCTTTGTTTATTTCCACTTATAATGCACTATGCCAAATGAACAGGGAGTTTTGGTAGAGAAGCATCCGTGGAATCTCACTTGAATTGTGCAGGGACACATGCTGGTCAGCATATTCATAAATTATCTAGGGAAGATGATGAATTGTGCTGTTAGTCTGCTGATGGTAGTAAATTAGTCCAGGTAGCGAAGATGAAACCTGAGTGCAATAGTGCAGAGCATTGCGTGCTATTGCCTAACCCCGCAGGAAATCTGAAGCTGGTAAGTGATGGGCGTGTGGAGGAAGCTGAGCCCGCAGTTGTGTGTGTGGAAGATCAGAGGATTGTTCTGGTTGGCAGGTACCTCGGGAGGCACATAGCTCAACCTCCTGCTCAGAGCAAGGTCTGCCCTGAGATCAGAGGTCAACTATGAGATCAGTTACTTGGACTCACCACTGAGATCATCCAGCCATTTTTCTTGCCTGTTAGATATTCAAGAGAGTATTCACCATTCTTTTGTTCCTCTTGGGATTCCAGGAGTGTGCTTCCTTTATCAAACAATACTGTAATTCAAAACTAATGTGTTTGTTCTCTAGTCAAAAGGGTCTGACACAGGAGTGTTTGAAGCAGGTACTCTGAAACTTTTCCAAATGTTATATAGGATCTACAGAATTTCATGCCACTATTTTACGCTTCTATTTTGATATGAGACAGGGCTTTGTCTTGTTTTTAATAAAATTTTAGTATTCAGTAATATAAACCACATATTTGCTATTGGATTTATTTCTATTAAATATTGTTTATTAGGCCAAGCATTTCTTTTGTAAGCACATTTGAAGCCAGTATGCATGCTGCCTAAATTTCTGTCTCAAATATTAAGGCATTTTTTAGGAAATCTTACCTGATGGAATATCTACAAGTTAAGATTCATGAAAGTGGAAATCTGAGCTTTGATATGACATAAAGTGAAACATTCTTGTTTTTGCTTTTAGCAAATACATTGCCATTTCAGCAATGAAATCTATTCCAATTAATGATTGATAACCACTTGCATAAAAAAATACATAAAATTCACATCAGACTTAATATAAAACTAAGTGACTGATGTATGTCAAATTTAAAAAATACTTCAAAATGTGGACTAAATGTTGCTTGGCAACAGAATGTTTGACTAATGCTGGAGGTGTCTATGCAGTTATTAAAACAGTGCTCCTTATAAGCAGGAGGGAAAGCACTGTTATAATATATGAACACCTCAATAATCAAAATTTCAAAGTCTCATACTCTTCTGTTGTTACTGAAAACCCCCAATAATTGTGAAAATGCAACAGTCTTAAAAATCACAGTCTATTTCCAGTGAGATACAACTGCATTTTTGTCAGGTATGATGGTGGACATTTTAGGAATTTTCTTTTCTTTAAGCCTTCAATTTAATTTGATAATTTAGTTTACAAAAATAACTTAAATAACCCACAAATATTTTCTTTACTCAGATATAGTACATATAACTTGTCTTCCAAATTATCTCAAGATAAAGAAACCGAATCAATCCAATATTTTTTGTCCAGCACTTAATGTAAGATATATTTTTAGACTCTACACCACAATTTACATTTCATTTCAAGGCAGAAACTAAGAAAATAGGTCATTTGCACCATTGGAATATTTGCATTAATCTGAGAAGGTGCAGGATCATAATAACATAGTAAATATGAACACTGGGTGAAGTTCTGTTACAGGGCCAAATCCAAAACAAAATATTTTAATGGACAATTTAATTAATTTTAAATTGTCTTAGCTCAGAAAGTAGAAATGCTTCAGTACACATTTTTGTTACACATTTTACCTACTTTACCTTCCAGAATTTAAGACAAAATTTTAGCCCTAGGGCACTGGGGTAGCTACCTATGTAAAACTGCTAAAAGTAGAATAGTTCTCCTAAAATGCATAACAAATTTACTTCCATAATACTGAGTCTGTGTATTTCTAGCTGACTCGTTAAAAGAACTAAATATGATCCAATTAAAAAAGCTAAAAACATTTCCCTCCTTAGATTATTTTATTTTGAGTTAAAAAATAGAAAAGCTTAATTGGCAATGAGATTGTGTGTGATTTTAGAGTAACACTCTTCTATGGATTTGTAAGATACATTAAAATAATATATTCCCACAAATGGTGAAAAGATGCTCTGTATACCATGACATAAGTTTCAGGAGAGTTATACTTGTACACTGTCACTGTAATGGACTAAGGACTGCTATCAGAGGTTATGTTTTTGAGCTTATGTTAGGAAATCTGGTTTGCACTTCTTCCTATTTCTTCAATATTTCATCATATTTGTTTTGTGTATATTTTAATTAGGCAGGGAAAAAAAAATATTAAATGCATTTCTGGAGAACTCAGCAGTTCATGGCTGAAATGGAAAAGCCAGTCTTCTCTAATCCTGCATCATAAACTCTTCTAGAGTGATGCGTACCTGATGTAAAGTATTGCAATACCTACAGGCAGCGAGATCACTAAAAGCCGAAATTTTGATTTCATCTCTGATCTTACTTCTTTCCTGTTATAAGCCTATATTAGCCAGTGCTCAGTATTATTTTGATGTATTGCAGGTATTTTTGATGCTTCAGTTGTTAAGTGACCGTATGTAAGTGCATGTATATACAGCAGAACTATCCAGTCACAGATTACATACATCAGTCATTCCAATAGCTTCACTTCCAACATCAGGGGGAAATGAAACCATCACAGGGAAAAGCAATAATCTGAGGTTGCAGCAAATGTTTTGCTCTAAATACAGAACTTTCTTGCCGTGTACACTAATCTCTTCTTTGAAAGGAGGAGGAATATTTTGCCTAGGTGCGTTGCCCTCCTCCACCCTTGGGTCATTTTTCAGGTGTTTCTAACCCTGCACAAAGAGCATCTGCCAGCAAGATAGTTTAAAAGTATAATGCAGTTATTTACTGGCTGATGCATACAGGGATATCTAGGATTTAACAAGCTGCTAGACTAGGGACTAATATGCACTCTAGCACCATAAGACACCCGGAGTCTCCACTGGCCTGGCAGGCACCAGCCTGGAGGGGAAGGGCCAGTTTCCACTGCCCCTGAAACAGATCCTTTTTCACTGACCCTGCTTTTTACTCTAGGGTTTTATAACATTTCCTGCTGATGTCCTTCCCCTTGAAAACTTGAGCTTCTAATCATCCACTCCCAACAATCCTACTCTATTCACAGTTTTGCCTTTCTTGTCTTGCACACCTATACTCCACAGAGTTCCTCTCAACTCAGAAGTTTCCTTGGAGGTTGGAACCAAGGTTATGAAGCTACATATTATCCATTCTGGGTCTTCACAGGCAGCCAAACCCCGTGGAGAGTGAGGAGGCTGCTGCAGAATGGATCACACAGAGATGGGCATAGGTGCCATTCAGTGCATGACCAAAGGCAGCAGCAAAAGCAGGACTGACCCCAAAAAAGCTGTTAAAACTCCACAGATTTCCAAAGTGACCCCAATTTCCTACCTTCCAAATTTTCAAAACAGTCAACCCTATACAGCACTCCACCTTGCTGTCATCCAACCCTGCACCCACACTAAATCTCATTCAGAGTCAGAGAAACAGCTTGCCCAAACCCTGGATTTTAGCATAATAGATCTCTTACTGGGTTCTATTATTTCTGTTCCAAATAGTGTCGTTTGCAGTACAGCACCAGAGATTAAAGTCTGTATGGGAAAACATGGCTTCATTCCTTTCACTTCAGAGAAAATACAGAGAAAATATTTTTGTTCCTTACCTCCCATATTGAAAAGAAAGATAGTTTGAGAGTAGTTACATCTTTCATCTTTCCACCTTTTTTACTTCTAATAGAAAGCAGGGACCAGAAAAAATGGAAATTCTTATTTTTTTGGCAGAGTTCTCAGTTATCTCTGAGACAACTACATATCTGGAATTTCTGCAAGCAGCACGAAAACGTCACTGTATTTCTGATTAAAAATATTCCAGATAGCAGTTAATTCTAGTTAGTTCTACAGTGCCCACTCTTGAAAACTCATTTAAGCCTGACCATGAGTTTAGTAGAGGGGAGGTGAATGGACCACATTTCCCAAATGAGTTTAAAACAATCATATTAATTCCATTAGGTAATTTCCATGCTGATTCACCATGGCCAATACAGGTGAAAAATGAGCACTCCATCCCAGATGTACTTGCTTGTCTGAGTTTGAGAGTCGGAATGCTGTCCAGAGACTGAGGGAAATTCATGCAGCTATTGTGTAGTTAAATTATGCTCACTAGACAGGAAGCAATTTTGTTTGTTTGCAGGAGTATCTAAGACCCCAAATGAACTACTACAACAGACAAATTAATTTTCCATACCTTACCCTTTCCCAGTTTTAGCAAATGCCAGACACTTCAGACAAAGACAATTGTGCAGATAGTACTTTCTCACAGGAAGACAGCAACTTTAGTTCATGCGTTTAGCTCTTTTTATAAGCAATCAGATAATTATTGTATTACACTTTATTTTATGTACGCTCAGTTAGGGTTGGTTTAGACATGAATAAGTGTTTATTGACTAAATCAATAGTCTTATCCATGTTACAGAGCATGTAAAATAGTTACAAGAATGAAATCAGTTGTTACATTAACCACTTATAAAGAATGCTCAGGCTAAGCTTTAAACAAATATTGCCTCATTAGGTTATATTCTAGAAATACAATATTTCTAGAAAAAAAAGAAATAAGCAGGAACTCAAGGAAGCAATTTAAAAAAAAAATACTCTTCCATTTTCTTTCCACTCTTTAATTAGAATTTACCCCTAAAAGACCCAGACAGAACAATTAAGTTTTACAGCAACTATATTAAGCTTTTTAAAAATTGTGCTTTGACTCCCACATAAATCCCAGGGGTATTTACAATCAAATTAGCTTTGTCATCTGAAATAACAGAATGAGATACATAATATGGCACATACTCTCTGGTACGGGAATCCAGCTAATCAAGAGGGTCACTTAGTATATGGCTACTTCAAAAATACAGGAGCAGGACAACACAACTCTATTTCCATATATCTGGAAACACCTCTCTACTGAGAATATACATCTGTAAAAGATAATTCATGTGCCTTCTCCTTGACTTCAGTATTGAGCTAGAGCAGAATCAACATTGCATGACAAATAAGGTATGGAGTGGATTTTGTGTCTTGTCCCCTTCCAGTTGTAGCATGTCCATGAAATGGCCAAGTTTCTTCCAGGTGTATCAGGTATTAAAGAGAATGTAAATACTTTCCCTCCTCTGATCTTCCATTGTGAACTCATTGCCAAAATCCTGCATTGCATTTTCAGTTGGCAGCTCTGCTCTTCATGAACACAATTGTTATAATACCATGGTATTTCACAGACAATATCCAAATTAATAACTCATTAACAGAATTATTTTAGCAACTTTGAAAGTTATTTAGCTGAGCTATTCTTCTGAGAGTCTTTCAGTTAAACCCTGGGTTATTGACCAGACCAGATGAAAAATGTCTGTTTCGTTGCTTCTGCTTAGTACATATTGGGCTACAACATCTCTGAAATTAATTTATAAGGGTGCTGGAGTGTATACTGGCCTCTATAGCAGAAAATTCATTAAGAATTTTCTTTAAGTGTCCATGAGAAAATTCATTAACTCAAAACAATGAGTCCAAGGCAGCCAATAGGAAGCACTCTAAGTTCATGAGAAAGCCCACTCCTCTTTGGGAATTAGGTGACTTCATCTAGTGGTAAAAATCTTTGCATTTTCCTCCAGAAATAAAGAAAGCAAAATCAGATATTTAATTAAAAAGATGACCACAAAAATATTGTGGGGATAGTATGGCCCCAAACAACATTCATCCCTTCCAAACATGATAGCTTGAGCTGCTTTTTTGTCTGATGAGGAATTACACTCCTCACAGAAGAGTAATCTATTTTCCAGGTTAAATTATGTAGAACTAGAGAGTTTTGGGATGAATACTCTCCTGTTATTCAATTAATGTCTTCTATTGATTAAGCTATTCAGTTAATATTAGCTTAGGCATAAAGAGGTGTGAATGTATATTTTATTAGGCACGATATACCTGTGCTGACCTGCTCATTTCAGGCGACTGTGAGGCATGTCTCAGTATGCCCAGAAATAAAACTTTAAGCTTCTGGACAAGTGTACAAACATTGTAAAGTGACTCCTGCAGTGAGTTCTGCAACCTTGAAACAAAGCAACAGTTTTGGATTAGAAAAAGTAAACAGGGCTTCAGAGAGCCAGTCTGCATGTTGAACAATCTCCAAGAAAACAATCAGTTGTTCTAAGTGCTATTTAGGTCCTATTTAAGCATTTAAATTTTGATCTGGTTATCTGGTAGGTTTCTTGGCTTTGTTTTGTTTTGGGTTTTATTTTGAGAGGGAGAGTGGAGAACTGTTGGTTATTTGCTGATTTTTTTTTTTTAATCACTGTACTACATGTATTCTTGTGACATTAGGCAAGGAATTTTCTATCAGGCCAAGTGAATAATTTCCAAAATTTTGGCACTACGCAATCTCACATGTACCATGCTCTTGTCCAAACACCCCACTCATCTATCTTTCCAGGTACTTTTCTTTTGTCTTCAGGTTATCACAAAATAAGCCCTCAAATCCTGTATTCCATGAATATCAGTTTGTTTTACATGCTTCAGAAACAAATACTTATTGAAGTTGGTTTTGCTGCAACTGCAAAATAAATGATACCAGGGTGCAGCAAATGCAGGTTAGTTGCCTAAGAGTTGTTAATGTAGATTTTTCAAAAAGTTCTTACAAAAGGACATTTTCTTGCAATTTGGATGTTAAATATTTTCAAGGCAGACTGTTGCAAAGAAACTTTTCCAGAGCTGACGGTCGGTGAGTGAAGTGCTGGTGAAATATAGCAGAAATTCAGTGCGTTTTACTTCTCACAATGACATTACTGTCCAGACCTATTCAGATACCTGACTGTGGTATGCAGAAATACTTGCCCACTTCCATAATTTTGAGGACAGTTTAACCCAGGCAGGTCCCATTCTAGCAAAACATCAGCAGCACACACTGATAATTGGTATTAAATCTTAGAGAGAAAAAATGCACTGTAATTTCTGTTTTGACTAATGAAATATAGAATATATGCATATCTATTTTCATTCACATTAGTATTAGTACTTGACACTTCACAGATTATGGACTGTTTTAAAAAGTTAACATCTATCACCCATGAAATTATATCTGTCTTACGACCTCTGACACATTTTGCATGCTTTGCAGTAGCTTTTTTCATTTCTGTAGCATCTGCAATGGATGGAAATATGCTATCACCAATATGCATCTTCAAAAGAACCATAAACAGGCACTTAGGGACACAATGAAATATTATATCACTTTCTAGTGGACAGAATGCTTAACTCCATTAGTGTCACAGGATGATTAAATCTTCCTACCTCACATTTCAAAGGCACTGCAACCAGTTATGATACAACCTTGTAGCTCAATAGATCTTTGTTTTTCGATGGTCCTAAAGATTTGTAAAAAAAAAATTTCTGAGATAGCCTGTTAGTGAAATGACTTATTGTTCTATAGTAATGCCTAACTCAGTTTTGTGGAAATAAAAGTGATTAAAACATATCAAATCATGTGGAGGTTGTATAGAAAATAGCTGTGAAACAAGTCTTTATTGTAGACTTCAGAGGTTTTTGCTGAACTACAGCAGGAAAGTGAGAGACTGTGTGAACCAATGAATTGGAATTGAGAAAGGAATAAGATACATTCATTTTCAGTCAGGTCCCTATTGTGGCAACATCTTGGTACTTTAATATTTCACCTGAATGATAATATCACCAAGCCGACACTGAAAAGGATGAATTTGATCCCTAGTGTGACATCTAGCTAGATCTATCTAGCCAGCACATTTCAAAACCATTTCTGATTATTTGGTTGTTCAGTTTATTTCCACATCTCTAATGTCATACAGATGCTACACTAGTATCACCGAAATTACTGAATGCTTTCAGCAGTATCTCCAGGATTTATCACATGCTTATACTGAATGTTAGTTATTACGGGTTCCTGACTGAAATGAAAAAGCAGATCACATCTGTACGTACCAGACTGAAAAGGTAGAAAGTTTGCTGTTAAGAAAACCTAAGTTTTCTGACCAAACAAAAACCCACCAAAAAGCCCCACTCTAAAAACAAAACAAAACAAAATGACACAACAACAACAACCCCCCCCCCCAAAAAAAAAGAAACAAAAACAAAAACAAAAAACAAAACAACCAAACACAACAAGAAAAAATTTTACATTCAGTGCTTGCATTTTTATGGGGGATAGAATATCCACTGTCTCTGTTCTCTTGCTGTCAGTGAAGGAACAACTTCTAAGAGATATCAAGACACTACTGTCCTGCTGAAAACAGAAACAGACTAACAGTGTTCTCAGACTGACTTCCACTAGCTTTGAGATCTTCCCCATAAGGTTACTGAAATAAACTGTGTGCAGGTTTTCATTCACAAAGTTCTTTAATTTTTTGTTGAGATGGACTGGATATTGTTTTTGTTAAAATGCTACTGCTTGATTCACATAAAAACAGTTGTTAGAATTTTGCTTATTATAAGTAAAAGTTTAATACTTGCCAAGTGTACTAGGTCTGGCTGGGATGTAGGTTTTTTTTTGTTTTGTTTTTTTTTTTTTTTTTTTTTTTTTTGTTTTTTTCATATGAGGGCATATGGCACTTTTAATTTTAAATTTGTGACTATAGCAGCCTTGATAACACCCCAAAGCCTTAGCTGTTGCAGGGCTACTATTGATTCTCACACAGCATCAAGGCCACCTGTTTCTCACCCTGCCCACACAGAGAGCAGGCTAGTGCTGGGGAAGAGGTTGGGTGGGGACAGAGCTGGGAGAGCTGAGCTAAATTGACCAAAAAGCTATTCCATGCTCTGTAATGTGTCATCCAGCAATGAAAAGGGGGAAGTGAGCGAGCAGCTGGTGGTTGCTTAGCTCTGACTTTGGTCAAACCCACTGCAAAAGGCTGAATCTTTGCCCTGTATTACATATCCCTGTATTTCAGCAGAGATGTTTACTAGGAAGATCTTATCCTTTGATTACATTATACCCTACCCAAATCTCTGAAATTCTCAATTATGTAGTGGTAGACATATCATTTTACACATTAAGACCAGAAATGAAAAAGACAGGGAAATAAACAGGAAGGTGAGATACACACGGATTAGATACCTAATACTGTCTAAGAGAAATTCTACCATCCCTAAAGCTAATAGCAACATTCAAATGGAGTCAAAAGAAGCCAGCATTTCAGCTATGAAAATTCCCATCATTCTTATAATTCTATTCCAATACTATTAGAAGCAGACAAACGGTGGAAATGTCGGGTGTATTAATGCTAATTCCTGTGTCCTGGAAAAGTGAGAGCAAGTAATTGTCTTGATTTCCAAGATGCATAGTAGCCTTGGCAATATTGGGATTTAGTAATATATTGCTGTCATGGTTTGACCCGGAAGTATGGTTTTGGGAAGTTATGGTCAAACCAATCAGTGGCCAAGCCTGGCATATGAAAGGACACAGAAAAGTATCTAATCAAGGCATCAGTATTCAAAACAGAACTAACAACAAAATAGGACGTTTTCATGTTGCATTTAAGTAGTATTATGTAAGTATTGTATAAGTAGGTCTTGGTGGCAGCTAAAATACTGGAAACAATTTTCTTTGTGGAGGTAGGGCTTCATTCAGCCTGCCCATTTTCCCAATGATTTTTCTGGGTTTATAACTGGAGGTGCACAAATTACTGTGCTACAAAGGTAGTGATATTTTCAGGGCAAGATTGCTTTAGTTTATTATTTATAGTTTGCACTGTGGGCCAGGAGAGAGAAGGAAAAAGGGAACTTGCATACTAAAATCAATACAAATAATAATAGCCTCTTACAAGACAAGCCTCAGGGGCTGAATATCTCTGGGTTCCTTTTTTTACATAAATGATCTCAGTGGATTATTGTTTCAATGTTTTGTGCTGTCAGTCAGAGTCAGCTACCAGCTCTCTTTTTTGGTCCCATGGAAATCTTCTAACTTCTGTGTGCCAAAATAAAATAAAATTACATAGCAACAGGTAGTCCATGGTGGCTTTCCTGAATGTCTTCAGCAGAAGTTTACTACTACAGAAGCAGTAATCTGTGCTGTTCATGGCTCTTTTCTGGACACACATCCTGCCAGTCAATGCTGAAGTGGCCAAATGTGTTTCCACATTATACCTAAAATTTCTCATTGCAGAGCAGCTTGGGGCTGAGGTTCAATTATTTGTCTTTTTTTATTTTCACTTATTTTTAGCAAGGAAAACACACTGCAAACTAGAAAATATTCATTTGTGTCACAAGAACATTCATATTTGATAACTTTGCTGTCAGTTTAATAGGAATGTGCATCAGGATTCCGCAAGATTGATATTAGATAAACCAAAGGCATTCAGGTATCTCAGTATTTTCAATATGTGTGTACCACAATACCTGGTGCCTATATTTTTCCATAAATTTCTTTTTCCAAAGCAACCCACTTACTTCTGTTATTCTACTTACTATTGTATTATGTACTGAGAAAAACAGACAATTTTTCGTAATTCTTTTGGCATAATCATAATAGTTTTTTCCTTATTAGTCATATTTGTGTATCTACATAAATATTCAGTGAAAATACATTTAAATTGTTTTTAAATGTTTATAATTTTTATAATTGTGTAATTATTTTCAGACAGTATAATATCTTCCATAAAATGAATTATATATCTTTTTAAAAAAATAGATTAATATGATCCTGTTTAATGAATTATGCAGTGGTCATAGAGAACATATTAAAGTCTCTGAATTTCTGCATTTTTATTTTACCATTTTACTAAAGCAATAACATTTTTGTAACCATAGTCATATTTTTCCATTCAATACCTTTTGGTTTTTTCTTCCCTTTTACATTTAGAAAATTTTTAAGATTATTGTAAATAAAAATTTAAGATCATAGGGAAATTAATTATGTCTGCATTTCCTGGATCTTAGAAAAAAGATAAACAATTGCATTTAACTAATTTTTGACAAGTAAAAAGGTTTTTTCTCTCCAGGGATCTTTTCCTGGTAACAGTTCAACTTATTGCAGATATTTGGGGTTATATGAAACAATGACAGTTTTACAAAACTGTCTAAAAAGGAATGGACAGAAAGTAGAGATTTGATCAACATGAGAAAGATTGCTGAAAGACAATTAAAAAACCCCAGTGTTAGTGTATCATCCACCTGTGTGTATCCACACAATATGAATTTTTTAAGGCTACATCTACTGGAGAAGTGCTGCAATATGCTTTCAGAAGTTACACAGTGAAACCAAAAAGTAGGCAATGGACCAGCATATCAAAGACAATTTGGTACTTTTGCCTAGCTCCTCAAAGGTATATTAATGCCAATGGAATTTGCAAGCAGTACTTAAAAATAAAATCAAAAGTATTAAAGCAACAGAGATTCTGAATGTGTTTCAGGCACAAAGGATAGGAAAACAGGAGTTCTAGCCCTTAATGTTGGAGTATTTAAAGATCACTCTTTTCCTTTCTTTAAGATAGTCTCACACAGTGCTAGGAAATGAAAAGAAATTTTAAAAGAGAACGTTCTTATGATAACTGTGTGGCCAAATCTCTGCTGATTGATGTTTAAGTCCAGCATCTGATTTGCAGAAATGCATGTGACTTTGGAAACATATGATGCTTTTTCTGTCTACATTAATGTCATAACTCTTTATGCAAAGTTTATTTTTCCTTGGTATTTAGTGTCTTCTCCATTTACTGAAATGCTTTTTCTTGTACACAGTATTCTATGCTACATTTGGTAGTCTTGTCAGACTTGCTACATTGTTTATTCTAATCACAATTACTGATGTCACAAACCTTTTCTCTGCAGCACAGTTTGTATTTTATTGTTATACATTATGTCATATTAATACTACATATTTCTTTGCATTTATGAGAGATCTAGTTTGTGATGCACTGGACAATATTATGGAAGTTGTAAGTACAGTTGAAAGCAAATGCTGTTTTTCTCTGACTTAATGGTAATTTTAAAAGCAGAAAAAATGGCATTAATTCTGTGATATATTCAGCCAAGCTAAAACTAATTAACGTTTCTCTAACTTAATTGAAGTGTGAGTTAATTGCCTTTCTTTTCATTTAAATCCTCTACTTACATCTTTACTATAATAAAGATTTTATTCCAGTGTTTTTTAGTCTTCAAACAAAAATTAATACTAAATTATCTTGTCCAAGGATCAGAATACAGAATGTCAAAATGTTTTCTATTACAATAGTATTGCTATTTTTTTTGTACTTACTTTAATTTTTAATTTTGTTTATACTCTCACCAGTAAATTGGTATAAATATGTCTTCTCACATTGTCATCTCATTTTCTAAATGTGTTAGACTTCAAACTTTGTCAGATGGGAATTTAGGAACAAGACAGGCACAAGAACAGATCCACCCCACTGACTGAGAAGTCCTTTCCAAGAATGGTGAAGCTGAAGTTGCTAATTTTCCACACTCACAGACGTTTACACACATGATCCGTACAGAAACACACTCCCACTAGTCAAGGCGTCCACTCTATGCCCAGCACTATGAATGTGGGGAGCATCTGTAGATGTATCTCAGAACACCCAGAGCTGTTTGAATTACATATTCTTTTCAGTTTAGATGACTGGCATGTTTCCACTGCCCTGTTAGTCATATGACCCCAGGAGAGTCCCTCAGGTACCTCACATGTTTAAAGCAAATTTGCTATTGTTACTTAGGTAGTATCACCTTCTGGATTACTGCCTCAAACACATGATAGGGAAGCAGATGT
The DNA here is from genome assembly GCF_017590055.1 of Onychostruthus taczanowskii. Classification (NCBI taxonomy): domain Eukaryota; kingdom Metazoa; phylum Chordata; class Aves; order Passeriformes; family Passeridae; genus Onychostruthus; species Onychostruthus taczanowskii. The sequence continues at coordinate 13,631,493 of NW_024498351.1, forward strand.
CAAAAGTTCACCTGTCCTTCATTTTTTCTCCCCCTGTATATAATTAAGCCACTAGAATTGAGCAGGTGTAGTTGAGGGCTTTTGGACAATCCTCCCCCATGACCACAGTATTTAGGCTGTTTTCCCAGAGTGTACCATAAGAATCACTTAGTGAGTGAAGAGGTGAAGTTTGCCTTATGGAAAGGCTCTTGTCAAAGCAGGAACCAATCTGAATAATTTGAATTTATATAACTATCGGCCTTGGGATTTAACAGCTTTGTATTCTTCAGCACCAAGAGCAATACATCCCCTCTTCACCAACGATTTGGCGAGTAGGGTAAAGTTGGAAATGTTTTATTCCTATTTTGGCAGAGCATTCTCATGCTACAGGAGGAAAGAAACTGTTTAATTGAAATGTGATCTATCTGTATCTATTTTCTGTATCAACAACATTTTTTCCATTTTCAGCAGTCTATGAATCTAAAACACTTGTATCTAGGACCTATCATACTCTTGGTGACAATACAAAAGGTAAACCTCGGCCAATGTACATTCAACAAGAGGAAAGGGGCAAATTTGTTTTTCAGAGATAGCATATTTAAATGCAAAAGTATGCAAAGTATGTATATGTAAAGTAGGGTGCAAAATATTTTTTATTGTCTCCTCTTGAAGAATTTTAGATTTGAGTCTTTCCAATATTTCAGAGGCAGACAAATAGTAGGACTGGAATATTTTAAATGAGGCCTCTCAGGAATCTCATGCCGCTAGTTCTCTTATACTTTTTTTGTGCAGCTTACACATGCACGGAACTGAAAATGGAAGCTGTCTCTTCAGCCCCCCTTTTTCCTGAGATCTGAAACACTGAGCTCCTTATCACTAATAGAGTGAGCAGCGTTTTCATTTAGTCAGTACTATCTGTTTAGAAAAGTAAACAAATATTAGGCAAACTGCCTCCATTAGGTAGTGCCTTTTAACAGGCCTGCCTGCGTGTTTTCCCCTTGGCTCACTATCTCTGTCCTACTTTTTCTCAGTGAATTATTTCAGATAAGATTATAAACACTTAAAGAATTTATCTTCATTTCCACAACACATCTAATACAATGAATCTCTAACCCTAACTACAGCTTATTATTATTATTTATATATGAAACAATATCTTTAAATTTATGAATTAACTAACCAAAGCAGCACTCTATCTGTATAGAGCATCTCTTTATTTTCACTCATTTTTCACAATCCTTAAAGCAAGTCTTAGAGTGTGTGGGAGCAAAGTTAAAAAAGAAGTAATGAAAGAAATCTCACCTGTGTTACCCTAAGTTGACATTTTTTATGATAGTTACCTGTGATTATAAAGAGTTTTCTGTAAAAAGACAGTATAGTGTTACTGTAAGTTCCATTATGAATACAATTCTAACATAATATTTGGATCCTGTGTGCTGAAGGAAATACTCTGTACCTCAGAGGTGACAGAGTCTGGCCCTAGGTCTGATTCACATTTCTGAGCTGTCATATGAGAATTTTATACTTTTCCCCTTGGGTTTTTTAAACACTATACCTCCAAAATACTTTTTTATGTTTTAAGATTGTCTCTTAATTTTTACTTTCATATTAAAATTTTGCACCCCAGACACTAAAAAATATACTTAAAAATGCATAAACAAGGAAAACCTTTGTCTAATCATTATATGAAATGAATAATTTAATATAAATATATGTATTTTACATTAAGAAAATAAAATCTACATTGAATAAGTAATACAATGACCTCTTTTGATCAGAGCTTAAAAAAAAAAATAAATCAATCAAAACAAAAACAGAAGCCTTAGAATATGGCTCTAAGGTGTAATGTCTGGATGTCTCCCCATAAGAACATTTCCCTAGTTTTGCTATTTTTGAGATGGAAATAATTAACAGCATATAAAGAGCTTCGTTTGCTTGCTGCACCACCTTATCTCCAAGTGCCAATGGTATCTATATTTACTCTGAGCCTGTCTGAAAAGCTACATACCAAATTCTTTCTAAATGATAAAAAGTCACTTATCATGACTTGGAACAACACTGCTAACAAACAAATGTGTAACAATTCTTTCTCATGTATCTCTCAGTCTTTGTGAGCTGCTGAATGCACAAGAAGATGAATGCTAGAAACAGGAGCTGGAATTTACTACTCTTAAAATAATAATGATGAAAAAAATGCTAAATCAGCCATTGAAACTGCTGTTTTCCGTTTCTGTGCGGTGTGTCTCTCAGCCTTGCAAATTTTGAAGTTCATCCATGATCTTGTTAGAAAGCTGCAGACATGCTATTGACAACTGCTTTTTAAACTCCTACCAAGAATTCCTTAGCACATTTTTATGACATCCTGTGTAACACATGGAACTTAGGGAAGATAAATTGCAATAATGAACCACTTTATTTCCCATGTGCATTTTTTCTGTGCTGTTATTTTTTTCCCCTTTAGCACTGCTTATTTGCTGTAAGATGTGTAGTCTTATTTGAGCATATTCTATTTTATGAAAAAAAGAATAAACAAGCACATATAAACTATATAAAGCACATTCTATTTCATGATAAAAATTCAAAATCAATAATTTGTTGGGAAAATATTATAATTTACTAGCTGTTACTTCATTGTGATAATTTCTAAGAAATTTTGATCTCAAATATGTATTCGAATTTTAATTCAGAACATAATAGTAAGCATGCAAAATATTCTAACAAATCACATTTAGCAAAATCTTTTTGGTTTATTAAGCCATAGTCTTAAGATTAACAGTCTTTGTGCCTAACCTTCATTTAGGAGTATTGTTTCTGTGATCCCCACCCCTTTTAGCATTCAAATTAGAACAAGCAATATTTAGGGGGGGGTGTGTGTGGGCAGCTTTCCCTGTGGTTTAAAACATTATGAAATTCTAAAAAAATACTCCAACATAATTAACAGTTATACATACCCGTTTATTCATCTTTTAAAATTCATTACAAATTTAATTTTTTCTGCTCTCTGTAATAAAATGTTTCTAATTTATTTAATATTTTAAAATATAAAAATACTTTCCCTTCACAAATTAATGGTGCAACTTTGAGAGCTTATTGATGGTGACGATAGGGTTGAGCGCATACGGGGAAGGATCAGGGAAGTCTAGCAAGGCAAGCATCATGGTGGGAGTCTGTTACCTAGACAGGACAAAGAGGAAGATGAAATTTTCTATAGGCTGCTGGAATCTCTAGGCCTCGATCTCATGGGAGATTTCAACTTACCAGGTGTCTGCTGGAAATACAACATGGCAGAGAGGAAAGAGTCTAGAAGGTTTCTGGCGCATGCGGAAAAGAGCTGCCTGACACAGCTGGTGAGGGAACCAACCAGGCAAGGTGCCCACTGGACCTGCTGTTTGTCAACAGAAAAGCGCTGGAGGGAGATGTGGTGGTTTGAGGACGTGATGGGCATGGAATGATGCAGCTTTTGTTCTTTGGAAAAGGGGCTCAGCAGCCTTGCACTGCCAGGGGACAGACTTTGGACTGTTTTGGACACTGGTTGACAGAATCCTTTGGGAGGTATTCCTGAAGGGCAAAGGAGTCCAGGAAGGCTGGGCCCCTCTCAAGAGGGAAATCTTATAGGTGCAGGATCAGGCCTTTCCCACGTGCAGAAAGACAAGCCAGTCAGGAAGGTCAGTCTGGCAGAACAGAGAGCTTTGGCTGGAACCTGAGGGAAGAAAGGACAGCTTATGATCTTTGGAAAAAGGGGTTGGTAACTCCAGAGGACTACAGGAGTGTCACAAGGTTATTCAGAGAAAAGAAGAGATGGGTTGCTACCTGTTCAGTGTATGAGATCCTACAAGGAAAAAAGATTTTTAAAAAAAAATAGCCAAATGACAATCAAATTTGCTTATAAACCCCCCTAATGAGTATAATATAAAAATTATATTAGACAAATTAAATATGGACTAAAATCTGTCATTGTTCAAATGTATCATTAATCGGGATTTTATGGTAGAACTTCCAATTTACATTAAATGTTTCAAGTACTCTTATAGCAAGAGGTCATTCAGCTGGATAATAGACCAGTAACAATCTTTAAGCATTCTCTTGCCATAATAGTCTGCAGGCCTAATAAGTCAGAAATTATATTTTCTCATTGAAATTTATTCAATTTCCTGAAACGCTGTTCTTCTCTAACTTGTTTTCCTTCTGTTTTCTTACATTTATAAGCATCAGTTTGTTTTTCCTACAGTCAGTTTCTCATTTGCAGAACAAAAACTGTTGTCCTTACTCTGTCCATTGTGCCATTTCTGCCTATTACTCAGATATGCAAAATGAAGATAAATTGTTCCCATTTCAGAATGACTTGAGTTTTAAGAGCTTAGCTGTTTTTTGTTAGAAACTTAACTTTTGATATTTAATTATTAATAAAATTATGTAAACAGCCTACAAATTATAAATGTGATCAATAAACATTTACAGGTATTTTAGGAGAAAAGTTGAGCTTCCCTTTATGAGAGTAAAACTTTGGGAGATTACTTGTATCCTCTATTAGGCAGGGAGTACAAAGTGGTCTTGGTCAGAGCATTTAAATTATGGTTTTTGATGATATTTTTACTAAAAAGTTAGCACTTTGAAAGTTTATGGCAAGGAAGATTGCTTAGCATATCAAGACACCGTTTATCCTTAATACATTCATGAAGGCTACTTGAAGGACACTTTCAGTTCATGGCCCTGTATACATAATACAGCCTTTTATTGTTGACAGAGTCCAGAGCCCTGTGAGTATTTTTACAGTACATTATTTTTTAGAACCAATAAATTACTCATCTGAACTATCCAAGTATAAACATGATGACTTTTTTTTAGGCTTGACTATGATACTATTACAATGAATTATGGATTTCAGTGGTTGTCTGGTTTTGATGTGTTGCAATAAATCATGATCATTTATGATTGGTTCTGAACTTCATTCAATTTTTTTTCATATTATCTGTCCTACACTTGTCTCAGAATTCTTTTAAAGAACTCAGACAATTTCAAGATAGCATCAGACTGATTTAAAATTATTTTAACAGATTTAAATATATTTTCAGACCTCTTTTCTATTCCATATACAATTATAACAGCTTCACAAATAAAAGAGTAAACTCAGAATTCCTTCGTATTTGTTAAAGGACAGAAGACAGATATTTAAAACTCTTTTTTTTATAAGCCAATATGCTAAAGTTACACAGACTAAATTAACAGCTATTAGCAGATGATTCAGCAGCTTCCAGATTAAAAAAAAAAACAAACAAAAAAAAACCACCAAAAAACAAACAAACAAACAAACAAACAAACAAACAAACAAAAAAAAAACCAAACACAAACCATGAAACAACAAAACAAAAAAAGGCAAGACGTCTTTAAGCCATATGTGAGGTATGTGAGTGCAGGTATACTCCATACCAAAAACATACCCCAGAGGGGGGAAAAATCTTTTTAATCTCACCTTCTTTAATGCAGTCTGTCATGTTTTCTGTATCATCTGTTATCTAGAAATGGCATTTCTGCATTAGGAGTTCAGCCAGTTCCTCAATGGAACTAAGATTTTACCCTAACTCCTTTTACTGTGATTAATTATTCTCCCATTCTATTGTCTAATTCTGAATTTCTAATTTTTTACTTTTTTTTTCTCTTGATCATAAATATTACTTCTGTCTGGCATGATGTATCTTTCTTCACTCTCATTTCTTCGTAATTTCTCTGCATTTTCCTATATCATACTGCGGTTCATTATGTATTGTGTATTAGTTTAGTTTGAAGATTGAAGTGTTAGGTTAATAGTTGGATTCAGTGATCTTAGAAGTCTTTTTCAACCTTGATGATTCTACGAGTCTGTGATTCCTAATGCAGTGAATCTAAACTTCTTTTTAAGTTTCCTTAATATGACTGCCCTAACAATCAGAGTCAGGTTTTACACTCCAGAAAATATGTGTAGGTTGTAGACATGCATGGATTCTACAGAAAAGTCACAGAAAGGAAATATAAATCTCCTAAATGCTTTAAGTATACATACAGGCTTTGTTTTCCTCTACTACTAAGTTTGGTTCAAAATTTCATCTTGGTATCATTCTGAATTTTTAATTATACCGTAATTTAAAATTTCATTTAATGTATTGTTTCACAGTGGCAGAAGTAGCAATCCACAGTTCTCAACTCTTTTTAGTCCTCCTATCCTTCAATTATTCACTAAGCATTATTAAAATTTTTTTTATTAAAGAATCTCAAGAAAATACCTCCAGGAAAAACAGGAATTACTTTAAAGTTCATCTGAAAGATCCAGCTAGGTCAGAAATAGATGCTGAACCAAAAATGCCTATTTGTCTTAGCTACACATTAGCCGTTTTTCTTTAATATTCTGTCATATAATAGGAATGCCCCTCTATATTGCCTCTAACCTTAACTTCCCTTAACTTTGTAAGGTAGTGACACTGCTTGACCACTTCCCCCAGAAACCAAGCAAAGGATGACTCTTACCAGTACAGAGCAGAACAGCATCAGTCCTGCTACACACCATTCTCAGCTGGGAGTGAGAAACAGTATGAGAAAAACAAGCATGTGCAGAGCTCACGCCCATTTGAGCTGTGATGTAGAAATTTAAAAGATAATTTTCTACCTGGAGCATATTTCCTGGCAGCATAGGAAAAGTACCAGAACAATTAAGCAATTACATTCTCTATCCTGACACATTCCACTGCTGAAAACCTAGCAAAAAACACCAAGAAAACAAAACGTACTGGAAAGAAAACTCATCCAAGCAGACCCCAGTCTCAGCAGAAAGACAGTCAATATGATCACTGCCTCCAACCTGCAACTGCTGCCTGACTGCAGTGTTTGTGATGTTAAACCATCTGGCTGCAGGGAATAAACTCTTCTGAGAGAGAGTGAAGGCTGTGAGCTTCTACTTCCTAGTCAGCCTGGTGTTTGCTCCTTCCCAGCTGGAACACAAGACTCACCAGAGACCCAGCTGTGACATATCAGACATAGGCTAAGAAGCCAAGTCAAACACACTCAGTGGGAGTGGATGAATCTACTGTAATTATTGGCAAACTATTCAGCCTTTCACGTATGTAGGCTTGAAGTCTGTCCATGGTTCAAGCCTGAGGAATTTAGTGTTTCTTCTAAAGCTGTAAGTGCACGAACAGTTATTGAACAGTTTAGGTGTGGTTTAGATTATTCTATGATATTTTCTCTTACAGAATCTGCAAAATCTAATTTTCCTAGATTGTGTAGAACCAAATTGGACCATTCTTTAAATGATAGTTCTTCATTGTGTTTCCTTAATGTAGATTAATTCTTCTTCTGTCTATTTTAAGAGTCTCCAGGATTTAACTCTGCATTGTCAGGCAGATATACCAAGCAGATGATTAGAAATGTTTGTGATATTTATAAAGAATAACATGCACTTTTTTATTCTCTTCATGAGCCATCACACTTATTGTAATTTCTTGTCATAAAGCAATTGGTTTGCAAAGAATTAACTTCCCAAAATTCCAGATATAGAAAAGTGTTTGGCTTCCAAACTTAATTTAAAAAATACTCTTATACAGTTTACAGCGCCTCTGTTTCTTCATCTGTAAACAATAAACACTCCAACTATTTCCCCAAAGTATCACTCAAGCATGTGACTTGCTTTGGCTCATTATTTTGTTACATTGAGAATTTAAAGCTGACAATAATCTACTGTCAATAATTTCTTAGAAAGTGGAGATTTTATACAATGGTTTGTATTACCAAGATCTCCGTTTTGTATTACCGTTTTGTATTACCAAGATCTCCAACGAACATCAGGAAGCATGAGCCTTCCTGATGTTCGTTGCCAAATAGGACAGCATCTGTACCTTTAACAGACTCCAACATATCTTTCCATCAAAAATTGCTTGCAGCTCGCATTTGAGATTCAGTATGGATTAAGAAAAAAACTAAAAAAAATTTTTCTAGCATTGCACTGGCACTTGCTAAATATAACACATGTAAATCATAATACTCCCTTTGGATAAACACGTGTAACTTATTTCAATTTTTGGTAACTATTGCAATACCTCAAGCGAGAGTTTTGTACTAGAAATGCTCATGCCTATGAGCTTTCACTTCACACAGTCCTAGAAGATGTTTGCTGCCTACTGAATAAATACAGATAATGAGATTTGTATAGTATGTACCTTTTCAATGGCGCTTTGAATATTTTGAGTGCTCTTGTCTGCTAGCAGGTAGCCTAAGGAATGTGTGCCAGGTCTACTTCATCTCCAGCTGCTGCATGCTTTTACCAGCTTTTCTTTTTCTCTGACCAGAAATTTAAAAAAAAAAAGTCAACATATTAATCCCACGCGAAGCTATAGAATGCATCATGATGTTAACATAGTTATGGCACACATGCAAAGAAATTAAATAATCCATGACTAAATTAATTACTAGGTCAACGTATCTTAAGGTCAGTAAGGGCCCTCTATGATACTAGAGATTCACACAGAGAGCCAGGACCAAGATTTTACCTCCTTTATGTGCCTTCAAAAACTAATAACAGTGTGAAAAGGTTGTTTTTCCTACACTTAAAAAAGGTTTGCTCTTGCTTTTGGAAAAATGTCAAAACGTGAAAGCACACCTAAGCAGAGAAGCACAAACATGAGCCAGAACAGGAGCAGACTTACCTTCTGAGTATCTGTTAGATGTCAATTCAAGTCTGTAAAGTATGGCCATTTGTTCAGTGGGCCAGGCTGATCTCAGAAATGTGTATGCATTCCCAATTGTGCCTGATGTGGAAGTTTAATTTTTTTTTCAGACTGCTGCCTAAAGGTAAGCTCATTTTATGTGTAGTAAAAAGATTATATCACATACATCCTGGAAAAAATAAAGTGAAAAATATACAATATGGTATAGATAATAAAATCTACTACTTTTTGTTGCTTTTATGTACTTGTAAAAGGCAAGAATGATACTATTTATATATTATATGTATCCATTACATTTATATAAAAGGTTTATACCTGAACAAGCTTTAAACAATATTTCAGAAATGTAGATATAATAAAAACAACCTTTATTAAACCCCTAGAAAGAGTTTAAAAGAAGTCTGAAAACTCAAACATTGCTGAAGACATTAATTCCAGTTGTTAAAGTCATAACCCTGAGTCTCTGGGTGAAGTCTTTCCAACTCACTAGTCCATACCTGTCACTACACAGACAAACAGCTTCTTGAAGATATATTCTGAAGTGATAAAGCTAAGAATAAATACCATATGCTCTTTTCAAACATTTACAGCTGAGACTTTCTTGCTTAGTTTATACTCAGCTCTTTTAGTGGCTTCCATGGAAATTAGTTCAAGTAGGGTGAGTAAAGACCAGGTAAAAAATTCAGAATAAATAGCAGCTCTCAATACTGAATGGCAATGATACATTATGAACAAAAGCACATGCTCCTTGACCCTGAGTCCTTCAGTGGTTCATGACATAGAAAATGTTTTGCAAATGAACAGAGAACAACAGGTTCAAGAAGAGGAAGAAATATAAAAGTAGAGTATTAGAAAGCTAGGGACACATTGCAGTATATCAGCAGCACAGCAAGTGAAGTTATGTAATTCTCCGTATTTTCTGCTACCAATACCAAGACGTATCAGAACATGATTCTGCTTTCAAGCTATTCTTCATAAGCAGAAAACATTTCAAAAAGTTGGGTGAGTTTTTTTTGTACCAGTGACAGATGAAATCCTATAGACACTGGAAACACTGAATTCTCAGAGGTCAAGTTATCTGCCTGCCTTTAACACTTTGCACACATCTTCATACAGAAAAAAAACAGTAATGGCTTCCCCATTTGCAGCCATTTAAAAAAAAAAAATAAAAAAAGCATTTATAAAAACTCCTCCTAAAATAAGTTAAGCATGATCGTATGTTAGATCTTAGTAATTTCCTAAATTGTTTTAACTTGTCCGTTACTTCCATATCATGAATCCACTGTGTGCAGCTAACCATATATTTTAGTTGAGAGCTCTTGTATTTAGTAAAACTTGCTTGTGATTCATATTCTTAAACACACTCAGATACAAACTGATTTGCTGCAATATCTGACTAAAACACCACAGAGGGCTGGCAAGATGTTCTAGAACCCCAAATTGTAAGAAGCACCTTATCAATCAGAATTAGAAAGTGATGGGAAGGAAGTAACTCCTGTGAAACAAAATAAGATCTCTATATTCAGTGCTGACAGTGTGAAGTGGTGCAAAGAACTTAATATAATTGTTTCACATGTTTTGTCTTTTTCAAGGCTTTTCTGTGTATGAAATACCTGGCTTTAGCCAGTAATTTCTGTGTGTGGGATCTGTAACAGTACCATGTATGTACAGAGTGGTATCTCGATATTCAGCCAATGGAAGCCTCTAGAGGAATATAATTCTGTTCATGCTCCCATGTTTATCATGCTTAACTGATAAGAACTTTAAGATCTCTGCAAAGGACTGCACGGGATTTTTTTTTTGTTTGTTTGTTTTTTTTTGTTTTTTTTTTTTTAACATTCATTACATAGGCCTCAGTTTTATAATATACTCAATAATTTCTTCAATACCTGGGATAATCTCTGTGTGTGCTCTCCAAACAAACACGCATGTCTGACCTCACTTATAAAAGTTTTATCTTCTGTCATCATAAATATGGATGAGCATATGACTCAGTTCAATCTTTGAACAAATGTCTTCATTATTGCTTCCTGCATCTGTGGATGAATCATGGCCCTCTCTCTTCCTTTGCATTGGGCAATGAAGACTGGGAATAGCATTTAGCCTGGTTAATGGTCCAAGAATAAGGAAAGACTTAACTTTTGCAGAATCATGGATTTGAAATTTGCTGAATTGTTACCTTGAATAGGGTAAGGAAACACGAGCAATGCATGCAATGGCAACCTGGAGGCAACAGCATAAGAAATCACAGTTTCCATTTTATGTATATTTCTGTATCTAGGTAGTTTTAATAGCATTACACGATAGTTACACATAACAAAATAGCAATAAGTGATATTATATCTGTCTTCTTAATGTTACTGGCATGACTCAACCGTGCAACTCAAGAAGACAAATTCTTCAGTCACTTTATTCTTGAAATTCTTTGTCTTTTACAAATTACTTTGGAAATATTCAAATCTGAAAGTTTTATGGGCAGACTGGGTTTCATCCAAACTTCTTCTGAAGCTTGATCTGCTATAGCAGAGTATTTTCAGCACTCTGCAAACCCAGTCTTTATCAAGATGTTACCCAACAGTAACTGTATGAGAAATGTTTGTGTATGTAATTGTACATGCCTCTCTATAATGGTATTTCTGTTATAAGAACAAGTGTTATAGTTAACACTTATTAACTGTAGTTAACAAGTGTTAAAGTGTTTCTAAATATTTCACAGAGAATTGTGTTCTTTGTCTATTGGAAATCTATTCCATGTGATTTCCTTAGTGCCACTCACTCCCTACTTCCTGTTAGATAACCGTCCTCTGCCTGTGGTGCAAGAAAAGTATTTTGATTAAGTTTAAAATGCATCTGTTGGCTGATAATCTCAATTACCACATATATGGCCTAAAGAAGCAATGTCAGGTGAATACTTGTACTGAGAAAACCAGTTTTATACTGCTTCAGATCCCATCTTTCAGATTATTTTAAAAAAGGGGAAAAAAAGTAAAATAAATCTGTGATTCACGTGGATTCATGAATGAACCAACTTTGAATTACTTTGGAAATAGTTCTGTTAATAATCAATTGAAAGTTCAGTCAATGTTCAGTGTACAGAGGAATGCTGCAAAATCCAGCTCTCCAAGATCATATATTACCAAAAATCAGCACTAGATATACGCTTCAGAGAAAGGAACATATTTCTAGTAAGATAAGTTCTGTCAAGAAATGATGAAATTGTAGGTGGAGATATTATTAACTAGGTATTTTAGAACAAAATTTTTATTTATATTGTTAAAAAGTGCACAGAGTCATTAATCTACACTAGCTCTGGGTTACTGCAATATCTGTTCCCTTGTTCCATGAATAGAAAAGGGGGGATTTTTGCTAGTCATCCCTAATGTCACACATGACAATCCATTGTCTAGCTCCAGACAATTTAGTTATGAACATACCTTAATTTCAATAGTCATAACAAAGTCAATTGATAATCATAGACTAGTCATAATTATTTCTAAATAATTCTCATTTAAATTAAAAATTCATTAAGCTGATATAGTAGGCACTTTGTGTGAAGTACTTTTGCTTAATAATGAATGAAATCCTTTGATTTTGAGAAAACCCAACAATTATTTCAGAAATTACATGTTTCTTTGTATAGAACATGTTATCAAAACCAAATTGTCAGCAAAGTGGTAGGTATTAAGAACCTCAAGTAAATATTTACAGAAAAGGTACCTGTGATTTTTTTTTTGAGAGGGGAGAATGGAAAACAGAACTAAATCTAGATTTTCTTTGGTCCCCAGTCTATGTTTAAGCAGTATCCCTAACATAAGGACAATCATTAAAAGCACATAATTGAAAACATTTTTGATATTACATTATGTTATGTTTAATTACTTTGCCTTACATTATGCTACATGCTTACCATGCCCCATAGAGCAGCATTTTTTTATTTAAACTTGAGACAAAGGCATAACCTTTCAACTAAAGGAGTTATCAAAAATACATATGTTTTGTTGGCATAGGGATATTTCTTAATGGAAGTGTCTGCTCACATAAACAGATGTAGCAGTGAAAAAACTATTACAGAGAGATCTTCTAGTCAAACAAATAATTCAGCAGTCAAAACATCTAAATATGTTGAAGGGCAACTCAATTTCTGGAACTAGGTAGGAAAATGTACAGATAGATTATGTTGGTTTAGAAATTAAATTGCCTGAAGAACTTCTGGAAGGTCTCTAATGAGTGAGAAAGTATTGCATGCTCTTTGATTTAATTCAAGCAGGCAGAAGCAGCTATGTGTAAGTGTTTATAGAGAATATTATTACTATATGCTCTGGAGACAGACTGAAAGTACAAGGATCAATTCTGTATTGATGTATTCAAAGAATATCTAATAACTACCCTTTTTTCAATGGCAACATAATTATTTCCTTGTGTTGAGAACAGTATTTCTCTTTATCTTATCATGAAACTTGGTCTGAGAATGAGATTATAAATCTGGCTGCATGTGATTTAGAACAGTATAATGTCATTTATAAATTCACAGAAGGAAAAGTTGAGCTTAGGCAGAAGCTTTTCGGAGGGAGTAGATTTTGGGCAGGGAATGTCTTTTCCTGTTTCTGAGAATTTCTGGAGGTAAAAAGAAATCCTCTAAAATTTAAACTGAAAAATCAAAGAAATATTTCAATAAGAATAGTAAAATTAAGGACCCCTTTCAATAAAATACTCTTTGAATCAAGTTGAATCTCAATGTATAAATTCTGGACAGTTACCACAAAATATCTAATAAACTGTAGATCTTAAAATATTAACTTTCCTCTAGGTTGTGTTCTTTTAAGACACATTGGATTTACTTTGAACTTATACTTAAATCACTAATAATATAAATAAAAATAATGGTAACTGGGAAATGAGAATGGATTGAAGATGAAAAGGTCCAGGTAAAATGATAATGCGGACAGTGATTAATCATTTCTCCTTTAAAAATTGGTAATGCTCTCTCTTTTTCTAAAAGCACTGTTTCCTGAATGAGACCCTTTGTTCATAGACTTGCAGAATGGTCAAGTTTTGGAGGAAGTTCTGGAGCTCATGTGCTCCTCTCTCAAGCCACCCAGAACAAGCTACCCAGGACCATGTCCAGACGTTCTTATAGACTCTCCAGGGATGGAGACTCCACAGTCTCTCAATCCAGAGCCAGTGCTCTGTCATCCTTACAATAAAAAGTGTTTCTTGAGGTCCCTTCTGTCTTTCAGTCTGTATCCATTTCCTCTGACCCTGTCACTGAGCACCACTGAAAAGAGCCTAGCTTTGTTCTCTCCAAACCTTCCCTTCTGGTATTTATGCACACTGATGTGATTCCTCCAAGCCTTCTCTTCTCCATGATGAACAGTCCTAATTCTTTCAGCCTTTTCTCATAGATTTGATACTCCAGGAACTTTTTTAATGGGACTTCACTGGATTTTGTCTGTCTCTTTTTTTTTTTCTGGAAAGCCCAGAACTGGATGCAGTAGTCCAGGTGCAAAGTTAGCCATTTCACTTTCACAGTTACAAAAGCTACAGGAGGAGAAAATATGGTTGTGTTTGAGGGTCCCAGGACAAGGGAAGAGATGAGAATCTTGACTCCATATTTCAGAAGGTTGATTTATTATATTGTGAATTATACTATATTAAAATGCTATACTAAAAAGAATAGAGAGAAAGGATCCATCAGAAAGCTAGAAGAGAATAGAGAGGAATGATAATAAAATCTTGTGACTGCTCACAGCCTCGACACAGGTGACTGTCATTGGTCATCAAGTAAAAACAATTTCACATTCTGGGTAAACAATTCTCCAAATCACATTGCAAAGCAACAAAACACGGAGAAGCTGAAGCTTCCCAGTTTCTCAGGAGAAAAGATCCTGGCAAAAGGATTTTTCATAAAATATGTCTGTGACAGAGAACATATCTGACAGAAGTTGCAGACCTTCTACCATTAACAGCTCAGGCTTTCTATCAACAGCTACATGTTTGTACCATCCCACCTTTTTCTGCTCAGAAATGAAATGGAAGCAGTGGAACAGGAGTGGTGAAGCATCCAGTGGTGGACATGTATGCTAGAGGAGAAATTCCAGAGTTGGTACATCAGTAGTCTCATAACCCACCTGACCAGCACAACAAATCTTGCACTGTCCTGTGCTGCTGAGCCCAGCTAACTGCACATCTGGATCTGAAAACATTTTGTAGTTGGAAAGGTCACAAAGATATTTTCATAGTCTGTTGTGGTGCAGGATTCATTTGGTGTGTTCTGTTACCCCCTAAAGCTATAATGGTTCGGTCCTGGGATCCCCCTCTCCCCCTCCCCTGGAACCTCTCCCTCTGAGAGTGTCAATTCGTTCTCTCCTCCCCTGTTTCCCTGGTTACCTTCTGTCAATCCCTCCCCAAGTTCTGTCCATCACCCACTGTCTCCTTCCCATATTCCAGAAAGTTCTCCTTTCTTCGGTGGGTGATTGGATCGGGAACAAGGGTCCCTCCCTGTCACATTCCCTATTGGCTAGCCGGCATGTTTCTCATGAGTTTGTTCACTCCCCAGTTCTCCCTCATTGGTCAATGTGTCGTGTTTCCGCCCCCTTTATAAGCTGCTGTATTCCTGCCTCGTGGTCCCTGCTGGGCTGGTGCACCTGGAGTTAATAAACGGCTCTGGATTTTACCCCTGCGGAGGGTACCTCCTTTCTTTCTTCTACTTCGCCTGCCTGCTGCTCCCTGCTGCCCCTTGCTGAGGCGCTCCCGGGACGCCCCGGCGCATCTAGGGAGTGCCCCCCCCCCGGCTGTCGGCTGCGGTGCCTTCAGCTCAGCCAGCGAGACCTCCTCCCCTGCCCGGGGGAGTAGAGAAACTTGGACAGCAGCACAGCAATAGTCTATTACATCTACCTGAACAAAATTTAAAAGTATATTGATGGAAGGAGTTAAGGAGACTAATCCTTTAAAATGGAAAGGTGTAAGTGCCTTTGGTTTGTTAGGACAAAGAAGCAAAGTTTTTCTTCTATGTTAATGAGAAAGATGATAAGCAATAATTAGAAACAATGGAAATTTGTCAGGAATCAAGATAATGAAATCTAGCCCCTGTTCCTGCTTGCAACCATGCAAAACAATTATTTCAGAAACTTACTTCTTTTTAAGGTTAAGCATCTTAGTTTTCTTGCATTGGAAGATAATAGTAGAAGAATTTTCAACTTATTTATCATTAACTTTAGCTATTGCTTCATAAAAAGAAACTCATAGGTTTCCTTAACTTAAAGAGCTGTCTTGTCCCCAATTACTCCTACGCTATACTTTGTGAATCTAGTTGCTATATAAGTTAGATTTCTATTCTTCTTATCAACGTAGCAACATCTGTTGTACATTTAGCTCATCTTTCTTGATCATCAGCGATCGCAATTTATACATGATATTGAAATTAACAGAAATAGACAAGCTTGAAACTGGAAAGTTATGGGGAGAAATTCTGAATAAAGCTCTTAGTATACATGTAAGAATAGATCAATTATTCTTTTACAATAAAAAGCTTTTACAATAACAGGATTGCATCATTACTTCTTCTCACTTCAGCTACAGAGAGTGTATGGAATAACTGTGACTAAGACCTAAGCAATTACTGAGAGACAAATTAGATGGCAGAAGGGTATCAAAGGAAGATCATGGTTTTAATAAAACCAGCTTCTATAAGTTTAGTAATGCAGAAGTGTATCACATGATCATAAGAATGGTGAGGACATTGGCACAGGATGGCACAGAGTCTGTCAATAGCTCTTAACAAGCTCAGCACAGGTGCTGTTAAGTTGCACATTGTTACAATAAAAAAAAGATACTTAAAACTATTTAACTTTTTGACATTCAAGCTGTTAAAGATGATTAAATACAATGTAGCAATAGCTATAGGGCATGTAGAGATCATAAAAACATGAAAGAGGCTTAGCGTGATGACCCAACAGTGCATCAGCAGTAATGGAAGAACACTAATAGTCTACATATTCTTCATGCAGCTCCCATGCTGCTCAAAACCCTCTCTGTCATGGACTAGATTAATGAAACTGAGAAGAACTTTATAAATGTAGGACTTTGCTGCTAAAAACTGTTAACTATCTAATCTTTCTGTGACACTAATGCTACCTTTTTGCACTGTAAATTCTTTCCTAGAATTCTTCATTTTCTGTGTACTTAGAGACCTTGATTATTATAAATTACTTGTGCTCTATACCTGGAAATTTTGTTTAAACCCAACTACTTATTCTGCTGTAAGATGACATGGAAAAAAAAAAAAAAAAAAAACCACATACAAAACAAAACAATCTGTATAGGTTCATAGACTCTACCATGAGCAGTTCTAATGACAACAGTGAAATAACTAGCATGAAGGCACTCAAGAATCTAAGTTTTTGCAGTCCTGGCTGTAAATTCTTGTAATACTAAATCTCACTAAATACAGAAGGCATTTAAGAGATTGACCTTAAGAATAAAAATAGAGAGCCAGAGTTGTCTTCCGTGAAGAACTGTATGTCAGCATTTTGTTTTCACTTAATTCTCTCCTAGAGTCAGCACCTTTTCAACCATTTTTTTTAATGGAGATCATATCTGATAGAAGATTCCTCATTTCACGTTCTCTGTCCAGCTTCTCTATTCCAGCATTTCACTTTCCTATAAAAGCCCTGTTTACATACCTATTTTCTTAGGGAAGCAAGTATCTTGGTTCTTTATGAGGACTCACATCTATTGTACATTACTGGCAATTTCAGCAAGAGATGCAGGAAGAATTGTGATTCATGGACCCTTGAAGCTCTAAAGGGATTGCAGTCTTCTACAAATTTGTCTGTGACCCCTTACCACATATTCTTTCTTCCGTAATATCATCTTTTTTTCAGCACCTGATGGTACTTTTATAAAAGTGCTTTATTTTGTCAAGAAATGTAAGCACTACCTTCCACAGTGCTACTGGAGCAAGAGAGACTGTCTTGTAGTTTCTGCCTTACAACTCTATGAAATTCAGTATGATGAACATAAATTACTGAATGCTTCATTCAGATTTTAGATACAATGAATATTTCAGGTTCAAAAATACTTAGTAAACAGATTCTGAAAAAATATTCTCAGAATTTCTTCCTAAAGGCAAAGGCCAATAGCATCGTGATTTAGCAGTAATATTCCTCAACACAAGGCCCCCACTGAGACATTTGCAAACTCACACACTTCCCCGCTTTCCTCCCTACCTTCCCACTCCAAAGGTAATGGTGAGAATTTGAGGCACAAAAGTGAAAATCACAGGTTGAGATAATCTAATGGAAACAGCAATGAGATAAAACAGTAATAGCAACCATATTAACAGCAAAAGTTATGAGACAAAGGGGTGATTTACACCGAAAGTAAAAAAAAAAAATACTGGACCATTTTGCTCACCATGCTTTCTCCCCTGACCAAAAATGGGAGACTCCCTTACTCCCACCCTGGCAAGTGAGGTGGGTAGTGAGTAACATCAGGATCTGTCTGTGCCCACTTGGCACATCACACTGCAGCCCAGAACTCCTAGGCTGAGGTGATCCAGCAGGCTCTGCCTCCCCAGTAGCTGGGAATACAGGGATGCACCAGTGTGCCTGGATACATTAAAAATAATACCTCTGTCCTGGCTGGGACTGGGACAAATGAGTAACTGACTGTCAGTCTGCACTTAGGAGTTTTGAGGCTGATAAAAACAGCTACACAGGAAGAAGAGTGTCCAAAGAATATAGCAAAATAGGAACAAGGGAAAAGAAAGAGTAGTATGATACTTTGCACAATGATACATTGCCTAAGGATAAACAGGTGTACAAAATATAAGCATATTCCTTTGGATAAAAAGTCAGAGTGTTTTATTTATTATTCCTTTTTTTTTTTTTTACTATTTCCATCATTTTTTTTTCTTTGTTTCAGACCAGCATCACTGGGTGCCCACTTTTTTACTGCAGCTGAAACAACTGGATATGGTTCTGAGAAGTGGAAATGTATGAAGGCATTAAAGGAAGACAGCCAAAAGATTCTTGTCAGACCAGCCCCCTGATCGAGCCATGTCAGCCAATACTGACAGAACAGGGTGCTTCATTCAAATATCCCAGTTAGAATTTACTCTAAAGTCAGTGTGTATAAATAGCAAATGCATTTTAGTTTCCAGGCCTAACTGTGCACTTTCACACTTGGAGTGGTTATTGATGTCTGGCTTTTACAAGCAATTAAGTTTTCCACAAATGTTTATATGTTGTACAGGTTTGATCAGGTAAATTTTAAAGCTCCTGGGTGAAATTTCTGTGTAAAAAGGAATAGTACAACAGCATCATGTTTTGGCACCTGAAATCCAAGGATTTTATTGCAATTTGGCAGGAAATCAAAATTTTGGTCGTTGTTCCAAATCCTCTAAACTGGGGATCTCTTTGGATTTGAGGAAAGTCTTATCCAATAGGTTACTGAAAAATGGAATATGATTTAGGGTGGGGGAATAAAGTGTATAAATATTTTGAAAAAAGCATAGGTTTTACTTTGCCTTAAAAGAAAAAGAAAAAAAACAACCTGAGAGGAAGTTCTGCAGGGAAAACAAACAAACAAACAAACAAAAAAACACCACCCCAAATACTAGGTTTTGTGGCATTTTATCCCCCAAAACCTCTTTTTTCTCCTTTTTTCTTTTTATTTTTTCCCCAGACTGTATTTGAATTTTGAAGAATTTCGAAGTTTATAAGTATTTTGAATTTAGAAGAAATAAGATTTGAAACACACATGAGGACAAGGTCCACAAGCATGATTGAGCATGATTGTATATTAATCATTATTCATGCAAGTGAAGTTGCCATAATTACTTTCAGACTTGATTACTGCTCCTAGAAATCCATCTTTTGAAAAGGAGCTTCATTACATTTTAGTCCATTCCTAATACTGTTGGCATGTTTTGGCATTGCCATAAAATCCTTTCAATGTGCTGTGACTAAAATATTATGGAAGGATCATACCTGGAGAATTCTGTGTTGAAGGTTGAGATGAGTTTTAGGCTCAAGAAAATATACAAGGATTTTCTTTACTAAGTCATGAACAAAATGCATCCTTTCAAACATTACTACTTTTATACTTGTACATAAGAATTTTGGCTGAGAAGTTACAAAAGAAGCCAATTATTTATTCTGAGTTACTGTAAATTTAAAATATTCAGGTATTATTTGGAATAATTTCTCAGTACTTGCTGATTTTTATAATAGAATAACCCCAGCATTCAAAATGAAGGCTTATTGAAAGTCTGTGTTATGACAACATCTGTTTCCCTCCTTCTCTCTTCCACCAATCTCTCTGTATTTATATTATAATTACTACTAATTCAGGCTTTATTCTGAGTGATAGTTTTAGACAGCAAACTGTGAAAAAAAATTACAATTTTGTATTGTTTTTCCAGTATTGATCAATAAAACCAGGTTAGGAATTCACAGGGATTTATTCTTTCTTACAAGCACAATTATTTAAAACCAGTTGGAAACAAAGTTATGATTTTCAGCTGAGACTGAAACCTGAACTTCTGCAGTTATCAGTATTTTACATTGCTTCATTTTGCATTCCCCTCTATATTTCATGTAGCAATTTTTATTGTGAAGTAAACTGACAAATAAGTTTTACTTTAGTAAAAATAATTTCTGAGTTTGCCAAGGTAAATGTTATCAGCTGCAGAATGCAGAGACTGGCCAGAATTGAACAATAACTTTTTCATGTCACAGTCATAATGCCACTCTCTTTTGCCTACAGTTCCAAAGGTACCTCTTTTTTAGATTTACATTTTTATTAACTTTTTACATGGAAACCTGAAGTTTATTATCCTTTCTACAAGCAATTGAAGAAGTAGTTTGACCAGCTAAAGAGATAAACAGAAGCTTATTTTGACAGTGCTAATTTTACTATTGGTGTCGTGCTAAATTTACTTTGTTGCATTTTCATGTTAGAAGGCTATCAGTGAGATACTGTCCTGCATTTCAAATAGATATACTGAGTGGAATAAATCTGGATTATGCACAGAAAGGCAGCCTCTAAGACTGGAGCTACTTTTAGTCTGTGTGTTCAAGAACAAATGTGCATATCATATAAAAAATTCAGAACAGAGTGTTACTATTTCATCAGCTGCCTCAATAGTAAATTATTACACATATTTCGCTCAGGAGGACATGCTGCTGATCTGTGCAAACTTCTGACTACGGTGAATTCAGTGAATTCTGTTTGTTTTATTTGGAGCACAAGAGCATTTTTTGTGACACAGTAGCCGTGCCTGTGTTCATCTGAGATGGTGACTATTACCACGCAAGAGAAAAGCTACATTGTTATTACACAATGGGGATGGGGGGTCTGGGGGGAGAGAGGGTTAGGAGAAATAAATTGCCATGAAATGTGAAGAGCTTGAAGAATATATGTTGCAGCTTCATTTGACAAGGGGCATTTGTCAAACTGTCAATTGTACTGATTAACCAAATAACCACTCAGTGTCACTTTTTACTTTTCCATTTAGTAAAAAATTAATAACCAATTCCTACTGTTAAAGGGTTTGCATTGAAATAAATGAAAAAAAAAAAAACCAAAAACAAAAACAAACAAAAAAAACCCCAAAGAAACTAACCAACCCAGGTATTATTCAAGGCCTGTTTACACACATTCCTGGATGTTATTTTTCTTCAGGATTAAGAACAGCTTCAGTTTGCATTCAAACTGCAGCAAGCACACTCAGGTTGGCACACTGCACAATTTAAATATAAAATATAGAAACATACAGAAAGGTGATATTTTCAAAATGGAAAACAGATGACATAAATATTATTTACATTATGTAATTATGAATCTTGTTGCCTCTTCCTATTTATGCTTCATTGGCTGTCATTCCATAAAGAATATAGGTAGGTACTGTATTTTCAGAGTTGCCAGTTTGTTATCAGTCTTAATGTCAAGATAAACAGAGCCTGAACAAGGAATGTTATACTTCAACTGCTCAATTACTTTTTTTCCCATTAGATTTCAACACACTTATGCAAAAAATAGCTCTTTGTTCTATTACTTGGACTGCTGTCTTTTACCTCTGGGACAAAGCTGTTGGACAATTACAATTCCAATGAGCCAGGAGTTACTCAGAAGTTCCTACTAACAGCCAACTAACAAATACACTAATGCCTGCACTAACTAGTAATCCAACAAACCACATTCCATAGCCCTTTTAGGAATTTTAACACCTATGCTTAGAGACATAGCAGTGACAGACAATATAGGTAATTTCAGAAGGAAAGTCTGAATCATCTTGATAGCGTTTTAAAATTTGTTGATCTCAAAGCCTGTGCATATTTCAGAATATAAGTCAGCATTTCTTTTCATTCTCTATCTGTGTTGATACACAGGAGCATTTCCTGCAGGCTGAGATATCTACACTGATACAAATTTTATAGTGTGTCTGATGGGTCATCACAATTGTGACAGCTATAATGTGCAGCCACCCTTTGGTAATCCATGCACCCCTCCAGCAACTATAGCAGTAATGAGAATATAAACAGGAAGGAGTCACCTTTATAAAGTCCCCAAAAGTTTTGACTTCTGGTGTCATTAAATGGATTAAAACCAGGAAGATATCCATAAAATAGAAGCCCCAGGTCATGGGCATGCAACTAGTGTACAGAAATCTAACTAGTGTTCGCGTCAAGTGGAGTTAGCTGCCAAAAAACAAACATCTGGGAAAATCTTAGCTGTTACTGTTGTGAGCTACTTGAACTATGATAGTTTATGAAGAGTCACTCTTGAGAGGCACATCAGGTCTGTGGATTAGAGAAATGAGAATTAGCACAATGCTAAGCAGCTCAAATTTATCCCATCCTAAACTTATTCAAAGTTGTAAGAATATTTTTTCATCCAGCACACTACAGAAGAAATCAATCATAAAATTACTTAAAAGCTTATGGCTTTAAGGGGTTTCTCAGCCTCAAGGCCCCTTTGTGTCGAGACAACAGAATACCTTCTAGTAAATATTTAACTAGCGCACTACGTGAAGTTTTATTTTTTGTCATGAACAAAGCACAACCTTAATTTCTCAAAAGGAATCATAATTCTCTTGTTTACATTTCTGTCACTCAAATAAGAATAAGTTTTGTCTTCCTGCTCCATTTTGTGTTAAGAACAAATTATAATAAATACAATTCCCCATCGATTTTTTTCCCCTTTTTCCCCAGTTCTTGCTTAAAATGCCTGTCAGTACTTTTAACAGTTCCTTGTATCTCCAACAAGACTGGCCTTAGGCTGTAGCTTGACAGAGACACCCAGGATACCTCTGTCACTTCATAGGTGGCAGCTGTCACCATCCCAATACTCCTTTTGCTAGGAAATGTATGTAGCTACTTGGACTTCCTCTAGCTGTTGTAAAGGCATACAAGCAAGGATGTCTCAACATGGTGCTGTTACACGATCCAGCTTTTTCCCAGCTTAGAAATAACATGAAGAGTTGGTCCTACAGTTACAGCAAATTTGGTACTTTGGTTTATGGTGCTTTTTATAAAAATATTATATGCAGTTTTTTACACAGGAAAAATAGAAAAAGGATGCAAAACATTGTGTTTAAAAGGAAATGGAAAATTCCATGCATACTACCTCATTTTCCTCACAACCACCTTTACCTATATATCTACATTCCTGGAAGGACTCACTATGTCATCAAACTTCACAAAAAAATATAGTAAGGGTTTTTTGAAGACAATCTAGGCACCTACTCCAGGATTAAGAATTGCAAAAACACATGCTAAACTACAGCAATTTCTCTAAGACAATGATCAATAATGTCCCATCAATGATTTAAGCAAGGAACCTCTCTCAAAAAAAAAAAAAAAAATTACCGAATAAAATAACCTTCCTAAATCAGTTCTCTGGACAAAAGTAAGGGAGGTAATTTGGGAAGAGACTATAGACTTAAAATTTTTCACATTATTTGTGACACAAGCAAAGCTGGCACTGCTGGGAGATTGGATGTTGCCCTTATAACAATGTGACATAACGAGTCACTATTTGCCTACATTCCCACCAGTGAAATTAACTATGGGGATTTTTAAATAGTGTAATTCTTTGGGATACACTTCAAATTTAAAACTATGATAGCATTAATGATTCTTAGACTCTCTTCAGAGCTGTTTTATGGAAGAAATTTTAAAATTTCAATACTATCAGTAATTTTATGACAGCTTGTGTTTCAACATGACACATTCTTTTTTTTTTTCTATTGCACAAGTTTATATTTGTCAACACCAATCCTAAAGACAAGTCTGTTATCGATAAAGAGATGGCTTAAGGTCCTTGAGATGTCTTCAACTTCCTGAGGGTCTACCAAAAAGCCTAATGACCTTCTTGCCCATGTTACCCTGTAATATAAAAATTCTTACTGTTTCAGTTTAACTGGGTTACAAATTCTAATAACCTACTCTTATTTTAAATAAAGACATTTAAAAATCTTATTTTAATTGAAAAGTAAGGCTGAAGCCCAGATCTCTTGAGTCCTTCTGAGATGAGACTGGATACAAAGGCTCCTGCCTCCATTCCAGCTCTTCTGCATTCAGGCTCAGCATACAGTTACTGTTTCCACTCTTTCTTTATTTAGGAACATTGAGATATTATTTAAGAGCCAATAAAATCCACAATGAAAAATCCATATTTGTCCATCCATGCATTTGGTAAGCACAATGACAAACTAGTTGATTTGATACCATGGGACAAGAATAAAGTCAAAGACTTGCCAGTGGGATGTTTGCACATAACAGATTATACTAATTACCTTGTAGGGACAAATTTAAATTCTAAGTATTAACTCTTGTTAATCCCAGGTGGGAAAGAGAAAACATTTCTATAAAGAAAGAAGCAAGAGTAAGTAGGTTGCACAGAGAAGCATTGGATTTTAACACTTAATTATATGTTTACAGATCTGTATCCTCCAGGGCTGTATACCCCCATCTAACTGAAATGATTGTTCAATGACCTCATTCTATGGGTAATGGCCCTCAAAAGACAGCTGGTACTTCTGTGGATGTCGTTGTGGTGTGATGCCACAGACACTGTGTGCTGCTGCAAAATCATCCCCTCAGTTTTAAGGAAGGTCTTAGAAAATCACCCCACTGTACAGCTTCAGGCCCTCCACCTCCCAGCTTCACAACCCATAATGAGTTATAAACTACTTGGAGGTTAAAAAACTTAATTCCAAAAAGAAAAGAACACTATGACCTGAGCTGCCATGTATTCTCAATTCCATCATGCTACCCAGATTTTAAAGAGAAGCAAGCAGACACGATAGCAGGCAGAATCTCAGGACCAGATCTTTGGCCTTCAGCTGTAAGACTAATTAAACCCACAACAGTTTAGAGCATCTCAAGCTTTGTCTCATTGCCATTTTCTAAGTCAAGAAACAAAAGTTAATGCCCTATGGCTTCCATCTTCTCTCTCCAATTCCTTTGTCTGCCAAAAACTTGGATCATCTTAATTTACTATCTTGCTTGTGTTGGCTTTTTCCTTTAAGCCTTTAACTGGCTTTTGTCTTGAGACCTTGCAAAGCACTTTAAAAACTGTTCTATAAGCCCTCCTTTTAGGTGTTTGGAAAAAGAAAAAGAATTTTAGTTTGGTAGGATCATGCAGTGGACTGAGCAACTAAATGTGGCTTTCTTTGTAGCAATATTAGCAGAATGGAAAGAAGATACCAAGGAGGGCAGGAGAAAAGAATACTAAGTTAGGAAACAAGAGAAAAGACAACAAAAATGTTTAGCTATAGGAATGAGGAATTTTACATGGTGTATTTATGGACTTGCAATATCATGCATCTATGTACTCCTCATTTACTCTACTCCTTTCAGCTGGCCTTGTTTGACCTATGACTTTCACTTCTTATGCAATCTGTATAATTTCTTTAATTAGATACACTGAGGTCAAAGGCTTAGGCTTTTAAAGGATTAGACACTTATACAGGCAGTAATAACAACCACAGTTGCATTAGGTAGATTAATCACTTTTTCTGAATAGACATAAGCTTCATATTTTATGGAACAAGTGAAGTTCAACTGAAAGAAGAATAAAACTTCCCAAAAGGCAAATTGCTCCATAATTCTTCAATAAGGGATTCTTTCACTTTCTTTAATGTATGATGTTAGATTGCATTGCAGATAAAATACCAGACTGCATGGATCTTAAGTGTTTGATCCTATATTTCAAACACAAATAAGGACCACTTTGACTAACACTAACTTGTTTTAGTACTTCATCTCCCAAAACTTTGTGATTTCTTTTTTTTCCTGCACTGCAGCTAATTAAGGGTTTAAGATTCATAGCCAGAAGTCTATTACTATTTCATTGCCTAACACTGTTACCCTGGTAGTAATAACTAAAAAGTACAAGCATGATATTAATGTGAATTTTTAAATATATTTACCTATAATAATAGGTATTAATAACAATCTTAGTGCATTTAAAGTGGGATTAATATACATGTTAATTATGTTAGTCACGCCAATTTTTGAAAAAATGTTGAAAGTCACCTAATTTTTCTTCATCCACCTCCTCCTAAAAACTTCCTTTTGTTTTTTTTTTTTTTTTTTTTCTCCATTTTTTTTTCAGCCA